>NC_083276.1:103113700-104446200 GCF_963506605.1 Zootoca vivipara
TGTGGGTGGGTACGATTGGATAGCCACAATACCCGATTGGTAGGTCCCTCGATGCAGGGCTCAATCAGGCCAATGGGACACTGTCTAAATGGATCGAGGGACCTATATATACCCATGCATGTGACCCAGAGCTTCCGCTTTGGTCTGTGCATCGGAACACCCACCCACCTCTCCCTACTTTTAGGGTCTTGCGCTTGACCTTGCTATACCTCTGTGTGTCGTCTGTCGTTGGACAGGGGCACCGCAGGAATTTTCCCCACTTGGCAGATTGGCTGGTGCCATTTGGGTTTCGCCTGCTGCGTAGCAAATCATCACGACTTGTAAGGTTGCGGATAGGTGATAGGGATGGGGGAACACTCTCGCCATCCCTATGTGAAGGGTATTCCATTAAAGGAATCCAGGGACTCAAATGGTTTGGTCAACCCCTGAGAGGGGGTTGTACCCGTGCCTGAGTCCAGGGGGACATCTGGGTGATGGACATAGCCTGTTCCCAGCTTTCTGCCTATCCGGGTGTTCACCCTAGGCTGACCTATGGTGGTGCCCTGGGTCAGCACTACCTGGAACGGTGCAGGGAGCTAGTCGAACCAGAGCCTATGTAACCACTCACTTGCTGTAATCAATAAAGTTGTGGTGTACATTCTGCCAAAAACCAAAACCAAAATTTGAGTCTTGTCTGAATTTATTTAAGGGGGAGGTTTAAAGGTCTTCACATGCAACTTGTGGAATCACAAAGCAAACAGCAAGCATGTGCAACCTGTTTGTTGATCTGGAGCAACTCTATAAAAAACACAATTCCACGGAAAAATATTATCCAGGGAAACCAAATAATTAGTTAACTATTGCTACTTTTCTGTAACGCCTTGGAACAAGAAGACCAACCAGCAGAGACTCTTTTGTAAATGTTTTGCCTCGTAATGTTGGCAAACCTCCTTTGAAAAGAGACACGTGAAATTTAGGCTTGGGTGTGATCTCACATGACCCAGGGGCATACTGATCTTAGAGTAGGGTAATAGATAAATTCATCTTGTCACGAGGAGAGAAACAGGCACCCTAAACTGCCACATACATAGAGCAGTTTTAGCGTGCGAAAAAATGACACAGAAATCAAAGAAAGGAGAGGTGGTGGAAGAACACAAACCAATTCAACCCTGACCACACCAGTAAGTCTTACTATATCAAAGCAATGTCATTATTAGTAACAACTTGTTGATCAGGAAATATTGTAAAATGAATAATGAAATTGAGGGGGGTGGCCTATAAGTATTACTCCGTAATTTATGCAATATTATAAAATCAGCAAAGTAGGAAAGTTTACCTCCTGCAGAACTGTCCTATCATCATGCATTTATGAATTTTAACTTCTGTGTGTTTCCAGTTCTCGATTAAGTCAACAAGTCACAGATTAGTTGGTGGGGCTAATTTGTTTGTGAAATTGCAGGACAAGTTTCTGCTCAGCAGCCGGTTTCCTGTGCTAGGCTTATTTGCTTACCCCGTCCATGGTCTTTGCGTTTTGTGTAGCCAGGACCATGGGCATAGAATCCATCTTGATAGAATACTTGAATTTGTCTGGATGCTGCCTGTATTTCGTCTCACTGACAATCTCCATGGCTTTCTTGTTCTTCTCGGCTTCTAAAGATCCTAATGGAATCCATCCAACCCCCTTCATGAACTCATCGTAGTCTGCCTTGTACTGGTTCTGGAGACAAAATTAAATTAAACAGGTGAGAAATGTTATATACACTGCTAGTTTATTTTTAATGCAGCAGTGTTTACTTGCAAAAATTGCACGCACTGCCTCAGCAGGAAAAGAAATCTGTCACATTTTGCCGTGGTTTATTTGTACTAATCAGCTAAGTTGTACCTTTTCAGGATAGCGGCTTCATATTTAGCCTGCTTCTTTTGTAAGCACTTCAAAACTTTAAAATGCAAACCAATATTGTGCTGTATTGTTGCTTTCAAAATTATCACCACAAAATTGTTTACATAGCCGTCTTCTTCAGTCTGAGACTACACTGCTATGCATGATTATAGGAACATGTAAACATTTACATTTACTTTTTTAAAAAATATTTTTATTAAATGTTTTCTTGGTTTACAAAAGTACATGCCTTATCTATTTTTTCAGGTTGTACAGTCTTCCTTACAAATCAGTTACACTTGTTGTGAGACATTAGAGTTGAGTCCAGTATAAGGTGGGGGAAGAAGAGGGGGGAGGGGTAGTGTGGTGAGGCTTATATTATTTTGTATAGTATACATGTGGGGTTTTGTGTCAGTGTCAACTGGGTAGGTTCTCTTTCTATTTCCTTATTACATTTCCTTGGTAGTGAGAGGTATTGGGGGGGGCAGGGTGTGGTTGGTGGTCTGTGGTTGGCTGCAGAGGGGCTTGTTTGCATTTGTGAGGGGCATAGCTGCCAAGTTACCCCTTTTTAAAGGGATTTTCCCTTCTGCTGAATAGGCTTCCTCGCGAGAAAAGGGAAAACTTGGCAGCTATGGTGAGGGGGGGGCGGAGTCAGGTAAACTTGTTGGGTCAGGTAAGCCAGATTTATTCATATGCTGTCGGTGAATTCTTGTTGTTGTTTACATTTATAATCTATTTTACATGACATATAGAATATTCCAGGTGCCTAAGCCCCCCCCCCTCACCTTGGACATATGGATTTGGAGGGTTAAATAGTCTAAATCAGGCATCCCCAAACTTCGGCCCTCCAGATGTTTTGGACTACAATTCCCATCTTCCCCAACCACTGGTCCTGTTAGCTAGGGATCGGGGGAGTTGTAGGCCAAAACATCTGGAGGGCCACAGTTTGGGGATGCCTGGTCTAAATCTATCATTCAATGGTTTTTCAAAGTCTTTCACTTACATTACTCTGAATCTGCATCATGTTTTTGGCCAGTTCCAGGTTCATAGCATCAGGCAAAACATTATACGTGTGGATAATATTCCTGTAGTTTGTATCCGTTGCCACTTCCTGGGCTTTCTTGGCTGCAACCACACTGAACATGTCAACTGGGGTGTGGAAACAGGTCTTTGACTTCTCATAGTCCTTCTTGTATTCACGCTCCGACTGCATCTTAGCAACTTGCATGAAGTGCACCAGTTTAGGGTCGTCTTCCAGACTACGGAATCCAATGTGCTTCCCTTTGGCTTGCTCAAAGGCTAGTTTGTATTTGTACTGTAAGCGGAAAGGTGGGGTGGGGGGCAGGGGGAGAGAGAAACTCAGTTAAGACCACCACCTTACTGAACATGGCAAAACAAGCATTTTACATTTCAAATAAGTTTATGAGTTGCTTTTTTTAATTTAAAAAAAACCCTATAATGAAAAGGCTTGGAATCATTATTATGCACAAGGATCCCCAAACAAGCAAACAGGATAGATCTTGTTAGTGGAAGCACTGTGCAAAGACTTTCTGCTTGTGAACAGGGCTTTCCTTCTCCCAGGAAGCTCTGAATAGCATGCAGGAGAGTCATTCCCTCTGGCAAGATTCCCCTGATAGCACAATTACCTTAGCACAACACTGAATTCCTCCCAAAGTGCTAAATTCAAAAACTTTAATTAATCCCCTTGCCCATTTAATAATAAGTGAAACCATCGACCCAAAGGACTTGTATACACTTCAGCCACAATCTAATAAAGTACCCTTAAGCTCTTTAAAATCAGTAAGCCTTATTTTGTATGCACAATTGTGGCCATAATTTAGGGTAGGGATTGCTCTAGAGTAGGGGCCACCATTAATCCCTAGTAAATGATCTCTATCTTTTCTTCATTGCTCTACAACTGTGCTAGAGGTAAGTGCAATGAGTACAAAGAAACATATTCTTGCAGGGTCGTCTTTGAGTAGGTGATTTTCAAAAGCCATGGGCTCCAAACAAAAGCTTATGAAAGCAATAGTATAATAAGAACCATTTCTCAGATTTGCCCAGGTGGACCCAGAGAACATAAGGTATCCAAACATGGGAGGAAGGGCTATTTGAGAATGGTAAGTCTAGGGATAAATCAGTCTTTTCTCATGAAGGCAACGCAAAAATTAAACTTACATCACTTGCAATATCCCTTGAAGCTTTGGCTGCTTTTATTGAGATAGCATCTGACCTCAAATCATAGCCTTTCTTTTTGTCTTCTTCATAGCCAGCCTTGTATAGTTTCTGTTCAAAAAAAAAGGAAGAAGGGAAGATTGGTAAAGGGGAGGTTGTAAATTAAAAACAAAACACACTTCTCATATATTTGGTATACAGAATGGGAGGTAGAATACTCTTTGTCATTGGAAATCTTACATTGCTCATGGTGACTTGGTTGAACCTGGACAAGATTATCTCTGGCGTGTCGGGCATCACGTGAATATCTGTCTTCTCCTTGTTCCATTTTTCATGGTACAGTCTCTGCAGTTCATTAAAAAAAGAGTAGACTTAAAGATGTCACTCTCTGTTTTTACTTTTGCATGTTGTAAATTATCGGGGTTACACATTCTCGGCCATTCATGTGCACTGAATTTTACATATGCCCCTCTGAAATAAGTAGAGATCCTAGGCTAGCCTCCAGAAGAAGTTACATATCAGAGAGGATCACCACCTTGCAGGGATGAGTCCGCAAATCAAAACCCTATCTTCGGTTTACCACATTAGATTAAATTTTCTTACAAAACTCAATAATGTACTCCCACTTAAGTTTTTAACAACAGAGTTTTCTTGTATCCCTAAACCTTCACAAAGGCAAGCATAATTGCTTGATTTTACTCTGGGTTTATGCACCATGGCACAAGACAAGTGAGGAGGGGCTTTTGGTGTGAATCTCACAGCACAATCGCAGGCAGGTCTACTCAGAAGTGAGACCTACTGAGTTCAATGGAACTTATTCCCAGGCAACTGAACACAGGAAGGCAGCATCATACACTTCCAATCCCTGCCATCCACATCCATGAAGACACTGGCCTGTATTGATTCTTTTTTGTCCATGTGGCAGATTTCACGGCAGTGGTACCTTGGTTTACGAACTAAATCCGTTCCGGAAATCCGATCTTAAACCAAAGCGTTCTTAAACCAAGGCGTGCTTTCCCATAGCATTGGGGGACTCAATTTACAAATGGAACACACTCATCAGGAAGCGAAACATGTTCTGCTTCCAAGGCAAAGTTCACAAACCAAAACACCTACCGTACTTCCAGGTCTGCAGCGTTCTTAATCCAAGTTGTCCATAAACTAAGCTGTTATTAAACCAAGGTACCACTGTATTGTGAAACCATCAGTCAACTTGCTGCTGATTACCAGTGTTTCTCCCAGCAGCCAGAGTACATATTTATTTTACTTTAATCATAGTCGATTTTACTTCAATTGTATATAATAAATCAATACATTTAAATGTAATTGCATTTAATTATTTTTTGAATATGCATTGTGCAAAGTTAGTAGTATTTTCTTTTGGTCAATCTACTGTCCAGCAACTTCATCAGGTACACCAAAATCAATCACTTTTACACAAATGACTTAGGTAAGTAGTACTTCATTGGTGAACAACACTGAGAAATCACATCTGTTACTTTGACTCTAAACTCTTGAGACAAAGTTTATATTTCAAAAATGAGCCATATCCCTCTGAGGTTTTTCTTTGCTTTACCTTGTTCATAGTAACGGCATTTTGTTTCGCCAGCACTTGATCCATAGCAGTCATGTCAATAGTATATTTCAGCTTGTCTGGGTGCTGGCGATATTTCTTTTCGCTAATGATTTCGGAGGCCTTCTTTGCCTTCTCCACTTCCAGAGACTGGATCGGCACCCAGCCTACTCCTCTCAGCCAGCTATTGAAATCTGCTTTGTAAAGATTCTTCAAAGGAAGGAAATAAAGGGAAATAATTTGAAGTGGAATAGATCTGTTTCAACCTTCACAATACCCCAAAGCAATGAATTTACCCTGGTGCCAGATTGTGAGCTTAAACTGCATTGGTAGATGGTTGTGTACATAGGAGCCAACTGCTAGGGGCAGCCCCCTGCCCCAATAGAATATTTGTGGGGGCCTGCCCTCCCCAAAGTTGATGGGTATTGTCATTCAAATGGTGTGCATTGCAATCAGTTATGTGGGGTGAGGCTTACATGAGCCCCCCCTCCCATATTTTACTCAATTTGGCCCCCTTGGTTATGTGTATACAGATAAGATGTGTTTGAGTGTAAGGTAAGAATTGGTAAGATAGATGTGTTTGAGTGAGATAAGACGTGTTTGAGTGAGGTTTGTGTCTGGATAATTGTGTCTGAATGAGGGTCTGTGTGTGACAGAGGAGAGGGGAGAGAGAAGAGACTGGGTTTCCTCCACCCACTTTTGACTTTGGCTTTTCCGTTTTGGTCCTCGGATCCACACCCACTGCTAGTTATGCACTACTCCCTCCATCCACCTCAAAGGAATGGGATGTGAGCCCATCTCTACTGCTCCATCTTTTATTGAAGTCCATTAATCCCAACAGGTTAATTTTTGGCTTGTGTGGGAAATATTATTTCTAAAAGTGTGACGAAAGCAGAGGATACCCAATCCCAAGGTTAGGTTAATCAGCCTTATCTGAACCCGGACAGAAACTCAGAACAGATGCAGCAGGACAAAAGGTCCAGCAGAGCATCCTCTCTTAAGACTTCCCAAGCTGCTAACAACCTCCACAACCTTGTTATCACCATGGGATTGCTTTATTACATATTTTAATTATGGTGGTTCATATTTTAATGATTTAATGGGAATCTCTTATGGCTTATGCTTTTACTGCATATTTTAATTATGAATGTCTATATTTTAATTGGTATAACTGGTGTTTATACTTGTAAACCACTTAGAAACCCATCTTGGCAATCAAGTGGTATATAAATTAATTAAGATATCAAGAACAAACAACAACTACATCTTGAGAATACATACATCACTCTGGATCTGCATCATATTTCTTGACCGTTCCACACTGATGTTATCGGGCAAAAGGGTGTAATTATGCAGAGATGTTCTATAGTTTGTTTCGGTGATCACTTCCTGGGCCTTTTTAGCAGCTACCACACTGAACATGTCCATGGGCAAGTTATACTTGGTCTTGCTGCTTTCGTAGTCCTTCTTGTATTCACGTTCCGACTGAAGTTTGGCCACATTCATATAATGGACCAACTTAGGATCGTCTTGCAGGCTGCGGAACCCAACTTGCTTTCCTTTATCTTTCTCATATGATTCCTTGTACTTGTACTAGGGGGAAATCATGTCAAAGGAACAAAAATTAAACGGGCAGACATTCATTCTGCACACTGGAAAAAACAACAACAGTAGAACAACAGTAGATATTTGTTATTCTATTGTTGTCTCCACCCTTACTATTATGCTCTGGCCTTCACACCCTTTCCAACATTTTAAAAGTAATTTTAAATTTGTGAATATTTAATTATTTTTACCTAAGTCCAGAACACTATATTTTCCACTTTCTTGGTCCCCTCATGTCCTGCTTTCCCTTCCCTTCCCTCTAAGCCTCCTACCCTCTTTCTCTTTGGAGGTATTGGAGGTGGCAGATAATGACAGTCCCTAGTGCTTTTATTTTGAAAGAGAAATACTGTCCAATCTCCCAGATTTCACAGAAAAAGGCCTAAAGTTGTCTGAGGAATTATCACAATTAGTCACCATAGATGACCCAAGAAAAAATTATAAGCAGAACCTGGATGGTGCCTTGGTCTCCCTTGTCCCACCCCCAAAAGGAGTTTGTCTCTTTCTGCTTGAAATTTCTCAAACGAATAATGAATTGATTAGTAATCCCCCCCCCCTACTGATGTAGATGCATTCCTGGGAATAACGGTAAACAAAGAAAAAATTGATTCTGCTGAACAAATAATATCCAATTAACTTTATTAAATGTTCGAAGGCATAGTTTTGAGGTGGTCCATCAGCATTGCATGCGTACGACCCCAGGTTAAATCCTTGACACATCTCAGGTGGCAGGGCTAGACAGGCGGGGAATACCTTGCATCCTAAAGGGTGTCATTTACTAGGCAGGCAAATAAACTGACTCAGTCAAAAGCAGCTTTATATGTTCAAGACAGTTCTGAATGTTTATCTAGATTCAACTTACGTCACTGGCAATGTTTCGCGAAGCTTTTGCAGCAATGATAGGAATGGCATCAGGCTTCAGATCATACCCTTTGGCAATTAATTTCTTATAGTCCGCTTTGTAAGAATGCTTAAAAAGAAGAATGAATATTCATAGTAAGAAGAATCCTAGCGGCACAATCAAAGGGCAATATTATTCTAGTATGCTGAGCAAAAACATCCATGTGGGTTTCTGACATTATTAAGGGTGATCCACAAGGTATGTGTATACAGCAAACACAATGATATAATTTTTTAAAATAAAATAAAAAAGGGTCGGCAGCTTCACTCCAAAACAGAACCCCCAACCATTACTGCTACCGAGACACAAGTGTTCAGCTAATAGAGGGGAGGGGGGATGTGTAAGGCTAATAAGACTAAGACACACAATTCACTTTCTGAAAGATCAGTTTGATTTCTGCTTATTGAATACTCACATCACTTATATTGTAGGCATTGACTTTTGCTTGAATAAACTCAGGAACATCTGGATCCAAGTGGTAGTTGTGCTTAGCTTTCTCACCCTCCAGCTTGTACGTTATCTAAAAGGAAAACAGCACATGCATCATTTCATTGGATTGGTGCACGGTACCTCATTGTAGATTTGGGATGGATGGACCTGTCAACTTCAGTTCTCTCAGCTTCTGCAGGCTGTGGTTAGCCAAATGGGCAATACGAGATAACCTTGGCAGGAATGCCTTGAAGTTAAGACACTGAACTGCAACCACGATGAACATTTACTGTGAACGCTTTCTATCTCAGCAACACTACAGTGGTACCTTGGTTCTCAAACTTAATCCGTTCCAGAAGTCAGTTCCAAAATGAAAGCATTCCAAAACCAAGGCATGCTTTCCCATAGAAAGTAATGCAAAACAAATTAATCCATTCCAGACTTTTAAAAGCAACAGCAATTTAACATGAATTTTACTATCTAACTAGACCATTGATGCATGAAATAAAATAATCAATGCACTATACTATGAAATAAATAAGACAGTATTGTAGATGATAAAAATGAAAAAAAAAATCCTGCACTGATGATAGTCATTGTTTGGATGGGGAGCTTTTATCCCTTTCCACAGTCACACAATCAATCAATCAGGAGCTGAACTGTGTTCCACATAGTAAAAAACAAATTAACCGAAAAAGCCTCAAAAAGAAAAACGCAAAATAAATAGCAAAAACAAAAGCACCAAACTTAATCCATTCCGGAAGTCCGTTTGACTTCTGAAATGTTCGAAAACCAAGGCACAGCTTCTGATTTGTGCAGGTGCCCCAGAAACAATAGCCAACAACTGCATTGGACGTTCAGCTTCCGAAAAACGTTTGGAAACCGGAACATTTACTTCCGGGTTTTCGGAGTTTGAGAACCAAGGCGTTTGAGAACCAATGTACCACTGTATTCGTTGATGGCTGCAATAGGGACTTAAAATATTGCAGTGGCATGAACTTACATTACTTAGCTGTTTGGTGTTGTGTTGAGCCAAAACCATCGGCATTGCATCCATTAAGCTTGTGAACTTGAATTTGTCTGGGGGCTGGCGGTACTTCCTTTCATTTAATGCGTCTCCTGCCTTTCTAACTTTTTCTACATCCAGAGAACCTAGAGGACTCCACCCAATTCCTTTGAACCAGCTGTTATAGTCTTGCTTGTAAATGTTCTGTGGGTAAAAAGAAGGAGCAATTCAAAAGACAGGCATTGAGGGGATAACATTTTAAAAGCACCAGAAATACACAGCAGTTTCATTTCTTTCTAGAATAAATACATTCCACCTGACTAGATACATCTGTATCTACCAGGACAAATAAAATGGTTTAGGTGGTTGCAGACTAACTACATATATGCCACTCCTGAAGTAGGCTACTTGTTACACATACTGCAATATTTCAATGCCATTTTTCTAAAGTTTTATTTGAAAACACCTCTCCCACCCAAATTCTACCCATTCACTAATCAAAAAGCATTCTTTTATTTGTTCTAAAGTGGGGAAAATGTCTCCAGGAAATTTAGCCTCCCCACCCCCTTGCTGCCCAATCAACTTGAAGTCCTTGCTTTAATTAGCTCATTCTGCATTGTCCATATGTTTGCATGCCAAGGCCCCATGACCCCCTCACCCTGATATAGTAACATAACTAGACAGGACAAGTGTAAGGTAACAATTGGTCAAATAGGCCACAACTGTCTTGATTACAGATGTGAAGGTTTTGGCTTAGGCATTGGGTATACCATTTTACTGCAACCCATTTGCTGGAGGTGTATTCTAGGGTCAACCCAAACTTGGGGGGCCCTATGACCTACAGGGATCCCTGTCTGAGGAGTGCTATGGCCCTAGCCCAGGCATAGGCAAACTCGGCCCTCCAGATGTTTTGAGACTACAATTCCCATCATCACTGACCACTGGTCCTGTTAGCTAGGGATGATGGGAGTTGTAGCCCCAAAACATCTGGAGGGCAGAGTTTGTCTATGCCTGCCCTAGCCCCTGCCTGGGTGTCCGGACAGAAGCAGCTCCTCCCAGATCCCTTTAACAGGATATCCTTTCCCATGGAGGGGCAGGCAGAGGCTATGTCCTCCCCTCCATCCAAGATTAAGGCTTACCCAATGCTTACTGCCACTTAAGCCAATAGGCTCACCAGCACAGCCTTCACACCTGCAACCAACCCTTTAATCCCTCCATCACATCATTCAACCAAGATGTCGAAATACTGCAATGAAATGTGACATTTTTTTTTAAAAAAGTAATACTTACATCACTCTGAATTTGCATCATGTTCCTTGTCAGTTCAACATTCATGGCATCTGGCAGGTAGGTATAACGATGGAGCAGGTGTTTGTAGTGAGTATTAGAGGCGATATCCTGAGCCTGCTTGGCAGCTTGGATGCTGACCATCTCCACAGGTGTGTGATAGCAAGTCTTGCTCTTCTCATAGTCTTTCTTATACTCCCGTTCAGACTGCATCTTTGCCACGTGCATAGAATGGACAAGCTTAGGGTCATCTTGCAGGCTTCTGAAACCAACATGTTTCCCTCTTGCTTTTTCATAGGCTTCTTTGTATTTGTACTAGAGACCCAGTGGGAGAGAGAGAGAGAGAGAGAGAAGTTGTGTGTGGATATCCAGACTCAAAGCACCCATTTTTATACAAGCAATGAAAGAACTATCCCCTAGGTGAGACATCAAGTACTTCCCCAATAGGAACTCTTCTAAAATGGAGTCGCCTATGGGAAAGAGCCCGTACAAATGACTGAGGTCAGTGGGGAGACGAGTAATGGAATATTGTTGTGAATTATTGAGCGGGGATAGGGGAAGTAGGTTGTATGCTGAGACCCTTTCAATTCCTGGGCTCCCTTTCTAATTCTTCCAGGGGAGCTTCCAGGGGAGGTGACAGTGTGGGAAATGGACATTAAGGTGACATAGGAAGTGGCTCAGCACCAGAGGGCAAATGGGTGGGCCCCTTCCCTCAACTGGCTGGTAGTTAGAAAGACAAAGAGATGAGAGTTGAGTGATCTGAGCTAGAAGCCAGAAGAAAAAGCTGAAGACTAGGAAGCCAGAGAGACAGAATAATGTTTCATTTCTGTTTGAATCCAAGGCTGTTGCACTGAGAGAAGCAAGGCTTTCTTGGGGTGTTAATGCTGTGAACCTCCCTGCTACACCTCATTCTGAAGGAAACACAAACCCTGGATAAGGATCTGGAACCCCTGGAATCTTGCACCACCCAAATATATTTAGTAAAAATTTATCCATATTCTCTCTAGGCTCACAGCCTTCTCAAAAAAAAAATCTCTGGGCTGTGTTCAGTTCTTATACAATCACCCATTCAGTTTTACTAGTAAAAGCAATACCTTGGTTTAAGAACAGCTTAGTTTATGAACAACTTGGATTAGAATGCTGCAAACCCGGAAGTAGGTGTTTTGGTTTGTGAACTTTGCCTTGGAATAAGAACATGTTCTGCTTCCTGTTGAGTGTGTTCCATTCAGTGGGGAAGGGGAATTCATAGCAGAAGGCAGTTGGTTCGCAATAGAGCAAGGGAAGGAGGAGCAGATGATGCCCCATTGAAACACAGGGAGGTTGAGTGAGTAAGGAGCTGCTAAACCTGGTGATCCAATGTGGTGAGGGAAGGTGTTTGAAGGGATGTTGCACACAGGGAATATTCAGAGGATGGCAGCATCCCCCAAACTCACTTTGGTAACTTGCACAAGACTTAGCAGATGTGGGTACTTACATCACTAGCAATGTTTCTTGAAGCCTTGGCCAGAGTAATTGGAATCGCATCACCTGATACGCTGTGTCCTTTGGCTATCAGTTCATGATAGCCATGTTTATAATAGCTCTGGGAAGGGAAAAAATGATATTCACATATTTAGCAAGTAGTTCAAGCAACTACTGATCAATAACTCAGAATCTACCGTCACAGAAAGCAAGGAATATCAACTTTTAGGCTGCAACTCCTATGAAGAATGACTAGGGAATAAGTTACATGAAAACCCGTGGACAGCGGTGGTGAGAGAGGCTGTACATTCTCAACACTGTTAAAACAACCCCATTGGCCATGTCTCCTCCCAGGTAACATCTAAACATTCAACTGAACATGTGAAAGATGTCCATAGGCACACAAGGACTTCCATGCACTCCAGAACCCTGAGCAATCAAACGTCAGGAACTCAAAAGCCTATCAGGAAACCTGCCAAAGGCAGCTAGTTGAATCCCACCAACTTTAAACTGTAGTCGTTCATCGTGATGGGTGCATATCCCATGCTGCCATGACATTCGCTGTCTGACCCCATTCCCTTATTACACCATGCAGCTAGGAGTAGCTTTAATCAAAATGTTATCGCCACATTATTATAGCCACATGGTTTCTATTATATCAGAATGAATTTTTGAACATCTAAATCTGCATTTGTTTACCAAAAGCATGAATGAAAGACATCTCTCTCTTTTTAATTAAAAAAAAAGTGACTTACATCACTGATGTTGGCTGCGTTGTATTTAGCCTGGATGAACTGAGGGGCATCTGAAGGCAAGTGGTATTTGTGCTTGACTTCTTCTCCGGAAGTTTTGTATAGTATCTACAAACAAAAGGAATGGGATAATAATAAACTCATCTGTTCCCAAGGAAAATGTCCCACAGAATACAATGAGATGGCTAAATGTCTTAGACTGCAAGGCCACACACACTGTGGGCTGCATTGAAAAAGCATAGGACTCAGCTTCCAAATAAACAGTCATAGGATCAGGCAGTAAACTTTGTCCTTAATAGTGGCTGGAAACTAAAAGTGTCTATCTGCTCATGCAACAAGATGCCCTTCAGGAGGGCCGGATTTAGGTCTGATGAGGCCCTAAGCTACTGAAGGTAATGGGGCCCTTTATATGTCCAGCTGTCCTTTGTCAACAACAAATTGTCGCTGTTTTTTGTGTTGAATATACGCTATATGGTAATTTATGGACCTAATAGGTATGTAGGTTTTATTTTATTTGTTTTTTATCTCATATTTTGGAAATGTACATCCAGTTGTTTTTTTCCTTTAAATTTTTTTTGGGGGGGGGGCCAAGAGAGTGGGGCCCTAATCTATAGCTTGTTTAGCGTACTGTATACGTAAATCTGGCACTGCCCTTCATGGGAAAACCTACCAGGGGCAGGAGATGCATGCCAGGAGTAGGCAGGGCCAGAGGCAAGAGTGGGTGGGGCACTGGGAGTGACTCTTACTTTTGTAAACAGTAGGCTACACCCCAGGCACACAGAAACCAGTTTTTCTGCATCCCCATCTCTGCATCCAGGCAAACAAGATACATCACCACAGTTCAATGGCACATTCCAGTCAGGGCATTAAGCAAGGCCAGTGAGGGGATGTGACCTAGGTAATGGGTATGATTTGAGAAGAGTCCTGGGGGCCAGACAGAATAGTCCCCAGGCCTGGGTTTCCCCACCCCTGAGCTAAGGGTAGAAAGCGCCTTAGCTGCAGTGCAACAAATGACAAGGCTCTTGACTTTGCTGCCTTCTGTCATACATCTGAGGGCGGGGCAGCTCCCTCATTAGAGTCTTTTCAGCTTAGTGTTTTATGTGAATATCTATCTCCCGCCTCCCCCCCCAAAAAAAGATGGATCAGGTATCTCCCAAACAAATGCGGATTATTTCTCCAGATTGTGTATGTATGAGCACCTCATACAATGTCCCATTTCTTCATAGATATTGTTCATTGCTTTGTTCTGGCATCTTTCAATTAGGGCTACTCACATCACTGAGCTGCAGTGCATTCTGCTTAGCCTGGACCATGACAGGCGAGTCTACTATGCTGGTAAACTTGAGGGTGTCCGGGTGCTGGCGGTACTTCTTCTCATTCAAAGCATCTCCTGCTTTTCTAACTTTCTCTACATCCATTGAACCAATTGGGATCCACCCGATACCTTTCATCCAGCTGTTAAAGTCTGCCTTGTAAAGATTCTGGGTGGGAAAAAGAATGAAAAGAAAACAATCAATCACATGAACAGGTAACACTTAAAAAAACACCACCCACCTCTTTGGACGCACTTACGTCACTCTGAATCTGCATCATGTTTTTGGACCGTTCCACGGCGATATCATCAGGCAACAACGTGTAATGGTGCAGCATGTGTTTGTAATTTGTGTTGCTAGCAATGTCCTGGGCTTTCTTGGCAGCGACAACGTTGACCATATCCAGCGGAGTGTTGTATTTGGTTTTGCTCTCCTCGTAAGCTTTCTTGTACTCCCGGTCCGACTGCATCTTGGCAACATTCATATAATGGACCAGCTTGGGGTCGTCTTGGAGACTCTGGAAGCCAACCAGTTTACCCTTGCCAAATTCATAGTCCTTTTTGTACTGGTACTGTCAGGACACACATACAAAAATATCAAAAGTGAGGTTGTTTTCCTGGTGAACAGCCCAACACACCCTTTTCTGCCCCAGCCCTTTCTCTTCTTCCTCGGAGTCTGTTCCTTTTATCTCCTTCTCTCTGCCTCATCTTCCCTTCCCAGTGGGATGCTGAGGGAGGGACAGGTTTCTTTGACCTGTTCAGCTGCAAAGGGCTGCTCCTTCAAAAACAGCCTCCTTCTGTTGTTCCATACATTTCATCTTTCCCACTGCTGTTTTCCCTGAAACTCACCCTTCCTTTTTGCCAACGCTACACAGAGAGAAAGGCTGAGGCCCTCAGGCCACCCATCCCTGCACTTGAATCAAGTAATTGAACCAAGGATTGCTATAAAATCATCATACCAGCACCATTTTATTATTATTATTATTATTTCCCCCCTCATGCTCAATGCCTCTTTGAAACAAGAATACTTACATCGCTGGCCGCGTGTCTAGCAGCCTTGGCAGCTCTAATGGGAATAGCATCAATTCTTAGGTCATATCCCTTCGATTTCAGATCTTCCAACCCCAGTTTGTAGCAATTCTGGAGGAGAAGAGAATGTTTCACTGAAGCTACAGTTGGTTGCTATTCATCTATGCTTTAAAATTTAAGATTTGTGTGTGTTGCATAAAAATGAATTGAGAAGAAACTTACGTTGCTAAGATTGTAGGCATTAACCCTTGCCTGGAGAAACTGAGGAGCATCTGCTGGAAGGTGATATTTATGAATCACATCTTCATTTTTGGCTTTATAAATTACCTAGAACATAAATCAAGGAATATTATATTCAGTCATGCTGGCCACATGACCCGGAAGCTGTACGCCGGCTCCCTTGGCCAGTAAAGCAAGATGAGCGCCGCAACCCCAGAGTCGTTCGCGACTGGACTTAACGGACAGGGGTCCCTTTACCTTTTTTAGTGTAGAATACTTTAAAGTTCACTATGTTTTATTGTACAGTTTTATGCTTAGAAAGTGCACTTTCTAGTTGAATCGCAACTAAGGGGTGGTATCCAATGATGTCCATCCATCGGTGGAAGGGATTTGTGGGAATTCACCAAAGGATATACCACTATTCATAGAAAATATCAGAGAAGTTCACAATAGTTATACATGAAACGATACAATAAAAACCATCTGGATTTTTTTAAATCAGCTAACTATTATGGAAAGATGTATGAACAATAGTATATAACTTTAAAAACAACAACAACCCTAAAATAATGATTTATTGGGTTAATTGATCCCATGATGATTCCAGAATAAAGTTAACCAACACAGAAGCAGACAACATGTGCCAATACTTACATCACTCCTTTGAGCTTGGTTGATTTTAGCTTGTACTACAACAGGGTCATCTTCAATTTGTGTAAACTTAATAGTGTCTGGATGCTGACGATATTTTCTCTGTTCAAAAGATTAAAGAAAATAAAACTGCAATTCCTTCACAGGAAATTATATTTTGCTATTCCATTTCTTTCATATATTTTTTTGTATTATTGAAAGGATGCCTTCAGAAAGATTTAAAAATAACCCAGGCCTGAATTTGCTCACAATAAAAGCTTTCCTGGCATTTCCCCCCAAAAAAACAACCACTTAACTACCGTGTTTCCCTGAAAATAAGACACTGTCTTATATTTATTTTTCCTCAAGACGACACACTATGGCTTATTTTCAGGGGATGTCTTATTTTTTATTGCGCGTTCAGCCTCGCCTCTTCCTTGGCGCCCTCCAGAACTGTGCCTATCACTATGTCTTATTTTCGGGGTATGGCTTATATTGCGCAAATGCTTAGAAATCCTGCTACGGCTTATTTTATGGGTATGTCTTATTTTCGGGGAAACAGGGTATATGATAAACCAGCAAAAACAGTATCTCCATAACAAGATCCAGGAAAGTCCTCTTAACAGGATCTAGTCTTTGCAATGGACAGATCTTCAACCAATATACAGTGGTACCTCGTGTTATGAACTTAATTTGTTCCGGAGGTCCGTTCTTAACCCGAAATCGTTCTTAACCTGAGGCATGCTTTTGCTAATGGGGCCTCCTGCTGACGCTGCCATGCGATTTCCGTTCTCATCCTGGGGCAAAGTTCTCAACCCAAGGTACTACTTCCGGGTTAGCGGAGTTTATAACCCGAAGCGTTTGTAACCCGAGGTACTACTGTATTGTGTACATTCAGTTTCCATTCCAAAATACTCAGGCTGGCAAATGCTTGTGGATTTACCCATATGCTCTGAAAGCTACATATTGATATTTAGTTATTACGTTCTTGGTTGTACATTTTAAATGCATAATGTAGCTAAACCAAATTTCTGAAATATGTAAAATGGCTTCAGGACAGAACAAAACTCTTCTGTGTCATTTTGACCTCTGTATGTAAGTAAAGTATGGGTTGGAGCCAGACTAAGTTAGTTGAACTTAGTTCCCAGTTAGACTCAAGTCTTGAATCAACTGTTTCATTGATTTCAGTTGAAACTAAGTTCAGCTAGCAGGACAGTCCTAATCATGCCAACTCAGAAGTAAGTATTAGTCAAGTCAATGGGACTTACTCCAAGGTAAATAGGGTTAGGATTGTAGCCTTAATCTGCATCCAACACCAGTGGTCTAAAACAAGGTGTGGGCCACGATGCTAATGACTTGTATTAACTTGCATGTACTTTATCTACTTTAGTTGCCAGTGTGTCATCAGAATGAGTGCATCCACTAAAACAACACAGACAAAGTTCTTCTTTGAAAACATAGAACCCCTGATCTGCTGTTTTGCTCAGAAACAAGGGACAGAGTACAGTCGTACCTTGGAAGTCGAACGAAATCCGTTCCAGAAGTCCGTTTGACTTCCAAAACATTTGAAAACCAAATTGCAGCTTCTGATTGGCTGCAGGAAGCTCCTGCAGGCAACTGGAAGCCCCGGCAGATGTTTGGGTTCCGAAAGAACATTCACAAACCAGAACATTAACTCTGGGTTTGTAGCATTCATGAGCCAAAACGTCAAAGTTCCATGGCGTTCGAGATCCAAGGTACGGCTGTAGTAGGAAGGATCATAGCATAGTAATAGAGATTGTGCTTTGCATACAAATGGTCCCTGGCTCAATCCCTGGAGAACCTTGGCTAGCTCAGTCTGTGGTATGATTAGGCAAAGGGCATCTTCTTGTGTTCGAAACGGGAACAAATGTAGCCTGCCCTTCCAAACTAGCTTTCGAAACGAGTTACACATGTGCAGCCTGTTTTTCGATAAGGCTAGGGAACAGAGTACACAGCATCAGTTTGTACATGTGATTCCTCGGTCAGATAGGAACATGTGTTAGGAAGCTTCTCACCATGCAGCACAATCCCTAAGCTGGCCTAGATCAGGGTCAATAAGGTTGATTCTACTTAGGTCTACATACCTCACTGATAATATCAGAAGCTCTCTTGGCTTTTTCAGCATCTAGGGACCCAAGTGGTATCCAGCCACAGCCTTTCATATCGCTGTTGTAGTCAGCTCTGTATTCATTCTGGGAAAGACCATAAAAGCGACAAAATGCAATTAACTAAATTTACACAAAGAAAACCCTCTACAAATCCAGCGTATAGAATTTAAGAACATACATCACCAGCCGGGAACCCTCTATATTTTGGGGGGACTCCAACTCTCATCATCCCCAGCCAGCATGACTAATGTAAATATTCCCAGAAGCTGATGCTTCAACTCCTGGATCACTAGACTATGCACCGCAATCAACGGACAATGAAGCACAGGAATGACATGAAAGTGAATCCACATCTTCCTTTGCTTTGCAGGTAAACCACAGAAAAAGCTATACTTCTAAGCATAAGAAAATGTTTGCTTTTCAAATCAACAGAGGCTTCCCCCCCTAAACGTCTCTTATTCTATTCACCCTTTCTCAGAAAGTTAATCAAAAAGGTAAGGTAAAAAGGTAAAGGGACCCCTGACCACAAGGTCCAGTTGAGGATGACTCTGGGGTTGTGGCGCTCATCTCGCATTATTGGCCAAGGGAGCCGGCGTACAACTTCCAGGTCATGTGGCCAGCATGACAAAGCCACTTCTGGCGAACCAGAGCAGCACACGGAAATGACGTTTTCCTTCCCGCTGTAGCGGTACCTATTTATCTACTTGTACTTTTTAAAATGTGCTTTCGAACTGCTAGGTGGGCAGGAGCTGGGACCGAGCAACGGGAGCTCACCCCGTTGCAGGGATTTGAACCACCGACCTTCTGATCGGCAAGCCCTAGGCTCTGTGGTTTAACGCACAGCACCACCCGTGTCCCTAAAAAGGTAAGGAGCCATCTGCTATTCCCTACTGATTATTCTTCATTCAACTTTTGGGTCTGTTAAGCTGCCAGAGCCTTTTCATTCTTGGCATTGTGGTGAACGTCTTAGAATTAGATTTTTAAGCTAATTAAATATAGGAAGTACGTAGGCTGCGCTAACATCTGATGTTTCCACTTTATCCCAGCCCTAGCATGGTTTCTGTGGCTTGCTGTTGTTGAGTCCAGGAAAAGCCTAGGGAAAACATCGCATCTCTTTTGAGTTTGTATGAAACCCTCCTTAGCTGAGCAATGCTAGACAAGCATAACTACTTACCTCACTCTGTATAGCATTAGCTTTCTTGGCAAGTTCCACAGGAATACTGTCGGGAGGATAGGAGTAATTATGGATGAGATGCTTGTAGTCTGTGTTGCTGACATTGGCCTGTGCTTTCTTTGCTTGTGTAACTGTGATCATGTCTAATGGCGTGGTGTACTTGGTCTTTGACTGTTCGTAACCTTTTCTGTATTCACGCTAGAAAAAAATTTACAAGTACCTTTAAGAGTTAGAACTTTCAGAAAAAACACCAACCCTAATACTTTGTAAAATGCAGGCTGCTTGCATGGCTATGGTGAGACATGCCTTAATTATATCAAGATTGGGTTGCTGCAATACAGTAAAAACACACTAAACATTTGGATCTAGCCAGATCATATTATTATTAGCTAATAGGACCAGTATTAGCAGAACTTTAACCTCTAAAAAGCATCAAACCAGACCAATAGGCATTCTACACTGGATTACCCATCAGTCTCTTACAGTATGGCAGTTTTCACTACATGTCAGACAAAGTTGATACAAAAGTTCAGAAGCAGAGCTGACAACACAGTATTCTGTTTTCACTGGTTAACGTCTTGCCTTAAGCATTAAGATGGATGATCTGAATAGCCATCAAATAGGTACTGACGTTCTCATCTCCGCTTAATATCTCCAAGTCCTTTTTGGACTAAGTTATAATTGCCCAACACAATCTTAACATGTTTATGTGAAAGCGAATCCTACTGTATTAAAAAAAAGGCTCATTTTCTCAACTAAGTCCATAGCCTTTGTAATTATGACTTCTGGTGACAGGAACTTTGTGGTATCAATGGCTCATCATGAAGGGAAACATTTTCGTGTTAATTTCACTTAAAGATTGAACCTGAATATCTTTCAGAATTGTGATTTCCTGGCACTCATTAGCAAGACTAAGTCAGTATTGGATATAAATCACAGGTTATTCTTTTTACACTTATTTAGGAATTTTTATGTTGCCACTTATCTTTGCTTCTTGTTTTGTGGAATGGAGGGAGCTAAAAGTATCTAAATAATTTGATGTTTGCAAATAATTTGGCACTTGGCTGGCATTTACCAGGGCTAACTACAATGTCTACAAAACGGGTACTTACATCGCTCTGCTGTTTGGCCACTTTCTGAGAATGTAGCATTTTAGGATCATCCTCGATGCTCAAAGCTCCAACTAGCTTCCCTCTGCTCTGTTCATAAGCTTTCTTATATTCTACCTACATGGGGACAAGACATTAATGGTCTTCTACATTTTGTAGCCACTGCATAGAAATACAAATAATTTTTATTTTTTTAAAAAAATCTTCATTTTATGCAACACTTACATCACTTGCATTTTTTCGATTGGCTTTGGCAGCAATAATAGGAATGGCATCTAACTTGATCTCAAATTTCTTATCTTTCGACGTGTCCCAGTCATACTTATAGCAAGTCTGACACAGAAGAATAAACAAATAACATGAAGAAGGTGTGACATAATATCAGGACTATAATGACATAAAATCTATGCATTGATTGTAGAGAATATATACAGTCGTACCTCGGAAGTCAAACAGAATCCGTTCCAGAGGTCCATTCGACTTCCAAAACGTTCAGAAACCAAAGCGCGGCTTCTGATTGGCTGCAGGAAGCTTCTGCAGCCAATCAGAAGCCCCATCGGACATTTGGCTTCCAAAAGAACATTCGAAAACCGGAACACACACTCACGGTTTTCAATCATTCGGGAGCCGAGATACGACTGTAGTTATATGATCAAGATATCTTTGAATGACTAAAAAATTTGAAGATGGTTTTCAACTGATGAAAACCACTCTCTTAAACCCTCCTTCTTCCTGGGGTTTTTATTAAGTTTCAGTTTAAGTCCAGCTGCAATCCATGAAATATTTTTCTGCCATGTGCCCATGTTTTAATAGTGTTGTTCATAATCAAGTCTCCACTACAGTTTGCAACACAAGGTATGCCTTTCCCAGCAGTGAAGCTGTCACAAGTTTTTTTTAAAAAAAGGAATTACATAGCTGTAATATATTTCCAGTTAATGGTTCACAATTATAATCTCTATTTGGAGAGATCATGTACATCAGCTGTTCTAATAAAATCTGATCTTTTCCAATCACATTCCTTGATGCTTTGTTTCTGTTGTAGAGAAGACATCTTGGAGCTGGTAGATAAAAAAAATTGGGGTCCAGCAAACTGGTCAAAGCATGCTCACAGATGCACAAACATGGCTAGTTGCTTTATCTACAAAAGATGAGCCAAGACCTGGCTTTGAGGCAACTCTTTACTTAATGATGGCATTGTAAGCACTCTTCTCATCAGGCTTGCAGGCCTGAACTTAAAAAAAAAAAAACCCTAGGAAATGGATTTCCTGTTATACTGTACTGCTCTCCCCTGCTTTTTGGCCATTTCAGTATTATCCTATCGGGTCTACCAGAAGATCTGAATTAATCCTTTTGTTTCCATTAAATGGCTGCATCCACCTATTTAACAAGTGAAGGCTCATACTTACATCACTGATGTTATATGCGTTGACTCTGGACTGGAGGAACAAGGGGGCATCCGGAGGGATGGAACATTTGAATTTCTCACTCTCGTGTTTGGCTTTGTAGTTCAGCTGAAATGTAGGATGAATAAATAATATTCTGAGTCAGTGTTGTCACAAGATGGGAGCTAGGCCCCGTGAAACATAAAACGAGGCAGGAGTTTTATGTTTTTGAGTTGTCAGGTAACTTACATCGCTCAGCTGCTTGGAATTAATCTGTGCTTGTACCATCACGAGTGAATCTGGCACTTGGGTAAATTTGAGCTTATCGGGATGTTTTTTGTAGGCATACTAGGAGGACACGAAAGCAAAAATAAAACAAAATGACAGTTGATTTCCAGTAGGCATTGCGATTATGGTGAGATAGATAGATAGATAGATAGATAGATAGATAGATAGATAGATAGATAGATAGATAGATAGATGATAGATAGATAGATAGATAGATAGATAGATAGATAGATAGATAGAGAGAGAGAGATATCAGTAACATCATAAATAGAGTTTTATAAACCAATTCAGATACCACATTGCCATTCATTCATTCAGCAAAAGTATAACTGGGGGCAACACAAGAGGCAACATTGCCATTCACAAATCTTAAAGTTCTCTGACTGTCAAAAATATGAAGCATCCAAGAGATCTCATATGTCCTCCAGCCAGGGAAGTGTGAAATGTTCTGGTAGATTTTACCTGGGTATCACAAGCGTAATCCAACTCTGCCACAGTACACAGACAGTGATGGAGGTCATCACTTGCACAGCTATGGCTATAAAGGGTGAATAGCATTGGTATGTATGGTTTTCCTTGGGAAAGCATACATGTGGCAAAGCACATTTTGGCCACAAGATGTCACAAGAAACCTGTAAAATGCATAGGTTGAGGGGAAAGAATACTTGACCCATATAAGAGTGAAAAAAGACCCAACAGTTTTATTTTAATGAAAAGCAGCCCCAGGAAGCTACAGTTCTGAACAGAAGAGCAGGGGGGGGGGGCCTCCAAGAAGGTTGCTTTTCATTCAAAGAAAAGCATCAAATCTCTAATTTGTGAGAACAAACTGAAAGCAAACACTGACATAATAGCTGATAAAATACATCAGCTATTATGTCAGGAGAGGTGACTGAAAAGTTTTTATTGTTGGTTCATTTTTATTAATTAGCAGAAAACTGAGGTGCACAATTTGTCAACTCTGTACCGACACTGGTGTGTATACACCTGCTAATTTTGTCTCTCTTTTTACTCATTGAGTCCTCGTCTCTCACTTAAGCCAGCAATGGCAGGTACTTCTCTGCAGGCCACGATTCCTGCTTGGTGGGCGTAGAGCCAGATTTCCTTGTCTGGTGTGTGACTGCATGTTAGAGAAAGTGGAGTTGGGGTCAAATGTGCCCCCGTCATGTGTATGCGTGTCCATATGAGGTCCCACCCTCAAAACGTTAAGTAAGTAGAATTCTAGTATGTAGTTCTTTTCTTGCTATGGTTATTTAAAAACTGTATATCCTTCTTCAAATAGCCATAGGGATACCAAGGCAGTTGGTATCCAAGTGTTGCAGCCGAGACTAGTCCTACTCAGAATAGAGCAGGCATCCCCAAACTCGGCCCTCCAGCTGTTTTGGGACTACAATTCCCATCCTCCCTAACCACTGGTCCTGTTAGCTAGGGATGATGGGAGTTGTAGTCCCAAAACAGCTGGAGGGCCGAGTTTGGGGATGCCTGGAATAGACCCATTTAAATGAACGGGCCTGAGTTTGCCAACTCCATTGATTTCAGTGCGTCTACTTTGAATGGGATTACCGCCCAACGTTTAAAAATAATTAACCTAAAATAGCAAATACAGTTGTACCTCGGAAGTCGAACGGAATCTGTTCCAGAAGTCCGTTCAACTTCCGAAACGTTCAGAAACCAAAAACGTTCTGATTTGTTTCTGATTGTACAAGCGCACCGGAAGAAATAACAGAAGCCATGCCGGACGTTCGGCTTCCAAAAAAACCATTTGAAAACCTCCCGGTTTTTGACTGTCTGGTAACCTGAACATTCGACTCCCAAAGCATTCAGGAGCTGAGGTACAACTGTACAGAAAAACAAAAGAAGAGCAGCAGGTAAGATGACGACATTAAATCAGCCATGCCCAAAGGCTCTCAAAACAAACAAAAAAAGGTGCTCGGGTAGTAAAGAAAAGCCTTCCAAGCAGATGACTCTTCCAGGGTTGGGAGTTCAGGAACTTAGGCAAAGCAAGAGAGAAGGTCCTCACTAAAGTTTCCACCAACTATCCTTCAGATGTTGGCAGGACCCACAAAAGGGCCTTTGCATCCAATGCATGCTTGGAAATACAGAATGAACTTTTAAAAAGGAAGCACTTCGGCTCCTTCCGTTAATTCCATGGAAATCTTGACTGTATAATGTGAAGTAAATCAGGATATAAGTAAGATCTTGCAGGATCCATGACTTACGTCTTTGCACTGGTCCAACTTCTTCATGGCTTCATATTCTTGAGTTATGGTCTGAGGGAAGTAGCCCTTTCCTTTGTCCTCTTCATAGTCGGCTTTGTAGTTTTTCTAGGAAAAGCCACAACAGGTCAATAACCACCACGAACTCTATCTGAACAGGTTAAGGAAGTGGAATCCATACTTACATCGCTCTTCATGGCTGCAACCTTCATGCAGTGTGATTGGTATGGGTCTTCAAAGGTGCCTATGTACCGGCCCAAGATATTCTGCTGATATCCCTCTTTATATTTAACCTAGAGGAGAAGTGCCGAAAGTTACAATAGGCATAATTGTTACAATATGCATAATGGGGTTTACCAAAGCCTTCTTTCGGCCATAAATCTAAGAGCAATTGCAACCACACTTACATCGCTGAAGCCTTTCAGCACATTGTCAAGTTGATACTTCGGGGTATCGCAGTAGTTGATACTTGATCCTTTAGCTTTTTCATATGCTTCCTTATATAGTCTCTGCCGGGAGCGAAATATAAAAGTTGTTATGTAGCAATAAAAGTGCTGGTCATTACACTTTGTTGTTGTTGTTTTTGTTTTTTTACACATCGACTGAACCTGAATGAAGAGCATTGTGAAAGGAGAGCAAAGGGGTGCAGAAAAGAGGGTGTAAGAAATCTGTGTTTTAGTGTGGCAGCAAGCTACACTTTGGAACTCCCTGCCAATTGACAGCAGGCAGACAGCTTCACTGTACAGTGGTACCTCGGTTTAAGTACTCAATTGGTTCCGGGGAGCCATTCGCTCCCCCAAAAGTACTTAATCAGACTGACTCTTCTGTGCATGTGCAAAGCGCCGATAGAGCACTTCTGCGCATGCGCGAACCACACAGATCGCTTCTGCGCATGCGCGCACTGCGGAACCCAGAGGTAAACACTTCCGGGGCCGCGGAGTACTTAAACTGAAAGTACTCAAACTGGAGTGTTCTCAAACCGAGGTATGACTGTAATCTTTTCAGTGCCTGTCAAAACCTTTTTTTCTTTTGGCAAGTCCATCCAGGCAGATAGACATGTTGACATGTTTTAATTTTTTCTCTTTAGCCACTGTTGATTTTAATCACCTTTTCAAAAATGTTAAAACCTGATCTTAACTTCTTTAATTAACCATTTTTCTCGAACGTTTTGGCTCCTGAAGTGAGTACTCCAGTTTGTGAACGTTATTTGGAACCGTACGTCTGATGTGGCTTCCGCGGCTTCCGGTTGAGTGCAGGAAGCTACTGCAGCCAATCGGAAGCCGTGCCTTGGTTTTCAACATTTTTGGAAGTCGAACAGACTTCCAGAATGGATTCCATTCGAGAACCAAAGTACGACTGTCTATATAAACGACAGTGTAACAGACGGTGCACTATCTATTTGGTCCTAGGATGGAGCTGAGAGGATCCAGATAGCTATGGGTAGCCCTTTTGTCTATATACTGGAGCTTCTGCACATGTACTAGCAAGGCTATTCAGGGCTCCACCCTTCTGCTCCTCAAAAACCACAAAAAGTCACTCCAAGAGCTGAGGTAGCCTGGGTTGCAGCATGACTAGGATCTAGTCTAGAAAAGGTGAAATGGGGAAGGCCGTGAGGGCAGCATGCTTGGGCACATGTGCTTGGCTATTTGGATCCTGGGCAGACTTTCTTAACTTAATATAGGAGGCTTTATTCCAGCCATGTGAAAGTCAGAGATGGTTTCTATAAACATCCATTCCTCACCCGCTGGGCAAAGGCACACACACACACACTTACCTCTTCATTATCCATCCAGACCGTTATCAAAATTCACAGGCACATAGCAGCTAGGCAAAAGCAATCAAGAAGCATGCAGAACAGGGCTGGCAAAGGGCGTGGCCTGGGGGAGTCCCGCTAGATGGAATGTTCTATACTTGCTGATTCATAATTTTGACTACAGAACTGACGACGGTTCATCAATGCTTGAAAGAAACAGCTTTTGAAAGACCTGTAGGACTCTTCTAATATGTAGCATTATTATTATTACTACTACTACTACTATTTACATCAGTATTGGATGTGATTTACACATTATGATATTTGCAAATATTTCAGAATAGTTTTATTGCAGAGAGTCAGAAGTACTTAAATAAATGGATGAAGAATTTGGTACTCTGCAGATATCCTCCTATCAGTGCTAACCGGTGTAGCATGTACGGAATGGGTACTTACATCACTTTGCAGTTTGGCTACTTTTTGAGAATGTAGCAACTTGGGATCGTCCTCAATGCTCAGAGCTCCAACTAGCTTCCCTCTGCTCTGTTCATAAGCTTTCTTATATTCCACCTACGTGGGGATAAGACATTGATGGCCTTCAACATTCTGCACTGCAAGCTGATCCAAATCAGCCTGAAAACTGCATTTCTCTGCAACACTTACATCGCTTGCATTTTTTTGATTGGCTTTGGCGGCAAGAATCGGAATGGCATCGAACTTGATCTCGAATTTCTTATCTTTTAACGTCTCCCAGTCGTACTTATAGCAAGTCTGACACAGAAGCAGAAGAAACAAATAACATGAGGAAGGTGGGACATAATATTAGGGACCCAGGTGGCGCTGTGGTTAAACCACTGAGCCTAGGGCTTGCTGATCAGAAGGTCGGCGGTTCGAATCCCTGTGACGGGGTGAGCTCCCGTTGCTTGGTCCCAGCTCCTGCCAACCTAGCAGTTCGAAAGCACGTCAAAATGCAAGTAGATAAATAGGAACCGCTACAGCGGGAAGGTAAACGGCGTTTCCATGTGCTGCTCTGGTTCTCCAGAAGCAGCTTTGTCATGCTGGCCACATGACCTGGAAGCTATACGCCGGCTCCCTCGGCCAATAATGCGAGATGAGCGCGCAACCCCAGAGTCGGTCACGACTGGACCTAATGGTCAGGGGTCCCTTTACCTTTACCTTTAATGCAAAAATCAATCTATTTATTATGGTGTTCTTGTCGTTGTTATTATTAATTAGAATTTTATATAGGCCTTCATCATAAGATCTCAGGGAGGCTACCAGAGTAAAATAAAATAAAATAATGTAGTATAAACACCAACAAGTGGGAATTGTTGGCCTATGAGTGCTCCAATTGGAGAACAGCCTTCACCAAAGGCATCATGGACTTTGAAGAAGCATGAACTCAGGACGAAAGGGAGAAACGTGCTAAGAAGGCGGCACGCTTGGCAAATCCTCACCATGGTCAACTCCCACGCGGAAACCTATGTCCCCACTGTGGAAGGATGTGAAGATGCAGAATTGGCCTCCACAGCCACTTATGGACACATTGTTAAGACCACATTCATGGAAGGCAATCTTACTCGGCTACAAGTGATCGCCAAAGAAGAAGAAAATATTGCAGAGAGTATATAATTGCTCTAACTGTATAAGACATTTTTTAAGAAAATAAATAAAATCGCTAGAGAATAGTTTGCTTCATTATACAATCCTTCCCCTACAAAAGCAGCTGATAACATTCATAAGCAACTAATGAACATAAAAGTCTACTATTCCCAGGGCTCACAGATCACCAGCGTTGAATAACAAAGCTCAGTCCTAGAAAGAACATGTCAAGTTCTAATGTACTTACATCACTGATGTTATATGCATTGACTCTGGACTGAAGGAACAAGGGAGCATCCGGAGGGATGGAACATTTGAATTTCTCACTCTCGTGTTTGGCCTTGTAGTTCAGCTGAAATGCAGGTGAACAAATAACGACATTGAGGGCTTCAGCTGAAATGCCAGCACAATGAAACTGAGTAAGGGGTAAGAACATTCACCCTCTCTAATACACACCATTTGTGTGACAATTGTTCAACCATTTCTATCATGCACACAAGATAAGGGACAAGGATTCAGGTCAAGGGCATAAACCAGGGGTCCCCAGACTTACCGAGCGGCGGGCCGGTGCCCGCCGCGCCGACCGCGCGGTGGGCCGGACGGCAGGGGAGTGCGCGCGCAGCGGGCCGGAGGGCGGGGGAGTGCGCGCCCGTGCGCATGCGCACACGCACACGGGCGGGAAAAAAATCGCCGAAAATCGCTTGTGCACATGCGTATGGGCCTCCCCCGACCCGGAAGTGCACCAGAAATGACCTCTTCCGGGTCGGGAGAGGCCCGTACGCATGCGCACAAAGGATTTTCGGCGATTTTTTGCCGATTTTTTAGATCGCCGCTGCGCCGCGCGCCGCGAGAGCGGGCGGCGGCAGCGGGCGGCGGGGGTCGTCGCGGGCCGGATTGGAAGGCCGATTGGGCCGCATCCGGCCCGGGGGCCGTAGTTTGGGGACCCCTGGCATAAACCTTTCAAGGAATCCAGAATCCGCACATCTCTGTTAACAGAGTAGGCCAGTGCATATTCCTGCTTCTGCATAAATCTATCGAGTCATCTTACAGAACAAGTATTATGCCCATTTCTGAATTGTTGATCTGTTTGTTCTGGGTCACTTCCAGTGTTGTCGCGAGGTGAAGCCACAACATCAACACCGGAAGCTTGTTTGCCAGACACGGTCTCGTGAAACCTAAGAGTTTGTTGCTTGAGTTGGAGTTTGTTTGAGTTGCCAGGTAACTTACATCACTCAGCTGCTTGGAATTGATCTGCGCTTGTGTCTGAACAGGAGAGTCTGTCACTTGTGTAAATTTGAGCTTATCAGGATGCTTTCTGTAGGTATACTAGAGGGAAGAAAAAGAAAAAGACATTTAATTTCCAGCAGGTATCAGTAATAATAGAATTATACAGCAGTAAATCACTTTGAGGTCGTTGTTGCTTTGACAAATCAAGCAGTACATAAATTTTATGAAATAAATAAAAATGTAAATAAATAGCCTTCTAATTCAATTCAGATACAGCAGTATTCATTTATTCAGCAAAATATACTACTGGCCAACCAAAATTGCAAGACTGTCTTTTGCAGATCTGAAAGCACTCAAGACTATCAAAGTTATAAAGTTTCAACAGGCTTCAGATGTCCAGCTCATGAAATATGAAACAGATTTTTAGTATATTTACTGTTCAACATAATCTTGTGGGATTTCACAGACAACAGAATCACAGGTGGTGGTGCAAACCTGACACAAAACCATCTATACTTGCCAAGCACCATGCATATATATAGATGGCTGGGCTGGCTGTATATATAAATCATAGCCATAGACCATTATTTGCCCTGCTGTGGCTAAAGAGAGTGCACAACGTTACTGTGCATAGTTTTACTTGAGAATATGTGAAAAAGCTAAGCCTATTCTGGCCAGCAGATGTCACAAGAAACCTGTAAAAAACATATGAAGATGTCACCTTTCAAAATTATGGGACCTGAGGGTTAGCTACAATTCACATGCAAATGACTGCAGAACGCCACACCATTTTTATTTTAATGAATTAAAGCCCCAAGAGGCTGGAATTCTCAGCAGAGAAGTAGCTGAAGCTTTTCTCCGCTGGACATTTTCCAGCTCAAAATCATTCTCTTCCTCATATTCTCCCCCCACTAATAACAACCTGCCTTCTATGACTGCTTTTCAGTCAAAGAGAAGTATTACAGCTCCATTACATGCCTTCGTGAGTAATGTACAATTTGCACCTGACTCAAAACAGACCTTTTATTAGCAGGATGAATATTTCGAAAGAGGGAAGATGCAATTAATTAGTACTTAGCCTAAGCCTGATCTTTGGCTAGTGTATATATGTTAATATGGATGTATATTTGTTAATTCATCTGTGTTTTAAATTGTGATTTACACATTTTAAATGTTGCATGCTTCTGGAAAATCTGTAAGAAATTTAAAAAGGAAACACTTTAGCTCCTTCCATAAACTCCTTGAAATTCCTGATCACGTAGCATATGATAAGATAGGATGAAGGTAAGATTCCATAGGAAGCAAATACTCACATCTTTGCACTGGTCTAACTTCTTCATGACTTCATATTCTTGAGTTATGGTCTGAGGGAAGTAGCCCTTTCCTTTGTCCTCTTCATAGTCGGCTTTGTAGTTTTTCTAGGAAAAGCCACAACAGGTCAATAACCACCACGAACTCTATCTGAACAGGTTAAGGAAGTGGAATCCATACTTACATCGCTCTTCATGGCTGCAACCTTCATGCAGTGTGATTGGTATGGGTCCTCAAAGGTGCCTATATACCGGCCCAAGATATTCTGCTGATATCCCTCTTTATATTTAACCTAGAGGAGAAGTGCCGAAAGTTACAACAAACTAACCAGTTTATGGAAGTCTCATTGGGACCACTATCTAATTGCTGCCATACTTACATCGCTGAAGTTTTTCAGAACGTTGTCAATCTGATATTTGGGAGTGTCACAGTAATTAATGCTGCTTCCTTTTGCTTTCTCATATGCTTCCTTATATAACCTCTGGCAGGCGGAAGAAAAAACCATAATGTAAAAGACCCCCATCAAATAACATGATTCCCTCCACTCATCATGGTGCCATCAGATTAGCAAGCTTGGGCTGCCTTAAATTTGCTAAGAAGGGACATCTGGATTCACATGCACATTTTTTTCTGATCCATAATGATAAGAATTTAGGTAGAGCCTTGCTGGATCAGACCAAAGCACCCTGTTTGCAACAGTAGTTAGCAGAGATGCCCTATAAATTTTTATTGTTGTTGTTGTTGTTGTTGTTGTTGTTATTATTATTATTATTATTATTATTATTATTATTATTATTACCCTACCCATCTGGCTGGTTTCCCCAGCCATTCATGGTGGCTTACAACATATCTAAAAACATATTTTAAAAAATCAATCCTTTAAAAACTTCCCTAAACAGGGATGCCTTCAAATGTCTTCTAAAAGTCAGATAGTTGTTTATTTCCTTGACATCTGAAGGGAGGGTGTTCCACAGGAAGGGTGCCATTACTGAGAAGATACCTGAAGATACCTGAAGAAGTGTGCATGCACACGAAAGCTCATACCAAAATAAAAACGTAGTTGGTCTTTAAGGTGCTACTGAAGGAATTTTTTTATTTTGCTTTGGCTTCTTGCAGTGAGGGAACCACAAGAAGGCCGTTGGAGCTGGACCTCAATATCTGGGCTGAACGATGGAGGTGGAGACGCTCCTTCAGGTATACTGGGCCAAAGCTGTTTAGGGCTTTAAAGGTCAGCACCAACACTTTGAATTTTGCTTGGAAATATACTGGGAGCCAGTGAAGATCCTTTAGGACTCGTGTTATATAGTTCCAGCCGCCACTCCCAGTCACCAGTCTAGCTGCCGCATTTTGGAATAGTTGTAGTTTCCAGGTTACCTTCAAAGGTAGACCCACATAGAGCGCATTGCAGTAGTTCAAGCAGGAGATAACTAGAGCATTCACCACTCTGGCGAGACAGTCCACAGGCAGGTAGGGTCTTAGCCTCCGTACCAGATGGAACTGGTAAACAGCTGCCCTGGACACAGAATTGACCTGCGCCTCCGTGCACAGCTGTGTGTCCAAAATGACTCTCAGGCTGTGCACCTGGTTTTTCAGGGGCACGGTTACCCTGTTCAGGCCCAGGGAGTCCCCCACACCTGCCCTGTCATCTCCCCCCCCCAAGAACAGTACTTCTGTCTTGTCAGAATTCAACCTTAATCTGTTAGCCACCATTCATCCACCTACTGCCTCCAGACACTCACACAGGACCTTCACTGTCCTCATTGGTTCAGATTTGAAGGTGAGGTAGAGCTGGCTATCATTTGCATACTGGTGGACACCTAGCCCAAACCCCCTGTTGATCTCTCCCAGCATCTTCATGTAGATGTTAAAAAGGATGGGGGAGAGGACAAAGCCCTGAGGCACCCCACAAGTGAGAGCCCAGGGGTCTGAACACTCATCCCCCAACACCACTTTCTGGACATGGTCTAGGAGGAAGGAGTGGAACCACTGTATAACAGTGCCCCCAGCTCCTCTAGACGGTTCAGAAGAATGTCATGGTTGATGGTATCAAAGGCCGCTGAGAAATCCAGCAGAACTAGGGAACAGCTTTCACCTCTGTCCTTAGCTGTCCATGAAGGCAACAGATCTCTCTCCACTCCTTGTCCTCTAACTACTAGCATTCCAAAGTATCTGAATCTAGAGGGCCCATTCAACTATTGTGGCTAACAATTTCTGATAAGTTTTTAATCAGAGGCACATTTTTAATCAATAAAAGATTGTTAATCAGTTAGTCAGCTAACTTGCAAAGTAAATCCATAGGCTTGCAAAGCAAATCCATAAAGAGAGTCCTAATTCTGAATAATAAATGGCTACAACAAACTATTGATTGGTCTTGGCCAAAACTATCCCTGGAGAAACGAACCACACTTACATCATTCACAAGATTTGCAGCAGCTTTCAGATGTTTGAGCAGTGGGTTCTCTGTAGCTGGAAGCACATTATAATCTGTAGAAGCCTTGGATTTTTCATAATCTTCTCTGTATTTTATCTAGCAAAATTAAGAAGAAAAATACTTACTCACTTTTCCAAAATTGTGTACTTTTGAGTATCTTAAATTCCTGGTTGGCACTATTTATAGTGTTGCTTATCTTTCAATTCTTTTTATAAAATATGTTTGAGTGATTTACTTAGCTTCTTCAGCGAGGGAAAAGCACAAAACTAAGACTCTTAAGAAATTTAGTGTCATTTACAGTCAACAGTTGGCATTTCTTCTGTGATTCAAGCAGCTGTTTGTGCTCATCTCATGTGATGTAAGTAAAATGTGTTATACCTGCAAGTGATGCTCTGTGTGTGTGCTTGAAAAAAACAAAACCTCTTTTCAGGCTGTATTATCCATTGTGCTGAAAGTATGCTATGGAATCTTGAGAAAGATAACAATGGGCAAAAAATTGTATTGTCAGTGCTCAGTGTCTTCAGTAATACTAAGAGCCAAGAGAATTGCCAAACACTCAATGTTGCGGAGCCCAGCAGCAAGGTGACTTTGACCACAGAGGCAGATTAAGCAGCTACCTGGGGCAGCACAATACAAGGGCAGCCCACAGAAGCTGAGCATTCATTTGGCAGCATGCACCCTTCTGCATGCAAACAGAGAGCCAATCAATGATACTCCCTATGACATGTTCTGAATTCACATAGAAATGCCTTCATCCCAGGTTCAACCCATTCCACCTAGGGCAGCAAAAGGCCTTGAACATGTTGAAAATGGATGCAATATTCATTTCATTTGCGAAATGGGAATAAACAGTGGGTACCTATTCAAATATGGATTGGGAAATTGCTAAAGTATTTCAGAGAGGGCACAATCTAAATAAGTACTGAGAATATTAAGCATACCTTACTGGCAGCATCTCCAGCTTTCTTATTAACTGCATACTCTGGTGTTTCAGTCTGCATGAAGTAGATTTGGTCTTTCTGATTCTCCCAGTCTTCTTGGTATTTTCTCTGTAAGGAGCAGAAAATATAGTTATACTCAGTTCAGTAAAACTGAGGTCTAAATTGGAGTTTAAATGGGGAAAGGAAATGAGAATCTAGAAAGCAGCGCGGAAACGCAATGATTAAAGCACAATATCCATACTCATTTGCTGATAAGCAATACACTTTCTTTACCGGGCTCAAGTTATCAGCATTCATTCTGGCAACTGCAACATCATAGCATGGAGTTTGGCTCCATTTGCCCTTCTTCTTGTTATAGTCTTCATGATAGTTGCGCTGTAGAAAACAAAAACAAATATTGAACTGTGCACAGCCAACTAAAGTAAAGGAACCACATCAACTCCTATAATATGTTTGTTTCATCACAGCTGCTATGAAACCGCTATACTTTTCAACATCCCCTTAAATGTCCCCCCCCTTTTTTTTACTCCTGAGCATTATTGGGAGGTGAGAGAACTGCAACTTGAATTTGTATAGAATTCTCTCTCTCTCTCTCTCTCTCTCTCTCTCTCTCTCTCTCTCTCTCTCTCTGCTTTATTGGTTTTAAAAACTGTGTAGCATAAGTAATCAACAGAAAGGAAAAACAAAAACAAACATTCATTCCATAGTTGGTGCTTGTTGCATGTAACAATTTGTAGTTGGAGTCAACATGACCTCCGGTCCCCCTATTGTGGTTCCCAAATTACATTCTTTATCTGCACACTAAATTTTGTCTCCTCTAGGTTGTTTCAGTTACATTAATTTTATAAGATTCTTCTATTATATGCAGAAAGTCAATCCAGATCTGCCAACGGATTTACATTTTTGCAATGTTCTTTTAAATAAACGCTGTATACATCCCACTCCCTATTGAATTTTTCATTGGTAACATCTCGGAACCTTGCTGATAATCTGACTAGTTCTGTATATTCTCACAATTTGTTTTGCCAGTCTAATTTGGATGGGATAGCTTCTCCTTTCCAACCTTTTGCAATTAAAATTCTGGCTGCATTTCATGTATTTTATGTATGCTACAGTAGAAGCCAGAATTTGTATAGAATTCAATCAAATCTTCACAGTAATGTAGAATCTACACACCTGTTATTGGCCCTAAGATAAGGAATCACAATAAATATAAAATGTACCCCTTATGGAACAAAAGGCTACATAGGCGTATGAAAGTTTCTCACTAATTGTGTAAGTGGTGGTGCTGACAGACAGGAAAGAAAGGGGGTCACCCAAAACCCCAGGATCTATGGAGTCAGACCACTAGTCTATCTAGCTCAGTTTTGTCTACACTGACTGGTAGTGTTTGTCTGGGTTTTCAGGCAGGGATGTCTCCCAGTCATACCTGAAGATGCTGGAGATTGAACTCTGCAGGCAAGGAAGATGTTCTACCACTGAGCTACAGCGCTTTCCCACTAACTCAATTATCTTATTTTCTCCCACCACCAAAAAGCCTTGGCTTCCAAACTACTCTTATTAACCTTCCTGCCCTAGACTTCTGGTCTGTGCTCCGTTCCTGTAGTTGCCTATCCTATCCCTAAAAGGTAAGTTTGGAGAAAATTAGAGAGACCAGTTAAGGTAAAGGTGAAGGGATCCCTGACCGTAAGGTCCAGTTGCGGACGACTCTGGGGTTGTGGCGCTCATCTCGCGTTATTGGCCTAGGGAGCCGGCGTACAGCTTCCGGGTCATGTGCCAGCATGACTAAGCCACTTCTGGTAAACCAGAGTAGTGCACAGAAACGTCGTTTATCTTCCCGCAGGAAGATACTTGCACTTTGATGTGCTTTTGATGGTCACATTTTGAACTGCACATCAGGTTGGCAGGAGCAGGGACCGAGCAATGGGAGCTCACCCCATTGCGGGGATTCGAACCACTGAGCTTCTGATCGGCAAGCCCAAGAGGCTCTGTGGTTTAGACCACAGCGCCACCAGTAGTGAGATATATTAAAATACATTCCATTAAAGGAAGAGAACAATGAAAAATGCAGTAGTTCATGACTAACATAAATGAGAGGGTCAGACATTATTTTTGTTATCACAATCTACTTTGGTTCTGAGTTTCATTTACTGGCTATTTACAACAAATTACACAACCCCATTAATTTCATCCCTCTTCTTTCCATCATGGTACTAGATTAATTATACCTAAATATCAACTTTATTAGTCATGCTTCATGGTTGTGGAATTCATCAGTTGTGCAATTAATTCAACGCATGAAATCAGATATGGGCATTCTGTTTGCCGTCACATTTCCCAAGTCTGTGAAGCATTATTTTGTATGGAAATGGAATGGAGAGGCACATTTATTTTTATTTTTTTAGCATTTTAGGTCTCTTCAGCGGAGGTTTCCATAAATGAATTACCTCACACAATAGATTGCCTAATTGCCTTTGGTCTGATCGAGCAAGGCTCTTATAATGAAGTTGAAAGGTAAAATATTCAAGAGGAAACGCTTCTTCACACAATATATAGTTAAACTATGGAATTCTCTGCCACCAGATGTACTGATGGCCACCAACTTAGAAAGATTCAAAATGGAATTAGACCAGGGTTTCCCAAACTTGGGTCTCTAGCTGTTTTTGGAGACCCATCATCCCTAGCTAGCAGAACCAGTGGTACTATCAAACACGAATCAGATGGGTAGTTATTTTTAAATGCTGAATGTAAATGAGAAAAAGCCTGCTAGAAAAGAGGGTGGAAGAGAAGGAGAGGTAAGATTCAACAGCAAATCGAGATGCGACCAGAATGACCGCTCCACACATCAATGGTGGGGCGTTTTTTGCGTGGACGCGCGCAGCCCCCTGATCCCAGAGGGCGGCTCCATGGAAGTTCAGGACTGGCACCACCTTCCCAGGTAGGATGCCAGGGGTCTCCGCCTACCCGGGCCTGGCATTCAATCCTGCCCGGGGAGGTGTTGCCAGGGGATGGCCAGGTAAGGGGAGGGACAAACCGGCTTGGACAATAGCCTTTGAATCTTACCTCCAAGCACCAGTTGGTTCCAGAGCTTCACTCACCCTCCACACCCTCGTTCAATTTCCTTTGCAGGCTAACCTTTTCTCTACAGGTTCTCAGGCGCTGCTACGTCAAGGCCGCTGTTGAAGGGTCGGAAAGGAATTTCCCTGCATTGGCAGGTTTCGCCTTTCCCGTAGCAATACGTCACAACTTGGCGGTGTCAGGCCTTGGGCGGAATTCTTTGGCAATTTTCCTAGAGGGAGGGGTGTGAGGCGGAGACCTCACCCCCTTGCGTCGACAAGATCGGGGTATTGGGGGAAGCCTTGACCATGCCAATAGGTGTCATCACTTCCCCCTACCAGCGGCGGTGAACAGGGGGCAGGCTCTCTCTGCTTGAACATACGTTCTCCAGAGCCAACCCCAACCCCCATACATGTGGATGACCCCGAAGCCTCCCAGAACCCCGGCTGGGGACTGGGAAGGATAACGCCCAATGCCTGAAGCCAAGGTCTCCCTACATCTGAATTTGAATAAAGTTGTGGCCAATTTGAATCCCATAGCACGTTATCTCGTGTATTTATTCCGCTCGGGGGGCTGCCTGTGGGTTTGGGGGACTCCGCCTGTCCACGCAATGACTGCAGAAGGCTACGTGGTAAGTATAGCTTTGCCTTTTACAGCACTTGGTATTTCCCCTGCCCTCTATGCTAAGAATTAACACTACAGTATACTCACGTCACTAAGCTGTCGGGTCACTTTCTTGGCAAGCTCCACATCAGGTGGGTCTGGCAGAGAAGTGTATTTAGCTTTGCGTTCATCGTGCCCCTTTTTGTAGACAATCTGAAATAACAGGGATAGACAAGGAAGACATTCACTCTTGCTTTCTCTTAACATGGCTATTCACAGAGGAGCTAGTTTGCACTCACTAGTAAAATAAATGCAATCAAATTAGCACAACTGCTCTATAGTGTTTGGCAATCCTAATCAGGTTTACTCTGAAGTAAGTCTCAGTGATGTCAGGGAGCCTTAAAGGTAAAGGGACCCCTGACCATTAGGTCCAGTCATGACCAACTCTGGGGTTTGCGGCGCTCATCTCGCTCTATTGGCCGAGGGAGCCGGCATACAGCTTCCAGGTCATGTGGCCAGCATGACTAAGCCGCTTCTGGTGAACCAGAGCGGCGCACGGAAATGCTGTTTACCTTCCCGCCGGAGCAGTACCTATTCATCTACTTGCACTTTGATGTGATTTCAAACTGCTACGTGGGCAGGAGCTGGGACCAAGCAACGGGAGCTCACCCCATCACAGGGATTCGAACCGCCAACCTTCTGATCAGCAACCCCTAGGCTCTGTGGTTTAACCCACAGCACCACCCACCTTACCCCCTAGCAAACGTGCTTAGGAGTGCAGCTGCATGCTGCTTGAAGGACAAGTTGTTATCCTTACATTTCAGCTTAGGAAGAGAACACCCACCCACACCCTCATGCTGACTAAAATATCTTAATGATGCTATCAAGTGTTTGCCGCCTGAAGCGTGTTAAACACGGACTCCCTTATCCAACAACACAGGTCCACATCGCACTAGCAGCATCTCGGTACTTACATCACTGAGGGACTTTTGCGCCTGTGCTACTCTCCTTAGTTCAGGGCTGTCGTCGTATGGGTAGAATAATGCTTTGTCCGATTCCCAGTCTTCGGTGTATCGTTTCTTAGAAAAAGGGAAACAACAACAACATGTTCCATTTGGGAAACATAAGCTGAACGAAGGAGGCACCAAATGAATGGGGAAATAATACAGGGCCTTTCAGGGCCTGGCCTACCTTGCTGTACATTTCGGAAGCTTTTACAGCCTGCAGAAACTCAGGAGCATCAGGGGGGAGCAGGTACTTTTCCTTATTCTCTTCCCAGTTCTGTTTGTATAACACCTAGGGAGACAAACCGGCAATGGGTTGCACAAGGTTAAGTGAAGCACCTAGCCAAATATCCTCTAAAGAAGAAGAAGAAATTCAGTGGTAGCTTCACGAATGTGGAATTTACTCCCCAGAGAGATTCACCACATCTGCAACCTTCCTGCTTTTTGGACTTACCTTGCTAACTTGCTGGGAGACCTTCTTTGCGTGTTCTATGTCTCTCGCTTGTCCATCCACATGACAGTTAGTCTTCGCCGCGTCACCAGCCATGCGATATTGAACCTACGGAAACCACATATACAGAATGGGGAACCCATCATGAACAGCATACACAACAGATACATGCCATCATCATGTTTTACAAGCGTGAAAATTTTAAGCAGCTGAAAATGTCCGCTTCCAACTACAATGGTGCCTCGCTAGACGAATTTAATTCGTTCCACGGGTCTTTTCTTATAACGAAAAATTTGTCTAGCGAATCCCATAGGAATGCATTGAAATTTTTATTTTATTTTTTTTTGCCCATAGGAACACATTAATTGAATTTCAATGCATTCCTATGGGAAACCGCGATTCGCTAGACGAATTTTTCACAAAACGAATTCGTCTAGCGAGGCAACCTCCAGTAGAAAAAAACCTTTCGTTAAGCGGAAATTTCGTTAAGCAGGGCATTCGTTAAGCGAGGCACCACTGTATACCATTAAGTGGAAGTGGAGGCTTCATCAGAGATGCCCAGCTATGGATGTGCATCTCAATGTAGGTGAGTTATCTGAGTGCACATCAGCACCCAGCCTGTGTTTGCTAAACTTTGACCACAGTGCCTCTATGCCCACATTTCCTTTATTGAATAAGAACATGTGTATGTTTTTAGGTGGGTGGGTGTCGCTGGTCAAAAGCGATTATTCCTCCCTCCTTGACTCACAGGTATCTAGGCGTTTAATCTGAATCCTAGAATTTCTAGCTTGATGCAGAGTCTGCAGTTTGCTATGCCAAGAATCTTAGCAACATTTTTTTCCTAAGGCTCCAGATTGGCTTACTGTAACTTTATCCATGTGGCTCCTGCCTTCCTCACTAGAATTAAAATAGCTTTAGAGAGGCACAGCTGACTGCTTAAATGCTCTGACAGCCCTGGCGCTTACCTCACTGAGCTGGTCCTGGGCTTTCTTGATTCTTCGAAGTTCAGGGGTGTCACTTGTGATTGCATATGGCTTCCCTCTCTCCTTCTCATGCTTCTCTTTGTACTTGTTCTGGAAGGGAAAATAGAGCAAAATGAGGAGAGAGTCAATATGCTATCGAGCTTTTATTGTGAATCCTCTGGGAACTATGATGTGGAAATGCTTCCACCTGAAGATTTTAAGTGGTATTTATAGAGACTGAAGGCTGATCGCCGAAGAATTGATGCTTTTGAATTATGGTGCTGGAGGAGACTCTTGAGAGTCCCATGGACTGCAAGAAGATGAAGCCTATCCATTCTGAAGGAAATCAGCCCTGAGTGCTCCCTGGAAGGACAGATCGTGAAGCTGAGGCTCCAATACTTTGGCCACCTCATGAGAAGAGAAGAATCCTTGGAAAAGACCCTGATGTTGGGGAAGATTGAGGGCACTAGGAGAAGGGGACGACAGAGGACAAGATGGTTGGACAGTGTTCTCAAAGCTACGAACATGAGTTTGACCAAACTGCGGGAGGCAGTGCAAGACAGGAGTGCCTGGCGTGCTATGGTCCCTGGGGTCACGAAGAGTCGGACACGACTAAACGACTAAACAACAACAACAACATAGAGACATTCTATGCACCCCTAAGGAGAGAAATACAAGCCTAGTGTGAAAGATAGTTTAAAGCAGGAAGAAGCAACCTATGTCTTCTATTTCCCTAAGTAGTGCTCTGGGGGGGGGGACAGAAATTAATTTTCTTCATCAAATTTTAGGCTTTATGGTAGGGATGGAACTGCTGTGCAGATGCCAATATAATTTTGAAAATTAGCTCTGTGGAGATGAGGCCAGGCCTCCTCCTTCCTTCCACACCCTTAGAGTGGATAAATCATTGTTACCAATATTTACTACATTGAAAATAACAGGTGAGTGTCATTTGTAATGTTGCTAGCTATAATATTCATTTTAAAAAAAAACAAGCAAAGATTTCAAAATTGAAAACAACTGAGATTTTTTTTAAAAAAACCAACTATGTACAATGCAAATATAACAATATAAAACCATACAGCTCACACATTTGGGACTCAACTGCTTCAAACGGGAGAGGTTAGAAACAACTTCTGACTTACGTTACTGAAGAGCTTTTGCATTTTCGAACTGTGATCCAAGTAAGGTGTCATGAACTTTGACGTGTCCACTTTTTTCCGTACAACCTTTTTTCTGACAGGAGGAGAGGCCTTGTGAGCGGTGTCCATGGTTTCAGTAGTATGCTTTGTAGTGGTTACTGTGTGAGGAGCAGATCCAGTGGTGTACGTTGTCTCCGTGATCTCCGTAATTATCTAGGAATGTGGGGAAGTATTGTGGGTTTCAATTAGCACCTTGTAATAGCTGTAGAACCTTTTATTACTATCATCACTTTGTCATTGATTATTAAATTTGTTTGCTGCTTTTTCTCGCCCGGGGCAACTCAAAGCAACTTGCAACCAACCAAACTTTTATCTCCTCTTCATTTTTTAAAAAAAGTTTCTATAATATACAGTGGCCTGGTTCTCATGTCACGTTAAATTATAGTTAGAACAAACCATGGTTTAATGTGAACAAGCAGCGTGCTGGTGCATGCTGCTGAAATTAAAGAGGTTGCACTCAGAGGCGGAGCTAGCTGCTTCAGCCCCCAGAGTGGCACACGTGCTGTGCACCCGGAGGCAAGGCCATGGGGATGGGGTGAGCATCCCAGGGGGTGGGGCGAGTGTCTCAAGGAGGCACCACCTGCAGCGAGCAAGACACCTGGGGCAGAGAGAGACGCGCATGGAGGGCTGCTTCCTAGGTGGGAAGGAGGGAGCCACGCTGCTTTGCCAGCAGCCTTCCTCCCTTCCCTCTTCCTTTTGACAGCTTGGAGGAGGCTTCCCCCCCCCCAAGGAAGCAGCTCGGGAGCGGCGGGCAATGGCGCACCACCTATCTGTGACTCCCAAGCCTCCCCCCGAGCTGTCAAAATGAAGGGGGGAGGGGGGAGGCAAGGTGGCGCAGCTCCGCCCCTTCCCCCAACGGCTCAGGGTAGGCTTGAAAAATACAGGCAGGCGGCGCACCAAATGTCAACCCCCCTCAGTGATTACACCCGGGGCGGACCGCCCCCACCCCCTTCCTCCACCCCTGGTTGCACACTTCCTTTACGTCTGCTTCCATCATGCTGCTAGAAAACAAACCATGGCCTGGTGTTTGGTTTACCCCTAGGGATTCGTCTGGGGGAAAGAAACCACAAGTGCAGGTTTGGATTACACAACAAGCCCCACCATGACTCGCTTCCCAGTAGTGCTGCAGGAGCGGGAGAGGAGCGACGCACCCATGGTTTCATATTTTAACTATGGTTAAAATAATGTTAAAAGGTTATTTTAACCATGGGTTAATGTGATATGTGAATCAGGTCACTGCATTTCAAGATCAGCGAAAGCCAGATACACAGGGGCTTGTTCAGAAAGAGTCTCTAACAGTTTTCATGCATGCTGCAAAACAAAACAAAAAATATTAACCCTCACCCCATCAATGGATTGTACTGACTGTTGTTTGCACAGTTTCCTCATAAAATATAAAATAACTTAATGTACCTGTGTGGTGGTTGAAAGGACTTACTGAATTAACACATTTGGGATAAGTCTTATAAACAGCTTTCCTAGGGTTGCCATATTTCAAAAAGTGAAAATCCGGACATAAAAGTTGTTTAGTGTTTTTTTCTCTTTTCTTTTTTTGCAAAATAAAATTAAAACAAAAATTAAACTATTGCCAAAAAAATCGGCAAAATAAAATAAAATCAATGTTTCCAATATGGGCTGCCCATAGACCCGGGTTTCCATTTTCAATGGACAGCTCCCAGCCCTCGCTTTCCTCTCCATATACAACATGGAGTAAAAATCCAAACATGCAATTGGACTAACTGGGGAGTGGGGGGGGGGAGAAATTGGATGAGAGGAATCTGTGGTGACCATATGTTTGGGATAGTGTGTCCCATGTGCCCTACAGAGGGGAAGTCCTTTGTTTGAAGACCTGACAGAGGACATTTCTATCCATTCCATCTGTGGTTTAAAGAAAGACCTGTACAGTGGGGGAGCATTAAAGAAGACTATCACCAGTTAGCATAGGCTTCCTCAAACTCGGCCCTCCATATGTTTTTAGCCTACAACTCCCATGATCCCTAGCTAGCAGGACCAGTGGCCAGGGATGATGGAAACTGTAGTCTCAAAACTTCTGGAGGGCCGAGTTTGAGGAAGCCTGAGTTAGCATCTGCACAGGTCACCCGGTCACAATCTTCCCCACAGTGGTGAGATGTTATTCTTTTCTATTTAGATTGCGGGAATTATTTTTTGAATTTGCATCAAATTTACATATATAAATTAGCATATGCAAATTTTATGCAAATAGGTGCCCTTTTGCCCTCTTTTATGGTGGTGCATTTGCTCTTTTGAAGGGAGATTTATAAGTGGCCACCCTATCCAGACAGTATATTTGCAATAGCTTTTGTAAGGTTAATTCACTCAGAAGCTGCAGAATCTATCACTGTGACTGCAGAGATCACTGCTAGAAGTTTCAGGGTATTCACAAATATTTTGGTTCACATTCTGTGTGTGAATGTGTCAGAGAGGACTCCTGGGAAGCATCAGCCATGAGTTAGCAATGCTGCGGTGCGGGCACAATGAGGTATGACACTGCAGCCAGATGGGCTGGGTATGAATAATGAAATTATTATTATTATTATTATTATTATTACATTAAAGGTAAAGGGACCCCTGACCATTAGGTCCAGTCGTGACCGACTCTGGGGTTGCAGCACTCATCTCGCATTATTGGCCAAGGGAGCCGGTGTACAGCTTCCAGGTCATGTGGCCAGCATGACAAAGCCGCTTCCGGTGAACCAGAGCAGCGCACGGAAACGCCGTTTACCTTCCCGCCAGAGCGGTACCAATCTATCTACTTGCACTTTGACGTGCTTCGAACTGCTAGGTTGGCAGGAGCTGGGACCGAACAACGGGAGCTCACCCCGTCACAGGGATTCGAACTTCCGACCTTCTGATCGGCAGGCTCTAGGCTCTGTAGTTTAACCCACAGCGCCACCCGCATCTCATTTTATTACATTGGCCCCCCAATATAAGTCCCCCTTCCATTTGAGGCATGCCCTAATGTTCTTATTATATTAACATGACACACATCACCCAAGCTGTTTCCCTGAGAAACAGGTTGGCTGTTCAAAAGGTTGGCTCTTTTCTAAATAAAGGTTTCTGGTTATTCACCGCCGGGGTTGGATTTCACAAGAGTTTTTCACACCAACATTGCACACAGAGAACTCCCACTGACGTCAAGAGGAATTTTGAATGTGGATGGGGTAGGCTCAGAGAGCAGAAAAGCTCTTCAAACTGTTATACTTTGGAATAACCTTTAGTAAGATTAAAATGAGTGAGATTACACCAGAATACATGATCAAAGAATCGCTAAAAAAGAATAATCAGTGTCTCTGCAAGATGTATATGAGGTCATTTTTTTAAAAAAAAAATGTATAAGGCAACTTTACTTCATAAAACTGAAGCAGCATATATATAATTTACCTGAAAGTGGTAGATATAGTATACAACATATTAAAATATTCTATTTTACTTGCAGAACACCCCCACCCTCTCCAATCAGATAACATGTTACTGAAAGCCTGAAGAAATATTTCATCTCGTAAAGCTTTGAAACAGAAACATTTGGAGAATCGATTGAATCAATTTTTTTTCATAAATTCTGCAGTGATTCCATGAAGATGCAAAAGAAGAAACGAAAGATAGGAACACAATATTGGCGTGTGCATGATGAAAATGGATGACACCACACAATGAATGAATACAGGACTGACGTGTACAAGTATAAAAGTATGCAGGAAGAAGACTTTGGTACATTTCTTATTTTGAATCTATTCCATTCCTCTTTTAAATGACATTTTTATTTGGTGGTTCTTGAGTACTGTTCACTGTTTTCTGTAAACTGAAGCAGCACTATCATGATATCAACGTGAGAGGTATAGTCATAACCACTAAAGCCCATGAAATATTAGCTAGTGGTTTTTCTGGGATGCAGATTGTACTCTGAATCTGCATCCATCCAAAGGGAAGCAAACAGTTAAGAAAAACCTTATCTAATAGCGTACAAAGCACTGAGCATAATAACAATTACAGGAGCAAAAGAATACAGTGCCATTAGAGCCCTTTGCAAATTAATGCCATCCACACAGCATCAGGGGAGAAAGGTACTTCTTTGACTATTGTGTTAATACTCTGCGTTAATAATCAAGCCATATTTCTTGATTACTGGTAAGTCATTGGTCACACAGTTCTATGGGGTACCGGATGAATTTCACATCCTAGTGGATTATTATGTGGGAACACATAAAATCCAGAAAAAGCATTAAAAATAACAAACTAAAGGGTTTGTTCATAAAACAGAGGCTTTTACCTCTCCCGGTTCACCCTCAATGACCTCCTCTTCAATGTAGTACTATAAACAAAGGAGAGACCTTGTTATTTTTCACAATATCATTCATAAAGAGACACATCTTTCCCTTTAACTCAAAGAATAAAAAGTAGGGCTGAAGAAATGTTTTGGTAGTAGAGGTAACGTCCTGCTGGAAAATTCTTGAAGATTCCCACCAGCAAAGAAACAGGTGAAGGTTTACAAACATTAGTTTCACTACAGCAAAGAGCAATTCATGAACATAAGTAGGTTTTCAAGGTCAGATCGCCCTCAACACATATGGAAAAGGCTGTAGCAAGTGTGAAATACCTTGTCTCCCAACATCTTAGGTTTTGGACACTGTGCCCCACTGAGCCCCATCTAAGGACCCAAGGCTGTATATCTCTAGCTACACTTGCAGAGTCTCCTATACACATACACTCAGCTGAAGCCCCATTTCCCATGGGTCACTAGTTTTTTGAATGGGGAGGGAGACATGTTTCACAGAAAGATTCAAATGTCAACTCTTGGAAATAGTCAGGAAAACATACTAGCAGGTTGCACAATTGAAGTTGGTTTAGAGCTCTTGAGCCACAAACTCAATCTCTTCCCTTGGCCCCAATTGGCATTTTTTGTAATAAAGAAAGTGACAGGAAAATGCATTGGATGGTGTGAGATTACCCTTGTTTGATTCAACGTGGGTCAACCTAACTACAAACAAATCAGTTCAGTAAATATCTGGTGTCATCTAATCTCCTTGCAAACAGTCAGGATGAATGATCAATGAACCTAAAGGTGCACTCATACCTTTGATTCATTTCTTCTACGTATGTCGTGAACTAATCTCATTAATACTCCATGAAGTATCCAGTATTGCAGCTGACCATGTCAGGCCTGAACTGAGTTCCCATAGGGATCAGAGGCTCATATTTCATATGGAACAAATCTAATATCTAATGTTCAGCCTCAACATCCATTTGCGAGCCCAGAAATAAAAAGGATGAGATGGGACTGGTATTGGGGCTTGCCTACTCCACTTCCACTATTACAGTGAAGAAAGAATCAGGCCTACCATGTAAAATTTAAGCATTACATCCTTACTGCAAGGACTTAATAAAATAGAAACCATGGCCTCCAGAATCTTGTTAACCTAACCAAATCTAATCACAACTTCTAGGCAATCCCCATGGAAATGATCCCAAAAGTAGCATGCCGAAATTCCTTCAGTACTATCAGGATGTCATTCTTCCTGCTAAAGAGATACCCTAAAACTCTGAGAAATCAATTAGCCAACAACTACTCAAAGCTTACCCAGTGCAGATTATGCAGGTACAAACTCCTATTCATGTGAACAGCTCTCTAGTCTGCATTTTTATTTGGATTCCAAATCTGAGAGTATTTTGGAGTGTGGACTCTCACAAATGCAACCAATGAAATATGTTCAAAACTGAATAAAGATCCGAAAGAACCAAAAATGCTTAACTGGAACATGTTTTTGTCAGCAACCCTAGGACTGAATTTGTCTTATTGTCGCAAGTGTTGCTGATTTATAACTTCTGTCTTGGTGTATAAAAGTATACATATTGCTGATGGGCCTGCTCTAATTCTTAATTCAAAATTATTTCCCAAAGCTGATTCACAACATTATCAAGATAAAACTGATAGCAGCAACCAGCATATTCTCAGACATTCGAGTGATAGGGCTTGCATTAATCTGCATCTCAGTTTCAAACTCCATTCAATATCACAAAAGTGAGTGTTCATCGAGAATTACCACACATCTTTATTTGAAGTTATTTGTATCATTTCAGGTATGGTATATTCTGGTGAAACTGAGGCATAGCTGATGATATACTACAGATGACGCAAGAGCCACTATGATCTATTTTCGTATCCCTCATCCACAGTATGACATGGTCACTCACATTTAAATTGATATAGATATAAATAGATTAGTAGACTTGTAGCTAAGTCCAAATGCCTCTCTACTGGGCTATACTTGCTCTCAATATTATAAATCGCTTTACATCAAACTGAACATTCATTATTCATTATTCGTGTCTTATGGATTGTCAATTTATGAGTTATTTTATATTGCTGACTCATTTGGTTTGCGCGCTTGCTGCAACCAGATGTATAGGTTTATATGCTGTGAGTTTTTATCGTTTCTGTCACAGAGGCCGGATGGGGCTACTTCAGAGTAACGACTCTACACCGCTCTGCATTTTATCTTTTTATTGGTGCTGCGTATTTACAGTGCTAAAGGTAGAGCTGTTTACAGAGACACATCTTCTCAGCTTGAATCAGTACCTCCGAATGGCGTTTGGCGTGTTTTTCGCCAGCATAACAACTTGGGGAGACCCATCCTCTTTCCCCTACGCTTTTTGCGCAATTCCGGAGTTGGGGGGATGGGTCTGCCCCCCTTTCTTCCTCCTTCCTGTCCCACCTGGGACGATGGCTCCTCTACCCTGCTAGAGCCTTGGACCCCACTTCCTGTTTCCCCACTTGAGCTGGAGCTTTCCCTGCTTTCAGCCGCGCTCTGGGCTGGGCTGGAACTCAGGAGGGGAGGGACTTCGCGATAGCCCCTGTCCCTCACAGTTTCTTTGTTTGTTCTTCTTAGATATGGAAATTCTTTAAAAAACTGATCTTAAAAGCCCCCCTCCAAATAATAGAATATAGAGCAGGGATGGAGAATCTCAGACTCATTGTCCAATTATGACCCTTCAGATTTCCATGGACCACATTAGCCAAAAGTGAAGTCTGAAGAAACTGGCCATCTAAAGGCAGAGTCCACCATTGCCAGCGCTGGCAGCTGATGAATGTTTTTGCAAATAACTTTGTTCCAGAAGGAAAATGTGCTTGTTTCCCAAGCTGCAAATGCCATCGTGTGCCTGGGTGGGTTACAAGAACAGACGGAGAGAATTCTCCCCCTGGCTTTTTCTTCATAGCCTGCCAATGGTACTTGGCAGTAAAGGAGAATGTAGATGGAGAGAGGGAAGAGAGCTTCACTGTGCATGCATGTGCCTGTAGGAATGCTGTACTACCGGTAATTCTATTTATAAATGAGAATATATGCATAGGCATACGCATTCATATGCATGTAGTTGTCAGAGAGCTTGTGAGAAACTATATGTGTGCCATCATAGGAGCACAACCATGCATTTTTCCTTGTGGTCTACTGGCCAACTTCAGATTGATAGCATAGGCCCTTTACTAAGAAGAAAGGTTTCCTATCTCTGACCTACAGGTTCTGCATAAACCAGTAGAGCCAGATGTCCCAAACAAAATGTCCAAGCAAATAATCATCCATGATATGCCCTTGGATTTTGGCTCCTTGTGAGCAAATGCTTCATTGCTCAGCAATATGTTAAATTTGTTTCTGACCATGAGTCTGTTTCGCCCATAGTTAAAACATGAGAGTAAGGTATAACTGGCAAGCAATGATGAAGACCAGAGCTATTTTTAATGTTTCTGGAAAGGGCTGTGCAGCTTAAAACTAATACCAGATGCAATTGTTGCCATTTTATTTATAATGTTTTAGTCCAGCTATGAATATCTCAAGAAAGATCTTAAGGAAAAAAAAGACAGACAGACATCTGGAGAAACAAGCCCACATAGGCACAATTCAAAGTCCATTAAAAATGACACCGTGAAATAGAGAACAATTATTAGTCTAATGAGAAACACACAGTGACGAGAGAACAGACATCAATACCAGATATTATGACATGGTAGGTATGAATATGTGAAAAAATAGGACAGCTTTTGCCACCGCAACCAAGGAAAATATTATGGGCAAAGATACCCTAGATGGTGACACTTGCCATCGATAACATACAATAGATAATACTATTACAGCAGAATTGACTGGCTTGTATCTAAGCCATATGCAGAGTAGACATATTGAAATAAATGAACTTAAGTTAGTCATGCCCATTGGTTTTGACGGGTGTACTTTGAATATGACATAGTTGGACACAACCCTATAAAACCTTTATACAACATATCCAAACTCACAGTCAATATGTACAGTGAGCTTCAACCCCTAATTGTTGGCAGAGTGTGGGTAGTGATCATGGCTCATAAGTATTAGATGCCATTGAGCCAAAACCACATAGGAAGCTGTCTTGGCCCATTGGCCCACTGAGGTCATTTATTGTCTACGCTAGCTAGCCATGGTTTCTCTAGGGTTTAAGATAGGAGTATTACCTGGAGAGGCCTTGAACCTTGCACATGCAAAGCACATGCTCTACCTCTGAACTATGTTTCCTTTCCCAAACACACCCATTGAGAAAAACCCAGTGGTTACAAGGAGTTTGCATATGGGTCTTGTTTGCAACTCATGGCTGGGACTTGATTTTAAAAAGCTACATAAAGTTTCAGGAAGCCCTTGAAAGGCAGCCACAATCCTGCTGTCTATGAACAAATAGCCATGGCCAAACTGGATCACTGACCTTAATGTCCATTTTGTTCAATAATAATATCATTTAATAATGGGAATACCATGATCAACTACATAGAACTTTTCCAAATATTTAACTCAGATTGAAGGCTAAGGGTTGGTGAGGGAATAAAGATGGGCATCATTGCCATCATTTTCTTCTCATGCTGCATTTTCTTCCCATCTGCAAGAGGTCAGCCATATACATATACAGATATATACTTCCAAAAATGGCCAGTCAGGATACTGGATCTGGAGACAGCCACATTTTAGAAGCAGTAATCTCAGGTTCCTGACTTGCTATTAGTTGTTGGTGTTTCCTCTAAGCAATAATTTAACCCACATTTCTTGAGACAAAAGAACTCAGGAAGTAAAAATGTTTGGGGTCTTACCTCCACAACCTCCTCATATTCTTCTTCTTCCATCTTTGCAGAGTTTTTCTCCCCCTACTCGCTGGCCACAAAAGAGGTGGAAAAATGAACATCAGCACAATGAACTCATTGCCACAGAGCATTAGCAACCAAAGGGAGGCATCCAAATAATGTACCCATCAGTGCAAGAATTTACCCTTGCACAGAGGAACTGCCCCCCTCTCCTCCTCTTGCACACTCTCTAAATCTCTTTGAGGGGTTTCCCCAACCCCCCAGAGCAGATTTACAGGGCACGCACAGGATGAGGAGAGGGGAAAGCTACATTGCACAAGTGTAAATCATTGCCTGATGAGACTTGTTAGTTGGATACCACCCAAAACTAGGATATGCATAGATTTTGTTATGCTGTTAAAATATCATACTAATATTAATATACAGTATCTTATGAGAGAGAGAAAGAGGAAGAAGAAAATATGCCAAAAAAAATTATTAGTTGGATTCCATGTTAGTTCTACCCATAGCGGACCCATTAAAATGAATGGGTATGGCCAATTTAGGTCCATTAATTTCAGTGGGTCTCCTTTGAGCAGAACTTGGTTGACTGCAAAGCATCTTTCTACTTAGTTTCCAAACCATACAATTACCAACTGTCTTTCCAAAACTATATGAAAGAACATAATTGTTTTTAAAATTAGACACTGGATTGCCTTAGTCCTTCCTTTTATATAATTTTCTCAATTATAGCCATATCTCATAGTCTATACCAGCAATGGGCAGAAAGCATATCAGGTAGATCTCTGGGTGATTTGTAGTAGATCGGCAATGGTTTTTGATACACAATGGTTCAACAACAGCAATAACAAAGTGAGCCCCCCCCCCCGGCTAAATGAGGTGACTGAAATGAAGAAAGCTAATCAGGAGGGGATTTTTGTACGAAAGGACTATGAGCTCAGTTTGGTTTTGGTACTGAAAGCAAATTCCTAGGCTTAGAATGTACGCTCTGTTCTTTCATTTGAACAACATGGGAGGAATTCAACACCGTGCTAAGGCGCTTGTTCCATCAAGGCAAGCATTTTGGCTTGCCAGACAGAAACCCCCCTCTCCACCCCCTACACACTGTTCCAAGGGTTTCCCCAATTTTAGGGGTGCAGGGGAAGGAATCCCCACTGTGCAAGCAGAAGTAATTGCACAGGGCTTCCACTGACACAACTCATTAGTTTAATCCAACCCTATATCATTTGCATATGGTTGGTAGATCTTGGGTTCTAGTAAAAAAAAACCAACACACAGTGGATCTCATATGCCTGAAGTCTGCCCACCCCAACTCTAGGCAACAAATTTTTAATTGTTGAAACTCTGTCCTCTTTCCATACATCAGCCTTGCATATTTCTGATGCTACTAAGTTGAATTATGAAAGTTACCTTTCACTTTTTGGCCTGTTCAAGAGTACAAGCAACATGGGATGGAGAAGGGGTATGTAGGGGACATGCGCCCCAACCTGCAACCAGTGTGCTGCACCCCAACACTGGACAGAAAGATTCAAAGAGGAGTTCTAAGCACATAGCGATAAATACACTTAGAAACCTCCAACACAGTAAGGAACCCTGATAATGCAGGATTCCCGATCACATCAAAGCTTTTAACTGCATTCAGTTGAATATAACTAAAAGCTTACTTCAGATCTTCTCACTCAATTTTCAAAAGTCTCCTTGAGTGTGACTTGCAGATACGATGCCACTGCCCTCTCCACTCAAGAGGGCTGCTATATACGTCAGCAACAGAATTTCACTGTTCTAGTTAGTTAGGCCCAAGGTCACCCAATGAGTTTCATGGCCAAGAGGAACTAGTCCAACACTCTAACCACCAAATCACACTGGCTTTTTTGGTGTCCAAACTGGAGGATTCTCCTAGTACTTAGTTCTAATCTACCGGTATTAGAATGTCAGTAAGCAAGTATGTGGAGCTAAGTGAATTCCAAATTGTGTCTATTTTCTTCTGTGACTACGATATTTGTAGTTACAGGTAGGTAGCCGTGTTGGTCTGGTGTAGTCGAAACAAAATAAACAAATTTTTTTCTTCCAGTAGCACCTTAGAGACCAACTAAGTTTGTCATTGGTATGAGCTTTCGTGTGCATGCACGAAATCTGAAGAAGTGTGCATGCACACGAAAGCTCATACCAATGACAAACTTAGTTAGTCTCTAAGGTGCTACTGGAAGGGAAATTTTTAAAAAATTTTGTTACGATATTTGTGACATGCAAAAATAAGTTAGATGTTGTTATAAAGTAAGTTTCTGGCCGAACAGAGCACCCCATATAATAAACGTGATTCTATTTTGAAGAACTGGTGGGAAACTTTCAGCCACACCCGTAGCAATCCCCAGGCATGCATCTGTTACCTTGTGGGCAAGAGCTTATAGGAGAGGAGAGAAACAATTGGCACCTCTCGGCTGGCAGCGGCTACCAGCACAAGACAAAACACCAGCAGTGGTTAATCCGCATTAATCTTTTCTGGGTGGAAATATCACATGCAGTTCTGATCTGTGGGATTACAGCCATAATGCTTTGAACTTTCTCGCCAGCAACCAGAAAATAAGTGTCACAGTACATGTTACCAGATGGGCAGGGTATTAAATATATTATTATTATTATTATTATTATTATTATTATTATTATTATTATTACTGAAGTCAGATATGCTTGCTAAAGATTTGAGATGTAGGCCTTAAGAGTGGAGAATTCTCCTATCCAGTAATGTTACACAAGCTTATAAAAAGCCTCCTGCCTAGTCACCAAGGCTGAATATGAGTCGCCTGCAGGTGACCAGTCAAGACGGCTTTTCCAAACTAGAATAGCTAGTTCTCTCTTCCCAGCCTGCTTCCTTCTTTCAGACCATCAATGCCACATCATCATTTACATCAATATAAATGGCAGCCAGTTGTTGTTGTTTTTAATAACTTCTTTGGTCTTACTTGCAAGGCTGTTTTAACAATACAATAGTCTAATTTCAGCACATGTGCAAATTCAGCAATGTAATTTTCAAATAACCTTAAGTTAATGAAGTTAACGTCTGTCTTCCCACCATTGGCCTTTAAGGATTGTTTGCTTCTGTGCCTCTTTTCTTTATGTATTTTTCCTCTCAAACCTGGGAAATATAAAATGAATGAATTCATTAGAACGGTGAATTCAGCAGGCCCTGCGGTGCCCTGGGCTTGCAGCCCCTTTTTTCTAAGGCGGGCAAGGACATGAAGGTTTGCAACAGCTGCTTCCTAGTTCAAATATATTTGCCATGTAAGCTAATACCTCAGAGCGATTGGCTGGTTTTGTTTAGCTAGCTAAACAGCAATTCCTTCTGAGGCAAGTGGCAATCCAGTACTGTGGGTTAAATATAGGCTCTTTAGATACAGTCCCTTCCTAGTGCCAATTTTCTTCAGCAAAGGTAGAATGAAATAAGATTTAAAAGTGGTGCCTCGCCACCAAAACTCACCAAAATTCTGAGGAAATAAAACACAAGAGCTTCTTAAAGAGGAGAACATTAATCTACCAAGTTCCTATGTTTTACCATCCCCAGATTACACAGTCAGGACCTCATCTCTCCTCAGTAAAACCTTATCCAATACAATCCTTCCTGACTTGCCTCACTGAAAAGAATAAACAGGTGCTCGAAAAATAGATGTTTATTAGCTCTAATTCTGATTGAAGTCCCCTCAGGACACAAAGCCTTTGAAGAGACAAATTGGCTAGTTGGCCAAGATAAATTGTATAGAAAACGAAACAACATTTTTTTTTTAAAAAAAAATGAACTTACCAGCAATATTTAAATAAATTTCCTTAGCAGCAAAGCCTCTCCAACTGTCCTCCCTCCTGAGAAACGCTGGGCAAAAGCAGCATTCATCTGATGCATCAGCTCCTAAATTATGATGTTCTTGGGGCAGCCAATCAGATTCGGTCTCGATCAAGTTTCAGATACTAAATATACAAAGTGACCCTTTGGACAGCCACCTGTTCAGCAGCGCCACAAAGGAAAGCAGCACATACTTGCCGTTAGTCTGATTTCTAACCAAAACATTACAAGAGCATCAACTCAGCCAAATTACGATTGCTGGCAAAATACGCAATATTACTGAAACAAGATATGTACAAAAAAATTGGGGGCAATATCAGGGGTGGGGAGCAACGCCCACCTAGAGAACGCTGTGACTTGTCTGCTCTGCATGGTTTGTGGTGGCATTCAGCCAAAGGCAGGGAGGACTCCTAGGATTAGTCCATGAGGAGTGGGGTGCTTGGTTCACCCTATTCACAGTGAAGGTGGTCTATTGAGGCAAAAGGGGTGGTGCCCTGTCAACCTCAGTCTACCCTCAGTCAGTCCCCACTTGCCTACCTGCTTTCTCCATCCGTAAGTCTCAGCATTGCCCTTTTGGGACTCAGCACAGAGGAGGATGGAGACAAAGCTTAGAACTAATTCTCAGCCCGTCATTGGATCTGACCCCACCTGCTGTTGCTTTCTGCCCAATGGGCACCAGTCACCATGGCCTATTCAGCCATTCAAACGAGTGCTGTGCTGAAAATTACTTCTGCGATTTTTCAGCCACTCTCCATCAATTTGTAAGAAACATCGTTTTATTAAGAAACAGGAGAGAAACGTTTGGTGACATTCTTGCGGTTGGGGTGCAGGGTTTTTTCATGTGTTTACCTTATGTTCAAGGTGGCCAAGGATACTTTTGAATTTCCTTCCTTCCGCAGTCTTCCCAGATGCCTCCATTCTCTGAAAACTTCGTGACATCTAGCTGTCAATTGTGCCCCAAATCTCAGACAACTGGGTGAGCTCAGGCCTCTGATCCTTTTCAAGAGTGAGTGCCTTTGACAGACTGTCCACAGAAAAGGGACTCAGCTCTATACATCATTTCATGCAGTGTGGGAGAATGGTATAGGTAAACCAATCAATACACCTAAACACCTCTTCCTCCAACTACCCTCTCCCAATCCTCCCCAACATTGGTGTGAAATAACTGCAGTAGAACCATTGTCGTTGTTTCAATATTTTATTGCTTGGTTGGTTTGGTTTTGAACATATAAACACATTCATGTCATTGTAATGCTGAAAATCAATAGTACTGATCAATAGATGTTTTTCAAAAAAAAATCAGTGGGAAGTTTAAGGTAAAAGAAAAGACTTCACTTAGGAAAACAAAACCAATGACTGCTCCTATCTCAGGCACTGAACGGCCAATCACCCTGGCTTCACATACTTCCATCAAAGCTTGGGGATGATGTCATGAAATATCTCCTGCAATGTGGAGGCAGGGAGTTCAGATCAGGGAGATGGCAGACATGTTTAATGGAAAGAAAAACACACTCACTACCCAAGTCCACTGAGAATATGAAGAAATTCTAAAGTGTTTTGGATAAAGAGGCAGGGAAAAACCCAGAAGCCTTATTCACAGAGGTTGAAAACTGAGAAATCAGGGAGCTGGTTTTAGCACAGAGCTAATTCAAACTGAGCTGTATTCTGGATTCAATTGAAACACAGAGGCTGAGGGGAGTAGAATGATTGCCATAGCCTATAACTTTACAGAGGGACTGCAGTTTTCCAACCATGTGTAGAAATGGAGAAGCCATGGCTCATTTGACTTCTAGCTCCCTGTCAGCTAATCTGACTTTGTACTGTAATTCAGCAATAATTTATTTCTATACTCGGTGTCAACGTATGTTGATAGCACATCTGATTGGCCAGGCTTTTCAACCTGTTCATAGCAATCCTCAATGTCAGGGATGGATAACCTGTGATCTTCTACATGTTGTTGGACCACTCCAACTTCCACCATCCCTGACCATTGGGCCATACTGGTTGGAGCTAATAGGAGTAAAGTCCAACAACATTTGGAGGGCCATAGGTTCCCCATATCTGCTGCAGACCATTCCCATCTTGCATTTGTTCCAATATAAACACAACTTGCTCTTGCAACTGCCACTTGGGAGCAGATAGGGATTTGGGCACATATTGAAAAGGGGAGGAGCCTCTATAAAGAGGTGGTTCCATAGTATGGATCTCAGGGTAGTTTCATCATGAGAAGGGACAAGATACTCAGAGGTTGCAACCCATGGCCTGCTCATGTGTTATGACATTTTCCTTTTGGTTGCATCAATGGGGTTGTAGGTTTGTACCTCAAACTCACTCCCAGAGTTTGTACCATGGACAGGTCTGGTATCATTTATCCTGAGAGATGGAAGAGGAAAGCAGAAACCAGTAAGCTCCGAGTTGAAATATTGTATGAGCCATGAATTCCAAAGTTGACTTTGAAGGAAGCCATTGTCTGTTTGCTTCAGCTCGTCCATCAGCAAAAGATACTTCGGCGCATATTCTTTTTGCTTAGCATAAGGAATACAACCAATCAGGGATGATTATACTCATATGCACGGCGTATTCAAAATCAAGTGACCGACTTATAATGCCTGGCTACTAATATCCTCTCCCACTCAACTACAATGTTAAAGCAAGGCTTTACTTACATCCCAGAAGCTTCCTGATTAGCAGGGTGAGACACACACTTGAGTGACACCACAGTACTTTAAGATGCTTCAAGACAGATGCAGAACGAGCCACCCATAGTTTAAGACGTCAATAAGCATGTGCACACGGTGACCTCATAAAAGTCTTTTGAGGGATGAATTAAGTTTCCAAATTTAAGACATGGATAGAAGCATTCTCAAGTACTCTAAGTTTTGTTCCAAAGTTTTCTCCCCATATCCACCAGGAAACCCATCAGCAAGGTGAGATTTGTTCAACTGCATCCAGTCCTTCACTTGTTGACCTGTACTCCAAATAATACACTATCGGTGGTGGTCTTAATGTGAGAGGGTGGGTGCTCCTCTCCTCCACCATGACCTTCAAAACATGTGCATCAGTCTCCAAGCCAGTAGTATCCAATGTCTTAAAGTTCCCATTTGTATGATTTCTTGCTTCTCCCCACCAAGAGGGCATATTCATAGGATCACTTTAGGATCAGGCCCCCAGCATTAAGGTCATGTATGTGGATGAATACATGCATCCAGTCAAACAACAAAAATTATAGGAACCTAGGAAGTTGCCTTGTACTGCATCAGACTCTTGGGTCCATATACTTCAGTAATGTTCACTCTGGCTCTCCGAGGTTTTAGTCCGAGGGCATTCCCAATCCTGTCTGGAGATGGCAAAGACTGAACCTGGGACCTACTGTATGCAAAGCAGATGCTCGACCACTGGGCTACAATCCTCCCCCTGTCAGATTTGGAAAGAATCAATCAGATCATCTAATCCTAGGTTCAACATAGCAGCTTCGCTCTTCAAGTATCCCTACTCACCGTACGTTTGCATTGGACAGGCAAGAGAAACCCTACTTGGAGGCCATTCATCCACAGAAGGGAAGTTTTCAGCAGGCTTGATGGAGTCAAAAGGTTTTCGGAACAAAAAACTTTTAGGGGGGGGGAATCAATGAGGACTGAGCACGTTCAGTGGTGATATGATGCTGAATGTCTGCTGGAAGGAAAAGTGGGGAGGGGGCTTAGGAAAAGGAATGGAATTTTCTGGGAAAGGGCATGACTTGCTGGCTGGAGCACATCACACAACATTTTGTTATGGAACCGATTGTATTGGAACCTATTGCATCCACCTAACCCCTCATCTAGGCTTGTGTCCACCATATATACCATATATTGTATCTTGTAGCAGTAAATACTCTAATTTATATGCTATGTGAAATACTGTACTTTCCTATGTCTTTCCTGGAAATCAAATTCATTGATCGTACACCATACATTTTCCCATCATCTTACATAATTTTATAAAGTCTCCCTTAGTCATCTCCCCCCCCCCAAAAAAACCAGAATCCCCAAATGCTTTAGTCTAGGGATGGGGGGCCCCTTCAGATTCTGCTGTAATACAACTCCCATCATCCCCGACTATTGGCTTCAGTGGATATGGCTCTGTAGGGACACAGGTTCCATACCCCCCTCCTTCAGTCTATCCTCTCAGGAAGTAGATCCCAACCCTCCTCTAAGTCTGATTTCTCTTTTCTGAAGCATTTTCAGCTTCATGATACCTATTTGAAGTGACATGACCAAATGATGCACCCAAACCTGAAACTTATGAACAACCCCTCTTTAATGCAAAACATTAAAAAAAAAGCTAAGCACAAATGCTTTGTCTAAAGTTGTTTGATTAATCAATAACTTTAATAAAACACAGATATATTTAAATAGTATCAAAAACAACAAGTAGTACTAATTGCTTACCAGTTTGGTGCAGACTTATTTTTCACCCAGCCCTTCTATCAGCAATTGTGTCAAAATATCTCCAGTACATTTTTCATCAAATTCAGAAAAATAAATTCAGAAGTGAAGGCTGAAGATCCTTTCAGAAGCAAGATCCTGCAGGCTTCCCCCCCATGGCTTATTCTTAAGTAAATGTCCTTTAACATTGGGGCAGCAAAACAAATTTCATTTTATTGCTGAAGTAGTAGTAGTAGTAGTAATTATTATTATTATTATTATTATTATTATTATTATTATTATTAGTGGTAGTGGTAGTACCCCGCCCATCCAACTGGGTTGCCAGCTGATAATGCTATGATTTCAGTGAGCTTAAAGGGCAAAACTGCATTTGCTCATAATATTTGATTAGGATGTTTGACAAACTTCTCTCTCTCTCTCTCTCTCTCTCTCTCTTTAACACATCAGGCATGCAGAAACAGTTTAAAGCATACAAAGTCCGTGTGGGTAGAAGTAAATCTTTAATTGTGCGCTGCTGTCTGGTAGAAAACTATTTTCCTAGGTAAGGAATACTGCGGTTGCTGAGACAATGCAATAACTTTGCAAGATTGAGGAGAAATGAGGACTGGAATCTGTAAATGGAAAACACATTGATTTCATAATGAACTCTGAATAATAATGAATAATCATCTGTAGAGAGGCTGTTCTCTAGGAGCCTCTACCAACAGGTTTGATGGGAAGCAACAGGGGAAAGACAGCCAAGTTGTGGAATATTATTTCCAGGAATAAATAATGGAACTGTTAGCATTGCCTTCTGTACAGGAGACCTGTACAGGAGAGAGTACTTCTCTTCACAGTTAACTTTTCCAGCTGTATTCTTATTTTAAATCTTCTTAAAGAAATAAGCATGGGATTTTTATTTTTATTTTCTAAGGCAAGGGGAAGGACTTTACGTAAAAAAATAAAACAAAAAATTAGCAAATGCACTGATATCAGGTGCTCGGTAGCCAGCTTCTATCGTTTCCCGCACCTCAGTTAAAGCTCAGCCGGAAACTCCTGTGGAACGTCTTCAGATTAATAAGTATGTACGGAAGAAATGTTTCAGCACAGCACTACATTTCTGAAGCCTTGTGCTCAGCCTGTGCTCAGAACAAGGTTTTCTTGTGTTTTCTACAGGGTTGAGTATACTCAAGCTTCATTAAACAACACTGAAGTTTTACCATTGACTCCAACAGGAAGCAAATCACACTCATTGTCCGCTTGCTGATTTTGTGGGTAAATCTTGAAGGCTCATTTGGTTTCTGGCAGAAATGTTTGGCTCTCGAGTTAAATGTAAGCAGCCAAAGTGAGCAGCTTGGTGGCTTGAAAACTGGGCTGAGGCCAACTGTATTCTAAAGCTTGCTGTTGAGCCAAAGACATCCGAAGGTAAGAAATCTTTGGTCTAACAAAAAGTGGAGGGGGGGGGGTTGGATTCAGGTTGTCATGTTAATCCATGGAGAAAGGTAGGAGTTTTAAAAGCAACAATAATGTAACACCTGGATTAGGATCAACTGAAACATTGCAGCAACAACAAAAAAGTTAACCAGAAGATATCTGCCTGAATCTTCGCGTTTCACTTTGTAGTGTCTCACTTAGGCTAAAATTCCATACTCTCTTCTGGGGTTTATTCATGAGCAGACACATAGGATTGTAATGTTAAAGATAACCAAGCTCCCATTGCATTTGACCTAACAAATAATAATATTTTCGGGATACAGTCATCTACCAAGAAGAAAAATGCACATAAGCTGGTGTAGATAAAAAGGTAAAGGGACCCCTGACCATTAGGTCCAGTCATGACCAACTTTGGGATTGCGGCACTCATCTTGCTCTATTGGCCAAGGGAACCGGTGTACAGCTTCCGGGTCATGTGGCCAGCATGACAAAGCCGCTTCTGGCAAACCAGAGCAGCACACGGAAATAATCAGCACTGCAGCCGCCCTGAGCCCGGTTTTGACTGGGGAGGGTGGGGTATAAATAAAAATATATTATTATTATGTGGGTGAAACTATCATTTTATGTTGCATATTGCTGCTTATGACAAGAATTGGATTGGGGTCTTATCCATATATCAACAACAAACACGTCTGACTGCCCCTGAAGCAAGAATTCCTTACATGAATTTTTACTTTATTACTTCCACATTCACTACAATGCAACAAGATTTAGATTGTAAAAATAAGTGATTGAACCATTCATTAGCATGGTACAGCCATCCTGCCAAGGAAACAAAACAGAAAATTTATCCCTGCATATCATTTTATTCTCCCTGCCCCTAATATCAGCTAAGCACGTCAGAATGCAGAGCACTTTAAAAGGTGCTTGTGATCAAAAAGGCTCACCACAGATCTCCCAAGGTAATTCATGGGTTTCAAAGTAAGCTTGCTTTTCAATTAAATGCAAGTGCCTGCTATGTGTTCACGGGGGTCACTTTCTGCATTCCACAGCACTAAGCAAGCATGAATTCTAGCACTGCTATGCATAAGATGGCAGACAGCCTGACACAAGGCTAGCTTATTCGCCAGCATAGTGCTGATACTGTCTTTTCCGTAGACCAGGGAAATTCTACACCTGGTCTTGTCACTTCATATTTTTTTAAAAGGCTAGGCAGTGATCAGTGGACTACCCCATTGCCTGTGCAATAATTGCAAAGAAAATGAGTGAAAACATTCCCTGGTGCATATTAAGCAAAACAGGATGCCTACAGGCCTGCCACCAAACCTTAAAATGCTACACCATAACAGTATCATGTTTTCTGAGTATGACAACTGGGAGGCATTTCTGACTGAGAAAAGGGAGATCAAAAGCAGTCATGACGTAGGCTTGATATCACACAAGGGTTGTTAAAATCTCCAGAGTCATCTGGAAGGGGCGTCAAGGGAGTTGCTGAAGGACAACAAACTTTCAACTGGCACCAAGGCGAATGGAAATTAAAAAGTATGTCTGCTCCCCCAACTATTTCCACTTAGAAGGAAACCCCCCTCATCATTTACAGCCAAGACGCTCTGAGAAACATTGCTGGCAAACAAAAGTGCAACAATAAAAGTCGCGTCTTCATTTTGCAGGCTGAAAAGGTACAAAGCAAGCACATTACAAGAGAGTGGATCAGAGTAAAACTTTGATCCATCATGTTACCCTGTTGGGTTCTTTAGCAATAAACCACACAGCCTTATTCAGCTGTTTGCTTCTGGATGCATCAATATTAGATGAGGAACAGGAATTATGGCTGAGCAAGGGTTATAGAATATAGCCCATAGAGACCAGAGCTTCAGCTGATGCTCATATTATGCCTCACTTAATTCAATTGCTTAAGGAAAATGTGAGACATTTGGATTATGCAGCATTTTGGCTTACAGAAAAAATGTGTGTAAGGGGGCTACACTGAAAAAGAACTACACTGTGCACACAGAGAACATGGAGACCTGGGCAAATATCTAATAGTTAGATATTAAGTTGTTCTGTTGTGTTACGCTAGTTTTTTTAAAGAACTTACTGGTATTTTGCCTAGCTAACTATTATTTTCTTACAGTTTTGTTCCCAGGATATTACAATTGTACTTGTAATTAATGGTAATTTGCAATCAACCCAAATGAGACATGATGACAAAAAAATATGCCCACTTTGGAAGGCCAAGAGCTGGGGTGGGTAGAGAAGAGAGCCAGGTCATGGCATTTTACTACCCAAGGATTTACAATACATGTTCCAAGAAATGAATAATACTTTTCTGTACCATTCTTGTCATTTTTATTCACAGTGCTGAATTATCAAATAGGCAGAGTAGACACTGGCCTATGTGTCCCACAACAACAGATCAAAATAATATTGATTTGATCTTGAAAGAAAATTACAATCAAGCTGAGTAGAAGCTTTGAGATAATGGGTGGGGGGGCAGATTCTGACTGCCTGGGGACCTCTCCACAGGGTTTAATCCTGCTACTGTTTATTTCTTATTATAAAGGAAATTCATGAGTTAACAAAAACAAGTCAACTTCTCTGCATAACTCCAAGTTCTAGTATTGCAAAAGAATGAGGGAGTTTATCCCCTTTTCTGCTAAAAACAAACTCATTTCCCAAGTGTGGTTCTTACACACCGTGGCACAGCCGGGTAAATTTAGACCCAGGACTGCCAGTCTGGAGGGGTCCCCCCTTGAGACAGCAATGTGCCTTAACTGCAGCTGTGACTGCGTATTCATTGCTTGTGCAATTGCTATGCACTGTGCAGTTGCAAAAGTGTCACAGGTCCCCAATAGATAGTGTGATGCACTGAGCAACAAACACAACTTTACCTTACTGCACTTTGTGATGTTATTAGCATCTTCTCTTGATTCGTTGGAAATACGTAGCCTCCAATTAAGTTATCTTTGAAGTGGCAAGAAGCGACCAGCAAATCTATTTCTTTTTCATACCGCTCTGTTGCTTTATCAATCTTTTCTTTTTTTCTTTTTTCGCAGGGTCGTTTTTCTGTTTTATTTTTGGTAATTCCTTGAAGACTGTATGGGCACTCTTTCCTTCTCTTGCAGTGCAGGATGTGCACATCTGAAAATATTTTGAGTGTCCAATCTCTTTGTAATAATTTCTTAAGTCAAGCACCAAGACTGAACAAAGGAGGCTGTACAGCAATTGTATTCATTATATGGGAAGAAACAATCCAACCTAGGAGGCCTCAAGCAGGGTGAGCCCCTTTCTTGCTTGCAGTCATAGGCCTTGAGCCTCTTTTTGGTGGAGGATCTCATGATTTGATAGAAAAATATGGAATAGCAGTTATAATGCAGCTTCATTAAGCTTTCCATAGCTATTTCCCTAATACTGGAAGGAAGCATTCAAAAAGCAACAGTACCAATGTTGTACTAGACAGAGACCACCACAGAAACCTCAGAACTAAGGCTGTTTTCATCCATTCCCAACTGCTGTCTGCCAATCTGAGGGGCTCTGCAACCCTCTCTGACTTTTATGCATTAGCTAAATTGAGTTACGGTATCTCTGGGAGAAAATATCACATAACAGCTAAAATGAGGTTCATCTAATTTTCTACATGAAGCATTGACTCCACATTTACCAATGAGCAAGCAATATCACATGTTCCCAGAGTTTAAAGCAGCAGCAACCAACTTGTAAAGCTGCCTGGTTCTCTTGTTTTGTTCTGTTTTTTTGCTCGTTTTTGAGTAATCTTTGAATAATCTGAAGATTGTGAAACAATATACCCAATAAAATGTCACTTTAGCTCCGCTTTTCCTCTTGCTCTGCCTATTATACAATCAAATGATTCTTATTTATAGCAAAAGTGTCACTCACTGTGCGAGCCGAAACAGCTGCTGTAGTTGTCACAAAAGGTTTCCAATACTCAAAATTGTTTAGCAGCGTCAACAACAACAAGGCAGCTGCTACAGTCCCCATTACACAGCAGATTCGTTTTTATCTCGTGAGCTCATCCCACATTTACTAGGGAGTTTCATTCTAATTGCCAGAAGAGTCCAAAGACTTAGTAGAGCTGGCTAGAACTCGCTGCCCCACAATGTGAACCAATTTCTTCCAAATGAGCTAAAACTGATAACTAGGAAACAGGCTAAACTGAGGCCACTATCATTTTAGACATCAACTTTTGGCTTCTCCTGCAAGCTCCTCTCACCAGCTTTTGGTAGTATAAAAACTGAGAATTGACAAAGACTTTTTCTTTGGAAAGATCAGTTTAATAAAACTGTCAATGAAACACAAGTCTTGTTATAGTTTGCAGACAGTGTTATATTCAGGGCATGAAACCAGTTGAGTGGTTTTGGTGAACAAAGATATTGATCCAATATGGAGAAACAAGAGGTTCAAGAGATAATGATAACAAGCCAATTAGAGGGCAGAAATGCTGAGAACATGTGGGTTCTGAAAACAGACAACATATACATGAATAGGCTCCCAGTATGTTTCCTAGCACAATTCAAAGTGTTGGTCCTGACCTTTAAAGCCCTAAACGGTCTCGGTCCAATATACCTGAAGGAGCGTCTCCACGTTCTGCCCGGACACTGAGGTCAAATGCGGAGGTCCTTCTGGCGGTTCCCTCGCTGCGAGAAGCCATGTTATAGGGAACCAGGCAGAGGGCCTTCTCAGTAGTGGCACCCGCCCTGTGGAACACCCCCTCACCAGATGACAAAGAGAAAAACAACTACCAGACTTTTAGAGGACATCTGAAGGCGGCACTGTTTAGGGAAGTTTTTAATGTTTAATAGATTATTGTATTTTAATACTTCTGTTGGAAGCCACCCAGAGTGGCTGGGGAAACCCAGCCAGATGGGTGGGGTATAAATAATAAATTTATTATTATTATTATTATTATTATTATTATTATTATTATTATTATTGTGTCAATCAGAACTTTTTCTATGGTTTATTACTGTATGTCATGGCATGAGTAAACCTTAACATGAGAAACTTAACATTATGAACTTTTCTTGACCCTGGTACCAGTCTTATCTCAAACATGCATCTTGAGCTCCTAATACTTTGTGTAAAGATCAGCAGATGTAAATCGAATCAACACCTCCTATGAAAGAATGCTGCACAGACCAATGGTAAGATACTTTTCAGAAACGAAACACCCAAGGATAACCAGTTTAGTCATTGCTCGCTAGGATTATATTCTTTCAACTTTCAACTAAGCAAAGTAAACAAAATAGGAAATAAGCAGGAAACTCAGATTCAGATAATTTAACTCATCCATCTAGGCAAATGCTGGCCCATCCCGAACTGGATTTCAGAGATCTTGTCTAGTCCTACCAATTACTGGTAAGATTGAGATGCTATGGAATAAATATAAAAGCTTATACTTGCAAAGTATTTGCTTTACCACTGAGCTGTTTTTTCCACTCTCAACATCCAGCCCTTCTGATTAATGCAGCTTAACAATGTTATTGTTTTTAAAATCACCTATTTCAGGACAGGTGAAAATCTATTTGTTGAACTACGTTAGGGCACAAAATCATTTCCTCCCTATTACAAGCATTGCAAACTGCTTTTGAAGCATCATTTAGTAATTTAAAGATTAATCATCTAAAAATAGATTGAACCATAGGCAGAAAGGAGGTGTTACACCCCCAAAACATCTAACATTTTGTCTACATATTCTTATGTATATTGCTTCATATTTCCTTCGCCCAAGGAAACTAACATGACCTACTAAGACAAACAAGCCACATATTACTGCCCCTTGAGTGCTTGACAAATTTTTTTGTAGTTGCCTGTGGGCAGCAATAAAAACAAGCAAACAATGCTTGAGTCCCCTGAAGGCCACAATATGGACTGGTGGGCTACATTTGATTAGTCACAAATTGTGCTGACTGGTTTTACAGGATAAGAGAGCAGCAGTCTTACAATGCCTTTGTAATAATCTGTTTATTTACAAATGTACACAATAAGTAGGCAATACATAGGCACAGAAGAAAGCATGCTGGCAGGGCTAGTAAAAAAAAAAGTATTAAACTAAATGCCAAAAACCAGTTCTACCACCAGCCAAAATCTAGAAACTGCTTTTTCCGCTTACCTTGGATATATTCTTCAATCCAGTTGTATGTCCCTATGATTCTACTGGTTGACATAAACCTGGGTACATTCCAAGGTAGCATCAGACAAAGAGCACTCAAGCTGTCCATTAAGGAAATACCTATGGTCCACCTCAATCACATGCTCTGCAAAAATCACAGACCATGCTATCTTTTCACTCTGCAAAATAGAACAGCAAGTAGGACCATAATTTTTACATTTGGTCTTGGCAATCACAGACACACTCACAAAATGGTGTACACTTTTTCTGGCACACTAGTAGAAAATGTTTGTGTGCTAAGCAGCCCTTAATCCATTGGTGTTTGTGTTATGGATAACTTGACTTATAAATGCAGAATGCCATCCAGAGCTCTCCAGCTAAGTTCCCGAGCAATAGCAGTAATGTCAGTTTTAAATTCATGCACATACATAGGTGTTGTTGTTTTCCTCTACAAAGCTTATACACAAACATGAAATGGGCTTCTGCTACACATATAACCACAAAGAATTGATGGGTATCTTCATACCCTTATCCCAAAATAAGAGTGACTAAGTGAGGGCTCTATGTTAAGCTCTTTCCTAAGCCCTCCCAGGGTGTCTGACTGGCAGGAGGCAAGGTATCTACCCACTGCTGCCTCATGCCAATCCATGAAAGACATACAAGTTGTGCGAAAAGCTTTTCCTGTAGGTTGTTAACACTGAGGGTCAGTCAACCAATCTAAGATAGGTACTGCCAATGTGTTTCTAAGTGTTTTGCTTCCCTGGAGACTTTGGTACACACTAAGACTTTCCTAAAATATTGCCCTGCAACCTTCCTTTTCATTTCCTTTAATATGTTTGCTCCAATAGTAAAGGAATCAATTCTCAAACTTAAAAACACACATGACAGAAGCTATATTAGCAGGAGGGAAAGCTTATATTGTTCAGAAAACACATTAATCTCATACAGATATTGTGATCATAGATGTATGGGGTACTTAATATGTTAATTTAATTTGGTAACATGGATATATTCCCAATGTTAATGCATTTTAGTTAAGTCTTGCAAAGAACAGTTTTGATAAAACCAAGAATTTTAAATATGTTCCAATCATGCATTTGCAGATAAAATAAAATGTGTTGGCTAGGATTCTGAGAACCATGCAACTAGCCCCAAGGGGCTTCAGACTTTTTTCCTTCAAGCAGCTGTGTCTTTCATCTCGTTGTTAACTGCTTTTGACATGTGACAGGGCATTGGGGGCGGGGGTTAAAACTGTTGAAAGTAAAACATTCCACTGGGCTAGCGCATGGTCCTTAATTCAACTAAGTAGCTTTTCACATTAGAGTCTATAGAATGCAATTGCTCCTCTTGTCAAACACTGATGCACCACCCACTTAATGGCACTGATACTGCGTGTGTGTGTTTTGTAAGAATTTATTTGTAAAAAGCATTTAAGGGATATAGTAGAAACCAGCCAACCCACAGCATACAAACCTAGTTTATTCATCCATCAGATTCCAAGAGCTAAGAGTAGTGATTTTGAGAAAATTTGACCCAACTTTGTCATGTAGGAGCAAATTATACTTAATGGTATTTTTAAAAAAATTAAAATAAAGGTTTTCCAGTTTATCAGGTGGTAGCTATATATCTGCTTCTAAATAACACAAAACCCTGATAGTAGGCACAGTGTTCAGAACACTGAAATCATACTTCAAATCTTTCAGAAGAAAAACCATCCTTTTAAACAGAAGCAGTATTTTTTTCTACGTTATATGGCACCTCTTCAAATTACTGTCCCCACCATCAACCTTTACAATGTTGACTGCACATGGATTAAGAAGGAAAATAACAATCTATTCACACTGCTCAATACCCTGGGAGTTTTGCAACAGAGTCAGGAAAATCTGTCAATTGTAGTTCGTATGGATTAAAGGATTCTTTCCACAACCCAGAGAAGTGCTTCATAAGTACAATTTTACTGCGCTTAGACTTCTGTTTCTTTAAGGGTCATCCCACTCCAATCAATATAGTAAAATACTTCAGATATTCCTAGAGAATTTCAGAAGCAGTTTGCTATACAGGATAGCGGTTTGCTACCAACATAGCTATCTGGATTTTAACCTCTGCCTCCTATAAAGTAATAATTGACTTGGCCCAGATGTAGTTAACTGAACAATTTACAGTCATGACTTTGCTCCCACTGAAATCAATGAGACTCAAATGCAACTCAGTCTGGATCAAACTCAACGTCCCACTATCAGTTATAACAAATATACTTCACCTGAGAGATGCTTCAAATGGGGGTGGCCCAATAAAAAACCCACAGGCATAAGTATGTTTTTAAACTATATTGCATATTCCAAGCTATTTTCTCAGCCAACTTCATAAAAATGTCAACTTTTAAACTTCAATTTTATTTTATTGTTTAGTACAGCTAGATGCCAATATTAAGCCATATAAAACCTTATCAATAATAGACCATGTCATGTTTCTTTCTATGGTTATTTTTAGGTGCAAAATGTATATAAAACAATCTTAAAGAATTTTACCATCCCCAGTGGTGTGAGAATAGCATACAGAATATGACAAAATACAAATGATGTGTCAGCAATAACCCTTTTAGTACTATTTTTCACAGTCCAATTAAAAAACAGATTAAAGTACTTTCAATTCCCAACAGCCTGCTCTTATGGAGTCCAACTGGACTAAAAAGCCTGACATCCACATACTGTTGTGGATCTCAGCATCAAAATGCTGACAAGAGTCAGTGCTATTTGCTGTTTCTGTACTGATTTCAATCAACCTTAACATGAGGTATAAGTATACAAAGTGTACAGTACACATACCGGGGGGGGGGGGGGAATTGCACTTTCTGAAACAAAGCTGAGTAAGTTTCAATACTGGAAGTCAATACCTGTGCCACTGATTTTCTTTTCTGATTTGCTGGAATAATAAAGTCAACATTTTCAACTGGATGAATTAGACTGGAATAATAAAATGTAAGTGTTAAAATCCCTCCTTTTCTTTCTCAATCCACACATTATTTATTAAACAGTTTCAAGTGATTTCACTTTAAAGTTAAGGTCAGCTGTAGTATTTGAACTCCACCCAGAGGAAGCATCTGGAAAGCCAAGTTTGAACTTCAAAATATTTTCTTTCCGTCGGAGGTGGCTTTAGTGTGTTAAGTAGCAAATAAAGTAGCAAATGAAGTTTTGATTTTATAAATACACATAAGCCATTAATTCACAGCTGTCAAGATGACCAAACGTCCAGCACTTTTTTTTTGGTACAATGTCTGTGCAGAATAAAAATCATCTGATCTTAAGTCTTGACATCATCCATTCCAGTCCTTGGCACAATCTGCAAACGAAACATTTAAATTCAGGAAAAAGTGGTTACTTCCTTGTATATATATGCATATATAATCTATGTATGAGAAACTTCAACTGGCCATTCAAATATCACCTTAATATGTAGCTTCAGAAGCCACTGTCAGCTAGCACCAAAACATTAACTGCAATATGGGAATAACAATAAGCTTGTTGTACCATGAAAGATTGTTGCAATGATTTATCAACTAGTAACTGGAGAAGACTTTTTTAAAAACTGGAACTGTTTTTTAAATTTTGTCCATGGACATAAAAAGAATATAGGTGGTGACCCTTTTGCCCTGCCCCACCCCCATTCTGTCCTCTTCTGGGTCCAAAAGACCATCATGCATAATTTGGACATGCACAAAATGGTTGCTGCTTGTACATGTGTTTGTGGACAAATGGACTAGTGAAATGCTTCAAGGGCAAGAAACTTTTGCATTATCCTTTGGAAGGCTAAATTATTACTACAAGTGCAAAGAAGAGATACTTCATCTAACTGAAACACCTGTTTTCCCTGCTATTGTATGTGCCATTTCTGTGCTTTTAACAAATTACAAAAGCTCTTTTTTATATTCCACCCAAAGCTACGGTATGATTGATTTAATACAAATATTGCCTGTTTTCCATTGTATCCTTAACAGTTACATAAAAGATGGAATTTTGGTGAGCCCAAAATTCTTTCATCTACACAATTGCTAAAAACAATTGCTTCATATTTCCCATCATTTATCTCTTGCCTCAATAGCTCATTATGCTTTAAGGAAGAATTCTTCAAGACTTTACTTCCTACCTATACAAATAGAAAAATCATGGGAAGGTGAATATATGATAATAATATATAAATAAAATACATTTGGCCAGATTCCTTACTTTTTACTTCTGTAAAAGGAAAGTATTAACTGGTGAAATGTTATGAGCATAGGGAGTCAGTGGGAATAAATTTGCCTAACTGGTTTACTAAGTATTGCCCTTGATTAGTTGCAAGTACCAGATCTGTTCAGAAAAGTATTGATGAACCAAATACTTCTTACCCTTCACCAGTAAGAGCACAGCATGCCTGGATGTGCCACTGGTGATCTTTAATTGAGGTTAGCTTCAGAAACTGAGAAATTTCAGCTACTGTCATGCAGTCTTTAACATCCTGTTTGTTAGCAAAGATGAGCAAACCTGCTTTTTTCAAGTCCTAGAGAGGAAAGAAAAGAAAATGTATCCAATTTGTTTCCCCATGATAAACCAGCATGATAAAATACTGAACACTTTTTTTTAAATGTAAAGCCACACTACGGTGGTCCCATGCAACCTAATGGTGTAGAGGCCAACCTAAATAAAGGTGACCTTCCAGCAATTCTAAGAAAGGGGGAACTGATAACTCTATCTTAGAAAAAAAAGCTTCCATTGTGCCTAGAAGGAAGTAGGCTCACTGTTGGGGGAAAGTTCTGAGGTTCCCTGAAACTGCATTACAATATTTGGCTGGAGTAGGGTAGATCCCAAACTGGTCTGAATAGTTTCAGGGCATACTTACCAGAACACTGGCTTGTTTACCACCACCACACCACCCCAAATCCCACATTTTGATGACACCATCTGTGACAGGCTTTCTGTTCACCTCCAGTACATTAAAAACTAAAACCAAGGTCAACAGAGCAAGAACTCTGACTGCCACTATGTTTCTCCACTCACTGACTATGTTCCCAGGAGGTGCTAGATGTGAAGAAACATGGCAGCAACCAGAGTTCTTGCTTGCAAGCACTGTAGCTTTAAATGCTGGGGCAGGATTAGGAAGCTGGCTTTTCATTGCCATCACAGGAACCAGGTTTTGAAGGTTTGAAAGAGAAACAATGAGGAAGCTGCTAGAATAAGCAAAAACAGATGTACAGTGGTACCTTGTTTTGAGTCCGAGATCCATTCCAGAGCCCCGGACACTCGACAAAAAGGACATTTGACAAAGCGTTGCTCTGTGCACGTGCATGGAGCAGTTTGCACTTCTGTGCATGCGCGAGCGGCAAACCAGGAAGTAACCCATTCCGGTACTTTCGGGTTTGCTGCAGATGGCCGCCGAAATGGACGCTGGACAGGGCAGACTTATACGGAGGTACCACTGTACTGATTTTCCCATAAGCTCTCTGAAAGTTTGTTTTCTCAATCCTATGAACCTACTTTATTTTTAGTAAATACACAGAAATTAAGTTAAAGTGGACTTTTTTAAAAATCACCAACAGTGTTCCATCCCTCTTTTTAGTGTTAAAAGTCACAAGCGTAACTTTACAAAACATTTCTCCCTTCCAACACAGAATGGAGTAAAAGCTGGAGTGAGAAAAACCTAAATAAAGGTTTTATAGTAATATACTGTGCCACTTGTTTTATCATTCACGTCAATGCAATTAATATCCCACACACCTATTTCTCATGTTAGAGGGCTACATTCAGCCCCCAGGCCTGAGGTTCCCTACTCCAATTCTCAAATGTAAAAGATCTAAATAAATTTAAAAGTGTGCTGGAAACGTAGCCTTTCAGTATTAAAGGGAGAATGCAGGCTGGCTATAGTGGTGCCATTCTGACTACTTGACAACTACTAAAGTTTTTGTTTTATTTTTGAAAGAGTTCTGAGGCCAATAGCAGCTGTTCTCAAACTACACAGGACTTTTAACAATTATGTCAGTTTCACACAAAAGGCAGTATGGAGACTATAAATGGTCACATGTGAAAATCTTTTGGGGGCCTCTTAAATGTCTGAAGAAGAGGTGACAGCCCCAGAGATTTGTATCAAATCTAAAAGCTCCTCAGCTATAAGAAAATGAAACCTCTTGAAATATTAAACTAAATGGAAGTCAGAAACGGAACTTTAGCATTAAGGCAGGGACTTATTGCAGCATTTTTTTAAGCTAGATAAAAAAAATTCAGCTAAGCAATCTCAATTCTACAGCTTAAGCCAAGAAACAGTACTCTACTTGAGATTGAATATCAAAAAATATGTATCTAATTTTGAGAACTACTGAAGAAGCCCAGGAATTATCGTGGGAGTGAGCTACCTGCAAAGCCCAGTTAACGAGCCCCATTGTGGGCAAACGGTGGGATTCTAAATAACAGGACTGCCAGGTACATTAGCAACACAGGTACATTTTTCCAGTAGATAAAAAATACCTGGCACATACTCACCTCGTGTGCTAACATTTTATAGAGTTCTTCTTTAGTTACAGAAATTCTCTCTCTGTCTGTGCTATCCACAACAACTATCACAAACTAAAAAGAAAAAGAGGAGTTATAGTTATTTAATTTAGTAGTCATTTCACAAAAAAGTCTCAAAATGAATCACGTCCTATTAAAAATAATGATGTAATATAATTCAAACAAATGTAACATTAAAATCAGTAACTGCAAACTAAAAGTGATTTCTAAATAAAGACCACATGCATCCTGAGCCCACCCCAAAGTACAGAAAAATTAAGGTCACTCCCACCCCTGAAAAGCTTTGTTATAAAAATTGTTGAGATATCCTCATTATGCAGTTAAAGCTATTAATATTACTGCAAAATAGTAAATGCTTTCTCTTTTTGGTCTGAATGATCTCTATAGCCATATATATATATATATATATATATATATATACACACACACACACACACACACTGTATATATATATATGTGTGTGTGTGTGTGTGTGTGTGTGTGTGTGTGTGTGTGTATGTATGTATGTACTGTATATATATATGATCCCTTAATAACTAAGGCCATGATACTGCCAATGCAAACCCTTTACTTTCCTCATTGAACTCAAGAAGACAAAGCATTAATCTTGGCTGAATTCTACTTAAAAGGTCTGGATGAAATTATCCCCAGCTGCATTATATTATACAAATTCTTACTTCAGTGTTTGTATAGTATGTGTTCCATGAAGATCGAAGCGATTCTTGGCCTCCAATATCCCACATAAGAAAGCGTGTATTATTAACAACAATCTCCTCTACATTGCTTCCAATAGTTGGGGAGGTATGAACTACTTCATTCATAGAACTGCAAAGGAAGGAGAAGAAAATGTAAGAATGATGTATGTTATGCCTCGGTCTTCTTGGTCTAGATTTCTTTCTGTTCTGCAGTCTGAGCTGCATTCAGCTGCAGTTATGCTTGTAGTTGCTTTGAGATCAAAATGTGACATTGCATATCCTAGATACAGACAACACAATACCCCCAAGCAGCATTTTTATCAAACTGCCAGTGTAAACTGCAGTGTTGCGGCTATGTCCAGGGTGCACTGAGTCACATGTCAAACTGCTCATGTGGGTTGCAGCTTCAAGAAAATGTGGACCATATTTGCATTAAGCATATTTGGACTGTGAAAACTACAGTTACCACGTTACAAGGTCAGAAGAAGAAAATATGGCTATCACACTTAACTTGGCAGAAGACAGCGCTGTTCACAATTCCAAACAAAACTGTTATTACTTTTAGGAGAAAACCTTTTAGGGATTTAATTTCAATTAAGACAGTTAACTAATTTAGCAGTTTTCACTTGATTCAGCAACTAAATTTAAGAGGTTAGCATATCTCCAAAACCTCAGTATAGCTGCTTTTTGGAGACATTCAAGGTAGCATGAAACACCATACAATTTAGAAATCCAAAATCCATAGTTTGTCAATATTACAATCTACTAAATTTCACAAAATAATTAGCAAGCTTTCAAGTTCCCTAAAATGCTTCATGGTGTGGGATGTTAGAACAAAAACAGGGTGTGGGCCAAGTGGGAGAGGATGTGCAGAAGTACAAGAAGCAGGCTGGATGCTGTGGCATGGAAGCTGTATTTAGAATCAGTTACAAGATGGAAGTTGCAGACTGAATTAGTCCCTGCTAGGTGCTGAAGGTTATCAGTGTACAGTACAGCTAGGGCTCTGGCACAAAGCAGCAATAGCCAATACCCATTTTTAAAGAACAAAACCTGACTGTTGCCTAGACCTGTTTCATGCCTCAGATTCCTGGGTAGGCAGAAGGAAAGATTTACAGTGGAACCTCGGTTTATGAACACCTTGGTTTACGAATGCCGCAGACCCATCTGGAACAAATTAATTCACTTTCCATTACTTTCAATGGGAAAGTTCGCTTCAGTTTATGAACGCTTCAGTTTATGAACAGACTTCCGGAACCAATTACACCCATGCTTCGGGTTAAGTATGCTTCAGGTTGAGTACTCCGCGGACACGTCTGGAACGGATTAATCCACTTTCCATTACTTTCAATGGGAAAGTTCGCTTCAGTTATTAACGCTTCAGTTTATGAACAGACTTCCGGAACCAATTACACCCATGCTTCGGGTTAAGTATGCTTCAGGTTGAGTACTCCGCGGACACGTCTGGAACGGATTAATCCACTTTCCATTACTTTCAATGGGAAAGTTCGCTTCAGTTTATGAACGCTTCAGTTTAAGTACCCCGCGGAACGTCTGGAACAGATTAATCCACTTTCCATTACTTTCAATGGGAAAGTTTGTTTCAGTTTATGAACGCTTCAGTTTATGAACAGACTTCCGGAACCAATTGTGTTCATAAACCGAGGTACCACTGTACCTAATTTAAAATATGCACTGTCTTTCTAACGAGATTTTCTTTTGATTCCCTATTCCTGTAACCAGTGCCAGAACCAAAACTGCCTAATTGCATAGCTTGACTCTCAGAAAATGTGATGGAGATAAAGATTATACCATTGCCTTCTTGACATGCCTTTGATGCAGGGCATGCAATTCTCTTCTAAATGTAGGAGCATTCAGGTATGCAATGCCACACCTATAATCTGAAGTGATATGGGCCAGTGAGAGCTGTACCACACAGCATTCTCCAAATCACGAAATCTGGCTCTGAATGATGCCTACACAATACCATTATAATGGTAATCTCAAGTATCCACCCCCTACCTCAATATTACATGTGTGATATTAAAGTTTCAAAGGTGTAGTTTCAGAGGGTTTTCTCAGGTTTTTTGTCATTTGGGTCAGGAAGGCATTGGAAATTTCCCCACAGGAATCAATGGAAATAACCGATTTGCTACGCAAATGGCTGTCTAACAATTTCCTGAGAGTGCATTGTGTTTAGATTGCAAGTTCTGTGGAATCTGGCCGACTACTGGCAGGTAACAAACAAAGTTTGTCTAGTGCAGCATCCTGATCTGGAAAAGCAGTTTTAGTCACCTGTTCATACGACTTCATACTTACAACTGATAAAGAATGGTTGTTTTTCCTGCATTATCAAGGCCAACAATGATCACTTTGTGCTCTGGAGGGAGGGGGAAAAGAGAGCAAATGAGGAGCTAGTCACATTTCCAAAGAAAATCCAAGTTATTTACAGTGTATCTTTAAACATTAAGTATAACATTATAAAAGATCAAAATACAATGGTACCTTGGGTTACAGATGCTTCAGGTTACAGACGTTCAGGTTACAGACTCCGCTAACCCAAAATTGTACCTCAGGTTAAGAACTTTGCTTCAGGATGAGAACAGAAATCGTGCTCCGGCGGCGCAGCGGGCCCCATTAGCTAAAGTGGTACCTCAGGTTATGAACAGTTTCAGGTTAAGAACAGACCACCAGAACGAATTAAGTTCTTAACCCAAGGTACCACTGTAAAACATTGTGAATGAAACTCAAGAAACACCCTCATTTAAAGGCAGCCTGCAAACAAGAAAGCAAAATATGTAGCACTTAGGAGATATCTCCCATTTGTGAAAGCATTTCCGCTTGCCTGGTGGAGTGATTTCCCCACTTCTCTTCCCCCCCTCCCCCAAGTTCTGGTGGTTCTCCCACCTGTCCAGAACCAATTGGGATGAGTCCTTGTACAGGCTTCCACTAGTCGGAACTGTTAGCTGACTCTGGTCCATTATCTTAAACATAAAAAACACAAGGACAAATACCAATACAAAAATGCAATACAATTCCGCATATTAAAGCATCATTAGCAGCTAAACAAGGTTCCGTAAGTGAGTTAGCCCCTCCACATCTCCCACAGTAACATCTCCCTGAGCTCTCTCTCACATACTCTCGACCATTCTTACTGACCATACCTGTAACACAGCCAATCCCCAACCAACCACTTGTCATAAAGCATATATCTGGCATTAAAAAAACACTCTGGCAACTTTAAATGTACAACCAGCTCACTCACTCACCTCTGCCTGGTAATACAGTGCCATACAAGCAATAACATGACTACTTCCTCCCCTTCTCCCTCCCAAGCAGGGCCTTACTGTATACTGGTATCAATCTTTCATACTATATTAAGTCTCTCACATAGGAGCCACCTCCCAAGAGCTGTGGGGGCTTTGGCCCCCACTATAAAACATTTGAGGGGGCTGGGCCACCACAAAGGTGACTGGCATTCCCATTCAAATGGCATGCACGCACTGTGTCATATGATTGATTGTGCAGGGCAGGGCTTACCTGGGCCCCCACAATATTTTATTCGAGTTGGCACCCCTGGTCTCTTATGCAGCATTCAACAACCTATACAGTACAAGTTATGGGAATCTTCATGCCACATATATCTATGTATACCACCACAATGTTTGTAATTGTTTTGTTCTTCAGGCACCTTGTAGATCTTAAAGCTGGAAAGGCAGGGCTTCAGTAAGTAAATAATAAGATAATCCTTGTGCGCCAACTTCCATTTCAGAATGACTACTTTATTTATCATACAAAAACAAACAATAAGTTTCCCATACTTGCTAAAGTTTCTTCCTCCTGCTTTCAAGCATTTTTGCCAAGCATTTTTCTTTAACATACAGTAGAGGCAAGCCACCAGATAGGACATGAGGACTTTAGTGAAAATTGGCGAAAATTTTATGGGATAGTGGTTTAAATACATGCAAACCAAGCCAGTGTTTACTTCAACATAAAATACACCACACCAAGCTTCCTCAAACTCGGCCCTCCAGATGTTTTGAGACTACAATTCCCATCATCCCTGACCACTGGTCCTGCTAGCTAGGGATCATGGGAGTTGTAGGCCAAAACATCTGGAGGGCCAAGTTTGAGGAAGCCTGCACCACACTGATGCACTTAAGGGAAGTGGGGAAAATGGGAGAAAATGTTATAGAAGGACAAGCTAAGTATTTTTAAATCAATAGTGTGGGGTTTTGCAGAATGTTCCTAGCAATAAAGGTAAAGGCAAAGGTACCACTGACTGTTAGGTCCAATCGCGGATGACTCTGGGGTTGCGGCGCTCATATCGCTCTATAGGCCGAGGGAGCTAGCATTTGTCCGCAGACAGCTTCTGGGTCATGTGGCCAGCTTGACTAAGCAGCTTCTGGCGAACCAGAGCAGCACACAGAAACGTCATTTACCTTCCCGCCAGAGTGTTACCTAGTTATCTATTTGCACTTGAACTGCTAGGTGGGCAGGAGCTAGAACCGAGCAATGGGAGATCACCCCATTGCAGGGATTTGGACCGCGTCCCTTGTTTCTAGCAATAGGGAATATTAAACTCTACTGCACAACAGCACAATATTGTTAAAGAATCAAAGGCAACTCTCCCGACTCCCACCAAAACATTAGTATCTTTACTGAAGTTTGAGAATTATATTATACTGCTGGCAGGATGAATGATGAAGAGGCACTTGGAACAAAAGATCTGCAGCATGACAAAGAAGGAGGGGGGTCTTAAGTGCCTACACTAATTGATTAGCAACTGGAGTGAGTTATTTATTTCTTTTGGCAATCTAAGGTTTCTAGTAAGGTTGCATGATTTAATCAGTAGCTAAATCAACGAAAGAATTAGATTAAAAATTTTCCGCAGCTGATTTAATTATGGATGTTTTAGGGCAGGCTTCCTCAAACTCGGCCCTCCATATGTTTTTGGCCTACAATTCCCATGATCCCTAGCTACCAGGACCAGTGGTCAGGGATGATGGGAATTGTAGTCTCAAAACATCTGGAGGGCCAAGTTTGAGAAAGCCTGTTTTAGGGCATATGCTCAATTCACATGATGAACTGGCCAAGCCTGTGGTATTTCAGCTTCATGCCACATGAATTGAGAGCAAACCCTAGAAAACACACACACATACACCCCTACAAGCTGTGGGGGAAAATCAGTAGCAGGCATTCTGTCTTTTAGAGAACATTCTCTGCCATGGAAGAGTCCACTATTTGAAAGTCAAAAACATTACTATATTGGGAGGGAGAGAGTACAAACTCAATATTCCTTCCTTTGAAGCAGTGTTAACGGTGGCCTCAAAAAACAATCTTTATTGGGGATTTGATAATGTGCAAATATATTCAAATCTAACTGAAGAACTGTTTAAATGAAAGTATAAATAAAAGTCTTTGATGGTAAGCCCTAGCCCCCAGTTAATTTTAAAAGCTCTTTGAAAACAGCCAGAGGCCCTTGTATTCGAAGCAACACTGAATTTACATCAGCTTTTTGTAAAGTAAGCAATTTTGGAGTTTTCCAATCAGGCCACAGTAAGTTCTTTTGCTTTCTGACAGAGTAGTTAAGACTAGACAGAGCTACATAACATAGAAAGTTGTTTCAGTGAGTGCTCCATTTTATATAAAATAACCCCAGTGCAGCAAGGAACAATCTTCATGCATAGAAATTGATTTCCACACACCAGAAATCACCAATCTTGTGTATATGAAGTTACAGCATTGGGTAGGGGTTAGGAACAGCTCCTTGAAGTTTCACAAACAGTACTCTACTTGTAAGAACTATGGAAATACCTGAAAACATCAAATGGTTGTTTGCATTCTGCTGCACAAAGGGGCCCTCCACTCCCCAAACCCCTCCACCATTATTATTATTAAATTTTACTTCCTGACCTTCACCAGCAGATTCCAGGGTGGATTCAATCAAGAAACCTCCATCTCCCCAGCACACAAAGATAGTGAACTGATAAGGTCAGTGGGGCAAAGGTTTTGCAAGAATGTCCATTCATGCTTCAGTAGAGAAGTGCAAGCAAGCCTGGAAAAACCAGGTATTTTGACAATATTTTTACCATGTCTTTGTTACTTAAGGTTACATTGGCCTGGTTGTCATACTATACTTAGGTTTTAGGGGCACACGTGCTTCATGTTCACACTGTCAAAGCACTGCATACTTTACATCTAAGCTCAAGTGCACCTTTAATCTCCTCAATTTGGGAAAAGAAACTTAAAAATGCAAAGCCCTACAAAGAAAGTTGAATGGAAAATTACTTATACTGTATTTTAGCACTAATTTATCGAGTTCATAGTTTAATTCTGTTTATTTACTACTGTATTTTGTAAACAGAACAATAACTGTAGTTCAATTAGGTACACACCAGCTAGCTATTTTGTTACACTAAAAAGCAATCATACTAGTTACTGTATGACCTGCAGAAAATGTGCTAACAGACACAAGAAACAGTAGCTACACTTGTCTCAAATTACCAGCTTTCTCCCAAGGCAAGGAAATAATATGGACACAGGAGTCCATATTAATCATTCAGCTCTTTATCTGCAAATTCTAACTTTCCTTCCTAAGTTTGAAAATATATATTCTGAACTTGTTTCAGACTTAGCAAGAAAATGTTCAGAGCTGAATGATTAATAAAGAATCCCGTGTCCAGGTTGGATTATAGTAATGTGGTCAACACAGCGTTCAAAAATCCTATTGCTCTGGGTGCATTTTGCAACAGGAAATTTCTTTAGTGCAAGCAGCTTCTGAGCTCTGGGCACAGTACTGCGCCTAAGATTTCAGATTAAAACTGCACAGTGGAAGGAAAGGAGGACCGTTTCCTGCCTCCCCACTTCCAGTCACTCTCTAATGACTGAAGAAGAGACCTTCTTAAGAATAAAAAAATTCCTTCCACTAGCACCTTAAAGGTAAAGGGACCCCTGACCATTCCGTCCAGTCATGACTGACTCTGGGGTTGCAGCACTCATCTCGCATTATTGGCCGAGGGAGCCGGTGTACAGCTTCCAGGTCATGTGGCCAGCATGACAAAGCCGCTTCTGGCGAACCAGAGCAGCACATGGAAACGTTGTGAGCATGCACACGAAAGCTCATACCAATGACAAGGTGCTACTGGAAGGATTTTTTAAATTTTGTTTCGAGTATGGCAGACCAACACGGCTACCTACCTGTAACCTCTTAAGAATATTAGGGGGGAGGGCAGGGGAAGCATGGCTTTGGGTTTTTTGGCAAATGAGGACTAGACCATGTGAAAAATAAACGTAATATTTTAGCTGCAGTTCATTGATTTTCAGCTTTGTATTATTGTTATTTTAAAAGCATACCTAGACATTCCATTGTTGCACCCATAACCTAGGTTTAAGGTGTCATTTAGCTCCTAGCTTTCATATCTCAGTTTCTAGCACAGGTTTAACAGTGTGTGTCTTTCCTCTACAGCAGGCATCCCCAAACTTCGGCCCTCCAGATGTTTTGGACTACAATTCCCATCATCCCTGACCACTGGTCCTCTTAGCTAGGGATCATGGGAGTTGTAGGCCAAAACATCTGGAGGGCCGCAGTTTGGGGATGCCTGCTCTACAGTGCATTGATTTCAATGACAAGTGAATACCATGTTATATACCACCCTATGACTGCTGTAGTATTCAGCGGTCTTTCAAAGGAAAAATAACTGTTCTGAGAGAGAGACTCAAACCAGACATATAACAGCAAAGAGCTTACCAACAAGTATAACCTGTTTGCTGCCAAGGAGTGTGGTGGAGTCTCCTTCTTTGGAGGTCTTTAAGCAGAGGCTTGACAGCCATGTGTCAGGAATGCTTTGATGGTGTTTCCTACTTGGCAGGGGGTTGGACTGGATGGCCCTTGTGGCCTCTTCCAACTCTATGATTCTATGATTCTAACCTTGTCCAGTGGTAAGAGACATAGCTAACTAGTACTTTAAAAGAGGTTTGTTGTCACTGCACACATATATAGTCCTTGCAGCTCAGATATACCTACAGACAGGGAATTGCTCCATATGTGTCTTAGTCACAACAACTTAAACAAAACCCTTCATTGTATGGCTTATAGCTTTGGTATAAGATGTGGTGCTGTCACGAGTATGCAGGTAAAATGGAACTCTTAGCTGCCCAACTCCTCCACACAGCTTATTATCATCTCAGTTCCCATACAGATTTTCCATTATTGATGAAGAGGAAACAAGACAACCAACTCTTCAGCTCTCAAAGTTGGTTTCAGGTGGCACCTACTCAGAAAGCAGAGCTCAAAGCCTATAAAGAGACAATGTGATATGCCCCTTTCTCAGAACACAAAGGATGAAAACATAAGCCTAAGGCTGCATCCACATCGTATATTTAAAGCACATTTATCCCATTTATTTATTTATTTCTGAGAATTGTAACTTGTTGAAAGTGCTAGGAACTGTAGCTGTGTGAAAGGTAAACTACAGTGCCCAGGATTTTTTTGTGTGGAAATGTTTGTTAAATGTACAGTGTGCATGCAGCCTACCTTCCATCACTCTTGCCACTGTAAAGTATTACTTCTTGGGACCTCTCTTGCCCTGCAGGCTCTCCTTCCAGCCAGAGAATCTCCACATGCTCATCAAGTATTTATCATTATTATGATTATTTATTGTATTTATATACCGTCCTATACCCGGAGGTCTCAGGGCGGTTCAGATTAAAATCAAAATATAAAATCACAAAATACATAATCAAAAATAAAAACAACCCAATAATGAGGTTCTCAAAAGAGTTCTGCATTTGGCAAGCACTGAAAGATATAAGTTGGTACAACACTGCACAATCAATAACAGAAAATTAACTGCAGACTTCTCAGTTCTGAGCAATACTTAATCCTCCCTCAATCAAACCTACCACAAGAACACAATCAGCTGCAAGCCAGCTTCTCACTAGAAACCCAATCTAATCTCCCCAATTTCCCACCATTAGGGTCAATGCCACCAGCTGTTTAAAAAACAATCATTACCCTCCTACAACACATGCTGCTAAGTGGTTCTTCCCACCTTCCTTTCACCGCACATACCAGTCAGACGCGCTCCCTTGCTGCATTCCTCTGAACCCATCGCTACTCAACGGCTAATTCTAGTATTTTTTACAGCACGTTTCGACTGTTCAAAACACTTCACTTGCATTCTCTGTTTTAATTTTTTCTCTTTCACAGCTGCCCTTTGGGGGAGACCCAGCATTGCCCTTTTCCATGCATTCACTTAAGCGACAGCGGCTCCCATGCACACAGAAAAATAATTCTGCACGCTTCGTTCCCCCACCCGCTATCCTTTTTACAAGCCGGACCAGAAAGCAGAAGCGTTTTTCGCCTTGCCCCCCCCCCCCGCACCACCCCGTGCAAGGGAACGATTGTATTCAGCTGTTGGGTGAGTTGTGCTCGCACTTTGATCCCACCTAAGGGAAGGTGACCGTAACAGATGTTCATCCCTGCGGGGGGGGCACCTCCGAAGCTGCTGCCTCAGGTGCCTTCGGGGCTCCCCCTTTGCCACCCCAACTCCTCGCTCTCTGGACCTCGGGCGCCTCACACCCCGAAGCCCGCCCCGCCCGCCGTCGGCCTCCCTCGGCTACATGACGAGCAGCAGCAGCTCCACACGGACTCGGGAGAAGCCGGAGACCGAGCCTACCTTTCGCTGCCCCCCCCCCCTTACCTTGGTGGTTGAACAGCCTCCATATCCGAGCGAAGAGAATTCCCATGCTCAGGCGGCGAGAGCTTCGGCTGCCCCCCGGGGCAGCTCCGCACCGGCTCACTTCTTCTTCACCGCCCGGCCTCGCTCTCCCCCCACGCTCAGTCCTTGGCCACAGCCCAGCTGCGGGGAGTGAGGAGGAGCGGAGCTGCAACAGCAGCAGCAGGAAGGTGGTGGTGGTAGTGGCGGCGGTGGCGGTGCAGGCCCCGCGCCTCGGAGACGGTCGCCCGCAGCAACGCCGCCGCCGCCGCGCGTCCCTCGCCGCTCCTCGCGGACATTGCCGCCTGCCTCGCCGCAACTACTTCTCTCCTCTCCGCCCCTCCTTCTCGAGCTTCGCTTTTTTCCCTTAGGCCTCGCCGCTCTGAGGGGAACGGATGGTGTTTGGGCACCACCGGACACCGTCCGAGGGAAAATGAGACAGCGCCCTCGTCCGTCCGCCAGCCAGCGTGCGTGCGCGCGTGCGCGCGCCCGCTCGCTCGCTCCTACCGCAAAGCGCTGCTTTTCCAGCCGAGCGGCTTTGCCCGAGCAGGATGATGCGACCGCGCTAGGGGGAGGGGCGTGCCATAGAGTGGGCGGGGTTTAGAGAGTGAGGGCGGGGTCGCCCCAAGTGGGCGGGAAACCCTCCGAGGGCTCCGTCGAACTGTGGGAGTTCAAAGACTTGTCTGCTCCGCCCCGCTCCGCCCCCGCTTTGTGATTGGCTGAGAAGGGGTTCCACTCGTGCGAGGCGCCGGGCTGCGTTGCTACTCTTTGGCTCCGAGGCAGTTGAGGAGATGGCGGGCTTAGGCAGCAGCGCGATGCTGTCTTTTCGTCCTCTGGAAGGGAGGGGTGGCTCTTCGGCTCCTTTAATGTTTCGAAACCTCAGTAAAAATGGCTCGAATAAACAAATACAGTAATAGGAATTGGATGGTGTTTCGAGATCTTTTTCTTCCGTTACTTTAGGGTTTTTGCCATAAAGGCACCTTGTGAGCTAAAAGAATCGGCAGAGCTCGAATGAGTTTGGGTTTTTTTTTGAAATATGGAGGCGCAGCATCTATCTCCAGTGTCCCTGCGTAAATAGGCACATGCCTGGCTCGCTTAAGACACTGCGCAGAGCCTCTATTCTCAACAACGGTGACTCACTCGGGTAAAGAATTATTTTTGCATATTTGTAAATGGAATCTCTGCTATTCTGTTGTTCTGCTCCTGTTAACAAAAACTAATCTGAAATGTTACAGGTAGGTAGCCGTGTTGGTCTGAGTCGCATACCAAAATAAAAACTTAGTTGGTCTTTAAGGTGCTACTGAAGGAATTTTTAAATTTTAATCTGAAATGGTGGGAGTTGGAATCAATGGAAGTTTCTTAGGGAATCAAGCCGGTAGCATCAAGTTTTGCTACTTTTCAAGACGTCTGCTCATCCAGGGGGTGGGCGACTTTGAATTTTAGTTGTTTCGTTTTTCATTAAGTGTTTTTTTTTATACTGTAAGCCACCCTGTGATCATCGGGTGAAGGGTGGCATGTAAATTTAACAGGAAAATAAATATATTCCATAGATCAGGCACGTCCAACAGGTAGATCGTGATCTACCGGTAGATCACTGGACATCTGTGGTAGATCACTGGTAGATCACTGGCTCCCCCCAAAGAAGCCCAAGAATTTTGGCTCCCCTAAAAAAGCTAAACATTTTTTAATATTTTTTTTTATTTTCTTACTTTCACAACATACAACCATACAATAACAAACAAGAAAACCTTTCTGCTCCGCCGATCTTTTGACCCCCCTCCCCTCCCTTTAGCAGGTAATTTATTTCACCTCCAAGAAAAAGAGAATAAAAAAGCTAAACATTTTAGCCCTGCAGCCCATTAAAAGAACTCAACAACTTTGGCCTGAACCCCCCAAAAAGGGGGTAGATCACTGCCAGTTTTTAACTCTGTGAGTAGATTGCAGTCTCTTGGGAGTTGGCTACCCCTGCCATAGATTCATAATAAGTAATACTGTACCAACAACCATGGCTCTAACATCAAGATACATGTAGCACCCAATGTGTGGAATGCACTTAGTTGTGTTAAAATGTTTTAAAGACGTTTTTTGTTTAAATTGCTTGTTTCGGTACTTTGCTATTGTCCGCTCTGGGAGGAGGGAACAGAATAGTTATTTAATAAATAAATAATAAGCAAACAAAAACCTCCAGCTATTCCCCACCCCTGTTTTGTATTAACATCCAGCCTGTTGAAGAGGTCTGGCTACTCGAAAGCTTACTGACAAAAGTCGGTTGGTAGTAACAATGCTGCAGACCATACTGTGTGTGGCTTTTTGACATGGTTTTTCCTCTCTAATGGATCAACACAGCTACCTACAATTGTTGTTTCTCTGCAATGTCCACAATAGCTGGGTTGGCATCTTTCATATTTATTTATTACATTAATATCTCACCTTTCTTCCAGAGAGCTCAAGATGACATTCATGCTTCTCCCTTTTTTCCAATTTTATCCTCACAGTGAGTCTGAGAGACAGGGACCAAGGCAAGGTCACACCCAGTGAGCTTTGTAACTGAGTGGGGATTTGAACCCTGGTCTTCCAAATCCTCTTCCAGCACTACACCACACTGGTACCACCAGGCATGCATAGCCTCTGGAAATATATTCCACGTTTCTTCCCTGACTGTTCCATTTTCTTTCTTTTTTCCAGTAGCATACAAGTCAAAATGTACATATCTTAGTCTACATACTTGCTTGCTAAAATAAATGAATGAATGTGCTCCTGCTTCCTGGCCCTTGAGTACGAAAGCACTAGGATAATCTAAAAATTAATGTTGTTATTATTTACAATTAACCTGTATTCTAACACATCTCACGGGTAGTAAGCCTCTTAACTGTATACTGTAATCCGTTATCCTTCCAGCTTAAATGTGATCCGGATGTGAAGTTCTGTAGCTCAACAGTAGAGCCCATACCGTAAGAAGTTAAATAATTTCACATAGCTTACCCACAATTCAAAACAATTTCCCATTACAAAAATACACTAAAACAGCCATAAAAGCCAAAACAGCACAGAGAGAGAGGGAGGGAGGGAGGGAGGGGGGGAAAGTACAAACAGCTATCAAGAACAATTTAATGGTAGCAATTAGAATCATGTCAAAAAGGAAGCAACCACTTAGGGATCAAAAGCATTCCTAAAAAAAGGAAGGTTGTGACCATCCTACGGAAGGCCATTAGAATTTTTTATAAATTGCATTTTTATCCCACTCTTCAACCAAAAATAGGCTCCCAGAGCAATTTACAAGTGACAATGATAAGACAGCCCCTGCCCTTAGACTAACAATCTAAAAGAAACAGAAACTGCATTTCAATTTTTGCAATGTAAAGGAAAAAGACATAATGAAGGGGAGGATGAACTGCCTTCGGAAAGCAGTTCCAGGGCTCTTGTCTCAGCTAAGCATATTTGGGGGGAAGTTGGGCATGCAGGAGGCAGTAATCAGGCAGTTTCCTAAAGGACTTTAAAGCTCAAACATTGAATTTGGCCTGGCAGCAAAATGGAAGCCAGCACAGTCATTTCAGTAAAGAGTCATGTGCATCTTATATGCAGCCCCCATTAGCCTGGCTGCAGTATTCTGGACCAGTTAAAGCACCCTTCAAAGGCAGCCCTATGTAGAGCACTCCACAGTGATCTAAGCATCATGTCACTATAGTCGGATGATCTGCATAATTGACAGAGAGCCCAACTATGCTGTCACCTGGGCTGCAGTCCTATACAAATGTGCTTAGGCATAAGTCCCACTGCATTTAATGGGACATACTTTAGCCTCAATAGGATTGGACTCTTAGTTTCATAAACGGTGGGGTCGAATTTTCAGGGAGGTCAGAAACCTGAAGTTAGGAGAGGAGTCAGACATGCTGGTGCTCAAAATCCAATACAGTGGTACCTTGGTTGTTGAATGGCTTTGGCTCCTGAACAAATCAGCTCCCGAATGCCGCAAACTTGGAAGTGTTCCAATTTGGGAACATTTTTTGGAAACCGAACTACCGATGTGGCTTCTGCGGCTTCCAATTGAGTGCCGGAAGCTCCTGCAGCCAACTGGAAGTCGTGTCTTGGTTTTCGAATGGTTCCGGGAGTCGAATGGACTCCCGGAACGGATAAAGTTCAACAACCAAGGTACCGCACGCTGCAGTGGCTACAGAACCACTGTCTGCATAGTGCTCATGCTCTTTTCTCTCAGGACCTTGAGCTGGAACTATGCAAGCAACAGGTGGACAATGGTGCAGCTTCCAGGCAGTCTCTAGGACAGTAGGCAGAAACAGCAATAATCCATGCAGAGACTGTTCACTCTACCTGCCTGGGCAGAGCAGCTATCCAGTATTGAGATTAATGAGATTGGATGGGTTTGAATTGAAGCAAGATTTTGGGTGGCGCTGTGGTGTAAACCACTAAGCCTTGGGCTTGCCAATCGGAAGGTTGGTGGTTCAAATCCCCGTGACGGGGTGAGCTCTCGTTGCTCAGTCCCAGCTCCTGTCAACCTAGCAGTTCGAATGCATGTCAAGTGCAAGTAGATAAATAGGTACTGCTCTGGCGGGAAGGTAAACAGCGTTTCCCTGCGCTGCTCTGATTTTCACCAGAAGTAGCTTAGTCATGCTGCCCACATGACCCGGAAAAACTGCAGACAAACGTCGGCTCCCTTGGCCAGTAAAGCAAGATGAGCGCCGCAACCCCAGAGTCGTTTGCAACTGGACTTAACTGTCAGGGTTCCTTTACCTTTACCTTTTTAGTGAAGGGAAGGCACTCCTCTCAAGATGCTGTTTAATATCCCCTTAATTTTGGTCCACAGATTTTTCTGTGGCTTTGGAATGCACACAACTTAAGATGAGAATCACCTGGTACTCACTTGTCAAACAAACAGGAACTTTCTATTTAAAAAACCCACCCACTGGCCTCCTCGAAAGTAACTTAAGTGCAACAAAGACCTCCAACACACCCAAGATAAGGTATCTGACACCTCTCATTTGAATACTATTTTGAATGCCATTTGTTTTCTCATTAAATTGCTGGAGAATGTTGGGATGGAATTCAGCGTGGCACTAAAAGGGTGTTTTAAAAGATGTAGCACTGGTATGCTCACTCTGTGCAGTCGGTCAAGCTGGACTCTGAAGCACAATGCACAGTGCTCCCCCAGATCTGAACCCTCCTTTTTTGAAATAAAATTTATTTTTGCATTTTCTATTTTACATAAATTCATTTTCACAACCCTCCTTGACCACCTTTACCTGCTTGACATACAACTCTGAACTGTGATTATGGTTCTTTTTTGCCTGCATAGAGGATAGTGGTATGTGTAGATCAGTAGCTTTTGCATGCCTGGAATATATAGCCTACTGTACAAAGGTCAGGGTCACATACATTGTTCCACCCATTTTGCCTCTGGAATGTGTCAAGTTGTCTGCAAGGGAGTGCAACCCGCCACTTAAGAAAAGGTTCCCAGCTTTAGAGCAGCGTGCAATTATGTATGGTGATAAAGGAAATGCTCAAGCTCCACCTTTAAAAATGTTTTCTGATTGTTAGGTCTAACCACCAAGAGATAAGACATGTAGGCACAGAGTCTAGATGTTTTTGTTTGATTTATTGTAGAAAAAAATGTTGTTAATGCAGTTTAATACATCTAAATTCCATAAAACAAATCCATAGAAATCAGGGTACTGTAAGCATGCAGTCTGCATTTTCTTCTGTTAGATGTTTTGGGCTCACAAAAATAACAACACTTTTGTTTTCCTTGAAAGCCACTAAAAGCAGAGAGATAGCAAAACATGCGACACTGTACACATTTGCATAGTATATTTTACCCAGCATGCCTGTAGAATGCTACACATACGGTATCTATAGAAGTAAAAAGAAGAAGGGGCAAATCTGCAAAAAGGAAAACAACTAAATAGAAAATGTCTGTTATTTTGGTTTTGCAAAGGCATTTAATTCCGATACCCACAATGCACCCAAAATGTCTCCCACATGTGGGATAGCCGTAATGTCCCGAGAACTCAATGGGAAACAAGTTTGGGTCAGTGCTGAGATATTTCGTACAGACAGATTAGTGGACTTTCCTAAAGGTCTCAGGCTGAGATACTAGATTATTCACATCACACTATTATGCAACAACAAATTCCCTTTCCGGATTCTTTGTGTACACAAGAAGGAGCTCAGGCACAATTTCAGAGGTCATACAAATTTTGCTCTAGATGATACATTCCTTGCGGAGGCAGTTATAGTCTACCTTCCACTCCATCATGGACTCCCAAGAGGAGCATAATGAGTTCAATCCTTAGGTGGTTTATACTTGGGAGTTTGTTTGTGCAAGTTCGAGTCTTTAAGCAATTGTTACATTTCAAAGGCAAAAATGTTATTACAAGTTGTGTGATATTTCAATGGGATATTTTACTCGATAGGCCGGACCTGGGGATATAGATGTATTATGGGATATATTTTTCGGTCTTTCTTTGCAAAAGAAAAAGGAAAAAGCATGAAATTCAAGTGAATACAAAATTAGAGCTCACTTATAAATTGAAATTCTAGAACATGGGGGAAAGAAGTAAGGTCAGAGAACGATATATTTAATAAAAACCCAGGACTGTTCATTTTGAAAAGCTAATTCACACTGAGTTTATTGGATACACTTTCATGGCAAATAAGGAAATTGCTTGGCTCTGAAATGAACTGGTGAAGAAGTCTAATGCAGTAAATTGAAGTGCTGGAAAATGCAGATCAATTTCTTAATCTGGAACCAATGATTTACCTAACTCCCCCCCCTCCCAAAAAACCCCCACCAAACCCCCTACAATGGCAGATCCAGCAATGTAAAAGTAAATTTGTGCTATTTCAAATGTGCTTTTTTTCTAGCTCCTTCATATTTTTGGCAAAATATATTTTTCTGTAATTTTATAATGTACAATATAGTGTCTTGAGACTTTGTTTGATTTTCTACTGCTAATACGAAATAAGTACAATAAAGAATAGAGCTATTTTTAAAAAGAAAATGTTAATAAGACATATGATGAATACTTGTGAGATCTCTGGGGACAGATCCTGAGATTACTTAGTGCTGGGCATAATGTTTAGTCATAGAACTAGACCATTTAAAGGAGCCATTTTCACCAGTGAGACTTTAGTAGGTGATAGAAGTTCGAGGATCCAGTCCCCCAAATTGCAATGCGCAGGCCATTGCTTGGAAAATCTAGTGATTCTTGTGCTCAAAAAGGCAAATCTATTCAGTAATACTAATTAGATGCAAATGTTTTCCACAGTAGCTTTCTTCTTTTCCACTACAGTTTAAAATACAATAGCTACTAAGTGCACCCAAAAAAGAATTTTAAATTATGTTAAAATTTGTTTCCCCCCCCGTCACCTTGAAAATAGTTCCTTTGGATCAAAGGAATTGATGTAAAGAGGAAGTTTTTTGATGCTAGTTATCTGAAAAAATATTCCACAAATTTCAGGGGGGAAAATAGTCTCTTCATTATTTTATAACTAAATAAATTTCATCCTAGTTTGAGTCTAGAGCCCTTTGTGCATATTTAGGTATTTTCTACTCTTTTTTCGACATCGTATGTTTTGGATCTGAAAGAATACGTAACACTAAGCCAGTTAGTTTGTTTTAACTTGTCGCTCTTAAAATGTGGGCTTTGTGGTAACAAAAGGGAACAGTGTTGCTTTCACTGAGTTTGATACTGGCTAGGCTAATATTGTTGCAATCCATCAAGCCACTAAAATCTGGAATGGATCCTAGAATAAGCGTTTTGATGATTGTATGTCTATTGGTTTTTTAAAATAAAAAATTAAAGTAATGATGAATCATGGGGGAGGGGGTGGAATCAATTACAGTAGCACTCCTTTTAACCAAGCTAATCATGCAAATTAAATTAAATACAAATCTGCATGAATTACATCATTTCCTTTTCAAATAAATTTCCAACTTTCAATTCAGTGGTCCATGTATGCAATATATTGTGGATATAATTTTAAAAAAGGGTTTTGCTTTATGTTTTATTAATTTTGGACTTCTAAAGAATCATGAGCATCATGGAAGTCCACCATAGAAACCATTGCAAAGCTATAGCACAACAAAACAATGGAAACTTACGGGGCCTTGAATACCGCAATCAAAAACAAACTTTTAAAGAAAGAGTACTTAGATTTAAACAAGCTTTGGAACTACACATCTCAATCCTAATTCAATGAGATTACAAGGATTCTAAAGCAAGCAGAAGACTCCTGTTGGCAGCTCTAGAGATAGAAATCATGTACTCAACAGCAGAAAATCCCTGGTTTCAAGTACTGTATTCTGGCATTAAATAATGTAAGATGACACAGCAGAGCGACGCACGGCTTTCATATTCATTTCCTATATGGAAGGTGCTTTCCGTGCAGAAAAAGTATTCTGTTTAAAGTAGCTTATTTGTCCTCAAACCAAATTTGAAGTGCAGTTGTGGATCTGCGTAACTACCATTATCTGACAAACAATCTGTATTGTTCAAAACACAGCTACAGTACTAGGCTACTGACTAGGACTGGTGGCTGGAACAGTATCTCAGCATTCATTGGAGTCCTTAACTGGCAACTGTTGTCAGGCACAATTCAAAGTGCTGGTGCTTAGCATTAAAGCCCCTGCATGGCTTGGGACAAGGTACTGAAAGAATGCTTGCTCCCTGATCAGCCTGTCTGAGCAGATATACTCTTTGGAGACTCTCCCACCCAGAAACAATAGCTCTCATTTCTCTTTTCTAATGAGAGACAAGCTATCTGAGGTAAGGTGCAGTGGCCAGAGGAAAATCCTGGTAACTTTGTTGGTTAAATTTCCTCCCCAGGGAGGTTCCCCTGACACCAACACACTTATCCTTATTTGGCACAAGGCATAAAAATAATAATTCTCCCAGCTTTTACATTTTTTTAATTGAACTGATTTTAGCTGTGGCTTTTATTGTACGTTTGGATTTTTTAAAATACTTTTACTATGCATTTTTATTTTGGTGTAAGCTGCCCAGGGACCATAGCTGAAGAGCACTGTACAGATTTATTTAAATTACATATCTCAAACCCCATGGAGGGAAAAGCTCTTGGCTTATGAGAGACCTGTCAAAAGTAGGGCTGCAACCTTTAATTGTTTAGTTAAATCAATTGAGCCGCTTTTTAACAGAATGAAAAGGGACCTCCAACACCCAATGTTAAAAGGGCAACACTTAAAAAAGAACTTGTAAACATTGCAGATGGAAGAGACATTGCCCCTTCACTCTCACACAGGAACGGAATGCCTTTTCTAACATACTGCAGGCATATTTCACAACAGACACCATCAAAAGCAATGCTGGGGGAAATTGCATAGCTGACAAGTTATCCCTTTTTTAAAGGGATTTTCCCTTATGCTGAATAGGCTTCCTCGCGAGAAAAGGGAAAACTTGGCAGCTATGAAATTGTGGGCCTCCAACTCTCATTGGTCAGTCAGCAGAGGCTATGACCAGGGATTATGGGAGTTGTAGTCAAACATCATCTCAAGGGCCACAGATTCCCCAACCCTGATCTAGAATAAGTAGTATGCTTTTCTTCTTCATCTTCTTCAAAACTATTGTTTCATAGTCATTCACAAAATTATGCTGGCTTTATTAGCTTGATGGTGGAGATTTAAACTAATGTTGATGGCTAAAAATATTGTAATGATTACAAAGATTTACTTAATATAGTACTGCTGTAAACTCCTTTTTCTTACTCATTTTTTTATGGGGGGGAGAGGGTCCATTGCAATAGTCCTCCTTTTCCAAGTGAGGGGACACAAACAGAGGGACCATCCCATGGCCAGTTCTAAATGATATTTTAAAAACAGGGAGGGGCGGGGGGAAAAGGGCAAGATGACATGCAGCAAAGGTAACTCTGTAAATTCTTATAATGGTTTATTGGAAAATGCCCTGATTCAATACACTTCATGTTTGTACTTGCACAAAAACCTCTAATTTGAAGGAGTTTCGTTAGTGTAAATGTAGCTTCTTTCAATCAGAAATTGAGGGTGAGAAGCAGTCAAGAGGTAGGTAGCAGAAATAGCAAGAGACAATATTCTTGCTGGGGAACTTAAAGTGGGTGAACTGAGTGCAAGATGAAGCCATTCAAAGTGAAACTCCCTGACCTGGACATTTTTTTTAGACCCAAGTGCCGTATTTTATTTTGGATTTTAAAGCAGATACACTTTAAACTCAAAGTGGAGCTTTACTGAGATCCAGTTATTCTTATGAGGTTTTTGCTGCAGGGTTGACTTTAATAAACTGTATGGCTACAAAACATTATCCATTTTTGAACGTACATGCCATGAGAAAACTGTTTTAACTACACAAGTTGCAAAAGAACCCAACAATCAGATCTTTAAAATACAGTTTGGAAAAGCAATCAGTTTGGCTGGTGCTGCCCAGGACTCTCTCCTGCTGTGAGTGCCCACAGGCCCTGTCCCTGCCTCCTTCCACCTGGTTTAGGGCGGGGCCTGGAAGGCCTCATAAAGGACTGCTGCCGCCGCTCTGCTACTGGTGCTGCCCAGGACTCTCTCCTGCTGTGAGTGCCCACAGGCCCTGTCCCTGCCTCCTTCCACCTGGTTTAGGGCGGGGCCTGGAAGGCCTCATAAAGGACTGCTGCCGCTGCTCTGCTGCTGGTGCTGCCCAGGACTCTCTCCTGCTGTGAGTGCCCACAGGCCCTGTCCCTGCCTCCTTCCACCTGGTTTAGGGCGGGGCCTGGAAGGCCTCATAAAGGACTGCTGCCGCCGCTCTGCTGCTGGTGCTGCCCAGGGGAACTTGAAACAGCACAGAGTCCTTTTTAAAATGCTTTTTAAAGAATTTTTAATGTTTTTATCTTCTTTGGGGTGGTAGGTGGGAGGGATTTTTAGTTGGGTGTGGGAATCTGTTAAATTTTAGTGTATTTGTAATTTTTATTGTTTTTGGTTTTATTGTTTTATTGTGTTTGGGGTGGTAGGTGGGAGGGATTTTTAGTTGGGGGTGGGAATCTGTTAAATTTTAGTGTATTTGTAATTTTTATTGTTTTTGGTTTTATTGTTTTATTGTCTTTTTTGTGTTCTTCTTTTGTTGAGTTCTTTGCTGTTTTTTACAGAGGTTTTATTTTGTTTTTAAGGGGAGGGGTCAGGGCTGCCCGGGAGGGGGTCCCAGCAAGCAAAATGGCTGGGGCAGATTCCACAGGGGTGTGTGCACTGGAACAACCGATCTCAGTGGTCACGGGTAGGAGGAGGAGTTACGCTAAGACCAGACCATGTCATTACCGAGGAGGCAGACTTAGTCGTTGTCTGAGGACTATCCCTGCCTCCAGGTCTGGTCCTGACCGGACGGATATTGGAATCAGCAAGGGATACCCACATGACCTGAAGGTGCTGCTGTGCAATGCCAGGTCGATGATGAATAAGACCACCGCCATTCACGACCTGATTGTGGATGGAGGATTTGACCTGGCATGTGTGACAGAGACCTGGTTGGAGGAAGCCGATGGGCCCGTTCTTGGCGCTGCTTGCCCACCAGGTTTCTCTTATGCACAGCAACCCAGGCCATCTGGGCGGGGAGGGGGGGTTGCAGTGATTTTTAGGAAGTCATTAGTTTGCACCAGGCGTCCTATTGGGAAGACCCAGTTCTCTGAGTGCATGTTCTGGAAGTTGGGCAATAGAGGCAGTACAGGATTCCTTTTGGTGTACCGACCTCCCCGCTGCACCAAGGATTCCCTGCCCGAGCTGCTTCAGGTCGTGTCGGATGTGCTCCTGGAGACACCTAGCTTGGTTGTCTTAGGGGATTTTAACATCCATGCCGATACGACCTTACAAGGAGCCGCTCGGGACTTCGTGGAAAGCATGGCCACCATGGGGCTGTCCCTGAATAAGTCTGGCCCAACTCATAGCCGCGGACATGCCTTGGACTTGGTGTTTACCTCTATGGATGTTGGTGATCTGACATTAAGTAAAAGCGAAACAAAAGAAGTGCCATGGTCAGATCACTTTCTGGTGCAACTGGACTTCTCCGCAACCCTTTCCCTCTGCAGGGAGGTGGGACCGATTCGGATGGTCCGCCCCCGCTACTTAATGGATCCAATTGGCTTCCAAAGAGTGGTAGGGGATGTTTTATCCCATGTCGATGGCCTTTCAGCTGATTCCCTGGTGGCCCGCTGGAATGCGGAGTTAACCAGCGCTATTGACTGTCTGGCTCCGAAGCGCCCTCTCAGATTGCATGGAGCCCGGACAGCCCCGTGGTTTTCCCCGGCGCTGAGGGCAATGAAACAGTCGTTGAGACGGCTAGAGCGCCGGTGGCGGAAAACTCATTTTGAATCAGACCGGACACGGGCTAGAGCTCAACTTCGAGCCTACCAAGTGGCAATGGCGACGGCGAAGAGGACCTTCTTCACCGTCTCCATCGCATCTGCAGAAAACAGCAGCAGGAGACTCTTCCAGGTGGTTCGCAATTTAGCGGAACCACCTGCTCCATCCGGGCCCAGTACGGGCCACATGATCTCCTGCAATGATTTTGCAAAGTTTTTTGCAGATAAAGTCGCTCAGATTCGGGAAGAGGTAGACTCCACCGTGGGAGCAGGGCCGGGGCGGGGGAGTGCTAGAGTCCTGTCTAGTCAAGTTTTGTGGGATCAATTTCAATCTGTTACCTCCGAGGATGTGGACAGGCTGCTTAGACGAATGAAACCAACCACCTGTCTCCTTGATCCTTGCCCATCCTGGCTTATAAAAGCTAGCCAGGAAGGGCTGGGCGATGGGCTTCGCGGGTTGGTAAATGCTTCTCTCCATGAGGGAGCCTTCCCAGACCCGCTGAAAGAGGCGGTTATTAAACCGCTTCTTAAAAAACCATCTTTAGATCCGGCCAATATGGCCAACTATCGCCCAGTCTCAAATCTTCCATTCTTGGGCAAGGTGATTGAGCGAGTGGTTGCGGAACAACTCCAGGCACGCCTGGAAGAAGCGGACCATTTGGATCCCTTCCAGTCAGGATTCAGGCCTCATCATGGGACTGAAACTGCCTTGGTCGCACTGGTCGATGATCTCCGGCGGGCTAGGGACAAAGGTAAGAGCTGTTTCCTTGTTCTGCTGGATCTCTCAGCGGCTTTTGACACCATCGACCATAACATCCTTCTGGACCGTCTAGAGGGCTTGGGAGCTGGGGGCACTGTCATGCAGTGGTTCCGCTCCTTCCTCCTGGGCCGTGTTCAGAAAGTGGTGGTGGGGGATGAGTGTTCAGACCCCTGGGCGCTCACTTGTGGGGTGCCTCAGGGTTCTGTCCTCTCCCCCATGCTTTTTAACATCTATATGCAGCCACTGGGAGAGATCATCAGGGGGTTTGGGCTGGGTGTCCATCAGTATGCTGATGATACCCAGCTCTACCTCTCTTTTAAATCAGAACCAGTGAAGGCGGTGAAGGTCCTGTGTGAGTGCTTGGAGGCGGTTGGAGGATGGATGGCGGCTAACAGATTGAGATTGAATCCTGACAAGACAGAAGTACTGTTTGTGGGGGACAGGAGGCGAGCGGGTGTGGAGGACTCCCTGGTCCTGAATGGGGTAACTGTGCCCCTGAAAGACCAGGTGCGCAGCCTGGGAGTCATTTTAGACTCACAGCTGTCCATGGAGGCACAGGTCAACTCCGTGTCCAGGGCAGCTGTTTATCAGCTCCATCTGGTACGCAGGCTGAGTCCCTACCTGCCCACTGACTGTCTCTCCAGAGTGGTGCATGCTCTAGTTATCTCTCGCTTGGACTACTGCAATGCGCTCTACGTGGGGCTACCTTTGAAGGTGACCCGGAAACTACAACTAATCCAGAATGCGGCAGCTAGACTGGTGACTGGGAGCGGCCGCCGAGATCACATAACACCGGTCCTAAAAGACCTACATTGGCTCCCAGTACGTTTCCGAGCACAATTCAAAGTGTTGGTGTTGACCTTTAAAGCCCTAAACGGCCTCGGTCCGGTATACCTGAAGGAGCGTCTCCACCCCCATCGTTCTGCCCGGACACTGAGGTCCAGCTCCGAGGGCCTTCTGGCGGTTCCCTCATTACGAGAAGCCAAGTTACAGGGAACCAGGCAGAGGGCCTTCTCGGTAGTGGCACCCACCCTGTGGAATGCCCTCCCACTAGAGGTCAAAGAGAACAATTACCAGACCTTTAGAAGGCATCTCAAGGCAGCCCTGTTTAGGGAAGCTTTTAATGTTTGATGGATTTCTGTATTTTAGAATTTCTGTTTTTTTTTTTTGGAAGCCGCCCAGAGTGGCTGGGGGAACCCGGCCAGATGGGCGGGGTATAAATAATAAATTATTATTATTATTATTATTATCAAGGCAGAGGGAAACAATCCATGTAACAAGGTAACTTTGATATACTCGATTCAATTGTTAGTGCAGCACCCCAATTGGCACAAATGCCCTGCCAGCAACAAGAATGCAACCAATGCATTTGTCTGCTTTTAAAATCTGTATGCAGATGTATGCTAAGGCCATCATATCAAGACAGCCCCACCCCCGGAAAAATATAGCCAACCCTCAAATGCTTTAAAATGGAAACAAGGTGGCACATTCTTAAAACACTCTTAAATACCTGTATATAGACTGATTGGTATAAGAAGCAGCGTAACAGGATCGTAATAAGGTCTTATGTTAAAAGCAGAAAATTATTCATGCAGCTCAATCCTTTGCATATTCCTATGGGCGTAATTCATACAATTCAGTGCTGCTTACTCCCAAAGTTACCGGTTAATGTGCACAGAATTGTAGCCATAGCCTTATTTATTTGGGTCTACATTAAGCTTTTTTTTAAAGAAAACCAATGTAGGGTGGAGGACGAAATAACGTAGGCTTTGAATGTTTACATAGGCTAAATCTGTAATAACCAGTGTTTTTCTTTTTTTTCTTTTAAACAGTGCATTTAAAGAAACACAATTTTTAAAAAGGCATTCACCCGAACTGAAAATGTGCTACTGTGCTATGGGCTCAATTCAGTCCGCTATGGGAACAGTGTTCGCATGCGGAGAGATCACCACCCCAGAACCTAACAGTGCTGGTTCCCTTTGCACATATGGAGGCAACACTAAGGGCCATTACAAGGGATGGACACCTCTGTGCTATACCTCTGGCTAGCCTTCCCAGCTCTGCTTGCCCAAAGAACGCATTCTCAGATCTTGCATTTCTTGGCCAGGTGGGAGATGTGGGATCTGCACCCATAATAAACTAGGTGAAGCCCAATGTAAACCGTTCCTTATCGGTGCTTCACTTTGCTATGAGTACGAATTAAGAAAACCACTGATAAAACACACCATAGTTATTTCTTGTGTAGGCATCGTCTGAGTGTGAACCAGTTGCAGGCACCAACAAGTAAAACTTAAGGAAGTTGGCACCATTCAGATAGCATTTTTACCAGACAGCATAACAAAAAAGACTGCCAAATGGACTAGTAGGCAAAAGTAATTTTGCAGTCTGAGACGATAATGCAGGTTTAGGATTCTTTCTACTGTGTGGATATTTCCTTTTTACTAGATTGTCAAAGAAGACTTGGGGGGAGGGGGGGAGTTCCCAAAAGGCTTTAAAACTAATTTATTTTCTTTCTGAAATGCTAAAAGCATAATCTCATTTACTAGGGAAAATACATTTGAGTGCCATTGCAGCGACCCACCATAAAATGCAAATATCTTCAAGCAGTTAAATGGTCTGGTCGATAATGTTACTAGAGAATAAAGAGCATTCTAGTCTAGATCTACATATTTCAGTGCATTCATGACAATTAATACTTTAATGAGGACATAAAAGGAACTTGTAAAACTTTTAAGAAATGCTTTTTCCTAATGCCTTCTCTTTCATGCAGATGAATAAGCAGTACATGTAACCAAGACATAAAAAGTATTGTAAAATGCTCCATTGGGCTATAGCATAAAATATGGCAGATCATGCTGCCAGTTAGGTGCCCAATACTGCAACAGTCACTCAGGCCGAACTCAATGAAACTGCAATGATATCCACACTTACTTGGCGTGTCCTGTTTACAACATGTAACTAGAGCAGAAATCACTACCAAAGGATTTGTGGGTGGCTGCCTCTGGGATGAATTTCAAAAAGAGAGAGAGAATTGGACGGCTTCATAGAGAAGAAGTCTATGAACGGCTACCAGCCAGGGTAGCAAAATGGAACATTCATGTTCAGAGGCAGTGTACCTCTGAAAACCACATGTTGTAGGGAAGCCCGTCACCTTCATGTCCTATCTGGCTTGCAAGAACAACTAAACATTGTAGGAAACCGAATGCAGGACTCAGCAAGGAAATTCTTACATTCTTAACGCCCTTGGACTTAACTTCTGGGTTAATTGCACAGGGCTGCACTTAACTCAGAGACCTGCACTCAGCATAATTCCCCTTGCAGGGAAACAGTGTCTGCAATTTCCTCCTTTCATGCTCCTTCAAAGTCCATTCTGGAAGGGCAGAGGACTCTCCAGAACAGAATGAGAAGACGCATGGCGGGCTACAAGGGAAAGGGGCAACTGGCAAATTTGCCTTCTCCATCCCTTCCTCCAGGAAGGGAGCTTCTGGTGGATCTGGATGCCTTCCATGAATGGAATCCCTTCCATTCATGGAGGGGACTTTCTGGATTCACTCCATAGCACTGAGGGCTAAGGTTGAGTTGATCAAAGACTACAGATATGTCCCTCACATTATGTTCTCTTGCCCTGTTCCTTGCTTTAGCTATTCAGCCATCTATTATAGAATCATAGAATCATAGAGTTGGAAGAGACCACAAGGGCCATCCAATCCAACCCCCTGCCAAGCAGGAAACAGGAAATCTATTAGCTGCCTGTTTCCAAACAGTGAAGTATTAACTCCACTTGCAGCCTTAGAAGAACCTTCCTCAGCAACTCTACTTTGGGCTGTACATTATACTTTAAAATCATTCATATTATGAATATTGAATGAACTTGGTTTTCAGACCCACACACCAAAGAGTTACTCAAGGGAGATAAATAACAGAAGGATTTTAGTCAATTTGCCCCAATGGCAAGCTAAACGTTTTGGGGGAAATTGCTTTTGAAACCTACTTTAACAGTGACTGTTGTAAAGAAAATAGAAGGGAAAAACTCAAACTTACATTTTAAACAGTTAATTTTTACGTTAAAAAGTAGGCATGCCGACTTCTAAAGAGTGATCCTGCTCTGTTTTCCTTCTAAAAACATAACTTGTAAATCTTTGAGTTGCAATTACAGGTTAGGTTTATTTGAATATTTCTAAAAATATAATTAATCCACATAGACTTTCTCCCTCAGGTTTATCAGGTTGTTGCTTTCACTTGTGAGAAACAGAAACAATTTGTGGGAAATGTTTCCATGTTGCTTGGTGAAGTGCAGGTTTTTATAACACGGAAAGCACAGTTTATAGTATTTGTTATGTGGCTGGATACGCCCCATGCAAGGGCGAAGGGACACAATGGAATGGTAATTGGAGCATTTGTGTGCTTTTTGGCAGAGCACTGAAAGGGAAAGCTCAGAGCCAAGAGGAACTGTAGAAGAAATGACGCTTTCAAATTGTCCTCCATATTTAAAATGTACAAATATTACACAATGCTACCATGCACTAGTTTCTATCCAAGTTGGTACTAATATAATTCAACTAATATTTTGCTCAGGCTTGAGATTCTTCCAGTGGTTTAAAAGCTGGTGAGCATAGTTGAAATTTAGAAGTTGGACAGTTTTACGGTTCTGATCAGCAGGATAATTGTGACCAGAAGGTGACAGAATGACAATAAATTGGCGTGTTTCAGGTTATTAGAGCTGAGAGATGTACAAGGCTTTTTCCCTTTTCTCTATCCTTTGCAGCAATTAGACATGGATGTGTCCAACTAATCAGTGTTTCCTGTTTTGTCTGACCCAGGAAAACCTGGTTAGGAGGTTTGGAACAAGCCAGGAAACACAGGGTTTGGAAGTGTCTTAAGATCCTGGCTTGTTCATAACCTGGTAACCACAGTTTCTGCAGTTCAGATGAAATGGGAAACTGTGATTAATTGGAGGGTTTCAGGTTTAAACTGCTATAAAGGGATGAGTGAAGGAGACATATGCACAGAGAAAATTATCATGCACATCTCAGCATTTTGGTATGTGGCCATTTTTAAGTTGTTTTTCTAGGTTTGAGAACACTGAACGTACTAACGCAAGGAGTCCTGTTTTTAAAATTCCAGAATGTAAAACGATAAATCTTTATAACAAAGCTAATTTACTTATACTGGGTAAAAGGCATGTATGCCATTGTAAGACATAGGTCTGACAGCAAGAAAAGTGCCATTTTAAAAAGCAAATAAACCAGAAAATGAAAACAAGTGTTCATTTGATACAAGGCAGCAAAATATCTGAAGTATTGAAATCACCAGTTATATAATTTTATAGTGAAAAGTATAGGCACACTTCCTAGGTTTGTAGCAAGACTGCTGAAAAAGGTCATTTTGATGAGGAAAACTTTCAAGTTTGCCTACAGTCCAGACCCATAAAAATCCATGTTTCCCTCCAGCCAGTTAGAAATAATCACACTATCAATAAACACCTATTTCCCAAAGGGCATTTCCAGACAATACTCTTTTGTGCAGCAACTGCACAGCTACTCATTTCCTTCAGGGTATCCTGATATTTTTTCTTAACAAAACCACTTCAGCTGTTGGCATATCTCATTTTCCTTGCACTCAAAGCACAGTGTTTTGTTGCAGGCAAAAACAAGATTCTTCCCCCAGCTAGCCCATCAATTACGATACCAAGTGCAGTATAGAATGTGGCAGAACAAGTTTCAGTGGCACAAACTGGACAGAGTCTTTAACAGGAGTAGTAATAAATAACAACTTCTCCATCTTCCAGATTTCCATCATTTCATGGATTTTTAAGAAAGTTTAAATTTTCTAAGTTACTCTCTTTTCTGGAGGTCCCGAGCTTCCTCTTTAACACCTCAATCAAAACAACATGTATACTGTACTCAGAAGTGTACTGTACTCCACTGTGTTGGGTAGGGCTTTCGTCCTAGTGTGTTCAGGATTGCAGCCTAAAGTGGCCTTTAAAAAGTATGTTTGTGCAAAGCTTCCCTCAAGGAAGAGCAATGAGTTAAAACCAAGGGAGGTTCAACTTCAAGCTTCCAGGACTAAGCCAGAAAAATGCACGGTACATTCTAAGTCTAGGTGATTCCTTTCAGAACTAACGTTTCTTATACATGCCTTATCTGTGCTAGGGATTATATAATATTGTAGTGAATTAAAGAGAATTGATCTAAATTCATATATATTCAATGGGATATACTTTTAACTTTTAACAGTTTTCGTAACATAGTTTGGTGTTTTAAACTTTGGATTGAAAGGTTATTTGCACTAATCCATAGATTCAGTTTATGTAGAGGAGTGCCACTATCATTATTATGGCATCTGAAGTCTCCACAGATGCACCACTCATGTAGAAGCTCCAGTTCATACAAAAACAGACACATTCCAGCCAGAGAACAAGCTCACTGGTAGCTTTGTGCAATACCAACAGTGAACTCTGTCACAATAGCTAGTAGTTTCAATAATCATATGGCTCTTTGAGACTGATTTTATAAATTCTATACTGTATATATAATTTAAACACACACACACAATTCACATTTCAGTCTAGGAATCAGGCATGTACATTATTTTCTATTTAGTTACTCCTGAAGAATTATCCCTAGCGAGTAAGAAGCTCTTGGGAATTATTTCAGCTTAGTCCTAGAAACTCAACTTTGCACAGACATAGTAACCACCCGATTCTTCCCTAGAGCCTCTTGATTTTGTACCATTTCCACTACATCAGTGCCACATGGCTAACCAGGGCTGCTCCAGATGTTGCTGAACTGCAATGCAAATCCCATCAGCCCCAGACAGCATGGTCAATGGCCAAGGATGATGGGAGTTGTAGTTCAACATCCGGAGGGCTATGGTTAGCCACCCTATCCTACAGCAAATTCTCACTACTTCTTGTACCTTTAGTGCCCCTCTTTTCTTTTCGAGTTTGTGTGTGCTTCCTGTCTCTAGTGCTGCAGCACACATCTCTCTTAAAAAGGGAGGTAAACAGCTACTCCTCAGCAGCTTTCCTTGTATGGAGCTGAGATTAGAAGAACCACAAATATTACACTCAGAATACCGCCCCCCCTTTTAAAACTGTCTGGAAAAGTCCTAAAATTTTGGTTTTTAATGTATTCCATACTGCCGCATTCCAATGGTTACTTTTACATTGTTAAAAGATTTGGAGAACATAAACATTTCCATTGCCCTATTATAAATATCCAAAGTTGTAGAGCACATGCTATTGTTAGGCAGAGTGAGGCACCTGCATCTGGCACCAGATACTGTGGGATGGAGGTGCCCTTGAACATTCTCCCTCAGCTCCCTGGGGGATCAGAATTATGTGCGCCAAATTACCAGTCATGCACCCCCTAAACTAGCAGTAGAGGATACTGTCACGTTGCCAGTGCCCACTCAGCTGGGAGGAACCATCCTGTTCTTTGCCTCAGCAAAATGTCTTTGGCCAACCTTCTTTGTGGATGCTATGATTTTTGGTCATTCATAGAGTGATTAATCTATAGAGCTTCTACATGTATGGGTGCCCCCACTCATTTCAATGAAGAACCAGCCCTGTACACACAAAGGACATGTGTGTGTGCGTGTGTGCGTGCGTGTGTGTGTGCAGAGCTTCGTTTTACACTTAAATGCATAAGGAGAACCAAACACAAGGAGAAACTCTGCATATGTACTGCAGCACAAATGGAATCTGGATCAAGATGGAAGACTGTAAGGTATGACATGGGGTTTTCGATGAAGTATTTTTTGCTGTATGTGAGAGGTGATGCATTCAGACCAGGAAAAAATAGCTTCAAATGTCATATTTTATAACACAATATAGAAAATTGTTTGTCATTCTCCAGAAAGCGCCTGAGAACAACAAGTCCTCAAATTTTAGGGGCGTCCTCATTAAAGCACCGCTCCTGAAGTGCTTCAGTTGGAATTATCTTCATTCATTTTTTTTTGTGCAAAACCGCCCTGATACTTATGGTCTGTTGACAAATCACTGAGCAATATGCTCTTAAATCTTTGGTAGGAAAAATGATGACACCATAGTTCTTCTGGATATATTAATACACACGTTTAAGCCCTAGTATGAATGCATCTTCTTTTTCCTCCCCGGGAGTGCAAGGCCAATTTGTTGTTGACCCAAGTAGAACATTAAGGTGGGTATGAGCTTTGTGCCTGATACAGATCATTAGTAGTGCTTAAGCATTGTTATAGCCAACGAAACGAACAATAACCAAATTCTCAAAAGTGTTCACATCTTCCAACAAGTGAACAAGCTCTGTTCACACCTTCACGAGACCTGGGTGCATGGAGGAGGGTATCAGGGCTCTACACATGTAAAACTGTACATGCAATTAGGGACTTGGATCGCACCAGAAGAGCCTTCAGCAAAACAGCCACACCTTATGCTGAGCATGTGATAGCCGAGGCAGGGCCAGCTAGCAAAATCCCACACATCCACTTCACACACTTTGAAAGTGTGATTGGGATTAAAGGAGCATGTTTTCAGGACAGTGAATGTGTGCCCATGTCCACCACCACCACCACATTAAAAATGGTTATGCGTCTTCACTCCTAGTTTATTTAAAGTTCCTGAAATAGTTTTATATTGTCATTAGCAAAATGCAAAAAAAGCAAACTCATCCCATACAGATCACTTTAAACTGGAAAGTAGTCTAACTGCTGCATTCGCTCATCGTTTTTGGCACTATTGACTGCTTACATTTGGATAATCTGAAATAAATACATTAAAATTGTTTTATTTTTACCCTTATTTATCTATCCATATAAATTCACCTTCCGATAAACGAGTTCTATAGCATTTATTTATTTATTTATTTTGCTTATAACGGTTTCATTATTCTTCATTATTTTAATTCTATTTTTAAACTGACCGCAACATGCTCAGGCTGACTTTCCAGTCAATTTCGCCCAAATTCCAACAGGAATTGGTTTTATAAATTGGTTCCAACTGGAACTGGTCATTTGGAATTTCCAGTGCAGGAAATCATTTTATATGCGCTTCAACAGGTAATCCTAAATTACAAACTGATGTGTCTAATAGTGTCTAATGAAGAGAAAAGATACTGATTCGAAAAATCAAATCTCTACACTGGAAATAAAACACATCTAAAGTGACTGGGCAAACTAACTTCTTCCTAAACATATGAAAGGCATGATCTGTATGTTTCACCCCTTTTTATATAGCATTAAACGGCGGCGGCCCGTAAGCATAGTAAAAACCATGCCGCAACTGCCGAATCAAGTTGATTCGTCTGGCCTAGCTATGTTATGGCAAGTTGGCAATGGACGAGTACCATTTCCCCCCAGGTTCTTGTATTCAAAGCCTATGTCGGGAATCATGGCTGTATCCTCCAGGAGACCCTCTGTTTCTGTGAGGTTTGTAGGAGTCCTGGTATGAGTCGGAGTACTCTTCTTCCACAAGCGGGTAATGATCTCGGCTGTGTTGGGAACTGGAAGACAAGCGGTTCCTGCTCTTCCGAGCTCTTTCGTTGTGGTAGTTTTCATCAGAGGTCATTAGGCTCCGTCGTTCAATTGGAGAGTTCTCAGTAGAATGATTGCTATGCCTCATTCGTTGGCTCTATAAATAGCAAAGAATTCAAGGTTGTTTTTTAAAAAAAACAACAACAAAGGGGTGTGGGGGGAGTAGGGAGAAACAATTTCATTTCGCTCCTTCTGAATTAGTTGCGTTCTTGTTCTGAGAGGGCCTTCAGAATCCATATGCTCCCATCATTCATTTAAGAGACATTTGGCTGCTATTTTGTATACTTGGGAATACAGTCTGGTTTCAAAGCTGATGTGAGAAAACAGTGGAGTGTGATGTCTTCTATACGACATTATTTTAAAACATTTGGCAGGGAGAAGGGATTCTCAACAGGAGGCTCAGGATTCAGGTTCAGGATACATTGCCTGATGAGGAATTTTAAGACTTGTATTTTTAGACTGTGATCTTTCGGAAATTCAAAATAAGACCTCCTCCAAAATGCAGCTCTTAAAAAAGCATATTGAGATATCCTTCCATTGCGGGCAATTCTAAAGTCGCCTACCTTTCTCCCATTGATGTACAATGTTTTATTTGTAACCCTTTCTTGTTCAGCATATACTAAATAGAGTTTACCCTTCCTTCAATTGCAATTCTCGTCCTATTCTTCATAGGCTTTATCAATTTTTTTTTTAAATTTCTGAACTATTTTACCCAAATGAAATTTAAGACCATCGGATATATGGAAAGTTTCGCTGGTGCTGTTTTCCCTCGGTTTAACGCTCCACACTGGATGGATTGAAGTGGGTAAAATAGCTAAGCTGTTATTTTTGTAGTCAATTCAATAGTCAGTAGCAGCTTATAGGCATACTGCAGGCATTATTATTTTTAAAGGTAGTCAGAGTACTTTCTTTGCAGAGATCATTAGCTTCCTTGGAAAACTATAATGAGTTCCCAGGGTCCTATGACAGGAAGCCACACTAGTCATCCTGGCTTGAAACTTGTTTAAATATGTAGAACACCCACACTCTTATTGTGGTCTGCCTAGAATTGAACCTCAGCCTCATGCAATCATACCCACTGTAGCAACCTCCCCTGTTAATTACTCAGAAGACCTTGAAATGCTGCTCCTGAAGTGTCCCAGCCCACTGTTAGCATGGATGAAGTTGACTCAGCATTTCAACAAAGTGGGCCCTTATCTAGACTCCCTTACACCTAGCTGAATCCTATTTAGACTGTGTCACCAGTCACTGCAACATATCTCGGATCGAGACATACTAGCTTAAGTATGTGTGTGTGTGTATTGCTATATCGAAAGCTCTCCAGAAGTTGATGACTGTCACTTATGACAACCAACTAGCAATGCATGGAAACACAGGGTGTTGAGTATACTGTATATATATATGCCTAAATGGTATGTGCCTAAATGATTTGCTTTGACCACATCCTTTTGGATTTGCATAGCATCAAAGTTCAAGAGAAGGGGCTTACCAACACAAAGACACTGGAAAATGAAGCATTTTAACATAAAAAGACAAGCATGTGTGCATGAAACTCAAACTCTTGCTTACACAGTCAACCAGTCACTAAGCAGAAACAACACCATGTGACACAGCTGGCCTTACAAAATCAAACATAAATTTGAAATTTAGATACTCACTTCGGCATACATGCATCCGGGGGGGGGGGGGGCAGCACTTCAATAGTGATATGAGTGCATTTTATGTTGTGAACCGCCCTGTGATCTTCAGATGAAGGGTGACATACAAATTTAATAAATAATAATAATTATATTAAGGGGAAAAGTGATTGCTGATCTAGTTTTCAAGAATGTTGCTAACTTGCTAAGCTCTTCAGCTGACATACAGTGGAAAGTGTACACATATCAAAAGCCACACAATGTGCCAAGCTCTTTAGTGAAATTGATCTCTGTGCACATCGTGGTCTTGCATTTACAAACATACAGAACTTGTACTGAAAAGACATATTTTTCTCCAAATTTAGTAAAGCACGTACTTCTCATTAAGGACTATTTACATGCCACGTTTGAAGTTTCAAAGGCCAGCCGTTTTTGAGCTATCCCTGTGGAAAAAAATGGTCAGAATCTTTTTATAATGGGAATAATATTTTATCCATCATTTAAAAAAAAATCAAACAGATGAATGAATTTTGCTAAGGTGTTGTCTCTGGGGAGAAACGAGGCAAATGGGAGAAAATGTCCGTATTATAACTTTTGTGAACTGGTCAACATAGAAAAATATATGTAAACTATTAAGCAAGCTTAACTATAGTAGCAGTTAGTGGTGTATATTTATATAACTCGCTTATCTTCTAAGAACGTTTTGTGCAGCTTTATCATACTAAAAATGCAAAGGTAATTATGTTCATTGCTCTTGATGTCTGCACAGTAGCATTAGCATCATAGATATTCTGTTGCATTCAAACAAAACTACCCAATGTGAAGTCTACTTAATTAACTGGATTTTCTTCTTATTCTCTTGACTAAGGCCAAATACATTACTCATTGACTGTAGCATGGTGATGACTTGTCTTTGGGAATGAGCCATCTCAGGCTGATCAGCTAGCTAAACAGGAACTTCCGTATCACTTGAACACACGACACTACTAGGACTGAACTGCAAGGAATGCATTTATGGATCAGCCCCAACTGGTTCTGTTTTGCTAATGTTTGCCAGTGAAGCATTTGCCACTGAAAACACACAATGAGAACACCCCCAAGCCCTGAATGGAGGACTTGAATTTGAATGTGGAGAGGTGTGCACACATTCTAGTCCCCACCCTTTCCAATATGAGATAATAATACTGTGCACGAAGTTACGGAAATACCCTCATTTGTAGGTGTGGGGCAGCTGTGGGGCTGCTGTTGTGCATGCATTTTTTTTAAAAAAAAATTATTTGCATTTACACAGGGTCCAATGTGTATGTGTGTGATAGATAGATATGAACGAACCACTTTATATATCATTATGAAGCTGATCTGCACTGCTGGCAAAAGCATGGATTCATACCTGTAATCCAGAGATTGCAGTAGGGTAAGGGGATAGTGCAGTAGAGCCTAGGTTTCTTCCAAGCAAAGGTGTCATGGGTGTGCTACTCGTGGTGTGTGTGGCACGCCAGTAGGCCTCAAGATATTCTGCCAAGTGTTCACAAGCATCTTCAAGCTGATTTTCATCCAGAATGACATCGAACATTTCCTGTTCATAAGAAAGCATGGCATCAAAGGCATCAAACTTTTCAGCTCTGAACAGCTAGACAATGGAGGGTGATAGCCAACATAGTGGGCTCATTGATTTCAATAGGTCCAACCCCAGAGTATATGACTTAGTTGAATATCACCCAGAAGTCTTTGCAACACTGTCAACTTTGACAGTTTTCATTTGTTCCTCTCGCCCGTTTCGGTCTCCACCACTAAAAAGCATCTCCCACCTTTTCATAGCCTCAGAGTCCATCACAAACCAGGGTGGGAAAAGACTGTCTGGACACAAGTTTGCAAGTGAAAATTATTCATTTATAGGAAAACTGGGGTGGGGGAGATTCCATTATTCAATTCAAATGTTTTGATTGCAAATGGATTGTTGCTAAACTGCACAACATAATGCGCAAGTATATGGCACACGATTAATGCTTCCTTTTGACCTTAATTTATTTCAGCAGCAGGCATGGGTTTTCCCTTCCTTTCAGCTCAACAAGCACAAATCACTGGAAAATGATTCGGTGACAGAAATGCAATACACTGGACCTCGTAACGTAAACCTGAGAGGGCTTTTATTCTACTGGTGCCAATTTCTCTAGTACTGGGTGGAAAAGAAGTGGGTTGCTACTGTTGCTACTGTAACCCTAGATGCCTTAGCACATCACTAAGCATGATGAACAATGTGAGGAGGTGGAATGATGAGTGCTTCTCTTCGTGAGACTTGTGACCTCTCTTCTAACACATTCAGGATCTGATCACCTGCTATTCATAGCCCGTTCAGTAAGGACGGGTACCGTCGTTAAAACAATGTTACATCAATACAACAGCTTTTGCTAATGTGTGAATTGATGTGTCATGAAAAATGGGCACCAAGTGAAAATCTTTCCCGGTCCTTTACTTACTGGAGGACATTGTGCAAGTTTATCTGCTGCAACCAACTGGACATTCAGGTGTTTGCTTTGTGACTTTCCTCTTGATTTGATCAGTCGCTGCAGGACCTGAAAGAAGAGAAAACAAGCATCAGACTACTTTCAGACTGCATAGCAAGGAGGTAAATTTTGGAGGCATATCAGCTTCCACATATTAAACTACGGTTTGTGAAGTCACTGTGTGAGTGGCTATTGTATGCTGTATTGTATTGTATTGTATTGTATTGTATTGTGTTGTATTGTATTGTATGTGGTATGGACAGCTGAGTGCACCTGTCAGATCTATAGGGAATATGTGGTCCTCCAGGTGCTGCTGTTCGACTCCAGTTCCCATCAGTCCCAGCACGCATGGCCATTGGTCAGGGATGATGGGAGTTGCAGTCCAACAACATCTGGAGGGTGCTTTTGCTAGCAAATGAAAAGATACATTCAAATGTTAGTGGGAAACATGTCAAGTACGTAGGGATAAAGTAATGCTTCCTCATGGCAACAATTCCTTATAGGTTTTAAATGATTGTAAGTTACTTAACTATTTTGGATCAGCCCAATTGCATGGATACCCACCATGCTAGCAACCCCTAAGGATGGGCTACATTGGTAAGCAGCTTACAAACATAATTCCAGTGTAGAGTCAGAAGTATTTTTCATTAGCCTCCTGGTTGGGTACTATAATGTTTGAATGGGCCACAGCTCTTGTCCTAGAAAAGGCAAAATCAAGAAAGAAAGGAAAAGGTGGGATAAAGACATATGGACCTGAAAAAAGGAACCGAAATGGCTGTCCCAACCATCATTAGCAGCAAAAATTCTGTTTCTCTGGCCTGATTAGGAGCTCACATCTCCACAGTTATCTGGAAAGCCCACTTCACATAGTGATCAAGGCTCTGCCAGGCACAAGCAGAATGCAAGGTCAGCAGAGGCGTTTTTGTGGGACCAGAAGGGAGGTGAACATCCTATGGCACTCAATGGCTGCACACGATCAGCAAGATTCTGGTGACACACAAAAGTTTAGGTCAAGATTCAACGAAGTTGTTTCATGTGCAGAAACACAGAAATGGGACTTCACCCCCTCCCCCTAACCCTTGAAACACCCTAAATCCACTTTGGAGAGGTGGGGGAACCCCCTGAATATGTTTATAGCGTGTGCAGGAGGCACGCAGGGAGAAAGGTGTGCAAATATCCTGTTGTGCAAGTGGACTTCATTCCCTGAATGCACACCCTACTTAGTGCTACATTAACTTCCTCAATGTATGTTTTAAAGGGGGAAATTAGCATAAAAAGGAGAAGCGTTCTTTCGGGAAGAATATGAAGTGTATTCAAGATGAAATATTTTAAAGAGAAAGCTATAAATTTGTGCACACACACACACACACACACACACACACACAACGTATGTTACCTTTGGAGATGACACTTTAACATGGACAATAATCGGTGCTAAGGATGTTTTAATAAGTTGTGCTGGGTGGTTGATTGTATCTGCATCTAGAACAACCAGCTGTAAGGATCTTGCCAATTCGAAAATACGCTCAATTTCACTCTGCACTTCCGCTGCAAAATGAAAAATGAAGATACCATCATCGACGTGTTCCAAAACCAGGTTGAAATAACTGAATTTGCCATTTCAAAACCTGCGGCCCCATGTCATTTTTATTTATTTATTTTAAATTGGTTTTTACTGAATATTTTATCGTGTTGCAAAACAAACAAACAAGGAAAAGCAGCTAGAAATATAACTAGACCCTGGAAAGGCCCATCAGGAGCGAACATAGACCACTGGTACCAAAATATATGGGAAACAACCCTACTACCCTACTAAAAAAGTTAACCAACAAACTTAACTGGCATGGGGCCTAGCAAAGTTTCACCCCTGTGTGGCTCCCCTTTATCATATATGCAGTCCAACAAGACAATGATCTATCCACCACAGCAGCATACAAATCAATAGGGCTAATCTGACCCAACAACCCCTTCCTGCCTCACACATACATACATACAAACAAACAAACCACACTGCAACCAACCAAGCTCTGGACCCTCCAGTCTCTCGCAATGCCATTTTTATTTATCAGTTCTAGTGCCCCTGTGCTTGAAGTTAGGAATGCCTTTGACACATTCTTCATAAAATTGCCATATATCTTATTATTATTTATGTTATTCATTATTTATTTCTATACCACCCTTCATCCAAAGATCACAAGGCGGTTTACAATATAAAAGTTCATACATTTTACACTGTTGTGAACAAACCCACCATAACATTTCACTTTTTCTTGCAACTTCTCAAGCTGATGCTAAGCATACACTTACATAGTAAACACGAAGCTTTGCTTGCTAGTACTTGAGAGGTGACAATATGGTCTTAATCCCCTATACAGAGCTTTAGAAAACCCTTTTTAAAAAATAGTAGCCAGCCTGTGGCAGAGGCAAGCAAGATTTGTGCATTCTCCCTCAGAAGGGCAATAAAGGAAGTAGGGCAACTGGACACCTGTAAAAACAAACAAACAAAAACCTCTCACAAGTGTCACTTCTACTAAGGTCTTACCTAAACTGGACCTGGTGTTTGACCGCTCAATTATTGCCCTCTTGCTTGGATTATTTAGAACAGACCTCTTAGCAAGAGAAATGTCAGCTGTCACTCTAGTTATTGATATCCTACAAAGAAAAACAGAGGAGAGTATAAAATAACTCCGGTCAAGGTTTCAGAATAAAAATTGTGGTGTATTGCCATTTACATTGTAAACTTTACGTTATGTACTAGAAAAACCAGGCATGCCAGCTGCTGCTTATCCACGAATTAAAGTGTTGGTGAGGCAGACAAGTCAAAATTCTAATAGGTGACTTCTGTTACAGTAGATCTTTATGTATGGAAGACCATGCACAACAACAACAACAACAACAATTTATTATTCATACCCCGCCCATGAAAACAAAACAAACAAACAAACCCCAAGACTTAAGAAAAAAAACAACAACAACCTGGGACACAGATGAACAAGATTTACAGAACACCAAAAAAACATTGTTGTTCATTCATTTCTATTCCACAATGCTTCTATTTTACCCTAAATACGTCACTTGGATGCATATTCTACTATTAAAATAGTTGGGATTAAGCTACATCTTGAATGTCTAGACTTGAACAGTCCGTTCCATCAGTTTAAACTGTGAGGATGCAATCAGATCAGCAGTTTTGAGTGTGATGTGTTATGGCTGTTCAGGCAAAGGCTTGTGATGCGGCCTCCAACCTGGCATTGTTGAACAATTCTTGGTGCCTCCTCTCCATCATGCAAAAGCGTGTACCTCCCTAAGGAACTACAAGTCTTCCCTATGATTGGTACGGATGCGTCTAGTATCTTCTGATCATTTTCCTCCCTCACCCCTTTCCTCCTTTAAAAAATCCCATTTGCCATTGTCACTGTGTGTCGGATTAAACCTGTTTCATAAAAAAAGGAAGGAAAAATGTATCACAGTAGCAGATCTCTGCTGCATCCCTACCTTTTTCTGACAAATCAAGTTTATGCTTCTTGTGTTGACTGAGCCACTAAATTTGTATTTTCTCCCCTACAGAGGGGAACACGTGAGAAGGGAATTGTCGCCATGTTCCAAGATGCAGATATTATTATTATAATTATTAGATTATTATTTACTTTCACCGTTCTTCAAACAAATGAATATTCAGATAAAAATATGAGGTGGTATTCAACTAAGTTTTACTCAAAGAAGACCCACTGACATTAATTAGAATGACTATGTTAGATCCATTAATTTCAATGGGCAAAACTAAAGTTGAATCCCACCCACACAGCTTGAGGGCCCTCAGTATGCAAGAAGTGCTACTCTGTAGAGTAGAAAGGAGAAATCAGACCCTCTTAGGATGATCTTTCATTTCTTCTTTTGTGCCAAACAGATATAGCTGATACTTGTTGGTAATGATGCTCCTCAGTATCTTCCACGTATGATACAAAAATATGTTCCACAAAGGGTTTATTCATAGCAACCCTTGACTTGCCATTGACAGTTGCCATGGTTTCCTATAGGAAAACAATGACGTCCAGTTACCATAGTCATATGCTGTACTGAAAGACATCTGACAGCAGCAGTGACAGAACACCTGCTCTGTGTTCCACACTTAATATAAATGCCTGTTTCCAAAGCCATGCAACAAGCTGCAGAGATATAAGATTATTTCAGAACTTCGGGAGAGGGGAGTGCGAGGGTGTCAACGAGAGCCAACACCTCAACCGTGAGAGAATTCAAAGAGATGACGCATTTAGCTGCAGAAATGTTTCATCTGACAAGTGCCTACATAACAATGATCACCTCTGAAGGGTGGGCTCATGTCACCTTAGCTGTGCAAAGAGAAAAACTGGAAAATTTGTATGCAACAGTATTCCATTGTGTGTGTGTGTGTGTGTGTGTGTGTGTGTGTGTGTGTGCGTGTGTGCGTGTGTGCATGTGTGCAAGAATATTCTGCTATACAGTGGAACCTTGGTTCTCGAACTTAATCAAGTCTGCCTAGATGCTACCAAAGCATGGGACAACTGTGACCAGATCTCCTCGTCCCTGTAAGGGGACAGAGCTGGTGTGTCAACCAAAGTTGGCAAAAACCAGTCTGGATTCAGCTTTGCTTAGACCTTAAACCTGAGTGGGGTCTCCTCAGAGGAGGATCAGAGCAATTTTGCCAACTTTGGTTGCCACATCAGGGCACAACCCTCCAGTAGTCACACTACCAGTGACCCTGAAGAGCTAATGGGTTCAAAACTACCCCAGGATATAGCTGCCCACACCAGCTGACTTGAGTTTCTGGCAGGTTTTCGGATTCCCCCCTCCCCTAATATCCCCCAGAAACAGAGGAGACAGCAAGCCAGACAGAAGCTTCAGACCTGTTGCCAAAGTGCACAAACAACTGCACGTGAGGCTACTTGGAAGAGAGGGGAAAGCCTGAAAACACCTGCTCATATCAGGATGGGAACCCGGAAGAGGTGGAGGGCAAGGCAAAACTCCTGGGAAGTGTATGGGCTCCCTATAATGCTTCTACTGGGATTAAAGGTGTGGCAAACGTCACATTGTACAATTCATAATGATTCCAACCATCAAGTTAAATGCCCCTTATGGAACAGCAATTTTAAAAAAACATGGATTCTCCACCTACAGCCAAAGCCAGTGTCCTTCAGCTACATAAGAGATTTGTGTTCCAAAAAGTGAGAAGTGGAAGGATTCCAAAATTGTGCCAGGTTCAGGGAAAGGTTGGCAGGATCTCCATTTTATGAAGATAACCAGCACATCTTGTTTACATTTCTAATCCAGCTTTCCTGTTCAAGCTGTTTCGTGAAGCCACAGAGCGCATCAATATTCCAGTTGTGTGTGTATACCTCCCCATACACACACAAAGGAGACAGCACGGCCCTCACCAGTACAGTACCAATATTTGACCTAAAGGCTTGGAAATATCCCAAGGCCTAATGCTCTGTTATTGAAATAAATGATATGCAATGATAATCCAGAAACAGCAGCATTGTTTATCTAAGGTAGAAAAAAAAGTCTGAGCTTCCTGAAATGCAAGAATTCACAGTATGACACTTATGTTATGAAGGGCTTTGATACTCACACAGCTGGGCGCATGTTATGTGTCTGGTGTTAATATTTTGCATTAGGAAACATATTCAGAGGAAGAACAGTTGGACTCGGGTATTCCCTCAGGAACTCAGTTCAAAAACTTTCCAGCTTGTCATGGAATATATCATTCCCCCTTCATATGTTTGGGGACAGAATGCCAGGGTAAAAATATGTGGATAAATTCTGTTTTGAAAAAAAAGTGTTTCAGAAGGCGCTGTCAGATCTTGGCATGGTTTTAAGACCTATTGGGTTGGGTAGCTGGCTGCTGGTCTAAGCGCATCAGAGGAAAGCGTACAAACAAAACTAGCCTGATATACGTGAGAGCGGATTGTGGAACCACTGACGTTACTTTTTAGGGGTTTTCAGAACTTCATTCGAAGATAGGGAGCACAAGTTTAGCTAGTGTCCTCCTCACACACAATATATTAATTACCTCAGCCTGGAAGAGGAGGAGAAAGATGAAAGGGGAATGATGAAATCCCAAGGGTGAACAACAACAACAAAAATAATAATCAGCCCCGTGCATTTCAAATTTGGGTCATAAAACACACTACAGAACATAGTGTTGTGCTTCTTAAGTGGAGGAGTCCCACAAACATCCCAAAATGGTTCAGTGAAATTTGAAAATCTCCCACCTTAGGCACTTCATTTCCCCCCTCTTGTCTTGGCCAATAACCAGTCACTCCAACAATGGGAGTGTCCATGAGTAACAATATAGTGTGATCTAGTCTCCTGCCACATCTCGTAGCCTTCAGTGCTGAATAGTCAAAAAATTGTATTGTGTGACAAAGCAGGCAGGGTATATGTCACAACTGATTTAGATGACTTATTGTGTGCAAGAGAGGGGAACAGCCTTGGGGGTCTGACAGGACATCTTGACATGTTGCTGGGGGTTCCTCAACCAAAAGAGGGTTGAAAACCACTGGTGCGGGGTCATTTCATGTTCTAGTTCTGCCTGGAGATGCCAGGGACTGAACCTGGGGCCTTCTGCCAACAAAGCTGATGCTCCACAACAGCACTGCTCTGATTGGCTTATCCAGTGCTATTTTCTAGAAAATGAGGTGCCACAACGCCTCCCTGGTTCTTATAATGGGAATGGTGCCCACATGAGAGTTCTGGTGAGTTTTAGCTTTTTTTAAAAAAAAAAAGCCCTGGTTATCACTGGGAATGCTGTGCAAACCAAGTATTTTATTGACAGAAGACAGGTAAGGTTTCACTTGATTGAACAACAAAGTCCATGCTGGGATGGGAGGTGTCAACCTTTAACACAAATCCCACAATCCTAATTTCCCTCATATTACTGCTATTACACACTAGCGCTTATAGGCCTTCACATACAGTATCTCATGGCGAACCAGTGGCCCTTCAGATGTTGCTGGACTGCAACTCCCATCATCCCTCACCATTGGCAAAGATGACTGGGGCTGATGGGAGTTACAGTGCAGCAACAACTGCACTGTTACACGGTGGAGTGGTCGTGTCTGGGGTTCTAGCTGCTTCTCCATTTTATTCATCCATCCTGCCTCCAGTCTTCCATTTTTCTTTCTCTCGGCAATCAATCAGAATTCAAGGACCCCTAAGCTGTTCTTGTGTTTACAAACCCCTACTTTAATTGCTTTCTCTCTCCCTCCATCCCTCCCTCTTCCCCCCCCCCCCACTTATGCAAAGCTTGGGCATTTTCTGAGCCTGCTGGTATTTCCTCTTCATGCATTGGTGGTGCTTTTTTTGTCTACATAAGGCTACATTCAGATAATCTTTGCTCTTAGTATATAGAATAAGATGTACCATTCTAAAATTGTTTCAAACCAAGCACATATCAATTAAAATGCATCTCAGCTTCAGTGGAAAATGACTGTTTTCTGTTTGCTTGGATGCTTGTCTGTTCAGTGCTTTTGAAGCAAACAGAGGACACTCTCTTTTTCTGGGCAGTGTCATCTCCAAGCAGCAGTTTTATTTCTCACTACTGAGCAAATATTGGCTGCCCTCAGCACTTTATTCTGTACACTGTTTAAATTTTCTCTATTTCTGATAGGTAGTCATGTGCCAGGTTGCAATTAGAGTTATTTTGAGTTTCACAATCAGTTTTTTTAAGTGTGTTAAACATATAACAGGAAAGTTTCGGCTGAAATAAATCCAACAAAATGGCAGCTTAGAAATTACTTTATGAATGCTTTAGATAGTCTGTTGTTGTTTTTGCTGATAATGTTGTTCAATTCTTTTTGTAAGCCACTTTACAATCAAGCCTTGTGAAACAAACAACAAGATGGTATTACCATTTGAAAGCCTCTAGTTTCCAAAGTCTGTTTTTTTAAAATAATAGCTGACACAATAATTAATACCCTGTTTCTCATATTTTAAGACATACCCATAAAATAAGCCATAGCAGGATTTTTAAGCATTCAAGGAATATAAGCCATACCCCGAAAATAAGACATAGTGATAGGCGTAGCAGCAATGCCGGCCACGGCAGGAGGAGGAGGAAAAAAATAAGACATCCCTTGAAAATAAGCCATAGTGTGTTTTTTTGAGGAAAAAATAAATATAAGACATGTCTTATAATATGAGAAACACGGTATCGCTAGCTCTTGTATTATATATAACAAAACAAATGAACACTGTTGCATCTATAGCTGTTGCCCCCAGTTTTGAATGCATTCAGGAAGTTACACCAACAATGCTCTCCAACTTCCACTGGAATCATTGTACATGTGATATATGATCAGCTGATCTTGGCTGCATCCGCATGCAGAAAATATTGAATGCTGAGGGACAATGGCATACATCTATGTTTACCAGAAAATCGCCCATGAGTACTGTTGCCACCAGAATTTCTAACTAGAGGGTTCTGTATGGTGAACTCATGGATTAACAGGGCAACACAGACATTTGAGACCCCAAATTCTGCCATCACTCAGGCTTTCCCACATGTTTGCCCTGCCCTACATTATGCTCAGCACTAACCACACGACTCTCCCTTGTTTGGCGGTAGCAGTAGCAACAAGAAGCCACAGCGTTACGTCTGTTAGACCTCAGGTGTAGAACTTCAACACTGGTGCACATATGCAGCAGCATCTAGGACTACCAGAAAGCACGGGGAATGCATTTCAAACCGTGCCTTTATATAGTTTCTATGTTTCCTGCCACCTCCAGATGCTGGTCAGCAGAACCTTGACGCTGGCCTGGAAGCTGTTGTTATTTGCTGCCCACCACGGTTACCATGCAAGCACGTGTCTAGGGGTTAACAGGACCCCCACTTTGAGCTCCAGCTGCCACTGCTACTCCCAGATAGCTGTAAAGGAAGGAGGAGACCAAGAAGCACCAGAGGGGCTCCGAGATGAGATACTGAGACTGGATTACCACTGAATGCCATTGAATCCTGATAAGGTCATACGGAATTACAATGGGCCCAAACTTTAGAATGGGTGCATCTTCCAAAATGATTTATTTTAATGTGTGTGCACCCGAGTTGCTCAAGTTGAAACCATTCGGAACTGCTCACCCATCATTACCTTGGAGATTAATAAGGCCTTGACGAATAATGTTTTTACCACCATTATGTCACTCCGATGAGAAGAAAGTTGTAAAGTAAAGTAAAATAAAATCCACATCTATGATTGTGACTATTCCCTGCACTTCTTTCTTCCAGAAGGCAATACTTTCCTGCTGTTTGCCAAGAAGTGTGATTGTGAAATTACTATGGAGTCGACCAGGAATCATTCAGATAGCAAAAGCAGTGAGCAAATGAATCTTTTGGAGAAAGTAAAAGCTTGACTGAAGCAGCAAAAAGCAGGAAATGAGGCTGGTAAGAGTGCACATTTTGTAGAGCAGCCATTTGAATGATAGGCTAAAGTCCAGCCTAGCCATTAAGCATGTAGCAATTAGGCATGAAAAAAACCTCCCTTTACAAAAATAGCGGCATCTGGAACCAGACACCCAGTTCCACTCATCTACATCACTGTATTGTAGATTTTGTGCAAGAAGCACAACACTGATAGGTAAGCATAACAAGCTGCAAAGGAGCCCACTTTTATGTCAAAAAGTAGTTTATTTTCACCTATTTGGACCTTAGTCCAAATACTAGGTCCAAATACTTAGTCCAAATACTAGGGTACTAGGTATATTTGTGGCCTCTTTCTTGCTCACTTTTTAGTGGAGTGGGTTGTGTGCCTATATACAGGATTTGTTTTCCTTGTTTTGGGTTTTTTATACTTAATTTTTAATGTATGTGTAAGGGTGTTGTTGCGGCTATCTTGAGTAAGGACGCCCAAGTCCATACTTATCTTCAAAGGTTTTATTGTGCATAGTATTTACAGTGCAGAGATAGCAGAAAACATGACCTCCTAGTCACTCGCAGAATCCGGGAGTGGACGTCTCCTGTTGTATGACCAGCATAAGAGCTTAGGCACCCTGAAACGCCTCCTCCCGACCTTACGTTTAGTGGCGAGCCTTAACTCGGTCGCAGGAAGGGGCTGCCTGTTCCCCTCCACCTGTTGGTCACAGCAGTGCAAGGGCTCTTCAACATCACTGAGCCTTGCCTCCTCCATAGCACTAACTTCCTCATTCCCCCCACCTGACCCACTGCTGCTGCTCTCACTGGGCGAAGAGCTGGTCAACAGGATGGGGAGAGGTTCCCTGTAGGAAGGTCCCCTGACAGTATGTATTACCTTGCAAGTTGCTTTGGGTCATTATTCATGCAAAAGGCAACAAAAATTGAAATTTTAAAAAAAATTGGTTGGCCGCTGTGAAAACAGGAGGTTGGACTTGACAGTCGTGTGGCTTGATCCAGCATGGCTCTTATGTTCTTAAAGGTAAAGGGACCCCTGACCATTGGGTCCAGTCGCGGACGACTCTGGGGTTGTGGCGCTCATCTCGCTTTACTGGCCGAGGGAGCCGGCGTACAGCTTCCGGGTCATGTGGCCAGCATGACTAAGCTGCTTCTGGCGAACCAGAGCAGCACATGGAAATGCCGTTTACCTTCCCGCTAGAGCGGTACCTATTTATCTACCTGGACTTTGACATGCTTTCGAACCGCTAGGTTGGCAGGAGCTGGGACCGAGCAATGGGAGCTCACCCCTTCCCAGGGATTCGAACCGCCAACCTTCTGATCGGCAGGCCCTAGGCTCTATGGTTTAGACCACAGCTCCACCCGCGTCCCTTATGCTCTTACTCATCCATTATTGCTTTACGAGGGGGCAAAAGTCTCCCTCTTACCCTCATCTGCCTACAAACAAGAAATCTTAGTAATGTAATCTCTGTTTTGAACCCTTACCCTGGACAAATTGAAATGCCATGAAGCAATAGCAGAGAACAGCTGGCAGCTCCAAATTAGCAGCTCTTTGGGACATGCCAGCTATTTTGGAGTCAACCATTATTCTCAGCAAGTGTAATACTGTTTTACTGGACTTTATGTTGCACCTTGTTTTTAATGATATTCCTTTTATGTTGCATTTTTGTACATTGATTTTTAAATATCAAAAATCTTTTTTTAAAAAAATCAAATTGAATTTTTTATACCACCCTTTAAAAAATATTGTAGTTCTGCAGAGGTTTGGTCAATTTGGGTCGTTAACATGCACAGAAAATCAATGTGCTGTAGAAAAAGTCACTTTTTAGATCCCTGATTATGCATTGCACGGCAACAATGACTTCTCTAAGTGGGGCACTGCATTTTTCTTGAGAAGAAAGACAAGTACATTCCATCTATTTCAACTTTTAGCATTAATGCATCCAGGTTCAAGATTTGATTCTCTTGTTAGATCTATGCAGTTATGCAACATAATTAATGCAAATAATTAAGAAGGCTGCGTTCCAAGGTTAAGTGAAAGAATATAAGCAAGAACTAGGGGACTATGTTGACACATCCAATGGAAGCAATCAAGATGGAAGTTCCAGATGGAATCATTCATACAGGGCAGGAAACATGAAAGAGAACTTTATTCCTCACCTCCCATCAAACCTGTGCTTCAGGAAGTCAAACAGGGCTTTCTGCATCATGTCTGTCACCTTTCAGGGATGAGGAATGTTGAGGAAGGATTGAGAACAGAGATAAAGAAGCCCGAGGTAAGAAAAGAGTTGGAAAGTAAAGACATTTGTGAACAGCCAATGCCCATTACATTGGCGTGAACATTTCAACTGTGGGATACCCTCAATGGTCAGATTTCCTTTGACTGACAAATCCACTTTTTAACTATACAGAATGAATACATTGACTGTTCCCAACATTTGCAAATGAGATACCGTACCCCAAAGCAAGAGCTCTGCTTCCCTCATAAATAAAAAGAATATTCACAACACTTCCCAAACTATGTTGGCAATACAGTGGTGCCTCGCTTAACGAATGCCCTGCTTAACGAAATTTCCGCTTAACGAAAGGATTTTTCGAGCGGAGGTTGCCTTGCTAGACGAATTCGTTTTATGAAAAATTCGTCTAGCGAATTGCGGTTTCCCATAGGAATGCATTTAACTTCAATTAATGTGTTCCTATGGGCAAAAAAATCCAATGTATTCCTATGGTATTCGCTAGACGAATTTTTCGTTATAAGAAAAGACCCGTGGAATGAATTAAATTTGTCTAGCGAGGCACCACTGTATGCAGAAATGAGAGGGTTTCTACCCTTTAACCCCACAGTGCAAGATTCAATCTGAACAGGTTTTAAACTGCCCTGGGAGGGAGATCAAGATAAGAACAATGATTTTATTACCGTATTTTAATTTTAAAAAACCATGTTCTCTAAGTTGTATTACTCATCAGCTTAAAGCAAGTGTTTCACTTTGCATATTTTATTCTGTCCAAAGTAAAAGGTGGCATTTCTCCCCAAAAGAGCAGGCAGAGTGATCAGATCAGGGAATAAAGCTGTGGGAACTGGTGGTCCACTTCTGGCAATCCAGATGTGAGCAGTCGTCCCACTTTAGATTTTATAGATCTACAGTATGGTCCTACCAGGAATGTAGATGGAAATCCATAGGCCAGAGCAGTGCATTTTGGGTAATTAACCATGTGCAGGTGGTTAATTGCTTATAGGGAACTGAGCCTGGTTCTCATTCAAAAGCAGCAGCAGCAGCAGCACCCACCCAGTACTTGAATGGTTCGGGGGAACGGGGAACAGCAAAGAGGGTTGTGAAGGGCGGACCAAGCAAAGAGTTTAATAGTAACTAACGGGAATGTTTACCTCATAGCCTTTTAGCGAGGGGCCAACTAGCACAACAGGCCTCATGGATGGTACTACATCGTAGGGTGGGATGTGTTCCGTCTAAAACAAGAACGGCATGTCCAATAAATGTATTGTCTTGAATGGATATTGTACGCTATTTGTACAGGGTACAAGGTGGGAGTTTGTATACTTACCACTTTCTGTTTCTGTTTTGCTGAAAGATCAATAAATAAAAAAATAAATATTACTTCGCTTAACCATGTAAAAAGTCACGCAGCATGCAAACTATGCATTGCACAGCAATTCCATCTGAGGGTAGCCAAAACAGAAGAGCTAACAGTAATGAAATTGCACATCTCTTGACTTCCTTCTGAAGGAGCAGTATTGTTTAGTTTTATGAGTGCATTTCAGTTGCTTGTTCCATTCATGTTCACCCCAGGATCCCATAATTCATCTAGAACTAAAGGGTTTGCTTTGCCTTAGGTAGTAGTACTATTTAAACCTCCTCTTAGTCACTTGCAGTGACTTCCAGTGAGGCGGGCATCTAAATGACCCAAGCCTGGGCTGTGGTGTATGTGTGTGCGCGCGCACGCGCAATCACTTGGGCCTCCCCCCCCCAGCGTGTCAGTATCAAAGACTCATGCAGTTGGCTGAACCCACAAAGCAGAGCCATTTAGATGCAGCCCCCAGCCATGTGAGGATCTACTCAGATACAAGCAGTCACCACGTTGCTGCTGGGAGGTCTTAAGGGCACCAGCACATTCCATATAGTATAAAGCAAAATTCAGCTGCAAGCCTACTTATCTAGGGCATGCATAGAAATCAGTAAAAAACATTTTCATTGGTCACAAACCAACAAGGACCATTTTTACAACCAAGGTTTATTTTCACAGCCGTTATTCAAGAGCAGCAACAGATCAAAAACAGCTATAAGATTTATTCTATGCAGAAAGCAAAACAGCTGCAGTAACTGGGTTTTTTTTCTTTACATATCCATTTTGATATACACATTTCTCAAGTTAAAATTATATTTACTCCTTATAAACCGTAAGCTCAGCTCAAAAATCCGTCAAAGCTGCAATTAATTCAATATATGCAGCTGCTTTCTTCCACCACCCACAGTAACCCTATTAGCATGAGTGCAGGTTTGAACTAGGATTACTCAATAGATGGTGTCCTGCCTCCACAATCAAAGTTACCTTTAAAATTTAACTGACTTCCTTTTAACAGATATTAACACTCACCAGTGGAAGTGGGTGTAGCTCGAAAAGTACCAGACACCATTTCTCCAAGACTTGAAGAAGAATTCCCACTTGATTTCCTACGTTGTGAAGAATCTCCATTTAATACTTTGAGCAACCAGAGGATGATATTCAACAGGGTTTAGATTTTATTAAAGAACACACAGACTTCTCTGTCCATTCTTTCTCCCATAAGGGAAAAAAGACACTGAATAAATACACATGAGGATAGGTGAAGAAGTTGATAAAAAGAAGATTTCACATACAAACTATAATAAAATAACTACAAGGCAGAGAAATGCAATTATGCCCCCTTTAATCTCATCGTTTCCATACTCTCTGGTCAGTAAGTTACATTTGTGGACAATCATCTTTCGATATTTTTCTGATTATTCAGTCGCACACAATTCTCTACAAAGACTACCAAATCAGCCAATTTTCTTAGGCCCCAATTGCGTGGCAAAATAATTGCACTGACTTTGAGAATTTCCCTCACTGCTCTGAAATTCTCTTTATGAATTCATCATGATTTGCCTACACAAAGGTTATGCAGAGGTTAGGCTACATCTGGTCTTTCATGAGCATTCCTTCTGATTTGTTTGCAGGGTGATTATATGATAATAAGAAGAGAAGAAGAGTTTGGATTTGAAATCCCGCTTTATCACTACCCGAAGGAGTCTCAAAGCCGGTAACATTCTCCTTTCCCTTCCTCCCCCACAACAAACACTCTGTGAGGTGAGTGAGGCTGAGAGACATCAAAGAAGTGTGACTAGCCCAAGGTCACCCAGCAGCTGCATGTGGAGGAGCGGAGACACGAACCCGGTTCACCAGATTACGAGACTACCGCTCTTAACCACTACGCCGCACTGGCTCCCTCGTAATAAGCCCTCATGATGATTTGCTTGGCATTTAAACTCTTGTTCCCCCCCCCATTTTCAGTGAATTTTCCTGCCACTTTCCAAACCGCAAAATGTCCACTCCTCACCTTCATGTGTGAGTAAACAAAGGCCACCCTGAGTAACTTACTGAAAAGGCGAAACCAGCTAATAACACAAATGCTGCACTCAGGTTTGTCTATGAGTAAAAGAAGTGTTTTTATCTTACCCTCCATGGAAACGCCCTCTCTTCTGCTCCTGCTGGATCCTGATGTTTTCTAGCCTAAGTGGACTTGGAATGAAGCCAATCTCGCAGCCTTCTTTAACTAATCTTCCTATCCACCAGTCATTGTTATATTTCTGTAACAAACGAGCACTTGGTTTGAATCTTCCCATTTAATTGTGAACACAGCTTATTTTGCGAGTTTCTTCCACTACCAGCATCCACTCACCGTTCCGCAAAAGCACCTTGTGTACTCATTACAGTAGCTACTATAGTCAGGAATGGGGCATCTGTGGCAGTCCAGATGTCCCACCATCCCTGCTGACCACTGCCCATGCTGACTGGGACTGATGGGAGGTAGAGTCCAATAACATATGGAGGCCACAGATTCCCTGTCTCTGTCGTAAATGGACTACCCAACAAGCATGATACGTATTAAGAAGAGAACAGGTAGCAAAATGTGGGCACTTTCTAAAAAGACAGATAGGGAGAACTGCTTGAAATGTGACAGGGTGCCTCTATTTCTTCTCTTCTTCGCTGCCAGTCCTACAACCCTAATCCAAAGATTCACGGACATGCCACGGGGGGTGGGGGAATCACTTGCTGTGTGAAGGCACTCCTGTACGAAGCATAAGTATACATCTGCTTTTCTTTGTTACCCATTTTCCATGCATAACTTCCAGTTTGCTGTCCAAGGCAAAGGGCAAGATGGCACCTCTTCCTGATCCATGTGCAAAAACCAACCGGACTGGAAGCTGAATCTTACTTCAATGTTACTATAAGCAGCTTCTGTTACACCTCAGGGCAGGAAGCTGCCTTAGGGCAAGCTGCATGGCACATACAGCTCTGTCTGCCAACCCTTCCCTGCTACTCTCTACCCCTTAGCACTGGCCACCTGAGGAGGCTGCCTCACTCTGCCTAATGGTAGGACTGGCCCTGACACTTTGCCTCTGCATTCATCCCTTTAACTGTACTGCATGCAAATGTCAAGATACAGTATGCATCTTAGCTATGTTTCAAGGGTGCACAATGTGCATGTTCAAAATATGTAAGCTTATAAACCCAAGAGGGATCAAATTACGTGTCTGCCCTAGCATTTTGATTCCTGATCCAGGCCTAGCCACCTCTACCCCTGCAACCTGCCCACGTGTCCACCTGACACTATTATTCTCTCTCCCCCTCCCCCACTTTCTTGCAATAGGGGAAAAAATGAATTCACAATGAGCAATGCAGAATGCAAATAATAAAGCTGCATTGGGACGGGTTTGGAAAGCATATGTTGCTTGCTACTTATACTGACACAATGAAAGTGTGTGTATGGGGGGTATTGGAAAAGACCGTGCAAATTAAAGCAGTGATACAGGTAGCAAAGGAAGGGTGAAAGGAAATGTCAGCAAGGAGGAAGGACAGAGACCTAAGAGACATTTGCGAGGCTCAGTACATAGGCAAGTCCTGGGATTGGATCAGAGCTGCAGTTAGCAGTACAATACACACATTCATCAGTTGATAGGGTGGGTGTTTATGAGGCTGTTTCATGACATCTGGGAAGTGGGCTACTAGATTACTAGTAAGCCTGTAAAAATGCTTATCCCATGCCCAAAGTTGAGCTACAAAAAATGCTTTGTGCTTAGCAAGGTTACTCCCATTACGAAGCACCTTCCATATGTTCTTCAAGGCATATCTGAATCTTCAGCGTAGGGGTAAGAAGTACATTTCCCTCCTGTTGGTTGCTGAGCCTGGAATGTTTATGCATTGCCAATAATTGTTGTCACTTAATCTGTTTTGAAAGTGCATAATGTATGGTCCAACGGGTGACAGATGAGACATCTTGAATACAGAGAGCCATCCATTCTTGCTGACATTTCAAGCTTGTTGCCAAAGTGACCTTGCCAGAGGCCGAAGCTAGACATGAAACACAGTTGAGTGCATATTTTCCCCATAGACTTTCTTTTTAAAAAAGCAAAAAAAACCAGAAGTAGCCACAGGATGCTGTGAGTTTAATCAATGGAAAAGGTGGGAAGGGGTTGTTCACTCAACCATTTTTCTATCTCCCCAATTCTGTCCCTGGTTTCTTTTCCACCTTGAGGAAGATATATGGGTGAATATTGCTCGAACGCATAAAATAATTTCCAGCTCAATGTCATGTTCAGCTCTAACAGAACTTATATCCTATTAAAAACAATCATGCAGATAAAGTCTCTACTGTAGGGCACTGAGCAGAACATCTTTAAGATGAGAATAGTCATTTAATTAAGAGTTACAGCTGTCCTTAATGGTGTCATAGGCAGCATGGGGATGGGTGCATAATTGTGCAGGGAAGTTGTCCCAGACAGGTAACTTCTCCCCAACTCACATCCCATTCCCAATAAGAAAAGGCACTTTCCCCAGATAATTATAGCGGACTAGTAAACTGAAAATTCACACAAGGTTGAAATCCTAAAATAAGAACAGCATTGCTGGATCAGACCAAAGGCCTATCTAATCTAGTCTTTGATTCTCACAGGGGCCAGCAAGCACGATGGAAATCACAATGGCACTCTCCCTACTCATGTCCTTCAGCAAGTGATATTCAGAAGCATACCACATTTCATAGGGAGAATTGGACACAACCATCACAACTACTAGCCACTGATAAACCTTATCATCCATAAATAACACTAAGCATGCTAAAGTGTGAAAGTTAACTCCATCAAAACAAGACGCATTTCAAAGAGGACATAAGATGGGTATGTTGATGTGAAACATACCATTATCTGTCTTTCAGAAATCTAACTTGTGGAACAAAGTTTGTGCCCCTGCCAAAGTAGACTTTACCATCTCTATGCTCCCACCAAGTATTTCGCCCTCCCTGGTGCCTTCATTGGATGATGCATGCATCGCACACGACCTCCTTCATTCCAAGAATGGGTAGTTGAAAATAGGTTGTAAGGCAGAGATTTGCTGTAGGAAATTCCACATTAAACACACATACCGGTAGGATCATGCTTTAAGTCTAGGAATGGGGAACTTATGCCCCTCCATACATTGTTGGACTACAACTTTCATCCTCTCTTCCCACTGCTGATGTTGCTTGGGGCTGATGGGAGTTGTTGGTGTCAAACAACTGGAGGGGCACAGGTTAGCTGCCCCGGATATAAGTGATATACCTTGGATTTGTACCTTGGAAAACAAGTATATATAATAAAAGTTGGGAAATCACTGGGAAGCTGTAGGAAGAGATGGAGTCAGAATTCCTATTAAAGAAAGTCTTGGGCTATCCCCCAGTAGCAGGAGAGATGGGTCTTCTGTGACACAAATATTCTAGCACTGTTATAGCAAATGCTACACTATATGAGTGATAATTAAAATGGAAGCATATATATACGCGTGTGTCTGTGTGTATGTTTGTGTGTTCGTGAAATACATTGGCTGAGCAGTATTGTGTATGGGGCATAGCGCAGCTGAGATTCAGCTTGCAGTTTGAACTCACTAGCATGCAGATCGCAAGAAGCAGACAACCCACAACTTCAGAAGGAAATTTTCTGGTATCGCTTAGACACCCAGAAGGACATGACACCAAAGCCCAATTCATTCATTAACCTTTGTGGCCCGACAGCTGCCCCAAAGTGAAAAAGTCCCACAGTACATTCCTTTAACTCCTATTTAAGGTCTGCTAACACACACCTTTGCCTTTAAACAAACTTGAATGAACATAAGCCTCCCTGGGTCTCGGTGTTGGTTCACTGGTCTAGAATTCAAGTTCTCCCCACAGGCACCCTTGGTGCTGTTTAAAATTTTGATCAGGGTGAATTATCCTGGGTGTCACACTCTCTAATCAACCATATGCTCTGTGCGATGCTGGCTGCTTTTCAGCATCAGTTTTGTATCTTGCATGGCTCAAAGCTAACTGTTCAGGCTCAAGCTATTGGCAGGTAAGAAGAGTAATTACATTTTGTAGATACCTCTTTAATGTGTAGAAAATCCTTAGCATCAAAAGAGATGGCAGTGCTTGGTACAGGAACATCTTCATCCAGTGCTCCACAGTAGCTCACATTAGTCTTAACAGCAAACGCTACAGGCTTTGACTAGGAAGAGAAACACAGTTCTGTAAAACAGGGGCAGGAATGAGAAAGTGACCAGTCATGCAAAGCAGATGGAACAAGGGAAAGGCGAGTCCCTGAGTACCAGGAGACTCGTGTTCTGTAAAGCAGAGGCAAAAGCTCAGATAACAAAGTTCCAAAGTGCTCTCCAACTAATGCTGGTTTGAAACATACACAGACAGCCAAAATCCTCATGCTGAGGCTGAATTTGTAGTGTGAGTATTGTACCGAATGAGACCACGTTTTACCCAAACAATGAAGAACTGAGCTTGCTTTCCGTTGCACAAGATTACTTGCATTTCAACAAGAAACTGGCAAGCTAGCACATGGCTAGTTTAGTAGCTCTTAGATAGTTTTGAAGGCTCCTGCTCCTTCCCTACTTTCAACTCTTCTTCTAGGTAATCCAATAATATCTGGCACCTGAATGGCCATATATTTTTTCTTGGTCCAGAATTCAGTTGCTTTAATTGCATGGCATCCCAGCTTGACGGACCAAGGAACAGGAAACTGTCTGGAATGTACAATGAGAAGAAGAAGAAGAAGAAGAAGAAGAAGAAGAAGAAGAAGAAGAAGAAGAAGAAGAAGAAGAAGAAGAAGAAGAAGAAGAAGAAGAGTTTGGATTTGATATTCCGCTTTATCACTACCCGAAGGAGTCTCAAAGCAGCTAACATTCTCCTTTTCCTTCCTCCCCCACAACAAACACTCTGTCAGGTGAGTGGGGCTGAGAGACTTCAAAGAAGTGTGACTAGCCCAAGGTCACCCAGCAGCTGCATGTGGAGGAGCGGAGACACGAACCCGGTTCACCAGATTACGAGTCTACCACTCTTAACCACTACACCACATTGGCTCTCAATGAGTTTATTTGCCCCCACATAAACTGAAACTATTTTAGAATCTGGTGATTCCCCTCCTAGGTTTGCTGTATTTGCTTTCATCCCTAAACAAACTAGCTTTTAACTAGCTATTAAATCACTCAGAAATTAAGTTTTCCGTCTCTAGGGCTGCCAAGGCAACAGCATACTGGATCAGAATGATGCTCTTTTTTTAGTTTAATTTCAAATACATAAAGTGGGGGGGGCAAAGCCTATAGGTGCAAGAAGTATCTTTTGGCAAACTGATTTTCACATGCCTTAACATATTTTGGCATCTGTGATCCTCCTCAGGGGAAGAGCACAGATGTTTGAAATTTGAATTAGAAAAACAGCTTGTCAAAAACAAAAAGCTCTTCTTGCCTCCTCGCCTCTTCTTCATTTTTATGCTATGCGGTTTAGCCCTCCGTCTGGTTGCAGTTAATTTAAAATAGACTGACCCTATAGCTGCAAAACTGCAAGAAAACTGCAAAAGTATGTGCATTTTCCACCCTGCATGACTGTGAAGAGAAGTTTTGAATCTTCCATGGCTGCTTTAGAGCCCCTCCAGAAGATCTGCTAATTGAGCATTCATCCTGATCTGCATGCACAAAGCTGAAGTAGAAGTTAAATTATATCCTGTCTTTATTCAGCATTCGTCCTAATTTGGTTGCAGCAAGGTTATACTACAATAAACATTTTACCTGCATTCACCCTGATTTGCTTGCAGGGGTGTTAACTTGTCTTTCCATTAAGTCATTCATTTACCCCACACTTTTCACTGCATCCCTACCACCACTTTCCAAACCACAGCAAGTCAGTTTTTTAAAAAATTTGTTGTGCTATGGAGACAGAGTCCTTTAATCCACAGCACAAACTAGGACCAACTGCAATTAGTTTTAACTATGGTTTGTTGAATCATAGTTAAAATCAACTATAGTTTAGGATTGGGATGTAATGCTAAACTATGGTCAATCTAAAACAGACATGGGAATTTCTGATCTCGTCGCGGTTGTGCCAAATAAGGGGTGAAGGAGCAAATGAGTCAGAGGTTCACTGCGGCTTGCCCTTATAACATTAAACAATTAGCATTATGTGTTCACCCTGCCGTTTGCTCCCCCATCCAGCTGGCATCTGCTGGTGGCAGAAGCCACTTGGGCGCCTGGGGCAGCACGCCCAGTATCAGGGCGAACCGCCCATGGGGGCAGGGTGAAGGCGGGGCGAGCAGCCCTTAGGGGTGCACCGCGGGGCCTCCGGAGTCTGCCTGCCTCCTCCCACTCAGCCACCCTACAGTTGGGGGGAGGCAGTGGGAGGACTGTTTGGGCAGCACAGAGCCTGTGCATGCCCAAGCCACTGTGTCTCTCCCAGGAGAGATGCATGGCTCGGGCGCACTGCAGGCCCCGCAGTGAATGCCACCCGCCATTTTGTCAACCCCCCTCAGTGGTGGCAGCCTGCTCCCACCGTACCTCCCTTCCTCTACCTGTGCTGGCATATCCTTTTAATGGGAGGGGTTGGGAAAGGGTGAAAAGAAGTTAAGGAAAGAAAGAGAAACACCTTTGCTCTTTCAAGCTGAATAGCCGCCTGCTGTTCTCTTTCCTGACGGATTGCTTCCCTGTCCTCTTCCAGAGATACATCAGAATCTGATGGTCTGCTTGTGTACGAATCTGCTGATCCCTAAAAAGAAAAAGGACACTATTAACAAAAATGATGGATGGAGTTCCGAAAGATGCCAAATATGCAGGGGGGGGGAATCACACAAGGTCATAGATTTATTTTTAAACACATTTGAGCTTTATGTTTTATTTACTATTTTGACAAAAAACAACAACCCCACAAAACAAAACTTTGCAGATTTTTATTGCAACACAGTCTCTTTTTTTACTGTTGTTTTCTTTCTCTTTTCAGGTAACAAATTCAAACACAGAAAATATATGTTTAAGAAATGGTGGGTCTTTGTTTTTTTGTGATTTTCATATATGCATCATAAAGCAGGTAGCACTGCACACATCACAGCAACTTATTACAAGAGTGAAACCTTGTTAGGTAGTTTAGAATGGAAATCACCCACCTCTTGGAAATGTAGTGTCAATTTAATCAAAGCATAGCAGGGACCAATAAAATTCACTTCTCTTGAGTAAATTGTATTACAGTGGTACCTCTACTTACGAATTTAATGCGTTCCGAATGCACATTTGTAAGTTGAAAAAATTTGTAAGTCGAATCCCATAGGAATGCATTGGGAGAAAAAATTCGTAAGTAGAAGCAACCCTATATAAAAATTTGTAAGTTGAAAAAATCCTATCTAAACCGCATCCAAGATGGCGGTCAGAGCTCCATTTGTAAGTAGAAACATTTGTAAGTAGAGTTATTCATAAGTAGAGGTACCACTGTATTTGTGTATTTGAATTTCACATGCAGTGCAATCCAGTGATGTTAGCTAGGTGAGGCTTATGTCCTGTGAAGTGTGTTTAAGCACTGCAGTCAAACAGTAAGTAGACACTCATGGCACCAAAATGTTTAGTCAAGTTACAAACAATTTCACAACCCACACTAACCAAAAACAACAACAAAAACCCTCCACAATTTGTAACAGCAGGTCACACTAAACCATGGTTTACCCCAACAGGAAAGAACCGAGGCAACACCTTCAGCCACAAGAAGCATAGCCACAAGAAGTTTGGAAGCTTTCACTTCTGGTTCAGGCATGAAAACCATCTACCAGAATTAGTGCATTTTAAGTGTGATGCAAATAGCATGACTAGAATCCTCACAACATTGCTTCCCATCAGCTCTTTAAAATGTTATTGCGGAAGCCCTAAAATATGGTGCTTCTCGAGCTTACGTGTAGAATGTCTTATGTTTTTATGATGTTGTTAATGCTTTATTGCAAGTTTTAAAAAATATTTATTGTATTTGAAGGGTGAGGTATAAATACTTGTAATATTTGGATCCATAGCCACAATGGGTTCCTTTCACCTTGCTTAGTTTTTTTTTACTTGCAATGTATACAGCAAATTCCTTACACATGGCAGCATTATTTCTACCTACCCGTTTATAATTATATTACTATTACTATTACTATTACTATTATTGCAGGTGCTGCTGTATATCAAGAGTTACAATCCTGTTACCCAGAAACCGCCAATTCCAAAGAGGCATCACATTTTTACAGCAAATTTCAAATCGAACTTGACAGAAAAGAACGAAGTGGAAAATACACATGCTAAAAAAAGATAATGACTCAACAGAGTTCATTTTAAAGAAGTCCATTTAAAACCACTCTTCTCACTGCTGTGATAAGCAGTGTTATATGTTTATTCCACAGTGAAGTAATCAAAATCCTTTTTTTAAAGCATGACGCTGACTAACTGGCATCCCTGAAGCTGTGCAAATGGAGAATATATTTTTTATAAAAAAAAATGAGTCAGCAGCAGCAAACAGAACGTCCCACAACCAAATCACCTCTAAGTAGGAATGCAGAAATCATGGTTTCTTATTTGCTTGTCCCTTGTACTGGCAGCCAAGATGGCATATGTCAGCAACTCCAGCGCATGGCATGGCCAACACTACATCACCCCACATTTTAGTCCATCTTTTCTTAACTGCCTTGTTACACTGAACTGATTGTTGTGATGGGTTAAGAATGGGACACGCCAATGCCATTTTCCAAAGCAAATGTTTTTTAGCGGGGAGTGTGGAATAGCTGGCATTGAGTTCAGTATCTTATGCAGTTCCATGGACTCAGGACTGCTAGGTTGTAGAAAGTCCTCTGCTAAGGATGATCCTTTAAAATTTTTTATTATTATTATATTTCCATACCATCCTTCATCCGGACCTAGGATCACAGGGCCGTTGTAGCACAAACAGATTTAAATAATTACTCAGATCAGAGAAGATGTTACATCAACATTGGTTGGACAGCAAAACAACTTCAAAGAATCCATCATGAAACCACACATAAAATAAATTTTGTTCTGTCACCTTTGCATAAACTGGGATTGCAGTTTCTATATCCTACAACGGATATTAATTAACTCAGCAATGCTAGGGTGCTTATTTTATCTTCAATTACAGCTGTTGTGAATGGCTACGGGGCTTTTGGGGAAGGGGTATACACATGCTTCTACTTTTCAGAGGTCCAATATTGTTCTATTTGCAATCCTTGTTTTATTGATTTCATTTAATATTCTAATTTTCTGAGATTGTGAATTTGGGGTTTTCTTCAGCTGTATGCCATAATCATCATAATTACAACAAATAAAGGCTTGACATATCTCGCTTTGCATGTCATGAGTCTATCTCCTATATTGGTTTCACCTTTCAAGTTGCATTACTGAAATAAATGAACTTTTCGACGATATTCTAATTTTTCGAGTTTCACCTGTACACTGTATGTTGTCGTAAGGTAATGTTTGATTGAACAAGATGTCACTGTGCATAACCTCAAAAGAAGCATATGGCTTTTAAAAAGCTGATTCCCTCTCTCTCTCTCTTTATTAAGTGTATAATACTCACTGTCTGAAGAAGTAAGAATAATAAAAAAGCATCATGCTGTAAAATAATTAGGCTTCCAAATACAGAATATTGTAGATGTTTATGTATACATAACAGAGCTCTGAACTGTGAATATAGGGGCCAAATGGGTTCCAAAGATAACAGCTGATTAATTAATGTCCATAAAGCACTTTGAAGATGTAGAGGCCTATAAAAATGCCAGAGATTACCGCTACTATTTTACAGGCTACCTGTACTCAACAGCAGCCAAAAGAAAAATGATGGCCTGCGGACAATAAATCAAAGGGTATAATAAACACATACTATATATATATTGTGCAGGAATAGTGGCTTTCTTCTTAGCTACTGCTACACTATTTATACAACACTGCATTAGGAGCATACTGGAAGATTTCCCAAGTCAACCATGGCCTCTGGATTTTACCCCCACCCTCCACCCCATGCCTAATGCAGAGATTCTAAGTCACCAGAGAAAGGAATAGAGCTGTGTGTCTAGTTATAGGTCAAGTAATTGTGTCTCTCCGGTTCAGCCTTTTACTTGGAGCAAGAGAACTTACTAGACAACAGAGCAGCATTATCTTGCTCTGTGTCCTTATTCTCGCAAAATTGCTAAAGGCACTTTGAATATTTCTTCTCTTTCCAGGAACAGGCAGGCCTCCCCAAACACAGTGTGTAATAAAGTCTGCAAGCTGCTGAAAGGTAAATCTGAGACTTTAAAAATAATAATCAGTCCAAGTAGTGAAAGCAACTGCTTTCTGGGATAACTTGCCAGTATGAGGCTTGGAATAATAATAATAATAATAATAATAATAATAATAATAATAATAATAATAATAATAATAGCTCCACCTTTGAAAAGCCACAATACTCTGCCATGCCAACATTAACTCAAAGGCAGGATTTATACATTAAGGTCCAGCAGCTCCCTTTGTGACACCTACTGCACAACATACAGTCATACCTCGGTTTACAACTGCCTCCATTTGCGAACGCCTCTGTTTACAAACATTGCGGACCCATCTGGAACGGATTAATTCACTTTCCATTACTTTCAATGGGAAAGTTCGCTTCAGGTTAAGTACGCTTCAGGTTAAGTACGGACTTCCAGAACCAATTACACTCATACTTCGGGTTAAGTACGCTTCAGGTTGAGTACTCTGCGGACCCATCTGGAATGGATTAATCCACTTTCCATTACTTTCAATGGGAAAGTTCGCTTCAGGTTAAGTACGCTTCAGGTTAAGTACAGACTTCCGGAAACAATTGTGGTTGTAAACCGAGGTACCACTGTACTCTGCTTTTCTAAAGCTTTTCCACCTGGCTCTCAGTAGCAAATTAATGCATATAATTATTGGGAATCTTAAGCCTGATCAGATTCAAGATGCAAAAGAATAAAAATAAAAATCTGGGACCCTTCTGGAGGCGCCCATTTCTCCCAGTCCGTTGCCACTGCGAGTGTTCATTTTGTCAAACAGACATTTCACACCTCTTCCCATAATATCGCCAACTCTCCAAACAGACAATCTGGATTTCTCTTGCTGTGTTTAAGCTCACCATCTGCGGAGAACACGTTTGAAAGAGTGGCGACTTCTTAAACAAAACGTGCAGAAGAACACTGCATCAATGACATGCAAGGCAAGGAAGTACCTCCATAAACTGGAGAAAAGAAAGATGTTTTTCCTACATTCCCGATGGACTAAGGGAGGAATTCAACATTGTGCTGTAACACACATTTCATCTGTTCAAGTATTTCTACTTGCCCAGTGGAAACATCTCCCCTTTCCTCCCCCTGCACACTGTTCTGGGGGTTCATCCAATCCACTCCACAAAGAGCCAAGATTCAGGGGGGTGCGGAGGAAGGATAGGGGGAAGCCCCATTACACTCATGGAAGTCCTTGCACAGGTTTCTATTAATTGGACCAGCTAGTTGAATCTGGCTCATAGTTATATTTGTATACCTGAGACAGTATAGCAGCTCCATCCTTAATACCAGCTATATCCTGTGCTAATAATGCACTTGTTTTAATTTGTTTGTTCGTTGGTTTCTCTCAGAATTTCTGCTTTTGGATTTATTACCTCCTCTCACCCCCAAAGGAAACTTCAAAAAGTTAGAACGTTTCACATATCTTCCTAATAAATTAACTAGACAAAATCACACAACAAAATGTTTCACATTGCTGTGAAAAGGCAGCGTCTTCTTTTTGCAAAAATCAGCTACTTGGTGTAGTCTCAAGAAGCACAGCATTTCTGAGATGCTGTGTCAGATGCTAATCAAGAATACTGTGTCAGCTACATTACAGACCCCTGGGATGGGTGGAAATCAAAGACTCCTACCTCAATCAACCTGAAATGCAATAGTTTTGATTTCCACATTTTTGTGCAATCTTGCTTATTCTTCCAAATTTAACTGGTGGTTGGAACTCCATGAAGTATGCATTTTAGGAAGACTCAAACTTGAGGCATCAAACTAAGCAACTCCCCCTCCCCCTATATATTTGCAACTTGGTCTTCCCTTTTTTCAGAAATGTTCATCACAAATGACCACCTAAGCGGAATGACTTGCTGCCATCATCATGAATTTGCAAACAGTGTTAGTGATAGCTAAACAGCATCCCTTCCTATCTTGCAATCTGGCTCAAAGGGCAAACACAAGAGCAATCAACTTATTCCAAATGCTTTCTGTGATGACAATTTAATTCCAAATTTGATACAACTGCTGTCTCATTTACAAAATCTACGAAACAGTCTTTTGTCCAAATCCAGTTATTAGGTAGATACAGAAAATTCTGATGCAAACCAAGATGGCGATACAAAGTAGAGGTAGGAAGGAAGGGACGAAGGAAGGAACGATGGTTGAAAGAAAGCAACAAATAAATTGTTGTTGTCATCTTCACCTATAAATTCAAAACCATTTTGGGTGGACTGCTGCAGAGTATCAGATAATAGAGCAGGCAAGCCTATTTCTGTGAACATAAAATTGTGCAACCTTTTGCAGAATCTCCTGTGGATTAAAATGCTTTGCTTTGGGAGGGAAGCAACACTGTGGCAGCAAACTCCACTCCTAGCTTCCACACATTAATTAAAACATCAGAACAGAGCCTTTTCATGCATGCAGCTATACACAATGGAGAGCCCTCTCCATGCAGTTGAGAACACTGTGATGAAGGTTCTCTTCAGGGGCGCCAGCTCCTGGGGGCAGAGTCACTTCCCCTCCCCAGAAGTTTTTAAGGAGGGGGCTGAGTCCCCTTGATATCCAGCTGTAACATCGGCCCCTTCAAGCCAGTGCCAATGGCTTTCATCATATGTTCTAACGAATGTGTGTAGATTGGAGAATTGGCACCAAGGTGTTACCTCCTACCCTGTCCCTCAGCTGCAAGCTTTCCTTCTTTCCCAACTTTCAATGTCCAAAAAGCATCTGTTAGCATTTGAAACCTGAAAATAAGTCTGCTTTCTTTGTAGGAGAGATGCTACAGATCCAAAAGTGGAGCCTTGTTGGCATCCGTCTGTTTCGAGAGACAGTGGAGTATGCCTCCGGGGGTGAAGTCAAACCATTGTGTTAGCAGGACCAAAGTGACCTCCCCAGGGCACAAGCCCGGGCAGTATGTACTGAGGTTCTGGGCTGCCCAAACAAGGCCCCACTCTCAACCTTGCTGATGTGGTCCAAAGGAGAGTAGAGAAATATATCTGGCATCAGCTTGGCTGCAGGAGTTGCTGGAAGGAGACCTCTCTGATTCAGTTGTGGAACAAAAACAAACTTCAATTGACTTTGAGGCAGAGCTGGGTGCTATTATGAAGATTAACATTTCTATATGGACAACAAAAACGTTAGTTGAGCCTACATTGGGTTGGCTGAATAGCACTGCAATATCTGAAGGGGCAAGCGTACCTTACAACTACCTCTGCTGGAGAGTTTGAAGCCATCTGAGTTGACTTTGGGGCATCAAGACTGCAATAAAAAAGCAAGATAGGGGAATTGTGTCCCAATAGCAATTCCATTTGTACAATACTGGGAATGTTTTCTTGGCTAAGTGTTTTCTTTCTCTGTTGACTTGCACCATGTTTTCAAATAATTTCTATGACCTATCCTAGCTGGGGTCTTTCTTTCCCATCAGAATTTCATGTGGAAACTTTATCTGGTGAGTTCAGCCTTACTGAGTTATTACCTGAATGAAGGTACATTGGGTTCCTGAAGTACGCCTCAAACAAAGAGTCCTCTCAGTGCAACAAGCCCTTGTTTATCTTCTATGTATTTTTCTTCTGAAACCAAAGTTTTCTTAGTGGATTTCCTATATGATCGCCCACCTCTTACATTAGAGATCTGCTTAGTGCTCACTGGCCGACCACTGGTTCTAGCCCCAGCAACAACAGGCCCAGTGCCAGCACAGATGTTTCAGTGGTTACTAGTCGTAAAAGACACCAAAGAATATACAAAATCACTTTTCCTTGGTGAGTCTAAAAGTGGTTTCATAGACATTTCTGGATGAATCATGAAAAGAGCTGATGAGCCTACTAAAACAGCCAACAGCCAACATTCACCTAACACAAGAGTTTTAAAAGCTGTTTTTTTTTTCAGAATAGTACACAACTATAGAAAGAAATGTGTCTATTATTAGCATTCGGTGTCAACTACCCAAGTGGATTTATTCCATAGGAACTTCCGATGGGTGGAAAATCATTGCTGGGGTGGGGGTGGGAGTGGAATCTTCCTATTGAAATGTGTTCATTCGTGATTAAAATCAGGCACTTAAATGCATTCATTTCATGTACATCTGGATAATTCCTCCAGCTGTCAGCAGACAAGACGAGAATGTTAAATTGCTATCAGGGAAAGGGACTGAGGAAGGAAATTCTGTCTTTTAAGAATCCACGGGGACTCCATGATCACGGCAGGTCCTGCCCTTCAACAGGGCAAAACCATCTGACTTGGGCAGCATCATGTAGGAAGGAAGACCAGTGTCTGAATAAGGCTTAAGAGTGTGGGGTCTGGCTGGGTGGTGAGACATTTGGAATTAAAATGTATTGGACTGACATTTATCATCTACAGCCATACAAGTTGTATTCACAGATGCTGACCAGCCTTGGGTAGTCAGCCCAATATTTGCAGTTGCCGGGCTCCCCAACTCTCCCCGGCAGTCATATATGACACGTGCAGAAGCTAGGCTGGGCAATGTTCAGGAGATGCCTGCCATTCTAAGGGGAACAACCAGGCCTTCCATGGGACTCAGGGAAGAAAGAACCATTCTCTAGCCCCATGGCTTGGAGGCATTCAGCATCTCTCTTGGTACTTCCCGGTCCACAGCTTTTACATCACTGTTAAGAGGCCACCGAAAAACATGAAGGTAATATTCAGCATTACCTTTTTATTTCTACAGTTCCTTCACTTCAAGATGGAAAATATCACCAAACACAGTCAAGCTGTGCTGTTCAAGTACATGCACACACTGCCATCCTTTTTATCTCTCAGTCTTTTCACCGTCACATGGTTACGATTACACAGACCATGTTGCAGCCGTTTCAGATAACGGCATTCTCTTCTGGGCCAGCACTGCTTCAAAGTACTTATTCTTTCACCTTTGCTGTTTCAGCCATCTGAACTTCATTTCTATGAGCAACATGAAAGAACTTCAAAAATAGCAACTTCGATAAGGCAGTACCTAAGATGACCTGTGCTAAATGTGCTGGAAAATTTCCCCTCTCTATCCTGTCTCCTATAGGTACCAATGCAAGCTTTTATCAAAAATGATGCCTTCTATAATGCTACAATATCACTAAATAGTAAATACTGTTGACACTGGCGAAGTCAGTAAGGTTTTATTTCACAGAGCAGTCGTGCCCCAAAAGGTCATTGAGATTCCTATCAATCAAACAGCACCATTGCTCAGCCAAAGAAGCTGACCAAACTGCTAGGATTCCTGTAACTTTCAGGAAATATACTGTTCCACAAAGCTCAGTCCCATGGAATGTTCCCTCCCACTTCTTATCTACAAGTGGGGTAATATCCTTTCCTTATCTTTCAGAGGTGCCCTAACGGTGGCAAATCAAGGTACAGTATACATAATATGTTTAATGTTCATAAAGTAGCTTTCTGTCTGTGAAATGTATTTTTTTAAATTGCATATCCTCACCACCACCCCACCAAAAAAAAAAAAAAAAAACACCTTCCACTTCCTTCTCAAAAATCCATAAGGGGCATAAAATGTTTCCAGAAATTTTACATCCCTAGCATCTTCAGAACATTAAAAAACACATTGCAACAAGGACAACCCTTTAACCATTCCAGGTAAGTGTACATAGAACAGAAGTCTCTGGCTGCAAACACTTACCTGGAAGGAAGTCTCACAGAGCACAAAAGAACTTACCTACTTGCTTAAAAAAAAATTAAATCTCAGGCTTTGGACTACTGCCTGACTATATGCATTTGATTTTGAGACTAAATTATTTTTGTTCAGTGACGCCTGTAATTCAAAGTTCAGGGCTGCTGTTTTGCAATAAGAGACTATGTATGGGTTTTTGCTCTGGCTCAGATACAGTAAGCAGTTTGTTCAGTTCCAGTGTCCATTAGTGTGGAATGCACAAATAGCTGGGAACATAATGTTGACTTTTGGATTTCAGGTTGAGTTTCTCTGTTACAAGAAATGTCTTTAAAATTGACTGCATTTAATAGGGAAATCGCGGAGAAACAATAAACATGGGGCCGCATGATGCCATCTTTATAGAGCCACTCTTCAGACAGAATGGCACTTTAACGAGTTGCTAAATTTCTGGAAAAAGATATATACATAATTAAACAGATATATTTAGAAAGAACTTTGCATTTTCCCCATTAAAAGAAACTACTTTGCGGGCCATTTTCTGTCAAAATTAAAACAGAGGGAGCACTAACAATTTGGAGCCAAATGCTGCGAAAAGCTAAAAGCCATTTCTTATTGCCTTTCAGTCAAAGTCAAAGGCCTTTTGCATTTATTATGGGATCAGTCTCTTGTCAGTCACAGCCTCTTTGCAGGTATGCTTAGCCTCCAAGGCACCAAGTATAAAGTGATTTGTGCCTGTTATGCTAATTGCCTACAATTGACCAATGAATGGGTTTGATTCTTGCCAGTAGGCAGCTAAAGGAAAGCAAGCGCAGAGCGGCTTATGGGGGGAACAGTCAGCTGTCTCGCCTCTTGCTTTGGCAGGCAATTGGATCCTCTTATATGGCTGATTGTATGCACCAGACGTTGCCAACCTTTATTTGTCCATGGCCACATTTGCAAACCAGAGAAAGCATTGTGGGCAACTAGGCATGCACCACAAACATGCATACATGCATGCATGGTGGGGAATTCACAGCTGGGGATGGAATAGTCAACTCTTACCTCCCCAGTGGGACCCCCAAAATCACTTCTCCCCTGTTGCTACAAGACATCACATTCCCTACTGGCTACACTAGATGGCACCTGGCATCTTCTAAACCTTATTTTTGGGTGGGCCCATATCTGCCCACGTGCCATGTGGTGACCTATGGTGTGAACAAACTCTCCTGGGAAAATTATTCTACTTATTTATTTCATATAGCACCATAGGAGACAACTCCTAGGGGCTGACGTCCCTTTAGTCCCCACCCACAATAAAATATTTGGCTGACACTGCTGGCTGTCCTGCTGATGGCAGCTGGATGCACCTTCCATCCCCATCCCATCCCACTCAAACCAAGCAGTGGTGATGACTCCGCTTTCTAACCTCCCCCCTTCCCACATCCCCATGCCTGATCTGCGCTCACACCACCCACCAGATCTACTAGACTGCTCCATCCCTCATCCCAATGCCTGATCTTAAATTTCAGACATCGTGATATATCGGAAGATCATGGTGTCTAGCTGCTGATATATCACGATGTTGAAAACCAGATATCACTCAGCCCTAGTCTGTTGTTTTTTTTAGTATAGTCATACTTCGGTTTAAGTACGCTTCGGTTTAAGTACGCTTCAGTTTGAGTACGCTTCAGTTTAAGTACTCTGCAGACCTGTCTGGATCGGATTAACCCACTTTCCATTACTTTCAATGGGAAAGTTCGCTTCAGGTTAAGTACGCTTCAGGTTAAATATGGACTTCCAGAACCAATTACACTCATACCTCGGGTTAAGTACGCATCAGGTTGAGTACTCCGCGGACCCGTCTGGAACGGATTAATCCACTTTCCATTACTTTCAATGGGAAAGTTCGCTTCAGGTTAAGTACGCTTCAGGTTAAGTACAGACTTCCGGAACCAATTGTGTACTTAAACCAAGGTACCACTGTACACCTAGAATCATTTGCTTATGTGGCTACCCCACATTCATAGCTGCCAAGTTATCCCTTTTTTACAGGGATTTTCCCTTATGCTGAATAGGCTTCCTCGCGAGAAAAGCGAAAACTTGGCAGCTATGCCCACATTTTGTTCAAAAAATTGTTTGAAGATAACTACCATAGAGTTATCAAAATTTTCAAAATTAGGGGGTCCGTGTCTTGGCTTTTGAAAAATAGGGGCTCCTCAGTAATTAGCTAATTGGGAACCATTAGTCTAGATTATCCATGTCATCCGAGAATGCCTGCAGATGCCCGCCCAAACTTAGGACAGAAGTGATGTTACTGGGAAGAGGTGAGGCGTCCAGCCACCACCAGTCTGAGGTTGTCTACAAATTACTTTCAGGAGCAACAACAGCCACTTCTGTCTTAGTTCTAAGACCGCAAAATCCTGCAGGCATAGCATTCAGAGAAATGGAAAGACTTACTGAAGCTGGGGTGGGAGGGGGTGGGTGCAAATACACTCCAAATGCCAGGAGTTAGTATTTTCAGTTACCGATACACACAATGCTCTAGAGACATTTAAAGAAAGAATAAGACAGTTAAAGAATGAATAGGGCAAAGCAAAGCTGCAACAACCCGGCAGGATTCACATGCGCACACACTAATCATTTTAATACTTACGATTAGTGTGTGCGGATGTGAATCTTTTCTCCCTTCCAGAAACGTCACAGCAGACCCCCTCAAAGCCAGACTGGCTTCTCTATCAAGTTTGGTTGTCTAACTCAACAACCTGAATATTCTATCACACATGGACATGTCTTGTGCACAATGCCAGCTGCATAACCGTTTTGCATTGCACTGCGATTTCAAAATTAAATGCTTGCTAATTAGTTCCTTTCTATACGTTTGGTAATCTTATTAAGGCAGTTCATTAGGTGTCTCAGCAATTTGAAAATTACTAGGTGACAGAGCATGTTTTCCTTTTGTGAATACTAATTATTAGAAAATAGGGCCATTATTCAAGGATTTCTTTTCATCGTTCCATCCCCCCCCCCCCCCCGGCTTTAGTTGTAGCTGCATCTTCTTGTTTGAAGAGCTGTTCATTTAGACACTCTTTCTTAACATCTTCGAAAATAAATTGCTAAAAATATCGGGGGGGGGATCACAACTGCTACCTGTTATAATACTGGCTTTAATTATTACACTATCCTTTCTGGTGGGTTTTATTAGGCAGGTGAGGGAATATAATTAACTATATTTTATCCCCCTACAGACTCACGTGTGTGGGTTAACAGACAAAAGAATCAGCTCACTGCATGTGTTTAAAAGTGTGGGGCTCAGCAGAGTTCAAATCCCATCTTATGCAGTATAATTGAAAACATAGGAATTAGCCATTAGGCTGATCTCACCTTTTGTATTCCATTTTCCAAAAAAAACACACAAAAAAACAAAAAACCCACCCCAAGCTACAAACTGAAAAGTAAACCTCAGGCCCAGGGGCCCAATCATAGCTGCCAAGTTATCCCTTTTTAAGGGATTTTCCCTTATGCTGAATAGGCTTCCTCGCGAGAAAAGGAAAAACTTGGCAGCTATGGGCCCAATCCAGTCCTCCTGGGCTCTTCCTCCATCCCTCAATACTTTGCACAGGCCATGTCCTCCTATGCCACACCCCTCGCTGGTCTTGCCTGCCTGGTTGGGGGAGTGGCATGTGTTTGGCCATGCCCACTTATGCACCACTGGAATGTGCCCCCCCCCGGAAAGCTGCCCAAGATGAAATATGACCCTCAGTCTAGAAAGTTCCCGCACTCAGATTTACGTGGAAATACCAGGATCATGGAACCTTTTGCATGCACACCTGACCTATGCCCCTCTTCGATATAAAGGCACATTTGGTACCTCTCTTTAAAAGAAAAAGGAAAGAAAAAAATAGGTGTGAAACAAAACTACTGTGTTCAGTCCCAGCCAAAATGCTAGGAGGAAAGGCATACCCTGTTTCTCCAAAAATAAGACGTAGCCATAAAATAAGCCGTATTCAAGGAATATAAGCCATACCCTGAAAATAAGACATAGTGATAGGTGCAGCAGCAATGCCAGCCGGTAGTCCTCATATAATGCAAGATTCCTGGAAGAGCTCAGGCAGCAAAGCAAGACCATTGTTTAGGTTAACAGGTGCTGTTTTTATTAGCTAATTAATTACGATCTATCATCATGAAAATCTGATGCAAGCAGCATCCCAGGGGAGTTGGAAAAGGAAGTTAACACCACGCTTTAAAGAAGCAAAGCAACTTAAAAGTATCAGGCAGTTCTTTGGCATTAACGGGTTGTCACTGGAATCCCCAATCACATTGCTTAGAAGTGGATTCCAACATATTTCAATTGAAATTTACTTACAAGTGAGCTACCCTCAACCTGCCTTGGCTCTCCGTATTTGCACAATATAGATTATTAAGGCAGATGTACTTTCTATAGACATCTACAAGGTTGTCGTGATGCTGGGTATCTGAGGGCTGTCTATAGCCTTCAGCTCAAAAACTGATGGAAAGAAAGTACTTCAGCTAGGACCTATAGCAACCCTGACTTTTAATGGAAGCTTAGGGATTGTCCAGAACTTGCAAGATTCTCAGAACAATCTAACCTCTTCCATAACATTTTTTTAAAAAGTTTATTTTTGTGGTATCTGTAAACAAGAGGTCTGTTTATTAAGTTTCCATATGAAGTTGTCTCCTGTGAGTATTCAGACAATATAAAACTGGTGTCGTTCACATACTTTCACAGTCAATGCCAGTGTGATGTCTTGGGTGTAGGTGTGAACAGAGCATGCAAATTTTGGGAGTGTTATTGCACATTTATTACAACCTGAAGTAGACATCCTATGGGCCTATGGGTTTTTTTTTCCAATGCCAGGATTTATTTTGAGCTTAGACACTCCATGAATAAGCCCCATCACCCAATACATCTGGAATCTATTTACAGCGCAAGGACCCAAGCCATAGCTGCCAAGTTATCCCTTTTTTTAAGGGAAATTCCCTTATGCTGAATAGGCTTCCTCGTGAGAAAAGGGAAAACTTGGCAGCTATGACCCAAGCTTCTTCCTCATGGTATTATGATAGAGAATTTTAACGCTTCCAGGAAACTTAGTGGGATTTCCAGACAGACCAGAGTCCTGGTAAGTAGCCCTTGAAAGTGAGGCTGCAGCACAGCAAAACTAACACTGTTATGTACAAATACTTTTTTCCACTACAGCTGCATCCCATTGGCTGTTCTAGAATAATCAATAGATACACAAAGAGAGGGAAGCTAATTGATCTAAACCTTAATTGAAAAGCTAAACTAAATTAACAGCCAAGTAAGTTTGCTACAGAAGACACCACTCAGATCCAAAGACTTCTGAGTTTCCTGGCAAAGTACAGCCCTGGCATTAGGTTTTAACATTTATATCCTGCCTGTTTTACTCTGAGAGTACACAGGAACCCCATGCAAGGAATCAAGTAGGATCGTCATTTGATCAAAGTAGTGAGAGAGGTGAATACGGTAAGTTTGGCAGCAGAATACTGCATAGGCATATGGAGACCAAGAGGCCAGATATCAATTGTAGCAGACTACAGCTACACTCACATGGCAGTTTACTCCATCTTCCTAATGTTTCCACACCAGTTAACTTCTTCATTTTATATGATCTTTCACATGATGTGAAAGCATACTGCAACTGAAAGTTGTATGCATATGAGAGTATGCTAATCACTCAGGAGATGATTTCTTTCACAGACTTAATGGAGATTCTAAGACTCATATTCTGGAAGTCCAGAATATAGTAGAAGTTTAGCACTCATTTCCATGGTATTTGCTTCCAGAAAACATCTGTTTTCAGGGCCCCCTAACCTGGAAAATCACATGCGTTTTGTGCTGTAATTTCCTGCCACCTTCATGGCTCACATGATGCAATAAAATTGGGGGACTGCTCCAGCATATAGTCCTTTCCTGACGTTTTCATGGGTAAATCATGGGAGAATGGAAGAATGAGGGTGTAGAAAGGGTGCCCACAACATGTCTGTGGGCACCTGCTGTTATGTCAAACGACATGTGAATGAAATTTAGCACGACATGGTAGTATATTGGCTTTTTTTTAAAAAAAGTTTCATGACGCAACAGGTACTGCAATGTGAAAGGAGTGTTAGGAAATTGGTCAGGAACGCTAGAATTATAATCAAGAAAACTAACCTATTAGGACAGAAAACCTCAGAAAACAGAAGCAGAGAAGCTTCTAAACAATGGTTTGCCATTGTAAATAGGAGGTCAAAACCATAGCTTGGGTCCTAAACTACAGCTAGCTCAAATCACGGTTTAGTGTGTTGCCTGAAGAGTGCCTTCCTAATGTTCACCTGCCCCAACAGATTTTAAGGAACGTGCTGATGCTTGGTCAAAGCTTTGAAATGAACTCTGAATGTTGCTTGGCGGCGGCTGCTTCCTCTTAACTCACCCCACCCGGCCCCAAGCTAGCTTAGAACATGACGAGAGCTTCTTAACAGCTTGGCATACCTCTAATTTAACAACAGTCTCCAAATGTGTTCAAATAAACTGAGTGGCTTGAAGAACTATCCAATCATTAGCAAAATATTATCCCAGTCTTCTCCATGCCATTTTGAAGCAGGAATACAAACAGTACCTAGAATCTTGGAACATGAATAGATATTGCAGCTCTGAAGCAGGCCGCCCACTTTCACAGTAGGAATGGTTTGAATAGCACACACTTTGTAATCCTTTACTAAAGGAACCTGGTGGGCAGCCAAGTCCTGTTTGTTACACAGAGGACTGTTGCTTTCAGCAATGAAGGGTTATATTTAGGCAGGAATGACTTGAGAGTGATTTTTTTAAATTTTGGACTGTATTGCTGTTGCCCATCTATCACAGGCTCTTCCTGAAGTCCTCACCAAAGTGCAGTAGCCAAAAAACCAGCTACTGACGTATTCCTTCACTCAGGTTATATCTTCACAGTAACTTTAGGAAAATGGGGCTCAGTTACAGCTTATGATGCTCTGACGACGTAGCCGCAGTGGACAGGATCAAGTCAAATGTTGTCTACTTATGCTTTTGGAATGTCTAAATGTCTTGTATATCTTACAAGGCGCCAGGCGAAAACATTCCTCTTTAACCAGGCCTTTGGCTGACTGACATCTAATGCACTTTAAAAATGTGTTATGAAATGGGGGGCATTATTGGGTTGTCTTTGTTTTTATTATGTTTTTTTAATTGTAATTTTATGTTGTAAACCACCCTGAGATCTACAGGCATAGGACAGCATACAAATTAACTAAAATAAAATAAAATAAAATAAAAATATTGTTGTTATTATTATTACAGGAAGAGTGTTCCACATATATTGGCATCTTCTGCTTGTCCTCACCACCCTTCCCCAAAAGTCGTCTGGTGTGTAGAGAAGAACTTGGGGGGGGGGAGCAGCAGGCAAATATTTCATTTACTTGTTCTGGGGTGTACAGAACAACAGCAGACAGTAGGCAAGGACCTCAGCACAAGTGAGGGAAAACACAACCTCTCTACAAAGTCCCCTGTACTTTCCTGGGAGGTCACAGGAGAGGCAGAGTCACTTATGTTGCCATTTGGAGAAGAGAAGAAACAGCAGGAGTCTCTCCCACTCGTTAGTTCTGCATTTTGAGGGGGGGGGGGTTAAAACTCTTGCAACATCTCCATCTAGCCATTTGAATGCGTCAGAAGGCTCAAGAGAGAAAGCAGGGTGGAGAGGGGGGGGAGATCTAATTTGTGCTGAGGTTTGGAGAATGTTAGAAAACAGCAAGAAAGACTTGGGGGTAGCCTGCCAATTTTGGACAGCCTCGGTGGTTCAGTCAGAACGCCTGCATGGCTTTTATCACATGCTTAGTGCTACTGCCTGGGCCCTAGGATATATAAATGTTAGGACCGCAGTGTAAAACATGCTCAGCAACTTGGGGAGAGCAAGCTGAGTGTGATCAGTACTCCCCCCCCCCAAAAAAAGGTGTTTAGGGTACTCTCATTTTGACTCAAGAAAATCACCATTTTATAGTTCAAATTGGGAAAAATAAATACAGTAAATGGACAAAAGTACAAAGATTCACAAAATGTTTAGGGGTATGCATACGCCTGCGTTCCCCCAGAAAAAAAGCAAAGAGTGTGATAGAAAAAAGTACTTCAGTTAGCTTGAAAAGCACAGTGCTCATCTTGCCTTTAGGGATCTGAATTCCTAGAGAAATACATACATATACACACAGCCCAGCTTGGGACCTGGTTACCTGAAGAAACACCTGCATCCATAATAGACCAGACCAGCTACCGAGATCACAGAAGTAGGCCCTCTTGGTTGTGCCTCAGCATTCAGAAATGCATCTACTGTAGAGGCAACTAGGAGAAGGACCTTCTCAGTCTTGGCACCTGGTTTATGGGATCCTCTGCCCTTGGGAATGAGATGAGCACTAAGCTGGTTGGGTTTTCAGTGTCTCCTGAAAACACAATTGTACACCCAGGACTTTGGGTATTACTGATACGTGGGCTTGAAAGCTGTCCTGGTTACTGAATTCATAAGCTGCATTGCAATGTGTTTTTATTGGTTTTAAATGTTCACGATCAGATTGTGTTCTAAGGTCATATGGAAGGCAGTATATATATAATCACAGAAACATAGAATTGTAGGGTTAGAAGATAAATATTAAAAACTAAGTGAATACACAAAAATGGGTACAAGTCCCAAACAGTAATATCCATGCTCCCCAGACATTTCCCCTCAGAAGCTCTTGACCATGTTGATACATTAGGGACTTCAGGACAATAGGTACTAGATCATTATGCATTTGAAATGTGGGCTTATGCTAGCCATCAGCTTTAAAACAAAAGTGATTTCCCCCTTGTGGAGCCACAGTTTGCAAGAGAGAGTTTGCAGAGAGAGGGTAGTGAATAGTTGATGGAAAAAGAAATGGCAAAGAGAAAAAAGATGGGATACAGATACTTGTTCAATAGTGCCAGTCATGCAGGAATAAGGAGCTTGTCCTATAGATCTGGGAGGACTTGATAACTATGGAAGGGGAAATGCAACCAATTAAAACCAGTAAGAAGCAAACACATAATAGCTCTGCTACATACTGTACTGAAGCTTCACTCAAGCCCTGACAGTTGAAAATAAACAGCAAGAACTACCCCGAGAATGCAACTGTAAGGACAAAGAGCCTAAAAAAATTCAACAGAGGAAAAGAAATATTTTCAAAAGATTGTTTCAGAATGATTGAGCTTTATTAATGAGCTATAATCTACCTTCTTTCAAAAAGAGCACTTTTGTCCCTAGGAATGAGGATGGTGGGTGGGTTTGAATGTCTGTGTGCGAGAGAGAATCAGTATCAGGATGCAGATGAAATACTGTATAAAAGTATACTGTATAAAAGTGTATAACTAGTCGTGGAATTTTATGTATATGCTGGTTTCAATTTTCACTCAAGATTCAACCAATTTAAAAAATATGTTTACAAGGCAACTGTAACACGACCATTGGAATATTTGAACATATCATAATTTGCTCCCCCTTTTGCTACACAAAAACGTATGTAATTAAACCTAAACCAAACCCGGCTTCATTCATAATGAAACAAATTAGAAGCAAATTTACATGATGAAATGAATTAATTGAAAAGGAACCAAAATTTAATTGAAGGTGATTATTTTCCAAGCAGCTCAGTATAGGGTTGCTACACCCACCCACCCCAGGCATAATAGTTTGATCTGCACAAAAGACTAACCACGGTTTGTTTAGCCGAAGTGTGGTTTGCCTGAAGACCAAAACCCAACTTGGCTGACTAACTATGGCTTGCTTTCTGGCAACAAATCACAATGGCCTGGTTCACACATCACATTAAACCACAGTTAAAATAAGTTTTGATTTAATGTGAATGAGCAATATGCTAGTGCATACTGCTGAAATTGTGGGTGCTCCACTCCTCTGCTGCACCGAGAAGAAAACAACCCACAGTCCAGATTGCTATTATATCTGAACAGAGGCTTGTGGTTTGTTTTCCTCAAAACTTACCCTGAGCGGTAAGCCAAGAACCAGGGCCAGCACACCCATGAGGCAGGCTGAAGCAGCTGCCTGAACCGCCACTGGATAAGTGATGCCTACATTGGCGCTGACTTCCAGAAACATTTCACTGAAATCTCGCGAGATCTTGCCAGAAGTTGGCAGCATTGCCGCTGCTTCGCGCCACCGCCATGCAACCTAAGCAAAGGCTGCTTCGGTGGGGGTGGCACGGCACTTCTTATTTTGCCTCGAGCGGTGAAACGGGACATGCTGTCCCCGCCAAGAACAAACCTTGGCTTCCAAGCGTGATTTTTCTTTTCGAAGAGAAACAAGCCACAAAGTTCAGAAGCAAAGAACAAGCCACATCATGGGTTTTTTCCCCTTTTCTTTCTGGAGTGGCAGCAGGAGTTGGAGAAGAGTGAAGCTCACCCTATTTCAGCAGCATGCACCAGAATATGTTGTAGGCTCTAGCTTATACCGCAACAAACCAGTTAAGTATGTAAGTTGCCGCAAAACTCTGTTGTTTCTAATCCACGTGCTTTTAGACTATGTTCTTAGAGTGGAGGTGTGAGGGAGTCATGCATAATTTCTACAATAAGGTGTTTGAGGTGGAGCTCAAGCCAGTATGGAAGGCCTTAAATCTAAGTTTAAATCAGCTCCTTAAATCAATGCTTGCCAGGGCAGGTTGAAGTCTCTCAGTGGTGACAAATGAAACACTGTACATAGTCACATATTTTTAAAGAGGAGGTGGGAAGTGGAGGCATAAAATGAACATGGTTAAAAGGGGAAATGGGCAGATCTACAAGTTCAAGACCAGCCACACCTGCAAATACAGGTTGTTGTTTTTCTACTTTCATCACTCATTCACCCAAACGTTCACAGAAATGTGCAGCAAATTCAAGCTGCCTCTAGAAACACCACCTCAATTCCAGTTCTCAATTAACCGGGCATCTTTCTTCACTTGTACACCTTAAGTGTAAGTCATCTGAAGCTATATGAATTTATTCCAGAACTGTTGAGGAATAAAAATAAAGCCTCTCTCCAATAGGTTTCAATTAAAAGTGTAATCAAACATCCTAACTTCCATGATAATTATAATTATAATTAACTTAAATTAATATATATCACTAAGTGGTAACAGATAAATTGGCAGCCTAGGGATTTCAATGCAAACAATTATCTCTTGCATGGGGAATGGAGAGGTTACTGCAATTTTAACAAATAAAATCAGAGAAGCAAATCATTTAATGAAGACTTCATGAAGACGAGAACTGGAATATTTGCATCCGCACAACTGTGAGTGTTGAAAACCAAGTTTAGAATGCAGTGAAGCAAAGTGATAAGGGCATTTTGTAATGAGGACCCGAGTGCCTTACACAGGTTAATAACCGCATGTAATGCTCCAGTAACACCTTAGAAACCAACTAAGTTTGTCATTGGTATGACTTAGTTGGTCTCTAAGGTGCTACTGGAAGGAATTTTTAAATTTTGTTTCGACCACGTCAGACCAACACAGATACCTAACTACCTGTAACTAGAACGCATGTATTGCTGTTGGCTTCCATGAATGCACATATATAGGATTCTGCACAATGCCAACACTGAGAGGACTTGTACCCAGTGTAGAAAGGTTCCTGCTGCACAAAACCATTTTCTTTTGTAATGTGTCACTTGTGAATATCAACTGAAGATAGACTAGGGATGCTTGAGGAATTGGTTCTTCCCTAATTTCGCCACTAACCTAATCTGAACCATTTAGAAACCTTTGGATTTTGCAGTTCTTGGAATTTTGTGGTGCAGTTCTCAGCTCAAAAATGATTGTGGTGAAACTATGTACTTTATTTTATATACTATGTACTGTGTATTTTAATGGGACCCAGGTGGCGCTGTGGGTTAAATCACAGAGTCTAGGGCTTGCTGATCAGAAGGTTGGCGGTTCGAATCCCTGCAACGGGGTGAGCTCCCGTTGCTTGGTCCCAGCTCCTGCCCACCTAGCAGTTCGAAAGCACATCAAAGTGCAAGTAGATAAATAGGGACCGCTCCGGCGGGAAGGTAAACAGCGTTTCCGTGCGCTGCTCTGGTTCGCCAGAAGCAGCTTTGTCATGCTGGCCACATGACCCGGAAGCTGTCTGCGGACAAACGCCGGCTCCCTCGGCCTATAGAGCGAGATGAGCGCCGCAACCCCAGAGTCGGACACGACTGGACCTGACGGTCAGGGGCCCTTTACCTTTACCTTTACCGTGTATTTTATCCTAAAGTGCATGTGAAACTGTACTTTAGGATAAAATACATTTGGAAATGCGTACTGAGATAATATTTTTAAAATGCGTATTTTTTGAGAAATGCTACCATTTTTGTATGATTAAAGGGGGGGGGGAGAACCAGATCAATGAAAAAACAGGTTGGGATAAGAAAGCATGTGACATTGACACACACCAGAAGGAGACTGATGCACCCATCCATAATCAAGAACCATTTCTGCAAATCAAATGTACCAGTTAATGCCATTTTTAAATTCAACACTACAGATACCGGAAATGCCAAAACCAATTTAAAACACTGCTTGTTAAAATAGCTTGAGGCAGTCAGCTTCACAGAAATAATTATTTTGGGTGTTTTTGAAAGCCGTTTCTAAGGAGAGGTTGAAAGGTGCACTTTAGGGACACGCGAACTCTTATTTGATGGATTAAAACAACGGCAAAATATATTGATGTGAGACAGGAAACACTGTAAAAGTTAATAAACCATCAACTACAATGATTAAGTATATGGAGAAGCAATTCCATATGTTATGTGAGAAGCTGCAAGAGTTTAGTGGCCTTGCATCATTTATTCAGAGATTTTCCTCACATGTCCAGTTCCTCTAAATGGAGCAGGGTCTGCTGCCTCGCCAAAGACAGTGCATGCACTGTGCCCAAAAGTGCTTTCACACACTATGAAAAGCAATGGATTGACCTAAAGCAAGAAGGGCTCTTGGGGTGGTTTCACTATAGATCAGGGGTCCCCAGACTTACCGGGCTTCGGGCCGGTGCCCGCCGCGCCGACCACACGGCGGGCCGGAGGGCGGGGGAGTGCGCGCCGTGCGTATGCGCACACGCACACGGCCGGGGGAAAAACGCCGAAAATCGCTTGTGCGCATGCGTATGGGCCTCCCCCGACCCGGACGTGCACCGGAAATGACCTCTTCTGGGTCGGGAGAGGCCCATACGCATGCGCACAAAGGATTTTCGGCGTTTTTTTTCCGATTTTGAAGATCGCTGCCGCGCCGCGCGCCGTAAGAGCGGGGGGTGGCAGCGGGCAGCGGGGGGCGTCGCGGGCCGGATTGGGAGGCCAATTGGGCCGCATCCGGCCCAGGGGCCGTAGTCTGGGGACCCCTGCTATAGATGAAACCTGTAAACCAAAATCCAATTATTCATCAAGTGCTAGGTGGATGCTAGGAATCCCTGGCTAGGGACCTATTCATACTGCATGGATTTCCATTATGAGGTTCTTGTATAGTTATTCTGTATAAATGACGGGTGATGTGGGAACCACACATCAGCTATAAAGGGAAACACAAACATCCATAACTTTAGGGACCACTGCAGTGTGATTGTCAGCACCGTTTCTAAAATGCACATTCTCATCAGGATGGCACTGACCTGTGAAAACACCTTCTTAGTAAGGGTTCCCTGTTTACAGAATGCCCTCCCTAGTGAGGTGCACCTGGAATACTTCCTCTTCACCCAGTAATTTAAAGGCTGAAAATACACTGTTACTGGCAACCTAGAAAACAATAGCTGAGAGGGTACGTACCGGTAACTGTTTTTAAACGTTCATATGCTTTAAAAAATGTTTTTTATTAATTTACTTTTAAGGATTGTATTGTTGTTGCTGTTTTGTTGCCCTGGGCATCTTTGGCAGGATCAAAACTTAATAAATAAACCAGGAATGTTTGCAAGAATTAGAACAGTCAAATCCAAATCCAAGTAAAATAAAGCAAATTACTGTACATTCCACTCAATCATTGACTTGTTCCACTGTACAGTATCCTGATCTTACAAGCAATTCAAGTCAGCCCTGGGAACTATTTTTGCTTGGCTAATCAAGATGGGACCGAGAGACAAGTCAAAGAACAGCCTCCACGCAGCTGCAAGCCCATGTGAAGCCATTACAACAAATTCAATATAATGAACTTATTCTTTGCAAATCAACACATCACTTAAGGAGGATGGTGCAGGCCAAACTGAAAGCAGATCAGAGGTAGCAGTTTCATATAAACAAAACATGACTATAAATATCACATAATTGCATGATTATGCAATATGGACACCACCAGTTGAATAACTCATGAAATGCACTCATAAAAAGGCATGATCGGTCACAGTAGCTCATCATGCAACTAGACCATATGTGGTATATGGAAGTTTAGTAAGGAATGTATCAGATATGGAGTGATGTTCAAGGAACTACCACAGAGAAGCATCACTTATCTGGAACAAGCTCAGTTATATAAAAAATCCATTTGTTAAAATGGGTTTTCACAACACGACCCCAGTGGGCTTCTCCTTCTTTACACAGGAGTTAAGCCTGGGCTTCCAGCAGCCAGTCTGGGCTTCCATTAATACCCCAGAACTACCACGAAGGTACTGCATAACCTTAAGCCTTTTATGTGGTGATGAAATGTGAATGCAGTCTTACTGGAAGTGATGTTTCATGAAAAATCACAAGGCAATTGTCAATCCACTCACAAGCGAATATAACTTTCTGCTTAATGGGAATGTACAAGGCAGTCCAAGCTGATAGCCCCAAAAGGATGACCTTTCAAAAGGAAGCCAATTAAGGGATGGACTGCGGACTAAAGAAAGAAAGCACACCCCAAATCCCCAAAGCAGTTTCTGTATGGGGTGGGGGGAAGCACCCCTTGGAAGCCAGGAGAGGTGTTTGATACAGAATTAGAATATATCACTCCCTCTAATGGCAAACTCAGGCTGGCCATGTCCAGGGCTTTTTTTTTCAGCGGGAACTCAGTTCTGGTACCTCTCAGGTGGGTGCCATTGCCAATCTAAGGGAATGAGGGAGGTGTTCGTGGTGAGTGAACTAGAAAAATAGCACTGGCCATCTCTATGGCTTCGTCAGGAAAATGGCCCCAACAAGAAGCACGAGAAGGGGTGTCTCTGAATGCTCGGTGAGTCCTGAGGGTTGCAGAAATTAAAATTATAAAATGAAAACAAGAAAGGGCCAACCACCATCAATGGAAAAAGCAAGAGCTGTGCATACAGGCACCCACAAGAAGGAGGAATTGGGAAAGGATGTGGCCCTGCATTTGTGCACTTTTTGAAGAAGTGTAACTATTGCTATTTGTAAAGTGAACTACCATTAAACCAACTGATTTATTTACACAAAATCTTTGCCTTCCTTCTGTGCCTCCTCCCTCAGAGGTCCAGAGGACAGCAACACGAGAACAGGCATTTTCTGTGGTGTTACCTCACTTGCACCAGGCAAAAACATTCCTCTTCTCCCAGGCCTTTGGCTAATTAACCAATCTATGACCTTTTAAGCTGTGTTGGGGGCTTATTGTTTTCATTTGTTACTATAGTATACTGTATATGTTTGTGTTTTTATATTGTAAACCGCCCTGTGATCTTTGTGTGGTAGTGGCCCAAAGGGCCATAATGAATGTGATAATGTGAACCCCTATACTGTAAATCCTTGAATATGTTTCTAATAGAGAAGTTATGGTAACCAGCTGCTTTGAAACTGATGATTTGGCAAGATGCCGTCCCCCACTGGGACAGAAGGACAGCTAATTCGTCAATCACAAAGATACAGCTCTTAAGCTATAACATAAGTTGATACATGGTACAAATGGCTACATGTAACACAGGTTCCCAACATGCATACTAACACAATGTAACACATCACGGTGAGAATCAAAGTTTAGTTAGCAATGCTTATTGTGCATGTGTTTTAAACATGAAATGAGGTAATGATGTACATGATTGGTTGAAATTGAAATCCTTTGTTTGAAATGTTATAAATACCCCTGCCCGGACCTTTGGGCAAGGTTGCAGTTTTGCAAAAAGATTCGACTGTAACCTATTGCTTTGCAATAAACCACAATGGACTCCTAACTCCTCTTGTCTCTGAGTTTTATTGGCGTAACTCAGAAGATAAGCCCTTTTTGGCTTACAACACTCGGATGAAAGGTGGTGTAGAAATTTAATAAATATACATAAAAAATGCTAAGGCATTTTGCGGAGGGAGGGAGCATGTGTATCTAACTATTAGCAATTAACATTGGCTTGTTTTGTTTGTAGCTAAATGCATTATAATCTGAAATAATTGGTTATGGCTATCATTGGTGCACTCTGCTGCTTTTAATTAAATTACACCAGAAAAAAGTATCTGAATTAGTCCATGCATTAAGAAGGAACACCTAACAAGTGATACATGCAACAAAAACAACAACAACCAGGGAGCAGGGGCTATATAATTTCTACACTTAAATTATGGGGATACTTATCTTCTAACAGGGCAATCATGCATGAATCAACTCAGAATAAAATTCTACTGAGTTCAGTGGAACATACTCTCCAAAAAGTGGGTATAGGGTCACAGTAAAAGGCTTGCATTTTAAAATGGTGTTAAAATCTTTTTAGAATGGTTCAGTGGAGGAGTTGAAAAGTTTGTTCATAGGAACAGTTTCATAGGTTATTCTGAACCACAAATCTTTGGAGTAGAATCAGAAAGGTGAGACAAAAAAATCACAATGTTTGCCAAAACATAGGACAGTCCTCTGTTTCGAAGGTGTCATCTTTTTTAAGGGCTGTCTTGAAGTTGCCCACCAAGTTAGCAACACACAGGAAGCACAGAAGACACCCGGTGTCTTCCCTATTATGTGCGGTATTTCAATTTAAAATACAGTAATTATTTCTAAATTTGCACCTACACATTTATATTATCATATGCAAGCTTTATGCAAATTTCTGTCCTCCTTCACTCTCTTTTTTAATTATGCAAATCATGTTTTTAACTAGGATGGCAGAAAAAGAGAAGGGGAGAAGTCAAGGCTGCCCCTCACTTGCAATAATAAGTCACCTAAATCAATAAACACATTTTAAGAGATAGTTATGTGTGTTTATAGAAAGGTTTGAAAATGACCCTCAGATGTAAATATGCATGCGTATCTGAAACTAAAGCTGAACTAAGAGAGGAATTATATTTCTTTCCGAAGTATCAACCGTCTTAAAACTATCAGCTCCTCAGTGAGCCACTGAGGAAGCTGTAAGCAGAAATTACAGGATTTCTATTTGGCAATGAATGGTAAGAGGAAGGCGTGAAATCATGAAGCTGTGTTCTACAGATCCAAGGCTGACCTTGATTTCCAATTATGACTGACATTTAAGAGACCAATGTCTGTTTCATGTTCCCACTTTTCCACATGAACCCTGCAAAACCTGTGGACCCTGTTGCACTTGCAACACCGGTAATTATTTCTCTTTTTAACATTCTGCAGTGCAGACAGCTTGTGGGGATGGGAAGAAAGGAGAATAAGGTAGGTGCGGGGACTGCACCAACCAGAACTATTAAGCTGTGTACAGACAGTGGGGAAGATACAAGCATCATTCTGTAATCCAACCATATGTTTACCACTTATAGAAGAACACATACTTTTCACTGTAGTACTGAAAGTTAGGGGGAGACAGACAGCACAGAAGTTCGGGATTCAGATCCACACACACACACCCCAATACCAGTTATCTGTTCCCATTTATAACTGCTGGAGTGTTTTAACTCCTCAATTTATTTGTAAGGTGGTTTATTTAGCTTTTAGAGGTGTCTTATTTGCTTCTGCTTAATTATTATTTTTTAACTGTGGCTTTGCATTTGTTTTACTTTGTATGTTGCCTAGATAACTTTCATAACAAGGCAACTGGCAAAGCTAAAGAAATGAATAGTCAAAAGCAAACGTTACACAACACCCAGGAAGTCATTTTGGCTAAATGAAGCAGACTGGAAAGCCAATGGACCCCAATAAAATGCTTCAAAGTTTTTACTAGTTCTGATAAATGAGTTTACATCTGAAGTCATCTTCAGAAATAGCTGAATTCATTCCCCTTGTACAAAATCCATACTTATTAGCGGCAAAGGTACAAAATGGATGCGGTTGCTACTGATTTATGACAACCCACTGCCACAGAAACATTTCATCACAGCACGGCAGAGTCAGTGATTTGTAGTCAGGAAATCAAAACTCCAATTCACGCAAGAATGAACAAGCCAGTGAGGATTATTGCAGCAAAGAAAACAAAATCCACTTGGTGTGTGTGTGTGTGTGTGTGTGTGAGAGAGAGAGAGAGAGAGAGAGAGAGAGAGAGAGAGAGAGAGAGAGAGAGAGAGAGAGAGAGAGAGAGAACGAACGAACCAGGGTTACATTGGGGGGCGGGCACCCCCTGAAAACACTTGCTTGGAACCCAAATTTCACTCTATTATATATTCACAACTCAAACTTCCACTTAAACAGCAGCCTCTGTTTTAAAAACTTAATGTTGATGGAGTGGCCATGAACTCTGCATCCCTAAGTGCAAAACGCCTGCATCCATACAGGCCAGCTTAAATCAACAGTCAGCCTTCTCTGTAAATGCATTATCAATGGGGAGGCATCTAGCAGCTTAATATCTTACAACCAAAATGTGTTTTGTGGAGATAGTGCAGGGATTGAAAACATCAACGGAATCTTAGATTACTTTACTCCTTTTGTGTTGCTTTTATCATTACATGGCTTCTTATAAAGTCACATTCCTCCCCTAAGTGCCCTTGCTTTTAGCAAGAGCTGTTTCTTTGTCCACATGTTTTTCCTGGCGTATCTTTATATATGGATTATAGCACTACAATAGTTTTTACAGAACTAAAAAAAAAATTGGTATGCATGCACCAAGAATCAAATGAAGATCCATGGGATTCATGTCAGCAAAAGACAGGCAACTTGGGTTTTTGCCCCCAGAGCAGGGTCTTCCAAAATGCAACTCTTTGGTTTTCCCAACAGAATTAATGAGGTCCATTAACTTACACCACTAAGGTAGAGGATTAACCTTCATCCTGCCCCTTGTGATCTGAGAATCAAGCCTACTCCTATCAACATAGCTTCGCCCTGTAGTTTAGGTCATGCTAAGCCCCACGGGTAGCACTGTGGTCTAAATCACTGAGCCTAGGGCTTGCCGATCAGAAGGTTGGCAATTTGAATCCCCACGATGGGGTGAGCTCCCACTGCTCGGTCCCTGTTCCTGCCCACCTAGCAGTTCGAAAGCACATCAAAGTGCAAGCAGATAAATAGGTACCACTCCGGCAGGAAGGTAAATGGCGTTTCCGTGTGCTGCTCTGGTTCGCCAGAAGCGGCTTAGCCATGCTGGCTATGACCCAGAAAAACTGTCTGCGGACAAACGGCGGGTCCCTTGGCCAGTAAAGTGAGATGAGCGCCGCAACCCCAGAGTCGTTCGCGACTGGACTTAACTGTCAGGGGTCCTTTATCTTTATCTTTAAGCCCTACATGAGTATTCCCTCCAAACAACAGTAAACACACAGAGAGGGAAAGTGGGGCCATGCCTGGTAGTTCCATAGCCCCACCTTCTGGCATCCACACACTGGAGGAAGGAAGGTCTACAAAGAGGAGTTGCTTATACACACATAGCACCCCCATTATAAAAAGGGGGAAAACACCTGACCAATACTAGATTTGGCATGTGGAACTGAACCAAGTTCTCCCTGGATTCTTTAAGTCCAGCGCTGGACTTGTGGCTCTTACAAGCACTGAGAACTCAGGTTATTATTCCTTGGGGGGAAAGGAGGCGTAGTTAAGAGTAAACATTGAGCCAGTGCCAACACGTGCCAACAAAGATTGGTTTGGAACTGTGTGAGTGAGGACTCCCTAACATCCCATTATAAGTCACTTTGCAGGGTTGGATGTAACTGCATGGTATAGTTTGTGCTAAGCAGGGAATATGACTGAGCATATAAGTGAAGGAGGAAGCAAACAAGCTTTTTAGCATTGGTTGGGAGGACTAGGAATGCTATGCCCTGAACCTGTGGCACTAACTGCTTAGCTTTGCTTATTGCCAGCAGTTTAACCTCTGACACATGAAGAAATGTGGTAAAAAGAATTATGCTACTGCAACATTTCCTGAAAAATATGTGCCACTGAATTCAGTGGGGATTACTCTCAAGTATATGTGCATAGGATCACAGCCTCAAACCTGCAAGTTGGTCCAAATCTTGTTGAATCAGAAGTGCTACTGAATGCAATGCGATGTACTTCCTACTGATAGTTATGTGTGCTTAGTAATTTTTCATTAGGTTTCCTAAGAAATCCCAGACTCAGGGATGTAAATTGCATAAGTTTACAGTCATACCTCGGGTTACAGCCGCTTTAGGTCGCGTCTTTTTGGGTTGCGCTCTGCGCCGAACCCGAAAGTACTGGAATGGGTTACTTCTGGGTTTCAGCATGCGCGCATGCGCAGAAGCGTTAAATCGTGCTTTGCGCATGCGCAGAATCACGACCTCACGGATCACATTCGCAACCCAAGCATCCACTGTATTTCAGTTTTTTGCAACTGTGCTTCCTAGTGCACAGGTATATCCATAGGTATATCAAGCACCAACTACCACATCACAATCGCAACAAGGTAGGTTTTGGTGCATCCAGCACTGATCTAACTCACCTCTTTTATATACAGTATGTCACAAATTTAAAAAAAGTTTTCAAAAGATGAATTTTGTCAACTCTACTGACAGTGGTCAAATTCAAGCATTCATAGCTGAAAAAGACTTTAACAAATGCATCTCTGCCACACTTGATGTGGCATGTGTACAAAAAAATCCCACTACCAGTTTGCTACAATCTAGTTCACACATACTGTGAAAAAATGGAGAGCCTGAATTTCTAGGACCTTCGGCCTGGTATCATGTGCTCAGCCTCTTATGATTTTTAAGAGAAAACTGTTGCCAGCCTGAACACATTTGCCTAAATTGTTGACTCAAGTTGTTGCCGACTGCATAGATCCTAATTTACTAACAGCAGCAGCATGGGCCAGTTTATAACAGTGAATGCAAAACATCAATCTTTAGAAATACAAGCAACTAAATTAGTTTTATGGCACTTGCCATAAAGACACAATGAAGAACATTCCTATTTCAGCTGGGCATAGCTTGGTCCAAAGCTTTAGGGCTCACCCTCACTTCCCTTTGCACCATGTTTCTAGGCATCAATCCATGTCCAAGCGGTTTGTTTGGGTTTGTTTGTCCTGGTGGTTTCTCCCAGGTTTTACCACTTAATCGCATTTTCCACAGTTTGCCATTTGCTCCAATTCAGCAGTGAAATGCAGGTTTTCACGGGGAAAGCACCAGGACACAAACAAGCAACTACTCAAACACGAACATGGAAAGTCCAGACCCACCTAGAAAGGTGAGCACTTATAACTGCATTTCAGAAAAGCTGAGACACTGGGAATTAATGACAAGACACACTGGGATATAGGAAGCTGCCTTATACCAAATCAGGCCATTGGCCTGTTTTGTCTACACTGACTGGCAGCAGCTCTCAACACCATCCTGAATCCCTAAGGTGGTCTGAAAGTAAAGGATCCAAACAATGGACCAGTTTAATGACAGGATTATGCGGCTTGGAAAGAGATAGGCTCTGCAACCTTGTTTCACTTCCAGACCTGCTGCAGTGACAGGCAAGAGTTCTCGACCAGGAGGAATGTATTGGGAGAGCCATGAACCCTTCCATGTACACTGTGGTCTTGTTGACTTCCTAGCCACTTACCAGCTGGGCTCACGTTATGTGCATCTAAACTTCCCTCTTAGATGTTCAGACTGCACCAGTGTAATCTCACTGTATACAAGTTGTACAAGTGACAATAAAGTATTTCAATTTCATCCCAAAATCCTTTCAAGACACACATTTTGATATCAGCAGCACACCAGTGTTTGTGTACCATAAAAGTTAACAGTGCTGTTCTCAAAAAAGCAGCATCTTCCTATCAGTTCAGAGGACTGGCTTAAGAGCGCAAGATAAAAAAACACTTGTGAGTTGACAAGAATCAATATTGCACCTTGTGGGGAGAAGTGAGGAAAGTCATTTCACAAACACAGGTGCCATTTTAAAATTAGTGCTTCTGAAACGGGGGGGGGGGGAGAATTTGTGTGATAGTCTGATGCACAAAAAAACCCAGGGGGTAATCTGTGTGCCATTCTCTTGTACATGAGTATCTGCACTTTAGAAAACACATTACCTTGAAATACAAATATTTTACCTTGGATGACTGCAAGAATGCTGGTGCATGTATATGTACACTGAATATGAATGTAAACGCTACTTTTTTAAAAAGGTGTGTTCCTCCTCATAAGAGTCAGATTTGGAAATATCCACATTAATGGAACCAGCCTGAAAGAATGGCATGTTACATATATCCTAGGTCTTCATGAGGATGAAGTCAGCTGAAAGGTTTTGCATCCATTGAAGGCAACGTCCACAAAATCTGTGAAAATAATGCCTGTGAAAATATGCGAGGGGGAACCTATGGCCCTCCAGATGATGTTGGACTACAACTCCCATCATCCTTGACAATTAGGCATGATGGCAGAGGCTCAAAGTTTTTATTTTGAAAGATGTATTTGATTAATATCCCATTTGGTGGTATTCTACCATAAGATACAACTATGCAGATTTACTTCCAACTACTGTAGTTCCTTTAATCTCTGTGAGTCTTAGAATCTCCATTAAGTGTGTGAGAAAACTAATCTCCTGAGTGATTTGCAAACTCTCATATGCATATAATTTTCAGCTGCAGTATGCAACTGGTGGTCAGACATGCACAATTTCCACAGTCACACACCACATATCTGCTCTCGTGAGTTTCTAAATGCATGAATTATGGGGGTTCAAAAATGGTCAAAACTGGAAGCTGCCTCCTTGAGGTTTTGTAAGGGCAAAACTCTTTAGAAAGAAAAGTCTGATCTCCAAGATTCTCAGTTCCCACTTTTTATTTTATTTTATTGTCACTATAGAAAGAGCTTGGCCACTAGTGGCTCCTATTCCTGACAAATGCATGTCAGGAGCAAGGATGAGAAGATGACAGGATATGTCCCCTCTGCATCCTAATGAGAAAAGCTGGACAATAGCCCTGTCACCTGAAAGTTGTTTTGTCTAAGAGAGAAGGGCTAAGTGCAAGACAGCATTTGCATGTAGTGGAACATCAATATGTTTAGACTCTATGGGGGAGGGAAAAGATGAAACCAAGTTTGGAGGGAATCTGAAATAGAGAAGTGGTGGATGTGGAAACACAATCATCACCCCTGCTTTGCAAATCCTCTCTTCCCAAAGCAGCTTTTCCTTACTGGGGTTTTATTACATGCAGAGATAATTAGGGCTAAGTCTATGAATGGAGTCCCTAAATGCATGAGTGATAGCTGGAAAGAGCTCTTTCTGCAAAGAGCGTTAGCTGAGATTTAACTAGCCCACTTGGCATTCTGTTTGTTTTTAACAGGTTAACTTTTGACATATCAGAATGAAATCCAGTATACACATTTAGGGCAAATCTACAATTTACATTGGAATACCAGCTCAACGCTCAACAGCTGTTTCCAAAGAGAAAGGTGGGAAGGAAACACAAAATATATTGCAATGTCACATCTGCTCTGGAGACTGGGATATTGGAACTAAAGCTGATGGGCACTTTTAGGACACCATTCCACTTTGCAAGTCTGAACCCTAGCTTAATACCCACACCCATTTTATTTTTATTTTATTTTAAATAAATTTTATTAGCTCCAAACCCATTTTCAAGGCAGCCAGAAAATATAAGTGAGTTAAGTCATAACACTAAACTATGGCTTGCACCCCTCTGTTGCAATCAAGAGAAGCAGATTGGTTTAAAAGTGGAAGTGAAGGTTTCCAGCCAGTGTTTCCCAGAGTTTGTGCTAACTGTGGTTTGCTGTTATGTCTGAATTCACAGACCACTGACAAGCCACTAGTACAGCCACTGCTCAGTCTCTCAAGAGGCTGCAGCACCACAGGGACAACAGCAAACCTATGAAGTTGAGTCCTAAAAGAGCAAGGAAACAAAAGGAGAGAACCACCAGCTAAAAAATATGGTTTGCCTGTCGTACAGTCAGAAGCTCAAATTATAGTATGGATTCTTAACTATGATGAGCACAAATCATGGGTGGTTTTGCAACTATGCCTGAACCCAACCACTGTAGTACAGTATCTCCCTTGAACAAAAGAAAGCAGATTTGGATAAAATGGGGAGGGACAGAACCATGTGTGCCACCTTGAACTCCCTGGAGGAAATATGAGATATAAATGCAATAATAAATAAAAACTTTGCATTTGAAATTCAAACTCCTGCTCAAGCCCTACATCTGGGTTGCAGGTTTTTTTTTTTAAAAAAAGGATGGAGTAGGAGAAAAGATCTATAATAGACAAATGTGATAGCCTCTCAAACACAAACAGAAGTGTGAAGGATTTAGGCAAGAGACTGAAACATGCTCCCACCTCACCTCATTCTTGTTGAGCCCAAGCCAGGGTCATGGGTGGCCATACCAGAATCAGAGCAGGCACTGACCAGCAGGCAGAGTGAGGTGGTTCCATCAGGCAACAGGTGCCAAGGAATGAGGGAGGTATCTCAGAGGATATGGCTTGCTTTGTGTAGCTTAAGTTAGCCTGATGCCCTCAGGTGTAATGATTTTAGTTCTTCTGGACAAACCGCAAGCCAAAAACCATAGGGCAGACCTCGGTTACAGCTTGTGCTTAGGCTGGGAAGTGCTAAACCATGAGCCCAGGTTTGGACAAAAGGCTAAGCCAAGACAGCATGGTGCAGCCGCCACACTGGAGAAGAGCAAAATGGTCCTGATCTCCTCTCCCACTTGTATGTTTGTGTTGAGCCATGTGTGACATGGCTTAGTGTGACATGCAAACTGGGACACTGTCTTGCTCCTTCAATTTTTACTGTTAAAATCACTGATACCTTGAAAATGTTCCCAAGTCTCAATTATGTCCACACAAGACCTCTATGGAATTAGGAAGATATGACCAAGTGGTACTAGATTACTAAGCAAATGCTGCACCACTGAGGGACATTGAAGTGAACATTTTACAAATGCATACGGATCATTCAATAATTGCCATATCAGGCACGGGTCTGCAGCTGTGAAATTGCCTTTAACAATCACTACACAGCTTTCGTATCACCTGGCATCACCTTATTAATCCTATTTCTCAATGGGGGCTGCTCATACATTCAGCTGCAGGTCACCAAGTACTGTACAAACATGTGCGAATAGGGTTGCCAGACTCAATAGTGGACAGGACTTCTGTGCCTTTAATTGCCCTGCTCTCTTTTGAGTCTGGAAACCTTAAAGAGAAACCAGCAGACCCTTTGCTTGGAAATTAAACAAAGGGTCTGCTGGTTTCTCTTTAAGGTTTCCAGACTCAAAAGAGAACAGGGCAATTAAAGGCACAGAAGTCCTGTCCTCTATTGAGTCTGGCAACCCTATGTGCAAATCAACCCTAAGTTACATGTGAATCAAGGTGGGCTTTATAGGAAGATTCCTCCTTTATACTATCCTGGACAGGGCAATCACAAGAAATTGTAAACAGGAATCATCACCTCATAAATAGAAGCAATCAGGTGGTAGTTACCCTAATGCAGGAACATTAAACAGCACCGTGGATCACCACAACCACCATGTTTTAAATAAAGAGTTTCCTAAGTGCATGCATGCCAAGATCATCCGCACAGAATGTACACCTGTACAAACATTATACAGGTCAACAACAGGCATAGGCAAGCTCAGTGCTCCAGATGTTTTGGGACTAGAACTCCCATAATCCCTAGCTAACAGGACCAGTGGTCAGGGATGATGGGAATTGTAGTATCTGGAGGACCGAGTTTGCCTATGCCTGGTCAACAAGTTGTAAAAAATATGGGGGATCTGTCTTGTCATCCATTATGGAAAGTATAGAATATCTAGGTATGCTAGGCACGGTTCAGGCCTTTTCCTGAATATATGAGCACTCAAATGGTGGGCAGTTATAGGGACATTGATGCAGACCCCAGCCTCATGCACTTTGCACCTACCCACCTTTCAGTCCCCAACCATCTCCATGTTGAGTGAAGAAGTTCTGCTGACATCCTTCTACTAGCATTTGCTTCAATGCAATTGGGATACTGTTTTATCAGGCTCCCAGCTGTGAGGAGTAAATGAGAGTGGAAGCCCCCCTGAAGACCTTCTCTGCTTAACAAGGGGATAGTCAGGGAATGGAGCACACAGAAGACACTGAGGGCATGGCTTACATATGCATCCCTGCCTCCCATCTACAGATACAGAGTTCACAGACAAATGCCCCGAACATACCTGTAGTTTTGCACAGAGAGGTATTCCAGCATGGTCTATGTAACAGCTCAGGTTTTGCATGAGGTTTTGCTACCTGTAAAGAACTGTTTGAGTGACCAGTGGGAACTTGGGGACCCAGGGAATGGCCTGGAAACACCAGGCACTGTAGCTGTTGTCAAGCTTCTTAACAATCTGGATGGCAACCGCCTGGGATGCCATGTAAGATTAGGATACACATAGTAAAATAAATGATTCTCAGAAAACAAACATAAGCACTAGTCAGAGTGACCAGTTCCATTTTGGAAATTAGCATCTCTCTTTCTTGTACTGAGAATTCCCCATACCGAATACTATCATGCCCCCCAACACATGCTCATAATGGAGCTCACCTTCCCCTAAATCTCAACCACCAAACTGAAGTCTGCATGGAAAACTGTTCATTAAAAATACATTAAAAAAACACCTTCTGAACATTTCTGACAGCTGCTAAGTGCTAGGAACAAAAGGGAAAGACATAGGTACCCCAAATAACAATGAAATGTTCTCAAAAGTAGTTATTACTTAAACATGAACACATGTAAGCATACATGAGCACTGTGTGTGTATAATATTCACACATATATTTCATTACTTGTATCTGGAGACTCCCCACCCCCCTCTGCTGTTTTAAATACCCAGTCCAGGCTTCCTTCTAATCAAGCATAACATTGGGATTAATTTGGAAATAATGGGCAAAACAAATTTAGGGGGGAAGCCACCATGCCACCTTCCTAAAAATCTTCATTCTACACACGAATGAGGTAGCGCAACACAGGCCTGGTACTGAACTTGACAGGCCTGGTTTTTATAAGGCCTGCTGCATTAAAGCATAACTGTACCAGTCCTGATTCATTCTGATACACTCATTTTACAATGTGCTAGCCGCATCAGCAGCACAGGGTCTTTAGCTACAGATCTGCCTGCTACAAACCAGAAAGCAAGTACAGTACGCCTCCTTATGCTTTTCATATGCTCATTGCCAGCTGAGCGTTTGGGTTGAGCTGCTTGGCTTGCCATCAACCAGAACAGCTCATAATCTTTTTCTAAACTTCAGGTGTATTCTGGGCAAGACACATGCATGTATTCATACTGAACTTTGCTCTAAAAATGCCTCATTCCCCACAAATGCTCTCTTCCCTGAGTTCCTTCCAACTCACCCCTGCAGATCACCACCTCTGCGCGAGAGAGCTCAACTTTTACAATATGTTCTGCTTCAGCATAGGCTCCCAAAAAACTTTTCTTCTGGCATTATAACTGATCATTTTCATCGTGTTTCCCTACCCCTGCCTTGAAGTGAATGGTAACGCTTAATTTCCAACGTATACCCTCCTATTAAAGAGAGAGAGATGTAGTAAAGGTAAAGGTACCCCTGACCATTAGGTCCAGTTGTGGATGACTCTGGGGTTGCGGCACTCATCTCGCTTTACTGGCGTTTGTCCACAGACAGCTTCCAGGTCATGTGGCCAGCATGACTAAGCCACTTCCGGCAAACCAGAGCAGTGCACGGAAACGCCGTTTACCTTCCCGCCGGAGCAGTACCTATTTCACTTTGACAAGCTTTCGAACTGCTAGGTTGGCAGGATCTGGGACCAAACAACGGGAGCTCACCCCGTCACAGGGATTCGAACCGCCGACCTTCTGATCGGCAAGCCCAAGGCTCAGTGGTTTAGACCACAGCGCCACCTGCGTCCCCTATTATTCCAACTAACAATCCAAGGAGCTCGTCCCCTGTGGTTGTGTTTGGTCCTTTTTGAGAGGCAATAGCCGATCCCCATGACCACCAGCATGCTAGGGAAACGCAGGAGCACAGGCCATACAGCCTGGCCATTGGTCCATCTAACTCACTGTTTACAATCACTAGCAGCAGTTTTCCAGGATTTCAGATGGGATCATTTCCAGCCTACCTGGAGATGCCAGGAATTGGAGCTGGGATGATCTGCATGTGAAGTAGATTCTCTACCATTGAGCTACTGTGGGGCGGGGGGTGTAGAATGAGAGAGAGATAGAATGTGGGAAGAGATCTGAGAATGTGTAACATTTCTAAGTATTGCAATACTTATCCATTTCAAGCATTTTACTTGGAACCCTTGCCTTTCCCCCTCTTTTCCTTTTGAAAAGCAAACCACGTCTTGGGATGTAAGAATGTTTGCATTACTATTATTATTTGGATGTGCCCCCTGGGGAAGGAGAGGGCACAGATCCCCCCCCCCACATTGCTACTGGCGGTGAGGAGGTAAAGTACAGTACTCGTTCCCAGCACACCATCATCCAATATAAGCAAGTCTGGCAGTGGCCTGGCAAAGAAAGAGAGAATGCACAGGCCGCACAGATATATATTAGAAATACTCGTCATACATCTGAAACATTAATAGAACATGTCACTCACTTGTTTGGGCCTAAGGGAGGGGGACTGTGTCATACCATCACTCACTTTGCAGGCAATCTCAAGTAGGTTGCGCACTGACACTTGTACAGTCACACTTTGCATGGCAACTACAAGAGCCAAGAAAGTGCTAGCTGGAGGAATACTACCCTTCAAGCTATAAAAATGTGGCATATATGTGGCATATATATGCGTGCAATCATGAAGGAATATGTTTTGTTTGTGTATAAGCAGCTGGCAGACCCATGATACAGATCTTCTGTCCCACTGTAAGACCAAATTATAAACAATTTTCTTTGTTTTGCATGTTTTGTATTCCTTCTCTCATTCATCCTCACAGCAGTCTGGAACGATGGCCCATTATTCCCTCTGTATTTCTAGTGGGGCAAGTGAGTCTGAAAGAGGAAGATAAGTCTTAGGCCATCCAACAAACTAGCGTTGGACAGTATGTGGATCCCCAGCATACTCAACTCAAGCCAAGGTACTTTCCCCCACTGAACTGCAGTGCCAGCAAGCACCTTGTCTATCCCCACTCATAAGAGATTGTATATTTCTGACATATTTCAGGCATTGTAGCCGCATGCCCAGGTAATGTAATGCTACCCTTCCAAATCAATGTTGAACTAAAAAAGCATTTCTTATGGTTTCTAAAGAAAGTTTTAACTCTATTTATAAAATGTAGCTTGTAGGAAAAAGGTTCCTTGGAAAGTGATCTGGCAGGTCAAGAAAATACTCAGCATAAGGAAATAACCTGCCATAGGCAGAAATATCGGGGGTGGGTGGGTGGGTGTTTGTTTTAGTTTTTAAAAAAACAGCACCACGAGTTTCTAAAACTGAATTGAAAGGGCATTAACAGGAAATTTCCCCCCTCCATTAGAAGAGGAACAGTGGAGTATTTCATTTTAGACATTTCGGAGTCTTTCCCCTCGCCAAACTATCCTAACCATAAAAATAAATTATGAGCATTTGAGTCAACATGTAGACCTACGACAGAGTTATCAGCAAGAGCCTGTGGAGAATCACACTGACAGAGAGGAGCAAAGACTTAATCTGAAGAGAGATACAGGATCTTATCCATTCTCATGTGGATATCGCATCACTGGCCATATACGTCTGCATTGACGCATACACTGTTTTATGTTATAATCTGTGTATTTTATGCTTTGGCTATAAAACCTTATGTAACACATTCCTGCTTAATATGGAACAGCATGTACATTGTTGTGGCAATCTCAGCAGATTTCTCTCCGTCTTGGGGAAATGTTGCCCCTCAGGGGCTCTTTTAAATCATGGAGGGGGGGTGTGGATGGAGGGGGGAGAGAGAAAGAAAATAGAACATGCCCATCATAGCAAGGACCATAGGTTTCTCATCTCTGCTGTCAAGTTTTTGCAGTCCATATTTAATTGGTCTCAGGCTGGTACAGGCTTTAGGATTCCCACTGTTCAATTCTGGCAAAATACAAATGGCTTCTGCTAGCAGGAAAGCTATCCTGACTTGGGGGAGTACCATCTATTAAGGGGTAGCATATCCTAAATAATAATGAGATGGCAAGTTTGGCAATCACGACACCTCAGCCTCCGTTCACAGCATGCTGAAAGCTTGCATACTGCCATTGTGAAGCTACAGGATTGTGTTACAGCAACCACTTGTACAGCTTCTTTGTTCAAGAAAATCAAATGCATCTGCACTGATCAGGAAGCACCTTCTCTCTCTCTCTCTCTCTCTCTCTCACACACACACACACACACACACACACACACACACATATCTTGGAGAACTTCCCCCGCTCCCTATTTAAGCAAAACATAAAGTCCTGTGTTATTAGTATTCTTCTTTCTACCCTCCCGCAGCACTTTCCCCAGCTGATGAACATATTATGTATGATAGCTACAACCCCTCTCCCCATTTCGGAGCCACGAAGCATTCATGCACCCTGCCATGAGGACAGAAGTGTAGCATGTAATCGGCAAAACGACAGCACACACACACACACACACACACGAAATGCTTTCCAGCTTTCATTGGAAACACCTACATCTTCCCCTTCTCCTTTTTCTAAAGCTGCAGGACAAGGAATTATATAACCGAGATTAGTTCAGGTGGCTCCAGACTATATAAATCACATTGCCAAGCAGCCCACAAAACAAAGCCTGTTTCTTTGGCGTCCCTGTCCTCCGCATACCTTGCTGTTGTGAGGAGGAGGAGGAGGAGGAGGAGGAGGAGGAGGAGGAGGAGGAGGAGGAGGAGGAGGAGGAAAGAGACCAGCAAAAGGGTGGGCTTTTAGACAAAAAATAAAAAAACAAAAACCCCACTTACCGCCTCAGAGTCTTCAAATCCATGCAGGTACAAATTGTCATACATGGAGGTCTGATAATCCAAAGCACCCCTTTCTCAGTGCAAAAGTGAATCCCCTACAAAAGCCACAGCTGGGATTTAAAACGCAGGGAAAGGCCTAGACAGTAGACAGAGCAGCTCCAGCCTGCCTTGTCAATTCCTCCTCTGGATTTCCCCCCAGCCAAGATGCTATTCATTCACATCATAGAAAGGAAGGTTATCCCTAGAGGCAACCCAGACCTTGCATTTTATCTGCCTTCCAAACACAGAGCATGAAAGCAAAACCGTTTTTCCCTCAACCAAGGGCTGATGACAGAGTCAGGAAAGAGACCGGTGATTGGCTGGGCTGCTGTGCCTCAGTCAACTCACAGAGAATTCTCTTTGATAGTGGATGACGAACAGGAGGGCTTGTGCGTTTGTAACAAGCATGTCCCCAATGATTTCTTCTCTTCAGCCTGCAATAATAATAAAAGCTCGCCAGCATTTTTCAAAAGAAAAGAAAGAGCTGAGGTGGGGGTGGATAGCTGGACAGATTTAACTACCAAATACACCCTGTGGAATAGAGAAAATAAGGGGTCCCCCCCCAGGTCCAGGCATCAAAAAAAGGAAGCCACGGTATTTCTAACAGTAAACAGCTTCACCTTAAAAGTAAACTGCAATTTGGCAATAAATTGTTTGCTTGTTTTTTATGCAGGAGAACAGGAGCAAGAGCACAGGATGGAAATAGAGGAAGAGCTCTGCTAATTTATGCTGTTTCTATTTAGACATCCCCCCCCCTCAGAATTATGTTGCTTAAGGAAGGACTGCAAAGATTTAACCATCACTACCACAGGCATAAAGATAAAATAATCCACTTCTCTGTCTACTTCCTGGGCTTAGTTTGAATTGTCTGAGCAATACTCTTATTTGAGAGGCTCTTCCTCAGGGTGCAAGTTGCATTTTAAAATAGGCTGCTGCAGACGAAACCGCTGAAAAACATTTTATCCCTTAAGAGAGTTATGCACTCATTTTCCAAAGAAGCCCAAATTTTCTAACATTTTAGGGGAGGGGAAAATACTAGTTGCACCCAGCCAAATTTGAAACCTCTGTCCTCTCTCGCTCATTGGAATAAGCATAGTTTGCAAAGTGCACGTTACAATTCCCCTCAGAACCACAAGCAAGTGGCCAGAGAAGGATGTGCATTTTGTCAAAAGGCAGGAGCAATAATTTTGCACATGTTCACTCAGAAGTAAATTCCAATGAGCTGAATAAGAGATAATCCCCAGTAAGTATGTTCCAGCTTGTAGACTCTGGCTTTTGAAGACCTGGAGTTCAAAAGCATTGCTTTCAAAAAAAGAAGTTGAGGCATACAGACTACCAGTGGTTATTACAGAACAGAAAAGTGTATGGCAGTGGTGAGGAATCTGTGGTCCTACAGATGTTGCTGGACTCTGACTCAGCCCTAGCCACCACAGCCAATGGTCATGGATAATGGGAGATGGAGCCCAGCAAAACATGAGAGTCCACAGATTTCCCATTCCTGGAATACAGTAGATTTGGAGCATGTACTGTAAATGGGTGTCAAAATTGAGATAGTTCCGTGAGACTTGTGCCTTGCAACCAATTTTAAAAGAGTTATAAGGACAAGAACATTCTTTACACGCGACTAATCAGTTGTGCAAAAGTTGGTCAACGGAATACAGCTTCTACACCCTAAAGTGTTCACATACCACTGGTGCTAAGGAACAAATTTTAGATGGAATGTCTCACCGGTAGACCTCTCACTTTGATATTCAAGATCTCTGGTTTAATCCCTGGCCTCTTCCAATAGGGTAGGGGAAAGTTCCTGCCTAAAACCCTTAAGAAGTGTTCCCAGTCAACGAAAGTGCTAACCTAGATGGAATAATGGTGTGGCTTAGCGTAAGACAGCTTCCTCTGTTTCTAAAGAGGGCCACATACACAACTTGTCACTCTTTTCATCTGTGTCCTACTTAATAGAGAACACTCACCTATTTGAAGGAGTTCCCTATTTGAAAAGCTGTCCGGTGCAATTTCAGTTTAAAGAGAGAGATAAAAGAAGAGAGATCGGGGGGCCTTGAAGCTTCTCATTAATAGTTAGCACATGGACAACAGATCTTAAATTATAGTAATAGTTTCTAAATTAGCATCTATACATATGAATTAGCAGAGAACAGATAAAATAGGAACAGATAAAGAACAGGAAAAAACCAAACATTAAAAAACAAACATTTTCAAAATTAAAACTATTTATAAATATCATACCCTTCACAAGGGCTGTCTCTAACCAATGCCAGTTATTAACTCTAGGGTTCGTAACCATACCCCTTTAAGTCAGGTAGAGCTACCATCAGCCTTAGATATTCTACTGGAAGTGTATAGTGGGAATGGAGAAGGACAACTAATGTCAGTCTCCTCAAAATGAAAATAGTTGGTTATCCACCCTACTTAACTCTGTTGTTGGTAATACCAAAGCAAGCCAAATATTTGGTAACCACGGCATCCACAAGCATAAACACATGAGAAGAGCCTGCTGGATCAACCCATATGCCCATCTAGTCCAGCATCTTGTTCTCAGTGGCCAACCAGGTGTCCATGGGAAGTCCACAAGCAAAACCTGAGCGCAATTGTGTGCATTCTTCCCACCTGCAGTTTTCAGCAACTGATGTTTAAAGGCATATTGGCTCTGACAGTGGAGATGCAACATAGTCAACATGGCTAGTAGCCATTGATACGCCTTATCCTCCATGAATTTGTCTAACCCTCTTTTGATGCAACCCAAATTAATGGCTATCCCTGTCTCTTGTGGAAGCAAATTCCACAACTTAACTATGTGATGTGTGGAGAAGTGCTTTCTTTTGTCTGCCCTGAATCTTCCAACATTCAGCTTCATTGGATGTTCCCAGGTTCTAGCATTATATGAGAGAGGAGAGAGAGAGAGAGATGCCTCTTCTAAAAAGCCCCAAATATTGGGAACTTGCTCCATCCTTTTGATCGCCTTTTTCTGAACTCTTCCAGCAATACAATATCCTTTTTGAGATGAGGTGATTAGAAGAAGAAGAAGAAGAAGAAGAAGAAGAAGAAGAAGAAGAAGAAGAAGAAGAAGAAGAAGAAGAAGAGTTTGGATTTGATATCCCGCTTTATCACTACCCAAAGGAGTCTCAAAGCGGCTAACAATCTCCTTTCCCCTCCTCCCCCACAACAGACACCCTGTGAGGTGGGTGGGGCTGAGAGACTTCAGAGAAGTGTGACTAGCCCAAGGTCACCCAGCAGCTGCATGTGAAGGAGCGGAGACGCGAACCCGGTTCCCTAGATTACGAGTCTACTGCTCTTAACCACTACACCAAACTGGCTCTCAGTATTCCAAGTGCACTACAGATTTATATACATGGCATTATCATATTAGTAGTGTTATTTTCAATTCCTTTCCTAATGATCGCTGACATGGAATTTGACTTTTTCACAGCTGCCACACATTGTGTTGACACCTTTTTTGAGCTATCTACGAAGACCTGAAGGTCTCAATCCTGGTCAGTCACCACCAGCTCAGACACTATGAGCATGTAGCTAAAATTAAGATTCCCGCCCCCAATGAGCATCACTTTATACTTGCTTACACTGAATTGCACTTGCCATTTTGCTGCCCATTTACCCAGTTTATTGCATTAACTAAAGCATCTTTAGTTAATGCAATAAAAAATTCCTCAGCGATGACATTCAGCATTAGGGATTAAAAATGAATCTCAGGATCTCTCCACAAAAGAGGGATTAACTTGAGCTGGAATACATAGACTTGTCAACTCTAACACTTAAAAGACACATTAAAGCACTCCACTGAAGGAAAAAAAAGAGAAAGATGTAAATGTACAATGATTATGCTCGGATAAAATTATTTCCTCTATTCCCAAGCTAATAAGGCTTCAATGGCACTTCTGAAAATGAAGTTATTAAAATAATCATAATTGATTCACACAGGAATTCAGACTATAACAACACACAAAAAATAAGTAAATAAGATAAAATAACATTTTTCTCTTGGATGTACACAGATGCAAGTCTCTTAGAGTAATACATAATATAGTGGCTGAAAGAGAACTTTCCTTGTGAAAGGGGCACTTCACAAGCAGGAAAAACTATCTAGGAATCCCAAGGAGCAGATAGAATTACTCCCTGGTCCCTACCATGTGCTGCCACAGGAACCTGTACCTGCTCCCCTGATTTACAAAGAGAGTCCCTGAACTACCATGCTGATTGGTCCACATACTGTTTGGTGAATCAGGAGAACCCTGAGGAGATATCCCTACAGTATAAAAGCCCAGGGCCAGACACTGGCCCTTTAATTGGTCATGTACCAGTATTCAGGGGGCTGGGACCTCTAGCACAAGATAGAAAGATTTGCCAGTCGCTCCAGGCTACTGCTGAGACAACTCGTATGTTCTGCCTCAGCTGCAGGCTTATTAGGTAACCATGCTCCTAAAACCTACACCCAGATCCCTCTCCAAGGTGCTGATCCTGCCTTACCTCGCTTTCCTGTATGTCTGGAACTCCAGGATTACTGACACACACCCCCTTTGCTTGGTCCATGGCCTATCTGCAGTGACGGGCAACCCCAAATATGAGGATAATGTAGCCTAGCATAGTTCTGTTTCTGCTAGAAACATCTGTGTTTGATAACTATTTTGACATCTATTATACTTCTCCTGAAGCTACAATATACTTTTAAGTTAGTTTTTTTTTTAATGCATTTGAGAGAGGTAGATAAGTTTTAACATACCATCTGCATGATGAAACTGATGGTGGACACACAATGGGCTTTATGAAATGTTCTTTAAAATAGTAGCTTAGTTATCCTGAATTAAAATCCAACTTCCAAGTCCTCATGGTTTTGGACATCCGCCAAATGTAATTCTGGCAGGATAACTACTTACTGCACAGCTGTGAACATGCTGCAGATCAAGGAGAACCTTTTTCTGCCTCCTCACTTCCAGCTCCTCTCTGGAGAAGAGACTTTCTTAAGAATATGAGTGGGGTGGGCAGGCAAGGGAAGGACTAGACCAGGCATCCCCAAACTTCGGCCCTCCAGAAGTTCTGGACTACAATTCCCATCTTCCCCAACCACTGCTCCTGTTAGCTAGGGATCATGGGAGTTGTAGGCCAAAACATCTGGAGGGCTGCAGTTTGGGGATGCCTGAGTTAGAGTATCCACTGAGGTCTACTGCATTTCCTTCAAACAATTGTGTGTGTGTGTGTGTGTGTTGGGACACACAAATTTATCTTCATAAAAATAAACTGTCTCAAGTAGATGAGAATGCATCCTGTAGCCAAGCAGTAATCACTGGGGGATCACTGACTTGCAAATCTGGATGTGTTAAATATGAACTCTAGTCATGCTTATCCTGCCAATAGCCCAATAAACCAATAAACCAATAGCCCTAGACTTCAATGATTATGTGATCACAACAAGGCCAAAGCCATATTAAGACTATTTACTGATTCTTGATTAATAATCCTACATTTTTGCTGCTAAACTTTGTCCCAGGGTTATTTTTCAATAAAATAAATCAAAACTAATGATCATTTAATTAAGAGGTAAATTTTATCTCAGCCTCTAATGTCTTCACAATTTACCTCAGTGTATTTTAATATATACATTGTTTTAAAGAAGCTTGTGAAACTATAACTACAATATTCAGGGTATATTTAGGTCAACTATACCAAAGGGAGGGATCCAGGTGGCGCTGTGGGTTAAACCACAGAGTCTAGGGCTTGCTGATCAGAAGGTTGGCGGTTCGAATCCCTGCAACGGGGTGAGCTCCTGTTGCTCGGTCCCAGCTCCTGCCCACCTTAGCAGTTCGAAAGCACATCAAAGTGCAAGTAGATAAATAGGAACCGCTCCGGCGGGAAGGTAAACGGTGTTTCCGTGTGTTTCCGTGTGCTGCTCTGGTTCGCCAGAAGCAGCTTTGTCATGGTGGCCACATGACCCGGAAGCTGTCTGCGGACAAATGCCGGCTCCCTCGGCCTATAGAGTGAGATGAGCGCCGCAACCCTAGAGTCGGACACGACTGGACCTGATGGTCAGGGGCCCCTTTACCTTTACTATACCAAAGGGAACTCAATGAATCCCACCTAAAGGTTAAAAACAATTGTGACTTCTTTTACTACATATTAATCTCACTGGAAATAGTATTATGTCTTTACTGGAGCCCAACAGAATCATCATTTTCCAGTGGTCATGCAACAACTGAGTGCTTAATCCACAGAAGGAGGGAGCATAGAAATAAAGGGAAAGGAAGAAAATATGAGCAGATAAACACTATGGTTATGTACATGTTAAGCAGAGGCATTTTCTTCATAAAGAGTATCAAGAAAACATGGCAAGCACAACTTGCGTATTAGGAATACTGTCTTATAATAAATTTCGGGATGCTTTTCTGTGGCCGAGATGCAAGTTAGCAGTGGACTCCAGCCATTTCCCAGCAAATGTGACAGAAGCCACCATCCTAACTGACACTAATTGGCATTCTGATGGCACTTCCAATAAAAAGGCCAAATATCGAGCGGCCCTGAAGAATGAACCGTCCAGTTATAGTCCCTAAAACTGATCCCTCCATCTAGGTCAGACTGAAAGCGTTCTAGAAGCATGATTGAGGGAGGCTTGCTGAGCCACTGGGAATCCTCTGCATATATCATTAGTGTAAGAAGCACTTCTGCTTGTTCACAAACCCTGGCACTTTTTAAGCAAGCAGTTAGCATGTTAGCCTCCTCAACAAGACTCAGAGCTAGCCCTACCATTAGGCAGAGGGAGTTAGCTGCCTCAGGCGGCAGTTGCTAGGTGTTGGGGAGTAGTGGGGAGCTGAAGGAGAACAGGGCTTATATGCCTGCCTTGCACTCCCTAAACTATCTTGCTGCCATCAGATTTGGTGAGCAACGCTGTCCTGTTGCCATTTCTGAAGTAAGATTCAGTTGCTAGTCCAGCCAGCTTCTGTAACTGGAACTAGGAGGGCATCAATCTTGTCCTTCGCCACAAGTAGCAAAAAATAATAATACTGTAATGGCCTAGTCCTGACAAGAGTTTAAGAGTCAGTAATTAACACCCACCATGCACACACCTGCAAAAGACCAGGTTACTCTAGGAACTTTCTGGTTGAAGAATAATATACAAACTTATTATTATTATTATTATTATTATTATTATTATCATCATCATCATCATCACCATCATTTACTATGATATAGCCATGCTCTGTTTACTTACTTTTTTACAAGGCATCTGCATGAAGTCTTTGCCGAGAAGAATATTTTAGGGCCATGCAGAACCCAGAGGCATGCTAGAGAAAGCACATGAGAGTTGCAGAAAAACTGCATGTGCTAATGCTAAGTCTAGATGGACATTTAGAAATAATTACTATCAGTGTTTGAAATTAACCAGGCGCCAGGCATGTTTTGTGACTGGCGCGGATCCAACTGCGACCACGTGGAGATCTCTGGAAGCCAGGTTGGTGACTGGGGAAAGCAAAATATCACTTAGAGAAGGATCTGAAATATTTTCCTTGAAGCTTTAGTTTGTTTTATTCAGGATTGTTTTAGTGGAGGTTTTAAGGTGTTGCACACTGCTCTGAGATTTGAGATTTATTCTTTAAAATATAAAGTAGTACAGAAATGGAATGAATGAATAATCAAATCAGGTGGAGGGAACAGCACCTAGACATTCCATTGTGACGACTGCAGCCCAGGTTTAAGGTGCCATGTGGCAATTAAATTAGATATCTGAGTTTCTAACAGTGATTACTATGATAAAACAGAAATACAGTATCTGATCATAGTGGGAAGTCCACTGCCTAGGTGCTGTTGACAGGTAATGTCAAGACCCCTGCTCTCCCTGTTCACAGTTCTTTATCTTTAAAGTGGATGCCTTCAAACGCAGGACTTTCCTTTGTGAAGCAGGACATGGGCGCACACTACTTCTTTGAAAGCATCAACAAATATGTTGACGTGGTGATCCAGCATACATTTTACCCTTGGACTTCTCAAAAGTTTTGGGCAAAATTCCACACCAAAACCTGTTGAGTAAACTTAACCATAACCATAAACTAAGACGATGAGTCTCCTATTAATTAACTAAGTTAGAAACAACAACTTGGGGGTTAACATACAGTGCTGCCTCACAATGAAGGAATGTAAGCAATCTACCCAGTTTCTCATACTTTAAGACATACCCATAAAATAAGCCATAGCAGGATTTTTAAGCATTCAAGGAATATAAGCCATACCCTGAAAATAAGACATAGTGATAGCCGCAGCAGCAATGCTGGTCGCGGCAGGAGGAGGAGGAAAATAATAAGACATCCCTTGAAAATAAGTGATAGTGTGTTTTTTTGAGGAAAAAATAAATATAAGGCGTGTCTTATAATATGAGAAACACGGTATATAGGGGTCAGTGCTATTTAATTTATACCTAAATTATCCACAGTCAGTGGTGAGAAGTGAAGTGACAAGTTTGCAGATGACGAAGTATTATTCAGGATGGTGAAATGTCAAACGTATTGTGAAGGATCTTGCCAAACTGAGTAAATGGGCAACAAAGGAGCAAATGAAGTTTAAAATTAGCTTTGTTTTTAATTGCTGGAGAATTGCATTGGAATAGAAGGGTGAGCAGCCTCTGAGAAAAATGAAGAAGAAAAAGAAGGAGGAAAAGTACCGTATTTTTCCAAGTATAAGATGCCCCCGTGTATAAGACACCCCCTATTTGGGGGGAATAAAAATTAAGAAAATGGAGGGAAATTGCCAGAGTTGTTGAGCCAATCACCTACCCTATTGACACAGCAACAGCCAATCAACACCAGCCCTGGCTGCAGCCACCAATAACATGCAAAATAGCCGCAGACAATCTCCGGCTCGCGGCATCAACCAATCCCCACCCCCCAATCTGTGTATAAGATGAACCCAAATTTTAAACATAATTTCTTCATTAAAAAACCCTCGTCTTACACACGGAAAAGTATTTTATTTTGGTAGCATCTCAAATACTGCAAATAGGCAGAGGAAAGATCAGCTACACCTGCCCTATAATGAATTCACAATCTCATTCCTTAAAACCATATACATTTTGAATGTGTGAACATCACCTGGGTGAAAGAGTTCAGGCTAATCCTGGGTGGAAAGGCCTTATATTTTGGGCATACCTTTCTGAAGGTGCAGTAAAGGTAGCCAGGTGTGATGCATGCCCATAAGACATGAAATAAATCTAGATCATGTTCCCTTTGTCCCTGACACCCCAGAGAAATGGTCCAGCTTCCAACAACAGCGCTGTTCCCAAATGTTAGCCTCTGAAAGACAAACTAACTTTAAGTGTGATCTTAAAAATAATAATCTGCAGCTCCTCCTATGCCTAGATGCAAAATTCCAAGTTTGTAGTGACAAATATAATTCTTTAGATGAGCAAATTCATTACTGTATGATCTAATTTTAATTAAGTTGCAGCAACTAATTCCACAATGTGAAAATCATCACCATGAATTTAGTCATGGAAAAGAAGTTGATGCCAAATAATGCCATTTTCTGTAACGCAGTATAGCAACTCTAATGTGCGATATCTCTAATCTACGTTCAGTAGCAGCACAGTGCAACACTGACCAGATCCATCTGCCTTAAATGTTAATCACAAAACTGTCCTGGGATAAGAAGTCTCAAAACACTTGCATTATGAGGACAAACGCTGGGAACTATTCTGTCAGCTCAGGAAAGCGACTTGTGAAATGATGAATGACAAACTGGGGGTAGTCAACCAACAGTTACCCATAATTTTCTGGATAAAAGACTTTCAGGTGGTACAAACAGTAATTAATCTGGAATATCTTCGCATCATCAAATAATTTCGTTGTAATTTCGTTGTTCCCGCAAGGGGACAATTACAATAAAGATATCTTATCTTATCTTAAAATAATAATAATAATAATCATAGCACCCAAGGACTGCTGGCACACACACCCTTAAAAAAGCATGCATGCACGTACAAGAGGAATATTAAAAACCTCTGATTACTATTTTATGAGGTTTGGATTGTTTCTCTTTTGGATTCTGGCGGTAAAAGTTTTCCTAGCTTTATTTAGTTGTGTGTTGTTGTTTTTTGCCGTGGTGGGTGGGTGGGTGAGAGTTGCCTTTTCGTCCAAGTCTGCTTGGCCTACCTCTTTTATTATGTTCTGTTACTATCCCTGCAGGAGCTGATTGCAGCTGTTTTTTGTTCCCCGTTTAGTTTTGGGTACAGTATCAGACAGAGCTTGCTGTCTCTCTGCGAGCGGTGCCTTTAATGGATTTGCCGTGGCAGAGCAGCAGGGGGAGATCACACCCTAATGATTAAGGCAATCTGGTTAGGCAGGCCTGGGAAGGAGGATTCCGGATAAAAGTCAAAAAGGACATTAAGATGGGATATTTGCACCTAAATATTACAACTCCAAGGTTCCTCCCCAGGGACCTATCATTTATCTTTGAATAACTGTATCACTGAAGGCAAAGAACTTTATGTTCCTGCTGCTCGCTGCTTACATTATAAAATCCTCGGCCTATGTCACCTATTACTGAAGTTAACTTGCATTTGGAGTCACTTTCCGGATATACAATCTGTCAGCTGTTTAGAATGCAGCCTTAAGCAATCTCTTCCTCCCCACCCCCTCAGTCTGCCCCTCAAAAAGTTTTGCAGAAGTAAATAATAAGGCAATAAAATATAAATTTCACCCCACAGAAAGAAGAAACAGGGAGGAACATCTGGGACATAAACTAGGCCAATGAAATGTGATTAGACTCAGAAGTGTAAAATCATTTCCATTATAGAAAAGCAATATATCTCCCACAGCAGCTTTGACATCTGTCAGATTTAATGAAAATGATTATGTGGCTGACGTACACATATATTTGCCTTGTAGCCCCTGGCTCATAAGATGTGCTCTGTCAAAGGCTACAACGGCAGCCAGGACTTTCCAAGAACCTCAGATTTTCAATATCTAAAACACAGTGCAAATGTGTTCAATACTGAGCAGATCTGCTCCCTGGGGAGCCCAGAGGCACGATCACATGACACTTCAAACATGGCCGCTTCCTGCATCAAAGAAGGCATGTTTTATGCACCATGTAATGTCTCAGGCCACATTCACGCCATACATTTAAAGCACTATGGTTCCCGCCGCCAAGAATTATGCGAGCTAGAGTTTGTTAAAGGTGCAGAGAGTTGTAGTGCTGTCCCTATTTCCCCCACAGAACTACAATACCCAGAATTCCCTAGAAAAAGAGATTGATTGTTAAATCACTCTGGGGGAAACGTGTTGGCGGGCACCAATTCATGCTCCAAAAAGTCAGTGCCATCCGAAGTAAAATAATGTTTTGCTTTGTTCTAAAAAAATGTTTAACAAGTTACAGGTGTCAACTGTTGCACCAGCTCATGGGCTACTAAAGGATCCATATTTGCAAGAATTCCTCGTGCATGTAGTCCACTCACACGAGAAACACAAAGCCAGAACAAAGTATTCCCAGAAGCCACAGGAACAGCTTCCTTTTTTTTTTACTAAATTAAAACAATCTTTATTTAATTTATTAAAATTCAATACAGAAAAAAATAAATCACCTACATAGATAATAAATTATATACAACTATTCATATGCTATTTAAAAAAAGAAATTAACTTCCAAATCACAACACATCACTTAACTTTCCCATTCTCTTTAACTTGCGTTACTTTTTTCCAAATAAAATACAACTCTAATACCCATTTTACTTGATTTTCCCTTCTTTTCTCTATTTTTTCCCATGACTACCCGATTTAAACAGACCATAAATTCAGTTTTTATCTCTTTTTTCTTAAAATATTCTTCTACCAACCCCCATTCCATTTTGGATCTTTGTGTTGAAATATTTCTAATTGCTGCTGTCATTCTCTCCAGGTTCATAAATTCTATTAATTTTAATTGCCAATCCTGTATTGTAGGCAATTTTTCTTTTTTCCATTTCTGGGCTAACAACAATCTTGCTGCCGCACACGCATACAGGAAGATGTTCTTTCTATTGTCTGGCATATTATCTGGCAGTATACTTAATAAGAAATATTCCGGTTTTCCCCCAAAAGTAACTCTCAGCATCTTTTTCATTTTTTATATATCTCTCCCCAGAATTTGTGTACTTTCTTACATCCCCACCAGCAATGGAAATAATGGATGAAAATGTTTGCTGTTGTGTCCCATGAAACCACAGGGTCCACCAATGTGTGGGGAGACCCTTGGTCCCCTGCCCCAGCTCAAACAGTCTCTGAATTAATTTGTTCTATGTAGATTCTATCTAATCTTAGCTCTGGTTTTCCTATTGTTTTGTTGTATGTTAGTAAAATGATTGTTAGTTGCTTAGAGGGACCTAATAGGGCCTAAAGAGTCAAAATATTTTAAACAAACACACACATACCAAAGAAGCTAAAATGGCATTGACCTGGTCAGTGCCCTGGATTGAAGAGCGCCACAAGTTCTGCTTTAGCTACTCTGAGCTTTTTCAGTGAAAAGCAGGGTATTAAGAGCGGCATTCAACATAGTCCTACTCAGAGAAGACCCAATGAAATTAATGAAACTAAGGGCTTGAGGGCATCCTGAGCAAGTTTGCAGATGACACCAAATTGGGAGGGGTGGCTAATACCCCAGAGGACAGGATCACACTTCAAAATGACCTTAACAGATTAGACAACTGGGCCAAAGCAAACAAGATGAATTTTAACAGGGAGTAATGTAAAGTACTACACTTGGGCAAAAAAAATGAAAGGCACAAATACAGGATGGGTGACACCTGGCTTGAGAGCAGTACACGTGAAAAGGATCCAGGAGTCTTGGTAGGCCACAAACTTGACATGAGTCAACAGTCTGATGCAGCAGCTAAAAAAGCCAATGCAATTCTGGGCTGCATCAATAGGAGTATAGCATCTAGATCAAGGGAAGTAATAGTACCACTGTATTCTGCTCTGGTCAGACCTCACCTGGAATACTGTGTCCAGTTCTGGGCACCACAGTTCAAGGAGGATACTGACAAGCTGGAACGTGTCCAGAGGAGGGCAACCAAAATGGTCAAAGGCCTGTGTGAGGGACAGGGGATATCGCGAAGTCCCTCCCCTCCTGAGTTCAAGCCAATCACCGAGCACAGGGGAAAGCAGAGAGAGTTCCGATTCCAGTAGGGAAGCAGGAAGTCGGGTCCGAGGCTCAGGCAAGGTAGAGGAGCCAGGGTCCCAGGCGGGACAGGAAGGGGCGAATAAGGGAGGGAGACCCATCCCCCCAACGCCAGAACTACGCAGAAAGAGGAGGGGAAAGAGGATGGGTCTGCCAAAGCTTTTGTGTTGGAGAAAGACGCGCCAAAAGCCATTAGGAGGTTCTGAAACCGACTGATCACATCACTCCGTGTAAATAGCAATGACTTTAGCACTGTAAATACGCAGCACCAATAAAAGAATAAAATGCAGAGCTGCGTAGCGTCGTTACTCTGAAGTAGTCCGCTCCGGCCACTGTGACAGCAACCTCCTAATCCTTTTTGGGCTACTTTGGAGTTGCCGGGATGAGCGTGTCAGAGGCGGAGAAATGGCGGCAGATCGCGGAGCAAGCCCAGCAAGAACTGCAGCAGCTGTCGCTGCAGGCGCAGGGGGAATTGAAGGCAGCTAAAGAAGAGACTAGGAAGGTCCAGGACGACCGGCTACAACTTGCGGAACAGGTGAGAGCGCTACAGGAAAGAGAGCAGGAATTAAGGGCGGTGGCGGTAGACCTCCAAAACAAGCTGGATGCAGAGAAAAACAAGGCGGGAGGGGCACCCCAAGTCCAAGTGCTGCCAGGAAGGAGAGCCGGGACCCTAGTAAGCAAGTTCAATGGAGACCCGAGGGAATATCAGGGCTTTGAGACTGAGATTGTGTATGCTCTTGAGCTGCACCACGCTGAGTTCCCTGATGATGAGCACAGGGTAGCGTTTATTGTGGAGCACCTTACCGGGGCAGCCAGGGAGTGGCTAAGACCGTTAATCGCAACAAAGAATCCTTGCATGAAGAATGTCAAACTATTTCTAGAAGGTTTGAAAACGATGTATTCGTCCGATAGTCATATGGACCAGACTAAGGAGGAACTTCATAATTTACGCCAAGGAAATATGACAGTTCGCGCGTATTGGGCGAAATTCACCATGCTGGTGCACAGATTGGGGTGGGAACTCGAGTCACCCCCAATGCAAGCGGCGTTCTACTTGGGGTTGCATGAGGAGGTGAAGGATGAGCTCTCAAGAGGTCCAAAGCCCAGTAATATGGATCAGCTGAGCAAAGCGGCTCTGGCGGTGGGGGTGAGACAGGAATCCCGGTGGAGCGACAAGCAAGCAACGCGCGCAAAGCGGGCTTGGTTCCCACGGTCGCAGGAGAAGCCACTCCCCCAACAACCCTTTCAAGCCACGCCTGGGGCCAGTCAGGACCAGGACCCCATGCAGATTGATAGCGCGCGCGCGCGGGCTTTTCAAACCCCAGCGGCGCCAAGACGCAAGGAGGGAAGGGGCGGGAATTGCTTTCTCTGCAACTCCCCCCAGCATCTCGTCAGAGACTGCCCACATCGCAGGGAGTGGCAAGGAAAGGCGGGAACGGTTGTGCCCTCCCCCACTGACGCAGCACCACAGCAGGGAAACGGGAAAGCCTGGCTGCAGGAGACAAGGGGCAGCAGCCAGGCACAGTCAGCAGACAACAGCCCCAGCCCACCCACCCGCACAGAGAGGAGCAGAGCCAGCCCACCCCTCCCAGAGCAGGAGTGGTTCTAGAAGTGACGCTCACGCTCCCAAATGGCTATCCCCTGACGGTCCTCGCCCTAATTGACAGTGGGGCGTCAGCGAACTTCTTCTCGAGAAACTTTGCAGAAGAGCACCAGATCCAGCTTCTGCAGCTGGATTTTCCTCTGCACGTGGCAACCATTGACGGCAGAGAGCTGCTGGGAGGGGCCATCACTCATCAAACCCCCCCCATGAGAATGACGGTGGGGAGGCACTCAGAGACACTGGCATTCAACGTCACCACCATCTCAGACCCCCCCATCGTCTTGGGCATGAGCTGGCTGGCGCGCCACGACCCCTCCATCAGTTGGCACCAAAGATGCATCACTTTTGGATCGGACTTTTGCCTGGAACATTGCATGCAGCACCAACCAGGGGAGGGGCCTCCGATAGCCACGGTGGCCACCATGCACGTCAAAGGGGGTGAGGCGATACCCAAGCCGTACTGGGACCTGCAGGAGGTCTTCAGCGAAGCGGAGTCCGACCACCTACCCCCACACAGGCCTTTTGACTGCCAGATCAACCTGGTGCCAGGGGCAACTATACCCCCAGCCAAGCTGTACGCCATGTCAGACCAGGAACTGGAGGATCTGCGCGCTTTCATCGACAAGAACCTCAAGCGGGGGTTCATCAGAGAAAGCAAGGCAGCAGGGGGCAGCCCGGTCTTCTGGGTGGACAAGAAAGACACGCAACAGCGCCGTCTTGTGGTGGATTTTAGACGACTGAATTCAGTGACAGAGCCAGTGGCTTTCCCCATGCCCAGAGTGGATGATCTCCTGACAGCGGCACGCAGGGGCAAGATTTTCACCAAGCTAGACCTGAGGGGGGCGTACAACTTGATCAGGATCCGGGAAGGCGATGAATGGAAAACCACGATGTTCACGCCTCTGGGCTCCTTTGAATATCTCGTGATGCCCTTCGGGTTGCAAGGGGGCTCAGCATGCTTCCAGGCCTTCATGCACCACGTCCTGGGGTCCCTCCTTTTCAGGAAATGCTTGGTCTTCCTGGATGACATCCTTATCTACTCCGATGACCCAGTGCAGCATGTGAAGGATGTCAGGGAGGTGTTGCAGCGCCTGAAGGAGAACCACCTGTATGTGAAGCTGGAGAAGTGCAAGTTTCACACCAAGGAGGTGGACTTCCTAGGCTACAAGCTGTCAGACAAGGGGCTGGCGATGGACAAGGACAAGGTGCAGGCCATCCTGGACTGGCACAGCCCCAGGACGCGCAAAGATGCCCAACGCCTACTAGGCTTCGCCAACTTCTACAGGAAGTTCATCAAGAACTTCTCTCGCGTTACGGCTCCCATCACTGACTGCCTGAGAGGCAAGCAGAAGTTCAGGTGGACACCAGAGGCGCAAGCAGCGTTTGAAAGCCTCAAGAGGGTGTTCGCCTCAGACCAGAACCTGTTCCACGTGGTTCAGGACGCGCCCCTACGCGTGGAGACAGATGCTTCTGATAAAGCTGTGGGCGCCATTTTGTTGCAACTGGACGCCAACAGAGAGTGGAGACCCTGTGCCTTCTTCTCCAGGAAGTTGACCCAGCCAGAGCGAAACTACACGGTGTTTGATCGGGAACTTCTTGCGATCCACGCTGCGTTCCAGCACTGGAGACACTTCCTGGTGGGCGCCAAGCACCCCATCCAGGTGTGCACAGACCACAAGAACCTGGAGTTCTGGAGAACTGCCAGGGTGCTCAACCAGCGGCAGATACGGTGGGCAGAGTTCTTCTCGAACTTCAACTTCTCCATACACTACATCCCGGGAGAGCAGAATGTCAGGGCGGATGCCCTCTCCCGCAAGCCAGAGTACATGGAGGAGGAGGCGCCACCGGCACCCAGGCACATCTTCCCCCCGTCAGCTTGGTCCTGCGGAGCAGCAGTGGTAAGCGAGGCAGAACTCACAGCACTGACGGCAGCGGATGAATTTGCCAACCGCATCTTCAGAGAACTGAGAGGGGGGGGAGCAGGCAAAAGACTTTGCAGAACGCAGGGGGCTGCTTTTCTACAAGGGTGCACTGTACCTGCCCACCACCCAGCTCAGACGTACGGTCCTCAAGCAGATGCACGACAACCCAACGGCGGGTCATTTTGGGAGGGATAAAACCACTCACCTAGTCATGAGACACTTCTGGTGGCCAGGGGTGCGGGAGGATGTGAGGGATTATGTAAGGGGCTGTGACACCTGCCAGCGGGCAAAGGTGGTCAGAGCGCCACCAGCAGGTTTGCTGGAGCCCTTAGCCACACCGCACAGGCCGTGGGAAGTAGTGTCCATGGACTTCATCACAGATCTGCCCTCATCCAGGGGCAAGACCGCAGTGTTGGTGGTGGTGGACCTCATGTCCAAAATGTGCCACTTTATACCGTGTGCCAGGGCGGTCTCTGCAGAAGAGACAGCCAAACTGTTTGTGGATCACGTATTCAGACTGCATGGATTACCTTTAAGGGTTATTTCGGATCGTGGCCGCCAATTTGTTTCCAGGTTCTGGCGGCGGCTCATGAACCTCCTGCAGGTGGAGGTCAGCTTGTCGACGGCTAGACACCCGCAGACCAATGGACAGGCGGAGAGGGTCAACGCCATTCTGCAGCAGTACCTGAGATGCTACGTCAGCCAGCGGCAAACGGACTGGGTGGATCGCCTGCCACTGGCAGAATTTGCCTACAACAATGCGGTGCACGTCTCCACAGGCCAATTACGGGCGTGACCTCAGATCTTTCCCAGAGAGGGAGGGGGAGGAGGAGGAGGAGGGCCCACAGGCTGAGGATTGGGCAGAGGAACTGGAGACGGTGCACCAGCAGCTCAGAGAACACTTGGAGAGAGCCAAGGAAGCGTACAAGAAGGGGGCAGATCGCCACAGGCGACCGGGGGAGGTCATTAGGGTGGGGGACAAAGTGTGGTTGTCCTCGGAGGGCCTTCCCATCAGAGGGCGATGCAAAAAGCTGGCGCCCAGAAGGTTGTGCCCCTTCACGGTCACGCAACAGGTCAACCCGGTGGCATACAGGCTGGCACTGCCAGAGGACATGAGGGTGCACCCTGTGTTTCATAGATCGCTGCTGTCGCCGTACAGGGAAAGCAGCAGGCTCCGAGACAGCGAACAAACCCCTGAGGGAGGGGGGGAGAGGGAAGGCAGGGAGCAACTCAATGAGGCCACGGCCATCCTGGATTCAAGGTGGGGGGTGGGGGGACTGGAGTACCTCATGGCATGGGAGGATGCTCCACCGTCCCAGAATGAATGGGTCCCAGCCACTCAGATACAGGAGGAATTCCTGGTAGAAGAATTTCACGCCCTCTTTCCCCATAGACCCAAGCCCTGGCACATGGAAAGGGAGGGGGAGGGGGAGGAAGCACGGGAGAGCAGTTCACCATGGCGCTGGGAAGCGGAGTTTGAGGAACCAGAGGATGAGGTATGGGTGTCACCGAGATCCACCCAGTCAGAGGAAGGAGCAGATTGGCAGAACATTTTTACCCCCACCAGCTCTGACGCCACGGACTTTTTGGGATTCCCATCCTCCCAGGCGGAAGGGGGGGCTTGCAGGACTGGGGGGAGGTGTTCACACCAACGGGCTCGGAAAGCACTGAGTTCTTAGGCTTCCAGTCGTCACCGACACCTGGGGGGGACCTGGGGAGGGGTGAAGGAGAGCTTGGGAGGGGGGTGGATGTGAGGGACAGGGGATATCGCGAAGTCCCTCCCCTCCTGAGTTCAAGCCAATCACCGAGCACAGGGGAAAGCAGAGAGAGTTCCGATTCCAGTAGGGAAGCAGGAAGTCGGGTCCGAGGCTCAGGCAAGGTAGAGGAGCCAGGGTCCCAGGCGGGACAGGAAGGGGCGAATAAGGGAGGGAGACCCATCCCCCCAACGCCAGAACTACGCAGAAAGAGGAGGGGAAAGAGGATGGGTCTGCCAAAGCTTTTGTGTTGGAGAAAGACGCGCCAAAAGCCATTAGGAGGTTCTGAAACCGACTGATCACATCACTCCGTGTAAATAGCAATGACTTTAGCACTGTAAATACGCAGCACCAATAAAAGAATAAAATGCAGAGCTGCGTAGCGTCGTTACTCTGAAGTAGTCCACTCCGGCCACTGTGACAGCCTGGAAACAATGCCTTATGAGGAATGGCTTAGGGAGCTGGGTATGTTTAGCCTGGAGAAGAGAAGGTTAAGGGGTGATATGACAGCCATGTTCAAATATATAAAAGAATGTCATATAGAGGAGGGTGAAAGGTTGTTTTCTGCTGCTCCAGAGAAGCGGATACAGAGCAATGGATTCAAGCTACAAGAAAGAAGATTCCACCTAAACAATAGGAAGAACTTCCTGACAGTAAGAGCTTTTCAACAGTGGAATTTGCTGCCAAGGAGTGTGGTGGAGTCTCCTTCTTTCGAGGTCTTTAAGCGGAGGCTTGACAGCCATCTGTCAGGAATGCTTTGATGGTGTTTCCTGCTTGGCAGGGGGTTGGACTGGATGGCCCTTGTGGTCTCTTCCAACTCTATGATTCTATGATTCTATGAAGGTAGTCATGTCAGTTAACATCAGTGGGTTTACTCCAAGTAGGGACAATTAATATGAATAAAAAGCCTTGTTAACTACCTGAACAGCACTAATTCCCAAAACCAGACATGATTTTTTTATTTTATTTTTTTAAAAGATGCAATGAAATATTCAACAAAACAGTTGCAGTGTTCAGTAGATCAACCTCACACAACCCTATAGTTTTTTTAAAAGACATTAAAAAAAATAAGTCTATTATGTTTTGCAGAAGCAGGAAAGGCATACTCAGAAGATTTAATGCCTTTTATTGTTATTACAGGAGCTTTTCCGCCCCCTCTCTCCACACACACAAGCCTCTCCTGCTGCAGTCTGTGTCCTCCATGGATGATTCAGATTTCTTCAGCCTTTTGAGAGTTTACCTGAAAATACCGGTGGGCTGTGGGTGGCAAGTGTAGAGGCAGCAAACGAGTGGGAGAAGGTTGGAGACAAGGTTCGGAATATGTGAATATCAGCATCAACAGGAAACCCAATTGATCTACTACTTCCCATTCTTATTCTAAACAACCCCATCTCAACCAGCTAGAGCCTCACAACAGAATTATGGCTCATTTAACAATGTTAAGGAAGAGCTGGGGCTGTTCTAAGAGATTCTCCATTCATAGTTTCCTTGAATCAATCACTCTTCTCTGGGTAATCAGGAGAGCCAGAGGTCTGGTTTGGATTCAGAGTCAGTGTTTGAAACTCCCATTGTTCTAGGAGCATTTTGCGACGGGGAATTTCATTAGCATGAGCAGTTTCCAAGCTCTGGGCTGCACCTAAGATTTCAGATTAAAACCACAGAGTGGAAGGAAAGGAGAACCTTTTTCTGCCTCCTCACTTCCAGCTCCTCTCTGGAGAAGAGACTTTCTTAAGAATATGAGTGGGGTGGGCAAGGGAAGGACTAGACCAGGCATCCCCAAACTTCGGCCCTCCAGAAGTTTTGGAGTGCAATTCCCATCATCCCTGACCACTGGTCCTGTTAGCTAGGGATCATGGGAGTTGTAGGCCAAAACATCTGGAGGGCTGCAGTTTGGGGGTGCCTGGACTAGACCATGTGAAAAATGAACATAATATTTTAGCTGCAGTTCATTCATTTTCAGTTTTGTATTCTTGTTATTCTATTGCTGTGTCCATAACCTGGGTTTAAGGTGCCATTTAGCTGCTAGCTTTCATATTTCAGTTTCTTTTTTTCTTTTTTTAAATTTCATTGAAACAAATTTAACAAAGCAACTTATCAATCAATATACCCAATTACATTCCCCCCTTTTATTCCCTCCCATCTCTCCCTCTCCCACCTTCCAAGGACTTCCCTCAGCTCCCCTCTCTGTACACGTCATCTATAGAAAGCTCCCATGCACATTGTTGTTGTTGTTTAGTCGTTTAGTCGTGTCCGACTCTTCGTGACCCCATGGACCAGAACACGCCAGGCACTCCTGTCTTCCACTGCCTCCCGCAGTTTGGTCAAACTCATGTTCGTAGCTTCGAGAATACTGTCCAACCATCTTGTCCTCTGTCGTCCCCTTCTCCTAGTGCCCTCAATCTTTCCCAACATCAGGGTCTTTTCCAGGGAGTCTTCTCTTCTCATGAGGTGGCCAAAGTATTGGAGCCTCAGCTTCATGATCTGTCCTTCCAGTGAGCACTCAGGGCTGATTTCCTTCAGAATGGATAGGTTTGATCTTCTTGCAGTCCATGGGACATGCCCATGCACATAGAGCTAGCTAAAGATACATTTTTCCCTCCCCCAAGTGCCCCAGAATGAAGCTATGGGGAGAGGGGGTTGTAGCAATGTTAAAATGGCAGCTCACTGCCACCTGTAATGGCTGCTAAGTAATCACAGATGCGGGCCCATTTAAAGTAAATGGAAGCTCACTGCTGTGTTCTCTCTGCTCCAAAACAGCCATAAGGAAGAAATTGGAAGCTTCCACTTCCATTTTAAATTAACCACAAATTTAGTGTGTCGTCCAAACCGTCAGCTGTGGCTCATCTTGATTAGGATGGTTTGTAGAAACAAGCCAGCGTGATACATTAAGGCTTGATGTTGGCTTCTTTCGACAAATCATAGTGAGGATGAACCTCAGAAGTAGCAGCACGCTATGTTTGATCTACAGACGTCAAAGCTTTCAAACTCTTCCTCGTGCAGCCACACCGAAGGCGGAGAGGGATGAGACGGAATGGGTAAGCACATTATTGTAATGCTAAACCACAGTCCAGCTTTATAGCTAAACAGGGCCAATGTTTTGATGGAGGGAGGAAATAGGCAAGGCTCAAATAATTAGACAGACTGTATTTGCATTTTCTTTGCTTTTGTATAGATTTTAGTGTTGTATTGATATTATCCTTTGTTTATTATCCTTCTTATAGAAAGGAAAGATTTCCCAAAGAGCTGCTAAGCTGCATCACTGGTCATTTTTCACAGTTGATTGGATCACTCCCACATTGTCTTGTCTTCTTTCCACTGTATCATATTTATGCTCCCCACCAACACTTTAAAAGCCTTATGTACTTCTGCAGCATCCTCTTCAACTCTAGTCATTCTTTCCTAATTTGCCTTGCTCGTCTTCATATCAGTTCCTCTAAAAAAAACACAAGTACCTCCAGCCACTGTCGTCTAACACATCTGGGAGTGGCCGCACAGGAACTTATTTTGCCCCTGGTTAGCATTAAACCCCAAGGCAGAGTGGTTTGCATGTAAAGTGGCCTCTGTAGACCTTCTGATCATATTCACATAAACTTCAGGCCGCTCAGAAGGGGGAAACCTCTACATGAAGAAGTCGAATCAGTAATGATTAAATGGGCACAGGATTTAGGTCGTAATATACAATTTGAGGATTGGATAAGACTTTGGAAAGTGAATTTTAAATTTATGGATTGTATCTTGTTGAAAGAGAATTACATGAAAATGATGTATAGGTGGTACATTTGTAAAACTGGCAAAAATGTATAAAACAGAACAAAAGAACTGTTGGAGGTGCAAAGAAGGGGAAGGTACATTTTATCACATGTGGTGGGATTGTAAGATTTTTTTTTTAAATTGGGAAATGATATACAATAAACTTGAAAAAAATGTTTAAAACAACATTTGACAAAAAACCAGAAGCTTTTTTGTTAGGTATTTTAGGACAAAAGTTGCCGAAAGAAAAACGGACACTATTGATGAACTATGGAGAGTTAGCAAAGTTAAAGGACAAACTGTGTGAAAAGGACAATAATGATTTTGAAAAAGAATGGGAACCCTTTGCAATATACAGGTATTTGCGGGGGGGGGGGAATGGACTCGTTGGCTGGATTTAAATAAACATCTACAACTTTATTTACAGAAGAAGTATAATAATGTGATAACATAGTATTATATACAAACAGCAAAACATTTTATGTAACAAACCAGAAATGGAAGTTGAGGGAAGTCAATAGGGAGGGGGGAATTGGCAAATGAATGATATGTAATGATATTGGATATTTGTCATGAGAAAAGAAAATCAATAAAAAGTATATTTTTAAAAAAGAAGAAGGGGGAAACCTCTGGACCAGTCTCTGAAGCAGTACAGAAAATTCTGGATTGTTGTTGGGTGTTTTTTTAAAAAAGAAATGGGGAAAGATCTAGAGTTGCTTCAACAAAACAACTAGTTGAATGTTATCATCTGAATTTAGTGTAAGGACTAGAGCTACACATTATCTTGAACACATGACTGCCACTGCTAACAGCAAAAAGGTTTCAAATTCCACCCTCCTCCCCAATAACGTCTAGGACAACTTACCCCCATTTCTTAACATCATCAAAATCATTTAATCTATTCTTAACGGACTGTTAATATGTATTTTTAGGTAATATGTATTTTTGAGGGATCTCGAAACATTAGAGTTGTGCAAATATATCACCTCCACCCCCACTGGACTTTTCCCCAACACAGGTGAGGTTGGGGAAATTTGGCTGTTTCAGGTTGGGGTGGCAGTCAATAGCACGACTAGGCTGTCCAAGCTTGTTAAGGTCTTTATGGGGAACCGCTTTTAGTGAGGTTTCAGCCAGGTCACTCTAGTTCTGGGTGACCAACAAAGTGCCCAAGGGCAGACATGTGCTCTCAGTGGCCTTCACCGATGCCCACTGGGTCTCATCCCCTTTGCCCCACATGATTTTGGAATTAGGCTTGAAACATGCTTTGCATCACAACCAATAGAAGGTTCTCCCCCCCCCCAACCGCAAAGTCTGATTGAAGTAGCAGAGCTTTATCTGGGGGATCACAGCTGTGGTGAGAAGTATTACCCACCTTCCTTCCCAGCTGTGACTCCCCTCCAATGCCCCCCATCACCACAATTAGGCTTCAGAGGAACCATCTACTACGGCCAATGGAAGGGTGGACTGGACCCAACGTTGCTGGACTCCCAATTCCCATCAGTCCAGACCACTGAATATGCTAGAAGGGGCTGGTGGGATTGGCAGTCCAATGTCATCCAAAAGGACACAAGTTCTCCACCCTTGCCGTAGACAATAAGGAATTGCAGGCAAGTAAGTACTTAGAATACCATACAGGTGAGGGAGCAAGCTGGAGGAGGAAGGATGGAGCGCTCTGTCCCTCCTCTTGGCCAGCACAGTAGTAAATAGGCAGAAAGAGAAGAGAAACATATTCCCCCACATCCAGCATAGAAATACGGCAGGCTGCTGCAAGAGGATCAGAGTTCCCTACCCCTCCTCTTCCAGCTCCCAGCAGGCTAATAAATGTTTTTGCACTCTAGTTACTTCTGTGGGTTTTATTTACAAGGATGAGAGAAGGATAACACACAACTGGATTGATTCAACATTGAGTGAATCAAGAACAGAACTCTGTTTGCCTTTAGTTCATGCTTTGATGAAAAATCACCACAGAACAAACAGGATACCTTGAAACATTAAAAACAAACAAACCATGGACCATGCACCTTGGAAGATATCTGAATTCTGTGGTGGGCACTGGTAGCCTGAGTTATTAGCAGGAGTGCAATCAATGCAAGTCTTTTGGGCAAAAACCATACCTTTATCATTAATAGTACTGGAAAGTCTGACTACAATCCCATGCTCTATCCCAGTGATGGGAAAGCCATGGCCTTCTTAAGGCTGCAGGACTCTAACTCCCATCAGCCCACGTCACCATGGTCATTGGGTCAGGGATGATGGGAGGAGTTTTCCTCTCCCCTTCAGTGAGCTTTTCTGCTTCTGCCTCATTTTCTAATCCTTGGGATCTCCAAAGTTTGCTCTTCATTTTGTCAGAGCAACTAGGGTGCATCCTTCCTGTGTTGGGTTCATCTGAGATCAGGTACCACTGACAAGTTACTTTCTGCAAATACAGTAAGTCTGGGAGGATACAAAAGAATCCCCACCACACTTATAATTGCAAATGCAAAATGTGAAAGCTTAGCAAATTTTTAGGCATGTCTCCTGCTGTGTAGTTGAAGTCCAGGCACTCATTAGGAATTCACTGTCACAAAATATATGCAAATCTCTGTGTATTTTGCATGTGCAGTGCAGGACCCAATCTACACACAGAATACTGGGCTCAGAAAATCCTGCTGGCACTCTTGAACACAGTCTAGCCACGGGTCCAACTAAACTGTCTACCTGCATTCCAAAGAAGATACCCATCATGAAATGTTGTAATATAGCTGTTAAGGAAAACGGCTTTGAGGGACAATCTTATTTTACTCTGATCCATAAATCACTGAGGTCATACACAAGCAAGCAGCTCTCTTAGCTCTGTCACCCTGTTCATGTTGCAACCATTCCAGACAAATCAGTGAAGCTGCAGTAAGCAGGGTTAGGACTTAATAACTTTGCCTTCAAGCGGCACCTAAAAATAGGATGGCTTGCTAGTTGTAACCTGGGGCTTCTGCTCCTAGCAGCCGCTGCTCCTCCCTAATTATTGCTCTTAGACAGAAAATTGGGGGCAGGGGGGCAGGGAGAAGAGAAGCATGCAGCACACATCTGTTTTGTGCAGGAAGGTTAGCTCTTTTTGTGGCAAAATAACACTTCACAAAGGCAGGTTGCCGTTCCAGAAACTCAAAAGGGCTAATTCTGTATGGGAAAAGTTGCATGTTATAAAACAAATTCATTTTCTCTGGAATGCAGAATAACAATATTCTTTAAAAGCTAGGTTTCACCTAGTGCACATCCAGGCTTCACCTTCCAAGACTTTTGATCCATCAGTGGGGCCCCATTTCTGGAAGCACAACAACTTTGTCAAGTTCACCTCTCCCACTGCAGCCCCAAAGCTGCTTCCCCACATGTTTCAGAGGGTCGTCCAACCCAGAGAAGATTTTTTGAGGGTGTAAGGGGCTGAAGGATGAAAGGAAGATGCCAAAAGCGCTCTCTCTCTCTCTCTCTCTCTCTCTCTCTCTCTCACACACACACAGGCCTCAACCTTCTGCTGGTGGGAACATCCCATAAGCAGAACTAATAAAATGTTTGTGTGGTCTTTATCATAAATGGAAGGGGGCTGGAACTTTCTAAACTTAGTAATAAAATAAAATATTATTAAAACGTTTCAAGGACTAAAAACAGAAAGAATTAATGTCCATTACTATGGCAGCTGTTATTCCAGTTATCTACTGATTTATCTGTCAAAGTCCCTTCTTAAATTTCTACCCATATACAGGTGACACTCGGAAAATTAGAATATCGTTGAAAGGTGCATTTATTTCAGTAATGGAACTTATTATTTTTTATTTTAATTTTTACAAATGCTTTCTTTTGGAAATTCCACAGTAATAAAACAAATAGTTACAATGATACAAAAACAAACAAAAATAAACATTGCTATCACATTTCATTAATTACATTCCATTTAGAATTGACCTGCCTAACGACAAATAATTACAATTACAACAAATAAAGGCTTGACATACCTTGCTTTGCATGTCATGCATCTATCTCATATATTGGTTTCACCTTTTAAGTTGCATTACTGAAATAAATACACTTTTCGACAATATTCTAATTTTCCGAGTTTTACCTGTATACACATGCAAGCTATTATCTGCATTTTGCTAAATCGACAGAGCCAAGAGAGGGAACTTAGACTTTTCCACTTAACTGCAACACAAATTATTTATTGTTGTATTTATTTATTTATACTTAACAGATGCCGTAAACAAGTTGTCTGGGCATCATACAAATTCTTGTTGATGTTCATCATGATGTCATATATTGTCATGGAGGGTTAAACCTTTTGGCTAACTGAACAATATTATTTTAGGATTCAAAGGCAGTTCATACACCATATCTCTGAATTTCCTTTCAAAATTCTGTCAGCGGTAGAGGCATGCTAAATGATGGAGGAGAGAGCATTAATACAGGGCAAGGAGAGAGAGGTGTGCCCAACATCCGGTGTGGATGTTGTGAGAATGTCATTATCACAACATCCACACTGGATCTCCACCAACAGAGTTGGAACACATGGTGCTCTAGTAAAGGCTAGTCTTCCTTCGGCCATGAATAAGGAATTAACTGGAGGACTTGAGAAAGAAGGATCCCCCTTGAGGAATGACAGTAGAACAATGGGTATAGCCAAGCTACCTACCCAGCCAGCCAATGAGAACCAGGAGATAAATTCAACATACTACAGAATTTGTCTGTCTTCTACAAAGAACAGCTTTCCTCAAGGCCTAGAACTCCCATCATCTCTGACCATTGACCATGCTGGCTGGGAATGATGGGAGTTGGAGTCCAACAACATCTCAAGGGCACTAGATTGGGGAAGGCTGGCCTAAAAGAGAGGGGCTTTCGAATGTAGGGATGACCGCAAAATTCCCAGGCTAGAACAGATCTATTATGCTGAAGCCATCTGTCCATTGTATTTGGGGGCAACAGGAACCCGCGAGTCAAGAACACATTGTGTTCCATTTGAGAAGCAGTTCATCAGATCTCTATCCAGTACAAGTTTCAAAGGATAAAAAACTTCCATTTCTTACATTAAAAGCCACTTTCCACATTTCTATTTTGAATGTGGGTTACCATGGCGATCAGCAGAATCCTGCAATGATTTTTTTTGTTTAGTTATAATTACTGCATAATTTGGGCTATCAGCTGAAGGCATATTATTTCTATCAGAAACACTCAGGAGCCAACAATATGGACTAGAGGCCATAATTGCAAACCATACAATTTCTTGGGGAAAACAATAGGACGACAGCACAGCACACTTTGAAGTATGGTAATTTTGCTCTTTTATACACTTTGCTTGCCTCGAAACAGTTTAAGCAATGATATGTTTATGATACAAAAATGGGGACAGAAGGTGAGGACTGGGTGAAGGAGTGGGTGAGTGAGAGAAAAGTCAGATTAGTTTCACCAGAAAATGCCTTATTATTTTCAGCATCCCATACAAGGCCGGAGACCTTCCAGAAGAGCAATTTGAGCCCTATACATGTCCACACAAGGGCAAATCCCACTGAGTTCAGTGGTGATGAGTCCTAAGTAAGTGGGTAATAAGACTGCAAAACCTTTGCTAGCTATGGGGCAGAGGAAATAAAGCGAAATGGGCAGCCCTAAGGCTGGCCTGTTGCTTGGGGAAATGGATGAGAGGAGATGTAGGGCCTGGACTGGGAAACATAATTGAGAGCCAGTGTGGTGTAATATTAGTGATGGGCTAGGACTTGGGAAACTAGGGTTCAAATCTCCACTTCGCCATGAAGCTCACTGGGTGACTTTGGGCCAGACACTGCCACTCAGAGTAACCTACCTCATAGGGATGTTGTGAGGAGAAAAGATGGGAAATAAATATAATAATATAATAATGAACAAAATAAAGAAAACCTTTGGATGTAGTAGGCCATTGCTATTTATATCTTTGACTTTGAACTTTTCATGTATGTGTTTGGGGAAAAGGAGGTGGAGAGTATGACTCCCTTAACAATAAATTACGTTTAGATGTTTGCGGTCTTGACGGTGTATTGTTTTCCTCTGCTAAAAAGTACCATTATGTACTTCCCAATATGTTGTTCTCAAGACAAATATCATTACACAACTGACACTTGTTGGCACATCACGGGCCTGTACTCTGGGCAACATTTCTAACTAAAGGTTTTTTGTTTAAAAAAGAAACTATGACAGGTATAAATACACTGAATCAAAAAAATGAGACCAACTAATCAGAATTTCCAACTAAAACCTTGGTTGAGGTAAGTCTTTCTCTAGGTTCTACCTTAGCACACAACACAACAAAACAGCAGCAGAAAATTATTATTATTTTTGTTTTTTCTTAATTTTTTTTCTTTCTTCCTTTTTTCTTTTTTCTTTTTCTTCTTGAGGATTTTTGGTAAAGTCTAAACGGTTGGGTGGACACTCACCTATTCTCTTCTCACCACTCTGGGACCCCTCGGTGGCAGGGAGGGTTCCCGGGGGGAGGAGGGAGGGGTGGAGATAAGCCCAATTATAAATTGTACCATCTTCGACTGCGCACTGTTCATGGGAACACCTTGTGGCAGGAGGTGCCTCGTGGAGGGTGGGTTAGAAGAAGATGGAAATTATGTACTTAATTGTGTATGTGTTTTTGTCTGGTTAATATGCAAAAATTAATAAAAATTAATTTAAAAAAACAAAAAAAAACAAAAAACAAAACAGCAGCAGCAGCAGCAACAGGGATAGTGAGTTAAATACAAGAAGGAAAGCTGATTTTCCTGCAGCAGTTTACATACAGCCAGTATTCAACAGAAGTCCTAGCACTAGCATGGCAGAAGCTGTTAACTTTGTCCTATCTGTTTTACTCAAAGCTGAGTGATGCAACTAGGTCAGATAAGCAGTGATCTCCTCTCTAAACATCCACAATACAAGGGCTCATTTATATGGCAGACATCTTGGGTTGTGTCCAACTTGGGCTGCATTCAGACGTGGGGTTTATTGCTTTAGTTTTCCTGGTTATAATACTAGCACTTCTGTCCCAATTTCCAACATTCCTTTTACACTGCAGTACCTGCTGTGTTATGGAACTGCGGCTTTTTGATCAATATGCCACAACATTGTACTCAAATTTAAAGGGTAGGAAAGAATGGTAGACCCAGATACCGGCCCAAATTTTGCCGTGTCAAGTTACAATGCAAAGCCCCCAGGATTTTCTGAGTCAATGGTACTGCAAACCGATTTCCCCCCAGAAACAATTAACAATTAACTAACCTTCCGCTGGTTTCTGCTAGATTTCCCAAAGTGTTTTTTTTATGTTGCAGGAAATTAGTGGAAAAGGAAACTTCAGGAAAATGGAATAAAGTGCTATCTGAATGCAGTCTATCAATGAATTTAAGTTAGTTGAGCCCATTAATTTCTGTGGGTCTAACTCTGAATATGACTTAGTTCAGTGGTTCTCAAACTTTTTTCGCTTGGGCATACTCTTAGAATAAAAATTTGCTCATGCCTCACTGATTATTATTTTTAATTGATAAGAATTGCATTGGGGAACAAAAAATTAAAATATTTACATGAACAAGTGAATAGCCAGGCTATGAGCTTTAAAAAGAAAAAGACGGGAGAAAGAGATAGATTGCTGAGTAAGCAGTAACGATGCCTTGCGGGAAGCACAATTATCAGAGGTGGAGGGGAGAAAGGGTTATGCAAAGTGGAGAGATATTTCACAATTAGCCCTGGCGCAGGCATTGTCCGAGGCAGACAAAGACCAAGATTTATGACCTTGCCTTGTTTCAGCAACTGCGCTTTACACGTGAAATATTGAGAGACTTAACTCCTTTCCCAGAGGCAGCCCTGACCATATAAGTTGACTTTAGCTAAAAGATAAAACAGCGACTTTGGGAGAAGATTGAAAAGTGTAGCAAAACAACCACCAGGATGATGTTTTGAGCTCCAAATCCACGTTGCAGATCACTGATCTTCTACACTAAATGAACCGAAAAGAAACCTTCCAAGCCGAGCCAAAGCCACAGAACTTCATCTGATCATCTTGGCTGAGTATTGGGGTGAGGTGGATTTAAGCCAGAAATACAAGGAAAGTTTGCCACAGCTTTGGAAGTTGGTGCTGAAGTCTAATCAGCTTAGCAAGGGAAAAACATTTGAAAGCAAAGCCAGGTGTCATAAGAGGGATCGTGTTCATAGATAACAGATGGCTGAATTTATATACATATATCACATGTAGGGGTTGTGCTACAAAAGCTGGATGCTTTCGTGACTTGAAAGGGTGCAGAGTTTCCCATATGGACTGGAAAAGATGCCACATGGGTTAAGCATCCCTATGCCAAATACACCACTTATTGGGGGGGGGGGATTTCACATATCTGCTGTGCTGCTACCTGCTCTCTGGTAAGCATGACAAGCCCCCAGCCTTCTTCTCAACTTTATAGTTGATGTGGATTATTTCCAGAGTTGCGTGGCCTTCTCATCCTGCTTTCCAGGTGGTGGTCACTCGCCTACTATGCTGCTGAGGTGCTTGGATCAGCTGCCCCTCACACCAACCTTTGCAGCTCCAAACCTAGAACCAGCGAAGGGAGCAAGAGGACAGTACTTGATCTCACAAAGAGATGCAGTGACAGGTCAGTGGCCAGGGAGGGAAAGGGTTCTGGTGACCTGCTCTGGTGACCACAGGATGCCTTCAGGGCTAAATCCTCGGTACCAGACCCTTCTTCTTTTCTATTTCATCTACTCAAACTACTCAGGGCATTATTGGGTTGTGTGGTGCCTTTGGAGCTCGGGTTAACTGTTCATGTCAAGCTTTGAATCGCGGTCAGATTCGTTCTAGTTGGATGGAGAGTTTTCCCTCACTTCGTATCTTACAACCCCAAAGAATCCTGGGAACTGTAGTTCGTTATGGGTGCTAAAAGTTGTTAGTAGACCCCTCACAGAAATACAATTCCCAGAGTTACCTGCAGAAAGGAATTGACTGTTAAACCACTCTTTGAATTGTATAGTGCAGATCTGGCCTTTTATAAGCCTGGCACACAACATCCCTAGAAGATCCTGGGATCTCATGAAAAATAAGGCATGATAGGGCTGCCATACATGTTTCCACGTCGTTGGTGTGTTAAAATAGAATGGAAATACCATTTTTAACAATAGAAGGAGTAGACAGGAAAACTGTTTGGACTCTTCGCCCTTCCCACTCCTTCCAGTCCATTGCTCTAAGCACTTTTTCTCCCTTTTAGGCTCCAGTATGAATTGAATGGACAGGGGGGGAAAGGAACACTGTCATGTTTAGTTTGGCCCTCAGCTGCCAGTAGCCCACCCTTCCTCACTGCCAATATTTCAAGTTTCCGGTAAATCTTTTGTTCCGATGCCTACTGTTTATTGAGGTTATTCTCCTTTCACACCAAAATACCCTCAATGCATCTAACAATAAAAAGAACCCCACCACAGATCATAAAACACAAAATACAAAAAGACAGCAGTTTAAACATTAGAAATCAAATTAAGCGAACACGTTGCCTTGAGAGGGCCAAGCCAAACACAAATACTGTTGCCAACTGCAAAACCCTTTCCTTCTTACTTCACAAGATCCCTGAAATTCACTAAAATCAGAGTTTCAGGAAGAACGGCAAACGGACTCTCACTGGCAAAGAAAATGTCTTTCCCACTCCTGTCCTTTCAGTTTTTAGAAACCCAATTTTGCTACTGGACATTGTCTTCAACTGGATAATATAAGAGAAAAAAAGTCACAAGAGCTTCAGTACTAACAAGCAGAAAGGCAAAACTATTTCTAGGAGAGGGAAGACAAATCATATATTCACTAATTAAATGGTTGCACGCTGCTTCAAAGTAACAACTCCACCAAGTGGTTTTAAAACAGAACTGCAATATTTTCCCAGAACGAACTCAGTTTGCCGTATTTTCCTCAATATGAATGAACATAAAATAGCCTAGTTTCCCAAATGTGTCATTGAATGGCACAGTCTGAATCCTGCTGCCTGCAAAATCTCTCTTTTTAAACAGCATTTTAGAAAACCATTGTTTCAGGAAGGATCCTCTTGCAAAAACTGCCAATTTTAAAATGATGTTGCATACAGGATAACATAAGGGTTCATTTTCTTAAATAACTTATTTGTTAATCTCCTCCTTATGAAACTATTGCAATTCATCAACTTCCCCTGGAACAATTAACTGGAAGAAGAAGAAAACAGTGCAATTAACTTTCTCACAAAATATACTTGCCATATTACAGTAATAAAGCACTTTTAGTGTGCCATTATCTGCATTATCCTGTGTCTGTGCAATCACACTTGCAAGTGTTGGGGAAAGTTCCATTTTACAGATGGGAGAACTGAGGCTGAAAAGTTTAATTTGCCCAAAGAGTCAATATCAGATGTGGAACTCTGAAGCAGTGGGTGCAATTTATTCTCTGGTTCAGAATGACTCTCAGCCTTGAAGAGAGAGAGAAAAAAGTATTTTAAATAGCTAACACTCTTCTTAGAATGACTTTCTACAATTGCCAGCTGCACAGTTGGCAAAACTCAGAAAAAAATAGTAATAGCATTAAGCACCCTGATCTTCACTTCTGAAGCTACAGATCTCATTCATTTCCGGAAAGATCAATCTAGCCCTTCATCTTTCCCCCAGCAGCCAAACTATGCCGTTCCGAGGCTATTAAAAAGAAAAGAAACCAAAGCTTTGTGTTGACATCAAACCATTTCCAAATCATTGCTATAAAAGCAAAAATAAGTTTCCCTCCTACTCAGATGCAGTATGAGGAACATTATATAAAAGGTTATAGTATAAATAGTACCCTCTCTTGTCAATCACAATTTTATGTGTCTTCCAGAGTGCAGCCACACATCAGAGGCTGCCCCCATCTCTCCATGTATTCAGCACATTGACTCCTGATCCAAAACACCTTCTCATGCTGCTATATGCCAGGAGGTGTCTGTTTACCTGCCCAATAGCAGTGGTGGAACTTGGGAGGGGGGGGCCCTCAAGTTTCAGTGGCGCCCTATGCGACGCCAAAATTCTGTGTCCCCCCCCATGCCTCTCACCTTCCATTCTACATCATAGTTGTGGCTCCCCGTGCGACACCGCACCCCATGCAACCAAAACAGTTGCACTCCCCTAAATCTACCTCTGCCCATGGATAACTGACCACCAATCACCTTTTGTAGGACAGGAGAGGAGGGTCTGGATCCAGTCTCCCCAGCTTCCTAAACAAGTTATCAGTTTTGCTGAGCTTGACAAGAGCTAGCCATAAGTTCAGGTTTGCTTATTCCAATGCAATCACAGCCGTCAGAACCCATGCATGTAGCTTTGATGTAGGGATTCTGATGCAAGAGCCTTGCACATGACACCTTTCTGCATTGTGTGTCTTCGCCATGGCATTCATTGAACTGGCCACTTATGGGGAACCTGTGGCTCCATAGATGCTGCTGCACTACAACTCCCATTATCCCTGATCATGGGCCATGCTGGCTGGGATTGTTGAGAACATGAGTCCAATGAATTCTGGAGGACCACAGAACATTCCAACGTTCCCTGGTAGGCAAACACAAAATACAAAATCTTGTGTGCTTGCAGAAAGTTTCCCAATGAAGTTTCCCACAGAGACATGCCATCGTGCCTGTGAGGCTCTCCAGTGCCCAGCTTGCGCTCTCTTTCTCTCTCTGTTGTTTTACTACTATTCCCACACTGCCCTTCCACTTCTGCCACCAGTCACCCTCAACTCAGTTGTTCTCATCCAAGTGGCAGCACTTTTGATATGGGAGCTGCTTGGCTCCCAAGTGAAGCAGTCAGCAGCCATCTTGGAGTCCCTCAAAAGGAACTGCCCAACGTTGACGTTTTTGGGGTGATAGAGGCCACACCACCTGTGGACAGAAAGTAAGCAACTTCCATACAAAAAGTGCCACCATGCCTAGGCCAAAGAAAAAGGGGGGAATAAAAGGACCACTGTCTGGTAAGGTTATGGCTTGGGGTTGTGGGGAGAGAACACATGGTAGCTTCTAACATTTGCTGACTGCCACACGCAGAGCAGATATTCTGTGGTCAGCCCTGTGAGCAGGCAACACTTATTTCTATTTCTCCTTTCCAGGCCCAAGCAACCCACTGTGTACCTGTTACTACAACTGACAGATTATGGTCTTTAGGTACATGAAGCCACCCACCACCTTGCTGAAGCTAATCAGTGCCTGGATGGCATACACAACTCAAATCCACCTGAGGATAACCACCTGAGACTACTTGGGTTCTAGGATGGAAGTAAAGCAGGATATAAATGTAGGAAAACAAATACATTACCAAAATGTATTTGTGGATGGGCCACAAAGAATTCCTCATCTGTGGTCTCTGCTGAACTGTCAAGCTGAGATCATTCCCTCAGCTATCCAGCGCTCAGGTGGCACACAAGGGCTGGTTTCTATCATGAACAACTGGAGACCAATGATACATAGGCACACCTAGCACTCCATAGGTGCACCATTTTTATGTATTTATTTTGCAGATGATGCAACAGGACAAAGCATTCCCTTCCCTCCCACCACTGAGCATCACAGCCTCCCTAGGCTGCTCATCATTGGAAGGTCAAGGTATCACTGCATGTCTCCCCACCACCACCTCCCATTATTTCTCAAGGGAACCAGCTTAGGATGTGACTGTCAGTGTCTCTTTCCAGATCCGTCTGAAGAGCAACATTTTCTAGGTGTTGAAACTCCGGAACAGAACATTCAGAGTGCATTGACCGAGCAGCATATGGAAGAACTAAAAATACAGGTGGAGAGGGTTGGGAAAGGAAGTGGGGAAAGTGCCATTTGAACGAATGTGTGTGCCACTGAAATCTAGGGCATGATTCATTAACCGAGAAAGAGAAGGGGGGGCGGCGTTCATTAGCATTTCCCCGGAGAGTCATGCATAATTTATGTAGAACAAATTCCTCCACACTGGTTTCTGCATAAATTACTGTGGTTTGCAATTCATCACACTCCTGTTTCACCTGCATGTAAGTGGTACCCCCTCATTTTAGGAGCAGGCAACATCAGACAAGAATGGAATCAGATCAAGAGACACAGCAGGTGCATTTATGTGAATCACTGCATTTGTTCCAGGGACTCTGTGCTGCACTGCAGCCAGCACGGGGGGGGGGTGAGTTTTGTGTTTGCGGCTGGACAACATTTCACTGCAATTATTTTAAACCACATGGATATGTGAGACTGCAGTGGGTGGGGGGGAGAGACATTCAATTTTATATCCTCAGCTTGACTCTCAAGCAGGGAAGCTGATTCTATGGAACTAACACAGCTACATGGGGATTTGGCAAAGTTCAGGAGTTTAGCAGAAGTATTGCAAAGGAAACATAAAACGTTTGCTCTACAGCCTGCTTAGGAAATCAGACACACTGCAGTTTCCAATAAGGGAGCCTTCATGTGGCCATCACACTGAACTTCTGCCATCGCTAACAGAAGGAGATTGATAGGGCTGGATTCAGGAAGGCAAAGACTCTTTTCCCAACACATAATCCAAAGCTAGACCTACCTAATGGCCTGCTATAGCTGAATCCCTCCTATGCTATGGCCCTGATGTGGTTATCCAAGATGCAAGCAAGGAGAGGCAGTCGGCTAAGGAGGCTTGCAACGTGGTATCAGAAGCACCTTGGGTTCAGAGGCGCAGGTGAAGATTTGCCTTCCACACTCCTTCCCTGGAATTGTATGACAACCCTTTATATTTATATGTAGATTGTCAGCAACTCCTAGAGCAGTGCTACCCAAGGTGATGGTCTGCAGATCTCACGCCCAGGTTGGGTGGGATGCTTCAGAGATCAAATTATGGTACCAGTCCCAGGCACAATGAGTTGGGGGAATGCTTGCCCGCCACATTAGATAGTTTGAGAAGCAATGTCTTACAGCATTTAGGATTCATTACACCCATGGAACTTCCCAAATAGGCAAATATATTGCATTTTATTTCTAAACACGTATCCTTGTGTCAATCCCCCTCCCCTTAAGAATCATTAAAGGAGGTGGAAGCAGCCTCTAGATGTATAATTTGTGTATTTAACTAATTTTGCAGATCATCTTTCGTATACGTCCTGGTGAAACTCGTAAAATTAGAATATCATCGAAAAGTGCATTTATTTCAGTAATGCAACTTAAAAGGTGAAACCAATATATGAGATAGATGAATGACATGCAAAGCAAGATATGCCAACCCTTTATTTGTTGTAATTGTAATTATTTGTCATTAGGCGGGTCAATTATAAATTGAATGTAATTAATGAAATGTAATAGCGATGGTTGTTTTTGTATTATTGTAACTATTTGTTTTATTACTGTGGAATTTCCAAAAGAAAGCATTTGTAAAAATTAAAATAAACATAAAAAACAAGTTGCATTACTGAAATAAATGCACTTCGATGATATTCTAATTTTTCCGAGTTTTACCTGTAAATCTCAAGGAGACTGACAGCCATCCAATAAAAACAAGTACAATTAGTTTTAGCTATCAAATAACAAGATGAGCAAGTCATCATGTCATTGACCCCCAACTATATTCACCCATTGTTACAATCACAGAAGGGGAGGCCATCCCTAGCAAAGACTTGTTTTTTGCTGTAGAGAAGTTTGTATCCTTCAGAATATCTACCAGTAAATTTCTTGCTAAGGCTCTACAAATCCGTGCTATTAAATTCAAAGGGGGTATGGGAAATGGTTTATCCTTTAAAGGTTAAGGAGCAGAAACACAATTCTCTGTTGTTGTTGTTGTCATTTTTATGTGTATAATAGCTGTCTGCTAAAACACAATAAACTGACTTGTCATCGACCTCCCGCCCAACATGAATTCAGCTATTCCTGTTTCAGACATAATAAGGAACTCTGGTTTAAATATACCAGGATCATGGCACTGAAGCCCAGGTGGAAAGCAGTAAGAGGAACGATGTAATGGCTACTAGCCATGATGGCTATATTCTACCTCCACTGTTAAGAGGCACCATACAGTGGTACCTCGGTTTACGAACTTAATTCGTTCCGGAAGTTCATTCTTAAACCAAAGCGTTCTTAAACCAAGGCGCGCTTTCCCTACTGAGGCCTCCCACCGCCGATGCCCTTCCAACATTCGGCTTCCGTTAGTCTTCCGAGGCAAAGTTCGCTAACCAGAACACCTACTTCCGGATTTGCGGAGTTCGTACAACGAATAGTTCGTTAACAGGGCTGTTCATAGACCGAGGTACCACTGTCCTTAATCGAAGCTGCTGAGACTCACAGATGGGCAGAGTGCCCAGCTTGCAGACTTCCCACAGGTATCCAGTCAAGCACTGTGAGAACAGGACTCAGGACTAGAGAACAGGACTCAGGACTGGCCTGATCCAGCAGGCTCATCTCATGGGAAGAACGAAGAAGTCCAACCATTGTTCCCAGCTCTCTCAACTATGGTTTAGGAAGCCAGGATAATTATATCTAAAGCAGGCATCCCCAAACTGTGGCCCTCCAGATGTTTTGGCCTACAACTCCCATGATCCCTAGCTAACAGGACTAGTGGTTGGGGAAAGATGGGAATTGTAGTCCAAAACATCTGGAGGGCCGAAGTTTGGGGATGCCTGATCTAGAGGTACACCAAGTTAAAGGCCTTGTTGCCCATATAAGCTTCAGGACAGCGTCCTCCACGGGTCCTAAAAGATGGCTTGACGGTGCTCCCCTTTATCCACTCCATCCTTAAACCATAGTGGGATTTTAATGGGTCTCTCACTTTTCAAAGCCTAGAAGAGGTGGAATCAGAACTGGATCTCCCGTCGGCAGCAAAGATGAAGTGAGAAATAAAACTTGGAACATATAAGTAGGGCATTATGCATTTCAAAGAATTAATGAAGGTTAATGCCCCTCAGACCATTAACCACAGCAAGTGATAAATCTCTAGGAAATGCCCCATGCCAAGGTTGTTCTCATCATTCTGAGATGAAAGGGGGAAATTATATACACATTTATCATGGACGACCTGTTCCAATTGGTATGTAACATGCCATTTGCGAAGAATTAATGCCCTATGCATTACCCAGTCAGATTGCTTGAATAATTCCTTAACAGTCCATTTGACCTACAATAAGAACAGAAGAATAAGAAAAATAAGCAATTTGTGAATCTAGCTTAGTATACTCCTCCTTCAGCTTCCATTCCTCCTAAGGAATCATTATATATGATTGAATTCCTGTGGCACTTGCCATAAGACTCAAACACCCTAGGTGTCGAGAGAGAGAGAGAGAGAGAGAGAGAGAGAGAGAGAGAGAGAGAGAGAGAGAGAGAGAGAGAGAGAATATCTTCCACTTCATTTGGCATCCAGCCTGTATTCTTTAATTTCTAGAACAGGTCCTTCTTATTCTAGGACATTGTTTCAGGGCTGCCCAGTGAATTTAACAATGCAGTACTACGTGTTTACTCAGAAGCATGTTCCATTGAGTTCAGTGGGGATCGCTTTCCAGGCCCATCTTTAGGGCAAGGCTGGGTGGCGCATTGCGCCATGGCGCTCGCCCAGCAGGGGAGCTGAAGGGGTGCTGAACATTGTCAGCCGCATCCCTCCTGCCCACCTGCCTGGGGTGGGGTGCAGCGGGGAGAGAAGCGGCTCGTCGGACCCAGCGCATCTGCGCTCCCCGCCACGCAAGCGCACTGCTGGCGAAGCCAGGCCTGAGGGAGGAGGTGGATCGTGGCCGCCTCCATGATGGGCACCCAGGCGGCAGCAGCGGCAAAGCAGCTGCTGGGCTGGGGCTGTGCGTCCCTCCTGCCCATCTGGGGCTGGGGCAGAGCGGGGCAGAGCACCGCTGCCAAGGTGAGTGGGGCTCGGTCTCCCCCTGCTCACTGCGCCCGTGGAGGGACAGAGCGAGGGAGACAGGCAGCCAGTGGGGTGAACGGGAGGGCGCTGGGTGCAGGGCAGGGGACGCCGGGTGTGGGGTCCTTCCGCGGCCCCCAGGAGGAGGAGGCAGTGTCGCCACAACACGCCCTTCAGTACGCGGCGGAAGCCGGTCAGGGGAGAAAGGGAGAAACCTTTAACAAGATAAGAACTGCTGGGAAAGGGGGGCGCCGGAGGGATCTTTGCACCACGGCGCCAGATATGCTTAAGACGGCCCTGTCGCTTTCACTTAAATGTGTACAGGATTGCAGCAGCATAATAAATCTTTCGTGTATATATATATATATATATATATATATATATATACCGTGTTTCTCATATTATAAGACATGTCTTATATTTATTTTTTCCTCAAAAAAACACACTATGGCTTATTTTCAAGGGATGTCTTATTTTTTTCCTCCTCCTCCTGCCGCAGCCGGCATTGCTGCTGCGCCTATCACTATGTCTTATTTTCGGGGTATGGCTTATATTCCTTGAATGCTTAAAAATCCTGCTATGGCTTATTTTATGGGTATGTCTTAAAATATGAGAAACAGGATATATATATATATATATATATATATATATATATATATATATATATATATATATATATATATATATATATAATTAAACTGGTAGGTCCTCTGGCCAATAGAAACAAAACTAAGCTGAGCAACACTTGGGCCACTGCCACCCTCATAGTTACTCTTTTTTAAGAATGCAGAAGAGGGAGCAGTAGGGAGAGGGAGGAAAAACAGATAATAAATCATTATTTGTCAGTACAAGGTTGGGAGTGCTTTATTGGAGAGTGAGATGAGTTGATGGAGTTATGTGGTTGGTGAAAAGAGATTGTGGGTGTTATATGTGGGTGCAGATTGTGGGTGCAGAATGCCGCGGCGAGGCTCCTTACGGGGTCCCGGCCGCGGGATCACATTCATCCAGTGCTTTACCAACTGCACTGGCTCCCGGTGGAGTACAGGATCTGGTTTAAGGTGCTGGTTTTGACCTTTAAAGCCTTATGCGGCTAAGGACCCTCGTACCTACGGGACTGCCTCTCCCAGTATGACCCACAGAGGACATTAAGGTCCACAAATAATAACATATTGGAGATCCCGAGTCACAAGGTGATTAGGCTGGCCTCGACCAGGACCAGGGCCTTCTCAATACTGGCCCCGACCTGGTGGAACACTCTGTCCCAGGAGACTAGGGCCCTACGGGATTTGTCATCTTCGGACTGACGCAGTCTGACCCCACGGTTACCCTCCCCTAAGGTTTTATTTCATAATGGTTTTATCTTATTGTAGATTTTTAATTTTAAAATTGAATTTTAACATTGTATTAATCTGTGTTTTAACTGAATTGTTTCTTTTATACTTGTGTTGATATTATTTGTTGTTAGCCGCCCTGAGCCCGGTCTTGACTGGGAAGGGCGGGGTACAAATAAAAATTATTATTATTATTATTATTATTATTATTATTATTAGTTTAGTTTTGTGTCATGTGGATGTTTCAGTGAATGCAAACCAGCAAATGCAAATTCATCTAACCATAAGATTAAAACTGCTATCACAACTACACTTCTGCATGTAGAGAAATATACACAGCAAATTCAATTACATTAAGATGGAAATCTTGCACTTATGTGACAAAATCTGAAGGCATAATTTATGCAGAGTTAAACATTTAAGACTCATGTTTTAATAGGAGAGATTCAAGGGCATGTTTACTTCTCTCCCATTGACAAAAACTGCTTAAATTTCGCTGAGTTTCCCCCCTTTATTTATATAGAATTAACTGTTGCTGCACATAGATCAGTCCTTTCCACTGATGTAAGTGGGGTAGCAGCTCACATAAGGAATAAATATGCACTTAGATCTACATGAGCACCTCTGTAATTCTTTTTCTTATCCAGGCACACGGCCTGAAAAAACTGGGGATATTTGCTACAGACCAAACGTTTAGCATGCAGTAACATACCATTCAATTACTTACCAAAGAACTTCATCAAAATAAGTGATTTCTAAATTTACTTCAGAGTTGGATCTTTCATTTATAAGCACAACCACGTAATTGGCAAGTGCATGCGAAACATATTAGCTGAAGGTGAAGCCATCCAGAACCACATTAAGAAAATACTTTAATGAATCCCTGCTGGAAGAAAATGTTTTCTATAAACATCATTGCCTTTTGCCCTCCCAAACCCTTTGGAAAGTTGATATGCAACACAACGTAAAACGCTTCAGAAACTGAACAGGCTACCTGAAAGGTAAAACGTAGCCATCTTGAGTATGACTTATGCTTAAAAAGTGGGACAGAAATGCCAAAATAAATAAATATGGCAGATTCACTCCCCACCTCAGAGAATCTCTGACCCCCCCCCCAACAAAGCAAAATAAACTAGAAGTCATATGATTGTACGCACACTATATATTCAAGGGCCCAACCAGCACCAACAAGCAATGATCCCAGGTCATCATTTAAAAGCCAGAAGAGAAGCTCAACCCCAAGTCATGGTAGACAACCAAAGTGTTCAATGTGGAACCATCACCCTTTCAGCTAGTAGACTCATTTTGTTGATACTGCTACTAGAGGGCGGCGGGCTCGAGAAGTTCTCGATACAAATTCCGTTTTAGAATTAAGGAAATGAGATTTCATATTTTCAAGAATATATCCTACACTTGTTAATTCAGAGAAGGTGGAAAGAAGCCACAAATAGGAAAATTAAGGAAGAGAAAGAAAATGCACCTCAGATAGTCATCCTGAGCTCCCTTATCATGCCTTCTGGGAGAAAGCATGTATCACTCTAAATACCACTGATTTCAGTGGATTTAGCTACAAATAAATGGAAAGCTGTCTGTGGACAAACACCGGCTCCCTCAGCCTCAAAGCCAGATGAGTGCCGCAACCCCATAGTCACCTTTGACTGGACTTAACCGTCCAGGGGTCCTTTACCTTTACTTTTTTTTTAAATGGGTATTAGGACTTGGGCTATGATTTCCCAAGAAAGGAATTAAAGACCCATTTAAAAATCCGTAGAAAGAGAAATCCGTGCCAGCTTCTTCTCACATCCTAGTATGCAGAGGTGCATATTATAATTGTGTCACCTGATGATTACGAAGTGCAAATCATTTAATAGGTATAAATGTAATTGTTTCAATATTGAGAAATGGAATTTATAAAGCTGCCTTAGGCAGCTTAGTTCTGCAACTGAACCTGGGACTCATACTCTATGTAAAGCGCATGATCTACTACTGAGCAAAGTCCCAATGCCCATCTGTATTTTCTGGCGAGGGAGGCTAGAACACAGCCACCTTTCATTATTGAAAAGAAGAGTCAAGATTCTTGTTCTCATTATGATGAAAAAGAAAATCTTGAGGAGGCGGGAAATATTCTAAGTGTGAGCTCCCTCCTCCTCTCTAACTTGTCAATGGGAGGGGAGGCATGGAAAATGGTGTGCCTCCCTTCATGCTCAGGAAAAAGCTGTAACTCAGCCAGCAAATCCTTTTTTCAAAGTCCTCAGTATTTCTCGCTGTCTTTGAACTTGGGGTGGGGTGGGGGGTCCTGCTTTATAGCATCTTTCTACAGTGTGGATCCATTCATACTCATGGAAAAAGCTACACCCAGATCATCCACATTTTGGAAAAAGCTTTGTTTTTAAGAACCTTGAAATACATCTCTATAATAAATCCTATGTGACTAAAAAGAATTAAGTTTATTTGAGTGGGCAGAAAAAGAAAATGCATTATGTCTTTGTTTAACGGAGGCAAAAAAAAAATATGTTGAATCATGGAAATCAAAAATAACTAAATCCTACCCATTGGTGTTCATACATACGTTCGCTTATGCTATTAATATCTGAACTTCCCCCCTTGCGATTTAGGCTATTTAAAAAATGGAACCTTGTTTCCATGGAGACAGTAAGCCCAGCAGCACATCTGCTAGGGAAATATATATTTTGTGTGAATTGCCGACTCCTGCGGATCTTCAAAATATTCCTTCCTCAGAGGTGCCTATTTAAAGCCTCCTGGCGAAAGCTTTCAGACTACACTGAGCAAAAGCCAACTAGGGCTTCTACGCACTCCCAGTAATAATGTCCCAGTGCTGGTAAGGGCAAGCTGATGAAATGGATTGTGGGCAATATCTAAAACATTAATTTTAGGAATATCGAAAAAGAACATCGCAATGGGTACTTAACACACGGTTTAAAGTCTGTTGTTACTATTTGATGGTACAGATGTACATTCAATCAAGTCAATTATGGGGGTGGAACACATACCGTATTTTTCACTCCATAAAACACAATTTTTCCCTCCCAAAAAGGAAGGGTGTCCGTGTGTCCTATGGAGCGAACGCAAGAGCCAGGGCCAGGGCCAGAGCCGCACGCAGCAGGAAACCGGCTCTCAGGCTGCTTCCATGACAGCGGAGAGGGCTGCTTCCCTCTCTATTCCCCCCCTCACCCCTTCCTTCCTTGTCTCTCTTTCTTTCTTTCTCTCTCTCACCCCTTCCTTCCCTCCCTCTCTCTTCCAACTTGAATAAAATATGGGGGGGGCAGGTAAGCCCCACCTCACATACCGTATCAGCATTTCTCAACCTGTGGGTCCCCAGATGGTGTTGAACTACAACTCCCATCACCCCTAGCTAGCAAGGCCAGAGCTCAGGGATGATGGGAGTTGTAGTCCAACAACATCTGGGGACCCACAGGTTGAGAACCGCTGCAATTGATCTCAAGACAAAGTGCATGCACACTATATGAATGACAATGCCCATCAACATGGGGGGCGGCGACTTCCTCAAATATTTAATGGGGGGACAAAGGCACCTAGGCCTCTAGGAGTTGTCTGCTATGCCTAGGACAATTCAAGAAAGCAAAATATTTTTTTTCTTGTTTTACTCCTCTAAAAACTAGGTGTGTCCTATGGTCAGGTGCGTCTTATGGGCATTGTCAAACCTTCAAAACTTCACTTTTTTGTGTGTTTTCAGAATTTGATTCTGGAAATGGGCAGGGACATGTTTTCTGAGTAGATATAGGACACTTCATATTTTTCCACTGCTCTCTTATTTAATGTTATTTAATTTTTTTAACAAAAGCTTTTGTAATAATGATACAGGACAAGACATGATCCCGCAATGGAAAAAGGAACATTTATATGTGAAAACGAAGCAAGGCAGAAGCGGGTCAGGTGATAAAGAGCAAGATTCATTTCAAAAGTAGAGAAGCAAATATTTTTAATAAAGGAAAATCCAAATAATGTTTCTCTATTAGAGCAGAATCAGGAAAAACCTATCTGGATATTTATTGTGACCCGTGTGTCCACTTCAAATATGATGGGAGTTGTAGTCCGTAACATCTGAAAGAGCATAGCTTATTCACTGTTCTAAGAGATACCACAGCTACTTGCTCTATTTATCAACCAGGAAGAAAAGATGGGCATGGAGCTAAGCAAATGACTCCCCGCTGTGGCCTTTTGAATTGTTTCTGAGCAACTGCAAGGCCAATTCCACCACCATGTAAAGTACAGGTGTGACCTCAGGCAGTGGTGCAGCGTTAACTATTAGATCGAGTTAAGTGACTATTTGGACAGCTGCTGCAGTCTTATAAAATAAACAGGGGCGTCTTTGAAAAACATCCCATCCTTCATTCATTCTCTGTCATTGAAAGCATGCTTTAAACAACAACAACAACAACAACCTGTAGGACCAAAAGCACATCCATTCCAAACCTGTTGGAGTGGTACTTTCAACCACTCTTGAATTATTATTATTTATATCCTACTTCTCAACTTTGACATTTTCATGAACCAAGTACGTGTATTCTTTCATAATCCTGACTGCGAACATGACAATATGTCTCAGAGTACTAAATGATCTTGAGAATAGCATTGCTTGGCTTCATGCTATGTCATAACAGATTAGTGTCCTTTTCACATATTAGCATGCCTTTAAACCGTAGAAAGCATCTACCCTCTGCACCAGTCTTTTGACTCTCCGGTTCATTACTATAAAAAAATATATCCATAAATTAAGAATAGCTGTTCCAAATTAGGCTATCTAGATTATGCGCCATAATATCACAACATCTAGCGTGTAGCATCAGAAAAACAAGTTCATACCCTTGCATAGCTGCCAAGTTTTCCCTTTTCTCACGAGGAAGCCTATTCAGCATAATGGAAAATCCCTTAAAAAAAGGGATAACTTGGCAGCTATGTACCCTTGTATTCTGACTTAATTCATCCCAAACTCCATATTCACCAAAGCTCCCTTCATGCATTAATTGTGTGAGGAAACTCCACATGTACAAAGGGTCTGAAGGAACGTGCTGCTGATCCCCACCTCCGCAAGTTCACATGACCCTTGATGCACATGTGTTGAGGGTATGTCTACAGACGTGAAGCCTACACACCTAGACTCATGCGCATGCAGCATTCCATGTACAATCCGCATTTCAGTTTAAGTACAGGTTTATCTGCATAGGTTTCCCCTGTGCAGACATCCACTTTCAACATGTGGAAGCTGGGGGCTAGGAAGGTACATAAAGTCAGGCACAGCTCTGCTGCCTCATGGTACCTGTGAAACATCTACACCAGGCATCCCCAAACTGCTGCCCTCCAGATGTTTTGGCCTACAACTCCTATGATCCCTAGCTAACAGGACCAGTGGTCGGGGAAGATGGGAATTGTAGTCCAAAACATCTGGAGGGCCGAAGTTTGGGGATGCCTGATCTACACACAATAAATTTACAAAAAGAGACTTTTCACTGAAAGACTGAGCACCATATGAAGGTCACTGGGTTTGATTTGCCTCCTGAAGTCCATGGCTTGGATCCTAACTTCCATTCTGTGAACAGAACAAAGTTCAGGGAATCGAACGTTGCGTTCCTTGAATAGAATTCAATGAACGTTCACCACCATCACCACGGTTTACACCCAAAAATGCATTGTTGTGGGACAGAAAACTCTAGACCCGCAAGGAGCAGGAGTGGCCAAAAATCGAGGAACCCCTATCCCAGGGGTAGCACATCCCATTTCACTGCCTGAGGCAAAATGCAAAAGTGTCATCCTGCCCTGAGTCACCCACTGAAGCCTCCTTTGCCCGGGTTCTGGCAAGATCACTTGAGATCTCAGAGTGCACTAGATCTTGCAAGATCTAACCGGAAACCGGAGCAGCTCCTTCACCAGCAGTGGAGGCGGGGTGGCTGCTGCAGGGGCACTGTCTTGTGGTCTGCTACCACATTAGCCCACTCCATCCCCAGGGTGCAGCAAGTTCCCTTGTGCCAGCTCATCACCCTTGGATCCAAAGCTATGTACCGTGCCCAGATAATAAGAGTAGGAAAATACACATCTATGTCTCTGGGGGCGGCCATTAAATCTAAATGAAGATGTGCAACTTAAGGGGAGAGCTCTGCTGGAATGTTGGTTGTCAATCATACATGCTGGGTGCACAGGAAGTTAAGGAGCATGCTTTAGCCATGCCTCTGCTGGCATGGGAGTAAAGCCGGTTTGTGAGCCGGTACAGCTGACCTGCCAAACTATGCTCAATTCTAAACATGCCCATGGCTAAAAATGAGAACGGAGAAACCTTAGGAAGGGCAGCCAAGCAACTGAGCCAGCCCTGAGAATAGACATCCAACAGAGATGCTTTAAAAGCAGGACATATTGCTTCAGGGTAGGGGCACTAGCATGGTTTTCAAATTTTATTAACTACACGGACATTAACATGGGGGCTCTACGATATGAGAAGATTGGAAGCGGCAAAGAAGCTTTCAAAAGATAAACTTGCCTACCATTGCCAATCTCTCCCTGGAACGCATGTTGGACACAACCCTGGATACAATCTCAGTTTGAACTAGGCCCAATAGCTCTAGCTAGTGCCCAGTTGGCTCACTAGCTCTATTTAACCCCCAAGAAGCTTTAGGATTTTATCAGCTGCATGTTTCCTCCATCCTTCCTGCTTTCCACCACATGAGAAGACATAGCTGCCAAGTTTTCCCTTTTCTCGCGTGGAAGCCTATTCAGCATAAGGGAAAATCCCTTTAAAAAAGGGATAACTTGGCAGCTATGTGAGAAGAGGAATGTCTAACATCACAAGCAACTGTTAGCCCCGTGCCTACAGTTTCTTTTACTGGTTTCAACTGGTAGAGTCGTTCTTTTGACGCTTTCATTAAAAAAGCTATTAATTCCAGTCTCCTTGTTCTTTCTTCTCCTTAAATTATGCAACAGTGTGCGCATGAGAGCAAAAGTTTAATGGCCTTTACTCTGGTATATCAATCTAACCTGTGAAGAAATTGCTCATTAGTTTGCTGAACATCTCACTAGTTAATCGGCAGCTCTAGAAAGAAAGCAGACGCTGGGTGTCTCGTGTTTATTAAACAACGGTTCCACAACAATCATCTTACAGAATCCATTTGTTTTGGTGATACTGTAAACTGTATTTTTAGGCACAGATATTCCACTAATACATTATGGTTGCACCTGATGTCAGTTTGTGAGATATGAGTACAGAATCTGCAAAGTTATATGGATGCATTCAGATGACCTACATACCCCTTCTGTGCTAGAATGTTCATAATTGACTTTTGTCCCTTGTGGGCTTCTCCCCCCCCCCTTTAACACACTAATTGAGCATCACCTGTCAGAGAAAACTGCCTGCCCACACAAATCCTCCAGAGTGTGGAAAGAAAGAAAGAAAGAAAGAAAGAAAGAAAGAAAGAAAGAAAGAAAGAAAGAAAGAAAGAAAGAAAGAAAGAAATTCCATAAATTCAATCTGGGACCCTGTACATGTAAGCCATATGCTATAACAAACACTAAGCTGAGAATCCACTTCAGATACAGGTAGGTAAATGGACCCCTGACCATTAGGTCCAGTCGTGACCGACTCTGGGGTTGCGGCGCTCATCTCACATTTTTGGCCGAGGGAGGCGGCATACAGCTTCCAGATCATGTGGCCAGCATGACAAAGCCGCTTCTGGCAAACCAGAGCAGCACACGGAAATGCCATTTACCTTCCCGCTGTAGTTTTACCTTTTTATCTACTTGCACTTTGACGTGCTTTCAAACTGCTAGGTTGGCAGGAGCTGGGACCGAGCAATGGGAGCTCACCCCGTCGCAGGGATTCAAACCAACAACCTTCTGATCGGCAAGCCCTAGGCTCTGTCGTTTAACCCACAGCGCCACCTGCGTCCTATCTGCAGATACAGATAAGGTAGCCTATATTAGAGCTTTAAGTGCTCATATTGGTAGGAGAGGGTGGTTTCTTTTTAATCAATCATGAGATAAAAATTGGATTTTTAAACATCTTTATTTAAAAGATGTTAAAACCTACACTTGCCTGTTAAATCCACCACATACGTATTGACCCAGTTCACACACCACAATAAGCTAATGGTTTGCTGTGAATGCTCCTTTCTAGGCTATTTATCTCCTTACCACAGAGGAAACAAACCATGATCCCTGGTCATAGTGTTACATCCAAACCAGGGATATTTCATTTCATTTCATTATTTATTGAATTTATATACAGCCCTATACCCGGAGGTCTCAGGGCGTTGTTTTGTCTCATATGGGTTTGTTTGCTTTTAGAGTGAAACAAGAAATGACCCCTGGTTTGGATGTAACGCTAAGCCAGGGGGTCGTGGTTTGCTTCTTCCCAGTGTAAGAAGTGAGGGAGAGGGGAGGTTGTTCCATTAGGCAACTAGGATTTCTCCCAAGGAGCAGCTGTTTAAACTAAGAAGGATCTGCATCTGTGGAAGAGGAAGGGGAAGTACAAGTTCCAGGCACTTGTTCCTGGCTTGCAGCAGTTGAGCAAGCCAGAAATGTTACGTCCTCACTGGGCAATGAGTCATTCTATTACATTTATGACTGTGAGCATCCCACTCAACCCAGGGACTGGCAAATCATCGCAGGCACTAAGATCGAGGAAAACACCATCACGAATTTCATCAGACTCATCCCTTCCTAACTACGCAACTTCTGTAATGCATTCAGGTCCCGAATCACCAAAAAAATAAAAATAAGAATCAACTAGCTCTGATTGTTAAGACTTCTGTGGGCTTAAGCAGGAGCTGTGCCACAAATCCATAGAAAAGTATATTTCCTCACCACCTCAAGTACCTGCTTTGTTCCCTTATCACAGTGCCCAAGAAGATTGGACTAAAGTCTTGGAAAGTTGCTTTGTGTGGCAAATCCCCTCCTTCCCCTGTAATAAAGACTCATGACACAGTGATTAAGATTTAATTGGGTGGTTAAGGCCACAACTTTATTAATTATGCATGTTGAGCGGAATTGGCTTAGGCGTTGGAACCTAACAGACTATATCCGACTCCAACCCGTGTGTTGAAGTCTGTGAGAAGTTAACCACCAGAAAGGAGCCCCGCGACGTAGATCTACTAGAGCTCCTCCTGTGGCCACCGAAGGGGCGTGCCTTACGGCCCAGGCAACTCCAGGCTCAGGACCAAGCCTCGCCCCCGGAATCCTTTAACGGAATTACTTCTCCATATTTGGGCAGCTGATGACGTAACCTGCCCCTCCTCCATCTAATTGTTATGCAAATTTCCAACGCCTAACCGCCACTCGAGCCCCCCCAGGCTCGCCACCAATCCGCTCACATGTAATACCACCCTAATTTCCTAACTCGAAAATTATTTATTTATTTAAACGCTTCTAAATTAATAAAGGGCTGTTGCTTTCTCAACATCCCCTAAGAATAAACTTATTCGTGTCAAAAATATGAGAAAGCATGTCAGTCTAAAAACGTTAGTTCCCTTGCTAAGGTGTAAATATTATTTTTACTGTAGCTGTTTTAATTGTCTGTGCCTACATTACTGGACTTGCCCCTCCCATTTCAAAAGGCATTGTGTTGTATCTATTTTAGAACGCTAACTTCTACTAGAAAGCTGAAAATGCGGATTTGTTTCCCTTGCCTCGTCTGGCAGGCATCTGTGCAGCCCTGAAATGGAAACTTCAAAAACACAGAACAGCCACCGCACCAAATCTGATACTAGTGCAGGAGCATCAACTGTGTCAGCGCAGTTCTGGGATTAGCTTTGGTTGCTGAATATCTGCTTGCCTCTGCTGTTGGCAAAGTACAAACCATTGTCTTGAGCCACAAAAATAGCATTAACTTAAGAGGAACTATAAGTGCTGGCAGGCTGAGCAGAGGTTAAAGCTGTTTGCACAGAAATGCAGCAATTGCTCTCCACCATGTAAGACATGCAAGGGTGTTTCTAGACCAGGGGGCTTAATTTGCAAATTGATTGAGATATTGCAAAGGGATCACTGTCAACAAGGTGGGTTTTTTTAATAAAAAACAACAACAAACAACTTGTAATATTTCCCCCAGGGAAGGGAAAGTCGAGATATAATTTGGGGAGCATGGCTGGTACGTTTGAAGCCAACAATAGCTCAGTTGGGACAGCATGAGACACTGAATCTCAGGGCCATGGATCCGAGCTTCACATTGGACGAATGATTCTTGAATTGCAGGAGGTTGGGCTCGATAGCCCTCGTAGTCCCTTCCAACTCTACAATTCTATGATGCTACCGTTCTCTCTGTATTCTGCAAAGAAGTTGCATGGATGCAAAGCAACAATCCCACAATAAACACTCATCTGGAAGCACCCAAAGTTGCATCCATTCTATACTGCTACAGCTATGCTGCTACAGCAAGTGCAAAGATGCCAAACATATAATGGGCAAACTAAAACTGCCTCTTACACATGGCTTCTTACGTACCTGATCCATTTGCTATTTATATATGAAAAAGAGGTTTGGAGCCAAGCCTTAACATTTGAAGGAAGCAAAACAGCCTTCTGTCTGCTTCCTTCGGGGAGAAACTGTTGTTACATCAGCAAACATCTGTTCCCTAAATGTGCATGCTAGCAAATTAAGGGGCAGCATTTGTGTTGAACTAGGGGTACTTAAACCCACCTGCAGGTTCTTACCCATCAATGGCATCTTCCCACCACCCTGACATTTGCCCTAAAGCTGGGATTCTGTTAACCCTGGAGCCTTGTTGTAATGTGTTGAGTTCAGTGTTTGAAATTCCCCGGGCGCCAGGCACATTTTGCTACTACAGTGGTACCTCGGTTTATGAACACAATTGGTTCCGGAAGTCTGTTCATAAACTGAAGCGTTCATAAACTGAAGCGAACTTTCCCATTGAAAGTAATGGAAAGTGGATTAATCCGTTCCAGACGGGTCCGCGGAGTACTTAAACTGAAGCGTTCATAAACTGAAACATGGGTGTAATTGGTTCCGGAAGTCTGTTCATAAACTGAATCGTTCATAAACTGAAGCGAACTTTCCCATTAAAAGTAATGGAAAGTGAATTAATCCATTCCAGATGGGTCCGCGGCGTTCATAAACCGAAAATTCATAAACCGAGGTGTTCATAAACCGAGGTTCCACTGTATTGCGGGTCCAATTGTGACCACGTGGAGATTTCTGGGCGCCAGGTTGGCAACTGACATCTCCAGGCTGGTAGGGATGGAAGATGCAAATTATGGGGCCTTCTCAGGAAACAAAGTTGCCTTGGCTTGCGCAAAGATAGATAGATAGATAGATAGATAGATAGATAGATAGATAGATAGACAGACAGACAGACAGACAGACAGACAGACAGACAGACAGATACCTTCCCAAGGCAGTTGGCAAAATAATAAATAAATAAATAAAGTAAAAAAATATATATTCTCATCTCATATTTTTATGTTGTGAATCACTCTGTGATCTTTGTATGAAGGGCAGTATACAAATTTTATAAATAATAAATAATAATAATACTTTCGTAGGGCTTGCCGATCAGAAGGTCAGCGGTTCAAATCCCCGCGACGGGGTGAGCTCCTGTTGCTCGGTCCTAGCTCCTCCCAACCTAGCAGTTCAAAAGCACCTCAAAGTGCAAGAAGATAAATAGGTACCGCTCCGGCGGGAAGGTAAACGGCGTTTCCGTGTGCTGCTCTGGTTCGCCAGAAGCGGCTTTGTCATGCTGGCCACATGACCTGGAAGCTGTACGCCGGCTCCCTCGGCCAATAACACGAGATGAGCGCCACAACCCCGGAGTCGGTTATGAGTGGACCTAATGGTCAGGGGGTCCCTTTACCTTTAAAGCAGCATCATTAATCGAATATTCCAAATCAAAACAACAGAAACCATTTAAAAGCATAACTATAAAGGATAAAACCAGCATCAGTTTAAAACCAGGCTGAAAACATCAAGGTTTTTAAGTGCCTATTTAAAAACTAGCTGGAAAGGGAATTAGACAAACTTCCAGTGGAAGGGCTTTCCATATGGTTGGGGCCCACACAGAAAAGGCCCCGTCTCCTGCACGTGCCAACCTGATAGTTCCTACCAACAAGCACATGAACCTCTGTGTCTGATCTTAGGGCCTGGTCAGGTTTATACAGATGAAGGTGATGCTTCAAATAGCCTGGTTCAAAGCAGTTAGGGGGCTTCAAGTGTCATCAACAGCATCTTGAATGAAGCCTGAAAATGTCCTGGCAATCAGTGTAGCCGGTGCAGAAAAGGTGTTAAATGCTCCAGCCACTTGGCCCCCAACAAGTAACTGGGAGGCTGCCTTCTGCACCATCTGAAGCTTCTGGTCTTTAAAAGCAGCACCACACACAGCATGCTGCAGGAGTCTACTCTGAATATCTGAAGGACAAGTAATCCAAGCAATTAAACAGTGTTGCCCTGCTTATGGTCTTGTGAATGCCGAACTAGCCCAGATAAACAAGTGAAGGATGTGGCTTCTGACAACGTGCAAAGATTCAGATGATTAGCATACGGGTTTTTTGGCTGGGGTGCTGTGCTTTTCAAACACTCTCTCCATGAAGGATCACCTGCCACCTACTCTTCGATCCTTTTAGCAAAATATATTTTAATTTCCCCAGACTGTTTAAACGGTTGATTTACTACACTTTTGCCATTCTCAGGAGTTTTTAATGGACTACTCGTTAGCAGCCCAGAGCAGAAATTGCTGGAGAATGGGGCGCAAATTTCAATTTTTATTTTTAGAAGTGCAGAAATGCCTTTTTACGATACAGAGATTATTACTGGACTGTGTTCTGGAGGGGGGTGGTTACTGAGTTGTTGTTTTTTAAAAATAGAAATGGTAAACAGCATTTCCCTATTAAATCTTACTTTAAGTAGAACAGCAGTTAATGCTATTTTTTAGAAAAATAAAAGCAAAAAATTCCCAGCACATATGCTACAAGAGACCATTTTAACCAAAGCAGCAGTGCTTTTTTAGTAAAGAAACGGGAAGCCAGAGGAAGTATTCTCTAAAAAAGGAAAGCCGCAACACATTACAGCACATTATGTACACATATACAAAGAGACAGATTATTTTAAACTAGAAGCAGAGCTACAAGCCCCTGGGCTAGCGAGATGAAGATGATAAATTTATGAGTGTTTATCTGTGCTCCCTTCACAACAGATGTCTACGTGGCTTCGCCAGTATCTCTCACCGGGCCGCTCGCGCATTATCAGGTTTGCAGCAATTCAGAGGGGAAAGCAGCTCGCCAGGGATTCGAAAACATGAGATGCTGAACAAACTGTGAAACGCAGAGAGAGAACGTTTGAGACACATATCTTGTCAGAGGGAATAGAATTCAGATGTGGCAGGGACAGGCAACTGAGGCCTAGCCAAGCAAACAAACACTGAATCACAGAAGCCTGGAGTTGCAAGATGCTCTCTTCTCCTTCCTCCCCGGCAGCATCATCAGATCTAGGCAACTGCGGTCAAAGTTATCTTAGGGATGAGCTAACATGGGGCCCTTCAGATGTTATGTGACTACAACTCCCATCATCCCTGACCATCGGGCTACACAGAGGGAGAAATTTGATTTGGTTATCGTTTAAAGCCCAGCGTACTTAATTCACAATTTTCTGAAACAATATGTGACATGAAGCACAACCATCCTTCAAAACTGGCATTTCCTTGGATTTTGCTGCGCAGTTCTCAGCCGAGTACTGTGTACAAAAAAAAGGTGTGCAAGGTGTGCAAATAAATGTGTGTGTTAGTGGAAAGGAACACACCAAAATGTATTATATTAGGGGAAACTGCTTTGTAAAAACATGTACATTAGGTAATATTGCACAGAAACGTGTGTCTCAGGAGAAACTCACACGAAAATGCTGGAGAATTTTCATGAGGATTTTTAAAAAATATTTATCAATAACCTACGTGGGAATACAGGGAGCTAAAAGGACTGGGGAAATGACAAACAGAAAACCCGAAATTGATAGATACGCCCATGCCCAGGCAAATACAATTCAACAGAGTCCCATTACCAGAAGCCCTGAACAAGGTCTTCTGCTTCAGCAACATGGCTTTGCCAATAATGGTTTCCCACTTTTCTTCCCCTGGCAGAGTTCTCTGTGAAGAGGGATTGACTGAAAAACTACTCCGCAAATTTTGGCTCTGGACGGGGAATAGGAGTCTCCCAACAACTATCAGCATACATAACAGACTGCAGCTCCCACAATTCTTTGAGGCATCAACTCAGGTCTCTAATGCTCCTTCAACAGACAAGGATATTTCCAAGTCCTTGAAAACTAACATGTCTCCCTTAAGTCTTCCTGCCTTCCCGTCTTCCTAACTCCAAAAGGAGACCTGGTATGCATATAATAATAATAATAATAATAATAATAATAATAATAATAATAATAATTTGACAGTACATTTGCAGCCTGATCCAGCAAGGACTTAGGGGCCCAAGGTCATGTATCCATCCTAGCAATTTTCAAAGGCTGGAGATTTGAGGGATTTAGATGAATTTCGTTTCCTTCCAGATACAAAACTGAATACTTCAATTGAATTTTGAACTCTTACTGAATTCTACACAAGCCCAAGATAATGGCTATTTGTATGCAATTTCCGGGAAAAATAAAATAAAACAGGGAACAAACTGCTGCATCCGAACTAAGCGATCTTGCTCGACTCAGCTTATTTTGGCCTCCAAACACTCTCTCAATACTGTGAGCAAATTAGGTATCAGGTTTTATCAAACAGCCACGCTCCTGAAAAGGATCTTCCATTTCAAGAGTGTTGGTGACTGGCTCAGCAGCAGCCTTCCCCAACCTGGTGCCCTCCAGGTGTTTTGGATAGCTCCCGTCAGCCCCAGCCAGCACATGATAATGGGGGCTGTAGTCAAAAGCACCTGGGGGGCACCAGGTTGAGGAAATCCACTCAAAGAGCACACTCATGGAAACAATACACGCTATTAGTTCTATAGTGCATCTTTGAAATCTGCCCCTTGAAATGCAACATGACTGCTCTCTGCTCACACAGGAGAGCATTTAATACAAGCTGTAGTTAAACAGCTCTGGGGGGCAAGGAAATTGCACACTACTACCTGAAAAGAGCATGCATTTTGTCTGAGCACATCCTTCTGACTGATGCACAAAGAGCCCAAGAGCCTTTCTGCAAGGTCTGCCAGACTGGCACATCATTCCCCTTATTATGGGCAGAAATGAAATTCGTTTTATTAATTTTTGATGCAGCCATCCCAGTGCTTTTGACAGAAGGTTATATTAAGTTACCAGTTCTTCTTTCCTTCTTTCTCTATAATTCGTCTGACAATGATGTCCATCTCTCCCTCTCTCACACACAAACCACCAATAAAAACTGAGAATTGTTCAGCTTGGCATCGCTGTCATTCTGTTTTGTGGAATGACAGTAGCTGTAAAGCAATGGAATGCCTATTGCAAAGGCTAAGTAGAACTGTTTGTGTGTCTCTTGCAGCCTACTGGTCTCACAAGATTCACCAATACAACTAACACTCTGAACTCAGGACACGCAGGACCTGCTATCCAAACAAAATGCATTTCATTCACTGCCTCCCCACATCCAGCTACACTCTGAAGACTAGAAAAGAGACACTCTTAAGAATATTAGTGGGGTGGGCAGGGGAAGGACTAGACCATGTGAAAAATGAACATAATATTTTAGCTGCAGTTCATTCATTTTCAGCTTTGTATTCTTGTTATTAAAAAAGTGTGCCTAGACATTCCGTTGTTGCGCCCACAACCTAGGTTTAAGGTGCCATTTAGCTCCTAGCTTTCATATCTCAGTTTCTAACACTGTTCAAAGTCATGCCTCCTAGTTCACATCTGGCATAACACTTAAGCCAATGTACACTGCCAGGGGATGCTAAACCTTTGCACTGCCTGGACTGCAAACCTATTTACATACTTCTATATCCCCAAAAAGGCAAGAGCACCTCAAAGGTACTTTGTGTGTCATTTGTGTCTGCATCTCAGTAAGTAAGGGTTTCAAGATTCATGAAAGGCATATGAGTCCATTCCTATATTTGCATACCCTCCAACATTTCTCCAATGACAATAGGGATGTCCTATTCAATAATGATGATCATGATGATGATGTGAAAAATGAACATAATATTTTAGCTGCAATTCACTCATATTCAGCTTTGTATCCTTGTTATAAAAAGGTGTTCCTAGACATTCTGTCGTTGCACCCATAACCTAGCTCCTAGCTTTCATATCTCGGTTTCTAACACTGCCTAAAAGCAGAAGCCCATGCATGCCTACTCAGATGTAAGGCCCAATGAGTTTAATGAGGCATGTTCCTAGGATTTTGGTCCAAATACTCTTCAAAGATCAGATCCCATTTTATTTTGCACACCTAAAATAGGCATCAAATAAAGAGCATGGATTCTAACATGCAATAAAAGGGGGCACTGAAACAGGTATAAAATTCGGCTAACACAAGAGAAATTAAACAACTCATTTGCCAGACATGCTTTGGGATAAACCAGGCCTGTACAAAGCAGAATGTAATCAGACTGTTGAAACATCATCACCTTTTTTATTTAAAGGAGGTTTTAAACTGGTGGCAGTGGGGGACTGGCAGCAGCGTCCGCTTCAGAACAAATCACCCCTCTGGGGTAAGGCGGAAAAGGATTATTATTATGAGTGTTCAGGTAAGGGAGGACTAGAGTAAGGCATTGAGAGTGAAGGTATACATGACAACTATTCAGGAAGACCAAAGCACTATAGGCTAAAACACGAGAGTTGATGTTGCACTATCAGCTTCAATATATATGTAAGTGGGCAATTGCCAAGAAAATCCAAATACAATCACATTTGACTTCAAAACTTCCCAAAAATGAGGGGACTGGTAAAAAGGAAGTTGAAAGGCCAAGCCAGGAAGGTCAGACCTCTCCAAAATGTTTGGGAGTTGTTTAAAACCACAATATTAGAAGCTCAGTTAAAATGTATACCACAAATTGAGAAGTAACTTTCAAAGGAAGGGAGCTTGAGGAATGCACTCCTCACTGTTCAGAAACTATGCCACTGATGACACCCACATGCTGCACACACAACAGGGACATGCTCTCAGCACACACCCCTTCAGCATCACACACAGTGCCATTCATCCATCAACCCCCAGTGGCGCGTACAAGGATGACCCTTCTACTGCCAGGAGAGGAAGCAGAGCCCAGCCAACATAGCACCCACGTAGCTTCCTGATCAGGGGCCTGAAAGAGACCATCCACAGCCACTCCATGGGACAAAGGTTTAAGAACCACACAAGGATGAAAAGGCTCTTTTGCCAAACAAGGACACACAAGGAGGGCGACCAGATTGCTGGTGGTGTGCTGTGACTTGGTGCCAAGTTTCACCGCGTTCTGTTACGGCAATAAAGTCAAGGCGGTCCTGGATGCAGTGTTGGCTGTTTTGTTTTTGAAATTCCCTTCTTACTGAAATTCCTTGTGCCAGATGTGTAACGTTCTGCCATTGCAAGTGGCATGGCCATAGTCTGGTGGATATGGCTAAAATGTGCTTCTCGCCTGTACTACCCCTGTGCTAAGTTTGTTTCTTATGGGGGAAACAACACCGCCCCAAAGAATGCTGTGCTGATTTCAAGTTCTTACTGCCATCATGTTTTGCTTCGACAAAACATGCTCACAGAAGGTTTCTAACACGAACACAGCCCAGCTCTTTTAAGAAGATATAGAAAGAAGCACTAAGATAGTGATATCAAAAACAAATGTGAAGAACATACCTGTAATAATAATAATAATAATAATAATAACAGCCATAATATAATCAAAATTGAGCACTTTTCTAAGGATAAACTTAAGCAATGGAAATGAAAGCAATAGGATTTAGGCTGCAGGCCTATGCACAGTTAGCTGGGAATGAATTAAGTGAAATTAAAAAGTGATTAACTGGCTGGATCATGCCCAGCATATAATTGCAAACATGTAAAAGTATGCATGTTACAGCTGTGAAAAGATCTCCAAACAACACACCCCTCCACGATATACATAAAACACAATGTAAAGCCCTAAAGTTCCTTCTTTAGACTGAACACTTAGGCAGAAGTAGGTATAACAGATGTTCCACTATTTGGGAGAGCCAAAACCATCTTTTTGACAGTGGCTAGGATCCAAAGAGCAGCTACTTTAGGTACACTCAAGGCACAGCCAGTGGAATATTGACTTTTCTTTCCAACCTGCAATCATAGATCACAAACTTATCTTGAAACACCCCTCACTTTCAAATGAGGTTTGTCAGGGTTAAGATTGGGAAACTGCCACCTGAGAAAGAGATGCAAAACTCCCTATGGCATGCTGAATGAATCACAGTCCTTTTGATCCATGCATAGCATGTAAGCACATAGCAGCTAATTTTGCCTACACACAAAGGTGCTCCGAGACATTCACAGCATGCAAGACAGTAAAAGAGAAGTTTCTTGCATTCGAGTCTAAATTTAACGATCAGTACATCACGGAGTCAAGCCGATGGGATGCGACCTAGTTCAGCTCAGGACAGCTCACCCATTCTCTCTCTCTGAGCAAGAGAAGAATCCAACAAGACAGCCACTAGAATTAACTGAAAACTGCTGTCTAGTAGCATAGAAGGAATATGCTACGTACTGGAAAGATTTAAGAGATTAAATCCCACACTGCTTCCAGTTTACGGGAAAGGATAGTGCAACTTTCCTATATAAGGTCCCAGACCCATTTCCAATTCACCTCCCCTGAGTCATGTGTCTTATTTCTGTCTGTAATATAAAAGTGTCTGCACATAAAACTGGATTCCTTTCATCTAACCTGCCTACAGATATCTGTCTTCTGCCCTTAGGGTCAAATATCTAGCTGCCTTTGTTTCTCTAAGTGTGGGCAAACTTGCATTTGAATCCAAGTGTGTCCAGTCTGACATATTATAGGTCAAGGTGAGGTCAAACGGAGATTTCTTGAATAGCCGAGAAAATATATGTTCAAGGAAGAAAAACTCATCCTTCCTACTTTCCTCCCCACCAGGAACAGGTTAAACTCCATCAGCCAAACCAGAACAGCATTTTAATCTTGTGGATATATAGCCCTGTCCGTAAATCCACTCAGACTGACATCCCTCCCCACCCCCAATTTAAGCCAGTAATAGGCAGCACCATTTCAGAAATAAAAAATATGCCCCCTGGCACCTCAGCTTCTAGGACACCACAACCTGTGCTTTGCATTGCCTATTAATTCTAGATGCATGTGAACTGACTGGAGCTCCTCAGTGACCATGCAAAGGCCAGCTTGTACGGGTTGCAAGAGGCACAGAAGCCCCAATACCAAGGGCTGAAACCTTCTCAGTTCCCAGCATTCTTCTTCAATCCATGCAAACTTTTTGCTGAACAGGCCTAACACAACGCCCAAACAGGAAGGAGGCTCAGGCTGGGTAACTTCACTTGCCCAAACCACCAACCGGCCCATGTGCAAAGAATAAAAAGAAGTATTTTCTTACACAGCTCATAGAATGCAATCTGATCATGTATGCTCCTAGCAAACCCCATCACATGTAAATTGTCTGCTATGAACACATTCAATCTGTATAAGGTGGAAAAGCAAAAGAGTGGGACCCAACCACATGAACTGCCACTGAACCCCCCCCCCAAGTTACCATTCATATTGGTTGTTCGTCCCACTGACTTGGCCCAAAACTATAATCCCAATGTGGTGAATCCCATGACCAGGGGATCGAATCCCCACTGTTATGAAGCTCAGCTAGGTGACCTTGGGCCTGTCACTATCTCTCTCGGCCTAACCTACCTCACAGGGTTGTTGTGAGGAGAAAATAGAGAGTGGGAAAAACTACTTGAAGGAAAAAGTGGGGTGTAAGTGCAGGAATAAATGAATACAATCAATAAAACGAGCCGCCTGGTTGCAATTCCTCAGATACAAGGTCTGTGCTTGCATCCAGGTTTTTATCGGTTGCCACAGCTCAATGCCACTGCACTTTAAAAAAAAAAAGAGGCTCCTTGTTCTTTTCAGAACAGAGCCATTTAAAAACGCCAGTCCCACCAACACTGATTTGTGCCTAAGAAATTGCTTTTCAAGAACCTGGGGAATAAAGGCAGCCTGTGCCCAAGAAACACAATGGTACTTCACCCACGCGCATGTGCGCAAGTGCCTCCCTCTGGCTGAATAAACTCTCTTCGCTGTGCACTTTAGAAAAAAAGAAAATTAAACAACTGGTTGGGTGGTGTTTTCCCTCAAAGTAGCCTAACGTTGCAGCACGAAAAAAAGGAAGCAAGCCCGGGCCCTCACTCACCCCTTTGAGAAGAGGGGTGCGATGGTGGTGGCATCAAAAGGAACAGGAATAAAGAGACGGCATTTGAAAGAGCAGCGGACTGGGCGCCCTCCGCTCTCCCAAAAGGGTTGGCACCGTCGGGCGAGGCAGGCAGCGCCTCCTTTCCCGCCTTACCTGCCGGAGGATGAAGCTGGTGGAAGTTGTGCTCCCGTCGGACCGTTTCAAGCGGCTCCTGCGGGTCGCCGTGCCTCTGCTCCCCTGGGAAACGGAGCGGAGGGAAAGAAGAGCCTTTTAGGAGGCAAGCACCACATTCACACAACCACGACCCCCGCCCGACCCCTGGCGCGCCTCAGCCTCCCTGTTCGCTCTCTGCCCCCCCCCAACCTCCTTCTCATCCCCGACAGGCATCTCTTCCGACGACGCCCCCCTCGGCGCCGGCGCTGCCAGGAGCACCGAGGACTCGACCGAGCCCCATCCCCAGCCTACCCCCCCCCCCCCCGAGGCCACGGGAGAAGCGGAGGGAGAGCCGCACCTGGAAGATGGGGTCCGCCAGCCCGTTCTTGCCGTACGACGATGGGTGCTTGGACATGCTGCGAGCCTGAGGGCGCGGCGGAGGCGGCGGGGGGCTCTCGCCAGGCGCCTTGCAAGACACGCCGCCCCGGTTGGCTCCGGTTGCCGCTCTGCCTGCGCCTGGCAGCTGCGTGCGCGTGGGGATGCAGGAGGAGGAGGCGGCCGGCGGCGGCGGGGCGCTGCTTGGCGGAGCGGCAGGATCCTTAAAGAGACAGCGCCGCTTTTGCACTCCGCTCCCCCCCCCCCCCCCGCAGCCGCTCTCTCACTTTGCAAAGCGCTCAAGCAGAGCAGGCAGCGCGAAAGCCAGAGACCGGTTGGGAATCCTCCCAGCGCCCCTGCACGCACCTGCTCACCCAAACTCGGGTCTCCTTGGATCTTCCCCCCACTCCCGACTAGAACATCGCTCCTGAAACACACACATTATTTTAAATATACAGTGGTACCTTGGTTCTCAAACTTAATCCGTTCCAGAACCAAAAGCGTTCTGAAACCAAGGCGTGCTTTCCCATAGAAAGTCATGCAAAATGGATTAATCGGTTCCAGGCTTTTAAGAACAACCCCTAAAACGTCAATTTAACATTAATTTTACTATCTAACCATAAAATGAAAGCAATAATCAATGTACTGTACTATAAAATAAGACAGAATTGAAGATGATAAAAATTAAAATTATTGTTTTTTAACTTACCTGCACTGATGACAGTCATTGTTTAGATGGGGGGGCTTTTATTCATTTCCGCAATCACACAATCAATCAATCCATCAGTAGCTGAACTGGGTTCCACGCAGTCAGAAAAACAAATTAACTGAAAAAGCCTAAAAAACAAAAATGCAAAATAAATAGCAAGCGCCAAATTTAATGTGTTCCGGAAGTCTGTTTGACTTCCAAAATGTTTGAAAACCAAGACACAGCTTCTGATTGGTGCAGCTGCCCTGCAAACAATAGCCGACAGCCGCATTGGATGTCCAGCTTCTGAAAAACATTCGAAACCTGGAACACTTACTTCTGGGTTTTCGGTGTTTGGGAACCAAGGCATTTGAGAACCAAGATACCACTGTATTAGGTCCCATGGACTGCAAGAAGATCAAACCTCTCCATTCTGAAGGAAATCAGCCCTGAGTGCTCACTGGAAGGACAGATCATGAAGCTGAAGCTACAATACTTTGGCCACCTTATGAGAAGAGAAGACTCCCTGGAAAAGACCCTGGTGTTGGGAAAGATTGAGGGCAGAAGGAGAAGGGGACGATAGAGGACGAGATGGTTGGACAGTGTTCTTGAAGCCACCAACATGAGTCTGATCAAACTGCGGGAGGCAGTGGAAGACAGGAGTGCCTGGCGTGCTATGGTCCATGGGGTCACGAAGAGTCGGACACGACTAAACAACAACAGCAATGTAAGGTTACCAGACGTCCCCATTTCCTGGGTACAGTCCCCATATTTACAAATCTGTCCCCATACAAAATCCATTGAAGTTGAAAAGTGTCCCTGGATTCATTAAAAAAATCTGACGACCTTACTGTAACGCCACACACTTTCTTTCCCATCAACACTTTCCCCCCACTGTCAGCCTTTCAAGTGCCCCAGGGAGGGGGCTTTTGGGGATGCATCTGGTTTCATCAGGTTGACACCGAAGTTGCACTTGTGAAAACACACCCGCAGCACTTTGGAAACACGGGTCTTACTTGAGATCACTTAGCGGGGGTTTCTCCTTCAACTCATATCCTTGAGCTCAAACCTCATTGGATTTTGGGATAAATAGGTGGGTTGCTGCATGTTTTTTTTATGGGGAAGCTAGTAACCTCCTCTAAGCCATGCTCCTCAGAAGGGCATAAGGCAATGAGCCTCCAAAGGTCTATCAAAGTCCACCTTGAGGAAAGCTTTGGCTGTGGTTCAGGGGGGATTTAGCACCTGGCCTGCATGCAGAATGTCCCAGGTTCAATCCCCAAGCATTGCGTGGTAGGAATGGGAAATCACCTTCCTTGAAATCCTGGAGAACCACTGTCAGCAAATGTGGACAGTACTGTGCTATATGGACCAATGTTCAGAGTCTGCTTCCTATGCTCTCACAGTAGCCAACCAGATGCCTATGTAATCACATTCAGGAATACGGTATGCATTATTTCCAGTGTTCCTAGCTTTCCTGCTAGCTTATAGATTTTTCTCAGAAAAGCACATGACTTGAGGTTCTAATTAATGTAGGCCGGATGACTTAAATGCTGCAAAACAACAAAAGGTAAAGGTAAAGGTAAAGGTACCCCTGACCATTAGGTCCAGTCGCGGATGATTCTGGGGTTACGGCACCATGGTATCTTATAGTCCGTTAAATGCCTCGACTTGCCATTTACTCCAGCAGAGGAAAAGACAGAGAGCGAGTGAGCAGGAAAGTGGTTTGAGTTCATGTCCACATAAAGGTAAAGGGATCCCTGACCATTAGGTCCAGTCGCAGATGACTCTGGGGTTGCGGCACTCATCTCGCTTTACTGGCCGAGGGAGCCGGCATACAGCTTCTGGGTCATGTGGTCAGCATGACTAAGCCGCTTCTGACAAACCAGAGCAGCGCACGGAAACGTTTACCTTCCCACTGGAGTGGTACCTATTTATCTACTTGCACTTCGTGCTTTCAAACTGTTAGCTTGGCAGGATTAGGGACCGAACAACAGTAGCTCACCCCGTCATGATCAGCAAGCCCTAGGCTCTGTGGTTTAACCCACAGCGCCACCCACGTCCCTTGCAAAACAACAAAGCCAGGTCATTAAACCTTTTGATTGGTAAGCATTCTAGTTTGTCTTTCTATGCCCAGCACCTCTTATGAATAAGCTCAAGTTTAGGTGGCAGTTGATAATATTTTGAGGCTTTAAAAGCATCCTATAAACACACACCAGTCTTGCAGTCTGTTGCTGATGGTAAATGGGCAGTTGGCGAATAAAATGCACAACAAATGGGACAACTTGAATTTTTATCCTGGTAACAGGTTGCATAGCAACAGCAGAACACAAAGGGCTACAAGGAGCCACTATGAACACAGTTAGGTCAAAAAATATTCTCCCCATCTTCTAACATAGGAGCCAGCCCTTACCTCTTAAATGCAACACAGACTGTGTAGGAATCTTTCACATAAGAGTACCTGTCCTCAGAAATCAAACACTGAATGTCTCCTTGTTTGCAGTCCAGGGTGTGGAAACAGGGGTTGCCCTGAACTGGTACGTTTTTCAAGTTGCCACCCTATGTACTAATAGTGAACTCATTCAGTGAGCTCCTGATATAGCCCCAAAGCTGCCATTTACACACAAGAGGAAGATGTCAACCAAGATCTGCTAAAGTGCAGATACATCTTTAGCAGGTGAGGGATATGTGGAGAGGGGGGTAGCAGCTTTATGGACCAGGGGTGCTCAGTGAGCACAGAATGTTGATGGCCTTGGGGAGGGGGGATAGAGTGGAGTATCTTGGATGGCACTCTGAGCATTCCAATGTCCCATAAAAATATTACCTTTTTGACTACAGACAAATTTTGCCATTGTAATGGTTGTTTTTGCAATGGTGGTTGTACCTCTTGGCATACTCACTATGGGTGAGGAACCCATGCCCCTCCAGATGTTGTTAGGACTCCCAGTTCCCATTATTCATGACTATTGGCCATACTGGCTGGGGTTGATGGAGACTGAAGTCCAGCAACATCTGGAAGGCCACAGCTTCCAGCACCTGTACTGTATGCTTTGCATGAATTCTCCAAGCAATTGCAAACCAAAGGGTTCTATTACCATCAAATTTAATGCACACTTCAATTTTCAAAACCTTTATACCAAAAAGGTATTTGCTGGAGAATGTAAACGGCAACGCGCCATCAAATCTAATGCACGCCTTAATTTTCATGACATAATTTGGCTGGAAAAGGTGTGCATTGCATTCAAGTAAATACAGTACTGACCTCAATAGTTTCAACAAAGCCACACTGCCATCATGGACCAAGAATCCCACCCACCTTAAATATTCCAAAGTCACACAGGTTGGTTTAGAGCACTCCTGCGTGTTCATTGGACCAAATTAAATACAAGGAGCAAAGGAGAGCATGGGATGCAGGGATGGAGCATCTGTAGTCCTGCAGATGTTGTAATCTTCACCAGCCCAAGCCAGTATGGTCAAAAATCATGTAACCGGTACTCTAGCAACATTTCTAGGGCCACATAACTCCCTATTCCTTGGCTGGTGGCAATTTTGAAGGAACCTTCAATGGAGGAAACTTGAAAGAACCCACAGAACTATGGAGCTCTCCTACATTCTGTCTCAACTCACAGTAGCTGATTTAAGACATTAGTAATGAATATTGACCAAAGGGAGAAGTTTGCCTGCCTTTTATTTTGAGGCCTGCAGCCCTGTGTGGAAGTGGATTGATCCTCAGCTATAATGGACTGTGCCGTCCTCTGCAGCATTCTTAATTTTTGGAACACAGAAATCCAGACAGTTGCAGCAGAGTTTTAACCCTATTGCAATTTTGCATATTTCATGTTGTCAATGCAATATAGCTGAAACTTAGTTTTGCCTCACAAGGATATTTTATTTTCCTACCTTTGATGGGCACAATGCTGATAAAATCCAGGCAGCAATGCCTGGAAGTCCAGCATTACACAGAAATATGTCAAAACCTTTTTAAAAAGTGCTACCCTGTGGAGAAGAAAAGTGCAAGTTGGACTTTTATTATAAAATATTTTTGTTCTGTTGTGAAAGCAGAGCTTTGCCACTAATGTTCACATAAAGGAGCTGAACGATTGTGAACAGCTGGAATATTGCAATTTGTAATGGATGTTTCCCCTCCATTAGGAAGCAATATAGGCCTTGCCATTATCCACAGCTAGATATAAGATTTTACAGTATATAGTTTAAAGCTATAAGAACAGAAACAAAAAGGCATATTTTTCCCTTTTAAAAAATAATAATGGAATTATTATTTTCTCTCAGGAGATAGAAAGCCTCTTTGAAGGAAAAGGCACTTACTGTACATTCTGTAAAGATCCACCAGCTTTTGTTAACTTGCTATGCTGAGCACTATTTAGGAATTATGGTACATGCAGTAATTGTCCTTTAAATGCTAATTCCCTCTGTTGGTGTCAAACCAACCTGATACTATCATGAAGTTTTATTCTCCTCTCTGCACTACATATATACATAAAATACCACACAAAAGTCTTACTCTCTGCTGGCAAGGCATCACATTACCAGGGGCTGAAGAAAAAGAATAGTGGTTAACTCGGCAGAGTTCTGAAAGCAAAACCCATTGGCCAACCCCAGAAAAAAAGGGGCATCTTGAATTTAAGGCAGCTCACCGCACATGAACCCACCAAAAAGATTAGAGGGATTCACTCAATGCAAAAAAGTAATTGACAGTATAGGCTCCTGTGAGTTAAGAGTCAGAGTGACTCACAGGAACATTTTGCTCCCAAGCCTTATAAGGATGGCAAGTTACATAATCCTTTATTTCCTACTCTTAACTGGGTCATAAGGTGTCCTTAGCTTGTATTATGTTCTGTGAGTAATCTTTTGCCTTAATGGTTATGAACAATACACTGAACTTCTTCTCTCTCCATTCTTCCATTTCCCCCCTCCTCCCCCGTTTTTTTGAAAGTGCAGATCAGCTGTCTGAGACCTTAGCCAGCGGCAAATTATCTTCATTAATACTATTTGGCACTTGGTAGTTACATGCACAAATCTGGTGCGATTACGTTTATCAGAGTGGCTCAAGGTCAAAGCGTTTAGGAAAGTCACAAGAAAGCAGGAATACTTTTCATAAATACTTACGACTCTAACTGGGCTATGTGCGAGTGTGCATGCACGAGAGACAGACAGACAACACTAGTGATAGCACCATTACCTGTGTAGGGGAGAGGAGCAGAGGTCACAGCAGGGAAAATGGAACCGCCCTCTTAATAAGGGGGCTTCACTGTTGCCAATAATCTGATCGCGTCTCCATTCGCTGGATCAAGATAGATCTTGTGCATTCATTAGAAGTTTGTTTGTGTGCATGGCTTCTCACTGAAGTACAGATATATGTGCAAAGGTCTACTACTACATGGTTAACTGGATCAGACATGCGAATTTTCAAATTCTTCTGCACAAGGAAGGGATCTAGACAACCATTTGGGTAAACAGAAGGCGCTTCTGCTCGCAACAAAGACTCTCCCCGATTACTGCCAACCTTCTGCTCTAGATACAGCCCCACATGCCACATCTCATGCCCAGTGTTTCATCTACTCTCAGAAGCTGGAGAGCCCCCAATGTGGGGGCAAAACTCCATTCACGCTTCTCTGAACCCTACCTACGCATGCTGTTCAACCACAAATGGATGCTGTATGTAAAATTCAGCATACTGATGTTTTCTGTTTTAAATCAGAACCGATTTCCTACTCCTTGTGGCTGCAGCAAGGCTCCCCAGTGAGTGAACAACATGAAACTGAGTCAGAAGGCAAGGCTAGATTCAGTACTAGACATCCTTTGACAGCTGCCAGGGTTCCAATGTCCTGGCAGGGTCCACTGCTGATGCCTGCTGTGAGCACCCCTAAAAAAACAACCACCCTAACACCCAGACTAGTTATTCAAACCAGCCACCATTTATATTTCTCAGGGGACGCGGGTGGCGCTGTGGGTTAAACCACTGAGCCTAGTGCTTGCTGATCAGGTCGGCGTTTCGAATCCCCACGACGGGGTGAGCTCCCGTTGCTTGGTCCCTGCTCCTGCCAACCTAGCAGTTCAAGAGCATGTCAAAGTGCAAGTAGATAAATAGGTACCGCTACAGCGGGAAGGTAAACGGTGTTTCCGTGTGCTGCTCTGGTTCGCCAGAAGCGGCTTTGTCATGCTGGCCACATGACCTGGAAGCTGTACACCGGCTCCCTTGGCCAATAGCGCGAGATGAGCGCCACAACCCCAGTCGGTCACGACTGGACCTAATGGTCAGAGGTCCCTTTACCTTATATTTCCCAGACAATGATCCAAACATGGCATTCTTCTAGTCTAGGGCAATATTCCAAAATTAAAATAATGACTAAAACAAACCAACAGGCACCATGTGGTCACACCGATGTCATCAGGTAAGCTAACCAGGGCAAAGCCTCACCAGAGTACAGATTGCCTAAGGCCATTCAAACCTGCAGCCAGATTGGATAAGGGCCATATATAAAAGGGTTTCTAACCCAACAGCTCACCTGGCTCAAGTTAAATGGAAACAGCAAAGAATAAAAATAAGACAATCTACTAATATGTTTGTTAAACAAGTTTTATTTGCCCAAGTCAGCCCAAACATGTTGTAGTCAAGAATCTGGATGGATATTTAATATGATCAGATCTCCAATTGTTAATACTGACAGTTGCTTGAACATAGTATCGTGTAAAAACACCCAGAAAGTATTTTGTGGTACGGGAAGAAAACATAAGTCTGAACATGGACAAGCAACCAGAACGGGAACTTCTTGAACAGTACATATTTGGAAGGCATTCCACCAATTCCAGTGCTCCGTTTTATCCCTTTTCCTTTCACCAGTTAGCTCAAGAGCAAAATAATTTAATCTCCTGCTATGGAAGGATTAAGATTATTCCAAGGGAAAGACAGTCAAGCCTTGTACAAACTAAGTTTATAGCAACGAAAACTTGGTTATGCTTAACATTGTGAAACACTGCAAAACGCTTATCTTGAGAAATGATGCATAGATAATAAGGGAAAGGTCTTCAGTTATAGCATGACATAGCCATCCCTTAACTGGCAATCTTTCAGCAGGTTATGCTAGATGTTTGCAGGGCATAGAAAGTGTACAAAGCAAAAGATTTAGAAGATTAGCCATTTAAATATTTATTGGAGTGGGAGAGAAACACTGGAATGCATATAGATGCCGAGGTCTTGGGAACTTATTGTTAATTTTATGTGTTAACCTTTTTTAAAAAAGAGGAAGAAGACGAAGCAGCTTGACACAGGTGGCAATATGGATTGGACAAATGCCCTTGGGCAACATTCAGATAGGGAAAAATATTTTTATACAATTTAAGGTAAGAAAATGACCAAGAAGAAACTGTACCTTATTTAAACACCCATGAAACAAAGCACAATACCACCCTTATTACAAACTGTCAGAATTTCTACTTAAATAGTTAACATGTGAAAAGCAAATGATTTGCTTTTAATATAAAAATAGGTGTATGCCTGCAGTACATTCTGAAGTCCATTCAAATCAATAGCTAAGCACTCATTGATGTCAATGGAGTCTGGGCCCTGTGGAAATCTGTAGTCAGTTCCTTTGGCAGCATAATTATGATCACACCTCAGCAATAAATAATGTTTTAGTCTAGAAAAGAGAAGAGGGAAAGATGATCCCATTGTCACCAGTACACTAAATACACAATTTCAACATCAGAATTTATACATATATACAACCTGCATAAATGTTTTGTAAGATTACAGCAACTAGCAATAATGCAAAATGCAGCTATGTATAAAATTTCACTGATTTTTTTTAGAGAATGAGTATATATAATGTTGTGTATAAAATATCAGACAAGTGGATATATATACACACACATACTATTTATATATTATATATAAAGAACAAAATACCATGAAAAAGGTTGCTTCAGCTTAACATCACAGTCAAATTTTGGGCACCACTTAATGTAGTATCAAAGATTGTGAATCAAAAAAAATTGATTATGTAATTTATTAATATGAAGGAGTTACATACTCATCAAAAAGTCTTCACTTCATTTATCAAATGTTTGGGCTGAGAGAGGTGGCGGTGGGAAAACTGGGCCTGCTCTTAATAAGGATTCTAAAAGAACACCTTCTGAAACTAATTCAGTTTTGAAAACAGAAATGGCTAATTTGAGCCCCATTTTCCATTCTACACCATTTCTAGACAAAAAGGAAACCACCATGGCTAGATGATCAACTAAGCAAGTGTTCCAGAAGAAAAACACACATACACACAAACATATTGGTCCAAAATGGAACTGCAGCTGATCACTAACATGCTTCTGAACAGCCTATTTAGCACCAGTATAGGAAGTGAAAGGGCCACTTGACAACAGGCAGGTTTGAGTTAGACAAACACAGACCTCACTATGAAGTAACAGGTATTTGTACAACAGACGATGCGTATTTCAGAAGGGCTCTGAAACCAAAGTATAAATGCCTTTCGCTTTTCGTGTGTGCCATCATTACCTTTTCCTCAGGCTAAATCATTAGTTCATTTCACTACCCACCCTGCTTGCAGAGTATGGTTCATCCATATGTAACCTATAAACAATATATTAAAGATGATTATGTTAAATAGCTGGATAAGTAAATGGTCAACAAGGAATTAATAAACCTACAGAAAACACAGAATCTTTCCTTTCATTTTCTGTCAGGGCAGGAGTCTTTCTGATCCCTGAACACGGCAGTTATATTTTTACATGATATTTATTTTATATGCTTAACTCTTAAAAATGTGTATTTGCTAGTTGAGGCCAAGAAGATGACATCTGCTCCTAGATCGCTGCTGTGAATAAATTGTGGCATAAATGTTGTCTTCCCAATATGAAAGATTTCTCTTTCATGCAAATAAGTATTCAGCAAAACCACTGAATGAAAGCAGAGAGAGAAGACAGAGCAAAAGGTCTCGTTCCATCAGAGTAACTTGTGCTTGGAAATTAATTTACATACTAAAAATGCAATCTTGAGACTCTTCTCTTCTTAGACAGGGAATAAGAACTACTCCTCAGCAATAAGTAGCACTAGTTTTCTGAGAAATGCAAATAAGAAATCCAATCTGGCAGAAACCATAAAAGTCCATTAACTGCTGTCATTCAAAATTTTCTTCTCCCAAATTCACAACTGCTTTATTGTACAATCATAAAATGCAATCTGTTAAGATGATCTAGCAGGGGTGCAAACTGAAAAGCAAATTAGCTAAACTAATTGGGTTTCAAGATACCACTTCAGACTTAAAAGGTTCCATAAAAACAATGTCATTAATAAACTCTGGAAAGAATGAACATGAAGAGCTGCACATATAAACTTGCTTTCAAGCTTTTTCTTATGAAACGTAGCACAAGGAAAAGTTACTCTAGTGAGGCTTCATTATAAATAGGGAGTAGAGCCGATAGACCACTATGCAAGGCAGGGTGTTGAAGGCCTTTTAACACATTAGCAGCTTCTTATTTAAACAGCTTTGCAAGAAAAAAGAGTGTGTTAAACTTGAATTAACTTTTTAAACTTTGAAATTGCTTGGCTGTCTTTTCCCTTGAGCAGAAGCATCCTTTTAAATCAATGGAGGAACAATTTAAATGACAAGGGTCAGCAACATCCAAAACTGTTTCCAGGAACAGACTGCATTTTCACAGGAGAGGCTGTTGATGGTAATTTGTTCGCTGCTGTGTAAGGGAATGAGCTGGAACTGCTGGATAGCATGTTCCTTGAGGCAAACTGGATGCATTGTTCTGGTATGTGAACATATCCATAGGCATACCCATTTGTTGGGCATAAGGGACTGTATTAGCAGGTGGAAGGCAAGAATTCTGGTTCATGTAAGCAGCACTGGATTCTAGACCGGTGCTGAAATACAAAAAGAAAAAAGACATTGTGTCAACATGCAAAACAAATGGCAACCCTAGAAAGATTACACCATTTGCAAGACGTCTTCAATAAAGCCTCGTTGATGGAATACCTTAAATAAGCTGCCTGACCAGGCTGAGAAGTTACTGAAGAATTTATAGTTGGCGGCAAGGACCTCAGTGGACCAATCTGATCACTTCCTGGATTGTAGCCTTGAGGAACACCATGGACCACATAGTTTCCACTGTGAGGGTGCATGGGATAGGACTGCAATGGAAACAGAACAACATTACGAGTCTGCATTGCACAGCTAAAAAACCAAGAGGGGGTAGCACACACACAAAAGCTATGGCCAGTTTTGTATGTGGTAAAAAGCACTGCACTAAAGCTGTGGTTTTTAAAACTCGCAGGAATTGTTCCTTGAGGGAATACAAAGAAAGAAAGAGCAGGTATTTTATAGCACAGCATCAAGGTCATTATTGCACCATCATGGTTCAAGCAGCTTCCTCTAAGCTTCTATCACGATGTGGTGGTTAAACATAGGCTTAAATCCCCACTCGGTCACAAAATTTGCCAGGTAACCTTAGGCCAGGCACAGGCAAACTCCGGCCCTCCAGATGTTTGGGACTACAATTCCCATCACCCCAAGCTAACAGGACCAGTGGTCAGGAATGATGGGAATTGTAGTCCCAAACATCTGGAGGGCCGGAGTTTGCCTATGCCTACCTTAGGCAATAATTTTTCCCAAATTAATCTGCCTCACAAGGTTACTATGAGGATAGAGTAGGCGGGAAGAAAACCATGGTTGCTGTTCCAAGCTCCTTGGAAGAAGAGTAGGAAAAAGTCTAATGAATAAAATATTCAGGTCTTGTTCCATCAAAAGCCATATTCTACTAGTACCTTAAGGTGATAACCATCTAAACCACACTCAGATTGAACCCACTGAAATAAATTGGCTTGTCCAATGATTTCACTGGGGCTGCTCTTAGTATGACTGTTGGCCCCTTAACTATAGCTATCATTCGTTTTTAATCCTCATCAGGAAGCAGCATTATTTTCAAGTGACAGGAATATTAGAATTTGAGATGTCTAATACTCATAATTTCCTTTACACCCCCAATATAATCAATCTGCTATCATTTTAAAGAGTTCACTGCAATACATAATAGCTAAATGCATCATCTTTGATGTGGCAGTTACCATAGTAACTATTCTTTCCACACTGATTATGTAAAATCCACCTAATATATGCAGCCACTCCCCCCCCCTTTGCACTTAATTATTGCCTGCACATTTTCCTCTCCCCATTCCCTTAGTTTATTAAAGCAAACATGAATGTTTGGAGTGAATTTTCAAGTTATTTAATTCAGCACACAGAGAACTTGTAGGCCAAAGGAACAAGCAAGAGAAATCAATACTTTACTGGAAAAACACTCCTTTGTCCTTCCAAGATACGCTTCATTGTCAAAAATCTCAACACTACAACTCAAAACATGTGCACCAACAGATCTCTTTTATTTTATTTATTATTTGGTGTCAACTTAAAAACATTGCAATGCTGGTGTATCACCCAAAATTTTGTACTGCAGTATGCCTAATTCCTAAGTCCGTATATCAGCTAACCCCCAAGCCTTTTGACTAGACTGCTCACCAATGTAAAGCTTGAACAAGTAAATCTATCCACCTGATTTGCAAAGCTACAATGAAAACATGTTTAACTTGGAAAACTTACTGGCTTGGATCGCAACACCCCCAGCCACCCAACTGTAGCTCCACCAGGAAGGAGGTGGTGTATTCAGGGGGAAACACAGAACATCAAGTTTCCCCCCACCCACTCCCCTCTTTAGACCCAAGCCTAAAAGAAATTTACAATTAAAGCATTCTCCGACATCTGTTAACTATATGGTATGGGTTAAAAAAGAAATACCGTAGCTGTGGGAGAAATAGTAGTTATCAATGCTGTTTGGCTTAAGTGTATGTTGACATGTAACGCACCAGGATTCGGAAATCTTAAAATCTCATCCCATCCTCACATTGCAAACAACTGTTCTTAATAAGAATCCTTGCTAGGGACACTGACCTGCATTGGAACACCAGCGGACGTGGGTGGATAGGGTGCAGATGAATGCATCTTCGAGTATGTAGAATACATAGGTGCTTCATTCACCAGTTTGTTGTAGAGCTCCAAAGCTTCCAAGGCTTTAACATTTAGTTCAGACAATTCTGAGTGCTTCCTAGTTCAAAAAGAGTGCTAAGTCAAGTGTTTGCAGTTATGCACTTGCCCGTGTGCTAGACATTAATGTGCAGCCTGGCATAAATTAAATACCTCTGAGGTTAAGAAGTGACTTGGAAAGAAGGTGTTTGCTTCTCAATACCAAGTCTAAGGAGGAGTCTCTACATCATGCTTCCCTGCAACACATCCAACCCTTTGCTCAGTTCCCATAGTTATCATACAGCCTTCTTTAACCAAATGCCTTCAGATGTTGTAGACCACAACTCATACCATTGCCAGCCATTGCCCATGATGGCTTGAGTATGATAGCACCTTTAGTCCAAAGTATCAAGAGGTTCCCATGTTGGCAAAGGCTGCTCTACAGGATACATGAGCTTCCTAAAGATAGCTAGCAGTTTTACACAAGCAATTCCCAGAACCGTTTAAGTAAGAACTTAGCTATACACCCCCACAATACTTCTCCATCAAGAGGGGACAATATAGTTTCAGGCTATGACAGGAGACATGACTGTTAAATCTGCAGGGTTTCTGAATTTCAACAGCTAAGTTTATAAGTTACCCAAACAACATTAGGGGGTGAGGGGTGGGAGAGAGAAGCTGAAAATAATTGGGATTTATCTCTGTTTCCAAGAGAGCAAAATCCACTTGGTTTGTTCTACTGATAGCGGTACCCTCATAATTAATATCCCTCCCCCATTATGCCTTCATTCAACACTCAACCAAATTGCAGGAAGTGGTCACCTGCTGGGAACGCAGAAACAAATTAAGATGACTAGACCTACACCATCTTACAGGTGGGTTCTAGTGAACCCAGAAAGAGTCCCACATTCCAAACCTATTTGCAGCCTGAATTGTCCTCTTCTTTGCTTGTGCATGGCCTAAGCACAACAAAGCTAATGTCTTGTTTCAAGCTTCTAAACAAGCCTGGATAAGTTGAAAGAGGTCTAGAGAAAACATGACAGTCCTAAGTCTTCTATGTGCTGCTTAAGCATACATTCCCATTTTACTCACACGTATTGCTCGGTTGTCTTACCTATCAATTTCTTCTAGTTTTTCATCTATCATGGGACCCATCTGTTGGCAGATATCTGAGAATATACAAATATTGATATTTGTTCAGTTAAATGTTCATAGCTGAGGAGACTGCAAGCAATATAAATGGGGCTGATATGCATAGTGATAGAGGAGTCTCACCTCCCACCATTCTCCCAGACTGCCACTTAGCTTATTGAACAAAGGACAATGGATTATGGAATAGGACTGCTAGCACATTTATCGGCAATGAAAAATACCTTCTAAATCCAGGAGATCAGGAGAATCAGGTTTAGGGTCCGATGGATCTATGCTCTGGAGTAACTGTAATGCCCTATCCATCTTACTCTGAAAGATGAAGAAAAACATCACTAGAAAGGCAGGCACGACCCTTAGGAGTGAAAGTTCCCAAACTCAGTCAAAATTCAATAGCTTCTTCAGGGAAGTAGTATCTAATGAGACGTTGTACTAGTTGAAAGCAACCACATACCTCATCTATGTAAACGGGCTCAGGCTCAGCTTTTGTAACTTCCTCTGTTGTGTCTTCAGCAGAACTTTTCTCCACAGTAGCAGCTAAAAGAACAGGATAGCATGAATTTCTCAATCTAAAATGTTTTCCAAGTAGTTTGTTTGTTTGTGTTTCTGAATCACTTCCCATAAAGCACCCTGAAGCAAATTAAAACCAAAAACACCCAACAATAAAAATGCCTATAAAAACAAATCCAAGTCCAATTCAGCTACAGGCTGGGATAGAAATCTCTGCTTAAGTTTTCCTACATGCAGTAACTCTTCACACACGGGAAAGTAAGTTTTAAATTCTGCTCTTGTGGCATACTACACCTCTTTTAAAACACAAATGCACGGTCTGCCCTGAGCTCAAAACCCAGATGGCAAATTAAAAGTCATTTCATATCATGACTTTTAGCAGTTTGACTTGTGATAGTTCAATGTTTTCGTTTGGCAACACCAAACTTTTTGATTAGGTTGCAACAAAGCATTAAGAACCATCTATTCTCACATTTTCATCCCGCCTCCATCTGTGGCTTCACAGCAAGTGAAATAGTCTTGTCTTGGAATAAGAATGCCACTGACAAGACATATGGGAAGTTACTGCTCATAAAAATGCAATATCTTCTGTTATATTGCATAGGGTAAAAACGATTTAGCAATCAGAGCACAATTAGGCATTGTGAGTCAAGAGGATTAGAGCCAATTCCCAGGGTACTTAGTGACATTGGACAAGTCATTAAATTCCATAGTATGTTCCCACATAAAATTGGAATAATACTTTATGTGTGACTTTTAAAGTGCTTTCAATACCACTTTTTTTTATTCGGCTTACCTGACTCAGGCTCATCATTTAAGTTAGAGGTCACAAAATTAGATGGAAACAATCCTACTCCTCTGTGATTTTCTCCTTTCCACCAATTGGCATCACTGAGCAATAAAGATTTACATTTTATTACACAAAACAGTCAACTGCAATATACTGTCCCTCACCCCTTTCCCTTCAAATCCCTAGGATAGGCTCCTAATTTACAAGTGAACACTTTCTATAACTTGCCTTCTGCCATTCATAGCTCCATTAAAAAAAAGCCACAGAAACAAACCACAACCGCTTGCTCTGCGAGACAAGCAAAGCACTGTAGGGACAGATTTGCAAATGCCCAGCATCTGCTACAAGGTACCAAACTGACACAAGAAAACACTTGAAAAGAACCCTCCTAAAAAAAAACAACCCGTAGAAGCAAAAGCCTAAATATTTGTTCTCTGTGTGCATTTGACACCGTCTCACTGTTTTCTCTAATGCTTAAATCTCACAAGTGTTCTCCAAAACCTCAGAGGTTGAAACAAATGAAACAATGAATGAAATAAACAAATTCAGTTGAGTCATTTAATATACAATCCTTATATTGCATTCAGGTTTATGGATTAGCATGTAAGTATCGCTGTGTTCAGGCGTTTGCCTCTGTATTTTTGTTGGAAGCTGCCCAGAGCGGCTGGGACAACCTAGCTAGATGGGAGGGGCATAATAACAACAACTACTACTACCGTACATTATTAATATTTAAAAGTCCCTAAGAATTCTGGAGCATGTTGCCCAACAATCAACCTTCTGCTCCTCTGCCCAATTAAGGGCATTAGGGCATTAAGAGCAGCAAATTGAACCCAGCCAATTTTGCCAGTATTGGCATTGCACCAGGTTTTGAAGACACACCTCATTAGACAAGCATTCCTCTGAACTTGAACTTCCTGATCTAATTGCTTTAATTGCACTTTTAAACTGCTTGTTTTGATGTATGTTTTAAATGCTTTGAAGGAGAATTTTTATTGTGTGTTTTAATTATGCATGGGTATTTCATAATTGATATTATAGCTGTAAACCGCTCAAAAGCCATTGAGGCATGTAAGCAGGACCCAAATAAATAAATAATCCACCATAAAGATTAACTGAGGTTCAGACACAGCTATAAACCAGTTAGTTGAAAGTGGCAGTGAAAACTATTTCTCGCAGCCACGCAGAAAGAAAGGGGAGGGGACATCACACAAGTCTAAGGCTCATGAAAGTCACCATGCTTTCCTCCACAAGACTTGAGTGAAGCGCTTTTAAATCAGTAAACCTCTGGAAGCACCTCGTTGTTGTTTTTTAAACAAAACAAAACACAACACACATAGTTCCTAAAGAACACTTCTGGTGGTGGAGATAAATAAATGGCTCTACAATTCAAAAGCTGGGACAGCTACCTACAGTATCAGTCCATATCACAATCCAGAAAATTTCTATTTCAAAGTTGTATTAATTTCAACAGAACTTCTATCCAAACCAATACTGCAGCCTGGCGCTTTGGGTTGGCTTAAGAGTGTGTTCCTGCAATTGAAGAACAATCCTACTGATGAAATTCGTGTGGGCAAATTTCCTCTCTTACAACAGGACCTGCCTCTCTTCTCCCCCTACCTGCGCTCTTCCCCCATCTGGGCCAGGTGATTGGGGCTCTCCAGAACACAGGCGCCAATGGATGACACCCTTTGCCTGGGAAGATGGGCAAAGTAGAGTTGTAGAGTTTAGAGATGAAAAGGTGAATATAAGCTAATCTTGCCTCAAAGGGTTCCTTGTGGCTTACACACACATGAAAATTCTGATCAAGCACAGAACCCCCTTGTATTTTGAGAAGAGACCCCCCACAAAGATTCAAGAATTTATCTAAATCAGGCATCCCCAAACTTCGGCCCTCCAGATGTTTTGGAATACAATTCCCATCATCCCCGACCACTGGTCCTGTTAGCTAGGGGTCATGGGAGTTGTAGGCCAAAACATCTGGAGGGCCGCAGTTTGGGGGTGCCTGATCTAAATGGTTTTTGGGTGTCCAAAGAAGTTTTACAATGATCACAGGGGTTCAAAGCATAATGAGCATGCAGTAGTATGGCATACACGGTGGTATCCAATGTTAAGTCATATTCAGAGTAGATCTAGTGAAATGAATGGGCATGACTAATTTAGGTTCATTGATATCAATGGATCTTTGTTGGCTACAACCCATACAGAGTAATAATAATAATAATAATAATAATAATAATAATAATAATAATAATAATTTATTACTTATACCCTACCCATCTGGCTGGGTCTCCCCCAGCCACTCTGGGCAGCTTCCAACAGGAGATTAAAAATACATTAAAACATCAGTCATTAAAAAACTTCCCTAAACAGTAAAAAAAAGGAGTTCAGCAGCCCTCTCTACAGATAGAGGTCTCAAAGTATAACATACCTGTCGTCCAAAACAACAATTATATCTCCACTCTTAAAGGTGAGTTCATTGTCCTCGACAGCTTCAAAGTCATATAAGGCGCGCACCTTTCTTGAAATTTTCTGATTGCTTGGGTGAACTTCTACAGGTGGGTATAAAGGTTTTGTTTCTGTTTGTTGTTTTTGCTCTTGCAAAGATAATTCAATAGCTATGGTTTGGAAAACAAAGAAATGCCTTTTATAGAGTTCCAAATAAAGATGAAATGTGTTAATGGCAGTTTTATTTTCTACCATAAGGCAACTAGTTATTTATTTATTGTTAGGGATATTAATAAAGTGCTAAACACTGCAATAGTGGAATCCAAAAAGGGGGGGAGTAATAAAGGTAAAACCCAGATAAAACAGTTTTCATAAAAACCTCAAACACTTCAACCTTAATAAACTTGAGATCCCTTCCCAACATCTAGCTCCTAGGGTCCAAGGCATGCAGAGATCCTAGCTCACAACTGTGTTGCATGGAGCATATTTTTTAATACAAGGATGTGTGAACTGGGTACTAATCCCAGCACTGGGTTAAAAGATGAAGTCTCAGAACCTCTCTTAAACCATGCTCAAGAAAACCTAGTAAAAACAAGGCAGCAGGTTATTACGAACTCCTCACATCACACAGGGATGATAAGGCATTCAAACTGTAATCTCCATCCCATCCAATGTGGATCAATGAGGGTTCTCTGTCGGGGGGCATTCTGGATGGTGGAGATAGCACTATCTAAAGGATCCTATTCTTTTTGTACCTGTGGGAAACCATGGGGGGGGGGTTACTGTGTTGTTTTTCTTTTGATTATGAATTTTGTGTTTTTATATTCTGATTTTATCCTGTGAACTGCCCTGAGACCTGTGAGGGCGGTATATAAATTTAATAAATAAGAATAACAACCAATGCTATAAAGGTTGTTGATGCATAGTATGGCTTTTTAAAATAATAATAATAATAATAATAATAATAATAATAATAATAATAATAATAGCACAGCTAGAAATAGTTGGTCTAAACCGGTTTCAGTTTATCATACAAATTACAAAATCTGAAGATAAAAAATCTCAGATAAAAAACTGAATTGCAAATACATTAGCGATTAACCAAGTATTAGTCAAATGTTTGGTAAGCAAAATGATTGTTGGGAAACTTGACTGACTGAGCCCGCTATTTACAATGATCTTAAAGAAGCAACAGGAAATAATCTGCACGCAGATTCTTCAACAGGGCCCATAGCAATATACAGTAAGGACTAAAAGCTTACAGCTTGCAAGTCACTTTAAACTGATGCACCCCAAAAACAGTGCATGCAAACTGAAGTTCCAGAGCTTCTAACTACAAACTGATAAGTTGATGGGAAAATATTAAAGTATTCAAAACAAAGAGGCAAAAAGATGTTCATTAAACTTGAGGCATAACCCAATATTTCTCAAGAAGGCTACTCTGGCAAGAAGGAAATGCAAGTGGGGTTAAATGTACAAAATATCATTTTGTGTAAATTAGCTGGATTACTCCAGCTCACAAAGAGCTTCTCAAGTCGTTCACCACTGCTATGAACGTGTGAGGTCTCAGACCTCAATCTGCTTACAAGCTTTAGAAACCAATGTCAGTTCTTGACAACTAGCATAACAGAATGACAACACTATCAGAAAATTGTTAGAAGTGACAAGCATCCCAAGAGCTCAATGGAGGGGAAGAATAGCTCCAAACGAATATGCATTTTCTGAAGTACAAAACTTGAGTTTTTCCTGCTCCCTCCCCCCACACCTTCAGAAAATAACGGCTTACTCCTCTCTGTGTCTTCCGTTTCCTAACCCTTTTTCACCTCATTGTTCAGTCTTCTTTAAATGGAACGTGTTGTGCATTTTAGGCATCAAAACGCATCTCCAAGCATAAGCTTAGAAACACTTTAAATGTTATATCGCTCAAGATACATGGTGACTAATACTTTACCTTTAGCTATATCTTCATCCTCTTTGTTTTTGCTTGATGATGCACCATTCTTGGCAACAGCTGAGGGACTCTGAAAAAGAAACTGGCAATATTAATATGCTACACCAAGTGGAAAAAGTTCTATATTTGCTTGTACTTTAAAAACAGCAGTGATATTAATGTAGCTGCCTTGTGGTAAGCATTTTTAAAACTTGTTTAAAACAAGAAAGGACTGGAATCTCAAGAGGTGCTAGGAACACATATTTTGGGTAGGAACATCTTCAGTGTCATCTCAATTTCCGGCATTTCAGTCACAAGGTCATGGTATATACCAGGGATCGGCAAGGTTTACCACGCCTGGGCCGGTTCACTCCAGCGGAGATCACTCCGTGGGCCGCGATTTCCGGCATCTGCACAGACACAATTTCCAGCGTCTGAGCATGCGCAGGCGCCATTTCGGGCATCGCAGAAGCGAGTCCACGCACCGCGCTGGTTTAGCGCAGCGTGTAGAGACTAGCAGAGCGGGCAGCTCGTGGGCCAGTTAAACGACCCCCGTATGGGTCTTAGGTTGCCTACCCCTGGTATATACTGTCTCTAGAGAAAATGTCAACTTAAGCCTCAAGAGAGTTACACCTAAGGCTAAGTATTATGTGAATGAGTTTGGGCTCAATTGCTCGCTCGTACCTGAAGGAGCGTCTCCACCCCCATCGTTCAGCCCGGACACTGAGGTCCAGCCCCGAGGGTCTTCTGGCAGTTCCCTCACTGTGAGAAGTGAGGTTACAGGGATCCAGGCAGAGGGCCTTCTCGGTAGTGGCGCCCACCCTGTGGAACGCCCTCCCGTCAGATGTCAAGGAAATAAGCAACTATCTTACTTTTAAAAGACATCTGAAGTCAGCCCTGTTTAGGGATGTTTTTAATGTTTAATGCTATATTGTGTTTTTAATATTCAGTTGAGAGCCGCCCAGAGTGGCTGGGGGAAAACCAGCCAGATGGGCGGGGTATAAACATTTATTTATTTATTTATTTATTATTTGCACACACCAATTTGGTCCTTGGCTCCCTATTTTGAGGCAAACCACAGTTTGTCCAGGATAGAAACAATTGAAACCCATGGTTTGCTAAGAAAGAGGGAATGTGTGGGAGCAGAAGTGGTGATAAGAGCAGGTAGCAACACATAGCATTTCTATAATGTATTTCATGAGTTCAAAGCGCTTCATCTACGTTATCTCAGTAATTCTTACAAAAACCTTGTAAGGTAGAGTCAGTATTTGGTACTAGCATCGCAATACATCCAGGTTAGACCTGTTACAAGTAATGCTGATCAACGATTCCCCCCACTCCAAGCACCTTTGCTCACTGCCTCCAGAGTGACCCAAGTCAGTAACCGAGTAAGCAGAGCAGACCTTGAAAAGTTTCCCATCCAAAAATGCATTAGACCAGAGTATTTGTTCAAAATACATTGCTTTCTAGCACCTGGTGATGTCCTCCTCCTGTTTCTTTTGCCCTGAATGGCAAATAATTTGCCACACATACTGATTTTTCATAGTGCTACCACAGCCCCCTCATCCCTTCTTTTTGTTGAGGTTTGGAATTCATTAGCAGATCGATAAGACTATATACAATAAACAGCAGTTGGTGGGGCTTGGTTTTAAAGTTCCCACTATATGCATCTGCATTCATCAAGGTCATGAGTTTAGCTATGCCACAGTTCTCCATCTTGGCAATAAGGATCATAGTATAAAATTATGTTGTTTTAATAGCATTTCTTAAATAACAGAGTATATTTAAATATTTGTAAACAAGCCAGGAAATAAAAATCTTTTAAAAGGATGAAATATATATTTGATAATAGTTTAAAGGATAAAATTCTGTCTCACTATGAAAACCAGGAATTTACTGAAAATCAAGCATGTCAAAATATTCTGCGTTTTACTTAAAATGTCCTTATCTATCTGCAAAATTATAAACATGCCGAAACAGATTTAACTTTAGCCTCTTACCTGTGATGCAGAGGTAGGAAATGTAACCCCTTCTTCCTTAAGAGATTTAATAGTTGCTGATATTAGACTAAACTGTGGGTCTTTCTGAAATTCTTCTGACCATTCAACCATTAAAGCTTTTAACTTTTCACATACTTTAGGGTGACCCTAAAAAGACACAAAGAAGCCCGGTTTTATAGCACAGTCTACAAGGCAAATTCTGATTTTTAAAGCGTTGTGGCTAGGATCCAAAGAACCACCCAAATGAGCTCTGAAGGCCTAAGGGGATTTGGGGCTTGCGCCACACCTCTTCTGAAACCGAGGGGAGTTTCAAAAAAGGAAATGGTGAAAGGGTCTGCTGCTTAAGGTGGGGAAAGGCCTCCTGAAGGAAAGAAACGCCATTAGGCGCGGGCAGGTCCTTGAACATGGCTAAACTAGCGCTTTGCATCATGGCATATGCTTAAATTGCCTTGTACTAAAATCTAGAGGTCAATGCAGAACTAATAATACATGTTCACATACGCAATAGCAGCATGTAGAACTGGGGGCTGGGGTGGGTGTGTGAGCTGTTGTTCCCCATCTTCCAAATGGGGCATGTTGCTGCTGCTTACTGAGAGGGAATGGGACAAGGCAGTGGTAGGGTGGCTCAGATGCAGCAGCAGAGCCAGTCCAACACGCCCAACACTGTATTCACACTGGGCCTGCACTGTGTTGAGTTCCCTGCTGCTGCAGCAGCAACACACTGTATTCAGAAGACGGATGAGCAACACAGCCCCACTGGCTTCTGCTGGTTATAAATACCATTACTCAGGTTTATTATGAGATTACGTGCAAATATTTTGCTCTTCCGGCTCTACTACTGTGCAGGGTTAAGATCTACCTGATTTCTCACAGTCTGTTATTCCTGCATGACAGTTGTCAATTCAGATACTGCATGTTACGTTTTCTTCATTGCAGTCCATAATGGAATACTACTGTGGGAAAGTATTTCATGGTTTTGTATAGTTTTGCCCAGGTATCCCCAAACTTCGGCCCTCCAGATGTTTTGGACTACAATCCCCATCATCCCTGACCACTGGTCCTGTTAGCTAGGGATCATGGGAGTTGTAGGCCAAAACATCTAGAGGGCCGCTGTTTGGGGATGCCTGGTTTTGCCTCTTCCACTCATCACTCTGCCCTAATTTGTCCCTTTCTGCAACCTAAGTTAAATATCAGTCGTGTATTGGACAGATCTATAGACACCATAATAATGAATTTCTCCCCTTTGGCTTTTATTAAATATGTACGATAGCATATTAGAACCTTACCTTGTTTACAATAACTCGTACTTCACTGGCAAAGTCGCGAGAGCAAATTTCTAAGTGAAAAATCTTTCCACAGTTTGAAACACAGGCTCCCAATAGCTAACAAGTGAAATTGAGGGCAAAAATTAGTAGATGAAAATAACCACATAAAAGACAAGATGTAAGCAGTGATGAAGGTATTGGCCACAACAAAGATTTACTACATCATCTACAGATATTAAATAAGATTCAAAAGTGATCATCTAGCATTGCCTTATGATTAAAAAGAACTGTTTTAACCCTTTTCACAAAATAAGTTATGTATTATACTTACAGTTAGTGCCTGCAGAGCAACATGGGGTACCTTGTGATTTATTCTCTTCAAAATGGCTTTGAGGCAATCTTTTGCTCTGGATAAAACAATATCATTTTTCAGACTCTTATTTAAATCACTTAATCCGCATGCTGGCAAGCTGCAGGCCTATTCCCCTCCCTCCCCAAATCTTCCTGTCACTGCCACCCAAAGTTGGGCATCTTCCCTGACCATCCCCTTCTTCTGACACCTGGAGTGACTTTTGGTTGCTCTGGGCAATGGGGAAGACATCCCATTATTTTGTGGACTCCAGGGCTTTCTCTCTTAGTTGTATTGAAAACACGAAGAGCTGATGGGATGGGGGTGGCTAGCCTTAAAAAGAGCAGAGTTGAAGGTGGAAGAGCCAGCGTCTTCCCACTTCCTTCACTCAACTCTGTTCTTCTCAAGACTGGTGGCTACCTCCCCACTCTCACAGAGCAGACCATGGAGTGGAGAAAGAGAAGGGCCATCAGGCAGGCTATACTTGCCTGCTCAAACCTCTTTCTCTGGCATTGACTGGGTGAGCCTGCAACGTGAAATATGTGGCAAACAGTGGCACACATCTCTCCAGATTGTGTGTATGCGAGAGAGAAGGGGGAGAGGATGGAGTGTGTGTTTGTTTGTGTGAATGGGTGGTGGTGGTGGTGGGTGTAAACTCTTGTTTGAGAAAGGGATGCACTATCATCACACAAACACATACACCCCGACTACCTTCTCCAAAGGAATATCAACAAGATTGCCCACATTTGACTTAACTGAAAAGGAGATAGGAAATATTGGAAGGAAAAAGACACTGGAAACCAAAGTTTTGGGACACAAGCCTACCATTCATGTTGCAAAGGGAAGTTCCAACAGCCATTTTTTCAGACCTTCAAATTCTGCATAAAGTCAATGTGTGGATGAAAAGCTGGATCACACCTACCGGTATTAATTACCCCCTTCTTCCACACATTGTTAGGATCTGTGTTCAGACAGCCTACACACTAAAGGTTTTCTCCGCAAGACTAGGGTTATAAACTGCACACATACTGTCAATCAGGAGATGCATCTCTGCTCCCCTTTCACATCCAATACAGAATTTGAAGGTCTGAAAAGGCCTCATCTCTCCTTTGTCTTTTGGCTGCTTTTAGTACTTGCAAAATTGTAGTTTTAAGTTAGGCAGTGCTATTTGCCACTAGAAGGTGGACTGCTAAAAAAAAATAAAGCAATATCATTAAACACAATTTGGTATATATATTTTAGCTTGCTCAAACAGAATAGGTACCAAATGCTCTCAAAGCTTGAATAAAGCACAGTCACATCCAAGCACAACATATTTCTTCTTCTTATAATTTAGTCTGAAAGCAAGCAAATATATCTTGCATGCATTGTTTTGTAAAATAAAAAAATAAAATAAAAGCTGCCTAAAAGAATGAGAACCAAGAGTCCAAGAGTTCTGGAAGACAATTACAAGGGAAAAAAGTTCATCCAAGCAACACTGGCATTTACTGGAAACTCTAGGTTTAAAAGGTTCTGCTACTTCACAACAGAAAGAGAATTTACTTAACAACCTGGACAGTTTCTCAAGTGACCTAGTTACATTTTCTCTTTGGATCTTAAATGGATCTAATTTTTTTTTTAAATAAAAGACAAATTTTAACACAAGCACATTACTGTTTACACCAGCCTAAATTGACTGGAATGAATAGAGCTACCTATCAGATCTGGGCACAGGAAACACAGATTACTCAGCAGAAACATAAAATGACATTCAGCGAGAGCTGGCAGACAGGACGAAGTGTCTTACCCATTAGGAGTGCTTCCAACTTTGTCACATATATCCATAATAACTCCCCAGTCTTCAGCTGTGTTGTACTCATTTGTGGCTTTTTCTATAAAGAAAAATAGTGCTTTGAGAATCAACACCTTTTCCAAACACACATACTCTCTGTTTAGAACTGCCACTAGCAAAACAACTGCTTTTTATTCTGTATATGCTCCCAAAGCTATAAACTTCAGAAGCAGTTTTTTCATTCCCACCATAAGGAGACACACATTTTTCAGTGCGATGGAAAAAACCTCCCCACAGAACTGCAGTTACAAGGTCATCATTTTATGTGATCTGTTTAGTCTGAAAAGGCATATCTTTCATACCTGCTTTACCCAAGTGTAAACATGTGGATTTTTGTACATTAACTCTTTAGAGGTGGGTATAAATCTAATGTATCTGTTATTCACGTTTTTTTTAACCAAACTGTAGTATGATTATGTCCAAAAAGCAGTTTGCAGCACAAGAATTTAGTTTTAAAATTCTCAGTTCTTTCATAATATAATGGAGAAGAGATTACAGCAGGATTGGCTTACAGCAAGTAATGTTGCTGCTTTTAAGACAACAACTTAAAACTTCTTAAACATATTTACAAATCAAATAACTACTTTGCATCTTAGGGAAGCGTTGGACTTAATTCTCTGCTTTGTGGAGCTGGACTAGAAGCTGGGAGACGACCCAACCCACCTCCTGCGGTTCTCAGCTTCCCTGAGAATCTGTTCTGGAGGGTTCAGGACTACAGGAGGAAGGGGGAAATTGGCAAAAAAACACTCCCTTCACTTTAATGGACACCTCCTGCTGGCTCCAAAGCACTTGCACAACAGCGTGAACTGGATTCAACCCATTTATTGGGCAAGAAGTAGAGACAAAACAAAGCTTGAACAAGCACCAGCACTGGCTCACGGAACTTTTGTTTAGTGCTCGGAAATCATAGGCAAATAAATGAGGCATTTCCCTTGTGAAAACTGTAATTTCTCTTGAAAGGGCAACATTTTGTTCTGCCATATCTTTGAGCAATGTATGGGACTCTCAAGATCTGATCTTATTGTATTATGAAAAACCTTTAATAAAATATCACACACACATACACAGAGTTTCGGAAAAAAGTGTATTCAAGTTTTGCCTTGATTTTTATCCACCAATTTTCAAATCCCCATGCTAAGGCAGTAAGTTCCAAGCTGTATGGCACAGGAAATCAAAGGCTCCTGTGTGCCTGAAATATCCACCCACAAAAGTAGGTTGACTGTTTCATTTTGGAATGTTTAACCCTCTGGTCTTGTCCCTTCCTGATACAGTTCCTGCTGCCCTACTTCTGCATCCAAGTCATCCCCAATTAAGAGATGTAGCACAGGAAATGCCAATTGCTTTGCTGCCTCAACCATTGCTCCAGTCAGGAGGCGCATGCAGAACAGTTGATTCAAGCAGAACTATTAGGGGTGGTACTCCTAGAAGAATAAAGAATTCTTATCCATTCTAAAAGTAAATCTTTTGTGATGGTGGAGTAAACCATACCCCCTATTTATGCATTCAGAAAAAGTGAACTGTGCTGTAACTATCAGAAGCTCAGATAAAAGTGAGACCTGATGCGTAGCTGTGTTGGGAAAGGCCCATACATAGTAAAATCAAACAGTACTTCCATTAACTTCAACATACTTGATTAAGCTAGATAATCACAGTAATATCAACTTTTCAGTTAAAAAAAGGGGGGGACTCGTACTAAGAACTATCATACTTTAAATAAATGTATGGGAAAGGTTCTAATTTGAGTACATGCACATTTGTTCCCATTTCCAATGCTTCCATCTTTGTGTTTGTCTCTAGCAGAAATTGTAGGAAGTACTGTACATGGTTCCTTCCCCTGACTCAGCTGCTAAGACTGTGATCATAAAGCCATATTTGCATTGATCAACTATTCAGCGGGTAAAGGAGAGATAAAAGATCAGCTATCAATGCAGCATCCCTTTCTGTGTGTGGTACCTCACTAAGCTAGGGCTATACACACAACACCTGTTTCTTTGCACTAACTGGAGTTGTAACTGCCTTTCTTAACAACAACATGCCTGCCAGATGGAGAGCCATGTTAAACTTGTGCAGTTTAACAAGATATTATGCAAATTAGCAAGGCAATGCATACTTATAGGGATCTACTTGGTTTGGAGAAAAAACAGAGGACTATAGTGACTTACGGTAATCATCTTATATTTTCTTAGATCCAAATACTAAATAAAGGTAGCCGCCAACACATAAAAGGTGTCTGTTATTGTACGACAAAACAAAAAATAATTGTGAACCAATTTCTAAAGCATATGCTCCTGACTACTTTGTAAAAAGGTAAAGGGGCCACTGACCATCAGGTCCAGTCGTGTCCGACTCTGGGGTTGCGGCGCTTGTAACAAGTTGTTGTTGTTTTTATAAAAAAAAGACTGCAGGTTTCAACAAAACACATCCAGATGATCAGCATGTTTAAAGCATTCACATTTCTACTAAGTGATCTAGCAAAATTGCTAGTTTCTGGTAATTAATTCAATTAAATATTCTGGTCTCCAATAATAGAAATGCCAATTCATTCTCCACTTAATTCAGGTATTCTATATTATCAACTCAGTGTGTATGTAACCAGCCATCATGAAAAAGAGCTGCTTAGCCTAAAGCAAAGGTTGTTGAACCACGTATATTTTTTCTGTAAGGACATAGGAACCAACAGGATCCTATCATCTGACATGAAAGGTTGATAGGTTTCCAGATTGCTCTATTATATGCATATACTGTAAAGCAATCTCCGTATAACAGAAAAGGAATGGATCGTAAGAGAATGGTTTTCCCCAACTACAGTACATTCCTATCTTTTCCACTCTCATGGTGTTTTATGAAGAGCGAGCAAATCACTTAACTTTTTTGTTTGATTTAACTGGTGTATGCTTTTAATAATGTTGACTGAAGAAGAGCTTGTGCCAGAAATCAAAGTCCATCTGCGTTCAACTCCCTACAAGGAAGCTCAACAGCTGAACCTCTAGCAGAAGATAGCACTGTCATCCATGTATTTTGGCTTCCCACATTTTCTAAGAGTATCTGAATTACCATCTACAATAGACTATTAAGATATCCAATTCCTCTGTGATTTTTAAATAACCCCTTAGATCTAAAAGAATAATTGTCAAAAACAATAAACTTCAGTACACGCATATGTGTGCAGGGAAGCTACAGAAAGGATTCAATACTATTTTCCTGCCTTATACATTTTTGTTGAAATAGTGGTTTCAGAAACACACAATTTAAAATCCCATTGCAGATACTACTAGAGAATGTGGGAAGCAATGCTTTTTTCCCTTTAGGCCCAAGTTTGAAAGACACACAGAGGTTAATGCCACTAATTTCACAACTTTTACAGCACAAGACAGCTTGTAAAAAAAGGTGCCTGTTCTCAGGTTTCAAAATATCCACCAACCAGGAATGACAAAAGCAAGCAGCTGATCACAGTTGATGTCACTGTAAATGAGGAGAAAAGTGTCTTGTCATGTCTGTTGATATATGGCCTGTTGACTAATAAACTCCAGGTGCAGTGTTCCTTCCAGATATGTTGAGCTTTAAATCATGGCATCCAAATCATTACCAAGACCACTAACAATATTTATTTAAGATCCAAAACACATTTATTTGACCGAGTGAGACAGTACAGTGAAAGTACAGGAAGGCACAAGGTTAAGATTAAATCTCTAGAAGCCTGTTTTTGAATAATGTTAACTGTACCTTCACACAGAAGGCAAATGAGTGCAAGGAGCCTGGGCTCGATACTTCCAGATGTTTTGGTACAAGCATATCTGTTCTTGCAATGTCTAGGTTGTCAAACCAAGGTCAGCCATGCAGGACTCCCTGCCTATTTCCCCAGTCCCCTACTCCCACTTATTTGAACAGCTAAGTCAATATGATATAATGGGAGAAGGAACTGCATGAGAAACTGCCACATATCTTTGTCTCCAGCACCATTATGGCCTGAATGCATATGAACGAAGTGATCCAGTAGTTTAACTGCTGGAACTACCTGCCAGCTTAAAACCCTTGTTCGTCTTAGAATTTCTTGCACCAGGCGATGGACAGTGTTAGAAACTGAGCTATGAAAGCTAGGAGCTAAATTGCACCTTAAAAGGTAAAGGGACCCCTGACCATTAGGTCCAGTCGTGACCGACTCTGGGGTTGCGCGCTCATCTCGCATTATTGGCCGAGGGAGCCGGCGTACAGCTTCCAGGTCATGTGGCCAGCATGACAAAGCCGCTTCTGGCAAACCAGAGCAGCACATGGAAATGCCGTTTACCTTCCCGCTGTAGCGGTTCCTATTTATCTACTTGCATTTTGACGTGCTTTAGAACTGCTAGGTTGGCAGGAGCTGGGACCAAGCAACGGGAGCTCACCCCGTCACAGGGATTCGAACCGCCGACCTTCTGATCAGCAAGTCCTAGGCTCAGTGGTTTAACCACAGCGCCACCTGGGTAATTGCACCTTAAACCTGGGTAATTGCACCTTAAACCTGGGTAATTGGCACAACAACGGAATGTCTAGGCGTGATTTTTTGTAACAAGACTACAAAGCTGAAAATGAATGAACTACAGCTAAAATATTACGTTTATTTTTAAGTCTAGTCCTTCTCCTGCCTACCTCACCAATATTCTTAACAGGGTCTCTTCTCCAGTTTTCAGAGAGTTGCTGGAAGTGGGGAGGCAGAAAAAGGTCCTCCTTTCCTTCCACTCTACAGTCTTAATCTGAAATCTTAGGCGCAGAACTCAGAAATGGCTGGCACTCATGAAATTCTTTGTCGCAAAAATGCGCCTAGAACAATGGGTGGGTTTTTTTTGGGGGGGGGACACTTTTGCCCTTATCCCTCTAAATCAGGCATCCCCAAACTGCGGCCCTCCAAATGGTTTGGCCTACAACTCCCATGATCCCTAGCTAACAGGACCAGTGGTCAGGGAAGATGGGAATTGTAGTCCAAAACATCTGGAGGGCCGAAGTTTGGGGATGCCTGCTCTAGATAGCTCACAGACAACGAGATATTTAATAGAAGGAGCACAAGCTCTGGGGAATAAACGAACGCAATTTCTCTATGTACAGTATCTAAGAAACGGGCCAAACAACTCTCTAAGGCAGGGAGAGGAATAACCGCGCCGCAGCTTTGAGCGCCTGCGGACATCCACCACCAATCCCTATTAGATTTAAGAGGTGCCCGCTTCCACCCAGACATCGATCCCCAACACTAGACGCCCCTCTTATTTGCCTGCCCAAGATTGCAGCCTCAACGCAACAAAAACTCCCCGAAAGGTCTCTTGCGACTTCCTTTAGTGTTTGTAACCCAAAACCATTGTGAGGGCGGGGTGGTGGTGGAAAGGAACGAGGGAGCCCAGGGTCACACCCCTCGACCTTGGTCCACGCGGGGACCCCCACCCAGGAAGCGCTGCTGCAACGTCGTCCCCAGGGGCTAACAGGAACTGCCGGTTGTGTCACCGGGCCTCTTGCCCAAGAGAGCCTGCCGGGAAACAGGGACCGCCGAGTTCATTTCTCCCTCCCTCCCGGCCCCGCCCCGCCCCGGGGTCAGCTGCCTCGGCCCGGCGCCCCGGAGCCTCTTTCCCGTGGGCACGTAGGACTGCCTGCTGAAGCCCAGCGACCCCGTTTTCCCAGGCGGAGGGGGTGGGCGGCAGCTCCCACCCGCCGGGACTCACCCACATCCTGCTCGAAGGGGTTGGAGGCGAAGAGAGGCATGGTGATTATTATAATAATGGCGGCGAACGGCGAACCCTCCGGGGCGCTCGGGCCCGGCTGCTGCCCCAGGTAAGGAAGCGACTCAGTGCGCAGCTACCCCGTCTCAGCACAGCTCCGCCCCACCCTCCGCTCTCTTTCCGCTCTACTTCCTGTTCCGCCCGCTCTGTAAGGACCCCCTCGCCTCCGTCCCCGCCCTCCCCAGTTTGGGTTCGCCCACACAGTCGCCTGAGTTATCCTGGCGCGGGAAGAAAGCCGAGAGGGTCGGTCCACAGGGGCTCAGAAAGAAAATTTAGGCATGGGCTGTTTTAATCCCTTAGGTTTATCCCGGCGTCGCCGTTTCCGAAGGGAGGAGATGGAGAGGGGAAGGAACAGGCAGGCAGTTAGTTCGCCGCCCTGCGTCGGTTGGCCCTTGAACAGAGAGATCCATCACGCAGAGGGGTGTGGGGGGGGGGAAATGGAAGAGTCGCGCGCACCTGGCAATTCCAATGCAAAGTGTAGAGGGGGGTTCAACTATAGAGGTGAGAAGTGGCAGAGCGGCTTCTAGGGGAAGAGGGCAGGAGGCAGACGCTTGGCAGAGCCTCCGCAGCGCTCAGAAAGCAATGGCGCTCTCGTGAATTGTGGCGCCAGCCCTGCGCTGCACGTTTGCTTGGCATTAAGGCTGCTGTTTTACTTACTTGACTTCGCGAGCAGGTGGGGTTGGAATCTGTGGCATCTGCTTCCGTGTGAACGTGGCACATTTCGCAGAGTTCAGATGGACATCAGTGGGACCAGTGCAGACTGCAGACCCTCCAAGTGTCTCTATTTTCCAGGGACGGCCCCAAATTTATAGCAGCCCTCCAGGTTTCTGATTTGATCCCTATTTACATTGGAGAAAGGTTGGCGGGTATTGAGTTATGCGGAACCCGAACAAAGGAAATAAGTAACTACTGTATACAACTTTTTAGACATCTGAAGGCAGCCTTGAATGAGGAACTTTTTAAGTGTTTCATGTTTTATTATGGTTTTACATATGTTGGCAGCCACCCAGAGGGGCTGAGGCAACCCGGTCAGATGGGCAGAGTATAAATAGTAAAATAATTATTACTAAGGAATAGGACGTCCCTATTTTGATCAAGAGAAATGAATCCCTCCCATAGTTCATATGTTCTGCTTCAAACTTTTTTTGTTCCGGCAAGCCTGTCAAGAAATGTAATTTTAACATGCAAATTTGTTCTTAAAGTCTGTTTATTTTATTTATATTCTTATTTATTATCCATTTTTTTATTTATGCTAGTAATTATAGCCCACCCGTCGCATAAAATATCAGTAGGGTGTACAACAAAATTTACAAGCAAAATGAAAACAATACAGAATGATCATAAAAATGACTGGCTTATCTTTAAAAAGTGTAAACAACTGAAAGGGCTGTTGACACAAGGAACAGTCTTCAAAGAGATACCTGTAAGTTTTCAGTGAGGATACCAGCTGAATCTAGAAGCTGAATCTTAGCTGGAAAAGTCTCCGACAGCATGGGACCGATGACACTAAATGTCCACCCTCAGGTTGAAACTAGTTGGGCTTCTGAAACACAAGGGGCAACTAATGACACTCCTCCAGATGATCTCAGAGATAATTCTGATAATTTTATTATGCCTACTCTTTTAAAGTCTATTTTTATTTGCCCCCCCCCCACTCCAGCCTCACTGATTGGTTTGATAGAACCTGCAAAACTGCACTGAGGAAGGAAAGGAGAGACTGTTTCATCTGGCAACCCCAAATATTTCCAATGATGGATTGATTGCCTTAGCACAATGTTGAATTCTACCCACTGCTATTTTTTATGAATACTTTATACCATTTCATGTAAACTGCTTAGAGCGTATGCATTTATAGTGGTGTATAAATCTTGCTAAACTTTATATAAAGTTTCATTTCACAGATCCAAGAACATGCATTCATAGCCATGCATCCATTTCTGGAGAGGGCTTGGCTATGAGCTTAAATGTAATACCTGTGAGAACATGATACCTAACTGTATGTGAAAGTGGGGGGGGGGGCATGTCTAAGAATCCTGATGACTTTCTGAATGATCTGGAGGCCTTTGATCCAAACCCAGACATGTTTAATGTTACAGCTTTCAGCTTAAGCCCTGCTGTGAAGGTTTGACAGAGCTACAGGATTTGCAGTAGTATTACTGGAGTCTATGTCAACAAAAGTTTGATTACTTGTCTCTAACTAGCAGGCTTATTCACTCAACAGCCAGTTACAGAGCTAGTTGTCCTGCATCTTGTTACATACACTTAACATGTAGTAAATAAGCAACATAAATCACGAATCTTCTTGGGTAAGGAATCAGCTATGGCAAAGGGAAAGAAAACTGTTCATGGAAAGAAAACGTTGGCTACACAGCGCACTGCTGATCCCCATACTTTTTCTGCCCAAGAGTCACTGATGAAAATGACAACTGTATTAGCAAGGGCAGCAGTATTCACTTCCACATTAGTGAATTCCTGGGCTTTAGATCCAGTAATGATATAAAAAAATTATATTATGCCCTCTAACTTTAATAATAGTGCTGTTGGCAACCAGTTTATTAAAAACATCCATCCTTATTTCTTTGACGAGTTAGTCTCTCTGTACAAAAATGTGTTCATTGTCATTTCTGCATTTCAGATTCCAATAAAATGACATTTGTTTGAGTGACATCTCTTTGTTTGTATTCCTCATAGGACTTGCTCAGCAAATTTCATAGTGGTTTTAAATTCAAACCTCTCCTTTCTGGCAAGAAAATCTCTGTTTGGCTGTCCTTGGCAGGGTATTTCTCCCTAAAGTACAGGTGGCTGGGGAATGGTCGTATTGGCTGCCATGTTGAATTCTGTGCAGATCCCCATTGTTCATTGATTGGGTATAGGAAAATTTCAAATACAGCATTTCACAATAACATTCCATCTTCAAAACATTCTACTCAAACGGTCTGCTTGATCAATCTTTGTGATGACTCTGTCGGAACATGCTGTGCATCCCTTACATTCTGGACTTCGATATGGGCTTCGTAGCTCCTTATGACACCTGACACTCTGTCATCTGGGGCAGGGGGGTGTGGTGTATAGTATACTGTAGCTGGACCCAGCTTCCTACGTTGAGCAGATTGCTTGAGAGGTGGGCCATTGAGAGACTCTGCCAGCTGGCGGATGAGTGGGGCCCCTCCCAGAGCTCTGAGATAGTCTGAAGACAATGCCCAAGTTTTTGTTAGGATGAGGTTTTAGGTTTTCCATTGGCTGTGGCGTGATCAAGGGGAAATGGTGTCAGTCTGTTAAATGCAGCAAGCTGGAGACAGGGTGGGGTCAGAGCACAATATATGTGTTAATAAACCATGTAACAAAAAGACACCAAAGTCTCCTGTGTGCCTCATTTCCAAACAAAACACGAACCTTGGGTAAGTGCCTGGACCCTTGGAATCTTGCACAGGTGTGGAGATTGGGGTAGGTTGTAAGAATATGGTAACAGATTTAAAGAGGGTCCCTAAATGCATGCTTGAGTCAAAGCTGGGTCCTGGGTTTTGAAAAGGCTTACACTAGCACAAGAATTCCCACTTGTGCCGTGTAACCTCTCCTCCCTCTTCTCTCTGCACACCCCAGTTTGGCTCCAGAGGGTTGGGGTGGAACCCCAGAACAGATTTAGGGGAGAAAAGAGGGCGGAGCAATGCAGTTGTGCCACTGGAAATCCTTGGGCTAGCAGATATGCTTAGCTGGCTACAACACATTTGCCTGTGCTGTACTGCGTATGTGACAATGTACAGAGTTTTCCCTACATGGAGGTTACTGCCATAAGAAAAAGTTTTGTGTGAACCAGGCCACAGATACAGCATTTGGGCCTGTTTTAAATAGAAATGTCCTGAAGATGGCAGTATTGCTTTACTGGGATACAGTGAGCTGTAACTTCAGAGGGAGGTCTTCTTAAACCTTTGTTTCTAAACATTCAGCTTGTTTTCTATATAACAACAACAACAACAACAACAATTTATTGGCAAAGTACATTTTCCAACATACTTGGAATTTGTTTCGGCTACATTGCAATGTAAACATACACACACTGTTCCACTCACAATACAAATAAGCAAAGAAACCCACCCATAATTGACCTCCCCTTCAGCTACACATCTACAAATTTAACAATTTAATGGCACAAGGGAAAAATCTGTTCCTGTGCCTGGCCGATTTTGTATATGAAGACCTGTAGCGACGTCCGGATGGGAGTAAATCTAGCAGATGATGGCAGGGATGTAAAGGTTTTTCCCCCCCTATATCCTGTCCCAGGATCCCTCAGAGTGAACATCTTAAGATGGAAGTTGAGCAGAAACAACTTTGACAGGTGCTTCTCACAGGAATGCTTTTCGCGGTGACCAGGACTGCCCCAAACTGTGACAAAATAGCTATTGTCCCTATAAAACATGTTGGAGATTTAATTTGTGTTTTAATCAGTGCTATTTTTCTAGAAAAAGAGGTGCCAGAACTCACCATGAACACCTCCCTTGTTCTCTTATAATGGCAATGGCACCCACCTGAGAGGTGCCAGAAGTGGGTTTTAATATTATGGAGGCTCTTGACTTACCTAGTTTAGTGTTCCTTATAGCTTTGCAGTCTGCTGAGCCCACCTGAGGTCTTCCAGTTTGAGCTCCAAAGAAAGCGGGAAGAGCGAGGGGGGTGAATTAAGTCACCTAGGGCAGGGTGTAAATTCTTAATAAGTTTAGAAAGCATGGGTTTGAGCTGTTTTCCGCTTATCCTGTGCTTTCTAGGTACAGGTCTGAGTGGTTTAGCCAGGGATTTTTCCCCCTGGACTCAGTTCTCAGGTGGGCACCATTGCCATTACAAGAGAATTAGGGAGGCGTTCATGGTGAGTCGCGTCACCTCTTTTTCTAGGAAAGAAAAGCTCTGGGTTCAGCCTCTGCCCTGCCGTTTCCCCAAGGAAAACCTGCTCTCTGGCGATAAATTGGACAAAAGGCAAATCCGTGGAAAACCTGATTGCCATTTGTTCCAATTTAGCGCTAAACAGTGGGTTTCCTAGGGGGAAAATGGCGGGGCAAATGGAATTGTGGGTGCGCCCTAAATCAGTTATGTGAGCCTGTCAAGTTTACACCTATATTGTGTCATTCTCACAAGAGGGCCAGTTCCAAAAATATATTAATATTCGCATATTTTGGTAGAGGTGTGAGTGGTTATTTTAAGTCCAAGACACAACTAGGACAAGGGCCTTCACACCTAGTTCTGTGACAGTACACAGTCTCTCCCTTTTCCGACTTCCTTTTCTCCCCAGGAAAGCAGCTGCCGCCTTCAGCCAGACTCAACAACATTCCTGTGAGAAGCAATTGCAAATGCGCAGCTCTTGCTTCTGCAGACGAAAAGGAGGAGGGCAAAACGCTGTCTTGTTTGGGGAGGAATGGCAGAACCTGTTTGAGGCCTGTCAGCCCAATCACATTCCAGCTATAAATTTAAAAAGTGTTGGCCGCATTCCCCAAGGTGTGACAGCTTTTACCCCGAAAGCCTTGTCCTTAACCTCCAAAGCATCTTCTTATCAAGCTAGATGTTTTTGAACACACAGAAACAGAAGCTCTTAACATGGCCGCACTATGTGAACCTGGAAGGCCCCCAACCTATAAACCAATTCATGTTGAGCGCCATTGGGTAGATTGAGGTGAAATGTGTGTCTTGTTTCAAGATTAAAAGTTTGGAGCAGAACCATGTCCTGTTAAAGCCAGACATAGCCCCTCCCCCCACATTTCTTTCGCTAATGACTACTTGATGGGGTGGGGGGGAAGAGATACTTTGACAAAATGCCCACCAGTAAAAGGTCCGGCCACTAATTGCCACTACTATCAGAGGGAGAGACCATTCATCTTTGACAAATTTATGCACACTTGCGGAAGCATGGAAAAGCTACATTTTCACAGCAGAGAAGCAGATACAGATTCTTCTCTCTTTATCATCACTACGTTCGTAGCCATTCATGCTTTAGTAGCCTCCTGACTAGACTACTGCAATGTGCTCTGTCTGGGGCTGCCCTTTGTAAACTCACTAAAAATTCCAGCTGATCCTAAAAGGTGATGCCAGACCCAGCCTGTCACTCCAGTCTGATTTGATCTGTTTCTGCTGCTTATTCATTTCTGGTAAAGGTAAAGGTAAAGGTAAAGGGACCCCTGACCATTAGGTCCAGTCGTGACCGACTCTGGGGTTGCGCGCTCACCTCGCATTATTGGCCGAGGGAGCCGGCGTTTGTCCGAAGACAGCTTCCAGGTCATGTGGCCAGCATGACAAAGCTGCTTCTGGCGAACCAGAGCAGCACATGGAAACGCCGTTTACCTTCCCGCTGTAGCGGTTCCTATTTATCTACTTGCATTTTGACGTGCTTTCGAACTGCTAGGTTGGCAGGAGCTGGGACCAAGCAATGGGAGCTCACCCCATCACAGGGATTCGAACTGCCGACCTTCTGATCAGCAAGCCCTAGGCTCAGTGGTTTAACCACAGCGCCACCTGGGTTCATTTCTGGAGTGTGGATCAAATTTTAAGATGCTGGTTTTTAACCTGTCAAGCCCAATATTGCTTACCTTGAATAGGATTCCCTCTTATACTTCTTCCTGCCCAGAAAACCCAATAGCCAGCCTGTGTAGAGGACCTGAAGACAGTTATGCTACATCTCCCACCCCCATCAGCTCCAGCCTCCATGGCCAGTGGTCACAGATGATGGGCTATTAAGTCCAAACACACCTGGACAGCCACAGATCCTTTACCCTTGGACTTAGTTACAGCTTTTCCATGAAGCCTTTGGGATAAATTGATGGCAAGCTATGATTTCTTCTGTTACTGTTCAGTCTCCTTGTATCTGCTGATTATCTGTTGCTCATTTCCTCCCTGTTGGCTATTTCTATATTGATATTTTGATTAACTGGCAGTTGCTCTGAGTTATTTTGAAGAAAAGCTAGATAGATTTTTATATATACATAAAAAAACAAAACAAAACAAATGCGGGTCTGCTTGGTCGATGTGTGGTCAACTTTGGCCATCAATATCCTTGCTTCCAAGCATCCTCTCAAACTGCTGCTTTGACGGAGCTGTTAAGATGAAAAACAACGCCCAGAGGTATTTTTCCATCCTTCTCCTCCTTTAATTCTCCCAGTTTACGTAATAAAAATAGGACTTGACCTTCAACAAGCTGTTACATTTAACTCATAGATGGTACAAGAGTGGAAACCACTTGTGCAGAATTTTCAAGCAACTTAAAGCACTCCTTCAGTGTGTGGTCCTCGGGGAAATATTGCCAAAGACATCTTGACAAATTGGTGTTAAACTTCTGCCTCTCCCAGAGTGGCATGTGCACCCCTTTGCTCTTATCAAAACGCAGAGACCACTTTTATTATTTATTATTCATTATTGTCAGCCCAGATAAATAATTTAGAACCACATTATGCTAGGGCAATAGCTTATGCACCACTGTTGAGGTTACGACCCCAAGATGGAGCATCAAATAAATTCTTGCTTCTCATTTCTGTCCTCAATGTTAAATTTCATATTGTAAGCCTCTTGGGGCAGGGGCCTGCTATATAAAAACACACATTGGGGGCACAGATTAAATGCTAAATAATATTTAGAATTGTTTTATTCTGACATTTACAAGGTTACTAAATACTGTACCATCCTGCACACACTTACCTGGGAGTAAGTCTTACTGAAGACAATGAGGCTTACTTCTGAGTATATATGTATAGGGTTGTGCTACATGGCTGCAGTCCTATTCCCATTTACCTGGGAATAAGTCATATTGAACAGGAATGGAATTAAATTTTAAATAGACATGTATAGAAGCACACTGTTAGATACCATCCAACACACATTAGCCACTCTCGTGCTCAAATGGTCACAGCACTCCCCCCCCCCAGCTGAGAAGTATTCAGAAGGTGTTTGTGAAAATGCTAATTTGCAATATAAATTATTGCAACAGGATTTCAAGGCTCTTCCCATACATATGTGAATATGAGGCACAACTTTAGTATTTCTTATTCATACCACTAGTCCTTCCCTTTTGTGTTGGTCCCTGCCTTCTGATATGTTGATTCCATCATGCAGATTAAGTATCTACATGGACTGCATGTAGATAGCAGTACAAAAACCTTTTTCATTTTTTAAAAATCTGCTTGTGTAGTTTTCTGGTTTTGTATGAATCTGGGGGATCAAAGGAAAACAAGGACCCTCCAGTCAGAAGCGCACCAGAAATACTTACAAGCACAGCTGGAAAAGAAATGAGAGTGCTGAGGAAGTTGTGGGGTTGGAATGTGCAGAAAGTGAACGTGCAGAAGCAAATCTCCTTGCGACCAGAGCGGAGGAGTTTGGAGTCTCCTTTTCTCCAACCTACTGGATTAACAAAGCATCAAGTAAACCTGTATTTACAGGGGGAAGGTATTGAGACTGCTCTTGTTTGAGGGTAACACCAAGTGAATGGGAATGTGACCTCCAGTGTGGACAAGTCCTTATTTGGTCTCTGGGATTTTCTGGCTTTGCTTTAATTATTGCTGCTGCTGCTGCTGCTGCTGATTTCTGTAGTGTTTTATATATTCAGTGGTTTTTATTATTTTATTGTACTCTGCCTTCAGAGTTTTTCTAAATACAGAAATAGCAGTGCAAGCATGTTGCTGCTGCCTCCTTGTTTCTGGCATGTGACAAAATGCACAAAGGAGAGGCTCAAATCCTTTGCTGAGTGCAGGCCAAGATTTGAGGGCTCAGAGGGGCAAGCGATAGGGCGGCTATAGAATTAGCTCATTTTCAGATCTCTTCAGTGTGAATATGATATCATATTCTCCATATGCCAAAGGGCCATGTGGAAGCTGACATTTCATTGAAAACCCTCATTGCTGCCGTGCATTCCTGTTGTTAACTAATTGCTGGAAGAAGAAGAAGAAAAATCAGTGGAACATTTTCCATATACAATAGCCTAAATGCTACGTGGAAAGGAGTTGCTGGTTCAGAATGATTGCTCGCTGAAAAAAGGACATGCATCCATGCAGCTCAGTCAATGGAGCTAAACAAACAGCTATGCAGAACTAATAGAACACATGCCTGTCATTTCAGAGGCAACAGCCAAGCTCTATTGGGATCAAGACAAGAAAGCCCGGGGCTGATGGGTTCGAAATTTTCAGCTCTTAATTCTTCAGTGAAGAGCTGGCAATGCTGGTGTTTGGAATAGGATATGAGAGTTAGATCACTGGAAGATTTCCTTGACTTCTGCCTGACTTCTCCCCTCATGAACTATCATGCTAAACAGCCTTTCAGCGATGATGGCTGCTCTGCTGTTTATGACGGATCCAGTCCTTGATCGTAGCCAGAGTTTCAGACTTTTTAAAAGCCATGCCAGTGGAGGTGAAAGTGCATGTTGCCAATGTAAATAGTTACGCTGGTGCAAAAATTAATGCTAGTGCAATGGGATTGCCCCTCTCCCCTCATGTGCAGACACGCACCCTACAATAATCCCAATTGCAGTCCTGGGTTTCACCTCTCATCCAAGTTCAGCACTGCAGTGGAGAAATTGCTTCGTGACAGCATTGGGCTTGTGAAAACTCTCTAGTCTAGCAAGCCGTGTGTTATAATAGGGAGGACCATTACCCCATGTCATAAGAGGACCAGTCTCTGAGCTGCAGAAACAGCCATTTCCCTCCCCATTGCAGTGATGCACTGGGAGGAAAGGCCTTATGTTTAAAGTCAGGGTAGAAAAATTTAAAATAACAGTCTGTGTGTCTGTGTGTGTATGGATGCCAGTTCCTTATGCCAGCTGCTTTAGACCTCATCAGAATGGCACAAGATACTTCCTCGGGTATCTGTATTTTTTATTTCTTTTAAAAAGTCTGAGTTCTCCCGCTACTAACTGCCCTAATTATCCCAGGGACTTTGTTCTACTTTTTCTGCACATGCATCAAACAGGCTGATCCCTTGCCTTGGAGTTATATCTCTGCAGCGCCGAAAGCAGGTTTTTGCTCACAATCTCAGTGGGCCAGATGAAAAGCACTTAACTTTGATCCAGTTTTGGGTATTATAAATTCTGGCACAGTTCCATGAACTGAGAGTAAAAATGTGTGTGTGTGAGAGAGAGAGAGAGAGAGAGAGAGAGAGAGAGAGGAGTCAGGGAGGAGACATGCTATAATTCTTTGTGTAGTTTTTCAGAACTTTAAAATGCAAAATGAGAGGTGGGGAAGGCAAATTTGATGGTAGCTGTAAAATATTTATTCACTAGTGCAGCATGTTTCCTTCAAAGACAGTTGTACAGTTAAGTAGCACGCTGTACAGCTCTAACTGCCTCCAGCATATACAGAATGCAAGCCTTGTTAGCATCATACTTAATATCTAAGCTGGTTTACAGGGCAAGGAATGAGCAGTCTGCAGCATTGCTAGGTATGGCTGTTGAGCAGAGATGGGAAAATCTCTGGCCCTTCAGATGCTGCTGAGATGCAACTTCCATCATCCTTGACTAGAGGCCATGCAGGCTGGGGCTAGGCCGGGGCCACTGATGAAGCAGGTGAGGCCCTTCCCTCAAGTGGCCGAAGCTCAAGAGGCAAAACCTGCCTGTCAGGGAGGAGTAGGAGTTGGTGGAGGCTCCAGCTGGAAAACCCCCATAGGGAAGCCAAGGGAGTGGTGGTAGGACACAGAAGACAGGTCAGAGGATGAAGCGGGGAGGGCAGAATGGTTGGATGCTGAACAAGCAACAGGCTTGAGTGAGAGAGAGGAAGAAGAGGCAGAAAGTCCTGCAGATGTAAGACAGGCAGCTGAGGAGGAGGTGTAGACTGATTCACAGGAGCCTGCCGGTTCTGCTGTATTCAGCTTCCCTTGTCTCCAAGGCCACAGAGGGCCTTGCATGTAGCAGAGCAAAGAGCACAGAGGAGGAATTTATGACTGCTGGGATAACAGCCAGCCAGGGAAGAGACCCAGATCGTCAGTTCTGGCAACTGCTTTACTGGAGTCAGACTTGCCCACAGGTTTCTCTTGTTTCTATTCATGAATAAAGAATCCACTTTACTGCTCATCTCTGAGTCTTCATGCTGACCTGCAGCTGAACCAGCCCTGACACTGCCTTGCCTCCAGCACTTGCCCTTGTGCCTCGCTGACTCCACTACCAGCAGAAAAGTGGTGCCAGCAATGGTCCCAGATTCTGGTGAGATTTCACTGAAATCCCACAAGATCTCACAGAATGCTTGAGAGCTCACACGACTTTGGCAAGATCTTGCAATATCTTACCAGAAGTTGGTGCCACTGCCAGGGCTTCATGGGTGCTGCTGTGGCTGCCATCACTGCCAGTGCTTTGTAAGCATCACCTCACAACACAGGTAAAAGAGGAAGGGGCGGAGCGGCAGCAGGGCAGTGGCAAATTCCTGTCTCACCTCAAGGAGTGGAACAGGATGTGCCACCCCTGGCTGGGGCTGATGGGAGTTGTAGTTCAGCAACATCTAGAAGGCTACTAGGTTCCCAACCCTTGATACAGAGAGAATGTTCGTGTGTGTGCTGATACGTTTTATTTTGATGCAGCTGGCTTCAAGCGACACTAAGCACTGTTCCTTGCCTGGGGAGGAAATATGCCTTGAAGACACATAAAAACAAGAGCCTTCCGTAGCCTTGCCAAAATGTGTGTGTGTTTCCACTGAACTGATTTTTGTTTAAATTGAATTTCTGTGTCCCACTTTTTTTCCATATCAGAAGAATCGCCAAAAAGCATCTACCATCCGCTAATGAAAAGAAACCTCAGTAACAAAACTCCCCCCCTCTGTTTTGGTACCAACAGACTGTCTTGCCTGTATGCCTTGCTCATCCCTTGTTCTTTAGACATGCTTTTTGGTCTATCACTTTCATAGGAAGAGTGGATGTAATAATTATACTGCATTGTCTGCCTGGAGAAGGACTTGACAACAGCTTGTATCAAAAGGCTGTTTCCTCTCTCATAGCGAGAAGAAGGTGGCCTGGGTCTTGGGGCAGGAACTGTGGATCAAACCATGGAACTCTGCTGCAGTGAATGCCCTGGGCCTTCACAGCTTGAGCAAGTATGCAGAAGAGCCACCAACGAGATAATGACAAGCTAGCTTTATGATCTGTAGATCATCCATTACAACCTGCCATGTCCTCTGGGTTGCTTACAAATGCATTTGCTTTGCCATATCACATAGAAATAATAGAGGTGCATCAAATCTACAGGGTCTGTGCGATGAAGCATTTTTTTTAATACTCTATTAGCAGTCATGCATCCAGTGTTGCTCAGAAATTCTAAGAAACAAAAAAACAGCAAAGAAGCTTTGAAATCACGGGGGAAAGTGCAGTTTTGAAAGGTTCAACCCACCATCTTGATTCAAAATTGCAAACAGAAACATGCTCCGTCAACTTAGGAGCCATCATTAAAAAAAAAGGGTTATGACACATTAAAGGGTGTCCAAATGCATATTGAACAAATAGCTTCCCAAAATATATAGTAGCCTGGTACCCGGCACTGTTCAGGAATTCTAAGTAACTGAAAAATCAGTGCCATTTTGAAAGGTTCAAAATGTCGTCAAATTGTATCCAAACTTAGACAAAAGCCTGCTCCTTGATCTTAGGAACCCTTTGGGGTGGTTTGGGACATTGGGAGTTTGCTCAGTCTGCCTGTTAAAAAATGAGCTCCAACCACATCACTGGCTAGAAAAGGAGATTCAGCTTCCAAGGTTGGGTCCAAGGTGGAATCAGGAACATGAGTTGGAAGAGCCAATGGATACAAATTATTACGGTACCTAGCCCTCAGAAATTTGGTTACAATATCTTAGGAAGTGTCCAGGTACATAGCAAACAGGCAACAAAAGTAGACCAGGGTTGTGTGTATGTGAGAAAGAGTTACATTAACAAAAGGAACAAACAGCAAGTTGCTTTATCACAAGTATAAACTGAGGTTTATATTTGGGCATCTGGTTGCTGGGTTTGGGTTATAATAATAATATAATAATAATAATTTATTACTTATACCCCGCACATCTGGCTGGGTTTCCCCAGCCACTCTGGGCGGCTTCCAGAAGGATATTAAAATACAATAATATATTAAACATTAAAAGCTTCCCTAAACAGGGCTGCCTTCAGATGTCTTCTAAAAGTCTGGTACAGTAGTAGTTGTTCTCTTTGACATCTGGTGAGAGGGCATTCCACAGGGCGGGTGCCACTACCGAGAAGGCCCTCTGCCTGGTTCCCTGTAACTTGGCTTCTCGCTGCGAGGGAGCCGCCAGAAGGCCCTCGGCGCTGGATCTCAGTGTCTGGGCAAAATGATGGGGGTGGAGACGCTCCTTCAGGTATACTGGACCGAGGCCATTTAGGGCTTTAAAGGTCAGCACCAACACTTTGAATTGTGCTCGGAAACATACTGGGAGCCAATGTAGGTCTTTCAAGACTGGAGTTATGTGGTCTCGGCGGCCACTCCCAGTCACAAGTCTAGCTGCTGCATTCTGGATTAATTGTAGTTTCTGGGTCACCTTCAAAGGTAGCCCCACATAGAGTGCATTGCAGTAGTCCAAGCGAGAGATAACTAGAGCATGCACCACTTTGGCGACACACACTGCGGGCAGGTAGGGTCTCAGCCTGCGTACCAGATGGAGCTGATAGACAGCTGCCCTGGACACAGAACTGACCTGTGCCTCCATGGACAGCTGTGTCCAAAAATGACTCCCAGGCTGTGCACCTGGTCCTTCTTTTCTTTGCCTGGCTAGTTAAGTACCATGATTTAGCAGATCGAAAGAAGTTGCTTTGTGGCATCAAACAAATGAGTGGTCTTTTCCTCCCCTCCCCTCTCACCTGGCTGGTACATAGGAGAACAATAGCCAGAGTCGTGTGTGAGTGAGCTGGAAGCAGGAGACACAGAGACATGATTGCTCTGTGGGACTTTGGAGCTCTCCTGGAAGCGTATTGGGAAGCAAGATCTATGGGGGTGTTAATGCTGTGAACCCCTCCATCCTATGTTCAAAGTTGCACACGTGTATGTGTAACTAAAACCATATATTCTAAACACACCCCAGTCTCTGTTAATCCTCATTTTGAGGAAACCGAGCCTGAGTAAGCACAATAAACCCCTGGAGTCTCTCACTCTTCAGAGATTGGGGTGGCACATAACAATATCATTTTTGCTCCTGGGACAGAACAGGACTTCATGCCTCAAGGCTGGGGGCAAAATTATCCTGTACATTTTCTCTTGTCATGCTATCCCACACCTATCAGCTCCATCTGCAGGTAATATTTTTTTTAAAGAAGTTCATTTTTTAGTTTATTGTCCTAGGAGTGTTAATGTTAAATTTAATTTGTTTTGCTTCATTACACCCTAGATAACCATCTTGCTTTTAAACGATGAAGCCACTTGATGTGACAAAAGGGTTCCCAACACTATAATTATCTAAAAGAAGTGTCTGGGGAGTGTGAATGAATGCATCTTGCAGAAATACTGACAGTCTGAAAAACACTGTGTGTGAAAAATAAAACAAAATCTGAATTTCGAAACCAGGTTCGCCCTTCCCCCCCTTTAAATCATCACCACACCATTTTATTCATGATGTAGTCAAAGTTAATAAGCACTTTTATGTTCCATGTTCAAGCCTATGTTTAGAACTTTCACACTTAAACAAACGATATTTAAAAAGAACTCAACATTAATTTGCCTTCCTCATTTATTTGGGAACATTTGCCTTCATTCCCATTGGAAGCTGACAGATATGGTGAAACCTGCTCTTAGAAGACCTGGGAATTCTTTGATGTTTCCGTAGCTGCAATATAGGAAATGCTTCATAAATAGATTTTCAGAATCTCTATGTTTTATGAAGGGTGTAATACAAGAAATACAGGAGATAAAAAAAGGCAATGAGCCCTAGATTAATTACAGTCTTAAATTTATAGTTGTGCATCCCTTGTAATTATGTAAATGAATTCTCAAAGCATTTACATATACAGTAATTACAAAGTTGATCACAAAATGAATTAGCTATGTGATAGCATAGTGTCACAAATTTTTCTCAGTGCACCTATACTTTTGTTCCTATTTTTATTATGTATTTTGTGTTTTTTATATTGTAATTTTATGTTGTGAACCACCCTGAACTCTACGGATGAAGGGCGGTATACAAATTGAATCAGAATGAATGAATGAATAATACTTTTTAATTCTGCTGGATTTTCTCCAGATCTGTTTTGAATACAGCTTTGAGTTTCCCACCAACATTACTTCTGTTTCCCTATGCGAGTGCTGAATTCTGTTTCATTTTACTGGAGTGTCCATGGGGTTCATAAAAACTGCATATGCCTTGCTACCTTCTTTTAGGACCATTCATTTGCCCAATGTACTGTCTTCTGTGATGTATTCATCACCAGACTTTTCGATATTGACCCCACAATTTATTGTAATTTTGTATGCTGGTATGCCGTCCTGTTGTCTATTATGAAAAGTGCTGTCTATAAATAGTAAAATAAATGAGTCTTGTGACAATCAAAAGGCTGTAGTTCTAAGTGAAAATACTTGGAAGCAAGGACCATTGAAATCAATGGAATTGCATCCTGGCTTCAAATTCGTGGAGCGGCACAGTCATCTCCACCATCCCTCATAAGTCTTAGAGCTAAGGCTGAAAATAATGTCTGAAACGGAAGGGAGGCAGGCAGACTTTAAAAGATGCCTGCAATAACCACAGAGGAGATATCAAGGTGTTTTCTACCTACAAAGAAACCTGTTTCACCTAACATGGAAACGGACCTGGTTAATGGGTGTTTTTGATATTTCCAGAGATTAGGGATCAGCCATTGTACTGTTCCCTCATTCCCAGTTGACTTTGGTACAACCTGAAATCTACATAGCACCCTCACAGAACCTTGTTTAAAAGTCTGCTTTCTCCTCCCACATTCCATCTTAAGACACTTACCTGATGCCGACTTACTGCTTCACTGCTAGACAATTTCCCCACCTGCTTGCTTTGTTTATCGCTTAGCCTCATGAAGAGTTCTGGTGAACTCCAATTCTTGCACGCTCTTTTTGTGATGCTCTGTTTGGCCTAATAATCCTGATATACCGGTAGATTCTGTAAATTTTCTCATGGGCCAGCATGTCTAACTTTGGCTTTTTTTGAAGGGATACTGTCATGGTTGTGACACCATTTCAACACCTTTCTCTGAGATGCCACATGGCTAGGGATGCTCATTCATTCTGCCATAGACAACACACTGCAACTCTGTCTCCATGAAAGGCTGAAGTAGACAACTAGAACCAGAAATAAAATGTCATGAGCAGGCAGGCCTCTTCTGTGTTCAGTATGACTTTTTCTCACTTGGCCCAGTATCCTTGAATGAGAAAAGGAAGATGACATATGCTTTTGTTGGTGCAAGTTCTTTCATAATGTGATACTATGTCCTCCTACTAGCTCTTCCTATCTATCATCTATCTATCTATCATCTATCTATCTATCTATCTATCTATCTATCTATCTATCTATCTATCTATCATCTATCTATCTAAATCTAGATCTAGATCTAGATCTATCTATATCTATCTATCTATCTATCTATCTATCTATCTATCTATCTATCTATCTATCATCTATCTATAATATTTTATTAAGGCTTTTCATAATACACTTCCACTAGCTCCTCCATGATGGTTCACAGAACAGTGTCCATGCCAGAATTGCCCGTTACTCCACCTCTGAAACTCCCTCACTGTAAATAGCTGGATGTAGATGGCAGTGCATTCTGTGAGAATTCTGAACATTTGCATTTTAATTGAATTTTCCATGCAGATATTAGGAGAGACACCCATTTCCCTTTTATTTGGCCACAACATATGCTATATATAATTCAGGGCCCTGGTATTTATGTGCAAATGTTGCTTTGTTTCAGGAGACTTTGCAACTCAGTAATTGCTAAGTGTTGCAGAGGTCCCTGGTTTCGATAAAGCAAAATTATATACACACAAGATGTCGGGGATGTTCTTGTTGTGACCATCTTTTTAAAAGTAAAAAGTGCTGTTCAAGGCATCCTGTTATTATGGTCATTAAATTCACACAAAGCCACAAAATTAACAACAAAGAATTACTCCTTGACACCCAATTCTCACTTCAAAGGAGGAATAATGCAGCCAGAGATTAAAGGAATTTTTACACACACCCCAATAAGGAATTTGAACACTTAGCAGATTGAAAATGGGATAGAGAACACTCAGCGCACCTTTATGTACAGTATCTTGCATAAATTCATCTCTGTTGGGTAATAAGGTGATAGTGACAATCTGTCATCGTTCTATAGTCACTAGTACTGTGTGCAGGCAGGGCTAGGGGACTTGGCAAATTACAAGAGTCATAAAGCAAGAAACAAATGTCAATCAGTTTTTCTGTGGGTGGGTGTTTCTTCAGATCCAGTGGTAAACCAAGAGGTTTTTCCCCAGGGAAAACAGCAGGACAAATGAAAATCCACTTGAACCTGCATTTTCTAAGTGTGGATAAACCAAAAGTTGTTTCTGCAATTGACAGCTACTTTGAGCAGATGGGTTTTGCCTACCAAAAGAATGATATTTCAGCTGTCAAAATAAAAAATAAAAATCAAGAGGAATCATCAGGAGAAATACCACTGTTTAAAGGACAAACAGATTCATAAGTACAGCAACATGTTCGTCATTCCCCCAGAGTGTTTTCTGGAGGTAGAAGATGAACAGTTATTGGATGGATATATCAAGCAGTCACTCCTGTGCTCACCACAAGAGGTAGTTAAGATCATGGTTTTTGAAAGTAATATAATGTGATGGTTCTGGACAGAGTTTGCGTAGTAAGTATTCTGAAGGAATAGCACCTGAAGAGCCATCCATTCGTGTTATTACTGCTACGCTGTGTTAGATGGAAATAGATAACCTAAGAAGCATCCACATAATTGGCAACCCATTCACTCCTTGGACAGTGCAATGCAATCTGGACTAGGGGATGGACACAAGAAGCTACTCAGGTGTACCTAAAGTGGTCTTGTAAATTATCCTGTTGATTTTAATGGAACATGTTTTCCAGGAAGCATGCTTAGTTAGCAAACATAGCCCAAGCTCAGCAAATCTCAGCTATCTTACAAATGAAAAGAATAGTTTCAAGCCTGTACAGCTCTCAAACCAGCCATGGAATGCTAGGAGCTGTAGTGTTGTGGGTGGGGCCCTGAATTTCTCAATGCTTAGGTTCTTTATTGATTGATTGAACAGGATTTATATACTGCTTAACCTCCATGTGGGTTACAGGCATCATACACATAGGCATAGCCAGGATTATTGTTGAGATCTCCAAAAAGAGGACACTACAGGAGGCAGGCTTTTGTCAAGCCACATTTTAACCACATTCTCAACCCCCATCAAACAATACCCCTGTCAAGCTAAAATGCCCAACATAAACTACAGTTCACAATTCTTTTTGAAACAGGTTTAGAGACAGCTCTTGTTTGAAGCATAAATGTGCCCAGAATCTTAGTACATGATGCCCAGTTTCCATTATAAATAGGTTTGGGGTGTTTTTTGTTTTTACTTCCTAACCAGAATACCAAAAAGGCATGTATTCTAAGGAGATATTTATTTCGACAGGGACACTCAGCATCATATCTCTTAAACATCACATTCACATTTTCCGCTTCATTCTCCCGTGTTATAACATCTGAAGTCACAAAGGAAATATTCTGGGTGTTTAAATCTGCGTGCAGCACTGAAAAGAGTTACACGGAGAGAGGCCAATTCCTCTGTGTAAAACAAAGTGGTCGTGGCAGCTTGAAAACAATGGATTGTGTTTTCTGAGTTCGTTTTAGTCATCCATTTGGCAGTGAGTCTGAGGTTATCCATCCAATCATATACGCTGCAGCATCTCAGTTTGAGCTAGCAAGGAGAAAGAAAACAAAGAGAAACTGAGTTGACAACAATGAGATAGCACTCATGTGTGGAAAAGCGCTCTGTTAAATGTCTTCTTTTTATATGCAGTATAATATAGCCACATTCTGTTGCGAGATATTCTTTAAAACCCCTTTGAGCAAGTAATTCTCTCTTAAACATCCTTGGTTCTTTGCACAGCGACTGATCACACTCCATTCTGTTTTTTCAGATAGAAGCAGTAATTGCAGGCTCAGGTCCTGGGTTGCAGCAGAAAGATAGGCTTGGCAAAGCTGCCCCGGCAGGACACCGTCACAGCACAATTGTGGTACTGTGTGTGTGTGTGGCCTCAGACAAACTTAGCGTTAACATTGTAGTTTTCTTTAGAGCACATGATATATGATAATTATTATGCCATAACCCCACACTTATTAAGCAAAATAGAAACATTGTCACCCCACCCTCCCCCCATCTACTTTCCTTCCCCTCTCCTCACCAATGTCTCAACAAATGAAACTGATTTCTAAAAATGCTAAGAGAGACATTGCACATATCTTTGTAAACCAAGAAAACCCTTAATAATTTTTTTAAAAAATAAAAATTATTATGCCATAGTTGCAACATGCACAACTTAGGTTCTGCCAACAGAGGCGTCCTCCCCATAGGGGCTAGTGGCTCGTTGCGCCAGGGCGCTGGCCTCTCAGGGGCACCCCAGCATTGGCGGGGCACAACTAGCCACTAAGCCCTTTGGCTCCACTGCCTCCTCTCCCTCGGCCGCGGTGCTGCTGGGGCAAGGCGGGCGTCTCTTTTCGGCTCTGTGTACAAAGGTGCAGGCTGACCCTGATTGGCTGAAGAAAGGCAACAACGGCCGGGACATGGGCTTGGGGGTCGCCAGAGTCGCCGCAACGGCTTCTCCTCGCCTCCCTCTCGGCGGCGTCTGCGTCGCGTGCCTCTCGTGAGGGACTCGCTAGCCAGCCCAGCTCCTTGTGGCCGCTGGGCAGCAGCAAGAACACCGGCAGCGGACTGTAGTTAGGCAGCCCCAATGGCACCCTCCGCCCCAGGCTAAATTTTGGGAAAGGCCCTGTCTTCCAAGCTGTATGCAGGACATGGTCCCATGTGGAGGCTCACCAGGTCCACGAAAATCTGCAGGAATTTTTCTAGCCAGGGAGTGGCAGGGGGGGGGCAAATTAAATACTCTAAATAAATAAATAAGCCCATGCATTTCTGGTAAATCGGTTGACTGAGCAAGACCTGGGAAGACCTGGCCCATGAGAAGCCCACCCCTCCATTGGTTCTCAGTGGGTAGACATACTATCCATGTACAAAACGTTTCCATTTGTGTCAAGACATAAATACCGTATATCATATTTGTGAAGTGATGCAGTGAAAGGTCAGGGAGTCTCTCTCTGTACCTGGAAAGTGACTTCTCAGGTGGCAGAATTAAGCAACTGATACCATGGGATCCATATTGGGGGCGATGAGCTGGACTTGCTATTCAGTATCTCTCCCACTCTATTCCATCCCTATTCCATTTTTCTGTTCCTCTTCAACAGTCAGTTGGCATTCTGTGGCCACTGAACAGACTTACCATACTCCTCACTTTAAGTGTTTTTTTTTCAAGGACTCTTCCCATATGTACCTCCCCAAATAATTTTTTTGTATGTGTCTCTCTTTCTTCAGCACTTGGGGTTCCCACAAGTTTGCTGATACCTCCTGCAAGTGGGTGGGTGGTGCTGGTTTGCTTATTTGTTATTTCTAAATAAGCAAGAGCACTCACACATTGCTCAAACATGGCAAATGTTTTGCAAAGTATGAACCCGATGTCTAGAACATGCAATCTTGGTCGTGTGTGAGAGATAGCAGTAACTTCCTGAGCTGTGTGGCCTACCCAGTAAGCAATGATCCTCTTTTTTTAATGCTGTCTGATTCCCTCAAAACAGGACTACAGAAGAGACCTGCAGTCTCCATCACTGTTAAAGAGGAATGCAAGAAATGTGAGAATTCCTCAAAAGTCATGTGTGACCTGCAGCCCATATTGCGGCCACATTTGAAACCCTTCCTTTTATAGCAGCACAGTTCTATTGTCATGGCAAAATGTCAGATTCCGGCACTTAAGAAAAAAAATCCCTGTCTATTGGATTTGTTGCCAGGAGTATCATCTGGTGAGGACTTGTTTTTCCCCTCTCCGCTAAACCTTATAAAACCGTGAGTGATTTGAAAGGGATCTTGAGCCATCACCTTTCTGGAGGCCAACTTCCAGCTGTGGCAAGTGTAAATCATCCTTGGGAGACGCTTATCATGCTCCTCTTAAAAATCTCCAGAGGTGTTGGACGGCAGAGGGAGGAATTCTACCAATTCCCCGGGCAGCTTGTTTAGGTTCCCTGACATCCAGAATTTAATTTAAGACTGGCTTAAATAATAATAATAATAATAATAATAATAATAATAATAAAGTGACCCACACAAGAAATCACTTTCAATGCTAGGGCTTGTCCCTAGAAGATATAACATAGTCAGCAATCGAGGAGGAAAAAAGCACCTTGGAGCATGTGCAGACTGCTTTCACTAAGCAACAAGAGCTTATTCTCCATACGTGGGGGAATAAGGAGGCCCATCCTCCTTCCTCCTGCAATGCTGCAATTGTGTGGAGAAAACTTGACTGTGCGAAGGATACTGCTGGTAGCAGTTTCTGAAATGATGTGACTGTCAGGGGGTTAATTATCTGATTAAAGACCTGATTATCGTCTTCTAAAGCAACTACAGTGGTACCTCGGTTTATGAACACAGTTGGTTCCGGAAGTCTCTTCATAAACTGAAGCGTTCATAAACTGAAGCGAACTTTCCCATTGAAAGTAATGGAAAGTGGATTAATCCGTTCCAGACGGGTCCGTGGAATACTCAACCTGAAGCCGTACTTAACCCGAAGCATGGGTGTAATTGGTTCCGGAAGTCTGATCATAAACTGAAGCATTCATAAACTGAAGCGAACTTCCCCATTGAAAGTAATGGAAAGTGAATTAATCCGTTCCAGATGGGTCCTCTGCGTTCGTAAACCGAAAATTCGTAAACCGAGGTGCTCATAAACCGAGGTTCCACTGTACTCTACTCCGAACTTAAAAATGGAAGGCATAATGCTGGTGGTCAATAAAAGAGGTTTAAAACTGTCTCAAAGCCAATTTTTAAAAATGTAGTATAAACACCAACAATTGGGAAACACTTGACTGTGAGTGCTCCAATTGGAGAACAGCCTTTACCAAAGGTGTCAAAGGCTTTGAAGACACTCAAACTCGGGAAGCAAGGGAGAAACGTGCTAAGAGGAAGGCAGGCTTGGAAAACCAACAGTGTGATCAACTCCTGCCTGGAAAACAATGTCCCCACTGTGGAAGGACATGTTGATCCAGAATTGGCCTCCACTGTCACTTACAGACTCATTGTTAAAACTGTGTTTATGGAAGACAATCTTACTCGGCTATGAGTGATCGCCAAAGAAGAAGAAGAAGAAGAAGAAGAAGAAGAAGAAGAAGAAGAAGAAGAAGAAGAAGAAGAAGAAGAAGAAGAAGAAGAAGAAGCAGCAGCAGCAACTGCATCCATGCACAGCCTGGCTCACAATAGCCACATTATTACACATTATTAAAATATATCGACTGAGGTCTGAAGAGCATCTCAGCTAGTTCTGCACCATCATGCTTGCTCCAACAACAAACCCTTGTCCTGTATGGCAACACACCACTATTTTATTTCTTTTCAACACTTCTGTCCCATCTACTTCTCCTCAGAGGCTCAAGGCACCTAACAACCAGTTAGGGGAAAAAAGCAAATGTGTTCTTTGAATCTTCCCCACCCCCCACAATATTCCCTTAGTTTAATGAGTTGACCATTTTCAACCTGTTTAACAAATTCCAGTAGCCCCAGAATAGCAGAGAACTGAGCCAGCACACAGGATTCATTCATTGTGCATTTCCAGTATTTATAGACCTCTTTTCACTGTCGACGGCCGCAAAGCAGCTTGCAGAACTATCCATAAAACAAGCCATTGATCAAAATAATGCAGCATTTAATACAAACGAAAACCCACAGGTAAAAACGTACGTTCAGTAAATAGGCATAATACAACTAACGCAAAGTGCCTGCAGAAATAGAAAGGTCTTTGTCAAGCACTGGAAGTTCAGCAGGGAGGGGGCCAGCCTGATCTCAGCTGGGAGGAAGCTCCCCAGAATCAACCCCACAATACCGAATGCACAGTTAGTGGTGGACACAAGCCATGCATCTGAGCTATTGTAAAGCCCATAATGGCTATTCAGTGAACCAAATCAATTGCACAATTAACCAAAAATAATAACAATTAGAAAATGATTTAAAAGCCAGGTCCTCATCAACTGCCTGAAGTGGCAGATTGATGGGGCATAGGGCCACAACAAAGAAGGACCTGCCCTTAGTTAACAATAAAAAAGATGCCCTGAGCCATGTTGCGGCAGAAAAAAAATGACAGCAAGTCCTGTGGCATCTTAAAGATGAATAACCAATTCATGACATAAGCTTCTGTTGACCAGAGTCCACTTCACAGGTTGCATGGCAGGATATGTACCACGTTGTTTTAAAAGACTAGAATATCTCTACCCGGTTTCAGCAGTACGTGTGTAGCTCGCTGGTCTTTGGCTCAGCAGGCACAAAGTGCACCGCAGAGACACATGGGTACAGCACACAGAGAACTGCTGCATCCATTAAGGCATTGGCTGACTCCTGAATGTGTTTGGTGTCTGCCCTAGTCGGGTAATAATAATAGAATGGAGCCTCTGAGCAAATGGTTTCCAACAATCTGTGACGAGCCTCTCTCTCTCTCTCTCCCTGAGTCGAGGCTTGCCAAAATGACATCGGAGGGAGCCAAACGGAACACATGGGCTTTTTGAAGAAAATAGGATTTGTTCCATGCAGTGGGGTACAGAATGTGTGTGTTTGCAGCCTATTTCCCTGGTGCGATGACACTTACAGAGTCAGGAGCTGCCATGAAAAAAGGGAGCCGAGACAGGATTATAGAAAGCGGAGTTACACAAAAGAAGAACAGCGGCAGAAGTCTGAAGGCCTGCCCTTAAATGACTAGCTGGGGGTCTCCAAGAAGCTGCCCTCTCAGGGGTCAAGAGGAGGGAAAGGGAGAGAGAGGGGGGGTCAGGGAGAGAGGCAGGGAGAGAGGGAGGGAGACTATGATGAAAAGGCACCTTCCCATTTTCTCAGAAAAAGTCTGTAGGAAAACAAGCCACCCTCCTCCCAAGCTGCCTTACTTTCCTTCCTGCTGTGTTTTAACAGATGGCATCAGCAGGGATGGGAGCAGAGTGCTTAGTAATAATATCAGAGTGGTGCTGTCTGCCATCCCCTGGCTAAAACCATCACATCAGTCCTGAAGCTGCTGCATTTCAAGCTTTTCAGACCAGCTCTGAAATGGATCCTTATAGATGCAAGGTAAATGCTAATGATCCAGTGGGAGTGCTGGTTAGTCTAAAACCCATTGCTTAAGAGAAGCACAGTCCACGACCCACTTAAGAGACTTGCTGGGTTTTCTTAAAAGGAGATTTTGGGTTGTATTCAACTAGCCTTTACGAAGAGCACACCCACACTGGAATGATTAACTTGGGTCCATTAATTTCAGTGGGTGTTTGAATAATTTGCTTCAAATACCGGTATTTACATTGCTGAAAGTGAACTACTTGGGCTGCGGATCACAGCCTCATTTGCTGTCATGGCCTCTTGGATTTCTTGCCTTTCCACAGAGAAAACAGAGAAAATACTTTGGGGGAAAATTGTGCAATTTCTCCTGAGCAATGAAAGATGAGGTCATTTGGGAGAAGGGACGGGAGGAGAGCTAAGTTATTGTAATGGCCGTTGTAACTCATTGGATATAACAAAGATGATCCGAGTTATAACTCACACAGCAATATAAAGAGGAAGAGGAAGTGCTGTATTGATAACGTCTCTGGAAAGGTGGCACAGAGTGCTGTGAATTACAGGCTGCATGTAGCCAGTTTACAGGTGTGAATAAAGCCACAAAGGAAAAGCATGTTTTGATACATGCATGCTTGCTCACAGCAGGAGTCAACTTGGGAAGTGATTTGACCACTGTGTTGTTTACGCTGTAACAGCAACCAAATTGCGGTTCTCTCAAGCACAGGAGCAGAAGAAGCTGCCTTAGACCATGGGTAGGCAAACTAAAGCCCGGGGGCTGGATCTGGCCCAATTGCCTTCTAAATCCGGCCCACGGATGGTCCAGGAATCAGCGTATTTTTACATGAGTAGAAAATGTGTGCTTTTATTTAAAATGCATATCTGGGTTATTTGTGGGGCATAGGAATTCGTTCATATCCCCCCCCCCAGTATAGTCGGGCCCCCCACAAGGTCTGAGGGACAGTGGACCAGCCCCCTACTGAAAAAGTTTGCTGACCCCTGCCTTACAGGGGTCGGCAATGCTTGCTGGGCATGGGCCGGATCACTCCTACGGAGATCCTCCATGGGCCAGGCCGGCACAGCGCGATGCCGGAAATTGCATCTGCGCATGTCTATGGTGCCGGAAATCACTTCTGTGTATGCCCAGACGCCGAAAATTGCTTCTGCGCAGGCACGATTTTTGGCATCTGGGCATGCGCAGAAGCGATTTCCAGAGCCGTGGAAGAGAGTCCCCGCTCTGCACTGCGCCGGTTTAGTGCAGCGCGCAGGGACTCGCCGAGCAGGCAGCTCGGTTCAGGGGTGGCTCGGGGGCCGGTTAAATAGCCTCCGTGGGCCTCTTCTGGCCCATGGGCCTTAGGCTGCCTACCCCTGCCTTAGACCATTGATCCATCTAGTCCAGTATTGCTTATAGTCACTTACCACCAGCAGCTCTGCTGAGTTTCAGACAGGATGCTTCCTTGTGAGATGGATCCTAGGCCCTTCTGTCTTCTGTGCAGTGTTTGTGCTCTGCCACTGAGCTCTGTCATCCGTGGAAGAAAACATGCAAGCACCATATGGGTACTGCTTTGAATGCGGGGTGTGGGCCAAGGCACATGGAAGAGAAGCAATATGGCACCAATGGGAACTTCCATCTCATGGCAAACAGCAGAGTTGTTTTTAAGGGGAATTATATTCATGAGTGCTCCCTGGAAGGACAGATCCTGAAGCTGAGGCTCCAATGTTTTGGCCACCTCATGAGAAGAGAAGACTCCCTGGAAAAGACCCTGATGTTGGGAAAGATTGAGGGCACAAGGAGAAGGATGAGATGGTTGGACAGTGTTCTCAAAGCTACCAACGTGAGTTTGACCAAACTGCGGGAGGCAGTAGAAGACAGGAGTGCCTGGCGTGCTCCGGTCCATGGGGTCACGAAGAGTTGGACATGACTAAACAACAAAAATATTCATGAGAACTGCCACATGGAGGGAAATGATTAAATCCCATACCTTGCATCCCACTATTCTTACAAATATATCCTCCCCATTATTATTATTAATAATTTTTTTTACTGTTTATGGTTTTTGAAAGATACATAAAACCTAATTCAACTTTTCCCATCCTCGGATTTGGAGACACATGTAGCTTGGGCTCTAAATTAGGACAGACCCAGGAAATGCATCTCTAAGTGTTTGGAGCTAGCACTCTGTCGACACGTCTGCTTGCTTGCTTGCTATCTGCTCAACCTTTATATTTGTAAACAAGGTTCTTTCTCACAGAAGGGTGTGCAAGCCCCCATAATTTTTCATCGAAAAGGGGGGGGGGAGGCTGCAAACCTGTTTTTGAACTTCCCACAGCCAAAAGCCAAGGGAAGTGGGGAACATTAAATTATATGGCAGCTGCAATTATATACTGTATCAGAATGGCAGGAAGCAAGCTTTTTGGACATAGCAAGAGAGAGAAAAGAGGACAATTGTGTTTCACTAACTGTGCTTTGTGTACGTTATTTTGTCTACCTATCTAATTATATTCAAATCCTATGTTTACACAACAATGGGGTACTTACTCTGTCAAATGCCAGTTTCTTGTCTTCATTGACACTGATGGGCTTTGAAGACACTCAAACTCAGGACACAAGTGAGTAACATGCTAAGAAGAAGACACACTTGGCAAATCCACACCGTGATCAACTCCCGCTCGGAAACTAATGTCCTCGCTGTGGAAGGGCGTGTGGATCCAGAATTGGCCTCCACAGTCACTTACGGACTCATTGTTAAAACTGTGTTTATGGAAGACCATCTTACTCAGCTATGAGTGATCGCCAAAGAAGAAGAAGACACGTGTATGCATGTTTTCCAGTTACTGTAGTTTCATGTATATTTCCATAATTTTGGAGCATTTTCTCGAATTTTCTACAGTCTCACAGAATGAGTATTATTTATTAACCTGTCCTATTATCACTTGAATAAATAAAATAAATAAGCTCCATTAAGCTCTCTTGGACTTACCCCTAGGTAAGTGTGCATAAGATTGCAGCCTAAGAAACCCCAGGAGTACCCCACTGACGCTGGAGGAATTTAGTAGATTTAAGGCAGCTACAAATTGAATCAGAGCAAAAAGCCTGTTAGTTAATTCCTAATTCAAAAAGGAAGTTGCATAATGTGTAGCTCAGTGCACAAAGGCACCAGCTTAGATGGATCTATTGTTAGCTGTCGGTCAATGCACAAGCTCATATCGCACCACGTCAGGCAGAATCAACTGTTGTGCAAGAAGCATGGGTGCACAGGCATGGAAACTGACATTACAAAATCCACAGATAAACCACTCACCTACGTGTATCCTCCGCGTGTTTCATTTGCTTGTGTTGCCCGAGTGACTTGTAGAATGCCATCAAAGGAACGACGTGTAAGGAGCCGATCTGAAAGGAATGATGCTCACATTCTGAATGAATCAAAATGAACGGATGAATGAATGCATGCTGAAATTCAATGCTTGATTTTAAACAATGGAGTTCTAGGGGGCACTTTAAAAAGAAAGAAAAAACAGAATAGAAGATGAGACTAGGAAAATGAAGGCACTAAGTTTGAAGAGGGCAAACCCAGCGATGAATTGATTTTGTCTCTGTAAGCCACCTTGGGCCCTATATTGGAAGAAAGGAGGAACATAAGTCCAGATACTTAATACATAAATACCCAATACATCCAAGTCATAAGTCTCTGTAGGCTTGGCACTTCTGAGAGAGGCGTCATTTGCGGATAACTCTGTGTGGTTCATACAGACATGGAGCAACATCAAATCTATGATGCCAAAACAGCTCCTGTTGAGAAAGTGTTTGAAGGGAGTGAATGTATTTATGCCACTGGTTCATTTTCTTTGAATGTGAGATCACTTACGTTACTTATCTACTATTTGCCTTAGTTCAGGGGTTGTCAACCTGGTCCCTACTGCCCACTAGTGGACGTTTCAGGATTCTAAGTGGGCGGTAGGGGGTTCTACGACACAAGGTGAATCCTCCTTCCATCTAGCACTGGTGGGCAGTCAGGAAATTTTACCATCAAGAAAGATGCATTAGTGGATGGTAGGTATAAAAAGGTTGACTACCCCTGCCTTAGATAAATGCAAACATTCTTGAAATAAAATCCTCTGAGGGTGAAATATGTTTGCACACTTAGCAGGCGGCCAGACCTATAGAACATATCAAATATGCAAAACATTGTGCTGTTTAGGGAAGCTTTTAATGTTTAATAGATTATTGTATTTATATATTCTGTGGAAGCTGCCCAGAGTGGCTGGGGAAACCCAGCCAGATGGGCGGGGTATGTATAAATAAATAAATAAATAAATAAATATTTACTGTATCTATGTGAAACTGAATTCAATAAAACTTGCTTCTACCTACACTTCTTTTTTTAAAGTATAGCTGTGTAACTTTTTTTTTTAGCTTATTACAGATAACAACCAAAGATGGACATCAGGGAATTGTTTTGCAACTTGGAACAAGGAAGGTAAACTGTGTATGTTTTGTCCATGTTAATGGATCATTGGCCCCATCATATCACTATAAAGCATCCATTCCAAACTTTTATTTAATTATGTTATGGAATCAAACACATTCATTTTAATGAAAGAAAAGGCAAGCAGCTAAATCAAGATGGAGTCCAGCATCTGCTATTCCATTACTGTTCAACACCTGCAACAGATATACTGCTTTAATTAATGGTGGGGAGATGAACACTGTAATTTTCTCTGACTTTAATAAATGCAATAGTGACTTGTGACTTTAATATATATATATTTTACGACAGCTTCTCCGGTTCTTGCCCTTAGCAAGAACAATTACATTATATCAGATAAATAGCAAAACGTTCCTTCCTTAAACAATAACATATGCCATTTTGCTTTCTGCAGGATTATCTTGATGTGGGTAGTTGCAGGTGCTTTCCGAGGCAGAGTAATTGGCAACTTTGCTTTAACAAATATTTATCTTGCTGGCAGGGTTCTCAATTATGAATGAAAACCTAGTTCAAAGGTATTGTAGTGAAGTTGTAGTGCGAGAGGGGGTGGAATTCATACAAGGATGTGATTGGCATTGCAGACTCATGAACAAGAATGAAGCATTGTATTGTGTGATTCATAGCACTTTTATTACATCTCTCACGTTCGCTGCCAAGAAAATGTGGGCTTTTCTTAGGAAAGCGGTCAGATGCTAATGCTTTTTAATTGCATACGTGTCATTTTGGTCCTGATGCAGAGACATGACACCACTCATGCCTATTCCCGAGAAACACACACGTCTCCCTTAGCAAAAAAAGAGAAAGGATTTGCAGATGGTACCAAGAGTTACAAAGCCACACACGCTATCAGTAACACGCACTATCAGTAACTGTTATAAGTAATGCGTGCTGGAAAAATCATGCCCATTTTGCACCTGCCTTCAAAGAGAAGGTAAAGCCATATTTCATTAAAGTCAAACACAAGGAGGTTAACAAAAGAACAAAGCCTCTTTGGTGAGTTATATCTTGCCCAAGAGTGTATGTGTGCTTGAATAGCAGGCCTTCTGAGGATAACATCACCAGGGGGCAAATTCTAACTCAGGAGGAAAGTAGACCCAGGGGTGTAGTGTAGGGGGGACAGTGGGACTATGGCCCCCTGTGCACAATTTTGAGGGGTGCGAACCAGCCCCCTCCTCCCCATGCTGGTGACCCCAGCACAACCCGGCACAGTGCTCCTCTACACGAGCGTGTGGGGGGGGGTTTCCCCCTAAGGACCATGTTGGTTGGCTGGGCTCCCCTCTGCACAGCTGAACAGGAGGCAGAGTGTGGCCCCAGTTGGCTCCAGTGGGGAGGTTGCTCCGGTGTTGAAGGCTGGCATAGCGGGTCTCATTCACCCTCAGTGCCTCACCTCCTGGTGTGTGCCCCCCGCCCTGGGCACTAGCACCCATGCTATGCTGCTGGTGGGACCTGCCCCCCCATCTGCGTACATGGTGCTTTCCATAGAACAGGTTTAATGGAGTTATGTGTGTGTGGGTTTTCTTTTCAGGGGTTGATGCTTAAAATATTGCAAGTTTAGTGCATACATATAAATGGGGTGCTCACTCTAAAAGCATAAAGAATCAGACTCAAGGAGAGACAAACATCTGAAAGATGTGTACACCAAGATGAAACATGTCTAAAAAGGCCTGGGACCTGGTGATGAAGTGGGGGTTTCTGCCAGTGTTTTTTCTCTTTACTTTGGAAACCACTGGCCACCTGTGTCTTTTTTGACAGTGAAATAACACCTGTCTCTGAAATCGGGACACTAGGTACAGCAGTTTCATATTATATTAATACACACGGTATACTGTATATATATGGTACCTTAAAAGTTAACAAGTTTATTATGGCATAAGCCATAATAAAATTTAATAACAATAAGCATATATTAGGGTTGCCATAATATAAACACATTTCCAGGACACATCATACTGGTAGAAGTTGGCAAATATATTCTCTTTTTTGATCTTTAAGATATGGCAACCCTATTCAGACTATCTATCTATCTGCTTAATAATAATGTTATTATTTATACCCTGTCCATATGGCTGGGTTGTTACTGTTTTGGAAGACAGACTTGCGTGATACTGCAAATGTGGCTTAAAATATAGGGCTGTGGAATGATAGAATTGTACAGTTGGAAGGGACAACAAGAGTCATCTAAACTGACACCATGCAATGCAGGATTTTTTTTTTTTTGCCCAACATGGATCTCGAACCCACAACCCTGAGATTAAGAGTCTCATATTCTAGTGAGGAGCCATCCCAATCAACTCACTTTTACTCCGAGCAGACCCATTGAAATCAGTAGCCATGGTTGAGGCATTTCAGCGAATGTAAAATTTACTTAATGTCTGAATGGCAGGCAAATTATGATATAAATTCACACTTCACAAAAATCCTTTCGACGGGGCGCACGCTCTGTGTGAACGGTAGATCCTTCACCACCGTCACACACTAGGCATCCTTTGTTCAGTGAATGCAAAACAAATGTCTCCACCCTCTTCGTGAGGATTTCCCAAGTTTCTTTTTTCATTCATCGAAGTTTTTCTTTCCCGGACCCGCGAGCCGGGCATGTCCGCGCATGAGGAACAACCTGCAAGGACTACGCTTCCCAGCTTTCCCCGGGGCCGGGGGCGGGGATCGGCTCCGTAGGAGGCGGCTGCAGAAAGGGGGCTTTGTGCTGGGCTGCGCGCTCCTCTGTGTCTGTCTGTCTGTCTAGCTCGCTCGTCTGCTGCTGCTGCTCTGCCGTCCTGCGCTTTGTGGGCGCTGCGCTCGCTGCCGCGGTCGAGAGACGCCGGCGGGGCTCCCGGAGCAGCGGACCTCTCCGCCGGAGGAGCCATGCTGCTTCCCTCAGGCGGGACCGCTCGGACTGGAAACTGTGCAACATGCAGCAGCTGAGAGCCCGGCTCGCGGCTCGCACCTCTCGGAGAAAAGGATTGCGCCGGGGAGGCGGAGAAGGCAGCAGGAGAGCATGAGGAGAGAAGACTAGGGAGAGAGAGAGACAGATCCGGGCGGCTTGCCTCGCTGTAGCTTTGATTTATTTATTTTCTGACCTCAGTTTTGTTGGGGGCGGCGGCGGCTTGGGTTGGGGAGGGGGGGTCTGTTCGACGCTGCTCGCGGCTGCTGGGGGTGGGCGGGGAAGGAATAACGGAGCGTCGTCGTCGTGGGAGCCGAGAGCCGGCGGCAGCAGCCTCGCCTGGCGTGGCCTGCCTGTGAGAGAGCGGCGGACGGAGCTCCCCCGGCCCCGTCGCCATGGGCAATGCGGGGAGCATGGACTCTCAGCAGACGGACTTCAGGGCGCACAATATGCCGCTCAAGCTGCCCATGCCCGAGCCCGCCGAACTGGAGGAGAGGTTCGCCGTGGTGCTGGTGAGTGCTGTGGACGGAACCACTTCTTCTCTGTAGCCCCTCAGACCCCCTAATGGAGACAGAAAGAGAGGAGGAGAAGGTGGTAGTAGAGGAGGGGGCTTTTCTCGACCCCCCCTTCTCGTTAAAAAGGGACCAAAAAAGGTGTGGAAACCTCTATCCGGTGTGGAGATGGCTCAACTGCGCTTCTTTTCTCCACACGCACGCACCCCCCCCCTCGAGGGGGGAAATGGGTCGCTCGGAGTTGGGCGGTGGGCGCCCAAGTGCCTGTGGAGCAGCTGATCCATTGTTTGGAAAGGGGGAGCGGGGCAAGGGGATGCTGGGGCGGGCGGCAGGCGGAGGAGCGGCTCTGCGGGCGAGTGAGGGAGAGAGTGAGGGGGCGTGAAGAGGAGGAGGAGGAGGGAGGAGAAAGAAAGAAGTGAATGGGCTTCACTCGCTCGCCCGCCCGGCCTTCCCCCGTTCCTCAAAGCGGCGAGCGATCGTTTCCCCCCCCCCTCCTCCTTCCCCGGTGAAGGGGAAGATGCGACCCCCGGTCTGCTTTTGCAAACTGTGATCCCGGAGAGAGCGAAAGTTATTGCGGTGCAGCAGGCGGCCATTCGCAGTTGCTGCTGCTGCTGCGCCTAAAGAAAGGTCCCCGTCTCATTTGCAGGGGGAGGTTGGGGAGAGGGAAATAACCAGTCGGGAAACCTGGAGAGCCCCGGGGAAAGGCCGTCCTTTCCCGGTCAAAGTTGGCACGTTTTGTTCCTGTGGGCTGCTTGTTTGGCTGTGAAATCGGAGAAAACATGTAGTTTCCCGCAGCTGGGGGGCTTTTGCAGCCGGATCTGATAAAAGCACTTTAGGTGGGAAGTGAAGTCCCATTGATTTCGGCTAATTTGATTCGCGAGGAAACGTGCGTCAAGGTCGCAACTTTTACTTAAGCCAATGGGTCGCTTTGGGGCGCTGGGAGCGATTAAGTCTTGACCCGTCCTTTGCCTTTTATTTCTCTTAATGGTTTAATAGAAGCCGCCTCACGGCAGTTGAGTCCACAGTTTCCACGGCAAGTTGCAAATCTTTTCCGTGAGATGGAGGGGGGCGCCCCCCTCCTCTTTTTTGCTTCAGACTGGCTCTGGGACTTTTAATTCCACTTGATGCACTGTAAAGTAGCTGGAGGGTGATCTTTTTCTCAGAATTATGAATTGGTGGTGCCAGGTAAACGTGTAGAATTCTGCCCTTTACATTATTATTATTATTATTATTATTATTATTATTATTATTATTATTATTTTAAAACTGTGTTTGGCATAATGCTTTCGAAGCAGCATTTACCTTCCCTTAAGTGCTCAAGCAGACCTTAAGTGCATACAGAAGCAAGGCAATCAACTTTTCAGTGCTGGTTTCTGTCTGTGGATTTCACTTCGCAAAACAAAATTTTAGCAATCCAGCTATCAGTTAAAAGTGATTGTGCATACAGTGATTTAAAGGAGGAAGTGCTCATAGTCTTGAAGTAACACTGAAAGTTCTTTTAAGTTGCTTTGGGAGTAAGTTTGCACATTTTAAAGAAGTAAGGATTTCTTCTTTCAAGTGCTGTGGAAGTTTGCAGAGGCTTCAGGAAGCACGTGCTTTGCTACCATCATCACCATCATCATTCTTGTTTCTTTACCTTTGGCATAATTTATGCTGGAACTCAGCCATTGTAGCAGTGACTTGGGTGTGTGAAATTTGAGTTCACATCCAGCCAGAAGCAATGATGTGGCTCAAAGGAAGCAGACAGGAATACATTTTCTTTTTGTCTGTACTTGCACCACTCTTACTTTTGCAATTGCATCCTGCTAGATGGAGCCTTAAGTAATAAAACACTTTTTTAAAAAGGTGGCAATTAAACATGCAAGAGAAGTAATTATTTTTTTCAGGGGAAGCAGTGGTGAGATCATTTCAGTTATGTCAGGTGCTTTGACCTGCTTGGAAAGTAATCTTCCCCCTTCAAACACACACTTTCCTACCACCTCTAACTATTCTTGTACTAGAAGATCATCTAAGCCTAGATGCAAAGGTGGCTTCGCTTATTAATTCCCGAGTGCTGAAGAAAGTTGTTGTGATATGTGATCTAGAATGCTTTCCCACTTACACATCTCTCCAGCAGTGTAGTTTTTGCCTGCCTCATCAACGTCCTCATGCTTGATCGTAGTGCCTTTGTAAATCTGGATCATCCCGATAGCATGATTCCTTCTAATATAGCGAACTTGGGTGACTGAGCACTTGTTCATCTTTAGGAAGTGAAACAGGGCCACCCAAAAACAAAACTGGCTTATTTCATACTCACTAGGTATAAATAAAATATTAGAATTTTTTAAAATGCTAATTTAATAATAATAATGATCACAACTGGCTGATACAGAAACTGTGAGCTTTCAGGAGGTGCACAATGCTGCTGAGAGTTGAGTCTAGACCGAGAGAGTTTTAAGGAAAGACCTGGGCAAATTCTCAGCATCAATTGTGGGCCACATACACACCATTTAAAGCACTATGATACCACTTTAAACAGACATGGCCCCCCTGAATCTGGGAACTGTAGTTTAAGGGTGCTGAGAGTTGTTAGGTGACCCCTATGTTCCCTGGAGAGTTACATTTCCTAGAATGGTTTCATGATCCTCTTTCCAGGGAACTCTGGGAGATGTAGCTCTGTGAGATAATAAAAAAAAAAACTTTATTCGCATTAGTCAAAGGCCATAGCAACAATAAAACGATACAGTGTGTACAGACAAAGATTTGATAAAAGCACAGATTAGAATCCTGAATTATCAATCAGTTGGTGGCCCTTATTCTAATTGCCCCAGCAATGTAGCTAGCAACCTTAGCTGTTGTGTGGTCATTTAGGTCTGATAGAAGGAAATGCATTGTGGCCATAGTTATTCGCCCTGGGATGGTTAGAAGGAGTGGGGTAATCATCTCGTTCCTCAGGTCTTTATAAAGGGAACAGGATAGGAGATGTGCCACTGATTCTATACTACCATCTCCACAAGGGCAAAGTCATTTCTCAAATAAGATCTTTTGGAATCGACCCTCGAGAACAGCAGATGGCAGAATGTCCAGTCTTGCAAGTGTAAAAGCACGTCTATATTTTGGGATAGTTAGTTTGTGCAGATAAGGCGCCATTGAATCAAAATGGGAAGTTGGGAAAAGAGCATACCAAGGGCAAAATTTCTTTATAGTAGCCAGGTTGTTCTGATGCTCAATGTTTTGTTAAACGTTGACCGATTATTAGACTGTTTGCTTTGGTAGGGCCTATCATAAGGAGGTGTTGGGGGGATAGGCCACAGGAGAGAAGTTTTTTTATGAACAGTTTTGGTCCAGGCACTTTTATGAGAATCTTGAAGTACTGTACTAGAGGTCTTTTGACAACTTCTAAACAACAATTCGCAGGATTCTTTGGGAGAAGCAGTGGCTGTTTAAAGTGGTGTGTAGCTTCTTTAAAGGCAGGTGGGGTGAAACAGAAAATCTAGTCTAGTATCCTGTTCTCACAGTGGCCATTTAGATGGCTGTGGGAAGCCCACAAGCAGGAGTTGAGTGCAAGAGCACTCTCCACACTTGCGTTCTCCTGCAACTAGTGTTCAGAGGCACACTGCCTCCACCTATGCAAGGAAAGAGAAAAGGGCACATTTCTCCCTTTCCTGCTTGTAGAACTGCGTTCTCCCTCTTGCTATATAGTTATAAAATGCCCAGCCCTCCAACACTATGTAGCACAGCACAAGGAGGACTGGAGAAGTGTGTGGGGAGAAGTATCCTGTATCCATTTCCCACTTTTGGAAATACTGAGGGCTTTTTTTTTAATGCAGTTTGAGTTTGGATATCTGGGGCTGATTGAAATGCTAATTTAAGTGCAAGGGGAGCTGACCCCTACACTGGAATTGCACCTGTTTTGGTTGAATGTAGGAAGAGATGTTTTCAAAGAGAAAACTACAGGGAGTTAGTGGTAGGGCTCCAGTTGCTTTGAACAATATGAGATGAAGCTACTTATGGCTGAACAAATTCCATAATACTGTTCACACATCATGGTGCAAACACACACATAGAGGTCGGCAAGAATGCAGTATATTTATGGTGAGTGCAGAAATTCATCACAATATCATAAAACCAGTAGTGAATGCGGTGCTGAAACAATACAACTGTTTTTTCTGTGATGAAATTCATGGGGGAGGGCAGTGGATTCTCCAATTAAAGCTGATACCTGTTTTGATTATTTCTGATTAGACTTACTCAGATCACCACACGAAAAAGCCTGTTTGTGGAAGCACTGATACACCAAAACAGTTCATCAGCTTCCTTCCCCCAGCTTCATTTCTCTAACTCGCACCTCTCGCAACCGCCTTGCTGATAACAGATAACCCTTTTTCATTCTACCTGGGGTATCTCCAGCGAAGTGATGCTGCTACAGAATCTGTGCAAGTGATTATCAGCAGTAGGAACTGATCTTTGACACACATTCCATAGCATTGAGGCCTGTGCAACAGACCCCCATGTTTGTGTCTTGGGACACATTGGTTTCACATGGTGCATATATCTAGAGCTATGAGGTGCTAGGTCTTGTTATTGAATATAAGCATTGTGTAACCAGTCTGTGTGATTGGCCACTGTGCGAACAGGATTCTGGCCTTTGATTTGATCCAGCACAAGGACTCAAGCCCACCTCTTGATCTGAGGGCTTCTGCTTGTCCTGTGCAACTCCTGTTCCACGTGGACATTGACAAACCAATACAGACAAACCAGTACAGCATTTACATGTGTTGCATCCCAAGGAAACAGATTCACAGGGACTGGGGTGGTGGGGATAGGACAGAAGTAGGACAGAAGTTCAATGTGAAAGTCAAATGCCACTGTTGCCAGCTTGTTGGTTGGCCTGTTAACATGAATTAAGAAGTGCATTCCCTTGCTAAAATGGTTGGGTTGATTTGGATTTTCCCAGCAGAACTCTCCTTAGACAATGTCAGCTTTGTGGGTGAGCTTTAGAATGTTGAATAACCATGAAGCCATCCAGCAGCTTAATTCATTCGTGTTATGATTGAAATGTCAAAGCTCTGGTTGTGTTGGCAAGAAAGGCTGGAGGACCTAAAGTGAAAGCCAATGATAGTACTACCCCAGATTCACCAATCCCACTTGCGTTGATCTTTCGCTTTCCATATTTGTATCTCGGAGTGAGCATTAATGCACCCTTTTCCAAGAGATGTTGCCTGCATCTTTCCCTGTTAATGACGCCTGCAGAATGCCTCTTTGTTTCAGGCTCATTTAAGATGTGTTTGAAGCCAGAAAGTAGCAGCAGCACAATCCTGCTTTCTTCTTTTTATCGTTACAGAATTTCTAAGCAGCCAGTGGAAGATGCCAACTACTCCAAAATCTTTATTTCATTTGACAAATGGGTGCAAATTGGTAGCTGAGGTCTATCCCAGTTCTGTTCTGTTCTTTTAAATTATTGAGTTCCTTTTATTGTCAGATTCCAAATGCTTAATTTGGCCAGCTTTTGTACACTAGTTTTACTTTGATGAGCTCTTTTGATCTGGTTATTTTATCCTCTTAGCCATATTAAGACTTTTTAAAAATATGTTTTGATATTGGGCGTCTGCGTATTGCCATCCTCTAGAGTGGCTATTAAACTAAGGAGCGCACGTGGGACTTCATTTCAGCCAGATTTCCTGAGGGGCTTAGCTCCGGATCATGTCTTCACCCCTTGATCATGGAAAGTCATAGCAAGAAGAGAATCTGCAGAGTGCTATTTAATCACCACCAAATGTCCTGAGCTAGCTCCAGGCATCTAGAATGAGAGCTTCTATTTCAGAGAGTGTGCCTTCCAGGCATGTGTGAGCCTCGAAACCTGACATATCATTTTAGAAATTAATCGCTGAATACAGCAGACCTGTTCATGCATTTGGACAAATGCATGTAGACGTGTGGTGGGGAGGGGCACACATGTGAGCCCCATTCCCAGGGTCACTTTTGCGTCAGGTCCTCTTATGATCCTTGCATGTTGAGTGAGATGGTCTGAAGGTAGAGAATGGGTGTAAAGCAGAATTCTTAAGCAGAATGGGGAGGCTCCTAGGCTCATTCTTCTCCTCAACTGAGTGCAGGAAAGGAGGCTGCACATGCTGGTCTGTTAGGACAAATGGGGCACTGCCCTATTAACCTTGGTGTCCCGTCAGCCAGCCCCTCCCTGCCCTTCTTTTAGACTAACAACGAATCCAGGGGGTTGCACTGCATGCCGGCTTCCCCTTCCTAAGACTCAGTGTTGCCCTTATAGAACTCTGCAGGGAGGAGAAGTATTGGGACGAAACTAGTATTAGGTGGCTTTGCCTGTCGTTGACTTTGGCTTCACCTCCTGTCATTCTCCCTGCCATCCTTCCTACCATTCCCAATGGGCAGCAGCCAACACTGCATGCTGGGATGTTGGGGGGGGGGGCAAGGTTCTGCCTTTTGCTCCTCTCCGCCCTCCACTTTAATTTCACATGTGTTCATCCCAAATGAAGTTATAGGTTTTGAGATCCTGCATGCCTGAATAGGGCTGATACACCTAAGGAATTTGCAATGAGATATGTTTAGTCTGCATCTGGGTTGAGCAAAGTCTTGGCCAGACTTTATCTCATTGAAATCGGTGAGGTCTGTACACTTAACAGTGTGGTTTGTCCTCATAGATTACAACATGCTCTGTGCGTCAGAAATAAATATACAAAAAGTGGTGGCTCTGCATCAGGCATGTGTTACATGCAACCCATAAAGCACCTACCAACTGTACAGGTTGGAGGGTCACAATTTCACCTTTCTTTCTGAGACATTAGGCACAACCAGTGGTACATTGAAGAAAGCTGTTAAGCATGTGAGCCACATTGATTTCAGTATGAAATGTTTCAACTAAGGACTGCTTAGACTTCCAGTTTTCCACACTTGAGTGTTAAAACTATGAAGCAGGCATGGATATGTGTGTGTGTGTGTGTGTGTGTGTGTGTGTGTGTGTGTGTATGTATGTGTGAGGAAACACCCAATTCCTGCATGCTGTCAAATGCAAGCCCTTCCATGCATAATACTGCAAATTGCACATGGGCAATTCTCAATCATATGTACAGCCAGAATCCCCATAGGACATTCTGTGATTTCATGTACTGTGTATCCTCCACCACCTGTTTACGTTTTCAAGCTGAGAATCCAGGGTGGGGTGGGGTGGAGGAATGTCTGAATTAGCCCTTACTTTCTCTGGCGTGTGTGCACAAAGAAAGTTAGGTCTCGGTCCCCAAACGATAAAGCTTGTAAGTTGTAGCCATCTTGTACTGAGTCAGACCATTGCTTCATCTTGCTCTGAACTGTCCCCACTGACTTGTAGCAGTTCTGCAGGCTTTTTCAGGCAGGGGTCTCTCCCAGCCATGCTTGGAGATGTCAGGGATTGAACATGGGACTTTTTGAGTGTGAAGCATCATCCCCTTCCAATGAGACATGAGCCCTTCCCCAAAGGAGGAAAGAGTGAAGCCGCAGTGCTTCCAGCAGGATGGTCTTTTTTTCTGAGTCTTTGATAGCATTTCATGTTTATGGAGGAAACATGGTCAGAAGCAGAGCTGCCATGGCAGAGGCTGCAGAAGGGATTGCTTCCTGATGAGCTGCCGCTGACATGATTTGATCATTGGCTCATGCTTTTGTGGTCATTCTAACACGAAACATCCTTTTACCCTTTAGCTGTGTGCAAATGATTTACTCTGTGTGTGGTTTAAGAGGGATGTAGAACAGCACGTTTTTATTGTTATTTTGTAGTTTATGATGTGCACATCCACTGCTTATCAAAAAAAGCCTATGATGGTAAAGCTCATGTTGTGTTTAAGCTTAAGAAAGGAGCAGCAGGAAACAAGTTAGCTCTTGGTTAAAAAGAAAAGTAGGATCCACAGCCTCCCCATATTGGCCTGTGGGTATTCCCCCCCCCCCAATTTCATCTTCTGCTCTCTTTCCATCTGGGCAACATGTTCAGGGGAGCCACAAGGCAGCCCCCTGTTTGCTTGTAGACTGCTCCATTGCCTCCTTTCCAACAGTTTACACCATCCATAGTGGTTGTTGATGTGGTGTGTTAGGAAGAGGCTACCCTTAGAGGGACTGCTTTGCTCCAGGGAGTTGGGTGCAAAATACGCAGCTTCCCACATGAATGCTTTAGTTCTCAGTAGGATTTGGGCTAGGAAAGAAGTGACAACCCAAGCATCTTGATCAGTGGCCTAAACCCAATTTGGGAGGGTGTGTGTGCCTAAGACTAAGAAAGTCTTGCTCCCCAGCTTCCACAGTGTGCTGTCCCAGTTGCTGATGCTGGACTACCGCTTGCTATTGCCAACCTACCAGAATTGCAAGCCATCAACTGCATCTGCTGGTGTTCCATAGCCTTCATGTAGCAGGAGAGCACTGTTACAACAGACCATAGAATTGTAGAGTTGAAAGGGGGGGCCACAAGGGTCATCTTGTCCAACCCCCTGCCATGCAGGAATCTTTTGCCCAATGTGGGGCTTAAACCCACAACCCTTAAAGCCTCGTGCTCTACCAACTGAGCTATCCATTAAGGCCATTTGTGTTACCTGGTTTGTTTCCTGATCTGTTCCTGGAATGTCCTTCCTCTAGAGCAGGATGGTGGTGGGGGGAAGCTGTTGGACTTACATTCCCACCAGCTCCAGGCAGTATCGCCAATAGTCAGGGATGATGGGAGTTGTACCCCAGTGACACCCAGAGTGTCACAGGTCCCCCAACCCTGATTTACAAGAACAGTGTTGTTGGACTTGGCTTCCTGCCTGCCCTACAAACCCCAGCTTGGCTCAGCACCTCTGCTTCTTGGTTATCTGCAGCCTTGCTAGCTTATGGGACCTGGCCCTACCAGCATTGGTCTTCTGAATCCATGAGTCATATCAGTTCCATCCATTGAGGTGAGCCCCTCATGATCAGAAGATCCAAAGCAAACAACACACGCACAGCCTTTTGGCTTCCAACAGTATTTTTTAAAATTTATTTTAAGAAAATGAAACAGTCCTAATTTCCCTAGCAGTGCTCTAAACTGCACACCTTGCATCAATAAGCTTCTTACCCTAATTCTCATGGACATTTGTAGGGATAACCAATGTGGTGTGCCCCCCCCCATTGTTGGGACTCCAGTTTCCATCATCCCTGACCCCTAGGCCATGCTTGATAAGAGTCATAGTTCAACAACCTGCATAAGCTCATTTGGTTAAGAGTGTGGTGCTGATAATGCCAAGGTTGCAGGTTCGAACCCCATATGAGGCAGCTGCATATTTTTGCATTGCTGGGCTAGATGATCTTCAGTGGTCATCCTTCCAACTCTTACAATTCTATGATTATATCATCAAACATCCAGAAGGCACCACATGATCTATTTCTGATTTTTACAGTACAGTACCTGAAATAAAAACTGCAGAACTTTATGTTTGCTTGTGGACCACAGCTGTAAAATGACTTGGTAATATATGCATGAAGCACCGAAATAATGTTCAAATTCATAGGATGTTGTGTGTGTGTGTGTATATGAATATTTTGGTAGCATATTTCCATACCAGATAATTGGCTTAATTTATTGGGACTTTACTGATGAAGGTATGAACCCATTCTGTCAAGCTGCATGTGTCATTTGCTTCTGCCTTCAGTAAGCTTGCAGTAGCCTAGAAGAAGGTAATACACTAGATTTTTTTTTAAAAAGACCCTGATGCAAAGGATGACTTTATGATGCCAATGCTAGGAAGGATTAATCCATACGTCACAAAATCATTCCTTTTGGAATATATGTGTTTTGGCAGAACCCTGGAATGAAACTACAGCTTTCTGATTTTGAGGACCAGTTAATTTCATTTAGATACTGCAGCTCAGGCTGAACCACAAGGGCCTAAGCGTGGGAAAGAGATATTTCATTAATAGGTAGAAATATAGTGGGGGTATATATGTGTTCCTGGTGGTCGGAAGGGGAAAAATTAAACAGACCTTCTGTTCTCCTGTGATTCCAATCAAATTGGAACCCCTCCTGTTCTTTATTTAGTTACTTTTAATTGAGGTATTGTTCTGTGCCCTCCATTTTGATGTAAAGTTTGACTTTACATTGTAGGACATTGTAGGACTTTAGAAGCTAAAGCAATTTCCCCCCAAATACTGTGTCCTTTTGGGGAAAGGCTTGTAGGTAGTTCTCACACATCAGGTGATATTCAGAGTAGACTCACTGAAGCATCTCTGCTCCAAATTTAAGTAACCATCCATGTCACCCACTGAAATTAAAAACATGCTGGAATTATTTTTTAATTTGTATTTGTTGATACACACTTATTTAACTTGGAACCATTGAAAGCTATTTGTGCATCCTTCCCCCAATCATGTGGAATCCTGAATTAGTACCTGAAATAAATATTATATTTCAAGAACAGAAAAACGTAGAAGCTGTCTTTTTTAATGAACATATGCCATTCTGCATCAACGCTGTTAATATTTAACACTACTTAAATTGTTTTACTATACTTTGAAGGCTCTACATCCTTTGAGAAGCCTTGTGGTTAATTCATAACCTTTTAAACTTTATGACTTTGCATGTTTTATAATTTATTGTAGTGCTTTAAAACTGTAAGCTACCTTGGGCAGCTTGGCAGAAGGGTGGTAGATAAAGGTAATAAAGAAATAAATGCACGTTTAATTTTGTTTTAAATGAAGTATGTGTTTGAATCCATTCTGTGTGTTATGCTTTAGGTCAAGAAGTTGAGAAAAATATTGTGGGTTGTGTTTAGCTCTAGTCTAGTGAATCTTCAAAGACGGTAGTTTCTGTATCCTTCTTCCTCCTTTAGAAGGAGGATATAAATTGATTAATAAATACACAAACAAACAAACACAGCTACCCAGATTTTCCGTCCACAAGGACGAGAAACATATCTGATTTTAAAATAAATGCCATAATTCTCAGGTTTCTCAATGGAATCCATCTGCCTGCTGAGGGCCAACCTACACATTATCCTAACTGCATAGCATGCAGATGTACTTCTTGACTTCCTTTCAGGCATGTCCAAAGTCCGTTTTGGGGGCTGGTTGGTTTAATCTAGCCCCTGTGGCAGTTTATTTCCTGGGGTAAAATCCTAAAAAAAAAAGGTCAACAACTTTGTTTGGCCCTTTGGCTGGCCCCCACGGCCCTTCACTTCATCAAATCTGGCCCTCTTTGAAAAAAAGTTTGGACACCACTGGAACTTCTAAAAGGTGCCCAGGGAGGTGGGGGAATCTGATTTCTTTATTTCTTTTTGGAGGGGTTCACAACACACAGGATGGGGAAGTTTATATTTTCCCTTCTCAGCTGTAACCTCCCTGGAAAAGGCTCTGGCTACAATTGTGGTGTGTGGGTGCCTTCTTTGGTAGCATTGTGTGGGTGAGGGTGAATTTTCTTTTTTTCTTTTGGAAGAGCTGATACCCAGTGGACATTAAATAAAATTTGGAGGCGAAGCTGCACACTTCATAGTAAAATCAGGCTTGGCCTCAACCATCTTTGTTTTTGTTTTTTTCCTTCAGAATTTTCTCACTCCTCCAGTTCTGCTAGTGGCTACAATCTGTTACCATTCAATAACAAAAACTGCTGGGGTGGATTGAGTTTCCTTATTACTGTAGTCACAAATGTTCATCACTGTTTCTCCCCCTCCCCCACTCTTTTTAAAAAGTGGTTTATGTATGCAGTTTGCTAACCCATCCAAATGTTCTAATGATCGCTGTTTGCAAGTAGGTTGTTTTTTTTTTGGGGGGGGAATATATTGCAGAGGGAGCTATATGCAAGTTTAGCAGCTGATCTGTGCTTGTTATTGCAACAGCTAGGTAGAGGTTAGTAGGTCCATAGCAGAGGATGCATAGTGGCCCCATAGCAGCTAAGTGATGTTGGGGGACAGAGATGCATTGCAACCAGACCATATTGACTGCAGTGGGATGGAGGCTGCCTTTGTCCCCCAAACCTGCAAATCAGGCAAATTGCTGTCCACTCTCATTTCTACATTGAGAAGAGGTCCATTGGTGCTTGCTTCAAATCAAGGCACGATTGCTTCAAAACAGAGGATGCACATTTCACGTGATTAAATTGCATTTGATTTTTCATTACTGTCAGGATAATACATATGTTTCCAGTTTTTCTCTCCTCCTTGTTCTAGCGATGACACTTTTTGACCTACCTTTGCAGCTAATATAGGGTCAGATGGAGTTCTCTGTAGTAGATGAGTCTTTCCTCCTCCTCCTCCTCCTCCTCCATTCCTTCTTGTTGTTTTTGCCCAAGCATGCTGAAGGCAGTTTTCCTAATCCCTGAACTATTTGCACTTTCTCCCTTGACACTGGCTTTCTGTTTCCCTCAGCCAGCACTGCACAGTGCAAACTTTACACCAGTGGAGGTGCTTTCAAGTGGTAATGGGGGAGGCACAGTCAAGAAAATTGCTTCCAATTTGCAGGAGAATCTCCATTTAGGCCGTAGCCCGGCACAAATTGATGTTAAAAGTTAATAATGCTGTTTGGGTTGGATTTATGGTCATTTACACAATGAAGCCAGTCAATAAGTGCCTACAGGCTTTCTTTTGAGTGTGAATTGCCTAGTGCTGGGGATAATTGTCCGTTAAGGACAACACATTTGTAACTAAATCCTGGGTACTTTGAGATGTGATGGTGGTCGGAACTAACCTGTGTCCTGAGTACGGTATAAAATGAGGTTGGGGAGTGTGTGAAATGGAATCTTCTCCCCCCCCATTTATTTTTATCAATAAAAATGGGGACATATCCTTTTTTGTTCTCTCTCTTTGCATGTGCCTCCTGTAGCACTGAGAAGGCTTGGCAAGTCATCCAAATTAACTCTCTTGTGTGCATAGTTAATAAAATTATTGGAACTGATCAGCTGTGACCACACCACTTTGATTATCCTTTCACAGTTGCCTTTCACAACCTGGTGTCCACCTTATGTTGTCAAACCTCAATGCCCATTATCCCTAACCATTGGCCACGCTGCCTGGTTGGTTAAGATGGGAGTTGGAGTCCAGCAACATCTGGAGAACAGCAGCTCCAGGAGGGCTCTTTTAAAGCATTTTAGTAAGGGTAGGCCCAGTGAAATTGAAGGAGCAGAAGTATTGGGCACACATGTAGACATTCGGCTCAGGATCAAAGAAGGGTGTCAAATGCACAAGAAGAAAACCTTGATTTCCTGAGTCTCTTCTGTCAAGCACGACATTCTTGAATGGAAATATGGTTAGTAGAGATATGCTAAGCTAGATGGACCACTGGTCTGATAACGGCATAAGACAGTTATCTCTTCCTAGCTTGCCGGTTGTTTGCACGCTCCACTTCAGACAAGGGGTCTAAGTGGGCTGCAAGGGGTGTGGTCACACTGTTGCTCCACCTGTCCAGGTCTGAGCACAATTCTGAAGGAAGTACCTAGATGCCTAGCAGCTAATTATCAGGAGTGGTGTCTGTATCCCTTGCACCTTTGGAGCTGTTGTTAGCGAGTGCTCTGCCAATAAAGAATTAAACTTCCCATCACTTGTCCTCATTGGGGCTGGATGTGTTTGGGACAGTATGTTTTGTGGTTCAGAACATACTCATGGCTTTCCACCTTGCGCATGTTAAAGGTTGAACTGAATTTTTTGTAAAAATATACTCATTAGCCACATGTCCCTTAACATCTTTTTCTAAATTATTGCTGATTATACAGTTGGACATTTTAAGGTAAAAACAAAGCAAAACTAAAGTTAAATATTTAAGGCTGTACAAAATAAAAACTAAAAATAGTGATTCTTATTTACACAGTAGGCTGTGCATTACTTATATAGCAGGCTGTGCATTAGCAGTTCTGGGTAGCAGAAGCAGTTAAGACTCGAGTAGCATTAGCAGGCAGAGACTGGAAATCAGACAGTGGCTTACCAGAGCCTTTTGCTCCTGATGGACATAATCTTCTTTCTGTATATATTTTGATAACTGTAACAATTCACTGTGTTTGAGTGAAGTGCATAAGTTTGTCTGAGTGAAGTGCGTAAGTTATTCCAAGGCTGTGACATTTTCTTGCCTAATCAAGTCAAGGAACCTTGACGTAGTGATAATTATGTTGTTGATATGGGAAATATATTTTAGCTTTATGCTTTGGTTGTAGCCTCCTTTAAATCTTTACATGCGACTCAAAAATGACCAATTCTGCAATGCAAAGATACCTCAGGGTTGTTTAAGATCTGAGCAGGTGGATGTTCTTCCTGAAGCAAACCTTTGAATAGAATCTGAAAAGTTCCCCATTTCTAATACAGAGCTGTTGGCTAATATTAAATGCAAAAAAGGCCATGGCCACATTGGCTTGTGCTTTTTTGATCAGCTAATCATAGTGATTAGCTTTTGGTGTTTGCCTAAGAAGAACTAAGGGATTCACCTTTCAAGCCCCATCAGCTGAAACCCTACAAAAGGACTTCCCACTTGCATAGTGGGTCCTTACCCCATCTCCTTCCCCCTCTCCCCCTGAAACTGGCTGGGGGCAGTGTTAGAAACTCAGATATATAAGCTAGGTACCAAATGGCACCTTAAATCTAGGTTACAATCACCACAATTGGCACCCAGAAATCTCCATGTAGTTGCAGTTGGACCCACACCAGTAGTAAAATGCGCCTGGCTAATTTCTACCACTGGCTTGGGGGCATGCAAGGAGAGGGGGATCATTCTGTCTTGCAAGCTGAGAGAATCGTTGGACTGGTCATGTTGTGTGGATGCCTGATGATTGTCTTCCAAAGCAACTACTCTATTCCGAACTTGAAAATGGAAAGCGTAATGCTGGTGGTCAACAAGAGAGGTTTAAAGACTGCCTCAAGGCAAATCTTTAAAAAATGTAGTATAAACACTGACAACTGGGAAACCCTGGCCTGTGAGCGCTCCAGTTGGAGAACAGCCTTTATCAAAGGTGTAATGGGCTTTGAATAAACTTGATCTCAGGACGCAAGGGAGAAATGTGCTAAGAGGAAGGCACGCTTGGCAAATCCACACCGTGATCAACTCCTGCCTGGAAACCAATGTCCCCACTGTGGAAGGACGTGTTGATCCAGAATTGGCCTCCACAGTCACTTACGGACCCATTGTTAAAACCGTGTTTATGGAAGACAATCTTACTTGGCTACAAGTCATCGCCAAAGAAGAGGAAAGAAGAAGAAATCTTAGTGGGACATTGAATTCTAGCCTAAGTGTTTTATAGAGGCAAGGACCACAATCCAGGTTAATTTGGATTGTGGATATACAGAAATAAAGTGAGGTATTTAACAATATCTTTAAAATAGAAAATCCACAGCTTATGTTGTAAACAGTTTCCAGCAATTGCAGTCTATCACATCAAAGAAAGAGAAAGTAAGCAGCAGGTGTCATCTTTTTCTATGTCAAAATAGTCCCTCCCCAACAGCCGTGTGCTCACATACATATGGGGGTGGGGACTAGCAGGTTGTGAATTAGCCCTATGACAGATGACACAGCTTAGAGAAGGCTATTGCATGTGTTAAAAGGAGCATGCATAAGGGAGATGAGTAAGAGAACCAGAATCTCTCTCTCTCCTTGAACAGTTGTTTTGAGTCTTGATCGGGCAATCTGACTCTGCACTGCACCAACGCGGATTGTATCGGCTAAGAATTGGGTGTCTGCAGTTTAAGGATTCTGCATGCTGGAAAGCTAAGCAGGCCATAATGTGCAGTGGAAATCTTCCCTCCAAATCTGTAGATGACACTTTCCCCCTTATGCTTCTACTCCTGCCCTACTTGATGAACAAGTGAGCATCACCCACTGAAAATAACTGGGCATTTATTCCGCTCAACTTGATTAGTAATCCGTAAGCGACTGTTTTGAAGTAATCTTTGGGTCTCCGGGCATTTGTGTTGTTTTTCTGTTCAAGAAAGCTGCACAGCACAGATGTTAGCAGCAAAATGAGTTATTAGCTGTGGGATGTTGTTGATGTTCCAGGCCATTTGGGAATTGCTGTGACATAGACTCCTCCTCCTCCTCCTCCTCCTCCTCCTCCTCCTCCTCCTCCTCCTCCTCCTCCTCCTCCTCCTCCTCCTCCTTCCAATGACACTTTATTTTTTCTGTTTCCTGTCACATGGCAATTTATTTATCTTCCTCATTGTTTCTGTAGGATGGTCACTGCTACCTGAAATTATAAGTACCCAGGACAGAATTGATAAAGAACAGGTGTTGAGAGAGGAAGGTAGGGAGGCCTGAATTTAGGCTAATTGCCTCCTGGGCCCTGAAGAGGAAAAAAGGACCACCTTATTCTCACCTTGTGGGGGGAGGGAAATCAGCTGTTTCCATGGCACTCGGTTTAGCAGGGCAAATGGCTTCTGACTGGCAATGTTCCACCTCATTTGGAATAGGAAATGCCTCTGTGGGGGATGTAGAGACAGTAGCGTGAAGGTGATGGGCCGCCTTCTCCAGAGACTAGGAGAGAAGGAGAGGAAAACAAAGATGTCTGACAGTATCATCAAAGCTGGAACAAGACTCAGGATGGCATTTCCCCATCAGTCCTGAGAGCTTGCTGTCAGGGCCGTCTTAAGGTCATCAGGAGCCCTGGTGCAGGGATCCCTCGGGCGCCCCGCACTCTTTAAAAAAAAAGGAAAACTTACCTGGCGTGCCGGGCGGCGGGAGCCTCACGGCGGCCCCCACACCTCACAGATGGGTCGCGCTGTGCCAGAGGCCGCCTGCCTGTCCGATGCTGCCGGATTGAGTGGGGGAGGGGGCTCCGCGCAGCCTTCCTCCCTTCTCTCAGCGGAGCAGGGTGCCTGGGCAGGCCGGGCCACGCCGGGTTCCTTCCCGCCAACAGGGCACTGCGTTTCATTGGTAGAGGTGCTGCCATGTGGCGTCACCTCTACCAATGAAACACAGCGCCGGGGTGAGGGATGACCCTGGCGCTGCAGAGCGGATGGTGGAGGGAAAGGGGAGGCCGCCGTGAAGCTCCCCCACTTGCTGGGGCGCCCCTCAGCGCCCCCTGATCGCCCAGGCGCCGTGGTGCATTGCGCCACTAGAGTCAATGGGCGAGCCGGGCCTGCTTGCTGTGGTGCAAGAAGGTACTGACTTCTGTGGGTTGAAAGCAAAGCTGGATCTTGGACTCCCAAGAATTGAGCCCAAAGGTGTGGGAAGTGAAAAATCCATAGAAAATTATGCTCTTATAGCCAACCTGGAGCCTGTTAGGTCACATTTGAAAATACCTGAGATTGTTAGAACAATATGTTTTCCCCTTTTCTCTTTGCAGTTTTCTGAATCCTACTAGAGGTTCTTATAAATGAGTGGATTTGAGGAGCTGGAGTAGATGACTTTTTGTTTCTCTTCTGGGGTGTTGTCTGTTCATCATCAAAAATTATTTCAGAACAAATAAAAAAGAAAAAGAAAAGGAAGGTGAATGAGATGAATTCTGCAAATTTAACAAATGCAATAAATTTGCAGGAAGCATTTCTCCTTACATGTTTTGTATAAATCTCCCATCTTCTATTTGTGGCAAGGAACTGTGCTCCTGGTTCTCTCCCTCCTTCTCTCTCTCCTTCTCTCTCTCTCTCTCTCTCTCTCTCCCCCTCCTGTCAACCACTGAATGTCTTATTTATCAAGTGACTCCTCTGGCCTTCTGAGCACTTTCAGGTATATTTTTTCACAATCACCTGGACCCAAAACTTACTTTGAAAACAACCACTATGAAAGATGATATTTTTGGGGGGAGTATGTGGATTTCTGCACCTTTGAATATATTATGAGCTTTTTCTGTTGCTGTTCAGTATTCCAGTGCATGTGCAGTTCTGCCTAAGGGCTTGTGAAGGCAACCAGCTCGCCGCTCCCATTTGCCAGTGTTGTGGTGCTAAACCAGAAGTGGAGAACATGATACCTCAAGAAAGAGGAACCAACAAAGAACCATGAAGGGATGGGTTTTTTGGACAACACTCACTCTTCTGAACTGTGCAATGTATGCTGAGCAAGCTTATTTTTGATATGCAGTGAGGAGTGGCTGGAATGATGTGACATCTTCAAGCACTATAGGCCATCCGTGCTTGTTATGTATATATATATATATGTATGAAAAACTTTTAACAAATACCAGATGATTATAATTCAGGTTTCCTGTCTCCTTAGTTCACAATTGCTGCATTAGCTAATTGCTGGGTGTGTTAACTGCATAGAATCCAGAAAAAAGTCACATACAGGCCAGCATCTGGGTGGGCCTTGTCAGTACTCAAGTATGGACTCCGGCCATAAATGTAGTTCAAACTGCTTTGTTTTGTGTGTGTTTTAAGTCAGGGACTATGTGCAGCAGTTCACATGGTCCGATACCAGCAGGATAGAGAATGCTTTCCCCTGTGTCCGATGTGGTTCTTGATAAGGGCGTTGTCGGTGGGGTCCTCTCATGTTCTCCCTGCATCCAAATGCCAAGCTTTTGCTAGCACCGCATATTTGGGTGAGTGTGCCGAACAGCACATCCCGGATGGCTTTCTCTCTCTTCCCTTCATGTTAAGACAAGCAATGTAGATGTTCATAGATTAACGATACGGAAGTTAATCATCCCGCAAGTTCTGCTGCAGAGTGGAGCACGGTAACAAATCCACAATCATAACATGGGGGGAGGTAATTAAGGACTGACAAGATCCATACATCTAATTTTGAATGCTAATATAAAGGTGACCTTTAGCGGAGGCAGTTTAAAATATTCATGTTTTGCAAATGGGATTGAAAGAGAACCTGCAGTTACACACCATGTGCCTATCCCCCCCCCGTCACTTTGTGAAGGAGGCCTGCCTTTGCAAATGTTTATTAGAAACCCCACTTACAATGGAAGATTGGTGCTTCGGCATTATCAGGGGGCCAACCCCCTTGTGTTCCATGCGTTCATTTCTCTTTTCTCCGTGAAATCTTTGCTGTTCCATTCTTGGAATGGAATGGCTGTACTTTTAGCGGTGGTTGAGGAATAATCAAATTAAGCTCCCTCTGTGCCACTTTGCTGTTCATCTAGGGGCTTGTTCAAACCCACCCACCCACACCCACACCAACAGAGCAGCTTTTAAAATGGGAAGGCGCTAAGTATAAGTCTGTGTTGTTCAAATAGGGATGTGGATGAAAAAGTAAAGAAAGACCCAGCACCTGCATTAAAGAACATTTCTGGCCTAATGCGTATTAAAAACCCATCTCAAAAGCAATTGCGAAACATTCCTTTGCTACCCTTTACCCTCACTCTTTCTAAATGGGTTGTTGCCTGCTTTTGCTATCTGTTGTGTGGGTGGATGGCGGCTGTTCCACATGAAGGCTGGTGTGTCTCCAGAGACCTTTGTTTTAAAGGTTTGATGGGCTCGACAAGATTGGCTGTTTACTGTTTTGGAAAGGAGATTGGGGGAAAAACATGTAAGGAGTAAGGTCCTTCCTTTTTAGAGGCAACATGCTGATTAAGTCCTTGAACTTGAGTACATTTATTTTGCTAACCGCTTAGCTCAGCTCAGAGCATCTGACCTTGTTGCTTTATGCTATCGCTTTCACATAGCCATCTGCCATTTCAGACAGAGTGACCTAAGAAAATGGCTTTTGTGTGTTTTGTTTGTTGCTGTTGTTTTGTTTTTAGTAGACCTCACCAGTGCTGGGCTCTTGTGTTGCAAGGGATATTTTCTCTCTCTTTCACACACTTTTAACATTTGCAAGTAATTCACAGTTTCCTTTTATCTTCTCCCTTGTTCCTTTGGTTGATCTTTTGGCAGATGGTTTGTCTGAGGGCATGTGAGGTGTACAATAATCTTACTTTGGAGAAACAAGCGAAAAGAAAGGCGGAATTTTTTCCAGATGGCTTTCTGGTGCTAGGGTGTATTTGTTGCTTAAGATATTGTGCTTCCTTGGATTTGCAGGTGCAGCTGACAAATCCCTCTTTCATGTGTTACAAAACTGGCCCAGGTTAGCTCCCTCTCCTAAATAACAGCAACACTTTGGCTTGACTCTGCAGCATCTAAAGACCTGCTCTTCACATAAACAGCTTCACATTTTTCAGAACAACATTCTGTATGCATTCATCTGGGTCTACGCAGGCATCCTGCCATCCCATTAAAGAATTAAAGAACAGCTTATGCAGCAACCCTTTGAGATGGATTTTGCTGGCAGACACCTCTTGCCAAAGGCTACTCATCGACTCTATGGGCTGAGTGGAGAGTTGAACTTCGATTTCTCACATTCAAGCTAAGCACTCTAGCCCCAGTCTCCCACAATCTAGTGCTCTCCAGGTGTCTTAGAGTAAAACTCCCATAGGCTCTGACCATTGGTCTTGCTGGTTGGGAGTTGGTGGAAGATGTAATCCAGCATCTGGAGACTACCAGCTTGGGGAAGGTGCTCCAGCCATTAAACCACATGGTGCGGCAACTGGAAGAATTGCTGCCCAAGGGCCAAGAAGCTCCCTTTTTCTAGTATAGCAGCACAAAGTGAGTAGGTTAGGACTGTGTTTGTGAAAACAAGTGTAGCAGTTTAACACTGAGGGGTTAATATGCCTTGGCTGGGCCTGTTATAAAGGGGCTGTGGTTTTGAGTACAGTCAAACCTCTACTTACCACCACCGCCTCTTAAGGTCGTTCCAAGTCGCGACCGCGGGAAACAAGGAAGTAACCGGCGGGTTTGCTGCCGTTCGCGCATGCATAGGAGCAGTGATCGCCGTTTGCACATGCGCAGAAGCAGGCAATCGCCGTTCACACATGCGCAGAAGGGGGCAATCGCCGCCTGCGCCTGCACACAACGGCACCTCTCCCAGTGACCCGCTTTGACCTCCGGACGGAGCTCCGGAACGGATTATGGTCACAAATAGACGCTCCACTGTACAGGCAACTCAATTATATGCCTATGACTTAAAGTTTATTATTTAATTTGTACATTTCACGCTTCTTTGTTTACAGGCTCCTTTGCCCTACAAAATATAATTCAAACCTCACCCTTAAGAAACAACCTCCCAATTATTTTTTCTTATGTAATGATAGTGCCATGACTCTTAGGAAGGATTTGACCTAGACAGATCTGTTTTAGCAGGAATACCTATATAACTTTTATATTTTTTTAAAAAAATGCAAACCTGAGCAGGAAGTTAATCTTTGTATATAGTTACCATGTGAAATGAGTAGGATACGGTAAATTTCAGCATTGTACGTGTGTGGCACCCTTTCCCCAGAAACCAAATTTAGACAAGAAAATATAAAATACGGTAGTTACTACTGTCCCACACCCCCTCTTATTCTTTCCCATCCAGTCCTTCCTAAACTTCTCATTTTGAGATCTCTTCTACTAGTCCTTATCCAAACACAGCGTATGGTCACCCAGTTAACCTTTTACCAAATCCCCTTCATTCTTCTTTAGAATCTCTTTGGACTCTCACATCCTAGAGTGTGATCAAGTAACCCCTTCTCACCACAACTATCCGCCAAGCATTCGTAACCTTCCCCTAAGCAAAGGCCCATAGCTGAGTCATAGAGTGCATGTGTTAAATTCCCTATCATCCCCACCTAACGGATCTGTTTAGATACACTTTGAAGAGCTGGTGCAAGGCAGAGGAGACAACATTGGGCGAGGTAGATGAATGTTCTGATATAACACGGCTTCATACATCCACCATTATTGATGTTCTGTGCGTTATTTCTAGCAGGGATTGCTCATGTTCATCTGGAGCACACATGCCTCATATCTACGCATGCAACACTGAGAGTGCTTCCACATAACACCGGTCTTGGAAGATCTACATTGGCTCCCAGTATGTTTCTGAGCACAATGCAAAGTGTTGGTGCTGACCTTTAAAGCCCTAAACGGCCTCGGCCCAGTATACCTGAAGGAGTATACGGAACCACCAGAAGGCCTTCAGAGCTGGACCTCCGGGCTGAACGATGAGGGTGGACCTTCAGAGCTGGACCTCATCGTTCAGCCCGGAGGTCCAGCTCTGAAGGCCTTCTGGTGGTTCCGTCACTGCGAGAAGCCAAGTTACGGGGAACCAGGCAGAGAGCCTTCTCGGTTGTGGCACCCTTCCGCTGGAACGCCCTCCTATCAGATGTCAAGGAAATAAACAACTATCTGACTTTTAGAAGACATCTGAAGGCAGCCCTCTTTCGGGAAGTTTTTAATGCCTGACATTTTATTGTATTTTTAATATTTTGTTGGAAGCCGCCCAGAGTGGCTGGGGAAACCCAGCCAGATGGGTGGGGTATTAATAATAATAATAATAATAATAATAATAATAATAATAATAATAATAAGGCACTAGAAGCTGCTGAAGTGCTAATGCATTAAAGAGCACCCAGTTTATTTGGCCTTCAAGGTCTCGGCCAATGTCCTTCAGCTACTCCAAGGCTGACTTTTATCCTGACGTAGAGCTCCCATGTTAATGATATCACACAGAATGAAGCCCTTAAGCAGGGAAGGAGAGACACTTTTATCAGCACTTGAGAGAGAAATGCCAGCGTATTTATTTTTAAAGGGTGTTTCACAGTTTCTGGATGGTGAGAAAACAGTCCTTTTAACTTGTGAATTCTCAGCCTGCCACGATGAGAATGTAGTTGGGGATGCTTACTTCATTTGAAAAGTTTAGAGGATAAAAATCCTTGGCCCAGTATATCTGTGGCTAAGTGAAACTGCCTCTTTAGCTTTTCCAAGCTGACGAACTATTTTAAGTGTGAAATAGTTTATAACAGTTGAGATTATTTTCACTGGGTGTTTTTGTTTTTAAAGTGAAATCACTCTTACAATGCATATGAATCAAGTAGAAGAGTAATTTCACACCGAAAGGCAAGTGTACTGTTTTGCCTTACTGTATCCCTTAGTTTTCAGCTATACGGTCATACTTCGGGTTACAGCTGCTTCAGGTTGAGTCTTTTTGGGTTGCGCTCTGCGCCGAACCCGGAAGTACTGGAACGGGTTACTTCCGTGTTTCAGTGTGTGTGCATGCGCAGAAGTGCCGAATCGCAACCCACGCATGCGCAGATGCGCTGACGTGAGTTGCGAACGCTGCTGGTTGTGAATGTGCCTCCCGCACGGATCACGTTTGCAACCTGAGCATCCACTGTACTGGATACCCTGGGAAAAATCTGAAAGGATAAAAGGGTTTATGGCAGGGATGGGGAATATGGTGGCCTCCAGATATTGTTGAACTACAACTTCCACCATCCCTGGCCATCAGCCTTGCTGGTTAGGGCTGATGGGAGTTGTAGTCCAGCAGCGTTTGATGGGCCACAGGTTCTTCATTTGTGGATTATGGCCTTGATAAAAGCCTATTGAATTTATCTTTGGTTCTCCCCACTCCCTCTATCTTTTTTCCTGACCATGAATGATCCTAGGTAGAATCCAACATTATGTGACCCCTAGAGCCATCCCACACACCCCAACCTTACTGTTGCAGTCTTCCTGCCACATTAAAATCAGCAGAGCTGTATTCTATAATAAATATTTTTAAATAATAAAAAAACCAGCAGAGCCCAGCAGATGCTCTTGGAGTGCACAGAACTTTTCCAGATGAAGTAGTTGGGCTGTCTGTCCCCATATGCCCTGAATTTGTTGGTCCTACAGGGAGCAGTCACCTGTCACCAATTCCTTAGCTCATTTGTTTGCATGCAGGAGAGAGGTTGCTTGAAAACCAAAAGCATATAGGCAGTATCTTTAGGAGTTTATTTCATAGCAGTTGCTCATTGAGATTATAATTCAAATGCTAACATCCTAACTCCCCCTCAGTGCTCAGCTGCCAAACTCAGACTTGCCTAGTCCTGTGAAATCATGGCAGCTCTGCCGCTGGCAGCCAGAGAGCCCACAACACTCATTGCTACCTGTCCAGGTCTGCTCTTGCTTCACAGTAGATCTACGGCATTTCAGCTTTAGTTCAAAGGACCCTGAACAAAGTGACCCTTCATTTTGGCTTCAGCTTAGCAGGTATCTTTGATTTCACAAGAACAATAAATCTGCATGACTTGACTTCCTTGCTCTACATGCTTGCTTTGCTTTAATGATTAGCATAAGGCTGGCAACAGCGCTCATAAATACCAGTTTTATTTAGTTGTAAATACGGTTCCGATTGGAACAGGATATGTGAAGGAATCCCTGCTTTTTTTCCTTCTTCTTTCCTTGAGCGCATTGGCCTACATTTTTATTTTATATTCTATTTCACAGTTCGGAGCTGAGATCTGGTGTTATACATCCTTCACTGCAACCTTAACCAGGCATTTATACTCATGCCTCTGTAATAGTGAGGTCAAGGGGAAAAAAGGATGGAAATGTCATAGCTTATGTTTTGTAAGAAAGTGACAATGGTGCCAGAGGGAACAGGGCGCTCGTAGAGGAACGTTACTCACGGAATAGTGATGGAAGAACATACTTTGGAGTTACAGAACTAGCTTGTGCAGCTGGTTCAAGCAGTACTCGGTAGCTGGGATAGAAGAAACAGGACTGGCATGCCAAGTTGGACATGTGCTCCTCATGCATAGTGATGTCCAGGAACCCAAGAGAACTTATTTTCTGGATTATGTAGCAGGAGAAGCCAGAGGACCCTCATTGGCTGGCCGTTGGGTGTCTTTGTTAAATGACCATAAATGTGTAGGACTGTCCATGCAACTAGGGAAATTCTGATTTCCTCAGAATTTCCACTGGTGCTTAAAAAAATTATCACATTTTTAATTCTACAAATTTTTACATTCACCAAAATACATGCCATGCATTTAGCATCAAATTCCCTCCCCCCCATCTTCCATGGTTTGTTTTAGTTACCCCTTTCCGCTGCATTTTCTAATCAATCCATGTTCATTTCTTTTTCAATTTTATCTCAGTTAACTTTGAATTTAACTGAACTTACTCCAAACCTGCTAACGTCTTAATTTGTTTACAGTAATTTTTCAAATATTCTACAAATCCTTACCAATCCTCCTTAAAGACTCTTTTTTCCTGATCTCTTATTTTACTTGGGGTTGCCAGACATCTGGAATTTTCTGGACATTTTCGGTATGGCAGCTCCTGTCAGTAGTGTAGATTTTGACAATTTTAATTAAAAATAGCTCAAAAACTCCTTTTTTTAAAAAAACCATATACTATTTGGGCTCCCACTCATGCCAAGGAGCCTTATGTAGATACATGGGGTGAAGGAGAATCTAAATCTGCCCTATGCAATGCATTAAACAGGTCTGAAACCCCTATAATGTAGCCTGGCAAATAAACTTTGAAAAGCTACAAACTAAACTAGCCCACAAAACTTTCCATTAGTTGAGCTTCCAACACATACTTATGGGAGTTATTTGTGGCAGAATAATGGCGGACCTTGTGGGAAAGTGGAAGAAAGCAACCCACACTCACTCAATACATCTTGGGGAGTCTTGCCTTGTTGTCTGGGGGCAATTCTTACTTGCCCCAGACACTGAGGGAATTTGCAAGAGTCAGATGTCCCTGAGGGTTACTGTTTTATCCTTCAGTTTTGCAGCATCTGGCTGAAGCCGCCCACAGTGACATTCTCCTAAACTGTCTAAAACATTCTGAGAAGCTTTGATTATGCTTCACTGACTCCCAGTTCTAGGTAATCAGTAAATTATTATCACTTAGTGTTTGCCATCTCCCCTCAGGCTTTGTATGAGAACAATGATAAATCTTGACTCACTTCCTGAGTTTCCTCAGAGACATGAGTTGTGTGGTAGCAGTTGCAGACCAGTCTCCAGTCCTGGACAATTGGTCATAATCTCCTCCAGAAGAAGACTAGAGTGTTCAAATTTGCTTAATTCCAATTGAGGATTCTGTTTTAGGAGGAAGTGACCTAACCCACTCAGCAGGAAATTGTGAAAGAGCAGGCCCAAGAGAATTGATATGTGCAAAAAGACTAAAAAGTCTGATCTCCTTCCCTCCTCCTCCTCCTTGATAAGGATTCTCTCCCCCACCCCCACCCTTGTAAAGATTACTTAGAACACGCTGAATAGAGATACTGAATTACACAACGTGTTTCATGGATATTAAGGGACAATAAACCCAAGACAAACTGCTCTCCTTTGCAGGAGGAAGAACTTAGTTGAACACCGTTCATCCTTTCCTTTATGGAGGGACTCCACTCGAAACCCAGTTAAACATAGCATAATATAAAGAGAGGCACAGGCTTGCTTCACAGATGTTTAAATTGAATTGTGCTGCTTGTCTTTATTTCTCAGCTGGGGTTAAGCCCTGAACTGTGCAAAATGAAAATGGCCTTTTTATTGCCTCGGAGGCTACATTGTTGGGCTAATGCCATGGATGCTTGGTGATGAATGCTGTAGCCCAAACAGCTGCCCTCGCAGAGTGCTAGAATTGTGGTACAGTATGCTATTTACCGGGACGCAGGTGGCACTGTGGGTTAAACCACAGAGCCTAGGGCTTGCTGATCAGAAGGTCGGCGGTTCAAATCCCTGCGACAGGGTGAGCTCCCGTTGCTCGGTCCCAGCTCCTGCCAACCTAGCAGTTTGAAAGCACGTCAAAGTGCAAGTAGATAAATAGGTACCGCTCCAAGTGGGAAGGTAAACGGCGTTTCCGTGCGCTGCTCTGGTTCGCCAGAAGCGGCTTTGTCATGCTGGCCACATGACCTGGAAGCTGTACACCGGCTCCCTCGGCCAATAATGTGAGATGAGCGCTGCAACCCCAGAGTCGGTCACGACTGGACCTAATGGTCAGGGATCCCTTCCAAATATGACTTGGGTTCATGTAAAACACACTTCAAGATGTTTGTGCTCAACAGTAAGATGGTTAAAGAATCTTAAATGTAATGCTGTTGTATAACTGACAACCATTTAAATTCAGTGGGAGTTTTTTCCATTGACTTCAGTGGAATTTAATGGCCATGTTCTGTTGTAGCCTACCTGTAAATTTCTCTGGAAACCCACCAGGGTTAATTTCAACTTAAAGTTAGTTTGACTGGACAGTATGCTGGCAATCTTGGGTCATGTACATGCTGTACATTTCACACAACCCAAAATAAGACTGGGAACTGTAGTTTGTTAAGTAATGTTTAAGTAATGTGCATGCTTTACATGGTTTTTTTTTATTCATTTACTCATTAGTCTGTGATGGAGGGGCTCAAAGCATGAACACCCCAAGAGGTTCTTGCTTCTCCCACAGCCACAGCAGCCTTGGAGTCAAAAGGATACCAGCCATGACTCAGCCTCTCTCCAGCTTGCCGCTTTTACAGACTGCAACTATTTTCCTCCAGCCCACATCATCACTAACTGTCTGCTAACTATCTCAGAGCTCAGGGATGGGCCCCTCCCAAGAACCATCTGACACAGAGTGCCCTCTCCTTGGTGTTTCTTATGGGCCATCACTTCCTCTTGTCCTCCATAATGGCTCTTCTCCCAGGTGATTTCCTGAACCCGGGGAAACTGGCCTGATTTATATATTAATCCTTGCTGAATCCAAGGGTTCAAAGAGTCTTGATTAAATTCTAACCCTTTACTGGATCCAGGATTTTAGGGGAGTCTAGCACTCCCAAACTCACAACATTATTGTAAATGGCATTTGCAAGGCTTCATCAGTAGTAATGCATTTATTATGACCGCCAGTTGAAACTGCTGATCTTCTTAATGGGCATAAAACATCGTAAAGAAGAGATTTTACTGAATTGCCCTTTCTTCCTTCAATATTTCATATTCATCGTCATGAAGGGTATTAAACTAATTTATCTCCCCATTTCTAGCATTGAGAACATTAATTCTGTTTCACTCTGCTGGAGCTTGGATTTGAGAGACCTCATTAACTGAGGGGTGTTCTGAGGTCACAGATATTATTTGGGTCCAAAGTTTATTTAGTGTTTGCATCCCCCAAACAGATGTGGCAGAGATTGTTGTGGTGTTGCTGCCTCTGGAACAGAAATGTTCCACATCTCTTGTGGGTTCAGAGTGCTCACCTACAATATTGCTTCCTGTCTTTGTGTAGGATTCCATTGCTATATCCTTGCCTGCCAGCCTTTGCAGAAGGCAGGTGTTGGGTGTTAGAAAGTTGTTCTCTCCTAGAAAGACAACAGCCCCCTCCTCAAAACAGTTTTGCAAATAGACTTTGTCATTCTTGCATACAACACCTGTACAGTTATTAGAAAAGTTTCAACAGGTTAGGAACATGTCCTAAGAAGTTTCATTTTATTTTCAAACTTTTTATTCTTGGTTTAATAATGGGAATCATTTAGATATAGAAAAAAGAGAATGGGGGGGGGGAAGCTGCCCTGCTGATTGTTTAATTTAACTGGGTATGAGATCTTATACTTGCATTGAAAAGCCCCTTCCTATTATTGAGTAGCATTGGGAAGGAAATAAGTAGGGGATTAAAGATTTCATTTTGCATTGTCTGTCATTCTGAGCAATTTATGAGCTCTGCTTTACAGATTAAATAGATTCCTAACTAAAGTTTAAGGATAGGAGAACCCCCCCCCCTTTATAGCAAATGGCGGTGCTTTGCTTGGGAAATGATTTCCTGCATTCATTTCTTTTTAAATCACCTTAAAAGTGTTGCCAGATCATGTCCAAATAAACACAAAACATTTATCTCTTTAGAGAACGTTGCTTGCATAGATAGTCACCTTTCAGAGTTCCAGGATGCCATTTCTTTACAGTTCCATAAGCTGTTTTTCTCATCTTTGGTTGAATTCCTTAAGTACTCTTAGCAGGGGCAAGGAGGGGTGGGACAGGGAAGAAAGGAGAATCCAAAGTCTGAAAACACTGGAAATGGTCAGTCAGTGTTTGCTGTTGGCATGCTCTTTCAGATGCAGCATGGCTACGTGTTCAATGGAGTTACCATGGCATTTTGACATGACTTAGCAAAAATCACAGAAGGGAAAAGGGAGGGGGGGTTAAGACTTGGGGAAAGGGGAGAGATTAGGGGGATTTTTTTTTTGCCAAGTGCTACAGCTGTGTGATATATATATATATATATATATATATATATATATATATATATCTATATCTCAATTTAAATGTTAATATGCACATGGCTGCAGTCCTAAAACCAATGATGGCAGAGCCATCAGAGAAGAAAAGAGAAAGACAGTGGACCCTCTTTGGGAATAAATGGATTGTGGATTGCAGGCGTCCGTCCCCCCCCCCCCAGTTCTCTGGTGGACTGCTTGATGGCTAAATGCAAATTCCTTATTCTTGGAAGTGGCAGCTGCACCTTTTCGAAAGTCATTGAGTTGATCCTCCAAAGTCAAACTTATTCTATAGCTATGGACAGTGTCAACATGAATTGATTTGTACGTTCCGCTAAATGATGGCTAAATGCAAATTCCTTATTCTTGGAAGTGGCAGCTGCACCTTTTCGAAAGTCATTGAGTTGATCCTCCAAAGTCAAACTTATTCTATAGCTATGGACAGTGTCAACATGAATTGATTTGTACGTTCCGCTCCCCCATCTATCTGATCCTTTGGGGTGGTGAATTAAAGTCATTTCGTAAGATATTCAGAACAATAATGGCGGCCAAATAATAACCAGAGCCTGTAAAGCAGCTGTAATATGCCCTTTTTTTAATCCATTGAAAAGTGACTGTGCATGGAAGTCCACATGGCTCCGATAATAGGTTGCAGAATTAAAGACTTGTGAAATGCAATTTTATTTCCTATGCTCCCTTTCAGTCCTTGGCAATAAGGACACTTCGCCTCCAGGTGATAGCTGTGTCTTGTTCCACAGCTGACTCCTGATTTGATTCATTGTAGGGCTTAATAAATTGCTCCTGCAGTTTTAAAAAAAGAGTAGATTTCAAATCCAATAAGTTTTATAGCAAATCAAAACACGCAATTAATAGCAAACGATTGCTTCTTTTATTGCTTTCAATGATATAGTCATTGCTGGGTTTCCTAGGAAATTCTCAGGAATGGAATCGAAAGTCTTATTGTTTCTGTCACGCTTCCATTCTGAACCTGGGATGCTGACCATTTTAAAGATTTGTTAGGCACTTTGCAGGGAACCTGCATCAGGGCAGTAAGAAGCAGCCGACCCAGTCCAAAGTAAGCACACAACCCAAAGTGGCAAATTAGAAACAATTTCATTGCATCCTGCCATCATTTTGTCTCATAGTAAGCTGAATACCAGTTATTGCAAATTGTGAGTGGGGAAAGTAATGTTGCTCTCAGGTTTCCCACAGGCATCTGGCTGGCTACTGCGAGAACAGGATGCTGGACTAGATGGCCACTGGCCCAATTCTTACATTCTTATGTAATTGCATTGATCTCTGTTGACACAATTTGCAGTCCTATTTATTCTACAGTTGTAAGCATGCATACCCCAAAGGCTGGATTTAAGCTGTCGCCTCTCTCCTGCCCTCCATCTTCAACATCAAACTGGACCTTTATTTCATCTTCAGGTTGCCTTGGAACCGGAACTGGCGGCTAATGTTAGCCTTCAGATTTCAGCCAGGTGCCAGTGCCATTTTTCCAGAAAGACTTCCCAGGCTACCTGGCAGTGGCATCTGGCTTGGCAGAAAAGAGCCTGGAAGAATAATGGGGCTTTGGCTTCTTGCCTGACACAATAGATTCTTAATCGCTTGATCCAAAACAAGAGGCAAAGATTTGCAGTGACAGTTGCAAGCTCCTACATACAAAGCTTGAGAGAGAGAGAGAGAGAGAGAGAAAGAACTGAAGGCTTTTCTTATCCTTCGTGTGTGTGTGTGTGTGTGTGTGTGTGTGTGTGTGTGCACACGCGCATGTACACACACACACATGTATGCAACATTTTTCTAATAACCAAAGAGGAAGAAAACACTTGAGTCTTATTACTTTCCATAGGGGCAACACAGTGGCTGCCTTTGTGCCTCATCTTTCTGTTTTTTTGTTTTTGTTTTAATGGCAAGCATTAGGACGGTAAAGAAAAGTCATTTGTCCCACCTTTTGTCTGCTGTCTTTTGCATAGCAAGGATTATTATTATTCCTCCCTCATCCTGTCCTATAAATAAGCCACCAATTAGGTGCTGGCCTAGAACAGGGGTCAGCAAACTTTTTCAGCAGGGGACCGGTCCACTGTCCCTCAGACCTTGTGGGGGGGGGGGGCGGACTATATTTTGGAAAAATAATAATGAACGAATTCCTATGCCCCACAAATAACCCAGAGATGCATTTTAAATAAAAAGAACACATTCTACTCATGTAAAAACATGCTGATTCCCGGACCATCCGCGGGCCAGATTGAGAAGGCGATTGGGCCGCATCCGGCCCCCGGGCCTTAGTTTGGGGACCCTGGCCTAGAGGGATAATTTGACATGGAAAGCAGAAGTCCTCTCCCCTCCTGTCACCCCCTAACCCTGCCTGCCATAAAACCACCATCTCTCAGCTCTTTGGCTGACTTTGGAGTGGCACCACATATGGAAAAAACAGTCATAAACCCAGAACGTATGAATGTATGAACTGTTAAACCCCCAAATGCAGCTGCCTCTCAAAATGAAGCAACATTAACACAAGGCAGCTGAATTAAACGAGTTACACAAATCTTTGTGGACACTGTTGCCAAGTACGTTTTCTGTGCAACTCCTGGGAACAGCACCAACAATTAACAGATGAAGCTGCCCTCTGCTGAGTCAGACTGTAGGTCACCTAGTCCAGTATTGTCTAAGCTGGGTGACAGCAGCTCTTAGGGTCTTAAAAAAAATGGTTCTTCCCAGCTGTTCTGCTTGAAACCATTTGAACTGGAAAAGTCAGGGATTGAACTTTGGGTCCTTAATTACATACAAAGCACCTGCTGTGTTGCACTCCCCATCGTACCATTGTTGTCTTTCCTTGCTTATGCCTGGGAAGTAGCTTGTTTTAGATGCTTTACCTTGGGGATGTGATGTGATGTGTGTGTGGCCAGGCCTAAAGTCAGGATCAGGAGAGCAAATTTGCAGGTGCGCAACTGCTGCAAACAGCCCTTGTTCACATTTCCTGAGAGACTCCCCAATCTATCCCCCACATCATGAGAATGAGTAGAACTGAGCCAGGAGAAGAAAATTAAATTTTTGATATGTTTTCTGCCATGAGCCATTGGGTGCGGGGAGAGAGGTTTAGTTTAAAAATTCTAAACACATTGGATAATGTTTGAATCTCAAAAGCCATGAGCATCATGCCCATAATGTGTGTGTGTGCGCTTTTGAGAATAGAGAATTGCAGGCACCTCCCTCCCTTAAAAGAATTTTTGCAACTCCTTGGTGTTCTGTTGTGCTGATTTCTTGCTGTAGTTTATAAAGTTTTCATTTTAAAATGAAAATAGTTATTCTTTTGAAAAGTGTTTTTAAAAGTCTGCTGTAGTAACAAATGTATTCTTGCTGGCTTTCTTGTTTCTCTCATGATGGTGCATGTGAATGCTTTGCACATATTTCTCTGACAGGCTGAGAGAGTGTAGGATCCATATGGGATCCAGGTTGGGAGATTGTAGGATCTACTTTGTAATCCTGTGCAATCTGCAGTAACATCTTATGGTTGTGTGATATTACAATAGTCTTTATGGCTGTGAGTTTCAATACAGGTTATTTGGGTTGGGAAGGTTTTTTTTTTTTTGCCATTTTGAATCGGAAGAAGATGTGTGGTGAGAATGGCTTAAGTTGGAGACTGGCATTTCAATAAAGCACATTTAGGTTTCTGATTGCCTTGCTCCTATATTTCTTTATAAAAGAAGCAAAGAAGGAAAATAACTTTATTGATAAACAGTATGTAGTTTTGTTTTTTGCCTTTCCCAACAGCCGTCCTGTTTTCAATATCACTATCCTTTATAGGGACACGGGTGGCGCTGTGGGTTAAACCACTGAGCCTAGGGCTTGCCAATCAGAAGGTCGACGGTTTGAATCCCCACGACGGGGTGAGCTCCCGTTGCCAGTCCCAGCTCCTGCCAACCTAGCAATTCGAAAGCATGTCAAAGTGCAAATAGATAAATACGGTAGGTACCACTACAGCGGGAAGGTAAACGGCATTTCCGTATGCTGCTCTGGTTCGCTAGAAGTGGCTTTGTCATGCTGGCCAAATGACCTGGAAGCTGTACACCGGCTCCTTCGGCCAATAACACGAGATGAGTGCCGCAACCCCAGAGTCGGTCACGTCTGGACCTAATGGTCAGGGGTCCCTTTATCCTTTCTACACACACCATAGTCATGATTAAAAGAAACTGTGAAGGTGCTTTGAGGAAATCAAGTCCTTGGTCTCTTTCTTTTTTTAGTATTCTTCACAATCTATATTTCTGGACAGCTCACTTCTTCTATGCCCTGGTTATTGCTGTAAGCCATTACAATTACAATTAAATATAATGTACTAGGTATGCATTCATAACCAAAGAGACAAATCTATTTGCTCCAGGCTGTTTGATCCTTGTTACAACCAGACCCCCCCCCCATGTTTACTAAGAATTAAGTCCTCTGAATTCCAAATAAGTGTGCCGCAGTGTTAACACAATGCATAGTGCAGGCATCCCCAAACTGCGGCCCTCCAGATGTTTTGGCCTACAACTCCCATGATCCCTAGCTAACAGGACCAGTGGTCAGGGATGATGGGAATTGTAGTCCAAAACATCTGGAGGGCCGAAGTTTGGGGATGCCTGGCATAGTGTGATCCCAAACTGAATCTTAGAATTGCACAGTTGGAAGGTACCATGAGGGTCATCTAGTCCAACCACCTGCAGTGCAGGAATCTTTTGTACAACATGGGGTTTGAACCCATCACCCTGAGATTAAGAGTCTCATGGAAGACAGTGGTGGCTATTAAAGATCATAGTCTTAATGAGTTTGTTGTAGATTAAAAAAAACACTGTACTTAGCATGTCCTTTATTTATTTTTTTACAATTTTAAGTGAAGCTTTTAAAAATCCTGTTGCCTCCATGAAATCCTGTTTTGTTTACAAGTGGCTTATCTTGATTAGGTGCCTGTCAGTGCAATCCTATGCATGCTTTTTTTATTTATTTGCAAAAATGTCCATACTACCAATGCTAAGAAAAAAATATAATGGCAATGAGCAGCATAAAATCAACATCCATAAAACAGATACAAAATACATCACAAATCAGTAGTTCAAACTAATAAATCAGTGTTACTCATTACTAAGAAGTATGTTCTGTACTTTACTCACTACACAGTCCCATTGAGGTCAGTGGAGGTTATTCCCAAGGAAGTGTATGTAGGATTGCAGCTAGAGTTGTAGTTCTGATTTGTTGCTTGGCTTCCCAATGCCTCCTGTCCTGCTGATTTGAGGTGGGAGCAATGCCACAAGACTGTCCTGTAATGAGCGAAAGTCACTTCTGATTGAATTTAGTATGCAGATCTGCAACCATGCAGAGCTGTTTGCTTAGTGGACTGGAGCACAGAAGTGGAAAGTGGAGGGGAGTGTTGGTGGAATAATGTCACTGGAATAATGCTGCTTATTATCTGGTGGTTATATTCATATTATTCTACTGCAGAGGATGAAGCATAGAATCGTGGAGTTTGAAGGGTCGTCTAGTCCAGCCTCCTGCAATGCAGGAATCGAGCAGGTGTAGGATATAATAAAGGCGAAATGTGACATTTCTACTGATGGGTTGCCAAAGACAACATATTACACCTTCTCCTAGCCCCACAGGCCCATCTCCCTCCAACTGTCCCGTAGGAAGGATCCTGATTACTTTTTATACATTGGTACTGCTTATACTGTAGTGGCTTTTAAAGACGCCATCTAAGCTTATGTGTAGGTCTCCTTGGAAAGATTTGTATCCTGAAAGGTGGGGGTTATATATAATTTTAATTAATAAGTAAGTAAGTACCATGATGCAAAGCTAGCTGTTGATTGGCCCATATTAATTGTTTCACTCAACACAGCATATAGTGGTAGACTGCTGTCTGTAAAATGTGCTTTAAAAAGAGAAGGTGGGGAATAGAAATGATAGAAGTTTGTGGTTGTGCCCGTGGGCTTTAAATACCACAGGCAAACACACATGAAGATTTATAGGCAAATCTGGAGACAGTTGCCTAGACAAAGCAGGCAACATAACAGCAAAATAAAGCCATCCTTTATTGAAAAGATGGAGGTTTTTTATTTTTATTTAAAACTGCCTTTTAAAACTGTACATAGCATTTCCCTTCTACTTCTACTTTTAACAAGTAAAGAATTCAAAACAACATATTCTAAGGGTGCTATCAGAGACTACAGAATCGAGATGTATGCCTGTCAGGGCTGGCTCTCTGAGGCAGAATCCAAGGAACGGGTGCCCCACCCCTGGCAAAGTAAGAAGACGTGCCTGTGGCAGCTTCCAGGTTCTGGCAAGATCTCATGAGAGCCCAGCAAGCCTCCAGGGACTTCTATGTGATTTTGAGGGGCTCTCGTGGGAGCTTGTCGGACGCTGTGGCCACACGACATTGGGAAGCTGGGCTCTGGCAGGGCAGCAAGGTGGCTGGTAGGAGCACAGGGCGACACCTTACCATTTTGCCTCAGGCGGCCAGACGGGGATGGGTGGCCCTTATGCCGGTAGTGGCAAAAACCTATAGAAAGAGTAAGCAGGGGTCCACAAACTAAGGCCCGGGGGCCGGATGTGGCCCAATCACCTTCTAAATCCGTCCCGCAGACGGTACGGGAATCAGCATGTTTTTACATGAATAGAATGTGTCCTTTCATTTAAAATGCATCTCTGGATTATTTGTGGGGCCTGCCTGGTGTTTTTACATGAGTAGAATGTATCCTTTTATTTAAAATGCATCTCTGTGTTATTTGTGGGGCATAGGAATTCGTTCATATTTTTTTTCCAAAATATAGGCCGGCCCCCCACAAGGTCTGAGGGACAGTGGACCGGCCCCTGCTGAAGAAGTTTGCTGACCCCTGAGTAATACAGTGGTACCTCTGGTTATGAATGGGATCCGTTCCGGAGGCCCGGCCGTATTCCGAAAATTTAGTAACCGGAGGACTGCTTCTGCACAGAGTGTTTCTGCACACACGCGAGTGGCAAACCCACTTCCAGGTATGCTGCGTTCGCAACCCAAAGATTATGTCAATGGAAGGTAATGTAACCCAAGGGTCCCCTGTAATGGAATCATTGGGCTTAAATGAGTGTTGAAAGCATTTTTGAGGTGGGAGTGTTCTTCCATCAATCTTTGCTCAGCTCTGTTCACTCCTTCTACTCCACCTGATAAATTAAATCCTGGCTCCTTCAGGATTTATCCAAATTTAAGGCCAGGTCCAGCAGCACAACTACTTGCATAGGGTAATATATACACCGTCGGTAGTGAGTAGTTCCCTCAGTACCAGACCCTTGAACCTTCCAACCAGCACCATTTCTTTGTTGTCAAGATTCAACCTTAGCTGCAGTGGGTCTGCCTAATACACTCACATTGTTGTAGTAGGGCCAACACACAATGGACACAGCAAACATGATCTTTAATCTCTGCTTTCGAGAGACATAAGCTCATGGGGGCTTGTGGGCAGGTGGATACGACCCTACTGTGCGACCCTACTGTGCGTAGGCCGCATACAATAGGAACCTCATGTGAACTCCCCCTCCACTTGCATAGTGAGATTACTGAATGATTTCTTCTCTTCCCCCTCACATTCCTAGAACTTCACATAATCTTGGATGAGGGGAAGCGTAACAGTTCATTAAAGAAATTTCAAGTTTTGGATCAGTTGTACATGATAAAGTGCTCTTAACATCTTCTAGGGTGGGGTGTTGGCTAATGGTGCGCTTGGAGAATATCTTAAACCCACATCTGGTGTGCAGATATAAAATATACGTATGCACCATTTGGCAGTTGTTAAACTTCTAAAAATATGACCTGCGAATCTGTCCTATTCATGTGGTTATCCCCCCCACCCCCTTAAAAACAGTAGCTATGTATGGATTTGAAGTTACAGTAGCTAGATTAGTTCTTCCTATTTTAGGAGTAGCCTCCACCTGTCAGTAACATATTTTGCTATAATTTGTAAACGTGGGAGGGAGATACCAGCAAGTAGCCACTTGCTCCTCTTTTTAGAAACAAGATTGCCATCTGCTGTGAGCCCATAGAGAACAAATTCACTTTTGGGGTGGGGGTGGGGAATATAAACGACATAGGTTATTGTACAACAGAGGATGAAAATGATGGAGACAGATGGGTGCAGTATAGTAGAATATAGTCTGAAGGCACATCACAAATATATATCCCAGGTCTGAAGGCACACAAGGCCTTGCTGAAGCTGAGCAGGTCTTGGTCTGGTCAGCACTTGGGTTGCTGACCACCTTTGGTGCCTTGGGTTCCATGATGGAAAGAGAGGTAGGATATAAATATAAGAATATAAATAAAATAAATAAACCTAGAGTATGGGAATAGTTCTCCGCTCCATCACCACTATGAAATCAGCAAGAACTATGTAGCTGCTTAGTCCTATGTGAATCTAGGGTACTTGAGGAGTGAACAGGAAGGATGCTGATAGAAAGACCAGCCTTGAGGGGTTTAACATCTGTGTATTTATTTTAAATAAATCGCTATTTGTGTTTTTGGTGGTCTCACATTCCTTTTAACCCTTCTCCCAATCTCCAGCAGTTATAAAAACACAAATCTTGGAAATATTTCCCTGTCATTTAGAATTCCGCCCCCTCTTGCGATATTTGGCAACCATTATAAAGATCCTTTTTTAGAAAGAAAACTTTGTTAATGCATTCCAAAATGCCGTTTTCTTTTAAGAAGACCAAAACTGCAGGCACCCTGCCCTTTTTTAAATATCACCATTCAACTTGGGAAAACAGGAATAAATAATTACTTCTTTTTTTTTGAGCTGGAAGGGCAAACTGGAGCAGATACATCCTTATTGTTTGGTTGGCCATATAATCTATGTGGGGCTGTCTTTGGGGGAAGCCCTCCTTGTATAATTATTCAGTACGTTACTGGAGTTACTTGGGAACCCCTTACAATTCACGCTGATTGATTGTAGCATTCAAATAGCTCATGCTGGACAACAGCTAAGGAATTCCCCTGGTCTTAACTTCCCTTGGTTTGTACTTCACTCCTTTCCTGCTAACGGAGCCTTACATTTGAGATTGGTGGGCAAATTTCCAGTATCAATACAGAATCTGTTACAGGCCTTGCAGCAATTTAAAAGAAAGAAAGAGGAGCTGGTAATGAGGAAGATGGAGGGTAATATGCATATTCAGAGATAGACTGCTTTAATTAGACATAGCACTGAAGAAGTAGTACTGCCTCAGAGAGAACTCAGCAAGTAGTCAGGATTTTACCATGCCAATATATAAAGGTATTTGCTTAATTCTTAATTCCCATAAGGAGGAAGGAAATCATTTGAAATCAGCATTAGACTTGCCTATTTCAGGTATGACTTGCGGTTGGCAAATATTTGATTGCTAGCAATGATGCTGTCTCATCATCCTCTATAATAATATACAAGTGTCTCTGCGTCCAGTCCCTGTGCCCGTGGGATTGCGCTACTGCGCATGTGCCCCACGGACAGCTGTTGGGACTTGGAGGCTCACGTGCGCCGCCGGGACTGTAGGCTCTTGCCGCTTGCTGTGATGGGAGGGATTAACTGCGTGAGGCGAAGCAGGGCGCCGGAGGAAGACGCGGAGTCCTCCTGGGAGGACCTGCCGACGCAGTCGCCGCTCCTGCCCACTGGCACCGGCCAGAGCCCTGGCAATGCCGCCGACACCAGTTCGCGGGGGCCAGACATGCTGGGGCGGGGGGGGGGCGGCACGGGGGCCAGGCCGGCCAAGCCCTCCTTTGTCTCCTACATCAGCCCGGAGGTAGGTTGGGCACTGAGGGGACCAGGAGAGACGGTTGGTCTGAGAGGAAGGGAGCGCGCGCGGATAGGGCTGGCTGGCGGCGCACGGGACGAGGAGGGAATTGGGACTCGGGGGGGGGGGGGAGAAGGGTTTATTTACACATTCCTGGTAAAATTAAATCAGGAGTCCCCCAGGGAAATTATGTGTTTCTGTTAATGACCATGATGGTACCAGGGACGTTCTCAAACACATAGTCCATCACCAATTATAGCTCACTGTTCTAGCACCCGTTAATTTAACGGGCTTCATGATACTAGTGGGTTTATAAAGGTAATAGAAATGTGTGTGTATGTATACACACTCGCGCGTGTGCACACACATATACACATAATCAGTGATTTTTAATACACTGCGTATGAGAATGAAGCACATTCTTTCCACAATATCCTGTTACAAACTCTTCTCCATGCCCTCATTTTCAGATCAGTGGTGTGTGCATGTGTGTACATCTGAATTTGGGGAAACTGGGTTGGGCAGAAAAATGGTCACATAACTAAAGAGACGTGACGAGGAATCCATTTGTTGCCTTCAGTATGGGACTCAACCCTCCCAAGTCATTGACCAATGCACAGAAGTGATCACAGATTTATTTATTTTTTTAAAGCAAAAGATAAGCCAGGAAATATCTATATTTTACAAGAATAGCCAGCTGTAAGAGCCTTGAAACAGTGAACCGCCTTTGAGGAGTTGCTGTAAAGTCTGTCTGGAATAGAAAATGATCAACATTTTGTTTCCATTTCCCACTTCAACAATTATGGCAACATTTCCCCCCCCCCCCCCAAGATTACAATGTTGACTCAGAGGGAACTTTTCATAATACCAATTCTTTTAAGCATTTTGCTTGCTGATTTGAAAATTCTCTGGAAATAATAGTCATTTTGAAGTGCAGAAAACTGAAAATAGTGGGAACCTTGGTCAGGGATAAGGTGCCAGTTTACTTAGTATGTCTTCACAACTCCAGCTCATTGATCATTCCACTGGATGACTTGTCAATTTCTAGGCCGCTGGGAAAGAGGAGAAGACCTATTTTAAGACTTGTGTCCATATGCAATGGTAAATCAGGAACCTTGGCTTAATAAACCATACTGTTCACAATTATTCTATTTGCTCTTGTCTTGGGACGTGAAGGGGTAAACAAACCAGAAAGGGGATCACTTAGCAATGGATCTGAATCCAGAACCATGGTTTGTTTCTTCCTTGCAAGCCAGGGTGGCTAGCCAGCCTGAAATTAAACCATGAGGGGAAGAATCAAGCATGGGTGATTGGGCTGTGTGTACCAGCATGTAGCTGGTAGATGGTATGCTTTCTTGGCGTACTGTTATTTGTGAACGAAGCAACATCAGTTCGTACTGAAGTGAATTCTGGCATTAGGGGGCACATCCTCCTGGAAGTTATTCTCCTGATGATTAGAAAAATCAAGATTCATCTTGTTTATATCTTGAATTTATATTTGAAAGACTTTGGTGGAGTCAGATCATTTTTATCCCTTGTTTTGTTGCAAGCAATTACATATGAAGTCATGGTGTGTCCTTTTGGGGAGTTTTGACATGCAGTAAATTCTCTTGTATTCATGATAGAAATCCACTTGTTGGGCACGATGACAAGCAAGTTATTGCAAGAGAGAAATGGGAGTAGGGGAGAGTCACCATTTTGTGCCTGCAGCATTTATGGTGCAATAGTCATGAAATAATGCAGCCATCCAAATCTGTAATTAAGGTGTCATGTTTTGAATTACATGATCTATATCACTTGACTCTATTTTTCTTGGGATCTTTGTTTTGGGACAGATGCCATCATGTGTGTTACTTTACTGTATAAATAGAGCCTTGGATTTACATACTCCAGATTATGATTGTCCAGCTGTGATTCCCTGTAAAGGTAACTTTGATTTGTTGTTTACATGTGTAGAAGAATGAAGGGATGGAGGTCTTGGGTGAGAGAATGCTCTGTTTTTCACTTCAGTCTACAGGTGAGGGATACATTTTCTTTTTATTAAAAAAAAACTCAACTCCTGTGTGAAAAGCAAACGCAATGTGCAGGTACATGATTTAGTCAGAAGGAAGCTGGTATAAGGGACAGTGGGTGGTGCTGTGGGTTAAACCACTGAGCCTAGGGCTTTGCCATTCAGAAGGTTGGCGGTTCGAATCCCTGCGATGGGGTGAGCTACCATTGCTCGGTCCTAGCTCCTGCCAACCTAGCAGTTCGAAAGCACATCAAAGTGCAAGTAGATAAATAGGTACCATTCCACCGTGAAGGTAAACGGCATTTCCATGCGCTGCTCTGGTTTTGCCAGAAGCGGCTTAGTCATGCTGGCCACATGGCCCAGAAAAACTGTCTGCGGACAAACGTCGGCTCCATCGGCCAGTAAACCGAGATGGGCGCCACAAGCCCAGAGTCATTCGCGACTGGACTTAACTGTCAGGGGTCCTTTACCTTTACCTTTTTAAGCTGGTATAAAATATTTCTCCCAAACGTGGTGGTTTCCCTCCATCCTTACTGCATTTCTTTTAACATGGACAAGCAGGGGGGAAATGTTCCTACCTATATTCTGTAGTAGTACAGCCCATTCTAGATTACTTCATTCTTTCAGTGGTGTCCAAACTTTTTTCAAAGAGGGCCAGATTTGATGAAGTGAAGGGCCGTGGGGGCCGACCAAAGTTGTTGACCTTTTTTTAGGATTGAAGTTATTGAGCTCTTTTAGGATTTTACCCCAGGAAATAAACTGCCACAGGGGCTGGATTAAAGCAACTAGCGGGCCAGATTAGGCCCCCGAAATGGACTATGGACATGCCTGGCAAGCCCAGGATCTTCAAGAAATTGGAGTGGTTAGTGCAATTATGGTTTTGAGGGCCATGGGCATATGGTAGTTTGCTGGTTTGGAAGTAATAGTGGATTCCGATTTGTTCAAGCATGGAAGTTGCCCAGTAGGTTTAACATATGAGGAGAGGAGAGAAGGGAGGACAAGTTGGGAATTGTTCAAGTGTGGAGATTGTTCCTGATCCTCCAGACCACGGAGTCTAAATTAGTGGAAACTTGTGCTTTCATTGCTCTTTATTTTTAATTTCTCACCACCTCATGTTAACCTACTTTTTTATTAGCAAAAGAGTTTTACCTCAGACCAGAAATGATACTTATAGTTCTGTTCTCAGAACTTTTAATTGTAATAACTGTGTAACTATTTTATGGGGTTAGGGGAGGGGTGCAGAACCCTCAAGAAACTCAGGGTAAAAATGCTGTTCTGTTTTTACATCCTTCATTAATTAGAATTCAGTGTGCTAAGGAAGACAAGAATCTTAAGTCCCATGATCCTGCCTTTTGAATGCATTTGCACAACTGCAGAGTAAGTATCTGAAGGCAGAATTTGGCTCTCATTATGGAAAATATTGAATGAGATCTTTAGTTTTTGAGTCTTCCCGCAACACCAGAAAGGGGAGGGAATTGGCCAACTTAAGGCCAAATAAGTTTAGGTAAACTGATTGCAACAGTCGCCACATGTTTCCAATAGTGTTTCTTGGCTGCCTCCAGGAATTAACCAGTCTGCTTTCACTTGCTGGTTTGATGGCTTGAAGTAAGAAGTGTTAATCTAGACCAAATTGCTCACTAGGGCTTAAGTGCAGTTTGTCTACTGGTGCTCCTTGCAAATGACATACATTCTTAGTAGCATTTGGCAGAAACATTTTACCCTGTTAAAGTAAAATAAAAAAATTCCTTCAGTAGCACCTTAAAGACCAACTAAGTTTTTATTTTGGTATGAGCTTTCGTGTGCATGCACAATTCTTCAGATACCTTTCCATTTCATGCGGCTCAATGTGGTGCCTTCCATAGTTCTGGTTACAGGTAGGTAGCCATGTTGGTCTGGGTCGAAGTAAAATAAAAAAATTCCTTCAGTAGCACCTTAAAGACCAACTAAGTTTTTATTTTATTTTGGTATGAGCTTTTGTGTGCATGCACACTTCTTCAGATATCTGAAGAAGTGTGCATGCACACGAAAGCTCATACCAAAATAAAAACTTAGTTGGTCTTTAAGGTGCTACTGAAGGAATTTTTTTATTTTACTTCGACCCAGACCAACACGGCTACCTACCTGTACCCTGTTAAAGGAATGGTTGCATTGTGGCAGTCTGCTGCTTCCCCCAACCCCCATCTGCATGATAGAATTTAGGCTGAAATAGTTAGGCCACATTGTGTTTGTGCAACCTTTTCCCAGATCCATGCTTTAATGGCAGTTCAGCTGGGGTTCATAGCAGGAGGTTGAAGTCAAGGAGGCTGAAGAGAGAGAGAGGGTTGACAAGCTAATGCTTTAAGGCTGCAGGCAAAATGAATGGAGCCCTTCAAATGGTTTTCCTGACAATGGCTAACAGGGCAATCTTTTGATTTCTAGTGAGAAGAAAGTCCCATTGAGTTCAGTGGAACTTATTCCTCAGTAAGTGTGCACAGGATTGCAGCCCAATCAACTGCAGTTGTCACCCACAGTCCGCCTAAGAAAATATACTTGAATCAAGACGATCAATTGCCATTGAAATCTCTTGAAATATGTCACCCCAAATCCCTATAAGCTGTTCAACTGGGTTGTCTTGTTAAATGTTTCCTGGTTGGCTTTGTCACTCATCACTTCCATTTGGAGTGTGTGTGAGCACTGAGGGCATCGGTGAGTGATGGAGCAGCAGCTGTGTGAAGCTGGCTGGAGAATCATTTTCCAATATGAAGGCTGCCTTGGGTGGAGCTCTTCTGGCCAAGGTCAGTCAAGGCTGACCTGATGAGGGGTGGTGAGCCATTGCTGGCAGGGCTGACTCTTGACTACGCTGACCCTGAAAGGGAGACACCAAAGGGTATCTGCCGTTTGGGGTCACAACTTGAAGAAGACATGTGGGGACAGGGTTGCTCTCCCAGTTTATTTTTAAAGCCGACTGCTTTGAGTGAGAGACCGGGAACATGGAAGGAGGGAAACATTGGTATGACAGACTGAGGTTGCTGAGGAAAGTGGACTTTGAATGAAGCAAGCACTGTACTGTTGGCACTTACATGAGGTTTGGAAAGAGAAGTTCACGCACACTCGTAGTTACCATACTCACTGGTCATATGTTTTGTTTCTATCCATTCACAAGAGTGTCTGAACGACAATTGCAGATAACCAGATGGCGCCCCTTAGACATTACCACCAGGTGTTTACCATTGCCTTTCCAAGGAAGCATCTAGATAGAAGGAACCTATGCAAGAGGACAGGCCTGCCACAGAGGACAAAAGAACAGACAGCTCTATATAACACTATGGGAAACTACACAAGGCAGCTTGGCCTTCAGCTGTTTACCCTCTTCACCATCCAGCTGAATACACCAGCAGTGTGATACGAGATGAAATATGAAGCAAGACAGATTCATCACAGCACATTTTCTGTAGTAATGAGCTGTGCATTGACAGTGCTCCAGCTTTAAAGAATACAGTAGTGTCTGCTGTATCAGCTACATACCCTAAATTTGCTGACTGGTAGATATATGAAACTGACAATGCCAAACCTGTTGCTGAAGTCATTAGCATAAAATGGGGACAGTGTTATAAGCGGGGGGGACGGGGACCTGCATGATTGGCATTAGGACCAGGATGAAATATTGTTCCTTCTCCTCCCCAAAACCAAGCAAATCAAAAGAATAATCCACGCTATATAGACAAAGGCCTATATCAGGCATCCCCAAACTGTGGCCCTCCAGATGTTTTGGCCTACAACTCCCATGATCCCTAGCTAACAGGGCCAGTGGTCGGGGAAGATGGGAATTGTAGTCCAAAACATCTGGAGGGCCAAAGTTTGGGGATGCCTGGCCTATATATATATATATATATTAATCGTTCTTCTCCACCTTGTTATAATCCCCCCACCCCGTGCACAGTGATATATACTGTAAATAAATTAAGTAATGATTAACCCAGACAATTTTTACTGAGTCTTAAATTTTTAATGAATTGAGCTTCTTACCCATGAAGCAGTGGATCACAATTACCGTATATTCCGGCGTACAAGACGACTGGGCATATAAGACGACCCCCCAACTTTTCCAGTTAAAATATAGAGTTTGGGATATACTCGCCGTATAAGAAATACGACCCAGCATATAAGACGACCCCCAACTTTTGAGAAGATTTTCCTGGGTTAAAAAGTAGTCTTATATGCAGGAATATACAGTAATTTCTCCCCCCACCTCTGCAGATGGCTTCTGCATCATTACGCAGCAAAAGGGAATTTAATTGTACCTGAAGAACGTGGAACGGAGGCAAGCCACATTATCCACGTAGCCTTAGAATTTTATGTGTGTTAACTTCAGTACTAGTAAGGAGAATATATGTTTTAGTGTACTCCCTCCCCCCGCTGTGCTCTGTCTTGATCAAGTTTGTGAGCTGCTTTTAGAAATGTGCAATTTAAAGCATGTTCACTTACTCAGCTGCATTTATAATCCACCTTTTTTCTCCAAGGAGCTCAAGGTGGCATGCATACATGGGTTCTCCTCCTCATTTAATCTCCACAACAACACTGCGAGGTAGGTTAGGCTGAAAGGCATTGCCTGGCCCGAGATCATCCAGTAAGGTTCATGGCTGAGTGGTAGTCCAGGTCCTAGTATGACAATCTTACCCAGGGGTAGGCAACCTAAGGCCCGGGTGCTGGATGTGGGCCAATCGCCTTCTCAATCCGGCCTGTGGACGGTCCGGAATCAGCATGTTTTTACATGAGTAGAATGTGTCTACTAGCAGTCTGCTGGCCAGATTTTTCCCAAGAATGGCCAGTTGCTAACCAGTGTTTATTCTTTAATACGTGTGTCAGGGGCATACCCAGGATCAAAACTGGGGGGGGGGCAAGAGAGGGGAAGAGAGAGGGAGGGAGGGAGGGAGGGAGGGAAGAGAGAGAAGAAAGGAAGGAGTGGGAGAGAGAGAGAGAGGGAAAGAAGGAAGGAAGGAAAGGCAGGAAGGAAGGAAGGAAGGGGTGAGAGAGAGAGAGAGAGAGAAAGAAAGAAAGAAAGAAAGAAAGAAAGAAAGAAAGAAAGAAAGAGGGGGGAAGGAAGGATGGAAGGAAGGATGCAGCTCCCATCCGCCCGCCCCCCCTGCTCAGGCTGCTCCTCCCCCCTCCCACATTCCTGTCGCTGGCTGCAGCTGCGGAGGGGGCGAAAACAGCCCAATTTCAGGCTGCTTCTCGCCTTCCCCACGTTCCTGTCACTGGCTGCAGCCGCGGAGGGGGCGGAAACAGCCCGATTTCCATAACCCGCAGCGACTTTTCCCCTTCAGTTTTTGGAGGGAAAAAGTGCGGGTTATGGTCTGTAAAAGACGGTACCTTTTTTTGCTTCGGGGGGGGGGCAGTTGCCCCCCGCCCCTCACTGGGTACGCCCATGACGTGTGTAGTATTAGATTATATGTGTGTCGCCCTTAAGTTTTGTAACAGTCCCTTCTTATGGGGGTGTAGTGCTCTTCCAAATGTGATTTTCATTTGCCTTTTAAAAATGTGTCTTAGCTCAAGTCATGCCCTGGATTTCTTCCTGAATGTAGCAGCATTGAAGATACTTTCTTGAATCTGAACTCTTAACCCTTGGCTCTTGCAGGAAGAGAGGACACTGTTCTGTGAATTAGAGCATGCATAGGTTTGAGTTTTCCTGGTGTTGGTGACCCTAGTCTCTTTCTGTATGCACAATTCCTGACTGAAAGTCTTTGTTGAGATTTTAAGGAAAGCAAGCATATTTCAATGATTCATTTGTTTTGGAGCCAAAAAGAGCTTCTGAAAGATTTGCTTTTCCTTCTTTGTTGTGTACACAATACGTTGCTGCAGTTTGGCAAGATACTCTCTCCTGAGTGTCAAAATAGATATATTGTTCTTAGTTTTTGCAAATCCTTAGCCACAGAACAAACCTTTAGTGGTTGTTTTTTTTTTTTTGCGGTGTGTGTGATATTTGTGTATATAATAATTTTTAATCATCATCATCACCATTTATACCCCACCCATCTGGTTGGGTTTCCCGAGCCACTCTGGTGGCTTAGAGCATATATGAAACATATTAAAATGTCAAAACGTAAAAAATTTCCTGGTACAAGGCTGCCTTCAGATGTCTCCTAAAAGTTACGTAGAATAATAATAAAATTTTATTTATTTATTTATATTACCCTGTTTCCCCCATTTTATGACGTAGCAGGATTTTAAAGAGTGGCCATAGCAGGATTTTTAAGCATTCAAGGAATATAAGCCATACCCTGAAAATAAGACATAATGATAGGGGCAGCAGCAATGCCGGCCGCGGCAGGAGGAGGATGGGGGGAAAAACATCCCCTCAAAATAAGCCATAGTGGGGTTTTTTGAGGAAAAATAAATATAAGATGGTATCTTATTTTTGGAGAAACACGGTATTGAATATTATTTTTATTCAGAACAGAGTGATGTATGTTAGCAGTGAGGCTTTGGCCTGCTTCTACCTCATACAGTAAACCTCTGTCAGGAGTGCTTTGTAGGTGATCACATAAATTAATGCTTCTATAGAGAACAAATCCCTCATATAAAAAGTAGAATGCTGGGGAAAAGGCTAAATAATAACCCATTTCCATGACAACTAGCGATTCTTGCCCCTCTGGTTTTTTTGGGTGAGGTTTTTTTCCGTGTAGAAATTTTTTTATTATGAAACATTCTAACACAGGTGAAACTACTAGAGCTGACTGAGTGATGTGTGATTTCAGTACAGTGGAACCTTGGTTTATGAACACCTCAGTTTACGAATTTTCAGTTTACGAACGCTGCGGACCCATCTGGAACAGATTAATTCACTTACCATTACTTTCAATGGGAAAGTTCGCTTCAGTTTATGAACGCTTCAGTTTATGAACAGACTTCCGGAACCAATTGTGTTCATAAACCGAGGTACCACTGTAACAACAACAACAACAAAAAGATGGTGATTGAGTGGAAAACAAATGGCTGGTATGTCCTTGGTAACTATCTTTTATTTTCCTTTTGCAGAAATAACTTGGCCATAATCTCCATTGCCCCGAGGATGCTTCAGCAGTGAAGCAGCTCAGGCTTGAGGTTGTTCCCAAAGTTGTTCCCATTCACACCAGGACTTTGGCTTGACCAATGGAACTTCCCATGCCTCTCCTCTCCCCCTCCCAGGTCACCTTGTGCCCCCCCATCTGATCTGGAGGATTGGGGAAAAACCTGATAACAGATTTGGGGAGTGCATGGGGGTAGGAGGAGGGGGAAGAAGAGAGAGAGGAAGTTCTGCTGCAGAAGCAGATGCCCTTTCATGAACAGGATGCCTTTGTGTGATATAGGAGTGAAAGGCTCCACCCTTTCCTGACTCTCAGCTATGCCCTGATTTGGGCAGGTGCTCTTATAATTTCCCTCATCCTCCTGAGTAGCTTCATGTGTTGCTTAATAGGCACTTTGGTAGTGGCCCAGAAGTTCCTGCCTTCCCCACTGTCACTCCTGTTGTTGGGTAGATGAAGCAGGGTTTGAGATCCAGACAGGAATCCAGACAGATGGTTTGCCTTCAGCCCTAGTGCAGGGATTGAATGGCACTTCTTCAAGAGTCACTGGCAAAATCTGCTAGGGGGTACTGCTTTTTGAGGATTTAGGCCAGGGGTAGGCAACCTAAAGCCCGTGGGCCGGATGCGGCCCAATCGCCTTCTTATTCCAGCCCACGGACAATCTGGGAATCAGCATGTTTTTACATGAGTAGAATGTGTCCTTTTATTTAAAATGCATCTCTGGGTTATTTGTGGGGCCTGCCTGGTGTTTTTACATGAGTAGAATGTGTGCTTTTATTTAAAATGCATCTCTGGGTTATTTGTGGGGCATATGAATTCGTTCATTTCCCCCCCCCCCAAAAAAAATATAGTCCGGCCCACCACATGGTCTGAGGGATGGTGGACTGGCCCACGTCTGAAAAAGGTTGCTGACCCCTGATTTAGGCAATGCTTTGATGCAATCAATGATGCAGTGATGTATGAATGATGCAAGTTTATCACTTCAATTTTCACCTTGAATCTGTACAGTAGATTAAGTTTTGTTCCTTTAAGAGACTGACCTTGAGAGAACCTATGTTCAGATCATCCTCTTTAAAAAAAAAACGGTTGAAGAAAATTATTAGTTTGCTCTCTTCCCAAACATATTATTATGTAGTTTGCACATAATGTACATACATGACATTTGTATTTCACTTAACCATATATTCCGGCATATAAAATGACTGGGCGTATAAGACAACCTCCAACTTTTCCAATTAAAATGATAGAGTTTGGGATATACTCGGCGTATAAGAATTACGGCATATAAGACAACCCCTGACTTTTGAGAAGATTTCCCTGGGTTAAAAAGTAGTCTTATACACAGGAATACAGTATTAGACTACTTTTTAACCCAGGAAAATCTTCTCAAAAGTCAGGGGTCGTCTTATACGCCGGGTCGTATTTCTTATACAGTGAGTATATCCCAAACTCTATATTTTAACTGGAAAAGTTGGGGGTCGTCTTATACGCCCAGTCGTCTTATACGCCGGAATATACGGTATATAGTTATTTCAGTCAGCGACACTGGTATAAATTTACTCTAGCTTTCCAACCTTTAAAAGTTATTTTGTATTTACAGAAGAGGAGTATCTGCAGCTATGCACAGGGATAGGTGTGTGACATATTCATACTATTGATTCATATTCTTAGGATGGATTGGTTGCTGTGTCTTTTCGGGGAGACTGCTTTACTCTTGTGAGGTGTGCAATGAGTGCAAGGGCTTACCTAACCACACAGTCATTTCCTTGATAAATTGTACCCAAGAGATACAGAAAACCTCACAGCTGAAGTCTGTGACCTTTCATCAGTAAATACTAACCATTGATTATGCAGAACAGGTAACTCGCATGAGTAAAAAAAAAAAAGGACAACTGAGGATGGGTAAAAGTAATGTCTGAAGTGGCTGTTGGGCCGGATGAGCCTAAGTCATACAACCCTATGAGATCATGACTTGGGCCGAGAAGCAGAATTTGGAACTCCTCGTAGGAGCCATAGCAATGTGCAGCACTGATAGTACTAAACTACACTGCACATTGGCTTAATTTATTGGGCATTTTCACACAGAGGCCTTAAACTAAAGAGTGCTGAATTCAGACTTACGGTTTAGTCTGATGTCTTAGTCTAGATATTGTACATTCTTCCATACCCTCACTGCCCAATTGTCTGTGCTCACTCGGCATGCTTCTGCTTGACATCACGATTCAGTTGCTTTCTGTTTTTGCAACAGTTTTAGTCAGAGCGTGCACATCGGAATCAGAAGCTGCCAGTGTCCATAAGCACTGAAGAATATCCACAGCCAATTTGTGGTTATTGTTCTTGGGATGCATAATGAAAACAAAAGCGCAACAACAAAAAATGGTTTGAACCATAAAATATTTTGAGGGACTAAGCAGACTCCAGCCCTTCCTGTCTCCTCTTTTGTTTTCCAAATGCATCAACAGATGGCTGTGGAAGTGCTAAATCTGTACCTTGAGTGACCTTTGCCATTGGGGAAGGTAAATCAGTTGTGGCAGGAAGCCTCCCAGAATATCTCTAAAGGACTGAGTTGGTAGGTACTTGTTGTAAACAAATCTAATTAAAGAAGATTCTCCAATGTTGTGATTAGCAAACTGTATTGCTGTGGCGCAGGTTCTAAACATTGCCTTGTTTCAGGAGAGAGAAAATTAGCAAATCATAGAATGGTTATAGAGACATGGTTCTTTTTTAACCCTGCAAAAGGTTAGTTGGTGAGTGGCTCGCTGAGAGCAAGTAGTTTGGAAATGTGTTTCAGATACCTTTCAAATTACAAATTTCATTTTCTGTGTGGTGTGCCAGCATTGTAGCTGTCCAGTAGTTCCACCAATTCTATAAGGGGGCTCAGTTTTAAAACTTGATTGATCTTGCCTGATTCCTTTGGAGTGATATGGAAAGTGTGAAAGGTTCGCTCAGAAGCTGAGGGCAACAAATACCTGATTGGCCAATACATTGCCAGTCTTTTCTTAACTTCCTGGGACATGAAATGCCCACGTTCTACAAATCTCCATGCTTCTTATTGCAAGTTGGGACAGCATTGACTGCTGCTTTTTCCTATGTTTTAGATGTCTTGTGCCCTGTCTGTATTAACTATTACCAGTGCTATTTTTCTAGAAAAAGAGGTGCTGGAACTAATCACAAATGCCTCCCTTGTTCTCTTATGTTGGCAATGGTGCCCAACTCAGAGTTCAAGCTGGAAACAAAAGCCCCTGACTATTACTACCATGTTTCTCCGAAAATAAGACACCATCTTATATTTATTTTTCCTTTTAAAAAAAACCCACAGTGGCTTATTTTCAGGGGATGTCTTATTTTTAAATTACGTGTCCAGCCTTGCCTCTTCCTTGGGGCCCTCCAGAACTGCGCCTATCACTATGTCTTATTTTCGGTGTATGGCTTATATTGCACAAATGCTTAGAAATCCTGCTATGGCTTATTTTATGGGTATGTCTTATTTGAGGAGAAACAGGGTACTACTTCTTCTCAATATGTGTGTTTCAGAGCCATAGCACCCGGTAATAGATGTTGTAGGCAGGCTTTCCTATGCTAATGCAATAATCACCTGAGGCAAGATGGGGGAAGTGGAGTGCTTGGTTTTAAATGAGGTGTGCATGCTTTGAGCCTCCACATGCTCTTCATTACTGGCTTAGGCTACAATCCTAACCTCACTTAACCTGGATTCAAGGAGCCACTGAATTCCATAGGACTTCCTTCTGAGTAGACACGGTTGGGATTATGCTGCTCGTCATTGCAGTCAGACAAACTACTGCATGCTTTTCAATATCTGCGAAGTTGTCTGCAGTTTTCAATTTGCCTGAATGCATGTGAGCAATGGCTTTTTTTAAAAAAACCAAACTCAGCCATGTGAAAGGGATAAAGAAAGACAATCAATAGATAAGCTTTTATCAACCTGGTGCCTTCCAGATGTGTTCAATGCTTATTATCACTCCAAGACCCATTATCCTTTTGAGAGCAGTACATGTGAAAAGGATCTAGGAGTCTTGGTAGACCACAAACTTGACATGAGTCAGCAGTGTGATGCAGCAGCTAAAAAAGCCAATGCAATTCTGGGCTGCATCAATAGGAGTATAGCATCTAGATCAAGGGAAGTAATAGTACCACTGTATTCTGCTCTGGTCAGACCTCACCTGGAGTACTGTGTCCAGTTCTGGGCACCACAGTTCAAGAAGGATACTGATAAGCTGGAACGTGTCCAGAAGAGGGCAACCAAAATGGTCAAAGGCCTGGTTTGTTTAGCCTGGAGAAGAGAAGGTTAAGGGGTGATATGATAACCATGTTCAAATATATAAAAGGATGTCATATAGAGGAGGGAGAAAGGTTGTTTTCTGCTGCTCCAGAGAAGCGGACACGGAGCAACAGATTCAAACTACAAGAAAGAAAATTCCACCTAAACATTAGGAAGAACTTCCTGACAGTAAGAGCTGTTCGGCAGTGGAATTTGCTGCCAAGGAGTGTGGTGGAGTCTCCTTCTTTGGAGGTCTTTAAGCAGAGGCTTGACAGCCATCTGTCAGGAATGCTTTGATGGTGTTTCCTGCTTGGCAGGGGGTTGGACTGGATGGCCCTTGTGGTCTCTTCCAACTCTATGATTCTATGATTCTATGGGAGTGGAAGCTCTACAACATCTGGAAGGCAGCAGGTTGGCTAACCCAGTTACAGAGATTTAGAGTGTTCCATTCTTCAGTGTTTTTTTTTTAGTGTCAACCAGATGGGCCCATCCTTTCAACTTCAAAAATAAATAAATACAGGCACACATGGTTCAGAAATGCATAGTAGCAAGTTGACTATGTCAAAAGTACAACTAAGCCTGTGTTCATTCTTTTTGCATAACATAGAAACATCCGCACTGAATGATGCTCTTGTATACCACATTTTTTATGCAAAATGAATTCCCCATACCTAACTTGGTGTAAATACTTTTCTTCTTAAAATTCTTATTTTCACTGCATGAATGGACACTGAAATAAAACAGGGACTGGAGTAATATCACAGATTTGTGAAGTTTGCAATCCTATATCTAATTGGGCTGGGTGTAGTAGGTACCAGTGAGTACAGTGGATTTTTTTTCTGTATGCAATCGTACTGACATGCTGCTTTTAAATATAAATGCCAAGATAGTGGCACTTGGGCAGCAGGAGAGTAAACCTCAGCAGAAATGCCGAAGTTTGATCTAAATCTGCTTAGGCAGGAAGCTCATATTTATGCTTATTTAAACAGATGCTGCAAACCAGGAGATCAGTATGATGCATTCCCAGAAAGAGATTGCCACTGCAAAAGCTATTGAATCAAAATGCAGTTGCTTCACATTTATGTAGGGTTGTAATAAGTCACACTCAAAGCAGTCCCATTGAAATCAATGGACCTGAGTTAGTCATGAATACACCCTATGCAGCTTTGCATCTTTTAAAGCCCAGCTACTTAGTTAAGGTTGGGAGAACCTGGTCATTGGCTATGCTTGCTGGGACTGATAGGAGATGCTGTTCAACACCATCTAGAGGGCAAAAGTTCCCCACATCTGGTCTAGGCAAAAGGTAGACAAAACAGCTTACACAGCACTTGCACTGCTCAGCTTCCTTTCAGTTCCATATGGTTTTCGGTTCTAAGGTTAGATGTGTGCTAGGACGCGGGTGGCACTGTAGTCTAAACCACAGAGCCTAGAGCTTGCCGATCGGAAGGTCGGTAGTTCGAATCCCCGCGACAGGGTGAGCTCCCATTGTTCAGTCCGAGCTCCTGCCCACCTAGCAGTTCGAAAGCACATCAAGTGCAAGTAGATAAATAGGTACAGCTCTGGCAAGAAGGTAAACGGCATTTCCGTGTGCTGCTCTGGTTTCGCCAGAAGCGGCTTAGTCATGCTGGCCACATGACCCGGAAAAACTGCCTGCGGACAAACGTCGGCTCCCTCGGCCAGTAAAGCGAGATGAGCGCCACATCCGCCTGCGGACAAACGTCGGCTCCCTCGGCCAGTAAAGCGAGATGAGCGCCACATCCCCAGATGGGGAACTTGTGGGTCATGCATGTTTGGACTAACAGTAGATCCTGGGTCTGTTTTTAAATAAAATGAAAAAGAGGCTTGGGAGGCTGAAATTCTGAGCTGAGTTATGGTGGAGGTTGAGCTTACCCCTCCCCCCCTTGACATCTCTACCAGGTAGGTGAGAACAAGAGTGTGGTTTTTCTATTTAAGTAGCACTCAGCAGCTTTCTCTTTCCACCCTACCTCCCAGTTTTGAGATGTAGGGAAAGAGCTAAGTGTCCTCTCTTTCTTTGGTTAAAATATTGCCACTTCCCTAGGGGAGGTTTTTCATTTCAAATATCTTAGTTGCAATATGCATGGAACTCAGAAATATGCATGTACAGCCTTGTGAATGACTTTCCTGTGTTGGGTTTTATATATTCTACACAGGCTTTTAACTGAAAAATATCAGCCATACACTTCTTAAAATGTCCCTCTGCTTCTTGCTTCATTGTTTTGTAATAAATTCTGTTGTTAGGGATGTTCAGGATCAACAGGAACAACCTCATAATTGTGCCAAAGTCTGTTAACATTTAGCTACACCCAAATTTCACTTTTGTATGGGTGTAACAGCTCATTGTCATGCTTTTCTTTCTCTTCCCCCATTTCTTTGCAAGATAGTATAAATGTTCCTTTGGCTTGTTGACTTGGCCACGTAATCTTGACTTGGAAGGTTGCGGACACTTTTCAGTCAGAACATAGTGAGCCTTAGCTAGTCTGAAAACTTGACCTGTAGCTCTACTTAATCCTGTGCAAGGCAGTTTGATGCCACAATGTCCTGCAAGATCCATAGAATATCAAAATAGATGGAGGTGGTTTCAGTACATGTACAATTCTAGCACTTTCCCACAAGTAAGGCCAGCTGTACTATTAGGCAGTGTAGGGAGCCATCTAGGGAATTCCTGTTTGGGAACATGGAATGTTATTTCTTTTATTTTTGTGGCGGAAACGGGTAGAAGGTATACTTTTCTAGTGCCCCTTTATTTAGTACATGAGCTTGTGACATTGGGAAAAGCAGAGGGTGAAAGGAAGACAGCCTTCTTCATGTAAGCAAGAGCTGATCAGCCAGCAGTGGATCCCAGTGGCAGGGTAAGAAACTGCTTTGTATCTGTTCAGACCACTGAGCTCAATATTGTCTACACTGACTGGAAGCAGCTCTCCAGAGTTTTGGATGGGAGTCTTTCCCAGCCAACTGGGAGATGCCTGAGATTCAACGTGAGACTTTACACATACAATAATAGTACGTAATATAATAATAGTATATTATAACAGGGTGCTTTTTTTGCATACTCTGCTGTGTGATGCAATTGATCCTTTTACAGCAGGGTTTCCCAAATTTGGGTCTCCAGCTGTTTTGGGACTACAACTTCCATCATTCCAAGCTAGTAGGACCGGTGATTATGGGAGCTGTAGTCCAGAAACAGTTTGGGGAATCCTGCCTTACAGGAACCAACTGGTCTTTCTTTTACCATTTTTTTAACCTAGATGTGAAAATGGGCCTCCTGAGCACATGATGTCAGATCATAATAGATTACTGAAGCTTTACTGTCTTTGTGTTGTGGCTTTCCTTGCATGTATGAATGAGATGCTTAGCCTCAGCAGTTGCTTTTGCCAAAGAAGCTGTTAAACTCGTTGATGGAGCGGTTGCGAGCAAGCGACTGACTTGCTAAGTGCATTTCTGTCTTCCTGTGCAGGAAAGGGAGGCCCCTTTGGCATCCCATAGTCCCACTAAATGCCCTTTGCCGCCTCCAGCTCTATTTTTGAGATACCTGCTTCCAGTCTGACAAGGAAACCCCAAATATAATCCCATCCCACATAATTAACAAACCTCCCTCTTACAGATAGCTAATGAACTTTTGCAGACAGTGGTTGTCACCGGCTGACTCTTTAAACACCCGGTGTTGAAAAATATTATATTGTTAGGAAATTGTAAATGGCATTAGTACAGGCATATTGCTGGGAGGCAAGTATGAGGCATAGACAAAGATCCTTCTTTTATCCTAACCTCCCTTTCAGACTTCTTTTCTGATGTGTTGAGTGGAGAGGTTTGAGGGTACATTGTGAGGCAAAATCTGTACTGATTGGGCCTTAACTTTGTTTCACCACTTTAGGGATGGGGAAATGCCTGACCATCAGCCCCAGACAGCATGGCAAATGGCCAGGGATGCTGGGAGTTGTGGTCAAACAACACATGGAAGGCCACAGCTCCCTCATCCTTGGTCTAAATCCCTTGTTCTGCAGGTGAGGAACCCTACATAATGCTGGCCAAGCCAACCTTCTCAGGGCCACTGTGTGTTGGAGGTTTGACCTTGTCTCTGCAGCGCTTCTATAGGGCTGATTTTCAGTCTGCCTGCTGTGTCTCCGATAGTAGCCACAAGTACAAAGAACCACTTCCTCCAAAAGAACTGGCAGAGGTGATTTCAGAACCACTGGCAATAATCTTTGAAAATTCCTGGAGAACAGGCGAAGTTCCAGCAGACTGGAGGAGGGCAAATGTTGTCCCTATTTTCAAAAAGGGGAAAAGAGAGGACCCAGACAATTACCGCCCAGTCAGCCTGACATCAATACCAGGAAAGATTCTAGAGCAGATCATTAAGCAAACAGTCTGTGAGCACCTAGAAAGAAACTCTGTGATCACTAAAAGTCAGCATGGGTTCCTGAAAAATAAGTCATGTCAGACTAATCTGATCTCATTTTTTGACAGAATTACAAGCCTGGTAGATGAAGGGAACGCTGTGGATGTAGCCTATCTTGATTTCAGCAAGGCCTTTGACAAGGTGCCCCATGATATTCTTGTAAAGAAGCTGGTAAAATGTGGGCTAGACAATGCTACCATTCAGTGGATTTGTAGCTGGCTTACTGACCGAACCCAAAGGGTGCTCATCAATGGCTCCTCCTCATCCTGGAGAGTAGTGACTAGTGGGGTGCCACAGGGTTCTGTCTTGGGCCCAGTCTTGTTCAACATCTTTATCAATGACTTGGATGATGGGCTTGAGGGAATCCTGAGCAAGTTTGCAGATGACACCAAATTGGGAGGGGTGGCTAACACCCCAGAGGACAGGATCACACTTCAGAATGACCTTAACAGATTAGACAACTGGGCCAAAGCAAACAAGATGAATTTTAACAAGGAGAAATGTAAAGTACTACACTTGGGCAAAAAAATGAAAGGCACAAATACAGGATGGGAGACACCTGGCTTGAGAGCAGTACATGTGAAAAGGATCTAGGAGTTTTGGTTGACCACAAACTTGACATGAGTCAGCAGTGTGATGCAGCAGCTAAAAAAGCCAATGCAATTCTGGGCTGCATCAATAGGAGTATAGCATCTAGATCAAGGGAAGTAATAGTACCACTGTATTCTGCTCTGGTCAGACCTCACCTGGAGTATTGTGTCCAGTTCTGGGCACCACAGTTCAAGAAGGATACTGATAAGCTGGAACGTGTCCAGAAGAGGGCAACCAAAATGGTCAAAGGCCTGGAAACGATGCCTTATGAGGAACGGCTTAGGGAGCTGGGTATGTTTAGCCTGGAGAAGAGAAGGTTAAGGGGTGATATGATAACCATGTTCAAATATATAAAAGGATGTCATATAGAGGAGGGAGAAAGGTTGTTTTCTGCTGCTCCAGAGAAGCGGACACGGAGCAACGGATTCAAACTACAAGAAAGAAAATTCCACCTAAACATTAGGAAGAACTTCCTGACAGTAAGAGCTGTTCGGCAGTGGAATTTGCTGCCAAGGAGTGTGGTGGAGTCTCCTTCTTTGGAGGTCTTTAAGCAGAGGCTTGACAGCCATCTGTCAGGAATGCTTTGATGGTGTTTCCTGCTTGGCAGGGGGTTGGACTGGATGGCCCTTGTGGTCTCTTCCAACTCTATGATTCTATGATTCTATGATTCTATGATTCTATGATCTCTGCAGTTTCACCACTGGGTCCTTATTGGCTTGGATTCTAGGAGCGACCCGTGTGTCATGCTCTCTCAGTTTGTGAACATGGAGCCATTCCAGCTTTCTGGAGTTGTGTGCCGATAGGCTTGATGTGGTCAATTGCTTTTGAGTGTTCTATCGTGAGCCTAACATTTCCTCCCAACCTCACATTCACGCCTGGGAGCAGTGCCAAATCCTAGCCTCATACACAAGTGAAAATTGTTTCTGCCTTGTTGTAACATGGGGACTAATTTTGTACCACACAGATTAGGACACCTGCTGTCAAACCTCCCAGAGGGAGGCAAATACAAGATGCCTGGAGTTGGGAGTACTCCATTTTTTCTGTCTTCTCCCTCACTTCACCCATAAAGCTGGCTTGGTTTATTTAAGATTAAAGGTAAAGGGGCCCCTGACCATCAGGTCCAGTCGTGTCCGACTCTGGGGTTGCGGCGCTCATCTCGCTCTATAGGCCTAGGGAGCCGGCGTTTTGTCCGCAGACAGCTTCCGGGTCATGTGGCCAGCATGACAAAGCTGCTTCTGGCGAACCAGAGCAGCGCACGGAAACGCCGTTTACCTTCCCGCCGGAGCGGTCCCTATTTATCTACTTGCACTTTGAGATGCTTTCGAACTGCTAGGTTGGCAGGAGCTGGGACCGAGCAACGGGAGTTCACCCCTTTGCAGATATTCGAACTGCCGACCTTCTGATCAGCAAGCCCTAGACTCTGCGGTTTAACCCACAGAGCCACCTGGGTCCCTATTATTTAAGATTAGCAGCATTTAATGCTTTGCATGGCTGGCTGTTTTCAACTGAAAAGGTAACCCTGTCCTTTTAATATGCCTTTTAATCCCTCCTTCTTTGTACCGGTAGCAATTATCATTTCCTGCATTTTCCTTTTTCTTTTTTTGTCTCTGTCTAACCAGTATCGCTTCTGCAGTGCATGTTGTGTATGAGACAGAATTGTTCATTACGCACATCACCTGTTTTGATTATGTGAATGTCCATTGATACACAGCACACAGTAGGGGCAGTGCAGTGATGGCCTCAAGGGTGTATTAAGCACTATATCTAACCATTTTTTCATCCTTTCTGCAGGCCGTAATGATACAGCACTGACAGGTCATATTTTGTTAGGAAGAATAGAAGGCATTTCGTTAGCGATCTTCACCACTAAGTGAAAACTCAGCAGCAGAGTTGTCATTGTTGTTCCACTTAGGGCAAATTTCATCCTAGTTGCATTTGGTGCCGTATCTTTTTCTTTCTTTCATTGTTTCTCAAAGTAAACCAGTTTTCACATATGGTGAATCGACTTTGCAAGGATTTAAGATGTACCACATTTTTTCAAGTGCAACAATAACTGAGCATCATTTGATTCACTGTTATTTGCGACTGGGAGGAGACAAGACAAGAGCAGGAGGATTGACTTGGGGCAGAGAATGTAAGAGACAAATGGTCACCAGGAAGTGCAGGAAGGAATCCTGTCTGCTCTTCCTTCAGTGAAACTGTTCCCAAGCATTTCTAAACTGCCCTTTAAAAATCTAAGCACTAAAACTCATTGCAATTTAGCATATCATGACAGCTTAAAGATCTGCATACCAGGCTTCTAGGTTTTTTTTTGTTTTTTTTTCACCTGGTGTATACAGTACTCTGAAATGGCTCTGAGCTTAAAAGTGATGCTTCTCTCCATATACAAAGTCTCCTCTTTTCTTCAAATCCACAGAGAGGAAGATTCTCCAGAAAAGAAACCACCACCATAGAAAACTCTGTATGCATGGAGCCTGTGAGTGCACTTGAACAGTCTCCAGTACCTTTACATAGTGGTCCTGCCTTTTGGGGGAGAGATTTGGATAGAACTTCCTCCTCCTCTAACACACACCTGCTTTGTAAGGCAGCTGAATAATGTGAATGGATGAGCTGTTATTAGCCAGACCAGAGAGGCCCTTAAAAGACAAGGCTGAGCTCTCCACCGTCATTTCAGCTTAGATGTGCTGGTGTGGCTTTTGTGCACTCAAATGGGTATCAGGCGGGTGCACCCGTCTCCTTATTTTGCCATCACTGAGCATTCCTAAACAAGAACAACACACCAGTGGCCCTGGATTTTGTGCCATCTTCTATTTCTTTTTGGAATGCAAACATACCCCTGACCTCCCAAAACCCTCTGCAAACATCAGTCAATGAATGCTCGCTGGGTCACCACCAAGATGTTACCAAGATGTCTCAGAAGAGGCACAAACATTGACAAGAACAGAGCTGTAGGGAACCTGATTCCCAGATGGTTTGCCTGACTGTTTCATCGGCAAAACATCGAAGTTTATGAACTTTAAACTTAAGCACCTCATTTACAATTTGGGAGTGTGTGGGGAGAGTTGGTTTGATGAGGAATATGCACAACACATTTGAAGTTTTAACCAATATTTGTGGTTTCCCCCTAAAGAACTGGAAAAGTATAATGGGATGACTGTCTCCCCCCATTCTCTATCCCGTCCCGTCCCCACATTTTGGCTCACAATGCTGAGTGTGCTGCTGCCTCTATTGAGAACCTCCCCTTTCTTCCCAACCTTGGAGCTGCAGAGATGAACATGGGATTGTTCAAGTTGTTCCGTGGTGATTCCTCTACCTTTGCTTCAAGGTTGGGAATAAGACTCTGCTACAATGCAGTAACTATAGAGTGCCATGCATGGTGAATCCGGCAATCCTGAGAACTCTGTGTGTGTTTGCGTAAGTGTGTACCGGTAAATAGTGGGTTGTTTCCCATTCCCTTCTCTCTTTTTGGCAAATTGTAAGAACAGGCTCCTTACAGCTTGCTTCTGCATTCAGCTCCTGCAGAGTGAAATTAGGAGTGTTTTGCTGCAACCGCGGCATTCCCACTGGTACAGTAACACTCTTTTTTCTGCCTCACTTTAAAACAGGCAGCCCGTAATTTTCGCAGTATTAATTGAGGAACTGAGCAGTTAAACGACCCATTTTAATAGTCAGAACTGAAAGCTAATGAGGAACAGTGGGTGTAAAGTAACAAAGGCCTGGGTCTGAAAAGCTTAACTTTCACTTCTCTCCTCCTTCCCCGAGGCCATATTATTCAGCACATGGACAAGGCAGAGCTCACACCCACCAGTTCTGTGTACAAGGTCAGATACTTTGCAAGATGCAGAGCTGACAGAGAGCCAAAGGAACAACAGCGGTGCAAGTTTAGTCTAGCAGATAGTAGGCGCAGAGGCTTGTTTGTACCCAAAGGATTACTTCTTCTTTTCTCTGTCTGGAAATTTCTGAAAATGCTGAAGTGATGTTATACTTGGGGGAAATCCTGGAAACTTACAATGTGGCAGATGCAGGGGTGCTGCAACTATAGAAATAAAATATAGCAGAAATATTGGGATTGTGGGCTGATATCCAAAGGGCCTCTGATGGATTTTATTGCTACTTTCCTCCTTCCTCTGTTCTTGCATAAGTCCCCCCCCCCCCCCGCCCCTGCCCCCTACCCTCCTGCTGGTTGTAAACAGAGTAACAGGCAATAGGTCAATGTTACTTGAGGCCATATCAACTATACTTTTAAAGCACTCGTGCACCACCTCACGAATCCTGAGAAGTATTTGTTTGTTAAGGGTGCTGAGAGTTGTTAGGAGACTTCTCTTGCCTCCACAGAGCTACAATTCTCAGAGTCCCCTGGAAAGAAAGATTGACTGTTAAACCAATCTGGGAACTGTAGCTCTTTGAGGGGGTCCAGGTTTCTGCTAACAACTTTCAGAACTTCCCCAGGATTCTTTTGGGGAAGCTATGGCTGTTTAAAGTGGTATGATTCGGCTTTAAATTTATAGTGCAGATAGGATTTAAGTTGCATCTTTTAATATTACACATATTCCAGATCTGGATATTGCTTTGGTGGTGATGAAAAATAATAATTGGCTGAAATAAGAGTGCCTCTTGGTCTATCCAGAGTGTCTTGCCTGAAGTATGGGTGCAGATGAGGAACTGTGTCTATTGTTTGGGATTACAAATCTAGGAAATGAAGGCATTTTAAAATGTTTTGTGGGTACACCCTACGTAGAATTGAGGCCACTGCAGAAGGACACTCCAAACGCTAAACAATATTTATTTCTCTGATGGCGCAGTTCTGTTAAATTCTGTTACATTTCCAGAGCTACATTAATCTGTTAACCATCTTCTGTTGAGATCCAATCTAAGCCTCTCCTTGGAATGATTGCATTTTCTAATTACAGTAATATTTGCTCAGACAGTTTCCTGTAACTAAAGTGATGAGGAAGATCAAAAAGAACACTTATGATCTTGTGTAATCTCAGACCTAGGTCAACTTGATTACCCAGTTTCTAGTCTAGACTGTCTTGATGGTTTATTATCCTGTCCTGTTTATATCTTTGGGCTGGGTTGGATTAGAGCAGGCATCCCCAAACTTCGGCCCTCCAGATGTTTTGGACTACAATTCACATCTTCCCCGACCACTGATCCTGTTAGCTAGGGATCATGGGAGTTGTAGGCCAAAACATCTGGAGGGCCGCAGTTTGGGGATGCCTGGATTAGAGCAACCATTGTAGGACCAGATTCTGATTTGTGGAGCATATTGTGGGTGCCTGTTTGCATTGATGTGAGAAACCTAAAATGAAATCTTATTTCCTTTACAACTGCATTTGATTTAGGAACACAAAAATAGGGACATTTTTGTTCATTAGTTATAACACTATTTGTTATAATTTTAGCAACTCTCGGGATTTCACTGCCTTTGTTCCAAAACCTGAGACTTCCCTCTATGGTGTTGAAAGCAAGTCCAAATCAAGAGCCCATTCACAGTTGCAAGATTTATAGATAGTCCTTGCTCTTCGGGTTCCTCCAGCGCTAACAGTCTGAACAATTTGTCCATCTCCCAAAAAGAAAAAGAGGGAAGGAGGGCAAGTTTCACACATTTGTCTTTAAAATTAGGCATTTTTACACATTGATCCCTCCATAGTCATTTCAAGATGGATTCAGTCCTGTTGTGTGATAACACAAGAAATGACATTCTTGGTTCAAAGGAACTACCAGCACTCCTGTGTGTTTCTGGTGCCTTTGATTGAAATACAGTTTTCAGTTATGTATACTTTGATATTGATAGTTGTGTAGACATATTATTACCTTATTATTTTTGTACTGGATTATTTTATTTCATTGTGGTTTATTTATTGTATCTTGGGATAACAGAGTAATGAAGAGCAGGCTAGAAGTTCCAACCAACCAACTAACTAACTGACAGTACCCCTTCTCAAACCCTCTCACTTAAGATTGGCCAGTCTTTGACTGGCACACCATTTTGTGACTGCTGTGGATGAAATGTGCTGTGACTTATTGATTGATAGCACCCCCAGCAATTCCTCAGCCTCCCTTTAAACTGTTCATTTTTTTTTCTTTGCTAATATATTGTTTGCAATATATAGCCTTTCCCCCTTTAACTGATCTTTTAAAAGTAGGGTTGCAGTCCACTTTCTGATTAAAAGCAGAATGATCTGTGTTGTTAAGCCGCTATTTGTCAGGGTTGCTTTTATTTCATTTTGTTGCAGCCCTGTCAATTTCCAAAGGGCACTGAGGCAAGAGTTGCATTCATCATCTTGGAAGAGCCAATGAAGCAAACATGCCTGCTGCCACTTACCTACCAGCAAGGATTTATGCATTAGGAAGCTTTGCCATTACTTTAGGAAAGGCTCCCCTTCTATCCCTGCTTACTGCTTCAAGCACCTTCTGCTTAACTGCTGCAAGTGCCCAGTAGATCTTTGGACTGTTCAAAGGAAGCCTATGGTTGATTTAGGCACTCCTGGGGCAAGAGCACATGGTCTGCTATCAGAAGGATCCAGGTTTTATCCCAGAGGGATTAGGTGGCAGATGATGTGGAAGACTTCAGCCTGAGATCTTGAAGAGCTTCTGCCTGTTAGAGGCAGCTTTTTAATGTTCCTGTGTTTTCTGTTGATCTCTCTTCCACCCCCATCACCTTTTCCCTCCCTCCCTCCTCCCCTCCTTTTCTTCTAGGACCAGCCCACTCATGAGACCCAGTGAGCAATTGCCTCAGTTGACAGGATACACCAAGGCAGCAGGTCTCAGTGTTGCTATTTCAAGCTATCTCTTGTTCCTGTTGTAGATATTCTCTCACACCTTCTTCCCTGGTGTGGAAAGCGGGCGCCTTTTGGGGGTCTGCCTCGGGTGGCGAAATGTCTTGGGCCGGCCCTGACTACCCACCACCTTTATTTGAACTTTATTTGAACTTTGCATTTAGAATGTGCAATGTAGGAAGGTTTGAACAAGATTCTAAATTATCTGAGCTCTCAATAGTGATGGTTTGTACAAGCCCATGGGCTGGGCTCGCTGGCTATTTTGCTGCAGAGTAACCAACAAAGAGGTTATGTACACACCAGGACAGATCATTTAAAAAGAAATTTCAACTACCTCTCCACTGTCCACTTGCAATGCAGCCATGAAGCATGCTTGGGTGCCTAGGGCAAGCCCATTATCCCTCTGAAGACTGATTGCACACCACTGAACACTACTGGTATTCACACAGTTTAGATATAGCTACAGACATACTCAGTAGTTTAGTATACTGTATAGCTGCTAATACTGTTTGAAATGCAGCTCACAACTTCATTTTAAACTGCTTTTAAAATTACTAAAAATTACATATTCATAGGTGAGCATTCCTGTTTCTCCCCCCACAACCTTCATGTTCTACATGTGAGTGAATGAAAACAGGCAAGGTGCAACATGCTTGGAAAGGAAATTACATGATGTATGTAGAAGCCTGCATATAACACAGCATTCTCTCCCCCCCCCCAACTTGGTGTCCTCCAGAAGTTGCTGGACTACAATTCCCATCAGCCATGGCCCATTGGCCATACTGGCTGGGGCTGATGGGACTTGTAGTCCAACAAGGTCAGGAGGGCAGTACCACATGGAAGAAGGTTTTCAGGGTTTTCCTATACCGTAATCCTTCTGAGACGCATTGTTGAGGCTTTGACATCAGAGTAGTAACCCTCAAACCTGTTTCTTATGCATCTTAGCATTTAGCTCCCAGTATACTGTATTCACATTGGCAGGGCTTGAAAAAAGACAAGCAATGACCTGCTTAAAAATAAGATAAAATCTCCTGTAGCCCAAACTTGGTATGCTAGGGAGAGGACTATTTAGATATTTGTAAACTTGCAATTAAGTTGCATACAAATTGTTTTAAAACAAGTAAAATCAAAGGAAAGTGGATTTCTGGTGCTAAATAGTTTACATAGTGGGAAGTGGCAACAAAGGAAACAATTTCTGTATCTCTTCCACCCTCAAATAACTTTTGGTAGCTGTTTCCCAATCCTGCCTTGCCACAGTGTAAGCAAAAGTCCAATACCATACAAGCAGCACGCAAGGGCACAAGATTCAATCAAGTTTCAATCAAGAAATTGGCAGCATTAGCCCATTATTTCAGTTACAGTGTAAGCAAAGGCTTCTGAGAAAGAGAATGGAGAAACTGATGTTAGAGAAGGACATACTGTATGATATCCCATTCCCTGCCAGTTGATCCAGTACACCTGCAAAGTCTGCCCCTAGGTGCAAAGGTATACGTTTCTGGAGGAATTGACAGCAAGGAAATGATGCAGCCCACTTTCCTCCTCGTTGCAGTCCCGCAGTTCAAATGGTTGCATGGATGGGAAGAGGTTAAGTGCCTCTTTCAACTATTCCCCCTTTCCCTTTTGTGAAAGTTACCCTTGCCAGAGACCGACCACCCAGAGCGCTTGATGGCTCAATGGGGGCTTTGAACCCCAGTCTCCTACATCCAGACTCAACCCTGCAGCTGTTTGTTTTAAATCCAGAAGAATCTATTGCAGCCGCTGATTTGGATGGGTCGTTATAAAGATAATCTAGCCCAGCCCCACTGCGCTGAGAAGGGATTTCCTGAGCCTCAGCTATGTCTGCCAAAAGCTTCTCCAGCTTCGTTTTAAAAGCTCCTCTAAGAAAGGAGATTCAGCAATGCTCCCAAGAAGCTTGCTCCATTGCCCATGATGCAATATCCCAGCTGTGGCCTGACCAGTTCCAAGTGCCATGGGGCTGTTACTATCCACATATTGGAGGCAGCTACTCTTTTTCTTTTTGCTATCCTTTGCTGTACAACTGAGGCAAACAAGTTGTATATATTTTTCTTTCGTGCAAGTTGCTTGGAGACCTTCGGGTGACAAGCAGTTAATAAGTTTAATAAATGACCACAATCATAATCATGGATCCACCTTTGCCAAGAGAGTTTATTAATGCATCTCTTCAAATGTGAAGCTGCAGTTTTTTAAATTAAAAAATAAAGCTCGTTCAAGCATGCAACTATGAGTCATCTAGTATATAGAGTATTCCGGAGATGGGAAATCAAGTGATCAATGTGTGAGCTGCTCGATTGTTGTGTTTTTTTTTTTTAGACATAGCTTTTGTGATTACCATTTCAGAAATCACACCTAACAGGAGAAGTGGCCCTGGGCAATACTCTGAATATTCATGTCATTGCTGCATTCTGATGTTCCGTCTATTCTTCCCCAAAATAACAGAATGTTGCGGCACCTTAAAGACTTAACAAATGTAAGGTCAATTGACAATGCAATGCAAAAATTATAGTCTGTGACAGTTGAATAAAGCTTTTATGTGTGCAGAATAAACACAGTGGCTATTCCCATTACCCCAAAATAGTTCGAAAGAAAGTGTTGAAGACTGTCCTGTAGTAGTGCTAGTAAAATAACAGCTTGGGATGAAGATTTGACAAGTGTACAATGAAGGCAGCAGATGTTTTGACACATGACACTTGGGGAGGACCCTTTTGTCATCTGTTTGTCCAAGGGACGGCACTGCTTTAAACGGAGTTTTCTTGAAGCTGTGGGAAGCCTTGACTTCATTAACCTAGGTCTTCTTAAGCACAAATGATTTGACAAGCAGATTTGTGTTTGTGTGTGTGCAAGAGAGGAGGGAAAGACAAAAAGTCTTCTCAAAAGCTGCTCAGTCTGCTCAGTGATAAAAGTGCAGAAATTGTGAAAACCACTGACATGGCCAAAAGTACCTGAAGGTGCAGAAAGAAATCCCCAAACTTACATGGATGAATATAATAAGAAATTGGCATGCATAAGAAAAGGCAGAATAGGTTACCAGGGTACTGCAGCCTTTGCAAGCGAGTTGGTGTCTTACAATATATAAAGCTGCCTAAATTTTTATTTCGCCTTTGAGGGTTCAGGCATACATTGCATTCACAAGTATTTGACCCAAACGTTAGTTTCATTCCTGTAGAAAACAGCTTTGAAAAGGGGTGCTTTGAAGGAAGAAATCCACTGGTTGGAGGAAGGGCTACATGTTCCTAAACCCCTTTCCTAACCCACCATGCAGTTTGCATGACATGCAAATTAGGCTGCCGGATTTTGGCGATAGGAGGATGGCAGCACTAGCCATGTACCAGTCAGGACTGCTCAGTGTGTGTGTGCTTACAACCCTCTCACAATCTTCCATGCTTTCCTCCAGGAAACAAAACTGCTGTGTAAGGGATGGGGCCATTCTCAGTTTGCTATCCATGCTTGTTTTGTTTCCCTTTCCGGACTAATTTTGCTGTGTTGAAGTCTGCTGGGGGGTAGGGTGGGGGGAGTGCATTGCCAAAGTCACTCCTAACAGCTGGGGAAAAGGTGGTTGCCCCTGCCTCTGTGTGTGTTGGCAACAAAAGGTTGTCTGTGTTGTCTCTCCCTGAGAGTCGTTCCCAGCGGAGGATTGTCAAATCTGTAGTGTGAATTTGAGACCTCTGAATGGTGATGGTGGCAGGACTGAGGAAGCTTGTGCAGCACAGCGCAAGGTCAGTGGGATGCATGAATTTGAGAGCAAAAAAAAAGAAACAAGCCAGAAAACAAGGCTGCTTGTCACGGCTAAGAAAGCAGGACTGCTTTTGCCACCCGTCCCACTAGGTGTTCTTATTGCCGCTTCTCTCTCTCTCCCCCCCACCCCTGTTTTCACACTAGATGAGCACACACAAAAGCTTATGGGCAAAAGTGAAAGAACAGCTCCTTTTGTAACCCAGCCAAATTGTTGTTATATAAATGCATTGTTATCGCACAAGTTAAACGCTGGGCCCTTCAGTACAGGAAAAGAAAGAAAGCTCTTTTCCTCATAGCTATCTCCCTTTCCCCCACCCCCTACCTACAATGGATGGTCTATATCTGAAGCGTAACACATGGCTGACCTCCCTGCTCAGATTTACAGCAATCCAGATTCCTGAACATGCTATTTCTCTATCAGTAGGAGAGCTGGAAAACAATGCAGAGTGCAACTTCAAAGAGTGATATGGCATAATGCATAACAACGTGGAAAGCCAGCTCTGTGCTCTGCACCATAAATTACCAAACTTTGCTTCCAAACATGCTATTGAGTTTTATGAAGGAATTTAGATGGAAATAGTTTTGTTTGGGTTACTCCCCCCCCCAATTATCTTTCATTTGCTGGAACCAATAAGTCTTTCTCCTGTTGTTGTTTTTTGCTTTCACCACCAGAGAGGGGTTTTAAAACACACTTTGTAGCAGAAAGTAACCACTGTTAATAATCACCAGGCATATTTCTGATACCAGCATAGATCATAGCTGCCAAGTTATCCCTTATTTTAAGGGATTTCCCCTTATGCTGAATAGGCTTCCTCGCGAGAAAAGGGAAAACTTGGCAGCTATGGCATAGATTATAAAGCCCCATAGGCAAATCTTCTTCACATTGCCTGTAACCTGAGAGGCCAAGGAACCCTCAAAATTTAAACATTTCCTTGCAAGGGCAAGTGAAAATAGATTTTGAAACAGTGCAGTTGTTGAATCTGAAGGTGTTCATCCAGGCACAGAAGGATCCCTTCTGTGAACAAAGAACTCTGAGCCAGGGGAGACTCCCACTTAAATGGAAGAAAGGGTTTCCTTGGTTTCGCCCTCCCCTTTCAGTCCCTATACTATCATCAGCACTGGTCCAAAAATTCATCTCAAGTTTCCAAAGTGGATTTTCAGGTTACTACAAGGGAGAGAAGGAATCAACAAATAAAAACACTTCCTCTCCCTTCTGTTGGCAGGCATTTTGGAATCACCCCAAAGTTCTTCAGTAAAGCAAGATATGTAGTACTTAATATACTAAGTAACATAGAGATAGTAATATAGAGTAACATAAGTAACATAGAGAAAGCACGTCAAAGTGCAAGTAGATAAATAGGTACCTCTCCAGTGGGAAGCTAAACGGCGTTTCCGTGCGCTGCTCTGGTTTTGCCAGAAGCGGCATAGTCATGCTGGCCACACAACCCGGAGAAACTGTCTGCAAACAAACGCTGGCTCCCTTAGCAAGTAAAGCGAGATGAGCGCCGCAACCCCAGAGTCGTCCGTGACTGGACTTAACGGTCAGGGGGTCCCTTTACCTTTTTAACATAGAGAGTATCCAGTTGATATTGTGTGCTCAGAGAGAAAGCTCAGGGAAGTTTGCTTTTATTGCAGCTTGCTGTGAAGATTCACAACAGCTTAGCTTTAAGAAGAAAATGATATTTTTATTTATTGATGAGGTTTTTTTTTATTAGCATAGCTCCCAGAGCAAAATGCACACACACAGAGCATAAAATAATAATAAAAAACCCATAACAAGAACCTGAAACACAGTTTTTAAAACTGAGCAGCCCAGATTGGGAAAAACAAGTTGTTTAAAATATGCTTATCGCTGGGATGGTAGTAAAGAGAGTGCCATGCTTTTTAAAAAATAAATAAAGGGGGGATGGGCATTCTTTTTCCTTTTTAAAAGAATTAAGTATCCGTGATTCCTGGAGCTGGACTAAATGAGAATGGATATTTTAAGATGAATGGCTGGTAGCTGCCATATTGCATTGTGAAGCGGAGCTATAGAAAAAGACATTCTTTTTCTTGCCTTAAAGTATCAGTCACTGTTGCTAAGTGTAATTTTAAGTGTTTTTTTTAAAAAAAGGAATATTTCAGCCTAGGGCTTTTTGGGGAAGGGGCTGCTTGGTCTCTCAAGGACCAACCACTAGCAATTTGTTTTGAAGGTGACCTGAGAACAATGATATACAGAGAGGGAGGTAGTGAAAGGTTTGTGGAAAACCAGGGACTCACCTGGGCAGTAAGCAAAAAGGAAATAGATAAACAACCTTCTTTATTTCTGTATTTGGGAAGTGGATCCACCTGCCCTAGTCAGGAATCACAAGATTCCAACAGAAGTTGGCAACGGTCTGCATCCCCATACTGTCTCACTTGGAATTGTAGCGTTTCTCTCTGAAAATACAATAATAAACCAATGACCTTGGGATATGCAGTGTGTGTGTGAGAGAATAAATCAGAAATATATTCTGATAGGGTTCCTTTACTTCTTCTTTTTCATAATAGAAGGTAAGCTGCTTTTTGCTTCCAGTTTCTCCTTGGTCTCCTTTTTTTTAAAAGTGGGAAGCTGGATGGCAGTAGCATCAATTAGATTACTGGTGGTTTACCTTGATTAGTTAGGTGAAAACGGTTGTGTTCTGTACTTCATCTCCACGATGTCAAATAGGAAGAGTAATTTGTCTTAATTGGATTATAGCTCTCTTCATTTCTATGACATGGTGAAGTGTTGTTTTTGGTTTGCCAGGTTCAAACCTAATTGCCTTTCAGTGCTTGTTGAGAAAATGGAAAGTGAAAGACCAGAGGAGATGGCCCAGCTCTTTTATTCTAGAATTCTGAGGACAAGTAAGTAAGTATATGGTTCAATAAGTTGATCTTAAGATCCTTCAGGTTAGAGCTTCACACCTGCCATTGTCATATAGTATCTTAGCAAGGCTTCCCATTGGAAAAGGCAAATTTAATACTAAAATGAAAGAGATAAACAACGGCAGTGGGGGAACGCCCTGCCACCTTGAACCTTGTTAAACTTTTACTTTTGAAATAATCAGTTTTACTTTCATCCATCAGTTGTGAGGAGGAGGACTTGTAGGGAAGAAAACAAGCTGTGCCCTTGCTATCATGTACTTTGACTCTTTGGTGGATTAGGGGTGGGAAGAGAACTTGTCTGAACTTTCTCTTTCTGTTTATAAGCAAATTAGTAAAGTATTAGGCAGTTATCAAACAAATCACAAGCAGTAAAGAAGGGCTGAAACATGGTTTTGGAAAGTATAATTTGTACAAACAGACAGGTTTGTACATTTACAAATGTTTTATATCTTCTGTTTGTAGAGGAAGATAATCATTATATCTTCTGAGCTCAGTTTAGAAGGCAAGAATCCACAAAATCTGACACAGCAATGACAGATCTTACCCTAACTCTTCCTCTATCCAGTAGTTGTTGAATTCTGAGACGAGGTCACAAGGGCATTAATTTAGTTCTAGCAAGGTGTGGGAAATGGTATTTGAAACTGTATATATAAAGAATGAACAGCCAGCTTGAATCAGTGGAGCAGCATTGGTTGCTAAAAAGGAAGTATTGGTGCAGTTCACATGTCATATTAAACCGGAGTTTGTGTCAAACTTTGCTTGCTTTGTTAACCAGGTCAGTTGAGTAATTGGAAGGGTAAAACTAATTCAGGCATATATGCCTAGATATTAGTGTCAGTCAACTTAGCAGCCAAGGAAGGAGAAGGAGGAGCATATAAAAATCAAAGTACAGGAGAAAGGTATGAAGAAATATGAGGAAAGTTTGTGTAGGTATATGGCAACCCCCAAAATGCTGAAGGACACATGACTATGACATCCATATATTGATAAGAAGTTACAATAGTATAGGCAAAGTATTATTACAATTACAAAGTATACGTTTGAGCAAGGCTTATGGACCCCCCCCCACATATAGTACAAGAATTATAATTGTGATTGTTGTATAGTACTGTGCCCTTGCATGTGATTTTTGTAGTGAAAGTATGAATGTAAAGGTAAAGGGACCCCTGAGCATTAGGTCCAGTCGTGACACGACTCTGGGGTTGCGGCGCTCATCTCGCATTATAGGCCGAGGGAGCCGGCGTATAGCTTCCAGGTCATGTGGCCAGCATGACAAAGCTGCTTCTGGCGAACCAGAGCAGCACACGGAAACGCCGTTTACCTTCCCGCTGTAGCGGTACCTATTTATCTACTTGCACTTTGACGTGCTTTTGAACTGCTAGGTTGGCAGGAGCTGGGACCGAGCAACGGGAGCTCACCCCATCACAGGGATTCGAACCGCCGACCTTCTGATCGGCAAGCTCTAGGCTCTGTGAAAGAACACTTTAATTAAAGGCAATTTGTATTAATATTTTTCCTTATTCTTTCGCTGTTCTCTTTGTCCCTTTCCTTTCCCACCCATTTCCACTGCCTCTGTCCCAGGCGTTGGTGCTGATACTTGACAAGTACGCAGTCGGTGGAACTGTGGAAACAGTTTTGCCCTGGAGGGCATAGGAGAGCAGCCACCCTGCTTTAGGAAAGGCTGCTTTACAGCAATGTGACTGGGTACTTAATGTGCTCACCTTTAACCAGCTATGAATAATTGTTTGGGAAAGGTGCAGTTTCCTAGGACTTTAAAAGAAGCTCTCCCTCTTCCTTTTACATACTCATGCATTGTACCACTGTTTTGTCTTAAGAAAATACCCACATCAAGCTGAGTTTTGCAAACAAAGCCAAGCCTCTTCAGTTTGCATGTTACAGAGCCAGGCACTGTAGCTTGAATGTGTGGTTTGCTTAGGTCATAAAGACGTAAAGGCTGCAGATTTTGGCCCTGAAACCTCTGGAAGAGAAGATGGAATATGCATGTGGCTCGCCTGCCTGGTGTTGGTATTGTATTTTGCCTGCCATCCAAAAACGAAACAAAACAAAACAAAACAAACGACCCCAAACCCCCAAACCAACCCCACCCAATAGTCCCATTTTTCCTTTCCCTCCCTAACACTGAAGGTAACTGGCTACTTAACTGGCCATCAATAGTTGTTTTTGTGTGCGTGTGTGGTTTGTGACAATATGATTACCTGTATTTGAAGAAGCTCAGTAGCCCCTATTGCTGATGAAACCCACTAGCAGCAGAAAGGGTTTATTGTGTGCTAATGGATTTTCTTTCATGAGCCATTGGGCTACTTTTGCACAAGTAGCTGCTAATCACCAGCCATAAAGCTTGCTTCAAGACCTGCCAAAGAGGAAGTGCCTCTGCCAGCAACCTCCAGGGAGGTCATCTTGTTTGGGCACCCGGACTGGGCATCAGTTTTACTGCAGAAGATAGGAACTTGTGTGTGTGTGTGTGTGTGTGAGAGAGAGAGAGAGAGAGAGAGAGAGAGAGAGAGAGAGAGAGAGAGCCTGTGTGATGGGAGCCAAGAATGGTGCTCAGTGTGGCAGCCCAGTACACAAAACCCCTGAGAATAATTCCTGGCCTGGAGCTCTCAGATGTACATGTTGTTATTAATGTAGAGCAGGGATGGCCAACTCCCAAGAGACTGCGATCTACTCTCAGTGTTAAAAACTGGCAATGATCTACCCCCTTTTGGGGGCTCCAGGTCAAAGTTGTTGAGCTTCTTTTAGGGAAGAGGAAGGCCCATTTTTTTTAGGGGTTCAGGTCTAAATTGTGTAGCTTTTTTTAGGGAGGAGAAAAGCCAGTGATCTTCCAGTGATCTACCACAGACGTCCAGTGATCTACCAGTAGATCACGATCTACCTGTTGGACGTACCTGATGTAGAGTAAGCCCAATTTAGCTTTCCTTTCTAGATACCCCTTCCTTTAGTGGACCTGTTCAAGTGGGTGGTTAGGATGCTCACTGCACCAACAAAATGAGGAAGCCGGAAGCTTGTCAGAGGGATAAGAATGAGCCTGCAGTGTGCTTGAGTTTGAAGGAATAAGACTAGTTGCCTTTCCAAAGCAATTGGTTTCTAATGCAGCATTTCATTGCATTTTAATATGGGCTGGGCACCATGGTAGCTTATAGTCCGTTAAATGCCTCGACTTGCCATTTACTCCAGCAGAGGAAAAGACAGAGAGCGAGTGAGCAGGAAAGTGGTTTGAGTTCATTTCCAGTCGCAGGTCCAGTCGCAGACGACTCTGGGGTTGCGGCACTCATATCTCTTTACTGGCCGAGGGAGCTGGCGTACAGCTTCCAGGTCATGTGGCCAGCATGACTAAGCCGCTTCTGGCGAACCAGAGCAGTGCATGGAAACATCGTTTACCTTCCCACCGGAGCGGTACCTATTTATCTACTTGCACATTGACGTGCTTTTGAACTGCTACCGGTAGGTGGGCAGGAGCAGGGACTGAACAACGGGGAGCTCACCCCGTTGCGGGGATTCGAACCGCCGACCTTCTGATCGGCAAGCTCTAGGCTCTGTGGTTTAGACCACAGCGCAACCCATGTCCCTGACTCATTTCCACATAGCCAAGTGCTAAAAAGACCTGGCTATGTTGTATAATAATAATAATAATAATAATAATAATAATAATAATATATTTATTTATTTATATCCCGCCCATCTGGCTGGGCTTCCCCTGCCACTCTGGGCGGCTTCCAACAAATATTAAAATACATCAAATATCACAGATTAAAAACTTCCCTAAACAAGGCTGCCTTTAGGTATTTTCTAAATGTCAGGGAGTTGTTTATCTATCTGACCTCTGATGGGAGGGTGTTCCACAGGGTGGGTGCCACTACCGAGAAGGACCTCGGCGCTGGACCTCAGTGTCCGGGCAGAACGATGGGGGTGGAGACGCTCCTTCAGGTATACTGGACCAAGGCCGTTTATCAAGAACCTCTACTAGCCTTGGGCAGGGGGACATTTTGAACCTACTTTTAAGTCTGCTTAGTACATAACTCTGTTTTGCCATTAATCAATACATAACTTAATATGCCATCAACAACATATTCAGGGCAACAGGTTGGGGAAGGTTGGTGCAGAGGAGCTGGTGTAGTATTAATTCTACTTGCTGTCTTGTTCATATGCTACCCAAGAGCTTTTGCTAGCTTGCACACTCATTTTCATTCTGGGCTGCACTTTGCTCTGGAGTGAACCTGATGAACTGTTTAACCTAATTACCATCTGAGGGATTTATTTGACTCCCAACTGGGGAAGCCAGGAAAAGCCATAGTTTGATTTAACAGAGATATTTTCATTTCAACAGCTCTGAAGAATTCTGAATTCCACCATTTCCCAAGAGGCTTCCTCATTAGGAAACAGAAACCCTCTGTCATACTAAATGAGAGTCTTGCATGGATCTGCCCCTTGAGGTGTGCAGTCATGCTGTTTGAAAGCTTTACATGTGTTTCTGTAGGGTGAACATTTATTTTGAATGATGTTAACGCAGTCTAAGGAACAGTTATTGTAAGTATAATAATACTTATAATAATAATAATAACCATCAACAACATTTTCCAAGGATTTTCTAAAAATGTTTTTCAGAGTTTCTTGTTTCTTTCTGTGCATATAAACATTGATAGGCTAGATTTCAGCCCTTTATAGTTTGGGATCTAAAAGCTAACCCAGAGTATTTCTGGCAGTGCTGTTTATAATCATTTGGAACGTTAAAAAGCAAAAAGAAACTAGCTGGTATTTTTGATTCACCTTCCAATGCTGTAACTGAGTTGAAGAGCATCCCCCCCCCAACTAAGAAAGTAAGCACACCAGGGTCATCAAAAGAATTGTTCTGCTTCCAGAAACAGAATATTGACCTCCTCCCACCCCATTGCATGTGCTTATGATTTCCATTTAGCTTAAAAATAACTGTCAATAGAGTTGTTCCTATTCTATGTTCTCAATAAAGAAATACAGTATGCTTTGGCTGAGCCAACAAACAATGGTGTATCTTAAGAACACAGGAAAAGTCCTGATGAATGAGACCGAAGGGCCATCTTGTCAAGCATATGTTTTAATAGGTTCAACCAGGTATTTATGGGAATGTGAGAGCAATAGCTCTCTCCTCTTGTTATTCTCCAGCAAGTGACATTTTGAGATAATAATAATAATAATAATAATAATAATAATAATAATAATAATAATATATTATTTATACCCTGCCCATCTGTCTCCCCCGCCACTCTGGGTGGCTTCCAACACACATCAAAATACATTAAAATATCACAGACTAAAAACTTCCCTAAACAGGGCTGCCTTTAGGTATTTTCTAAATGTCAGGTAGTTGTTTATCTCTCTGACCTTTAATGGGAGGGCGTTCCACAGGGCGGGTGCCACTACCGAGAAGGCCTTCTGCCTGGTTCCCTGTAGCTTTACTTCTCGCAGTGAGGGAACCGCCAGAAGGCCCTCGGCACTGGATCTCAGTGCCCGGGCTGAACGATGGGGATGGAGACGCTCCTTCAGGTATACTGGACCAAGGCCGTTTAGGGCTTTAAAGGTCAGTACCAACACTTTGAATTGTGCTCTGAAACGTACTGGGAGATCCTGAAGGTAGCATACAGCTATGACAAGCATCCCTTGACAGATTTATCCTCATGGCTTTGTCTAATCTCCTTTCAAATATTATAGCCATCTAAGTTGGTGACCAACATTTCAGCTTGTAGTGGCAGATTCCAGTTAGCTTGTGTGCTGTGTGAAGGAAGTATCCTTTTTGTCTGTTTTGATTCTCCTACCCTTCAGCTTCATTGGGTCCACAGGATTCTAGTTTTCTGAGAGAAGGAGAACACCCTTCTCTCTGCTTGTGTTCTTCACAGAACGTGTAGCTTGTACACTTCCTCGACCATCTCCCTTCCAAAACCTCAAACTTTGCAAACTTTCCTCACAGGGGAATTGTTCCAGACCCTTTATGATTCGGGTCACCCTTTTCTGAACCTTTCCCAGCTCTACAATATCACATTTGAGGTGTTAAGATTTGTAGGACGCTTCACAGCAAAAAAGATAAAAGCAGAATAAAAAGCAAGCTCTAACAATAATAAAGTCAATAGAACCAACTCCAAAACCACACATCCAAGCTCCAGAAGTACACGGTATTCCAAGTGAGGTTACACCACTAATCTGTATAAAGGCGTTATGATATTGGTAGCTTTACTTCAGTCCCTTTCCTAATGATCCCCAGCATGCAATTTGTGTCCCAAAACAAAACCCATAGAGGATTTTCCAGCCTTTGCACTGAGTTGTGGATAGTCTGGGAGGAGTTCAACATTTCGCTACTATGATTGCTCCTTCAGTGTAAGCATTTCTGGACGATCTCCTTCTCCTGTTGGGGGTTCTCCTGACCTTCCCAGAGCTGATGGAGAGGGTGCAGTGGAGCAGAAGGAGAGAACGCCCCCTTACGCTCGTGAGACTTGTGCGGGCTCTGGCTAGCACAACGGTTTAGTTAAATCCAGACCTGTATCTGGAAGGACAGACTGGCGCACAAAGTGAATCAGCCAAGGGGCGCATAGCACAGCACCGTGTACCATGTGTGGGAGAGTGGGTAGGTAGATAATGCACATGAAGATCTACTTTGCCTGTCTACGTGGCATTGTCGTATTGACCGTGTGCAATAGGGTCACATGAGTTTCCTTGTGTGGAAGGCAAAGCACTTTGGTTTTCTGTATGAGGCATGGGGAGTTTCAGTGTGGGCATTAGGTCACTGGAAATGGAGTAGGAGTTGTGTGAGAAAATATGAGAAAGAGGCCACGAAAACTCAGCAGTTCCCATTTCAGCAGTTGGGAGATGAGTGAGCTTTTTGGAGAAGGAGAAACCAAAACGTGTTGTGTGTGTTTTTGTGTGTGTGTGTGATTTTTTTTAAACCAAAGGCATGAGCTCTTTTCTTTGGAGTTCCCCTGTTTATTTTAATGACCATTTTGTGGCTGTGAATGAGTCATACTGTGGTGTGGAGAAATGACTGACCATGTGTCAGCTGCACGTTATCTTAAGGCTCTGGTTAATTCTTGTTTTGTTGTGGTCCGATTTAGCAACTCTGCAAATGGGATTCTCTTGTTAATGGACCTTAATCAGAAGAGTATTACTAGATATTACGAGGCTTTTAAAGCAGCATGGGGCTTTGCTGAAATCCTCATTGGATAACTTGTGCTCCCCCCACCACCTCTTCCTGCTCCTGTTTGTGATTGGAACTCATTGAAGAGCTACTGCCCCAGTGATGGAGGGGGGTGGCTTTAGAGACTCTGTACATGATAGGGTGGCATAGCATAGTGGCTAAGAGGCTGAGCTATCTCAATCAGGAAATCACATGGAAAGGCCCCAAATTTCAATTTATGGCTGCAGTTCATTGACATTGGAGCCTGGTGCAAAGTAACTTCCATCTCATCCTTTTTTCTTTTTTAAAGGTAACATTCTCAATATGGCTTGTTTTTTAGAGAAGCACTTCGTTGTGTGTGTGTTTTAAACAAACCTGTCCATTGCATTTAAATAAAAAAAGTGTTAGGCTAAGTGCAAGCGAATGGGTAATTTTAAATTTGTACAGGTAGGTAGCTGTGTTGGTCTGACGTAGTCGAAACAAAAAATTAAAAAAAAATCCTTCCAGTAGCACCTTAGAAGTTTCTGAAGAAGTGTGCATGCACACGAAAGCTCATACCAATGACAAACTTAGTTGGTCTCTAAGGTGCTACTGGAATGAATTTTTTTTTGTTTAAATTTGTATTTTGCTCTGTTTCACTGCATTTGGGTTTTTTTTTAAACCAACAGATATAACTAAAGTAAGGGCTCCCTGTGACTATATAACACTGCACAGCTCTTCCTCCAAGCTGAAAGATCCCTCATTTCTCACTGGTAGCAACATTTACCAGATTAGAAGCTTATCACAGGAAATTACATCTGACGAAGCATGCCAACTCATTTTTAAATGCTAACCAACACCAGTATTTTAATCAACAACGAACAAAAGAAACAACCCATGGCTTTTATTGGGTTTGGGCTCTGAACACTGTTCTGATCAGTTGATCTTGTCTTGTTGCTACTGTACTCTCAACAGAAGGGCAGACTATTAAATCTGTTTTGTTTTAATTGCCTTTGGTCAAAGTGCAGGCTTAAGAATTGGCTCTATGTCAAATGCAAAGTGTTTAATTAATTAAAGAGGAAAAGGGGGTTCTGTTGCTCAAGTGGCACATAACCACTTCTCCACCCTAGTCATGCCATTGCATAATTAAAGGACATAGATCAGTGTATTGTTTGTTGCATTACAGATTGGGTGCCACACTCCATTTAAATTTCAATTTCCATGTACTGTATGGATCTCTTAGCCAAGCTAAAAGCCCTTTAGTTTGATAGTGGGAAAGATGCATTACCCAGAGTGGCTTCCATCTCTTGATCTTGCTGAGCACAACCAAGACACAAATTGGCTTTATAGGTGATTACTGTTGAGGATGATATAGTCCAGTCTGAAGATGTAAATATGCCACAGTCTATGACCTATTATAGCCTTCTTGTTTCATTATTTTAACACACAAATGAGGAGGATTTTCAGAGGACACTCTGCTTACTTTGGTTTTTACTCATTTGTGTAGTGTGTGTGTGTGTGTGTGCGTGCACGTGCACACACACACACACACACACACACACACACACACTTACATGGACCAAATCATCCTGAGTAGGCTGACCTGAGGCTGATTTCAGCATTGTAGAAGTACAGCATATGTTGATGTCAGTTTTGAGCCAAGGTGTCTGATGCTGGTGGGAACATGAGGCCCAGTGCAATACACACTTCAGCATTGTGTAACCAGAGGGGTAAAATCAGCAGTAAAAAGAGAACAGAAAGAGCAGTCTGTACTGGAGCAGGACGGTGTGGTTAGCAAGATGACAGGACACCTACAAGGTGCCATATTAGATTAAGCACTTTGGATGATTACTTTTCTCTTTGCAAACTAGCACATGCCAGAATTCATTAATGAAAAGCTAGGCAGCAAGAGCAGGCTGAGAGAAAACAGGATCTACCCATTTCAATAGAATATATAATAAATAGCTGGATCTGTGCCTTTGGTACTGAACATATGGTATGGGCCATTTCTCCTACCTTCCTTCCTTTTTTTTTGCAAAAGAGGTGGTCCTGAAGCTCTGTACTTTGACAGCAGAACCTCTGTTCAGAAATAGTACCTATTTGGAGCAGATCCACTGCTCACAGAGAGTGAATTACTCCAGCATGTCAAGTTTTCCTTACTTGAATTCTTTGGTTGTGAGACAAAGGAGCTCCCTATGTCAGAGATGATGCTTTATAATAACATTCTCTGGGCAAAAAGGGGGAAATTTTAGAGTACTGATTGATGACATATTTGCAGAATATGTCTGCATTTAGAAATTTTAGCCGTCTAGTGATTCTGTGTTACGTTTTACTGTGTTGTAGCCTTAAATCCATCCTGGGGATTATCATTCATGCTTCTGAGGTGTCAGCAGTAAAAGTGGGTCACAGAAGATTTATATGTGCTTATTTAAGTTCATGTTGCTTCTATCCATTAGAGATCCTAAAAAGTGCATGCTACAGCCACCCTTTGATATTTAAAATAGGACAAGCGTAATGTAAGAATTTTCACTGCAATATGAATTAATTGCACATACAGGGCATTGCTTCTAAATGCCTTTTCTCATAGAGTTGGAGTGTTGAGAGTGAAAAACTTGAGAGCCATGGTTTGGAAATAAATGGATTTTTCTGCTGCAACAAACACCAGAGGCTGTGACTAGGCCCAATGTTTCCAGAAGGGCCTATCAGGGCTCATGCAATAATCATTAATTATTGCTATTTTAACCTCCTCCCCACCTGCTGCTCTGAAGGAATGCCCAGAGTGAAATGTCGACAGCACCTGCTACCTTTATTACCCCAGAATGCCTCTGAACCCAATATATACTACTTTGGTGCCCATAGGCCTTCTCAAATAATAAAAATGGCAACTTGCAGTAGCCTTTACGCTGTATTGAACATTGATGGCAGACATTCCCATCACTGCCCCTGGTCAGCCCACAGGGGCTGGGGGCAGGCTGTGAGCAGCAGTGGATATGACCTGCAGCACAAACTTGAAATACAAAGTGGATTGGCTACAGAAGCCTTTGCTGTTTTCATTTATTGGGTGGTGGGGTGCATTTGTGTGTGTGTGTGTGTGTGTGTGTGAGAGAGAGAGAGAGAGAGAGAGAGAGAGAGAGAGAGAGAGAGAGAGAGAGAGAGAGAGAGAGAGAGAGAGAGAGAGAGAGAGAGAGAGAGAGAGAGAGAGAGAGAGAGAGAGGATCAATCAGGGTGGTGATAACGCAAGGCCCAGAAATAAGTCTACCAAAGGCCCCAACAAACTCAGGGCTGATCCTGATTCTAACAATAAAAATACCACCACTTGGCCCAGTAGGAAGGACAATGATTTTTCTTGCATGGCTCAGTCATTAATTCCTTTCTACGAGCATTATAGTTCAGCAAGCTTTTTCCAGCATAACAGCAGTCCTATAGTACTGATATGTGGAAAGCAGAGGTGGAAAAACCTACTATGCACATCCTATGCTGCCTTAACAAATAAGCATTTGAGCAGAGAGACAGTTTCCTGAAATATGCATGGATTCCCCCCCTCCACCCCCACTTTTGCAGTCTGTGTTCCTGGATGGGTTATATTTTGTTGCAGGCAGCAGTTTGTGTGCTATCGTTGAAAAGAAGTGCATGTAGCAAGTCAGCATTTTAGCAAGTCTGTTAGGTACTCTTGAGGCTATTTCTCAGCTTGAAAGTAGCTCTTCATTTATGTTTAATGCTGAATTTCCTGGCAGTATTTTTGTTTGGGGTGGTGGGGAGGGAGAAGCTTGACATCTGTACTGTTCCTTTTGGAAGTTCTGATAGGGAATACAGTAGATGACAACGCCGAGCAATAAATTAAAAAGAACCTTTCAAGTGTAGGTCCGTAGCACAAGGTTTGGCGTTTTAACTTTGGCATTCTTTACTTCAAAGGAAAGAAGATACACGTGCAAGTGATTTTGTGGAAATCAAAACGGGAAGAGGCCTTACTTCAGTAGAAAGAACCAAAGTAGATGTGATGATAAATGTGTCGCTGGAAGTCTTCTTCTTCTTCTTCTTCTTCTTCTTCTTCTTCTTCTTCTTCTTCTTCTTCTTCTTCTTCTTCTTCTTCTTCTCCTCCTCCTCCTCCTCCTCCTCCTCCTCCTCCTCCTCCTCCTCTTCCTCCTCCTCCTCCTCCTCCTCCTCCTCCTCCTCTAAATAGGGTGGATGGGGGGACGATGACGACAACCGCATCAGGACCATGGACAAGTTTAGCCCTTTCTTCCTGTGCTGTGATCCGAACAAAAAAGTCACACTGTTCAGATGGAAAACTCTTGTTGGCCACAGCTTGGGAATTTTCATCAGGATCACAGCACAATAAGGGTTAAAAAAATCCCCACACCCTGCAGTCCTGATCTTGTCCCCCCCCCAACTGAACTATTTAGTGTTCTGGGTTTCTTTTTTAGTTTATAAGGAACAACTGCCTGTAATGCGCCAATGCCCCATCTGAATTGGCCTTAAAAGAAGATGCTATACATGCAGAAGATACCCCAGATTTGATCTCTGTCTGGCATACTCTGTTAAAAAGGTAGAAGGGCTAGGGTGGGCTTCCTGAAACCTTGGAAAGCCATGGCCATCGCCAGGCTTGGTGCAATGATTGAATGAACTTCCAACAACAGCAAGGTATGTGAGCAGCAGTGGAGGGCTGGGTGTTTAGTTAGAGCTGTGCCAGAGCTGGCTTGATTATAATTTTGCATCCTCTCACATCCTGAAATGTGGAATACAACTTGTGGTTCAAGGTGGCATTAAGAAGTGATGGTATCATTTGTTGGGCAGCGCGGATGTGGTGTGAATTGACTTCCTTGGTAAAACCCCTTCCCACCAAAGTGTGCAAGGGAACAGCAGAATTTTTGAAGGAGTAAGCGCTTTGCAGTAATTTTCTGAACCCGAGGGTTTGGTGAAATTAATTAATATTTAATTAAAGAAGAACTAAATTTTAGAAGATAAAAATAATAAACGGGATTTTTTTATCCAGCTCATTGTTGGAATACAAGGTAGAGATAAGTAGTTTGATTGTTGTGAACTCAAACATGGAAGTTTTGCCAAAAACCAGAAACTTTTTGAAATCTTGCCAGGCTGAGATTCCAGGGCCTGAGAGTTGGAGTCCGGGGAAGAGCCTGCCCCGTTGCAGTGCTGCGGCGGGCTCTTCTGCTGCAGGCAGCTCTCTGCTGTGAGTTCGGGGGCAAGAGAGCCAGCAAGGGGCTGAGGCGGTTGGCCGACTCTGCCCTCCTGTGTGCCTGGGATTGGCATAGGGCCATGGAGAGGCCCGCCCAGAGCGTGCTGCCACTCGACGAGGCATCCGGCCTTGCGCTCCTCTGTGCCCTGCTCTACCCTGCCTGCGCGCCTCAGCGGCTGGCCCAGAATGTGCTGCCCCCCCTAAAAAAAAGCTCGACAACTCTGGGCATCTGAGAGGGCGGGGCGCCATGTGGATTTTTGTACCCCGGCGCCGCATATGCTTAAGACAGCCCTGTGCAGCTGCCAGAAGGGAAGTGAATTTCACAGCTTCTGCGCCCATTTAGACAGAAGCTGTAGTGTAGCCTAATTTCACCTGTAAACTGTAAAGAATAATAAAAATAAAAAACCCATATCCTTTCAGCTGTGGCATGAAATTGAATTAGTTTACATATTAGCTATTTCTCTGAAAGATGTCATAAAAGGTAATTGAGTTGTAGAATTAGATGAAGCGGATGATGAGAGGGAATCTAGGCACACTACTGAGCTGATGAAACCCTGGCAATGTTTATACGCAGTTCAGGGTAATTCATACCTTGTTGGCACAGCAAATGCCGGCTGGCTGCAATAATTCAGAGTTGTAAGTGCTTGCGTCTTTACTCCACTTCTCTTCTGATGAAATCAGCAGAACGGTGGCATTCAGAAGAGGAGACCATGTTGACTTTTTGTTTTGTTTTGTTTTAAGAAGAGCTTTGGGAATAGAGCAATTCAGCTAAAGGCTAAATGAACCAAGCAATAACACAGCACTTCTACACTGTAGGCATTTTCGTGTTCATTCCCTCCACAAAAGCCAGATGTGTGCAGTTAAAACTTACCGCCTGGCTAGCATGGCACTGCTCATTTTTCTAGGGAGACCACCTTAGCTACTGTGAATAGAGGTTTTTGTGCTGGGATCTTTGTGCTGTTCCCAATGACTCATTCTATAGTGGAAAGTGGAATTGGATCTTTAATGGAAAATGTTAGGGCTGAGTTGGATATTTTGTCAGATTCTGCTTTCATCTCAAAAGGTTGCCCTTTGGGAAAAGTGGAAATTTTTGTCAATGCCCTCCTTCCCTATGTGAGAAATGGAAGCAGCTTCCTGCCCTTGGAGATGTGAGGTTTCTTGTGAAACCCTAAATCAGGGTTGAGGAGCCTTTTTTCACCACATTCCCTTCCAGATAAACTTCCGGGGGCCACATGGAAGTGGTGCGTGAAGCCAGAGCCAACCATGGTTGGAGCTATGAAAGTAAATTTTAGCTTTGTACAGTAGGCTGGTCTCTACACACGCTCATACATCTCTCTCCCTGCCCCAGACAAGCAAGAGGCACTATCGAAGACACCTTCCATCCAGACAAAAACATTCAGAATGCAAAGCAGGGTTGAATGTGTCCTGGAAGAGAGTATGTGGCCTGGGGAGGGTTGTGAGGGCCAGATAGAGAGACACGGGTGGCACATTGGATTAACCCTCCCCCAGGCCTGAGGTTCACTCCCTTTGGACTACATGCAGAGTTGTTGTTGTTGTTTAGTCTTTTAGTCGTGTCTGACTCTTCGTGACCCCATGGACCATAGCATGCCAGGCACTCCTGTCTTGCACTGCCTCCCGCAGTTTGGTCAAACTCATGTTGGTGGCTTCAAGTACACTGTTCAACCATCTTGTCCTCTGTCGTCCCCTTCTCCTTGTGCCCTCAATCTTTCCCAACATCAGGGTCTTTTCCAGGGAGTCTTCTCTTCTCATGAGGTGGCCAAAGTATTGGAGCCTCAGCTTCACGATCTGTCCTTCCAGTGAGCACTCAGGGCTGATGCAGAGTTAGCTGTGTAGAATCTTCAGCCTTGGCTGCTCAGCCACCAGCCATGAAGCTTTTCAAGGGGAAGATGCTGTTCAATTCCTGGCCAGATCACTTATGGACAATCCCCACCCATAATGGGCTCAACAAGTGATGGGAGCAGGAAGTTCCTGGCCATCAATATCAATTGGGCTTCTTTTCAAATAAGCATGTTGGAAGATGACATGGCAGGCTTACCAGATCTAAATTTTGCACAAAACTCTTCTTAGTTAGGTGCCAGGAAACCATACAAATTACCTGCTTCATGATCATCTGTTTACAAAGCCCTTGCAATAGTAGCACCGGGGGGTTGGAGCAGATGAAGGACATTCGTATGTGTTTTATCAGTTTGAGTTGCTAGCCAGACCAGACTGTGCTATTGCAGCAAGAATCCTAGGAGGCTCAGTCGCAGCTGACATGCGTCCTAGTTCTGTTGGACAAGGCGCTTACACCTCAGCTTCTCGTGGATTCTTCTTGTGGTGCTTATGCTTTATGCTTGAACGATATGCCACGAATGCTGTGCATTAGGCAGATCGATGTTTTCATTGATACCCATCAGAGTTAAAGACTCTGCCTGCCCGAAAAACTATTTAAAAATGCTTTTATGTATTGGAATACATGCCATGGGGAATTACATTTTTTGAAATTATATTTGCACACCTAATTTTCAGATTTCTCGTTCTTTCTGTCACAGCAAGAGTTCTGCTGTTAGTTCTGATGAATAGTTTCTTGGGTTGTGTGTGTGTGTGTGTGTGTGTGTGTGTGTGTGTGTGTGTTTAGTGTACAGCAGGGGTCTACAAGCTGTGTCCCAATGTAGAATTCAAGGAAAAGGTGAAATATCCAAAGCTCCTTGTCGCGGTCACTCTGACCTGCACACCACCCCCGGACGTTTGACGGTCTATTGATGATGTGCCAACGACAAACTAAATACTTTCAGTCACTCACACACCTCAGACCAGGATATTGTAAAATAAACAAGATGGTTTATTGTATGTTCTTAAGCGTATTGGTTACTGTACAAAGCTTAAACGGTTTCAAATCACAGATGGTTCCTATACCGGCCTATTACCTCTAAATATGAATTACTGGCCTATTACCTCTAAATATAACTAATAATAATTATCACTAATCTCATAACACTGTATCCTGTCTGACTATCTCACTATCTAACAGCCACCTCAATAATAACCAGCTCTTATCTTCACACCAACTCTAACCTGACTGACTTCAACCAACAACTCCCTTCAACAACTCCTACTGACTCCAGGGGTGGGGTTTTTATACTCCCCCAGAGCCCTCCCCCCTGGGTTCTTAGAGTTCTATTAGGATTAACCCTCTATAACCTGGCTAACTTTAAGGCTGATCGCTACACTCCTGTTGATTATCCACTGCCATCTGAAGCATGGTGGGTTGGCATGGTGTTTTCAACTGTGGTGATCCACCCCACCCCACCCCAGAGAAGCCTTCCAGGTTGCCTCATTGCTCCCTACCTTGCTAGATGTGGATAATTTTCATGCCTGTCTGCAGGTCTAGCAATGGTGTTCCACTGTGAGACATTCCAATACAATGGTGCAGTGTGATTCACAGCTGCAAGTGTGTGGTACCTAAATATTAGGGTTATTATAGGGTGAAGCTCTACCTGTTAAATAGCAACTATAAAAATCCAATATTGGAAAATAAATTTTGGATCTCCTGTTCCTACTTGTATTTTCGGGGGACGGGGGGACGGACGGTCCATGCTTTTCACAGGTCTCAGGCACAGCCCATCACAATAAGTGAATTTTCATCCTTAAAGGATTGTATAACCAGTATGAAAAATGCTAGCTGCTTGATTCTAGTTTAATAAAGCATAAAGATGATTACTTTCTTCTCTCTCTCCCTCTTTTGTTTGTTGATAAGGTAATTATTTTGTGACTGTCTGAACCCTATGTTTGTAATCCTTCACCCGTGCTGCAATTACAGGAACAAAATATAAAATTAATACAGTTGAGCAATTTAATCTCATGGTAATTGTAGGCTTATGTGATCTGTGATTTGGAAATTGAACTGAATTTATTGTTCTTGGATTTGGATGGTTATTTAACTCTTCTGTGTTCCCCCCAGCAAGGTCATGGTTAATGTAAATGTGTATATTTTGATCAAGTGGATGCTTCTGTGTCAGCTGTACACCAACAGTTTAAAATGGTGATTAATGATGAATGCACCTTATCCGACAGTTCCGTAGAATTCCTTCATGTGATTCTTGTTTGCATAATGAAATGATGATCAACCTGATTCACACTGCATTTCAATCTGTATTCAAGGGTTTGTGTGTCTGCTTCTCCTTTCAGGGTAACTCTCTTGCATCACACTCAGCATGCCGTCCCCAAGTCACTTTTTATATTGTCTACACTAACTGGGAGCGGCTGTTCAGGTTGTCAAAAAACGAGATCAGTGCTACCTGGAGATCCCAAGGATTGAGTCTGGGACCTTTTGCAGGCAAAAGAGATTCTCAGTGATTGATCCATGGCCCTTCTGGGCAATGCACCACCACCAACAGATCTTCATCTGAGGATGAATATTTATTTCCAGGAGTTGTAGAGTTGTAGTAGTAGTAGTAGTAATAATAATAATAATAATAGTAAAAATTTATTATTTGTATCCCACCCATCCGGGTGGGTTTCCCCAGCCACTCTGGGCGGCTTCCAACAAAGATTAAAATACATTAAAAAGTATTTTGTAACTTGGCTTACAAAGCTTATTTATTCTCAGGGACATGGGAGAGCAAGTGGAGATCATTTTCAACATCAAAGCAGACTAAAAATGCAGGTTGGATTCCTGCTAGTTCCTCATCCTAGTATCTTTAGGGTCTCTGATCAGTAATCTTCATCCGGGGTGTGGCTTTGTTTTTTTTAAGCAATAGTATAAAGATCATTATTTTGGTTTCCAAGTTGTGCATGGAAGTTTCCATACATGACGAAGTCGATAATTTCCAGGTTTCTCTAGTGGCACATCCAGAAACAGAGATGCCTTCAGGCCAGAAAGCTGTGTTTCGTTTGGTCATGTTTTCTTTTCTGTTTCAGTTTCGGCAATTTCAGATCACATAGAGTTTCGTGTTTGGAGCCCTTTGGACTGTTGTTGCAGGAGCCTGAATTGTACTTTCTTTTACCCTGCGGATTCCAATTGAAGAGGCTGCTTTCAAGATATTAGCCCAAGCAAGCCTCTCTTAGTTTTTTTTTTTAAAGTTCTCTTTAGGCTGTTATTTGGCAGCTACGTTGCGTGGAAAATATTCCTGCCCTTTACATGATGATGTCATTTTTAATTACTAGTAGCGATGGAGGTAGGGTCGGGATAGAGAGATGCACAAATAGCCTGCAAGAACTGGAACGCTCTGCATAGTAATGTCCATCAGAGGAGGTCACCACAGATGCAGCGCTGTCTCAATGCTAACCACAGTTAACGGTCTGCCTTCTTTGGGAAAGTGTGGTCCTTTTCTGTTTTCCTCACTGATGTAAGTACAGTGGTGCCTCGCTAGACGAAATTAATTCATTCCAGGACTAAATTTGTCCTACGAAAATTTCGTCTAGCGAGGCACCGTTTCCCATAGGAATGCATTAAAAGTCAATTAATGCGTTCCTATGGGCTCCGGGGGAACTGGTGGCGGTGGCGGCGCCTGTTCTCTTGGCTCGGGGAAGGCAGGCAGGCGCTTCCCCGAGCCAAGAGAGCAAGCGCCGCTGCTGCCAACGACAGAGCCAGATTGGATGAAGCTTCAGAAGCTTCGTCGGATCCGGCTCTGTCGGGCGGGGTGGGGGAAAGGCGAAGGAACGATCCTGCGCCTCTCCCCCACCACTGCCAAGCCCCATGCCGGCAGTGCGTGGCGGGGGGCGACGATGGGAGGAAAGCTTCTCTCGTCATCGCCTCCCGCCTGCCTCCCCCGACATTGAGCGCAGCTTCGGAGGTCTCCGAAACTGCGCTCAATGCCGGCAGTGCGTGGCGGGGGGCGGCGATGGGAGAAGAGCTTCTCCCGTCACCGCCTCCCGCCTGCCTCCCCCGACATTGAGCGCAGCTTCGGAGGTCTCCGAAGCTGCGCTCAATGCCGGCTGTGCGTGGTGGGAGACGGCGACGGGAGAAGAGCTTCTCCTTGCCGCCGCCTCCCGCCTGGATTGGACACGAGGCGGGGAAAGACCTTTGCCTTCTTTCTGGGCTAGTGTTCCGCTGGTTTCTGCGGGTTCCCCCTCACTGCTCGGGGCAACCGGCAGAGACCAGTGGAAAACAAAGGGGAACCAGCCACAGCTGGAAGAAGGCAAAGGAAGATCAGCTGAGAGGCGCTGACAGCTGTCATCGCCTCTCAGCTGATCTTTCTTTGCCTTCTTCCCTTCCCTTTGCCTTCTTCCCTGTTCAAATATATGAAAGGATGTCATATGGAGGAGGGAGAAAGATTGTTTTCTGCTGCTCCAGAGAAGCGGACACGGAGCAATGGATTCAAACTTCAAGAAAGAAGATTCCACCTAAACATTAGGAAGAACTTCCTGACAGTAAGAGCTGTTCGGCAGTGGAATTTGCTACCAAGGAGTGTGGTGGAGTCTCCTTCTTTGGAGGACTTTAAGCAGAGGCTTGACAGGCATATGTCAAGAATGCTTTGATGGTGTTTCCTGCTTGGCAGGGGGTTGGACTGGATGGCCCTTGTGGTCTCTTCCAACTCTATGATTCTATGATTCCTCAGTACGTTTCCGAGCACAGTTCAAAGTGTTGGTGCTGACCTTTAAAGCCCTAAATGGCCTCGGTCCAGTATACCTGAAGGAGCGTCTCCACCTCCATTGTTCTGCCCGGACACTGAGGTCCAGCACCGAGGGCCTTCTGGCGGTTCCCTCATTGCGAGAAGCCAAGTTGCATGGAACTAGACAGAGGGCCTTCTCGGTAGTGGCGCCCGCCCTGTGGAACACCCTCCCATCAGATGTCAAAGAGAAAAACAACTACCAGACTTTTAGAAGACATCTGAAGGCAGCCCTGTTTAGGGAGGCTTTTAATGTTTAATAGATCACTGTGTTTTATTTTTCTGTTGGAAGCCGCCCAGAGTGGCTGGGGAAACCCAGCCAGATGGGCGGGGTATAAATAATAAATGATGATGATGATGATGATACGCAAAGTAGCACACAGCCATCATGAGTAGTAGCCACTGGTAGTCTTAACCTCCATGAACTTTCCTAAATCCCCTTCAAAGCACTCAAATGGAGAGACACTGCTGCACCTTGTGGCAACTAGTTTCACAATATACCTATGTGCTGTGTGAAGGACTTTCTTTAGTTAGTCCAACATTTACCTTCATTTGCTGTTCCCAATTGTAGCATTGTGAGGGAGGAGAAACCTCCACAGCGTACATAATGGACTTCTCTCATGTCTCCTCCTACTCCCCTTTCTTCTAAACTAAAAAAAAAAAGCCCCAAATGTTGTAACCGTTCCTCATAGGGGAGTTGCTCCAGCTCCTTGGCCAGTTTGGTCACCCCTTTCTGAACCTTTACCTACCCCCTTTTTGCAGTGAAGCAAATGAACAGCACACAGTATTCCTGATGCTCTCACACCGTAGATTTGTATAAAAGGCAGTAATGATACCGTCCGTTTACTTTTCAAGTCATTTTCAATTACGGTTAAGCAGTACTGGAACATCATTTGTTAATTGTGGCATGACACAATGGTTTGAAGTAGGCTTTAGATCCTGGACCCGAGGGCAACTCTGTCGATCTTATCCACAGTTAACACTAGATGCCACGGAACTGCTGAATCATAGTTGAGTAGAATAATTTCCTGCATGGATAAAAGGGAAGGAGTGCCAGGGCAGAAAAGCATGTTGGTTCCTGGTTTATTAGTGGTGATTAAGAGGGAGCAAGCATAATGCCAGTTCAGCGCAGATGCATAATAGGAGAGAACTGCTGATAAAATAGTGGTCCTTCTGAAAAATGGTCTTCAGTCTACTTTCAAAAGTACAAATAAATTACAGACATACACTGCAGCCAAATGTTTCCCTTATGACTTCTGGTGTGGTCACTGAATGAGCTAGTTCTTTGGAGAGACAAAAGTTACACCCCAATAGAAGTTCTTGGCTTTTGAATGAACTGTTCTCTATCTCCTTTAGCATGGAGATGGTTTTCAGCAGCTACTTTTGCTCTCAGTTTCTTCTTCTTCTTCTTCTTCTTCTTCTTCTTCTTCTTCTTCTTCTTCTTCTTCTTCTTCTTCTTCTTCTTCTTCTTCTTCTTCTTCTTCTTCTTCTTCTTCTTCTTCTTCTTCTTGCAAACTGATAAGCTGACAGGAAGGACATTTGCCAATAAATGTCCTTTAAAAACTCAGAAGTGTTGTTTGGAGAATTGTCTGATCATTTTGTTACTGGACTATTATTTTCCAAATAACAAAAAAATCACAAGAACTGCCAAAGCAGAACAATAAAAGACAAAATAATTTTTTTAAAATGAAAAAACCCCCAGACATTTACTTTGTACCAATGTGTGTCAGCAGCGCAACTATGCGAAAAGATTTACAAATGCTTGAATTGAACAGGCAGGCACTACAGTAAATACTCCACAAAACAATACAGAATTGTGTGAGATGCAGAATGAAAAGTAATCTGAAATGCACTAGTGTTGCCATTTCCCCCCCCCTTTTCCTGCAAAACGTATGTGGAACAATGCTGTCTTCTTCTGCAGCTGCCCACAATATGCATTCCAAAACCTTGTTATCATAGTGGTATTTCGCATGGTGATCTTTATCTTTTTATTTTTAAAAATATTTTTGATCCCACCCCTCTTGTAAAACAAACCTTCCCAGTTTTCTTAGATCCTGGGAATTGAAGTAGGTGGAATGCTTGAAAAGGTTTTAAATGCTTTGAGAGAACTAAGAATCATGTCACACAAGTGTCGTTCCCCCCCCCCCCGATGCAGAGAAGAGTGTCTCTTTCAGCGTTTTGTAATATGTGTGTGGTAGCATGTGGGCTTTTCGGCCATGCGTGTATTGCTTAGGAAGCTGCTCTGTCGATCATGTTGCCGATTTGGAGATTAAATTCCACTCTTTTTTGTGGAATTTAGATTAGATTAAATTCATCTTTGTGGAAAGCATTGTGCAAGGAATCCTTAGTGTGCCTATTCTTTTGTGTGAATCCTGCAACCACATAGGTAAGGTAAATTTGTGTGGGTCTTTCCCACCTAATCAACACACTGGGTAATACCTATGTGATTGCCCTTTTCTCAGATAGGCACATACACAGCCGACAGAGTTAACAGTGTGCATATGAATGGAACCTATGTGGCAGAAAATATATCTTTCAGCTAGTTTGTCCACTCATACAAATGTTCTAATTGTGGAAACCCTGGTAATTGTCTGAGAATCCCGAGGTTTCATAGAATCATTGTCTGAACACCACTACTTTAGTGTTGTAATATTTATTTCATTTATATCATCCTCCTCTCTTCTTTCATGAAAATCAAGATGGCGCACACCAGGTAGACTCCCATCCCAGATGCTGGCCAGAACAGCTTAGCTTCAGTAAGGTGGCTACATCATGTGATTTCAGATCGGGCCCTGGGACCATGTAACACACAATCTAGCCTTAGTTTCTGTTTAAGTAACACTTTGCGTTATAAGAGAGGAAAAGTAAATACTCTTTTCGGTGCAGCTGTTTGTGAACAGAACATTGGGTGTGAACCACTGGTTAAAAGCTATTAAGAGATCAGAAGAACTAATCAGAAACCCTCAGTGATAGTTCATCTGTAATATTGAAACAGATTTGATTGCCTGAGATACTTTATCTCACTCTGTCTGATCTTCCCTAAATAACTCATTAAGTTTTAGATTTTGTGGCTTTCCTTGATTGCGATGAAAGTGTATTTGCTTGGAGTTAGCCTTCCAGCATAAGTGATGATTCAACACCTAAATAATAATAACAATAATAAATACTCCACCTAGTTGGGCTTTGAAGCTTTTAGAGCATCTCTCTTATAAGCAGTGAATTAATGAGGCTCCAGCGTTTGCTATATCTCTAGCCTCTTGGGCTGAATACTGACTTTCAAACAGATTAAGCAGCTGTGGAGTAAAAGTAATTGGCATCTGCCGCTAAAAATGTTCCAGACATTTGAATGCATGAAACCATGGCGAAGAACGTGTCAAAAAGGATCCTCTCAGCTAGAGCAAATTAATATATTCATGCATGAAACATGTTTGAAGTTGTATCTGAACCTTTTTGCTTGCAACAGATCAACAAATGGTGGTTGCTCAAAAGGGAGTTTATGTAGACACCTGGCCCAGCATGCTGCTGACACCTGAGGGTGGGGTGTGGATGATGCCATGTATAATGCTGGAGTGAGGATGCCAGCAATGCTGTCTTACTGACCCATTCTCTTTGTGCACTTCAACATGTTCAGACCCTTCCAAGTGTCCCTATTTTCCAGGGAAGTCCCTGATTTAGAGAAGCTGTCCCAGTTTCTGATTTGATCCCGGAATGTCCCGCTTTTCCTTAGGACGTCCCTATTTTCGTTGGAGAAATGTTGGAGGGTATGGAATTATTTGACCCCCGAGCTGTCTGAAGGCAATCCTGCATAGGGATTTTTTTTAAAAAAAATGTTCTAATATTTTCTTATGTTTTTATATAAGTTGGAAGCCACCCAGAGTAGCTGGGCAACCCAGTATGATGTGTTGGGGTCTAAATAGTAAAATTATCATTATGGAATGGGACGAAATGTTGGAGGGTATGCATGTGGCAAATGGCTGAACAGGGCTGAAGTTCAGCCCTGGAATGTTTCATGCAGGAATAGTCTTCACTGTCTCTGCCCTTGTTATTATCTCTTCTGTCGAAATCTGTAAAGAAAACTCTCTAGACATCCTTTTGGCATCTAAAATGAAATATGAAATGAAACAAAGCAAAAGGAACACACACACACACACACACACACACACACTCTGTGCCTCAAGAGGAAAGTTCATGCTACTGCTGAGGAAAGGAACAAAAAATGTCAACATCCACTTAACCAATGGCAATAGCTGACTTTGGAGTTTCAGCATCCTAGCAAACATCTTGGGAATTCCCACTGCAGGAAACTTCCATTTCCTCCTCCTGCCCACAACGTTCAAAATCTATTACTGTAAACCCTAACTTACCTTGACTTGCCTAATCTTGAACCTTATGCAAGATTTGCAATGTGACCCATTCTGTTACCTTTATAGTCTTTGGACAAATTCCATATGCCTCGAGATAGCAGGATGGGGTAGAAAGGTTTGTAGCTAACGGTTGTGCTGGAAAAATATATATAGAGTACAATGTGTTTCTTAAGAAATCTGTGGAAACCTATTTTGGTTTTTTAAAACGATTAGGTTGGACTTGTTCTCATATCATACACTTCATACTTTTGTGAAATGCTTTATAGTTCAGTTTCTTTCCCTTCACCTTTCTATACTACTCCATTCTTGGGGTGGACACTATGGAGTTATATGCATAATATATTAAAACTGGGTAAACAAGTAATATGCATCAACACTGAAACCCTATTCCACATACATATGAGCATTCCTAGCTTTAGATTTCTGAAAGTTGTGCTAGTACTTTCAGGAAAGAATAAACCTGAACTTCAGTTCTTTATCACATTGGCTTTGTACTTGCAGCAGGAGTAAAAAGGAATGTAGAGCTTTTGTTCAATGAAAGGCAGCTTATAGTTCTCCAGTCATTTAAAGTACAGTTCTATTATTTTTAATTGGCACAGTGTAGACATCTAAAAGAAAGGAGAGAACAATCCTTTACTGAGCATGTTCCACATGGCCTTCTTAAACAACATTGCATTATGTAAGAGTAGAAGAGGCAGACTTCATGGTTGCAGATTTAAAAACACACACGTTTAATAAGGGGATTGACTGACTCAAGGAACAGGTAATGGGATATAAGAGCCTTTGACCACTAGGTCACCAGTTCAAGTGCAGACCAGATCACAAGTAGTTGCTTAAAGTTGCTACTGGTTGATGGTCATTCAAGTGGCCTAGGAAATACTTGATATTCTGTTCAGAGAAATGCCAGTTCTCTTAAAGCAGGGGGTTGGACTGGATGGCCCTTGTGGTCTCTCCCAACACTATGATTCTATGAATACCAGACCACTAGAACTGAGCAGTTTTTTTGGTGGGGATTTTTTATTTTCCTAACTGTTCCATTCAGTTGGGTCTGTAACAAAAAAGGAACAAATCTTATTTTCTTCCAGTTGCACCCCATGCTGGATAATTGTGTGATGGGATAACATACAGATCCAACCTAAAGCAGACTTACATGCTCAGGTGATCACTAGAATTTGTCATGAAGAAAAATGTGACAACACAGAATTCTCTCAAAAGATAACTGCGTCTAAAGGGTGATTTTGCTTGCAGCAGGAACAACCAAGAGTCTTGACACTTTAAAGAATAACACATTTAGTTCAAGAACACTTGTGCCATAACAACAGGCATAGGCAACCTTGGCTCTCCAGATGTTTTGGAACTACAACTCCCATGATCCCTGGCTAACAGGGCCAGTGGTCAGGGATTATGGGTGTTGTAGTTCCAAAACATCTGGAGAGCCAAGGTTGCCTATGCCTGCATAATAAAGTTCATTTCATCATATATCTGCGGAAAGAGACTCTAGTCCATGGAAACATGTTTTAGTCTTTAAGGTGCCCCAAGTCTTGTTTTATCTTAAAGACAACATGTGCAGAGGAAAGCATGTCTGATGTTTTTCTCCTTTGCTCAATGGAGTTGTGACAGTATTTCCCCCCATAAAAGGCTTCTTTTGTACTGTGGGTTTGACTTTGTGCTTACTTCTTTGCACAGGCACAGTTTTGATTTAAGCACTAAACAAAATATGTGTCGCCCCAGAGGATTGAGAGCTGAATTTAAGAGGTGCGCACAGACCTCTTCTTTCATCCTAACAGGCTGGTTCACTGAGTGGACCATGTACAAGCACAGCAAAGGATGAGACTGGGTTGTGTTATGCCTTTCATACATGCATGCACTTTCTCAGCTGGTTACCAGTTTTGTACATCAGGCCAACTGTGCCAGAATGATGGTTAGTGAACAGCAGGGATGACCTTCTAGATGTTGTTGGACTCCTCTGCCCATCAGTCCCAGCTAGCATGCCAATTGTCAGGATGGTAGCCTAGTCAAAAATCTTTGGAGGGCCAAAGGTTAGGTAAAGGTGGGCGATGCCAGTTAGCCCAGAATTTCTTTTCAGCATAATTGTCCACAATAAATAGCAGGGATTTTTTTAAAAAAAATATGCAGTTCCCCACAGAATGTTTTGTATTATTCTAGATCTTCCTGCAGAGTGGGAGTTGGGTCAGATTGTGCTGAAGAGATGTGAACTGTAAAAGGAATCTCTTGGACCCTCCAGAATAAGGAAACCTTTCTGTCAATTTCTTTCCTCTGTCAAAGTGGCAGAGTGACATCTTTGGTGTGAAACCTTGCAGGCTTGCAGCTGCACCAATTTATCTCACATGAAAGTGTGAACCAGTAAATTACCATTCTCTCTCTCTCATTTGCTTTGTATAATGTGTATATCAGATCTGTCGTATGAAAGGATGCTGATACATGATTGCGATGCTGAACTGCTTGATAAAGGTGTGGCATCATATTTTGTGAAGAAAAAGGGAGGGCGCGGGCAGAAAGGTTCCCAAGAACAAAGAAACGAATTACGAAAGCTTCCAAGAAATGAGAATGTTTGACCTTGTGATATCATTTCGTGATCCTGGATTTAAATTAAATGAGTGTGTTGCTAAATCATGCAAATCATATTCTGCTAACTAAGCAGTAAAGCATATGTCATATGCCAGTTATTTGTTTTTTTAAATATAGAAACAGGCCTGCAGACTTTTTTTAGAGAGAGGAATATATTCTAAGGTTTTCATCAAGAAAGAAGACAGCTCTCAGAGTGTAACACAAACTAGAACCTAATTACAACCACATAAAGCACATCTACAATATCACTTACACTTTTTCAGAAACTTTGCTAAAGTCAAAATAATTTTTATCCACTGCATTCTTGCAATCCACTATCCTGGTAACCTGATCAAATAAACATATAATATTACCTTGCCACAATTTATTTTTGACAAATCCATTCTTGCTTCTACTAATCACTGCAATTTTCTAAGTACATCAGGAACTTCAAATAACAACACCACACATGCTCTCTAGGACATAGACCACTCTCTTCATCAGCCCCAAACTTCTTTTCATAAACACTATAGTACAGTTCTGTATGTTCTCTGCAGGCATGACAATCATATTTTCCCAACGTTCACATTTGTAGACTTGAGTGGTGGGGTCCAGCACAGCCTCTGGCTCCTGAGACTGGTTGGCCAAAGGTAAGAAAGAGGCTTTTACGTGCATTCAGCTTTGTGTGTAGCGGGGCATTCCAGACCTTGTTCTGGACAAGTAGAGATAAGCAGATGGGACCAAAGACACCATCACTCTTCTTCATACATTCTGTATACACACAACGAGAAGGTCTGAAAAGGGCTTATAGTGCTACATTTTAATTGGACTCACATTCTCTCACCCACAACCCTTTTGCCTGTCAAGAGCTCTCTCCTATTCCATTTCCCATAGAGCAGGGGTAGCTAACCTTTAGTCCTGAATTACAACTGTTACCATCCCTGGCCATTGTCCATGATGGTTGGTTCCGTAACATCTGCAGGGTCTGCAGGTTAGACAGACTTGCTAGAGATCTTCCAGCTCGCCTCTGCTAAAGATGGCCTCCCTTGGAGCCAGAACGTGTAGATAAATAATAATGTAAGTATGTGGAGAGGGAAATCCATGTTTCTCGCCTACATTCCTGGCAACAGCTGGAGGGGATGTTGAGGATCTCAGCATGATGGTGGATCTCAATGTGATAAGTACTTTATGTTTGAATGGTTGGGTTGTGGATCACTTACCAGGAGAGCCATTTGGGGTGAATGAATGTGCATCATCCCAAGTGCAACTTGAACCATATAACCTGCAAAATGCTTAAAAAATGAAGTAGCTGAAAACAGTGGCAGAGCTAACTGAATATTCATTGTCTCACCTTCCGTTAAAAAGGGGGGTGGACTTTAAAATGTGGCGTGGATACAATGATGCTTTGGCCTTCGTCCAGATGGATGTAGCCTCCCCCAACTCCCGAGATGACATAACACTGCTTTGTAGGAAACAGAAAGTGTTTGTATCTGCACAATACTGAGTGGGATGTATGAGTTCAGCCAACATGGGTCGTGCTCCTCTGGCTTAGACTTTTACTCTCTGGATACCAAGAGTTACATGGAAAGTAGAGGGAGGGAGGCTGAGTTTAGTGCATGTAGGAGAGGATTCTTACCCACCCATCTGTGTGGATAGAAGTTCAGGTGCATAGTGTCCCTAGAATATGGCTGTTGAGTGGTCAGTGCTGTGTCAATAGTTAATGTGACTGTTTTGCTTTTGTGGATGTGGGTGAGAGGAGGTCAAAAGACCATTCTCTTCCCCCATGGTACCCATTCTCTACAGCTCACAAGGGGACATAGTTCTGCCTGAAATATACTAGTCTCCTGGGAAACACACATATAGGTTTCTTCTCTTGCAAGCAAAATGAACTCATTACTATAATATCCAACAGAGTGAGCTCACTCTTGGGTTTGCAGACCAAAACTGTCTAGCACTATTTAGTAGCATCAGACACAGCAGACTGGCACTCCAGAAGAGGTGAATCGGTGCAATCCATAGACTGCATCCAATGCAGGAAAGTAAATGTATGTATGGCTTCATGTCAAAACTTGTTTCTATGCTTGCTCCATTGATTTCTCTTGAGTGGTTCAGGCAGAATGCTTCTGTACATTGCCGCTAGGGTAGAGTGCGCAGTAAGGCTTCCTCTATTAAAGTCCAGAGATGATGCTTGCCATGGTCATTTGGATCAAGGCAGCCTTTCACCCTTGTTTTCTCTGCTGGTGTAAGATTCTTCTAGCCGATTTTGTACAATTCTTCCCCTGGCAATGGAGCCCCATATAACACAGCTCATGATGTTCGGTAGGTCACCTCAACCTCTGGAAGATGCTTTCCTGGGAGTAGGAGAGGAAGGGAAAGAACCATTGCATGGATGTGACTCCTTTCATGCAGTGTTTGATACGTTACTGTTCCATAGTGATAGCTCTGTTGTAGAAGAAGAAGAGGAGTTTGGATTTGATATCCCGCTTTATCACTACCCGAAGGAGTCTCAAAGCGGCTAACAATCTCCTTTCCCCTCCTCCCCCACAACAGACACCCTGTGAGGTTGTGACATACGAAACCTTTTATGAACAGATTGAAGAGAAAATCATGAAAATGTGTAGTTGTATAGTCTGTAATGTATAGTCTTCAATCATGTGGTGTCATTTGGGATATATGTCAGTGTGGTGGTCTAAAAGTAATATGAGCCTTTGGTTCAGTGTTGTAATAAATTTAAAGCCTTTTGATGCTTACATTTCAATCACTTTTCTAACGTTTCCATTCTAATTTCCCATATGTAATAATAATTTACCTAAAGCTTTGTAAATATGAGATGTGAATAAATCAAATGAAAGGCACTGTTTGGCAGTTAGTATAAGACACAAACAGGGGGAGTGGAAAGAAGTAGTGTGTTCATTTAACTAGAATTTAATTAGGAAGGTACAGACCAATAGTATGTTATGAGACCTATTGGCAGCTGTTTACAAGGCCTCATGCTAACAAATAGGAGTTATAATACTGCTGACACATAAAAACATTTTCTGTTCTATTGGTCTGCAGACACAGGGTACTGGAGAAATAGAAGTACAGTAGTTGTAGAAAAGAATTAATGTGACCCCAGTTTTATTTGGTGCCCTTTCAAAAGGTACAGTCATGGGGAAAAGAAAGTACACCCTCTTTGAATTTTGTAGTTTTACATATGAGGACATAATAACAACCATCTGTTCCTTATCAGGTCTTAAAATCAGGTAAACACAACCTCAGATGAACAACAGCACATGACGTACTACACCATGTCATGATTTATTTAAGAGAAATAAAGCCAAAATGGAAGAAACCATGTGCGAAAAACTAAGTACACCTTATGATTGTAGAACCACCTTTAGCAGCAATAGCTTGAAGTAATCCTGAAAATAAATGGAAATGAAAGTTTTATAAGAGAAAAGAACGTGGAAAACAGTTCACTTTTCTTCCTGAAATCAGTCTCAACCACAATTTCATTGTCTCCTGTTCCTGTTGTGTGTGAATCCTGAGGACTGAACCCACATTAAATAATGCTCCTGTGGTGTTCAGCTTAACAAATGCTCTCAGTAGTAATGTTATAAGTGGTATTTGGTTGTTGTTCTAGAGGTGAGAATGAGCTCCCTATTGTTAAAGTGACCTTTAGGTGTTTATAAGAAAGGCTGTGAGTAGCCTCCCAGAAATCTGATCAGATCTACTCAGTTCCCCTCTTATTTCTGTATGGTAAAATCAGGTGCAGTGAAGTGAGAATGGACAGACACAATCTAGTAACCTATTATTATATGATGGCTACATTCCAAAGTCAGACCAAACATTCCTTCTTTAATCCTGGCCACATCCTGCACAACTAAGCAACCGGTAAGCTTTTTATTGTTCTCTATCAGTGTGTAAATGCAACATGTCATCATGGGTGATGAAGAGGTGAGAACATGAAAAGCAGCTGTTGAGACTCCTAATTCTAACTCCCCTAGCAAGGTTTGGCACTCCTAAAGGTTGCTCAGATAGCTTTTTTAATATTGCACTTTTTCTGTTTAAAAGTGACTGCAACAATTCCATAAAGGATATGGTAAACCTGTCATTTTATGTTACCTCAAACAGGACAATCTTTGCAGGATGATTTTCGTATAGAGTTGGGAGACTCAGCACCTGTAGAACATCTGTCTTCCTTGGAGTTTTTCTTTTTTAAAGCAAGAAAATCCAATCTCTTATGGAATTTTGCTCCCTTTAGGTACAAGCCAATAGGCTATTAAATCTACTATTGCTATCGTGATCAGTTAGCATGACAGAAAAGTTGGGATGATAAGACATGAAATAAAGGTAAAGGTAAAGGGACCCCTGACCATTAGGTCCAGTCGTGACCGACTCTGGGGTTGCGCGCTCATCTCGCATTATTGGCCGAGGGAGCCGGCGTATAGCTTCCAGGTCATGTGGCCAGCATGACAAAGCCGCTTCTGGCAAACCAGAGCAGCACATGGAAACGCCGTTTACCTTCCCGCTGTAGCGGTTCCTATTTATCTACTTGCATTTTGACGTGCTTTCGAACTGCTAGGTTGGCAGGAAATATATACATGTAATTTTCATCAGGGAAAAGTAGTTATTAACTGCTTGTAAGGAAACTTTGTCATAATTTTTGCTTGCCTGGTGGAACATTCTTCCCCTGTGTGCTGTTCTGGGAATTCTCCTGCCCTCTGGCAATTTGGTAGGGGCATGAGGTGAGGGAGGGGGAACCCTGTCACGCTGGAACTATAAAATATGAAGAGCTGTTTCACTCATTACAAAATTCCTTCATGCAAGGAACTGCTATGTAGGAATTAAGCTGCTATCCCCATTAAGATGACCAGGCACGTGACAGCAATATGATTCACCAGAACAGAAGCTAACATATTTCTTGGGGAAGCTCGTGTTATTTTTGGATGCATGCAAATGGAATTGTCATGAATTAATCTGGGGAGCTAATGATAATGTATGGATATTTAAAAATAGCCATTACCCAGAAATAATCTGGAAGCAGTTGTAAAGTTCCTCATTTCAAGTCAAAGTGTGAAAAAAAGAATATGGCTATATTTTGCATATGGCATACTTTTTGTATAAGTGTCAACTTCACTATGTGTGTGTTGCTTTTTTAAATATGAATTTACTAGAGTCATAGGAGAAGATTCTCACGTGGCCTGAACTCCAGACATAATTTTGTGTTGGAGTCAACAGAAAGTGACATGAAAAGTATATGTCAGTGATTCTGAATCGTCTTGAACTTCATAGCATTTCTAAGCTGCAGATTTGACTGAGTTCTGAGACGAAACTTTCTTCCTAGCCTTGTACCGCTCCTAAGATCACAGTTCAAGGTGATTTAGCGGGTCGGTTGCCAATAGCAATGTTTTATATAACCCTGGATCTTTGTATAGTCTTGGAATGCAATTTAGATTCTCCTCCACTAGGAAGGATTAAAAGAAGGCCTCTCAGCAAAAAACATACACATAAAAGAACTCCAGGTTTTTTGTTTTTTAAAAAATACACCAAGAGCAAAAGAAAGCGATGGAAAAGAAGGGGGTGGGAAGAGATATGTAAAGGAGGCTTGCATTGCTATTGTTACAGTCTTGCATCTATCGTGTAGGTTAGCAGTTGGAATGGAGAAAAAAGGCATATTTGTTATTTCAAAACAAGGTAGAACAAGAACAGTGGCCTGAAGGGAAAACATTTGCAAGAGAGGGGAAAAAAGCCAAGGAATATTCTTGCACAGGAAAGTGGAAAGCACCAGAGAGAAGAAATGAGTCACTTGCTGGGGTGATACAATGAGCAATTCTGCAAAAAGGCAGGTGAGAGTTAGGAATGCTAATGTTTCCTGCCTAGAATGTAACAAGATCATAGGACAGGGAAGGGCCTGGAAGTTGTGACAAATATGCTGGATTTCTGATGCAGTGCTAACCTGCTAGTTCCATTTTGAAAGGAGAATTTGAAGGGAAGACCAACTATGTTGAGTTTTCTCTGCTTGTGGGAAAACTTGGCTGATAGGTGGACCCTAGAATGAGGTCGGTCTCTGAAGTGATATTCTGCAATTGTAATGTTGAGTGGAGGAGACATTTTCTTGTGAACAGATATGGTCCTCCAGAGGTTTCCGGACTCCCAAATTCCATCAGTCTCAGCCAGCATGGCCAACAGTCAGGGATGATGGGAGTTGTAGTTCCAACAACATTCCCATCCCTGGCACAGAAGCTTGCAAAACAGGATGGTGAAACTTGCAGGGTGATTCCAAGCAATAATTGTAAGTAAATCCACTAAATTCAGTGAAGCCCCCTCCTTAAAAAGATGTGTGTTTCACTTATTCTGTAGACTCTCTATAGAGGTGCAAACCAGGGTTTGTCACCAAGTACAATCACCAGGTTGCTGCAGGTATACTTGGTTTGCAGCACACATAGACCCTGTCTATGTTTTACATGTGCAGGTGTAAACACATCTAAACAAAATTAATGCATGTGGTGATCCTGTAACCCAGAGTGGCTATGTCTTTGAGCCTCAGGACCAGAGGCTGCCAAGCCCAAGATTGAACTATTTTTTGAGCCTGAGAATGTACAGTCCAAAGGAGACTGTTGCCTCATCCATTCATTTTGCTGCGGGTTGTGTTGAATGAAGGAGGGCTCTGTGAACTGCAGCCAGGTTATCTTTCACTTGGAGGAGGTGATTACAACACAGTACAGCATGACTAGCAAATGTTACACAATCCCAGCACACTCAAGCATGCGGTGTAATTACAGGAAAGAGGACAAATCACACCATAGAATCTCCAGGGTAGAATATGAATCATTTATGACAATGCAAAAGGAGAGGTGAGGATTTCTTGGTACGATTGCAAGGAATTAGCCTTCAACAGAAGGGTGAAGAAAGTTGCAGTTGTGATGCTAATAAAATGGTGATTTAGGCAGAAATAGCAAGCCTGGATCTGCTCTCAAAAGCAGAGATAATAAAATAACCCTCATTTTTGAAGCAGTTGGTAGAATTTTTCTTATCAGCTGAGCAATCTAAAGCAGGGCTGTAAGTACTTGGTGCCCCACTTCACTCTGAAGAAATATCAGCTGCCCCAGGCGTGTAGGAGTGTTCCCTCCAGGCTGGAAAGAGTCCTTTATGGCGCTGTAGTGGCTGCCATGTCTCCTTTTCCTTTTGATCTTGGGAGAGGCAATAGGCAAGTTTTGTAAAGGGTGTTATGCAAAGCTTCTCTACATCAAGCATGGCCTCAATATTGACTTAGACACCATACAGGTATTTAGGCAGCTAATTGCTTACAGTTATTGTTGAGTCACATGAATTCTTCTGCTTTGGAATTTCAACATTCTGGGAATTCCAGGAATGCCACTCATTACACTGCTGGCTGTATGAAGGCATGACTCTGAAAATCACAGTGAGCCATTACAAATGGGATTAAACATTTTGGGTTCTTTACTCCACTCCACCCTACTCCTTTTGCCACTTAGCATCCTAGAAATTGTGTGTGTGTGTGTGTGTGTGTGTGTGTGTGTGTGTGTGTGTATGAATGAGAGAGGTGATATCCTGGTAGCTTAACGCTGAATGAAAGGGACTTTTCCTCAAGAGCACCAGCACAGAAGCTTGCAAAACATGGCAGAAAAGAATAGTAGGTCAGAACCTGGGATCTGTTGTGAAATGATTGAAGTTCTACATTCACAACTTTCCAGTTCGTTTCCATTTTCAACTCCTAAATGAGATATGCCCATGATTTGTTTATTTGCTTTCAATGCATGTAACTAAATTGTATTGCTATGAATAGACAAAACTCTGTGCAGCATTTCGTTTACCCATTTGTATTTTACTAGGTACCTGGAACAATTTGGGAGTTAGCTTCTGCTTGATATAGTAGCTGCAATGTAAACAAGCTTCATGCTAATTTTATTACCGTAAATAGTGGCATAGCAGTGTACACATATTGAGTTCAACATCATTGATTTTCTTGTGCCCTGGTAGATACTTGGTAGTGGCAGCAGAGAGATCCTACCTTTGAAATCTAGGATGTGAGGCTGCCCTGAAGGCATTGACTGTAGCCAAACACCATTTCCCCCCTGATCTGTTTCACAAACCTCCCCCCCCCATCTATTCAAATATTTTGTTAGTGCTGGTTGTCAGCCATCATTTCCAATTCATTGTGTTACCTTTATATGAGAAGGGCCATATCACTATGGGCACAGATTAGAGCCCTAGTATGTAAATTATCTCCTTCAGTTTGCATGCAGTGACATTTTAAAAATCAGAATGTTGCCCTGCTGTTACAACAGAATAGCACTTCATTAGCATTTTAATGACATTTCAAGGCTTATTTTTAAAAGAGAGGTTTTAAACTGTAGGCCTTCATTTATGCCTTTAGGTAAGAGAGGAGGAAAGCTCACTCTGTACAGATTGTGATTTTTATCTACACTTACATCTCAGGACTTTGCAATGAATGCTCTGCTTGGAACAAATATTTTTAAACTATATTATGGAAGCTGTTGGCTGATACCTGACATAGCGTCAGGAATGCCGCTTTTTCTGGCAGGGCTGCTGTGTCTCTTAAAAGCTGTACCACAGGCAGAAATTCAACAGTTGAAGCTTTTGCTCATGTGATGTTGATGTTGAGTTACCCTCCCGTCACTGTAAGGTCCCAGGGCAGGTTACATCTGAAAAATATAATACAATGGGGATAGATAAGTTGGTAGAGCACGGGACTCTTAATCTCAGGGTTGTGGGATTGAGCCCCAAATTGGGAAAGTTTCCTGCATTGCAGGAGGTTGACCCTCACGGTACCTTCCAACTCTACAATTCTTTGATCCTATGATATGATTCTACAAGTATACAGTAGTTAAATCATGGGTAAGCAAACTAAGGCCTGGGGGCCATATCCGGCCCAATTGCCTTCTAAATCCGGCCTGCGGATGGTCCAGGAATCAGTGTGTTTTTACATGAGTAGAATGTGTGCTTTTATTTAAAAAGCATCTCTGGGTTATTTGTGGGTGTAGGAATTTGTTCACCCCCCCAAAAAATATAGGCTGCCCCCCCCACAAGGTCTGAGGGACAGTGGACCGGCCCCCTGCTGAAAATGTTTGCTGACCCATGATAAATAAAGCAACCCCACCCAAAATGGATGCAGGGAATCTTTGTTATATATGTATATATTTCACAACATTTAAATACTGCTTGGTTGCAATAAAAGCTCAAAGCAGTTTATTTTATATCTGCCTGCAATGCAGCTGGAGGCTTGCCGGGGGGGGGGGGAATTGTAATTTCCACTCAGTTAAGTCCTGCAAAGGATCCTGCCCATTCATTGTGAAATGTGCTGTGGATTTATTTTGGTATCCTTTAAATCAGGGGTGGGGGATTTCAGGCCTGGAGGCCAAATGCTGCCCTCAAGGTATCTCTTTCTGACCATTGAACTTTCTGCAGGCCGCCACCCCCATTCTACTTCGCACCTCAGGGTGTTTTTGATTGGCTGGAATGTGTCTTATAACTTTGCTAATGCTTCTCACTGGTCTGGATGGAGGATAGAGAGGGATCGGTGTGTGTGTGTGCATGCAGAAACAGTTGTCTGTTAGCTGCAACAGGTTAACACAGCTGCTGTTCTGGAAGTTACCGTATGTACCTAGCGTGTTGGTGGCAATATAAACATAAACAATAAGGAGTAGTATAAGTAGGTAACTGCACTGCCTTAATGTGCATTGAATATAGCATTCTACCTTGCACACTGCTTTATTTATGCTCTTGGGACCATACAGTTGTACAAGTGCTGCAGCAATTAATGTGTGCACATGTGGCAGAGGAGGGGGAGACAATTGCCACAAATCACCAGTGACTCTTCTATCCTGTTCTGGTTCATATGAGCAGGGGCGGAGAAAGTGGGGGGCGGTATGCCCTGGGCACCGCCCTGGAGGGGGTGTAATTCGGGGCTGCGCCCCTGCCCTGCGATCGGCGCCTCCAAAGCCGTTGCTACGTAATGACGCATGCATCGTTACATGGCGGGGTATCACTGCCCCCCGTGCCTCCAAAGCCATGCGCCTCGCTCCAGCTACAAACTCCAGATAAAATGCCCGCTGAGCACGGCGGGTACGTGGCACTGAGAGGCCTTTTTACCTGGAGTTTTGTAGCTGGAGGCGTACGGCTTTGGAGGCGCAGGGGGGCGGCGATACCCCGCCACGTAATGACGCATGCGCAGCACCCTACTGCACATGCGTGTTACGTGGCGGGGTATCGCTGCCCCCCATGCCTCCAAAGCCGCACGCTGAACAGGCTTTTTACCTGGAGTTTGTAGCTGGAGCGAGGCGCATGGCTTTGGAGGCACGGGGGGCAGTGATACCCCGCCATGTAACGATGCATGCGTCATTACGTAGCAACGCCACGCCCACCCGGATGCATGGCAATTTGCCGCCCCGGGTGTCGCGGCGCCTCGCTACGCCCCTGCATGTGAGAAACCTCTGAATCTTGACCAAGTCTGGATTGATTCCCCTTGGGGAGAGAAAAAGTGCCTTGTTTGCTTCAACTTCTCTTCCCTGGCAATTCTTGTTTCAACATCCTTTTTTGTGGAATGCTGTGGATTAACTCTGTTAACTGAGAATTCAAAGGAAAACAATTAATGTTAATTGCAACCACATTGTTATGGTCTGTTCACACCAGACTTTTCTAAACCTTTAGCCTGCTGTGGTCACCCATGTTTGCTTTCTCTTTCTCTGCAGAATGCAATGAACTTGCCTCCTGACAAAGCAAGGCTACTTCGACAGTACGACAATGAGAAGAAGTGGGAGCTGATCTGTGATCAGGTAAGTTTGACAACCAATAAGTTATTTAAGGCTGGTCTTACAAACACTGTCCCTATGCCATGATAGTAGGTGCCTTATACAGGATCAGACTCTTCATTCATCTGGTCTAGTAGTCTCCATTCTGACTGGCAGCAGCTCTCCAGATCTTAAAGTGCCAAGGATTGAATGCAAACAAGACCAATGCTCTCAAATATTGGGGTAGCTGAGAACAGAAAAGGAATGGGTTGTTTCTACTTGGCAGAAGACTTCTTACATAGGGCTGATTCATGCAACCTCTTGAGTGTATGGTAGCTGTGAGAAAAGCCTGTGTATGTGGCTTCTAGTCTCTGATGATCCAGTTGTGTGCACCCACTGCTGTGTTCAATATTCTTTCCCCCCCTTTTTTGCACCTGTTGTAAAAATTTTGCAGAGCTACACGGCCCTAGAATTAAGTGGATCCTTGACCCAGGAAGAGTCCAGGTATCCTGGCAAGCAGACAAAGTTTAAGCGTCTCCTGCCCACCAAATAACAGAGACCAAACCAGGACGTGCGAAGCAAGGCACTTTTATTTTTGCTGTTGCAACAGGGTCCTTCCTCTCACACAGGAGAACAAGGAAGGAACCCCAAACAAAGATGTCTTGCCCTTAAAAAGAGATTTGAAATTGGTTTCAGCCCACCCCCCAGAAGCATCATCCATATGTCACAGAAGGGGTGTAGCCCAAGACCCCCCCTCCCTAGATTCATCATAGGTACATCATGAAAGGGGAGGTCTGGTGGCAGTAATCTGAGCACCCTGGACCCTGCCCCCTGCCCCCAGAACCTAATCAACAAAATTGAGAGATATTTACATTTCCCTGTTTCCCAGCCAAGTTAATCACACCCTTTTGTCTGGCAGTCAGGTATCAGGATGCCAGGGATTATCACTTTAATTCCTGAGACAATGAGAAGGTTCCCCCCACCCCCCTTCTTCCTTGCAGAGGAACACCTGGTCAGAGAGAGTCAAAATGGTGTCAGTCAGGCCTGTTTTCCTGTGCTGCTTCAGACATGTTTCTGTACATTCATGTACATGTTTTATGAACAATTATTATATATATATATATATGACCTCAAAATTCTTATAACAATATCCCCCATTTGGGGCTATAATTTTTCTTAAAAATTGTTGCCCCACAAAAGAATAACCAGATGTGTTGTTTTAGTACTTTGGGAGAAGCATTTCTCAAAAATGGTCTACGTATTTCATTTAACAGGATGGTCCACCAATATTGACTGGAAAGTGCAGTTTGTTTGTTTACCCTTTTGTGTGTTCTTCAGGTGTCAAAAGCTAGCTCTCCTCTGGTTGCACACCTCCATTGTGGCACAACAGCAACAATCCCTGGTGAATCCCCTTAGGGCTTTCATATGTGCTTAAACTTTAAACCTTAATAGACAATGTGATAAAAACTTATATAATCACTCCATAAAAAAAAACAATTACACTCTTGTTCCAACTCTGAAAACCAATAATCTTTCCTTGCCAGAAAGCAGAGCTGGGCTGAATTTCAACCCATCACCACATCAGACACATTGCCTTTCACATAGCTCTAAAATGGGGGTTAGAAGGGACCCTGAGGTCATTTAGTCTAACCCTCTAAGATACAGGATTCACAAGATTTGAATGAAAATACCAACTTTATACAGAACCCTTGAGCAGATGAGTTGTTTTTTTCTTAAGAGACTGATATTAGGAGCCCAACAATAACCCTTCTGTCCAACACAATTGAAGTTAAAACTAGACTCAGATAGACAATTCCTGGCTATGGAAGCTCTACCTTTGACAAACAAATCACCTTTATTGGAATAGCTGTTCAATTTTCCTTTAGTCAATATTCATCTAGTCACTTGGAGAAAGACTCCCCTTTGGAGCCTCTCTCAATAACAAACATTTGCACACCTCATTCTCATATTTATAATGTTTAAGATTGATCGGTTCAACATTGTTTCTATACTAGAAATTTAAACAAGTTGGCAGTTTTAACTATGCACACTTAAGAAGGCAGTCTATGGATGTTGTAGCCAATTTAAACACACCCCATAACATTCTAAACCTTGAGTACATCTCTTATCCACTTATAGCTGGAGTTTATGAACATTTTCAAGTTTAAAATATTTTCAAAGCATTGAGCAAGCATTTTTAAACTTACAGCTCGTTATTTTCCTTCATCCTGCCCCCTCTTTTTACTTTTGGAGAGGAAACAATGGCCTTCTACAGCCTCTTTAAAACAAACCTTTACACACTACCTCCACTCTTTTAAATATTTGCCATGTTTTTGGGTTGATCAAGCCCTTACATAAGATTATTTAAGCAAGCTTGCCTTAATTTTTATATTATTTTAAACTATGCATGCTTTAAAAAAGGCAGTCTGTGGGTGTCATGGCCAAATTTTAAACACAAACCCCTAATTTCCTAAACCTGGATTATATCTCTCATTTACTTTAAAGGAAACAACTATCTATAGCAGACACAAGGAACAGACGCACATACACGTAACAGACAACACAGACAACATGTAACATGCAAACATATATAATTTTATACCATAACATACTTTGCAGGATTCCTCACAAAACTTTTCCCATTCAGAGTTCACCAGGGTTAATTTTAAAGCGGAGATTCACTGTATGTTAAAGGAACCTCCTGGTAGCCATTTCCCCTCATCTGGGTGGTCCATAGTAAATCGGACCCTATGTTTTTTTCTTACAAAGTTTTTGCAATTGGTTCCCTTCAAGCTTGTCCGCCCCGGGGATTTCATGCCAATTTAAGAGAACGAATTGGAGTGGACTTTCATCCTCAAAGTCCTTACCGGAGCAAAGCCTCAGTTGTGCTTTGCCTCGGTTGGGAGTCTGGGAAAGGAATTCCTTAGAGTGGGTTGCACCCATTTTACTTCTGTCTTTTTATACTGCAGTTCTGGGTCCCCGACCCTGTTCCTGGACACTCTTAACTTCCCGAGTCTATGACTCACCCCCACGTCCTAGTGGTGTTCCTGCCTGCCGTTCGCGTGCACTAACTACTAGGCGGCCTGGTGCAGCTAAAACCCTATTGGAACCCTCCCACTGGTCATCAATTGCCTGAGGGTTCCACAGCAACTTCCTGCCTCTTACAATCTAATAGAAAGACTACCTGCCCTGGACGCTTGCCCACGCAATGCCGGGTGGTTAGCCTTGGAAGGAAGGTTTTTTGAAAAGAACGGGTGACCTTGCGATCTAGAACAACCCCGTCACTTCCCGGTGGGGATCGGGGGTGTCTAGGGGCGGCTTCACCCGAAGATTAAGAGCAGAGGAATAGGAAACAGAGCTGGGATAGCCAGATTCCCAGATTGGTAGAAAAGCGACAGTTTGCTCAGACTTCTGCTCAGTTTGGCAGAAGGGAGCTGGGACAGTCTTTCTAAGCTCTGCGTTTAACGTAAAGACTGTTGCCCGGGACCTCAGTTCTACTCTGTAACTGTGCCTGGCAGCCTTGCTGCAACTAAGGTCCAAAGAGGAGAGTAGAAAAGGATAGTCCAAGTGGAGAAATAGATTTTTAGTTGCTGTGGTTCTTAGCTCACCCAAGGTGTCCCCTTTTAATACTCACGACCGATCCTTTCAGTCGAATCCCGTTGTCTCCAGCTTCCAACTGGTTCCTAAAAAAAAACAGCCTTGTCCCTTTAAACGTTGCTTCGTCCTGGGGGTCCCGCTTGGACTCTCAATTACTACCAAGTGCCTCGGGTCCTGAGGTTGGTTTACCCCCCTGCAAAAGAGGCAAGGGCGCGCTGGGCTCCCCTTCCTCAGTGAACCCGGAGCTCAAGGCAAAACTGGGTCCCCGAAGTGGTCGCCAAACTGTTGTAAAAATTTTGCAGAGCTACACGGCCCTAGAATTAAGTGGATCCTTGACCCAGGAAGAGTCCAGGTATCCTGGCAAGCAGACAAAGTTTAAGCGTCTCCTGCCCACCAAATAACAGAGACCAAACCAGGACGTGCGAAGCAAGGCACTTTTATTTTTGCTGTTGCAACAGGGTCCTTCCTCTCACACAGGAGAACAAGGAAGGAACCCCAAACAAAGATGTCTTGCCCTTAAAAAGAGATTTGAAATTGGTTTCAGCCCACCCCCCAGAAGCATCATCCATATGTCACAGAAGGGGTGTAGCCCAAGACCCCCCCTCCCTAGATTCATCATAGGTACATCATGAAAGGGGAGGTCTGGTGGCAGTAATCTGAGCACCCTGGACCCTGCCCCCTGCCCCCAGAACCTAATCAACAAAATTGAGAGATATTTACATTTCCCTGTTTCCCAGCCAAGTTAATCACACCCTTTTGTCTGGCAGTCAGGTATCAGGATGCCAGGGATTATCACTTTAATTCCTGAGACAATGAGAAGGTTCCCCCCACCCCCCTTCTTCCTTGCAGAGGAACACCTGGTCAGAGAGAGTCAAAATGGTGTCAGTCAGGCCTGTTTTCCTGTGCTGCTTCAGACATGTTTCTGTACATTCATGTACATGTTTTATGAACAATTATTATATATATATATATGACCTCAAAATTCTTATAACACACCTCAATCCAAACACCTCTTTTTGAGCAAGCACAGACTTTCCTGGTCATTACCACATACCCATTGGCTATGTGATTTGATTTAAAGAGAGCCTGACCCATGGGGAAAGGAAAGCAGCCACCCCACCTTGAGGTTGAGAAGTGGAAGCTGCAGAGTGTGGATGATGCTCTACACCTGGAATGTGTGATTTGCCAGTGATGACCCCAATAAAAGTGCCATGACTGTGAAAACGCCAAGGGGAAAGATGCAGATCTTTGAGCTCTAAACCCACGTGAACTGCATTAGCTCAGACTACAAGGCAGGCCAGTTGTAAACCCTCATTGAAAGGATCCCCCCTATCTGTGTTGTAGAGCATATGTGTTTTATTTCCCCTTTGCAACACTTTTCTTATTGTTGATTGATATGGTACAGGATATGGACAGTGTAGCTTTCTAAGCTTTGGCGTAAAATGCAATAGATTAAATGGTTTGCTTGACCTTTGTAGAAACAAGATGGGTTCTGTCTATTTCTTGGTAGACACAATTCCAGGTCGCAGCACCCTGAACCGCGGGGTACCTGGAGGCAAGTCCTGCTGGAGTGAATACTCCCACATCAGATGCTAGTGTGCAGGCCAACAAGTCCAAAGTCCACTCAGGCCAGATTTCCACCTCTGCAGCCAATCCAGGGGTCAGGGCACCTGGAGGTCAGTCCCACAAAAAATAGTCTCCCTGGAACATCCAAGCCATGGTCCAACCAACGTGGCAATTTAACCAGACCCAGCACCTCAGCTCTGTTTCCCTTTTGTACTTTGCCATCTGAGCGTGACGAGGCAGGTGAACCTCACCTGTTCCAGTTCACTCCGGCTGAGGAATCACACACACCCTCCCAGGGCTAGCGAGCCCTACCTGACTAGCTAGGGAGCTGGGCTGTGGGCCTTTGCCTGCCTCAGCTTCCCATATCACCCCTACGCTTCAGAGCCCACTGTGTTCATGGAGCCAGAGGCACCTCTGGCTCTGGTGATGGGTCTTGCTGTTTTGGTTCCTGTGCACTGACCCCATCCCCTCACCATGCTCCGTCACCCAGTGAGTACTTCCTTCCCCATCCCCTGCTTGCTTTGGTGTGCCCCAGTCCTGGCTACACCCCTCACCAGGATCCTCTCTGTCACCCTGCCAGTTCATGACAAAGCAGGACTATCGCAGTTGGTCTCCTCACAAAGAGAAACTGAGGGATCAGTAGTCTGTTGTCCCCATTTCATTTCCGGAGACTAGGCCACCACCATTGTTAAGGAAAGGGGAAAAGCCTGGCCCTGTATCATACTGTTTGGATTGCTTAACTTGGGCTAACTTCCTCAGGATGTAGAGAAGTGAAACATTTGCCTCTCCTCTTCTTTAGTACCTTTTAGTCTTTCCTGAAAATGATGGAATTGCTGCCAACCATTCTGAGAATAAGTAGAATATGAAACCATGGTCTTTGGGGATGCACGGTTTCCTGCCACTGCACAATTATTACATCTGCAGCGGGCCACACAGAAATACAGCATCATTTATTTATGCCCAGCTGGGGAAGCATTAGGGTTTTTTGAATCTGAAGCAGTCACTTAAAAAAAAGAAGGGGAAATATTTTACAGTAAAGGGTTATTGGCAATCTTGGAAAGGCTCTGTTAAACAGAAGACCTGCAAACAGAAGACTAGACTCAGCAAAATTGTTTGCACTTAAGCACTTCTGAAGCTCATCCAATGGGTCTGCCCATAGTTTCATAGAGTCACCCCAAATTAATAACTAAACCCAAAAGCAACTTCATGGGATATGCCTTGTATATCCCCCAGTACAGTTGTCATTTCGTCTTGGAGCTACAGGACTAGCAGTTTGTGTTGGTTGGATATTCCATGCAGAACATTTAAAAGCATTGTACAGTTTACAATTACAATTTACTGAGACACTGTGGCAAATTGCTTAATCTGCTGTAAGTAACTCATTTCCTCGGGGCTGTTTGCTTACAGCGTGCACAGTTAAGAGCGAAAAGCCTCTATGAATTGTGAGCTTTGTCCTCGGTTGTATACTGTACACTGTCAGCCAGCAGGATTCAAGAAGAATGAAATAGCTATATGGTTGGGGCCCAGGCACTGTCATTCACACCTCAGAGTCAATTGTACTCATTTGCAGCGCACAGCCTTGCCATTTCAGACAGAGATCAGTAGTCTTGGAGTCTGCAGATACATTGATAGCAGGGTTCAGGAAGGCAGGTGAGAATTTCAATCAGAGGAAAGGGGTGGGGAAATATGAGAGATTCTCTTGAGTATTGTCATTTCCTTGTCTGAAGCACCTTGGTTCATCAGAGCCCTGCTGTTAAATGGCACTTGCTCTCATCTCCCTGTTCCAATGAAACGGGGAGAGTTCCAGAGCAGATATGATGATTCCTCCTATGCATCCCCTTTGCCATTCCTTTCCACCTCCACCAGAACTGTAAACATCAAGAGCTTCTGTGCTGCAGCAGCCCCATCTGCGGCTGACCTACTGACTCCTCGAGGTTCATTGCCAGTGGGTGTAAATTAGAGCAGCCATGAGGCAGACATTTCATAAAGAGATTCGGGCGAAGCATATGGTGCATGCAATATTTATATCTCTAACCATGCAATTACAGCACGTGGTTAAAGCAGATTCGGCATGTCAAACAGCAGAGACATAATACTGACAAGATCCTATTTGGCGGCAACAGACGGTTTATTCTTTTGATAAGTATTTGGTTGTTGCTAGGCCCCTGTCCAGGAAAGGAAGGGGCACACTTCCTCCATAAGCTGCCTTATGTATTTGAATCACTAGCCTAAGAAGCTGAGAACCCTATAAGAGAGATTTTGGACATTTGAAGCAGGTGTGTGTGTGTGTGTGTTTGTGTGTGCTTGCATGTGTAAGAAAGAGAGAGAGAGAGACCTGCTTTCGTTTTCTCACGTAGCAAAATATTATTTAGTTTAGTTAAGAAAAATTGTGAATAAGGGAAGACATCTGCTTTGTGACTGTGAGAACAGGATGTTGGGCTAAGTGGACTTTTGGCCTGGTTCAGCAGGCTTCTCCTTATGCTTTTGTTTATTTATTTTTAAAAATCATCCCTGAGAATTCTCACTTTAACTTGGGGTGGGGAAAGAGGTCTCATTTCAAAATCATCCCGAAGGCAAATAAAAATTACCCCAACTTTTATAGTTCTCAAAGCATCTGATATTTTGGATAGTTCTGGGATTACATGTTAAAATGTTGCCCCCCCATCTGTTCAGCTGAATAAGTAAACAAATTAAGATCAAAGCAGACACCTGCATACTTCACAAATGCTTTCCCCATGAAACCTGGATAGGAGGTGGGCTCCTTATTGTGACTTCAGTAGATAGACTAGGCTAGGGTGTAGGCATTTTTTCCATAATGGGGAGAATTGTGTTGTTGTTTTCCTAGAGAAAGCTTTTTCTGCAGTTTGGAATGGTAGGAATTTGGAAGGTGGGGGAATCAGATTATGTTTCAAGGCAACACATGCACTAGGTAGGGCAATGGGAAAGAGCAACACGAAAAGAAATAAAGGTTGTATTTGCCTGTTATTGACTGCAAATTCATTTGCCATCTTCAAATAGGACCTCAATGACTAGGGCAAGTGTGAGCTAGATAAGTGATGAAGGAGAGTTTTCTTTCATTGGTTCAGGAGAAATGTGATCATTGCATCCCTTGTGCTTGACTGGTACAATCTGTTGGTTTTTAAGGTTTGTGGGGAGGAGATTACTGGTAGGTGTTTGGAACCTTTACAAAGTTCTTTTATGCCCCCTGATGGGTGGTTGGGGCATAACAATGCAGTTTCAAAACAGAGATGTGGGGGGAGAAAATGCTTTTTTAAATAAAGAGCTTTTGTCCAGCAAGCTCTTTGAGCAGGAATTCAAATAGGGGGCTTCCGTTCAAATATGGATTTCCATTCAATTACCAGTCCTCTGCCCATTGCACCAGAGTGGTTGAAACTCTCAGGTATATTCAGAGTAAGAGTGTTTTGAAATGCAAGTTTTGGAGCCTACCAAAGGAAGGAAAGCTACAGGATTCATAGCAGAGAGCTGATGTCACCAAAATTTTGGACTGGATGTAGGGACACTTAAGTAGACTTTGAATCCGGTCTACCTAGTCCAAGTCTTTGTCCAATAAATGACACAAGTGTTCCTGGAAACCGTGATTCCAAATTTTTAATGTTCTTTATTAATTTTTTTGTGCACTGCTTAGTTTTGTCTGGTATATAGCAGGGATGGCCAACTCCCAAGAGACTGTGATCTACTCATAGAGTTAAAAACTGACAGTGATCTACCCCCTTTTGGGGGGTAAGTTGTTAAGCTTTTTTTAGGGAGGAAGAAGGTCTGTTTTTAGGGGTTCAGGTCAAAGTTGTTGAGCTTTTTTTAGGGGAGCCACAAATTTGTTGAGCTTTTTAGGGGCAAGCCAGTGATCTACCAGTGATCTATTACAGACGTCCAGTGATCTACCGGTAGATCACAATCTTCCTGTTGGACATGCCTGGTATATAGTTTTACTCTGCTTTTATATAGGTTTTTTTTTAAAAAAAGTCTGATGTGAAGGCTGTTCTTCTTTGAATATGTATTGATGCCCCTCCAATTATATTGCATGTAAAAAAAAAAGACTTAGACATTATTTTATCTATTAGAAGCAGAATACAAATTTTATAAATGAAAGATGGAATAAATTTACCTCGCTTCCCCCATTACAATTTTAGACCTACACCCTAAGGGCTTTGTGGACATGTCTAGGCAAATGTTCTCTTATGTTACAGGTAGGTAGCCGTGTTGGTCTGACGTACAAAATAAAACAAAATAAAAGTGTATCTGAATTGTATCTGAAGAAGTGTGCATGCACACGAAAGCTCATACCTATGACAAACTTAGTTGGTCTCTAAGGTGCTGCTGGAAGCAAGTTCTCTTTTGTGTAAGGCTAAAGCCCCAAACTTTAGTTCTTTAGTTCATTATGCCTAAATTGGCCTTTCACCAATTAGACGAAATAAAAATAAAACAAAATATTCCACTGCTTGTCCTCTTTGGAGTTATTAACCTTTCTGCAGCAGTGGGTAGGATATCCTGGAATCAGCTGTTCCATGTTCTCATTTATGACTCGGTTTATGAGTGGCTTTTCCACCTTCTTTAGAAAAGATTTGTTAGCGACAAGGGAATGTTGCATTAAAAGGTGGGTTATTTTTAGAAACTAAGGGCATAGTTCTTGGCATAAAACACATAAATGAATCTTGGAGCACCAAGAGAGTGGAATTTGAAATTTCATTTGTCCGATTCACATTCGTTTTTTGGGGGGTGACGGACACAAAACGCCTTAATGGTTATAATTCTGTTCTGCAGACATTTGGAACCTCCCTTTGAGCTACTACTTTTCTTCTCTTGTAGTAGAATATGAATTTTGATATGAAATTTGGAAAAGGGCAACCAAAATGATAAAAGGGGATGGTGCAATTCCCCATGAGGAAAAAGTTCCAGCACTTGATACCTTCTTTTATCTGCCCCAAATCTTCCAACATCCATTGGATGTCCACAAATTCTAGTTGTTATGAGAAACGGAGAAAAACTTTCCTCTGCCCACTTTTTCCATTCCATGCATAATTATATGAACGTCTACCTTGCCCCCTTACTGCAGTGCAGTATCACACAGTTAAACTATGGAGCTCGCTTCCACAGGAGGCAGTGGTGGTCACCAATGGTGGATGGCTTTTAAAAAAGGAGTAGGCAAATTCATAGGGAATAAGGCTATCAGTGGCTACTAAACACAATGGCCGTGTTCCACCTCCACTGTCAGAGGCAATGTGCGCCTGAATACCTGTTGCTGGTAATCACAGGTGTGGAAAGTGGTGTGGCTCTCAGGTCCTGCTTAAAAGATCTTCCCACAGGCATCTGCTCGGCCAGTTTGAGAACAGGATTCTAGACTAAATGGGCCATTGGCCTGATCCAGCAGTCTCTTGTTACATTCTTATGAAATTATAACTCACCCACACCTGTAGATCAAATAGCACCTAAAAACTAGGATTGCAAAGCAGACTGTAGTTATGAAATCCTGGTTTGTAAATAGTGCTTAAACCAGATTTTCCCAGTTTAGACAACACAAGAAACTGTGTTTGAACAAACAGGGAAGTCTTCTGTCAAGCCAGGCACACAAGGGGATGAGGGGATGTTTTTTTCCTGCTCCTTGCTCTTGTTCTAGCAAACCATGGTTAGACAAAGTATGCAATCTTATGTCTGAACAAGACTGTTTTGAGAGTTGTAGAGTTCCCTCCTCTGGAAATTTTCTAGACTCAATTTTATTTTATTTTATTTTAAATGGGCTGTAATTACACAGCCGTTTTTGAAAATTGATCAGGGTATGTACCACCTGATGAAATTACTTTTATTTGGCTGTTTTATTTTGTGATTTTTGAGAAGTACACTCAGAATCTTTGCAGTAAGGCTAAATTTAAATAAATATGTAAGCAGATGTCAGAAAAATTGTGATTTCAGATATTGCGGGAGTGAATTTTTTTATATTATTAATATTATAAATGTAAACCCTTGCAAGCTAGGTTGTGTCTTGTGTTGCACTGGGGATATGTTTCTGCTTTTGCTTCAGAGCATCTTAAGTTCCATCACTTTTTGCTGAGCAGCACATTTGTATGCAACTGTATTGGGATTCCCCCTTCAGCAGTTCCAGAAGCATGTGGTGCTAGCCTTGTTTGGTACAGAAGACTCAAACAGCAAGTGAATTCCTGTCAGAGGATTTTTTTTTTTAGTTTTTATTTTAAATCAGACTGTCATGCTGCATATGACAGACCACATCCACAAAATCTCTGCTCTCTCTTTTTTCTTCTTGTTCTTCCTCTACAAAAGAAGCCTTTACTCTCCAGTTAAAATTATTCAGCCATTCTTTATAGATGTAAGCACTGGGCTGTATAAAAATTGATTCCATAATTTTTGCTGCGTTTCTCCTTCTGTTTATCTACATATCTGTCTGTAGTATATCATCGTATTTATTTCTATATTAAAAATACATTAGATGCCATCAGTTCCTTTATCGGTTCATAGCAACTGCTAAAAATAATAGCAGCAGAGGAGGAAAAAGCCAGATTAAAACAGTGTAGAACTCAGTATCTAAAAGGCCGTGCAAATTTTAAGAAGGCCCTTTCCTTGTGCTGTGAAGACATCAGACTCTGCGCTGGGTGAGCCTTCCTGAGGAGAGCATTTAAGAGTCAAGGCACCACTGTCAAGAAGGCCCTCTCATGGGTCATTGCCTGCCTCACTTCTGAATGTGGGGAGACTTTAAACACAGTAGTCTGACCTGTGCAGATCTTGCTTTGTAAGTGGGTTCCAACTTCCCTAAGAAAGCTTCATCACAACATGTTCTTTAAGCCCTGCTGTGGTTCACGTTAACTATGGGAAACGAGCCAAAGATTGAGGTTTGCTTTCTTCTCTGAACCAGGATTGGGTAGAGCCATATGCAGCCCTTCAGCATGGTGTAGGTGAAGCAGTGAATTGACCCTTCTGCTGCTCCAGTATACTGTTGAGCATCCTGCAGCATTACACCTTCCCCTTCTCAGTAACCGGAAGTGCCATGTGGTGTGGAGACCAACCCGTATTGCCTTTCTGGCTGCTATTGTGTATACCTTTGAGTTTTGTGTAGCAGGAACGGTAGACTGTGCTACGTGCTACGTAGGTGGATGCCACACCCAATACCCTGCCCATTTTTGCCCCGCCCACATCTGTCATGATGCCACTGGAATGTGTTCCCATGTGGACCTCCCACCCAATGGCCCTAGAGCATAGTTAACACTGACCATTGTTTGTAACCACAATTAACTGCAAACGGAAGCATAAACTTCCAGTCCCCTCCTCATGGCTGCGTTGGAGAAGAAGGGAGCCAGTGAACTCAAGTTCACTTCTGTTAGCACTAAAACTATGGTTTTGGCCGGTTGCCTCCATGAAGAATGGGAATGATGCCTGTGTAATATTTATCTACCACAACAGAACTGTGTGTTCCAAGGCCCTAGACAATGGCAGGTGTTCCACATCAATGTAGTTTTAGGCTAGAGGCAGGTCACTCCCTAGAGAAAGCCCTTAGCCAATGGGTAAGGTGAAAGCACATTTTAGGAAATGCTTTCTGTTCTTATGTTATGCAGATGACCAAGCACTGCTTTACACACACACACATATATATATATATATATATATATATATATATATATATATATATATAAAGTTAATTTGCTTTGGGAAATGAAAAGGATGTATGGAATGTTTTGAAGATAAATTGTAAGGATATACTCCCTGAGTTTTCCTTTTAAAAATGCACTTTCACCCTCTTATTACTGGTTGCAAATTGCAGTTTGGACAGGCTCATAGCATAACATTTCTGATCATTAATAGAAAGCATTCCACTGCTGCCAAAAGAATACAGGATTTCTTGACAATTAGACTAAACACAGCAACATTGTGGATCTATTGAGGAACTCCCAAGAAGATACAGATTCTTGAAACTAAGGAGGGGACGATCTTTTGTTCACAACTGGTTTCACTATTCCAATTTTTAGTATGCAGAAAAAATGGACTATTTTTATTGTTTGCTATCATGTCTTTGAAGTCTGCTTGTAAACCATTTTGTGGCTGGACTTCATCTCATGTACTCTGAAGCCAAGTTTAAACTCTCTGTTATTTCCCAGCTTGTAGCTCCCAAGCTTTGGCCTATTGATTTAGCTGATAAGGCATTTTTTGTTTGTGTTAAATATTTATAACCTGGCTTTTGAACACACAATCCCTAAGGTGGCTAAAAACAAATTAAACCAATAACTTCTTTCTTTTCTGAATTTATATCTTGCTTTTCAATCAAGCCAACAGATTCCAACACTTAATAGTGGCCATAAACAAACAAACAAACTTATCAGGCCAAAGGCCTGTCAGAATACAGATGAGGGCTGTGCATGGCCCCATCTTGGCTGGGTGAAGTTATCGGGAGGACTTCTGCAACTTTTGTGGGATGCCCACAAGAATCACAGCACTTTAGGGCAAGGGTCAGCAAACTTTTTCAGCAGGGGTCCGGTCCACTGTCCCTCAGACCTTGTGGGGGGCCCAGACTATATTTTTTTTTGGGGGGGAATGAATTCCTATGCCCCACAAATAACCCAGAGATGCATTTTAAATACAAGCACACATTCTACTCATGTAAAAACACCAGGCAGGCCCCACAAATAACCCAGAGATGCATTTTAAATAAAAGGACACATTCTACTCATATAAAAACACGCTGATTCCCGGACCGTCTGCGGGCCAGATTTAGAAGGCAATTGGGCCGGATCTGGCCCACGGGCCTTTGTTTGCCTACCCATGCTTTAGAATGTGTGGGGCACTTAAAACGTGAGGAGGTGGTCTTTCCATCTTTCTCCTTTTTCTTTTTAATTTTTTAATCCAGAGATGGGGAGCCTACAGTTCTCTCCAGATGTTATTGACCATCCATGCTGGCTGGTGCTGTTGGCAACTGGAGTCTTAAGTACATCTGGAGAGCCACAGGTTCCCCATCCTTGCTTTAAAAACATGCATGCCATGATCAGCAACCATAAAAACCTCTTAAGATCGGTGCATAGCATGATATAATTCCCAGGAGCATTGTATGGAGAAAAAATTATGGTTGCCCTGTCGCTGCTGAGAATGCCTTCTCTCAAGTTTCTACCAAGTGATGACATACTGTACATTGACTATTTGGATATTGACTAGACAAAGAGGATGTCCTTTCCCGAAGAGCTTAAGACCCAGGCAAACTTATATGAGAGAATGGTCCTGTAGCCTGTGAAGCTGCTGTAACATGGGAGCCTCATGAGTCCTATATCTAACCCTAGTCAGTAGGAACAAAATTAAAAAAAAATCCTTCCAGCAGCACCTTAGAGACCAACTAAGTTTGTCATTGGGATGAGCTTTCGTGTGCATGCACACTTCTTCAGATACACTGAAGATATCTGAAGAAGTGTGCATGCACATGAAATTTCATACCAATGATAAACTTAGTTGGTCTCTAAGGTGCTGCTGGAAGGCATTTTTTTATTTTGTTTCGACTACGTCAGACCAACACGGCTACCTACCTGTACCTAGTCAGTAGGGTTGAAATTTCTAAATGCTCTTCGTTCAAAGGCAGCACTGCATAAGATGTAACCAAAGTATGTGTTGCCAGGGCCATGCCTGACCTCTCAGGGAATGGGCACTGTTGACACTCTAACCCCTATTGTGCAAAAGCACTGTGGAAATATGGGCTTCTGGGTTCAGGGAGGAATGCAGGTACCTTCAAGGGGAGTGTAACACCGTTCAGGGTAAGTTGAGACCCTCTTCTCTGCCCTACCTTTCTGCTGCTGAGGAGCACTTCTATTTTGTCTTGGTTGAGCTTCCTTGGATTTAGGTGGAAATGAGAGCAGGAGGGGGTCAGGTTTCACCTGCATATTGGTTACACAAAGTCCCAAATACAAGAATAAAACATACAATAATTAAGATTGTACACACCTGCCTGGGAGAAGAAAGCATGAGCAAAGAAAGGAACCCTAAAAGAAAATGGTTGCCAGGCAAGCATGTTTTGCGGTGGTATTCCATAGACATGGTGCTAGAATGGTTTAGCTTTCAAAGTTGGAACCATATAATGTAATCGCAACCATAATCCATTGACATCAGCACTGTACTAAGAAGTGAAGTACAAAAAGGCAGATACCAAGGAGTTTACAATCTTACTTACTTTCGGTGAACGTGCTTGCTTCTGTTTAATTAGTAGGAATGCAAATCCCCTGTGTACAGTTGTTCCTTCAGGTAAAGCAAACCTGTCAGCCAATTTTTGAAAAATAAATGGTGTGCTATAAATATGATTTCCTGGTGGAGAAGATGGAGAATCGTTTCTTCTGTAGCGTGGTTGAACTTCACATGTTCAGTATCTGTATTTCACTAGCCCCCACCAACCCTGTCACCCTGCATACACCTTTACTTTTTTCAAATGTGAAAGTGATATTTTTGGGTGAAAAGGGTAAGTACTAGAGTTCTTCCCACCATCCCCAGAAGATATAGATTTAGATTTAGAATTCTCTTGAATATAGAACCTTTGTGCATTTAGGCATGGAAACTCATTTTTTAAGAAACAATTGTTGGCTCTGTTTTATTTGTTGAGTGCGTCAGTGTATTGAAGTCAGAGGTTCAGTGTAATTGGATAGAGATTATTCTTAGATTTGGATGAAGGCAATTGATTTCAAATCTTGGGACATTCAGCAGCTGTCAGAGATTTGCCGTACCAAGTTAAGTCATTGAGTGCTCTGTGTACATTGGCCTGATTTTCATTTTATGGAGGAAGGAATACAAATGTACGGTAGCTTATTAATAAGGAAGCACTCGTCACTCTGTTTCGAATATTATGGGATTACTTATGGATACAATGAATATTTGCATGTGATGTGTGTCCCCCTGGTTTTTTGTTTGTTTTTAAGTGATGCTATATCCTGTCAGGATAAGACACTGAGACTGGTGTGTGTACATAGGCACTTGGCCTTTTCTACATAGGCTCAAGCACAGACAATCCTGAGTTTTTATTGGTGCTGATCTCTGAGGTCACCTTGCCCTGACAAGTGTGTTTATGAAATCATTTCCCCCTTTCTCCTGAAAGCTGAGAACAAAGTATTTGTTGTTGCAAGAGGTAGGTCTTTTGTCATACATTCTAGTTCCACTTTGTAATATTAACAGTAAGAATGGGAAATCAGTTCAGAACACCCTGAGACTGTCTCCAGTAACGTAACTCAAGTCATCTGCCACCTGCCAAGTCACCTTACTCAGGATTTACATTTCCTCCCACTTTCCCCAGTGATGTGACCTTTAATTGTTCTTTTGCTACTAGTTAAATGATTCTCAAATTGGGCTAGGCTTGGCTCGGACAAAAGACTTCATGTTTTTTCTGGGAGCATTACTAGTCTGTATTCAGTGCAGATCTCCCTGGAGTGTATTTAGCCTTCACAGTGATCGGAAAACTCCAGCAAAAGCTCAGACTTCCAGATCTCTTCATTTGCAAACTGAAATGAAACAAAAGGATTTGAAAGAGTTCTGCAGAGAGGAAACGAGAGTGGAGGGAATGGCTTTGCAGACAGTTGTAAACAAGTTCGAGCAAACAGTATTCCCATCAGAATAATGTGCTCTCAACAGCCACTATTTTAGAATAGTCATATTGTCTGCTCTAGGGAAGCTGACAGGAAAGTCATGCTTTCGTTATATGAGTTTCTAACTAACTATTACATTTTATAGATTATGCATGCCGGGTTTATGATTCAGTGAGTAGTTTCCCACATGGTTGGTCAAAGAAGCTTTATGCACCAGGGAGCAATAATGTGAAACTTTCAATTTCTTCTTTTAGCTTCTTTGAAGATGATTTTCACATTGCGGATGATTCATAGAAACAACAGTTGTAACTCATTTGAACCACTGTGCCATTTCATCAGGTGTGAGTGATCTTGGCAGTTATGGCTATGGGCAGCAACAATTTCAGGGGCAATGGCAGCACTTTTTAGGAACCTAAGAAGAACGTGATGGATCAGGCCAATGACTCATCTAGACCAGCATCCCGTTCTCTCAGTGGCCAGCGAGGTGCCTGTGGGAAGCGTGCAAGTGGGATCACACTACCTTCACGAGGCTTTAAATATCAAACCCCGCTGAAACACTGGATTCAGTTCCTAGTTAGCATCAACCACGGCAATGCCTTCTGTATTGCATTATGTAGGTCTGCAACCTAAAGGCATACTCTAAGGTTCTGTTCGGGCATTATGCCCGAATTGGGAAAGGCAACACGGTTGACACCCTCAAGGTCTGTGCATCCAGCCCTGGCCCTAATGTACACAACCCTACACAACATAAGCAAAGCCCTGCTGGATTAGACCAAATGCTCATCTAGTCCAGCGTCTTGTTCCTGCAGTGGTCAACCAAATACCTGTGGGATGTCCACAATGAGGACATGAGCACAATAGCACTCTTTGTGATCCCCAACAATTGGTATTCAGAGATTAGTAGTCATTCATAACCTCATTGTGGTAGAGACTTCCACAACTTACTAGCTGCTGAATGAAGACATGCAATGAAGGGGTCTTCTAGGTGTGTTTGGCTGAGCTTGCTTAGAAGTCTCTCGGAGAGCAGGAGCACTGCATTATCAGGGTTCCTTATCACAACGAAACTTCTAAATGTGTACCATATGTATACTTTAAAGCCCCATTCAGACCTTTCTCTCAATATGGGGAGGTTTGCGGTGAAATAGGTGTGGTTGGCACATATGGGAATGCTGGGGGCAGGGCTAGTGTTCATGGCCCTGCAGACCCTACTTATTCTGCATAACACCTGAGTAACGTACCTTTCCATCGCATGTTGCTTTATGTGGTGAAGAAAAAAAGTGGAATCTTCTCGTAGAGTTGGCTTTGTTTGTTTGCCCACATGCTACTCTTGATTGGATATTCAAAAAGGGTTAAGCGTTTATTTTTCTGCTTGCGTAAAAACACAGACCTATGCATGCACACATAGTTTGTGGGGGCGGGGTGTGAAAATAGCCATAGAACTATTCTGAGGAATTAAAATAGTGCAAGGTGTTAGCCAGTTAGTGTTGACCTGCTGCAGACTTGCAGAAGTCATGATTTCTAAGCATTTACTAGATTTGGCTTTCACATTGTAGTTCACAGGCTTTAGATTTCCACACATGACTTATTTCTTTTTAGTTATCTTAGTCCCCACTTCTTATGTGCTAGCAAATTATTAGGATGCATGGAACTATTCATATAGGCACAAAGGTGGAATGATGTGACAAAGGAAAGGGGATGCAAGTTATAAAGTATGCCAACAGGCTCAATCATAAGTGGATATTAAACACTGTGTAATTTGTGAACCACTGCTTTAAGGAAACAATGGATCTGTCTGTTTCAGACTTCAGGATATGGTTATCAGTATTTAGCATTCACTGGGTGTTGATATTTGGTAGATATGAATATGATAAGCATATTAATGTGAATGATTTGTTGTTGACATAAAATGGTGTGTGGTATTATAATTCAGCTTTATGAATTTAATCCATATTTACAGAAGATAAGCAAACATTTAAAAAAAAATACTGTACCAAAGCAGCACATAGTGCTGGAATCATATCCGCACTATGCAGTTATGAGATTAGCATATGAACAAAAAGGAAGATTTTAGAAGCTCTTAGCCATGCTACAGAAGCAAAAATGCAAATCTTATTGTAGGGCAAAACTCACGTTTATTGCCTTCCTGAAGCTTGGACATAGAGTCGAAGGCTGCTCTGAAGTCAATGAAGGCTGGATAGAGGGATACAGTGCTCTTTTGAGTTCAGTGAGGGTTAATCTTACATTAAGGATTGCAGCCTCAGTTCTCAAGCACCAGTGTATAGGTGTTCCAATTGGGGTGCAGTGCTAGGAAGGTGTCATTTTGGTGTAGCAGTGTGGGACAGGCCTGCTATGACAGCAACAGTCACTGACTCCAGATGTGATTTGGTATAGATGCTATCCAAAACCTCCTGTCTTGTGTCACAAAACTGATATATATGAATGGGAGATACGATTTCCCCTCCAGTATGCCACTTTACAGATCATTTTTATCTGTGTTGTTTTAAATGAGACCATCTTGGCTGTGAGCCCTGGAAGACCTGCACCCTGCCTTACTGGCCCTTTCCCACCTGGCCTGGGAGAGTGGAGTGCTGACTGACTCCAGCTACAAAACCTGAGGCTGTTGAACAGATTCTTGGGCTGGAGTATTGTTTACAGGGGGTTGAGAGAGCCCGTGTGGTGTAGTGGTTAAGAGCGGTAGACTCGTAATCTGGGGAACCGGGCTCGCCTCTCTGCTCCTCCACATGCAGCTGCTGGGTGACCTTGGGCTAGTCACACTTCTCTGAAGTCTCTCAGCCCCACCTACCTCACAGGGTGTCTGTTGTGGGGGAGGAAGGGAAAGGAGAATGTTAGCCGCTTTGAGACTCCTTCGGGTAGTGATAAAGCGGAATATCAAATCCAAACTCCTCCTCCTCCTCCTCCTCCTCCTCCTCCTCCTCCTCCTCCTCCTCCTCCTCCTCCTCCTCTCCTCTCTTCATTGCTGTTATTGATATTATTGTTGTATTTTTAGTTTTAGACCTTATGATTTATGTGGAAATTGTTTCCATTTGATTGTGTACTTTTTGATGTGTATTATTTATTGTTTATGATTTCTGTTATGTTTATAATTATGTAAATCTTGTCATGTTGTAAGCCGAGCATAGTTTCAGCTATGGAAAGGCGACATACAAATAAGGTGATGATGATGATGATGTGACCTTTCACATGTCTATTGTGGGCATATCCACACTAGAGACAAAATGATTTATCACTGCTCCCTTTCTCCAGCATACCCTTGAATGTACACATTTGTGAAAAGGTTAGGTATTCTAACCACCTCCTCAAACTACATCTATTGGGATTTTGGGAGACTGGGAGTGGTGAGAAGGAAGGGAATGACAGATTACAGTGAATTTACATAGATATGGGTGGTGACACTCTTCCTGCATAGCATGGCACCAAGGCTTCACTAATGCAAGCAACTCTACGTTGCCTTCTCAGATGTACACATCTGTTAGGCTGAGTTGCGAGGGCCAAACTATATGTTGTGTGCAAATGTGGCTCGCAATTGCCTGATAGCTCATAGGAAGGGGACAGTTAGGAATGGGCAAATGGGAGGTGTGTACTTAATTCTTTCTCCTGCTCTAGCATTCCCCTCTGCCGTCAGCACCATTGGCTTTAAGGGCATTTTTGCAAGGAAGAAGCACTATTGCAGGGCAGTATTCAACATGGAAATGGTTAATTGCCACCCTGTGTGCTTCTAAACTCTCCTTCTAAAAGTGCCATGAAAAAAAAGGTTGCTAGTTACTCTTATCAGAAGGTACTCATTCCAGTATTTCTGTAAATTGGAGGAAGGATTAGAGGTGGAGGAGAATCTTGTTTGGTCCTTGTTGCTAAGTGACCTGATCTAATCTGCACTTTCTGGACATGAATCAGACCATAGTTATCCATTTTTCCTGCATCTCTGAATTTTGCGATACCTTTTTTCTTTTTAAAACTGAGAACCAAACGAAAATGTGTAAAAGAATAACTGCATATTCTTGAATAAAATATGCGTAGAAATGCATACATTGAGATGAAATATGCATTGAAATCATATTTATATTGTGATGTATTATGTAATTAGGTAATATTAAATAGGAATTTTATATAGTTGAAAAAGAATAACAATTTAATGTGAAAATCACAGTGTTAGAAACTGAGATATGAAAACTAGGAGCTAAATGGCACCTTAAATCTAGGTTATGGGTGCAACAACAGAATGTCTAGGTGCACTTTTTAAATAACAAGAATACAAAGCTGAAAATAAATGAACTGCAGCTAAAATCTTATATTCATTTTTCACATGGTCTAGTCCTACCCCCCTAATATTCTTAAGAGGGTCTCTTCTTCAGTCTTCAGAGAGTGGCTGGAAGTGGGGAGGCAGAAAAAGGTCCTCCTTTCCTTCCACCCTGTAGTTTTAATCTTCCCATTGCTGGCTTTTACAGGACATGATCATGGCTAATATTTGCTTTCTGTCAATGATTTTCATTGTATTTCCAGATTGGCTACAGTGATCAATTAAACAGATTTAATATTTTTTGTTTATTAGTAGCATTTCCCATTTCCTTTTCTCTTACTGTCCTATACATAATATTCTCATAGTTTAGTTTACCCTGTAAAGCCAGTAGCAAGTTGTAAAGCACACATAGGTGTTGAAAAAGACGGAAGGAAGAAGACAAAAAAATGAACTCAGAGCTTATATGTTGAAGCTGGTAGCCGAAACCTCTCTTTCTCATGCAAAGCTTTTTCACGGCACACATAATTATCCTATGGTATTAATTGAAACAGGAAGAGGTGACAGAGCTGTTAACTTGCATAACTGTGGCTCATTTTTAATTATGACATGCTTAATTTTTTTCAGAGCATTTAGACTCCAGGGCCTTTATTCCAGTTTCTGACACCTAAAGAAACTGAAGATAAAATATTAATTAAATGAAAACAGCAAGCGAAGAGTGGCACATTCAGTTATGGTATCTAGCTATAATACATATCTAGTAACTGTTTGGAAGAAGTGTGCATGCACACAAAAGCTCATACCAATGACAAACTTAGTTGGTCTCTAAGGTGCTACTGGAAGGAATTTTGTTTGTTTGTTTGTTTTGACTACGTCAGACCAACACAGCCACCTACCTGTAACTGGATGGCTAACCATTATTCTTCTCCCCTACAGGAAAGATTTCAAGTCAAGAATCCTCCACACACATATATCCAGAAATTAAAAGGCTATCTCGATCCAGCTGTAACTAGGAAGGTAAGAGATTTTCTTTTGTAAATGTTTGAATTCCCCCCCCCCATTTTCATTTAGGAGTAGTATATAAAATCAGCCAAATGAAGCAGTTGACCAGTGTGGGGAACTTTTGGCATATTGGATGTTGCTGAACTGCAGCTCCTCCGAAACCAAGACCAAGCACGACCAATTGTCAGTAATGATGGGAATTGTAGTTCAGCAATGGCTGGAGTGCAAAAAATAATTATGTTGGAGGTGAGAGAGGTGAAGGTGTTAATGTTTTTTTTTAATGCTGCCTACCTCTTCTATGCGCTGACCCCCAGCCCTGCACATTTGAAAATATGGAAAGCTTGCATGCTGGGGGACATTTTTGGGAGAAGCGCTCAATTCAGCCTTCTTCTAGACTTGTTAATGCCTTATGTGCAAGGTAGTTTGTATTTTTAACAGAGGCATTCAAACATCCATTCTTCTCTCCCACATCTTTTTCTTCTTTCCCCCAAAGATAACCTTTGTAATTTTTATGTACTTAGGCCATTGAGTGCTATATAAATGCAAGCAAGCAAGACCTGTACCCAGGAAATGTCTAGTCAAAACTTCACCACCTGATTCTGCTGACATGATGAAATAAATAGGGCATTCTTTTATATCAAGGGGCAAATCCCATCAGGGTTCAGAAATGTATGTCTTCCTTGCATTTATTTTTTTAAAGTGAAAAGTTAATATTTCATTTTATAGTTGCATGGCTCGTTGGGCATTGAAGGGTGTCTTTGCAGGTCAGTGGGCAAAAAATTGATGGGTATTATGGACCCAGCATACTTCTGGCATAAGTTGAAATGAAAGTGGTTTGGCACAAGGTTCATGGGTTGCTGAACACAACACCTGTAGGCTCCAAGTTAAAATCTAGTTTAGACTCAGTAGCACACAAGCAGGCAGTGTTGAGCTTTAAGGATTGGTGTTACATGGTTACCCAGATAACAACCTAGAAATTTAATTCTGCACTCACTGGAGCTTCCAGAACATTTTCAAGGGTTACTCTACATAGAGCAATTATCCAGTTGTGAGGTTATTGGAGCATGGATTACTGAGGCCATTGCTGAGGAAGCAGCTGGAGGTGGACCTGGGCCTCTAGTGTCAGCAAAGATTCAAGGAGAACCAGGGTCGGCTCTAGGTAGAGTCCCGGTGGTGCGGGGCGCTGCGCGCAGAAGCCGCACAGAAGCAATGCTGCACACTGCGAGGGGGGGGGCGCCGGAGCAATCTCTGCCCCTCAGCGCCAGGGTGCCCGACCTGCTCGAGACTGCCCTGAGGAGAACCTCCAGTTTATGCACCTGCTCCTGCAAGGGGGATTCTGCCCCTTCTAGAACAGGCTGTCTCCCTAATTTCTGGATTTGGGAACTAACTGTCCACAGCAACTCAGCCTTATCAGGATTCAGTCTCAGTTTGTTGGTCCTCATCCAGCTCATTGTGGCTTCTGGGCACTGTTCAGCTTCAGGTGGATTGGAGGGAGAGAGGGCGAGAGCACAATAAAACACATTTGCGATGTGTATACAGATCATACAGTAAAATGTTTAGCTAAATGTAACTGTAACCTTCTCTCTTATACTATATGGGTAATAGTCAGGATGAAATATTGAATAACTTTGGGGAAAGTGTTGTGTAAAAGATATATATTGATTTTTAAATATATTTCATATACTATAAGTTTATTTGTACTGGAAATTGTGTTGGGTGTGTGTGTATGTGTATACACACACACACACACACACTACTGGTTGTCTGATTAATAGTGTAATTCTTCAGAATTTAAACTTAATATGCATCTTAATGACTTATGTATTCTCTCCGTCATGGGAGTGTGAAGGTTTTATATACCATCCTTAATCTAAATATCATCTGATGAAGTGTGCATGCACACAAAAGCTCATACCAAAATAAAAATTTAGTTGGTCTTTAAGGTGCTACTGAAGGAATTTTATTTTGTTTCGACTCAGACCAACACTGCTACCTACCTGTAACTAAATATCACACTCAGGCATTGTTTTCTCTCCTTGCAAATTATAGAAATTTAGGAGAAGAGTTCAAGAATCTACACAAGTATTACGAGAATTAGAAATTTCTTTAAGAACCAATCACATTGGGTAAGAATAATTTATTTTATTTTACCTTTGATGACGTTTGGGCAAAAGACATTTATCGCAACCTGTCTAAAGCTTTCTTGGCCCAACTGTGTATCTTCATGGCTCAAATGGAACCATGGTTCAAATAGTATTATGACTATGGGTTTTCAAGCTTTGCTATAAGAACCCTTTCTTCATTGGCTTACCTGCTGAGGTACTCCTAAATATCTGCCATTGACTCCCTTGTGTTACAGAGCATTCTGGGACATATTCCAGAGCATGCACAGTACATATGAAGTACTGGCCATTCCTGCGGGGCCTCATTGCCACACATCAACTGAATAATCTCATGAATATGTCAGACCTAGACCCTGCAACCATGATCTGAGGCCCCTTTTTGTATGCCTCCTCTGTGAGAGGTCCAAACAGGAACAACATAAGAACTGGCCTTTCCTGCAGTGGCTCTCCGCTTGTGGAATGCTCTTCCCAGAGAGACTCACCGGGCACCTTCTCTACATATCTTTAGACACCTGGTGAAAGCATTCCTCTTCTCAAAGGCCTCTGGCTAATTAAACTTTCTGTGGCCTTTTAATTTATTGGGGGAGCTATTGTTTTTGTTTGTTACTATGGTATGTATTTTTATGTTTTTATATTGTAAACTGCCCTGTGGTGCTCTGATTGAAGGTGGTATAGAAATTTAATAAATCATCATCACCCACGGTGGGTAAAAATGTTTTTTTTTCTGGGTGCCTTGGATTCATTTCATTTTTAAAAATGAAATTATTTTATTTTATGAATAATATTACAAAGAGTTAAAGTGAAAAGAAAAAAAGTAAAGTAAAGAAAAATTATCTATAAAACATTTTAAAAGGGAGAGAAAAACAACAATAACAATATACCTCAACCACCATTATAGATCTTTCCTTTGGGAACCCTGAGAAGCTTTTCAGAACCCTCAGGGTTCCCTAGAACACAATTTGAAAACCATTACTCTGGCATATTTTGCTTTCATTCAGGGCACTGTGACTTTGTGATGTGGCCTGGTTTTGTGTAAGTGTTGTGCTGCTCAGGCAATGAGAATTTAGAGACACACAATTCAACAACTGCAGTGTTGCTTCAAAAGAGAGCTGCATTTTAAGTGTGTTGGAACACGCCCCCTACCCGATCTTTCACAAACTATTTTTGTTAAAAGTTCTCTCTCTTTCTCTCTCTCTCTCCCCCTCCCTCCCCCACCTTTTGCAAAGCCTGTTTGAAGTGAAATTGACCATGAAATACCAAAGCTAGGCCAACATTGCTAATACATAGTTGGCAGAGCAGCAAATGTTTAGGCAATATCTTTGAGATGACATGCCAATGAAGTCTGTAAGCAATTGTAGCAGTTTTGTCATCAGCTGAACGTCAAACTTCAGTAATATTTCCCAAACCAAATATGCAGTAGAAGTTGTCAGTATATCATCTTTTTTTCTTTTCTTTTATGGAAACTTGCCCAAGAGTTAACTTTTTAAAAATGCCAAGCGAAATTTATGACTTACCCTAATGTCTTGCCAGATGTTAGCTGTGACTGAAGCGAGAGACTATTTCTGCTAAGTTCATTAGGACTTTGAAGTCAGTGGCTGCTGCGAAATTCTTTTGTGTGTGTCAATGTGACTATTAGCTTGAACTAATTGGTTGCGTGCAGCTTTCCGTACCTGTACATATGAATCCTTTGAGACAGAAAATGGCTTCCTTCCATATGTGGTGAAATGTCAGCCATACCACATGCTCCTGGTCCCATCCATCGAGAGCATTGCTTCTTAATACTGTGACTGGTAGCTCAATCCTATACCTGTCTACTTTAAAAGTATAAATGGGCACCCCCATTTAGGCTGTATGCGATTACAGCCTAAATCACTTGCTGTGAAATAAACACAGACTTTGGACCACCAGTATTCTCCCCAGCCTTTTCTTTCTTCTCTCCCCCCACCCACACCCCCTTGCCAATTTCCCATAGTTCCCAGACTGAGGAAGGGTTCCCAATAAGAAGGCCTCTGCCTAATCTGGAAATCCATTTTGAAAGATTCTATACTGTACTGCTGTTCATGTAGTATATACTAAAGCAGTGTACAGCATGATGAAAAGAATATTGCATTAAAATAAATCAGTACTGTACATACAAAGTAGGAATCACTGATGTGGTTGCTATGGCTCGTGTCCAATTATCCCTGCAGAAAGACCATTGGAAGTTCAAAAACTCATTTGTTTTTTTAGATTTGGGGGTATAGTCCAGTTAACATGATATTTGTTTGGGGTTTTGCCACCATGTTACTGTTGACCAACGTTCTCTGTTAGTGCATTTCCAGGTTTTTCAAAACGATAAAATATCCTTACCATTACATTTACATAGAGATGGCAGAAAGCCCAAATGATGCTTGCTTTCCCCCCACCCCGCCCAGATGGTTAAATTAAAATAAATTAAATGCCTAGTAATTGTGCTGACCTCTAATGATAACCTCAAAATCTTGACTGAGAGGGGCTCTGAGCATGTGCAGTGGCCTTGTGATTTGGTGACACCGTTACATTTCATGCTGAAAAGTTTCTGAGAGAGAAATTACTAGCTTTTGCGAAATGTGTTTCTTTTCTCCTGTAATTACTGGGTTCTTTTTTGTTTGTGCAGACTTGCTTGCACAAGTACAAATATACTGATCTCTAATGATTTTCCCTAACAGGTGGGTCAGGGAGTTTTTGAATGAAGAAAACAAAGGCTTGGATGTTTTGGTAGAGTATTTGTCTTTTGCACAGTATGCAGTCACGTAAGTAAGACCCGGCTTACGCAAAGCAAAACATTACAGTGTAGAGTGATTTGCTGTTCTGGCCTTGCTAGTGCATCACAGTGCACTAAAGGATGAACACCCTTTAGTTCAATAGTTTATTGTTCTAGCAAGTGATGGTCTTCCAAAGATTGCTGCCAGAAATCACTTATTTGTGGGGTTACACCAGACACCCCCAAACTTCGGCCCTCCAGATGTTTTGGACTACAGTTCCCATCTTCCCCGACAACTGGTCCTGTTAGCTAGGGATCGTGGGAGTTGTAGGCCAAAACATCTGGAGGGCCACAGTTTGGGGATGCCTGGGTTACACAATGCACTGCTTGTCTCAGTATGTTGTATCAGCAGCATATGGGAAACACAACATACCACACTTGTTTGTTCCTCTATGCTGAGATGAGTTCGGCCTTCTGCAACCTTGCCCAAAGTAGATAGTTCCATACCTTCAGAAAATACCCATTCAAATGTTCCATGGATACAGTGAAAGCAAAAGCACAAGTGAATCGTAGACCTGTTAGGGACACAGGAAGCACTTTTGCCCAGTACTGTCAAGTCTTGCATTAGTTGTCCAAGGTCCTGAACAGAGGTTTTCCCCATCACCTGCTACCTGAAATCCTTTTAACAAGAGATGCCTGTGCTTTGAACCAAGGATTTTCTACATGCAACACATCTACTCTGCTGAGCAATGGGTCCTTTCCAAAGCTTTTATAGCTCTAATTTCCCTAAGTGAGATTTCATATCTTAAGATGCAGTGGGCTCGCAGTCTTACCATGGCTGAGACCAATGAGTTCCACTTGGTATGCTATGGCAGAACTGCAGAAAGTAGAACCACTTTGCAGTCAAGCTTCTTCTTGCCACTCTCAAAGTATTTGAAAATACATACGGTACAATAAGATGATGGCAGTGGTGTGATTGCTAGTACTGGGCAGAAACTGGAAAGTGAGAGGAGTCTTATGGAGCTACATCCTGTTAGCTCCCCATGAGAAATCCCCTTGCAGTGCTGAACTATTGGGGAAGCAGGGGAGAGGAAGATTGGCTTGAACTGTGCTTAGTGTCCTGTTTTGCCACTGTGCTGTCCAGCCCTGAATGTTCTGAAGCAGCTATGGGGAGCCTGGGGCACTCTGGATGCTGCTGGACTACAACTCCCAGCATCCCTGACCATTGGCTCAGCAGACTGGGGCTGATGGGAGCTGCAGCCCAACAGCATTTGGAGGGCTTACAGATTTCCCATCTCTACTTCAAAGGATCATGAATTCAGCAGCGGGCAAATAAGTTTCTGCTTTACTTGCAGTTCTTCTAGTTTAGGGCCTCAGGTTCTTAAGACGAAAAGAAATGTGATTTGATTTTTAGGACACATACAGACAAAGGTGCTTGGGAGAGACAGTTATTTTGTTTGAACTGGAACAAAGTTAATGGCAGGACATTACTGATTTAGGGGGGAAAGGCACATTGCAGGAAAAGAAGTGCTTGCTTTAAAGACTTTCACCTCCCATATTGAACCAAGAGGAAGGCGTTTTACTTGTCGTTTTCTCTTCCCTAACATGGCATGCATGGAGAATAACCTCAGAGCATATAAGACGGGAAGAGATGGCTCTGCTTTCAAAGAGCAGTGCTGGGGGAAAATAAAACAAAGGAAGAGCAGAAATGATTATATTAAATGCATTGCATATGTTTGGAGTTTGGTCTTGGCCATTATACAGGGACAACGACTCAACTGCATATTAAGATTTGAAACTAAATTGGAAAGCAAAGCTAATTGATTAAAAAAAATATGAAGAGAGCCCTGAGATTCGTTTTTCTCCAACAAATCAAACAGTTGTAGCTAGAAGTTAGTTGAAGTTAGAAAATCTGGATAAGGTTGTAAGATTCTTTCTCAGTTCTAACAGCACGATGGTCCTCTCCCTGTTTCTCAAGATCCAAATTTACTGTGAAACGTACGTGAAACTAGCACTTTGTTTTTAGCTCAAGGGGAAATATGTTACAGTGCGCTCTGTCACTGTATCTTTGACTGTAATCTGCTGGGACAGAGTAAATCTGCAGATGTTCAGCAGCAGGAAGGAAAAAGTTGTCTACGTCTCTCTCTTCTTGCTTACTTTCTCTTTTCTGTTTTTGTGTTTTGCAAACCTGCATTGAAATGTTCGTTTCCGTTTAGATTTGACTTTGAAAGCTTGGAAAACAACATGGAAAACTCAATGGATAAATCTAAGCCTTGGAGTCGATCCATTGAAGACCTCCATCGAGGAAGTAACCTCCCCTCTCCCGTTGGCAATAGCATTACCCGCTCTAGCAGACATTCTACTCTACGGTAAGAAAGCAAGGCAGCTCCAGGGAGCAAGATTGCAGCTTCATGAAGGGGAGAATTCAGTTGAATATTACATACAGTATTTTGATATTGACACCAACCCTCATTATACAGTTTACATATTTTGACGACTACTTAGCCAAACTTCACAGGCTGTTCTTAATTAAATTAAAAATGATCTGAGGCAGCTAATTATTTATATTGCAGTGAGCCGAGTTTGCTTGTGGTGTTTTTTTTTATTTTGCAGGTGATTGCTTGGCAAAAAAATTAGAATGCCCTTAGGAGTGCCTTTTTCTTGGTGTTGTGAAATTAACGGAGTGATAAGGCTGTTGTCCCATACCCACTTAACATGTTCCTGCTGAACTCAATGAGGCTTACTTCAGAGTAGACACCTGTAGATTTGAACTGCTAAGTCCTTCCACATTGAAGAGTCATCTGGTTACATTTCTAAAGCAAACAGCCTTTTGGAGAGCTCTCACTACCCTTTGGCATGGATATACCAAAGCATAAATAAATACTCAGAACTAATTTGACCAAGGCTGGCAAGATCTTTGAACTATTACATGCCAAACCCATTTCTTGTGATATTTACTAAACGGAGGATGGGGAGGAGTGGAAGCCCATTAGGTGGATCCTCCCAACAGTATCTAAAACCAGTCAATTTATTTTGACTCCTGAGGCAGAAAATCTTGGAAGCACCTCTCTCCGTCCTTGGTAGTAAAAATAAGAACAGTAATAAATTGAATAACTACCAGTTTGCTACCCTTTCATGACACTCTGAATCTGTTTTGTGAAGTGTGCTTTGTCACTCTGTTTAATGGTAGATGGCCCTTCCAATTTGTTATTTATTTAAATGTAACCTCTTTGCTCTTTCTCATTTCCTACAATGCTCCCTATGGCCTTTTCCCCTCAGAAGGGAGAAGAGAAGCAATCTGGCTCAACGGGATAGTGGGTGGAAAGAAAGGAGGACTGTTTGGGCATGAGTGCAGAGGAGAGGGGCTAGACTGCAGAGAAGCAGCCTCAGGCACTTCTCATCTCCTTCTTTCTCTTCCTTCCCTCACACTTGAGGAATCAGTCTGTCAGCCCACCATCCATTTCATCTTCCTTTTCCCTTCCCTCCCATCCAATTTGTGCCCTAGAAGCTCTCTCTCTTTCAGTGGTCTCTTAACCAACTCTCCCTTCTGAGTATGCCTATGCTCTTTGCTTTTGGGGAGCTGCTGCTGCTGCTGGTGTCAGCGCAACCCAAGGTCAAGGCGAGGCATTGCTGAGGGCCACCACCAAGTAGGCTGAGATCCGCTCAAGGTCCCTAGTTCTCTGAATCAGCTTCTTCATCCATCGCTGCTTATTGTTCTGTGGTTATCATGTAGTATCTCTTGCTTAGTATCTATCTGTGGTGGGATATTCCCTCTAGTACTATTTCCTCTAGCACTTACTATTCCCTCTAATACCATGTAGAATTATCAATATGTAAAAACTATGCCACTATTGCATAGTTGCTTTTCTTCAACATCACTTGGAAGTAGTGAGTGCCTGATCAGCAGGAACTGCTCATGCACAAGCTAATTTCCCTAACGATATACCTAAAATGCAGCCTGTTTTTTATTCAATGCAAGTATCAGTCTTAAGGCGGCTATTGATAGTAAATATCAAATTTCTTCAAGTTCACTGCTCCTTTTTGAATATTGCTGGCTGACATCAAAAGTAAAGAAGCTTTCAAATCACTAAGGGTTTAGAACTTAGAATTTTACGCAGCCTCTTTCACTCCTTTTCTTGGAACTTCGACATTAAACAGTCAGGCTGCATCAGTGGTCTTAGAACAGATTTAGCCCATGCCATTGATTCAGGCTTCAGAAGTTTGGAAAGAATCAGAGGAGTGATAATTTGCAAAAGAGATCCATGCAACTGGAATGAAGAGTGCAGAGAAGGAAGATCAAATTGTTAGGGCTAGTTTTTGATCTGGAAAAAGCAGAAGAGAGAAGGCAATATCAAAAACGTCTCCAGTGAGCCAAATAATTTGAATGCTTTCTAGACAGGGGCAGCAAGGCAATTGCTTATAGGGTGATACCCAGGAAAAGCTATGCAGTGGCGGTTCTTGCACTGTTTGTACACTGTAGATCCATTTAAGAAAGCAGGGCTTTCAAACTTCATAAATCAGTAGTAGATGGATTTTGGTCGGGTTCTTCCTTGAACCCCCATTGGGATTGTAGCAGAAATACAGGTGTGCATTACACATTGCTTACATTTTCGTTCTCTCCTCCTCTCCATCTCCTTTTTCATATGCGCCGCCCACTCTGTATACACCTTCTCATCGCTCTGTGTCAACGGCTTCTCCTGTGCTTTCCTTTCCTTTCCCTACAGCATCATTTTCTTCTTCTTCTTCCTCACTTGCCTTGTTCTCCTTTTCTCCTCCATGGTCATCCATGCCTCAAAATGCCATCAGAATGGTTTGTCTGCCTGAACAACTTCAGTTCAAACGCCGCCAGAGCTGCTTTTCACCCAACTGCCTCTGGAGTGGCTTCAGTTTACACTCTGCTGGTGAGGCTTCAAGCCGGAAAATCTCGTAAGTCGTGGGTGTAAAAGCTATGCCCAGAAAATAGAATTTAAAAAGCTGACTTGTACATGGCAGCAGGCTCCCTTGCACTGCTTGCCATGTGTTATAATGGAGGTGGACCACATGTCATTCATGAATGGTTCCAGCTAGAGGAACTTTCGGTGTCTGAGATGTGGATTATCTCATTATATCTAATATGCTGATGCTTACTTCTATATTTGTGTGTGTGTGTGTGTGTGTGTGTGTGTGTGTGTGTGTGTTGGCGGTGGGGGTGGTGGGGGTTATTTTAAAAAACAAGACAGGAATTTAAAGTAGGAATTCCCCATAGCTTGTGGTTAGTTATAAATAAACCACAAAATGTACACTGTTGTCTTTTAGCTTTTATTGGCTAGTATTCCATCATATATTAGTTTTCTTAGTATGGAATTTTAAGGCTTTCGCTTTGGCCCGTTCTGAGGCCCATGTCACCGCCATCAAGGGGAAGGTTTTATTTATCTTTTTTAACATTCCCAAAGATTTGTTTCTGGTTTGCTAGCCTAGTTCAGGCCATCTCCAGCATTCTAATCTGGCTGACGTTCCAAAAGAAATTGTAAATCGCACCTTCCCAGATATTCCTTCCTCAGGTATGTGTAGTTGTTAGAGAGCCTCTTTTCAAAGCTCTGTGTTTGTGAAAGCAACCCACTGTCTCAAGTGATCTTTATTATGGCCTACAAAAAAAAGGGCTCTGTGCAGTTGACTCTAGTGTACCGTCTTCATATGAGACAAATATTTAACATGCATAGGACTGCACTGTATGCCAATCACCCAGACCTTCCACATTTGTGCTGTAATGTTCACAACTTCACTGCAGAGTCAGAAAAGCAGCAGTGGTGGCAACAATTTATTAATTGCTTCCCTTTTTTTTCTGCATTCCCTGCGGGTCTACCTCCAAGGCAGCACTTTTGTTGCACCGATACTGTAATTTCTGAGCAACCAAAGTGCAGTATTTTTCTACTTGGGGAAGCACATTTATTTCTTGCTGTATAGAATGTCAGAAGCACCTCTTGCCTAATGTCTGTTGATCAAGTTATTGAAGGCAACACGCCCTCTGTACCCTAACTCTGGTCCCCTGAGGTTGCTGCTGCTTCTGAATGAGCATTTCCGAGTGCATTAGTTTTCTGTTTTTCATTGTTGCCATCACAGCTGGCAATTTAGGCGAAAAAGAGGCCATCCTTCCGCAGCAAAGTTTTCTCCTCTCCAGCAGGGTTCTGCTTCAACATTCCCCAGTCTGTTAAGTCCCTGCAAAATCATTTGCTGAGAATGGTGCAGTGGATGGAGTAGGCCAGGCATCTCTAAACTGCGGCCCTCCAGATGTTTTGGCCTAAAACTCCCATGATCCCTAGCTAACAGGACCAGTGGTCAGGGGATGCCTGGAGTAGGCCTATTAAAGCAACAGGGTTTCACTTAATCAAGACTGTTTTAAGTCCCATTGATTTCTGTGGTTTAGCATCGTTATGTCTTTTGAATCCCACATCGTGAGTATTTGAGCAGTTGTGCTGAAAAGCTCGAAATGGGAAAGATGGTTCACAATGTCTAATACCTCTGTACATGCATGTATGGAATGTTGTGTGTGGGGGGGAGAGGCTACTATGAACTAGCCTCTTCACGCAGAGAAGCAACAGCTATTTCTCAGCAACAACAAAATGTGCTGTTTTCATCAGTCCTAATATAATAGCTACCTGTTCTATAGCGTTTTTAAGACTTTTGAAAGTGCTTCATTGGCATTACCCATACAACAATATAAATTTTCAGGATCGCAGTAGTGTGCACTGAGACTGAAAGATAGTGGGATTGCCTAAAAATCTATGGCCCTGGTGAGCTTTGACCTGGGTGTTTTGCAGCTCATTCTCTGGAAGTAGGAAAACCTCTAAAGCTAGAGAAATATGGACAGGGTGGATTTCCTCTCCCCCCCCCCACAAAAGGATTCTCTCTCTTTAGAATGTGCCTTTGAAAGAGAGAAAGAAAAAAAGCACAAGTGGAAGGCAAAAAGGGAAACATGTGATATTAATTACGAAAATAAATATATTATCAGAGGCATCGTCTCTGACTTGCAGCAGAAGAAAAATGAAAATCAGCAGCTCATCTAAGAGCATTTCTTTGCCCTAATATTTGGTAGCAAGAAATGAAAAGAAAGCATTGAAAGACCAGGAGGCATAACCTCACCCACTCTAGATTCAATTGGAGAGAGTGTGTGTGTGTGTGTGATATGTTAAGTGAAATGTCTCCACTGGATACCAGTGTTTTCTGCCACTATAAAGCAAACGAAACAGGGGGAATGTTGAAGATAGAGATACATAATAAAGCTCTGATATCTACTGACAGTTGAAAAGCGCCAAAAATATGCCCACATCTTACAGCCATCGTCAAAGCAAGAAACTTGAGGCTAAAGTCATGCCGCATAAGCAAAGATCAAGAGCAACGTTCTGTTTTCTATTCTCCTTAATATATATATTTTTCTGGGCTATGGATCTTTATCCACAAAGTGTCAGAAACAATCCCCACTTGTTTCTCAACTGCTGAGATAGAGGAACCTAATATGCTGATATGGCTTGCAACCTAAGATAAGGTGACATGTTAATGAAGTTCACAGAAGGAAAGTTTCCCACCACCCCTCTCTCTGCAGCCTCTTCTAAGAGTTGGGTGTGGGGTCCTGAACAATGTGGGATACAGCACAAGGGGTTGCTAGTGGAAGTTGGAGTGGGGAATTGTCCAAAATTGAATGGAGGCACGCCCAAGCTTGGACCATTGTCTTCTTCTCCAGCAGCTCCCTTCACCCCATCCCAGATTTGTTCAGGAGGGTCACTGATGCTCTGAAGAGACTTTCTGGGAAAATGAGGATAGGGGCTGCAGTGGAGAGAATGGAAGTGAAAATTTCCTTTGATGACCTTACTTAAGTTAATAATAATAATAATAATAATAATAATAATAATAATAATAATAATAAATTATTTGTACCCCCACCCATCTGGCTGGGTTTCCCCAGCCACTCTGGGCGGCTTCCAACAAAGATTAAAAATACATTAAAATGTCACACATTTAAATCTTCCCTTAACAGGGCTGCGTTCAGATGTCTTCTAAATATCAGGTACTTACTTATCTCATTAACATCTGATGGGAGGGTGTTCCACAGGGCGGGTGCCACTACCGAGAAGGCCCTCTGCCAATTAATGTAATAATTGAAATGGATAACTTCAAGGAATATCCACACACATACCACATTGCCCATAGCACTGAGAAATACACATGCAGATTAGGAATTTTCAGTCTCTTCCACTCCTGTAGCTGGTTAATGTAAACTGTTTCCTTATTAAGAGAGACCTTTAAATAATTGTCCCTTCAGCTTGGCTGTAGCTTTGCCAGCTGTAATGACTTGCTTGGTATTCAGCCCAGAATATTCATTTCACCAACAGAAATTGGTGTTAATTTTCCATTCTGGAAACCTGGATTACACACAGTGACTTTTTTTCCTTAATAGGAGTGTAGGGGGGTGAGGGGCAGAGTGCCCCAGAAGATGAATGGGAAGAAGACAGTCGCCTTCCCTCCTCAGCTGACCAGACAGCTGTCTCTCTGTGTTCTATGCCTGGGTGTATGCAAGAGGGTGGTGTGGTTGCACCCGCCACTGGTATCTGGCCTTGGAGGATTGGCCCAAGGGTGAATGTTGTCCTCAAGTCACCTCAGGACTAGGAGGGCCTTCCTTGGCAAGGAGACCCAGAGTTTGAGGGCAATCATTGAGAAGACCACCTATCACCCAAACACTTCAGGTGTTGAGGGAGCAGAAAGAAGGGGCTCTCTCAGACTTCTTACAACCCAGACAGGCTTGCATGGGAGAACACAATCTTTTAGATAACCTTAGAAGTGGTGCACTTGAGTCCAGAAAGCAAAATGAGCTTTGCCCTGTATTTACATGCTCAGTCTGAGAGCTGTCCTGAAGGGAGTTATACTGCAGAGTCCCAACTCATATGTTCTTTAATAGCATTCCATTTTTTAAGTAGCTGTTCCTGGTTCCATTTACGATAATATTTTAGTAGAAGAGGGTGGCTAATAAAAATGGGTAGTTATATGAACATTGGAAATTATGGCAGTAATGCACTTTTTAAAATAGCTTTTCCAAGCTGTAGCATAAACTAGCTTAGACAGTTGACATTAGAGCTGAAATAACATATATCATGTGCTGCCACGATGAAGCATATATGAGCAGTGAGGAACAGATCTCTGCAAGGCCTGCTGTACAGCACAAGATAATATTTTATTTCATCTTTCCACTATCAGAAATATGTATTTTTCATTAATGTACACAGGTCTTTTTCACTCGACTATTTATGCTCAACAGAGAGTATACAACTACATTTATTTATTTTGTGTCAGAGGGAGATATCAGTTATTTGTTATTTTCTGTTCATTGCAAATTTAAAAGGTAAAGGGCCCCCTGACCATCAGGTCCAGTCGTGTCCGACTCTGGGGTTGCGGCGCTCATCTCGCTCTATAGGCTGAGGGAGCCGGCGTTTGTTTGCAGACAGCTTCCGGGTCATGTGGCCAGCATGACAAAGCTGCTTCTGGCGAACCAGAGCAGCGCACGGAAACACCGTTTACCTTCCCGCCAGAGCGGTACCTATTTATCTACTTGCACTTCGATGTGCTTTTGAACTGCTAAGTGGGCAGGAGCTGGAACCGAGCAACAGGAGCTCACCCCGTTGCAGGGATTCGAACCGCCGACCTTCTGATCAGCAAGCCCTAGGCAAATTTAAGTAATAGCTAATGTACAATGCCCTGGTTTATTGATTGACATTTGAGTCAGAGATTCATGTTTGGAGAAAATTGTGAATCTCACCCTGTGAAAACTCTCAGAACAGTGATGTAGGTGTGGTCCCGAATTATTCCTCCCTCCAAAGTTTTAGATTCAGTGTTCAATAAATGGTATAGGATATGACTTTCCCCCCAAATATGTTGGTCTGAGGCTCCAGCTGTCTTTGATGGACTGGCATGCTTGCTTATGAGAATATCCAGTGAGAACAAAGGCTGTGATGTTCTCATATCGATTTTAATTATCACATGATGGTAACTGCTAATGAGACCTGGCAGAGAGTTGGTATAGAACAAATGGAAACATTTTCTCTATTAACATGAAGCTCGGGAATATTGAATGTCTGTTTCTTTCATACTGGTAAGTAAGGTTTTCAGTTTAAATGCAGACATCATTGTAATTGCATCCAGACCTATATATTTTGGCTTCATATAACTTCAATAAGACTTGCTCCTTGTGTAGTATTTCAGGCCCAGTTAAATTACGCTAGGATGATTTAGTAAGATGGCCATTAAAAGCAACAGCTAAAACAATTTTAGAATAATTAGCTTTTATTTGGCTAGGTTGAATAGTGCTAGGCTGTTTTATTTGGCAATTAGAAGGAGCAGGTTATTAAAAAGCACCTAATCTATGAACATTTATATCCACATGTTAAAATAATACTGTAGATAAAACATGTTAATAAAAGTATATTTTTTCCTAATGCATTGTGGGATAATGAGCTGCATTGGAGTTTGTTATAGGATGGTTGTTGTTTTTTAAATGCAGAGCATTGTTGTAACTTGACTAATGAAAACAGTTTCCCATGAATATTAAATAAGTAAATGGAGGCCATGGAAGAACTGGGCCTGGGTCCAGTGTGTGTGTGTGTGTGTGTGTGTGTGTGTGTATTTCTGTAGAATCCAAGTATGTAATAGCACTTCTAAGCTTAACCATCCAACCAACCATGGCAGCCGATATGTTCTGTGTAAACCTACAGTGGAACCTCGGTTTATGAACACCTCGGTTTACGAATTTTCAGTTTACGAACGCCGCGGACCCATCTGGAACGGATTAATTCACTTTCCATTACTTTCAATGGGAAAGTTCGCTTCAGTTTATGAACGCTTCAGTTTATGAACAGACTTCCGGAACCAATTACACCCATGCTTCGGGTTAAGTACGCTTCAGGTTGAGTATTCCGTGAACCCGTCTGGAACAGATTAATCCACTTTCCATTACTTTCAATGGGAAAGTTCACTTCAGTTTATGAACACTTCAGTTTAAGTACTCCGCAGACTGTCTGGAACAGATTAATCCACTTTCCAGTACTTTCAATGGGAAAGTTCGCTTCCGTTTATGAACGCTTCAGTTTATGAACAGACTTCCGGAACCAATTGTGTTCATAAACTGAGGTACCACTGTACTACTATAGGACCTTTAGAAGGAGTCAGTGCAGGAAAGGCACATTAAGCTAGTGGGTACCAAACCCAGGTTCTGGAGAATCGCAGCTTTTGTTTCTCTTTCTCCGTTTTAAAAAGGAAGTCTTTAGCCCTTATGGTCATGAATATATACTTGAAAGTGCTAACTAGGGGTGGTGGCAGGGGGTTTCTTGCCAACTCTAAAGCCCTGCTGGCCAGGGTGGAACGTGGGTGGAGGTGGTGGTAGTTCTCCACTGTCTTGTGGTGCCAACTCCAGGCTAGTGAAGTAGAGGGCCCTGGATTAAACCCTTTATGTACTAGGAAATGGGCTGGCTTTTTATCCAGCAGATCTGTGGCTGCTCCTGCCTCGCCATGCAACACAGTTTTCAAGGACTTATGATAGGGGTCAGCAAACTTTTCCAGCAGGGGGCCGGTCCACTGTCCCTCAGACCTTGTGGGGGCGGGGCTGGACTATATTTTGAAAAATAAATAAAAATGAATGAATTCCTATGCCCCACAAATAATCCGGAGATGCATTTTAAACAAAAGGACACATTCTACTCATGGAAGAACACACGGATTCCTGGGCTGTCCATGGGCCGGATTGAGAAGGCAATAGGGCTGGATCCGGCCCCCAGGCCTTAGGTTGCCTACTCATGACTTATGATAACTTCTGTCAGCAGCAACACTGCTGGTGGGCAGGGTGTGCTCTTCTTTCCACCGTCACAGATCAGGGGTTAGCATTGGTCTGAAGATATGTGAGCAAAGTCTGCAGAAACACCGTGAAACTGAATTGGGTGTTGAATTTCTAGTGTGGTGGAGGTTGAAGCTACAGTCTCGGGGATTTTCAATGTACATGTAGGTTTGCTCTCTGCACAGCTCGAGAAAATCCCCGTTAAAGTGTTGAATATGCTTGCATGGAACTCAGTTGTATAGGTAGATACAAGATGAAGCCAAAGAACGTCTCTGCCTTTCATGCAACATGTAGCTCTTTGGATGAGTGACACTTGGCAAGAAACTGACAGCTAGAGAGTTTATTCAGAAAGAATGTACGGCTTTGCTAGGACCTAAAGTACCACAGCAGTGATTAAGTGATTACTCCAGACATCATGCATTGACGGAGTGCCAAGACCTGACAGGTGCCAGGTTGTAATCACAATGTAAACAGCTGCTAAACTAGCACATCTTCGCTTGTTGTTGCAAAGATGTCGGTTTTCTTAGTGCATCTATTAACCTCAGAAAAGGTAGAAGGACAGGTGCTCGAGAGGATACAGAAATACTGGGAATTACTGTATTCCAATCCTTTTCTCATAGCATAAAGGCCTTCGAGTTTCTCACACAACTGAATAAAAATAATTCAACTGAATCCAGATCTGTTGTGTAATGCACCAGTTAACAGTTCTACTGAAATGTCTTCTAACCCTTCCAACTATGATTCCATGGTATGATATGATGTAAAGCTAACTTTGTTAATGACACTAATATGAACATTTTGCAGCAACTGAAATGCTGATGGAAGACTTGGTTGCTGCTGCTGCTATTATTTTGTTGTGTTGTTGCCATTATTAGTAATGAGACTGCTTGCGTATCTTCACAGGTTATGACAGAGGATGGATGGAAAATCAGTTTTTGTTAATAGCCAAATATCTTTTCTTTGCAGGTATAACACCTTACCAAGCAGAAGAACACTTAAAAATTCAAGATTAGTGAGTAAAAAGGATGATGTCCATGTCTGCATCATGTGTTTACGTGCCATCATGAATTACCAGGTAACTAAACTTTAGTTCCTTTGGTAACTTATTTCAATGGGATGGATTGTGTTCCTTCCCTCATTAAAGGAAGCAAGTGTCCATGCTTATAAAAATGTAGTGGACTGAGTCACGTGGGCACAAAATAAAGCACTATAACTGAAAGCTTTGGAGAGAAAACAAAAATAGTGGTTATCCCTGTGACACCCACTACTGATAGTTATTAAAGGCTTGTCTCTAACTAAGTCATAAGCATAGTAGATTGAAACAAATAGACTTAGATTATTCATGTCCATTGATTTAATTGGGTCTACTAGGAGTATGACATAGTAATATAACGCATGGTACGTTTTTGGCAGATCAACCAAGCATTCTGCAACTGAAACTGGGTAAAAAAGTTGGCATTAATTCCTGACACAGTCAGGATGCATTCTTGGTTGTATTAATAGTCAATTGGTAGGGGAAAACAAAGCAGACTTGGATTGACCCTGAGCTGAATTGGACAACCTACAAACTGCTTTGGATTAAGGTGGATTGCTTTCAAAACACCAAATCAGAATTCAGACTGAATCTTGTGGTCAGTCTTATTTAGATGTATAGGGTTGCCATGTGTCCTCTTTTTCCATGACAAGTCTTCTTTTTCAGGGTAAAATTTCTTTCCGGGTAGATTTTTAAAATTTGCCAAAATGTCTCTGGCTATACTTTCTGGATAGACTTAACTGGTAGCTGAAGACTTGCTTTCTTCTTCTCTTCTCCTGCCCCCCTCAGCAATATATCACAGCCTCTATAGCCTACCTATAGTAGGGGTATTTAAAAGGAGAGTTGTCATAGTGTCCTCTTTTTTGCTTTTCAAAATATGGCAACCCTAATGTACAAACATCATATAGATACACTTGCCTGGATTGTCTCTAATTCCCAGTTTAATTCAGTTACATTCAGTAGCAAACTTGCGCTCGCCATCAAGAAATGAGTGAAATTGCCCAGGTTTGCTGATTTTTAATAAAGATAACAATGCATTCCAAACACTGAACTCTTAATTCCATTTTCTATTTTAGTACGGGTTCAATATGGTCATGTCGCACCCCCATGCTGTTAATGAAATTGCACTAAGCCTGAACAACAAGAATCCCAGGTAAAAGGCTCCTCTTTTGTGTTGGGAATTTTGTGTGTGGTGATGATTAGTTTTTCCTGCTTGAAGTTGCTCTCTGCGAGAAACCCCTCGTTTGCATATGCTACAGTCCTTGATTAATTCCTCCTTCAGCTGGTTTGCTTTAATCTAAAGTTGTGATCGCTTAACTTGACACAAACAACTCTATGACCCGCAGAGGTGCCGAGCGTTTGCAACATCTTGCTTGAAGCTAATAGCAGGGTCATTCTTTTGAAGCAGCAGCTGAATATTAAAGAAATATTATTCTCAGATGCCGTCACATCCATCTTGCGAAAGCTGAGTCATCACATTGCTCTAATTGATTTCTCCCTTCCTTCCTTTGCACAGAACAAAGGCGCTGGTCTTAGAACTGTTGGCAGCAGTTTGTCTTGTAAGAGGAGGGCACGAAATCATTTTGTCTGCCTTCGATAATTTTAAAGAGGTAGGTTGTTGTTGTTTCATCAGAGAGTGCCTTGTGCCTTGCACAGCTGCTTTGGATAGGGTTTGCCGGAGCTTGGCGGCTCATCTTTATTTCATGAGGCCCAGCCTGAGACTAATGTAGCTGTTCATATATGTGCATCTTGGGGACACATTTCAGCATGTTTGTCTCACGCCACTTCTAGTATGGCGAACATTAGCCTCCATGTGCAAATTAGTTTGTGACACTGGTTCACACTGAATCTAGAAGCAGGATCCTGATTAATGTCAGATCACCGTGGTTCATAATACATAGTATTAGCATCAAGCTTTTATTTCAGTCACAGACCCGCATCAGATAAAACTTACAAGCTTTATTTGTTTGCTTGTATTTGCTTGTATGTTGTTCTTATATTCAATAAATAAAATATTCCAAAAAAAGAAAAGATAAAACATACGGATAAACTGAACACTTAAGACTTTAAAACTGGTAAGGGATAAAAACTAGTAGTTAGAAGGTGATTATATCATTCATAACTTAAAAAGATAAAAACAAGGACAAACGGCTAAAAGCGACTATAAGGGAGGGAGTGTGAAGGAGCACAGGTCTTGCATTTTGGACCTATAATACATAACATTGGCTCACAACCCCCTGCAATGCAGGATTATGCAGCTGTCCCATACGGTGATCTAACTTGCAACCTTGGCCATTATCAGCACCATGCTCCGACTGAGCCAGACCCTACAATTCCATGACTCTAAGCAGTCTTATCTATTTCTCCAAATTTGCAAATAAAATCCTTGACCCATCGGACTGCTCTTTCCTCTATACTTTCCCCTCCTTCCCTCCGTCTCCCTCCCCCTCCCCCCTCCTTTCTTGCCACCTCCCTCTCCCACTCCCTTATTTTGCCCCACTTCCTTCACTGGTAGGGATTTTATTTTCAAAACAAGCCAACATGTTTTGCCCTACTGTTGTTAAAAAACCTTCAGAGGTCAAATTGACAAAAACAGCCCACAGAGTTCTTTGTTAAATATCTCTCTCATTCACATCATTAGCTGCCGCCAGTTAAATGATAATTGGCCAAAACGCATTGGGCTGTTTTGTATCTAAAATCCACATATTTTTAGCACATTGAGTTACGTTTCTTTTAATTTGGGGATCTGTAGTCCAGGAACACCTGTAGGGCCCCAGGTTCCCCATGCCAGGTCTAAATAGATCAACCTAATTAGCAGGTAACATTGTGAAAGACATACTTTACCATTTTATTTTAAATTTTCTGTAGAATTGGGAACTTGGAAGCCCTCTATGGAGATAGTAGTAGGGCATTGACTGGTCCATAGATGGCTGTGGAGTCACGGAGAAGCATGAGGGATGTAAGAAATGGAAATACCTGGAAAATACACACGAAAACATTAAACAGCATGATGTCCAGTGGAACTGTGACTGAACTTGAGCAGCTGCTGACAGAGCAGGATGCTTCCCCAGCTCTCTTACATCCATCCAAGAAATACACATTTAAAATTTATTTCCTCCATTTTTATCCCTCTCTTCAAACTCGAAGGGTTCCCAGAACTGCATGCAAATGAAAGGTTAAGCCAAGAATAAATGCACTAAATAATTATAGTGTGTAGTTATTATAGGGTATAGTAATAACCAATAATTTTGAAGGGGCAGAACAGTAAAACCAACTATTAAAGCCAGAGCCAAGTTAAGTTTAAGACTGTTAATACAGCGGCTAAAATAAATAAATAAAATAAAATAAAATAATAAATGCAGGCCAAACTACACACACACACACCCACACACCCACCACACCACACAATCCAGGATCATTTAAAAAATGGAGGGTGAGCTAGAGTCTTCAGTCTAAGGAGGGAGTACTCTGTGACAGCTCCTGTCAAATAGCCTTTTAAGAATGAAGACAGAAGCTGCTCATTCCCTTTTGTGGGACAGAGAGGTCTGAGCTAGGTAGGGAATATATGAATTGGTGAGTGGGATGCTGTGGGGAGGAGGCGAATGTGCGAGAGAGATTTAGAGTTCTTCTCTGCTGCCATTTGTTGTTTCCATTCGGGGCAGAAGGACCTCCTGTGATCTCATTAGCAAATTGTGACAAAGGCTTGAATCTGCAGCATATTTCCATGTACCAGCTCATTTTTAAGACACACACACACACACACACACACACACACACACACACACACACACACACGGTTTTTGCTAAGTTTAGGCAGCAGTGCATGAGGAATACATTCCTTTTGGAACTATAACGCATCTGAGAACCGAGCTGTCGTGGTTCATATAAAAATAATGGTTCACCTGTTTCAAAGGATATAGAAGAGCCTTTGGCACTAAAGGGATTTTTTTGTGCTTTCTGTTTTGTCTGCTCTTGTTTCCTATACTGTTCTTTCATTTTAGTGTAATCCTCACCATATCTACGCAGACATTATTCGCACTGTATTCAATGGGTCTTACTCCCAGGGGAGTGGAATTAGGACTGTAGCCTTAGTTGTCCTTGAGAAGAACGATGCTTCATCCAGTTTGAATACCAGCATGCTCTTTCCCAGTTCCAGGCTTAATAAATGACATTCATTTCAATCCCAGCACATGGTTTGGCCACTGTGCGTCAAAAGAAAGTTCCTCTGCACTACATTAAAATGAAATATGAAGGTCTGTTATCTGATATTTACGAGCAGCTAAATGGGACAGGAAGTCAAGCAGACATATTGAGCTGGTTCCAGTAGTTTAATCTAGTTTAATCCAGCCTCTAAAACATCCTGGGGTACAAAGTTTACAGATATATTGAAGTTACATTAAAACTGGAATATGGGTTGATCTTCACATTTATTTATTTATTAATTTTTAGCATTATCATTTTGTACAGAACAACTCTTCTGAAGAGCAGCTATACAATATAAATGGATGGATGAGTCGGAATTGTTAGCATTCTCTTCAGTTTAAGGGAGGCTGTATTTCTCACTGTGTGTGTGTGTGTGTGCTATATGTGATCAAATTTGGTTCTATTTATAAGAAATGAATTGTAGCTACCATCCGTCATGCAATAAATTGTCCGACAGTCATATTTCAGACTTAACTCTCTCTCTCTCTCTCTCCCCCCCCCCTGCCCGGCACACTTCCAAGTTGGTTGGTTTGCTTATCATGTTATATCTCACCCTTCCTCCCAAAGGAGCCCAGGGTGGCAAACAACAAAAACACAAAATAACACAATTAAATTTTAAAAAGTAATATTTTAAAATGTTTGAAAACATTGAAAAGCATACAGATATCCTAAACCAGGGGTCCCCAAACTAAGGCCCAGGGGCCAGATGCGGCCCAATCGCCTTCTATATCCGGCCCAAGGTCTGAGGGACAGTGGACCGGCCCCCTGCTGAAAAAGTTTGCTGACCCCTGTCCTAAACAGCAAATGATTTCCAGATTACCAGGGACAGTATCTTCCAGACATCAAATGCCTGGATAAGCAGGGATGCTTTTAAATTCCTCCTGAATGTTAATACTAAAGGCAGGCAGGCTCATCTCTCTAGGGAGGGCTTTCTGTAAATGGGGAACTGCTACCGAGAAGGCCCTGTTGTGGACCAGCCTAACGCAGTCTCACAAATTGCCTTGAAAGCTTGAAGAGAGCTCTACTTGTAGAAGGGGCATGCTTAATTCTGCCACTTTTATTTGGGAGGAAAAGCAGCCATACAGAATTCAATGTCTGCGCTCTTATTCTCTCCCCAAAGTGCAGATGGAAGGGAATATTTATGGTCAGGAAACCAGATTAATGCCAACACAAATCAAGAATGTGGCCCTGGATTGGGGCCTCATAGGGCTGAATTCTTTTCGAAATAACAGTGATGGCGTTAAACATGCTTTTTTAAAAACCTGTGATTGAAAGGACTGGTGAAAATGCACCTCATCATGTTCCTTGGTTAGTCTGGCCGAGGCTACAATTCTAAATATGCTGATTTGGAGAAAAAAAATCCATTGAAATCAATGGGGCTTACCAACAAGTAAATGCAGTGTCATGGCATCAGAATTTTGGGCCTGTGATAGAAAGCTGTGAAGGATTTATGTTATTGTTATTGTTATTACTTTTTAGTACTGAGCTTGAGGATCAGTGCTTGGCAAGTGAACTGTGGCTGTTTATTTTTCATTACTTTCCCTCCTGCAGGGTCCATTGTTGAACCCCAGACTCTTACAGAGATTAATAGAGGTTCAAATTTATGTATCGTAACTCAGGAGGAGAATTTTATTGCAAATAAGAAGCCAGCTTCATTCTTATTGGTCAATTGAGCTATTTAATTTTATAAGTAACAGCAGGACGTGTTGGAAAACATGAGCCAATCGTCTTTGCCTGGAGATGTAATCTGCAAATGATGTTAGCCCTCTTGATGTGTGTATTATTTTTATTCCAAAGTATTTTCAGCCTAGTAAACATTAAACAACCATTTACTTAAACAGAAACTTGCAAGAAAACTGGTCTTTTGTTCCCCCAACAATCTGTAAGCTTGCAATGCCAGTCTGGAAGAAACACCCTCCCAAAATAGTACTACCCTGGAGTGAAATGGGTTGATTACACTAGACCATTGTGCTAAGAAGAAAAAGAAGTCATTGTGACCTCTGGGTAGTGGGAGAAAAAGAAAGAAACAGAACAATTAGGAGAGTGTGACTTTAAGGTTTAAACACATAAGCATAATAAAAGTTAGATCATATTCATGGTTGCCTCCTGATTCCCTTGCCTTAAGGAGTTCACTCTGAATTGAATTCTGTGTCTTGTTCTCGCATTTTCATTTAACTCAGAAGTTCAGCAGAGTCCCAGGGCTTTATCCGCCTGTTCCAGTTGTCAATTGGCAAATGTTCTGCAATGTTTAGAATAGCTTGCTGGATGGATTGCCCTGATTGTGTAGAGAATTTCTGTGCCACCACCAGAAATCCCTAGCAGTGACTGGGATGAGCCACAGGAGTTGTCCACCTGATCGGAGCTCCTGTGAGCTCCGGCTGAAAAAAATAAAACCCTGGTCTAACGCAGAAGACCCTTCCTGCCTCAGTTCTTAGGGCCTTCACCAAGATTGTGCTCTAAGCTCTGCTTCCTCTGTAGTGCAGGAATGGGGGAAAGTTTTGCCCTGCAGGTGCTGGTCAACTCTAACTTCCAACACTGCTAGCAAGCATGACCAATTGCCAGGGTTAATGGGAGCTGTAGTTCAGCAGTATTTGGAGGGTCCAATGGTCTCCACACCTGCTGTAGTATTAACAATATGATTGACTCTGACATGGTCAATTCTTATTTCAATAGGACATGATTGAAGGATCCTAAATAAATCTAGGCCCACATGCTGTTCGTTTTGTATCACACAAATCATACATGCTGTAGCAAGATCAATGATCATAATGAGCTTATGCTAATGGAAAAACTTTTCACTAGGTTTACCAACCCTTTTTTTTTTACAGCTCCTGCTTCTATATCTTTCACAGCAACCTAACCTGCTATAATTATACTATTGAACAGTTTCCCTTTCATAGTGGTTTAATTTCTCTGTGTTAAGGTGTTATTAAAACCCAAAGGAGCAAAGCAGTGAAAAAGTTGCTTTTATGAGAATTAACTTGTCTTTGTAAATGCAAGAGCAAATAAATGAGGTGCCAAATTTGGTTACTAAACATGACCCCACCCCGGTTAAATTAAATAGTGATTTTCCATGTTCTTTTGTATTTTAGAAGCTTATAGTGGGTAAGGTTGCCATATTTCACAACAGTGAAAATCCGGACAGAAAAGTTGTTGAACTTTTTTTGTGCAAAATTGTTGAGCTGTTTTTGGCAACATCGCAAAAGAAAACAAAACTTTTCAAGCTATTTTAAAGGAAAATTGCCAAAGGTGACACTGGGTTGCCATATGTCTGGATTTTCGTGGACATTTTAGTGATTTCTGCCCAGACACTGTTTCTGACTGCAGTATTCTGGATATGTGGTATACTGAATATCAGAATGTCTACTTGACTAGTTCAGAACTCCCATTTATTTTGCTCGTTACAAGCCAAGAGGTATTCAGCAGTGTTTTTAGTACTCCCTCTAGTGTACAGATGTATAACAGAACCTCTCTGCAATTCCTTTCCAGGTTTGTGGGGAAAAGCAGAGGTTTGAGAAGCTGATGGAACATTTTCGAAATGAAGATAACAATATAGATTTCATGGTGAGTGTTGTATGTGTCACCTTACGTCACTTTGGATCATTGTTATTGTTTTCTATTAAGTGTATATTTTGCATATAAATTGGGGGTTTCAAAACTTTCAGCAGTGGGCCTACCTAAAGAGGAAAAAGAAGTTTTAAGCTTCACCCAGATTAACAAAGACAAAATGAATATGGGTTGGATGCATAAGTATTCAGCATGAGCAGTCCTTTGCAGCAGCACATTCCACTCCATCCACGAGAGTCTCCTGCACCTCATGATCACCTTTTGGGAGGGCTGCAGTGAGGAGGACAGAAGGGAAAGCCTTGTTTTGTAAGCACCATTTGGAGGACCCAAGCTTTTGGGCCCACTTGCAATGCTAACCCTCGTTTCTAGGGCCATGAACAACTGGCTCCAAGGCAAAGAAAAGAGCAAGACCGTGTGGGGAATGCAAAAGGCATGAGCAATAGGCATAGCTGCCAAGTTTTCGCTTTTCTCGCGAGGAAGCCTATTCAGCATAAGGGAAAATCCCTGTAAAAAAGGGATAACTTGGCAGCTATGGCAATAGGAGTTGTTTCATTGCTCCCCAAGCAGTGCTGCATGCAACATGCTCGTTTCTACTTAATCACAGGGTATACTTCTTTGGTGACCTCTGTGTTTCTTTGCTGTGTTTCCTAATGGGAAAGCTTGATTGGCTCCAGTTATCGGTCCTAGGCTGCAATTTGAAAAATTTATGATTCAGAAAAAGTGCGTAAGCCACAGGTAGCCAATATAATAATCCAGATGTTGATGAATTGCAGCGCCTTTCATCGCCTCCCATTGTCTGTGCTTACTGTGACTGATGGGACTTACAGTGCACAAGTTGTGGAAAGCACCATGTTGATCACCCCGACTTAAAAAGTCAAAGTGATACTGCCAGGGTCTGGGAAGGCTTATTTTAAAGTAAGGAACAGTGTTAACTGAGAAGTGAAATGAAGTAACTATTTGCAATCTACAGCATGCTTATGCCTCATGAACCAAAGCATAGATGGGGAAGTGGCATGCTATTCCTCTTCCTGTTCTACGGACAAATGTTCCACTTCCATTTTACCAGTTTCCTTGTTCCTAGTTTAGTCACTGATCCCCCACATCCCCTTTTACTGAGAGAGAAAATAGACACTGAGAACAGACAGCACAAGTGAACTATATGTTCCAGCATGAAATTAAAAGGCCACAATTCTGGCTAACAAGATAAGTTTGGCCACTGAACCCACCTGTGCCCTGTTTACCACTGCTGAAATTTCTATGAAGGCAGCAGGGTCTAGCACTTTAAAAAGGTGTTCTCTGGTGTGAGAAGACCAACTTTGGATCATTTAGGCAATGCAATACTTTAAAAATTCTAGATGCTGCTAATAAGGAAAGGCTGGTGTTTGGCAGCAGAAGCCACTCCTCTTTCTCACAGCGAAGGAGCATGTGGGAAGGAGCAAGGCACGGTTGTCCTAGAATCCTCTCCAATCTCATGCGCTGACCAACAGTGAGCAAGGGTCCCTTCATCAGTGTTCCAAAGCAAGAAGAGAGGTCTGCAAAGGCAAGTGCTCCGTCATTGGGACAGCAGTATGTGAACCAACCCTCGTATAAATTAAGAATACAAGATTAGTTGCATCACCTAGTCCAGCATCCTACTTTCCACATTGGCCACCCAGATGTTTCTGAAAAGTCCACTAACACAGAATACCAGCAGTCCTTCATGTCCTCTTCCATCTGGCATTCAGAGGTATATTGCCCCTGAACCTGGAGATTCTATTCCCCTGTGAGCCATGTTTGACAGGTGGGCGGGGCTTTCCACCTGTCAGTCACAATGACATCAGGTGCCTGTGTCAGCTGATTGTCACTTGCCAAGTGTTGTGTGTAGTGCAGCTTTGGCTCTGCTTTGTCTTTTCCTGCCTTGCATCTGACATCAATTGTAGGGGCAGGAGGGTGTGGCTTGGTCAAACAAACTCAAAGACTAAATGAGGAGACCTGGTGGTCCCAAATAGGTGGAGATGGCATGGCTGGCTTGCTGTCAGATTTGTCCCTAAGTGCTAGAGGAGGGAGAAAGATTGTTTTCTGCTGCTCCAGAGAAGCGGACACGGAGCAATGGATTCAAACTACAAGAAAGAAGATTCCACCTAAACATTAGGAAGAACTTCCTGACAGTAAGAGCCCTTCGGCAGTGGAATTTGCTACCAAGGAGTGTGGTGGAGTCTCCTTCTTTGGATGTCTTTAAGCAGAGGCTTGACAGGCATATGTCAAGAATGCTTTGATGGTGTTTCCTGCTTGGCAGGGGGTTGGACTGGGTGGCCCTTGTGGTCTCTTCCAACTCTATGATTCTATGCTTCCCCCGAAAGAGGTGGCTTCTCACCAGCAGGGGAAAGCCTTTGAGCCACCTCAGCTGGCAGTGACATTGAGCTAGGGATATCCAATGACACTTAGGTGTGCTATTCTCTTGACCTTCCCCTGGATCTAAGACTCCTCTTGGGATTCCTGATCACCATCCCCAACTCATTAGGACCTTTCCCCCAGGTTGAACTCCTCCAACCCCCGCTCTCCACAAGACTCATGATAGTTTACTAGACTGTTGTGCTAACTCAAGTGGCCTTTTCATGCATGGTCATATGATATAGCGTTCCTTAATCAACCGTGTAAGCTGCCTGCAAAAGGGAAGTAAGAGATAAAAAAAAACCCACTGTAGAATATTTTTTTACTTTGTTGGGTAGCTAACAGACTGATCATCTGCAAGGAGGAGAAAGTGGTGACGTCTGGTTGACTCAACAGCCACAGGGCTCTTTTTGTCATGAATAAAGCCCACAAGTTCAGACAGTGAGCACAAGTGGTTAGTTTCAGTGAAGAGGGTGGAGGGGAACATCGGACGTGGTCTTGCAGTAAGTCAGCTGATCCATCTAGCTCTGGTTTGACTGCACTGCCTGGCAGAAGCTCCTTGCAGAGATCTTGCAAACACAGCCTGTGGATGCCAGGGATTTTGAATGATCGCATTTCCTCCAGGATTGGGCTAGAAAGGAAGGAGATAAGCAATGGTAGGGCCCAGGCACAGCACTGGAGGCTCATCCATTAGAGTGAATAGAACCCGCCCCAACAGCCTCAGATCACACTCTGCCAACCCCCTCCTGCCTCCTCTTCCTTACTTACAACCAGTCTGGGACACACTGGCTGCCAGCTTTTTCCTCCTTTGTCTGAACTCCTTTATGAAACTCAGAGGAGGATGGAAACAAACCTAGAGTTAGTTGGCTTCGTCTGCCATTGCTTCTGGCTCCACCTGCTGTTGGTCAGCCTGTCTCCCACCCTACCAATCCCTGTAGGCATCTGGCACCACTGTGTGGCAGAGACTCCAGAGAAACGAATCAAAGAACATCCTGTTCTGATAGGCACTAAAGGTAAAAGATTCAGCACAATAGAAAGCAATATAAAGACAGGCAGGGATCACGGGTTTCAAGAGAGAGTTCACTGTTAAATTAGTCCCAGCTGAACCGCAACTGTAGGTGCTTTAAGCAGAACTGGTTACTAAACCCTTTCCTGTCTTAGGGTAGTATAAACCGTCTGCCTTTTGCAAAATAGCAAGAAGCATTTCTCCTTAGAGTGCACTTTTGAGATCTAATTTTGCGCTACATCTGGGAGACAAGACTTTTGTTCATTATGAATAAAGTTTTGGGTCATTTACATCATGCCCCCACCTTCCCCCAGTGACATAAAATAAAATAATTATGCAGAAGGAGCCACTTGAGAATTAATGGCACATGGGCAAACAGATCAGTTATGTCTGTTGCCATCTGGTGTTTAACAAGATCTGCATGTTGCTAGAAACCACCTGTGGGACGTGTGTTTCAAGAGGTTTGGGAGAGGAACTAGGTTGAAGGGGAAAAGAACCAGTCTCTGGTGACCTTCCACGGTTTGTTTCTGAGCCCGTCTGCATTGGGGGAACCCTTTCTGTTCCTTGTATTTTGCTGGTTGCTTATTAGCAGAACAGAAGCCATATTTGTCATAACAGTGTAAAAAATGGGTCAAGCAAGGCTCCACAGCACTTATTGAAACTTGAGCAACTGAGACCCGATGAAAACAGAATGATCACTCTAAGCTGCTGACCTTTAACTTGACATGACACCTGGGCAGAAGAATGGGAAACGCCCCTCCCAAAAGCTTCCTGAAATAAAGAAAAATTGAAAATGCATTCCTAGACACTGTGAAGTGCCATTTTAAAATGATCCAGGTATTTTGCTACAGTAAACTATAGCTCATGATCCTTAAATATGTGCCTCATTCATGTGGAAATGAATGTCAGAGCATCCATTTATTCAGTCCAAATAAATTGTTCTTGCAACGCTGGTTTGTATCAATCAGATTTTGGATTTGTAGCTGGAATGAAGGGAGAGAAGTAGAGATATTAATGATGGAAACTTTAAAACTTGGTCACACCTTTGTGAATTAGTGTCTGAAACCATTCCACCACGTTTGGATCAGATAGTGTTTTTATTTTCCACTGCTGTAGCTCTATATCTATCTATCTATCTATCTATCTATCTATCTATCTATCTATCTATCTATCTATCTATCTATGCATCCATCCATCCAGGAAGCAGGGAAAAGGACTTCTAATGGGTGACTTCTTTTCAGTCCTCTGTTTTTTGCTTGTGTTAACACTACTCTCCCTATCCCTGTCCCAGTTCACGGAATGTGTTTAGCCAGACCTCTTTGAAATGTTCAAGGTGCTGCGTTCTGCATACAGTACCATATTTGTCTGGTTACAGTTCCCATTCTGAAATGCACACCATTCTAGGCACAACATACACAACAATTGGGCAGAGGAATTGCCATTAAAGAAGAGCTTAAGTTTGTAGCATACTCTTTTGCCTGTTGAGAGTGAGCCCAATGAATTCAGTCAGTGGGATTTACTTCTGAGTAGACATATTGTAGGACATCTCCCCTTCTTCAAGACACATGCTTCTTACTCAGAAAACTTGATTTCTATTTTGTCAAGTATAATTCATTCCCCACAAATTGTCAGGCATAATCTTGAGATGGTCTTAAGAAATCCGGGTTGTATACAAGGCAGCAAACATTGCCGTACATGATTTGTCCCTGTGCAAAATGAAGGGTTAGCACTACCAGTTTCCATTTTTTGATGGTTCTTGTTTTACAGGTGGCGTGTATGCAGTTCATCAACATAGTGGTTCACTCAGTAGAGGACATGAATTTCAGAGTCCACCTCCAGTATGAGTTTACTAAGCTAGGCCTGGATGAATATCTAGATGTGAGTACCGCCTGCTTTGGCTTGTTTTGTACTTGGATATGATTATGCTGAGAATTCATTGTTACTTTCTGTGTTAAAAAGAGCCATAGGGAGTTCTTTGCTTTTACTTTAGTTTTTTTTAAACAAACAAACAAAACACAATTGCCAGACATTGGACATACTAAAATAAAAAGCTTCTCACAAAGACAATCCAATGAATAATCAACCACCATCAATACACCCCAATCCACTGCTTGAGGTCTTTATCAAGGGGAAAAATGAATGTTTCTCAGTTTTATCCACCTACCCTCCTCCCTTAGGGGTCACCCTTGGATGAACTGAATTATATTTTCCCATGTCGTATACTTTTCCAGTATCTTATACTTTCCCCAAAAAGGGAGTGCAGCTCTCAGTCCACAAAAGGTTGCCCACCCTGTTTGACCAATGTTTCCCATGCCAGTCTTTCCTTAGAAATGTCCATTATGCCTTTAGTGCTCAATGAGTTAATGCATGCTCCAGCTGCAAACGTCAGTGTCACGGGCTCCTTATAGCAAGCTATTCCTTGACTGCCCCGAGCCATGCCATCTTCAGAAAAAAGGACCAAATTCTCTCGCAGGTTTCTGCTGACCGTTGCCTTGTGAGCTGCTGTTTTTTGCTTACTGAACTTTTGAGGCTGCAACCGGCCCCAAGTAAATGCCAGCCACAAACCTGGAAGAAGTCAGGAGGCGTTAGTAGAATCGCCTCTTAACGCTGCATTTTATGCATGGCGACCACGCGCTTGCAATGCCAAGAAAATGTGAATGAAGCCAGATGCTGTGTACACCTTTGTGCCAACAGAATGCTTCTGCTACAGTGCACCTCCACTGCACTGACCTTACTGCTGAAACAACTGGATCCTTTTCAGGAGTCCCGGCAACTCAACGCTCTCTCTGCTCCCCCGACTTCTCTTGCTCCCCCCTTTCTCCTGCTCATTCTTTTGAGAAGCAGAGCGACATATACCACTCAGACCAAAACTGTGCTAACTGTTGAGGATTCTATTCATTCTGCATCCCTGTGGTTCAGTTGCAGGAATTATACAGTGGTTTCCTTCTTGGCAGCTGTGAGTTAACCACAATTGTGGAGATAGAACAAGCAAAGGATAATATGGGCGTAAGTGAGAAACTACCGTCAAGAGGAAGAAGAAACTTCAGTTGCACACTTGAAATCCCCCACTCCAGTGTCATTATAATATTGCTAATTTCTGCTTCATTATGTTGTTACCCATTCCTCTCTCTGGAATCCCTTGTCTTCCTTGAGTTTTGCACACATTTTTAGCACTTAACATAGGAAACTGCCTTATACGACCAAGTCAGTTATTTGGTCCATCTAGGTCTGTATTGTTTGCACTAACTGGCAATGACTCACCAGTTGCTCTACTGGCCTGGAATTTCTCTGCCTTCCATAGAGAAGCGTATCAAGACCCAGTATTTCATCTAGCTCAGTATTGTCTACACAGATTAGCACTGGCATTTCAGGGTTTCAGACGCCAGGGATTGAACCTTGTGCATACAAAGCATGCACTTCATTACAGAGTTATGACCCATCCCCTAGAATCCATAGACTTTATAATGGGACACCTGAATTGTTTAGAAGGACAGTTAGTTTTCTCAGTGCTGTTTTTCTAGAAAAAGAGGTGCATGAACACCTTCCTTGTTCTCTCATAATGGCAATGGTGCCCATCTGAGAGGCGCAGGGACTCATTTCCAGTGAGTTCCGGCTTGGGAGGAAAAAGCCCTGGGTTTTCTTAATCTCCTCATTGCAGCCAACCTCCCTAAGGCAGGTTGAACTGTGATCTACAAAAACGTGGTTTGTTCTTCCAGTGATGTTCACCACGTGCAGCTCGTAATTCTGACCTGGGGGTGGGGAGCTAGCCAGTTCCTTTTCATCTCAGAAATGGGGATGTCCATAATTAGGTTTGAAAAGCCAATATGAGAGCTGCAGCTGATATTTAATGCTGTGTTGGTTAAATTGCTTCCTATAGAATGAAGTCTAGGCTTGATGTATTGCAATCACATTGTCTGAACGTTTGCACCGATGCTGTTATATAAATTATAAAATAATACTGGCCTCTTAACATAAAGCAATGGGCTTTGGTTGGGTTTATACAGCAAAAGGAATATCTTTTTATTACTTTTTTCCTCTTGCACCTGCTATGAATTTGTGGGTACCAATTACAGTTAAGTTCTTGTGTCCTATTTCTCCATCTTGAAGTGTTTTTCATTCCTCTCTTCCCATGGTGCTCTATTATTAGGAACTTTTAACATGGAGACAGATTTTTTTTGTTGTTGCTTAGAATTCAGCTGTTCTTGCTGCTTTTTGGCTTTGTTCCATTGTATAACATAGTCAAGAGCTTATTTCATGTATTCTGACAACAATACTTTATGTTCCATATAATATGCTTCTCCTGATGCTACAGTGCAGCATGGGGATTATTTTTCACATTTAAACACTCACTTACTCACCATCCCAAGCTAACCCTTTTGAGTTATTTTCATTCAACCTTAGGCTAACAACCCCTCCCCGCTGGTAAGCTCAGTTCAACAAGAAAAACACTTTTGCTGGTAGGGAAATGCCATAACAGCAGTGCTCTTAAAATTCATTACACAGAACCTCCTTTTAAGTCACTGTGAATAATGTGATGGATATTTTTAAAAGTAACTCAAACAAATTGCTTTTTTTTTGGGGGGGGGTTAGTGGCAATTTGGAGTAGATCACATTGCCAATATTATGCATTTAAACTCCCCAACTGAACAAGATGTGCATGGTTAACCTTGTTATCCAGCAGAATCAATGGGAATTGGAGGAGGGAGAAAGAGCAAGTTTCCATTCATGGTTTCCATTCATGGTTTGTTACTTCCATTCATGGTTTGTTACAGGAATGGTGGAGGTGTGAAGCAGGGACTTCGGAGCACTGTGCACCCATTTGCTGCTCTTTCATGTTAAACCATAGTTTATTTTCAACTATGGCTTACCTGAACCCAGGCCTCCATATATATTGTTTTTTATTAGTAACAATGAAATCAACCATTTTAGCAACATGTAATGGTGGTGGAAAACCTGACTTAATCAGTGGTGCTAAACGATGCTGTGCCCCCCTGTCCTCTTTTGATCTTCCAGAAACTGAAACACACAGAAAGCGATAAGCTGCAGGTGCAGATTCAAGCTTATCTGGACAACGTGTTTGATGTGGGAGCTTTACTTGAAGATGCGGAAACCAAGAACGCTGCCTTGGAAAGAGTAGAAGAACTGGAAGAAAATATATCTCATGTTAGTATTGGCGCTTTAAAATGTAGATGTTGGGGGATCTTTCTGGAGGCTGGTTTTTATTTGGTCATTCGATTATTTATCTGGGCATCAAATTGTGATTACAAATGCACTTTATTTCGTTTATATCCATTTCTACCAGTAAAGCTTTTGGTCTTCTATTATTTTTATTGCTACCTTGAGAAGCAAACACACACACTCTTAAAATATAGAGGAAAGGCTAGTTTACCTGGATAATTGGTTTCCATGTGATTTAATATTTTTAGTTCAGTCTGCAGTGCTATGCCTGCTTTTATCTTGGCAATGTCACGGACAGCGTGCCTGCAAGACATCATTAAACAGACACTCTTAATATTACTAGGAACTAAAGGAGGCAAATTCCTGTTAAAGCACAAGAGGTTTGAGCAATTTCTGTCTGGAAGTTCATTTAGAGCTGGACTGAAAAAATGACCTTGGGATTTTAGTCTTGAACTTCATTTTTTTGTCCCTGTTCCAAACTGACACAAATGTGGAAAAAAATATTTACCTGCTGTATAGCATGCAGGCGCATGAAAATGATGTTCAGTTTGTGGATTTCCCAGAAGTGCCTGAGTGATTACCATTAGGAACAGGATATTGAGATAATGGACTCTTTGCCTGATCCAGCAGGCCTGCTTCAGCCTCCTAGAAGAGATTTTCAGAGGGTACAAGGGTCTGAAGTGGGGGTCTGGAGCTCGTAGGAGCAAAATCTGGAACCAGATCTCATAAGGTTACAGCAGGCTTCCTCAACCTCGGCCCTCCAGATGTTTTGAGACTACAATTCCCATCATCCCTGACCACTGGTCCTGCTAGCTAGGGATCATGGGAGTTGTAGGCCAAAAGCATCTGGAGGGCCGAGGTTGAGGAAGCTGGGTTACAGCCTAAGTAGAAGTGGTTGCATACTCCCAACTAGAGTTTTAAAACTTACACAAGCAATTTTGTTAGAAAATGTTTTCCCTATTAGGTCCAACTTCAATATTATTAAACTGCATTTGGGTGTGGGTGTGGGTGATATAGAGCCAATGGTGTTATATCCATATGAATGAAAACTCCCTATATTAATATTGCGTGTGTGTGGTCCTTGTTGTTCTCTGATCATGTTATTGACTCAAAACAGCTCTGGAGTATTTAATTTCAGCTGAATTACAATTCCAGATGGAATCACTTGGGAGAGCAGCTTGACCGAGAACTCTTGTTATAGGTTGGGGTGTGTGTGCTAATTTACATATAAATTGCAAATTCCATGGACACATAGGGGAAAAAAAACACAAATAAGCAGATCTGTGTTTCATACCATAAAAGTGCATGCATAAATCTCTGTAGCTTCCAAGATATACAGTACTGTAAGTGTTTGCAAAGCATAGCTTACAGATTTAAAAATGTATTAGCTGCAGGGATCATGCTGGAATGGGGTGGTGGAGGAGTAGATGTCCCTACTTAAGAATTATTTGATTCTCTAGTTATAAAGGCGAAAAAGGCTGTGTTGTGGGTATTCCAATCTGAAGTACTTGAACATGGCATCACTTCTGCTTGTCCCATGCCAAAAAAGTATGGCTCCGGGTGGTTTCCCACTTGTCCCTTGCTTTTAGGCATGGATCCAAGCAGTTTTGTCTTTGCCATGCTGCTTTCCCCCGGAAAACCCACACTTTGCATGCCCAGGCAGAGACCCCCCCCGACCCCCGAGAGACTACCAGAAGGAATAATGACTCGTGACAACGTGTTATGGAATTAAAATTGGCCACAACTTTATTAAACCTTTCAGATGTAGGAAGACCTTGGCTTAGGCATTGGGTGTGTATCCCTCCCAGCCCCCCAGCCGGGGAACTGAGGCTCCTCAGGGTTAAATCGATCCGGGGAGGGTGCACTGCAAGACGCTTGTGTATGCAGGCAGCCCCCCCCCCATTTCCGACTCCCTTTCACAAAACCCCTTTAATGGGGAACCCTGGAATCGCTGCCGTGGGGTGTGTGTGTGAGTCACCACTTCACACACACCCTCCCCCATTTAGGGAAGTTAGACTAAAGGGTTCCGCCCAAGGCCTAAAACCGCCACCCAAGACTGCAAATTCGCAGTCTTGCCGTCAAGACTACCTACACCTGAAAACCCATTAGCAATCCGACAACCATTCTTGTAGGCCATTCCTGATGTCATCCCGCCAGGGTTCATTTCCTGAGGTGGTGAGGTGCACTCCGTCGGGTCTGAAAAATTCAAATCTGTTGGTTTTAATGTTCAAATGCTTCACAACTCGGCCTCCGATACGCAAGATTGCCAAGCGAATGGCCCTGTTAATTTTTCCCACCACGTAATACAACTCAAGCAGACCAGAGGGAAGACTGCCCATACACGGTCCGCTCGGCTGGCCCCACCCCCACAAGCCGCCGATTGGACAGTTTAAACCAGGGTTTGGAGGGAACTCCAACCAACTGCAACGACAGGGAGGCGGGCCAGCCCAACCAGCTGGTGAGCCCCACGTGGCCCGGTGGTGCTGCGCGTCGCAAAGGGCGCCCACAAAGGGAGGTGTGAGCATTCATTAGCGCTAAATCAGAACAAATTGCAATCAACGGAAAACTCAGTTGCCGTTTGTTCGGATTCAGTGCTAACCTGCTGGTTCCCTGGGGGAAAGTGGCAGGGCAAATGGAGGTGTGGATGGGCCCATCGTCAATTCTAGCCTCCCATCACTATATAGCTCAAATGTAACTATGGTGTTCACAGCTTCTAGAAAAATAAATGGAAGCTGGTTGTTTGAGTAATCCATCACTACCGAAATGGAACTTTGACATCTCTCTCTCTCTCTCTCTCTCTCTCTCTCTCTCTCTCTCTCTCTCTCTCTCTCTCACACACACACACACACACACAGTTACATGGGCAACTCCCACAGCTTTTGACAATGTAAATTCAACACTAAACCTATTGATCCATCACAAATAGACCCTATGATTGTAAAGTTTATGCATGGTTCCTATAGCTCTGGCAAGGGGCTTGTTCTTAGACATTTACAGCATGAATAACTGAATGATATGATGTTTATTACAATACATACTGCATGGAGTCACCACTGTGAATGAATAAGCTTTTTTGCCAATTAACACTCCCCACCCCATTCCTTTTATGTCTAGTTATCAGAAAAACTGCAAGATACAGAAAATGAAGCTATGGCAAAGATTGTGGAACTGGAAAAACAACTCATGCAAAGGAACAAAGAACTGGATGTCGTTCGAGTAAGTATACCGAGTACAGATTGTGCTGCTCAGAGTCAGAGTGCTCACTGGATGGTCAGCCAAGTTGCTCACAAGTATGTTAGACTCTAAAAACATGGAATCTGCTAGATTCACTGTTGCCCCCACAATTGGCTACAGTTCAGTTTACTTGCAGTCTACAGAAGTGTTTTAATCCCGAAGTTTGTGGGCACCTTGGATCGATGAATGGTTTATAACACTTGGTTCCTTTCTGTGAGTCTCTTAGGATGGAATGGGAGGACAGGAAACCAGCCAATATTCTGTAACTGGTATCTTCCACCAGAAGTCAGGCAATCTGACCCAGAACACTATAGGATCTTATTGGGTTAATGGATTGGGTGTGCCATATCATAGAGTCTTCATTACCCTAGGAAATAAACCTTTACAAACTTTCTGATATAGCCAGTTTGTAGCCATGACTGAGGTTCTGTATCCAACTTATTAAAGAAAACTGCAGTTTGGATGAAGATAAAGTGAGAAGTGCATTTGCCGCCACCACCATACATTGCCTGACAATGACTCAGCTGGGAATCCCGTGTTGTGCCGTTCCTTCAGTTTTGAGATGATTCTGTATATCAAACACATGCCAATTCTTTACCCCTGGGCTCTTTTTGCAGGAAATATACAAGGATGCAAACACACAGGTTCACACGCTGAGGAAAATGGTCAAAGAGAAAGAGGAAGCTATTCAGCGACAGTCAACGCTGGAGAAAAAGATCCATGAACTGGAAAAGCAAGGGTCCATTAAAATTCAGAAGAAAGGAGATGGTGATATCAACATTCTTCCTGTTGGGGGGGCTTCTGGGACATTGCCCTCAGGGGCAGAAGCTGCCACGGGCACTTGTGGAGGATCAGCTTCTGGCTCTGCACCTTCGGTTCTGTTGCCCCCTCCACCACCACCCTTGCCGTTGTCAGAATCAGAATCGGAAGCAGGTGAGAAATGTTGCAGAAGAAATGAGATTTGCTCAACTTAAGGTTGTGGGGGTACATCAGACCATACTTTGTGATGACCACACATGAAAGAGGCTGGGACCCAATCCAGAGAAAGCTGGATGCAGTGAATCAAGTGGAACTTAAGTGTTCACTGGCTATCTTGGCATCTTACGTTAAAAATATTTACTTAGAAATTAGTTCCCTCAAAATCAATAAGGTCTACTCCCAAATAAATACTGGCAACTTTATGATTAGACTGTTGGTTAAGTGTGCCAAATTGGCTCTGGATTACACCCTATGTCTTCATCAGACAATTTAGTGAACTTCATAATAATAATAAAAAGCAGTGGCAGTATTACTATAAGTAGTTACTACTACTACTACTACTAGTAGTAGTAGTAGGTATATGACACAATGCAGAATAACATAAGCATGAAAAGGGAGTGATTCCCCTACCCTGAAGGGTTTATCTAATCCTATTCTCAACTTCCATCCTCTTCACTTTTGCTGAACTCGCCATCTTGTGTTTGAGGTCCATTCTACACATTGCATGATTTGCAAGGGTCTGCAAAATAACATCTATTTGGCAGCTTCTCTGCTCTGCAGGCACAATGTAGAGCAAAGTTCCACCATGTGGATTGCCTATAGTTGAGAGAACTCCCTCGGGGTGTGGGAGGGAGGCGGACATAGTTTGGTTGAATACTTTAAAATGCTGTTTTGTCTTTTTCATTTATCAGTTCAAAATGGTCCTGTGACACCGGCAATGCCTCCTCCCCCTCCACCGCCTCCTCCCCCTCCTCCCCCACCGCCTCTTCCTGGCCCAGCTGCAGAAGCAGGGCTGGTCCCTCCAGTCCCACCCCCACCCCCACCATCAGCACCTCCTCTTCCAGGAACAGCCTCCCCTACAGTCGTTTTCAACTCAGGATTAGCAGGTAAGAAGCAGCCAGCATTGCTGGCATGCTTTGCAACTCCTATACACATTACAAATACAAAAATTGTCCTTGGTTAAAGAGGAATAAGTCAGAATGGATGTTTTGAAAAAGTGCTCCAAGGTCTTCATTGCTTAATGAATCAAGGTGTCACAGTGCTGCAAAACCTTAGTTGCAGCAGTGAATTAAAAGCAAAATAACTTTCTAAAGAAATGACAAGAGGTAAGGTGATGGCCTATTCTCTGTGAAGGTTTGGGGAAAGGCAAGTTTTTTGAAACTAAATCTGTGTGTTGTTTTGCTGCATCTGCTCAAAGGAGAGATGGTGAGCTCCTGATGGAGCCGATACAAAGGTTGAACACTTAAGAGATTCCCGTTCCCCGTCCCCCCCCCACCATTCTGCAGATTATGAGTAGCTAGCAGAAAAATGCTTTGATTTTATTGAATTGAGGCTTGATACAGTTGCTACAATTCCTTCATGTTATCTCACTGGTGGTGGAAAAGTGTTAGATGCCTCGCCTCAAACACTGAATCCAAATTGCCAAATTTGGGGTTCTGAAGACAGGAGGCAGGCATCTCTTAGAAAAGTGTGAGTGGTTTGCTAAGGAACTGAGCAAGCGATTGAATACTCATTGGTATTGGACAGAATAGGCCATGGAACAATATGATAATTGTAGACTTAGAAAGCCCGGAGACCCATCCCATCTATCTATCTATCTATCTATCTATCTATCTATCTATCTATCTATCTATCTGCATGCAGGTGGCTGGTTCTTTCTTTTAAACCTTCTCTGATATCTCTTAAAAACAGGCAGAATTTTGGATGCCTCTGTGCCATTCAGGCATTTATTTGGAACAACAGTACATTGAAGTAGCCTCAAGTGAATGCCCACCCCCCTTCCTGCATTGAGTCCAATATCAACAGTTGCTCATCCTCTGATAGTAGAGGTGAACTTGGAAGATGAGAGATTCAATTTCTGGTTCTTCAGTGGCATTGCACTGGTTGTGTAGCTCCAGCCTATTCTTCTTCCAGCCCCTTCAATTTACAACCCTTGGCTTGGTTTTGTCATTAGTCACAATCCTCTTTGCAAGTCTGATGTTCATTCAGCCTGCTAATACTCTATCTGTTGTCTCACTGCAATTAATACAGTTTCTGTTGACTTGAGCACAATTTGGAAGAATAAAAAAAAATCATGAATCAGGCTGGCCCATTAACATCCCTGGACAAAACTTCATTAATGAAGAAAGACCCTCAACATAGTTGGAAAACATTAACACCACAGTTCTGGGTTTGGTCCTGAGGCTGAATCTAGAGTCATTTTTGATGTCTTATTGAAAATGACAGCCACTGGGAACTGAAATGAATTCAGAATAGCTGGGTTTTGGTCTACTGCCTGTATATGAAGGAAATATGTTGCAGGGGGAAATTAAGAAATTAAAAAGAAATTAAAAAACAGCCTGCCAATAGCCCATCTAGTCCAGCATCCTGTTCTCACAGTGGCCAACCAGATGCCTGCTTGAAGCACACAAACAGGACCTGAATGCCACAGAACTCTCTCTCGTGGTTTCCAGCAACTGGTATTCAGAAGCATACTACCTCCCACAGTGGAGATAGAACATAGTCCATCAGTATTAGTAGCCACTGACAGCCTTATCCTCCCTGAAATTCTCTAAACCTATTTTAAAGGCATCCAAGTTGGTGGCTGTCTCTGCTCCTTTTGGGAAACTTGTTGGTGCTTCAGGAAATGAATGCTCCATATATTGGGCTTCAGTAGTTTATTTGCTGGTAAACTAATTCTAGGTTTTTGGTCTTTATGGCTTTGTTTGCAATCTTCCTATACAAATAAGTTGGGTAAAGTGTAGCTTCCAAATAATAGTGTTTACTGCAGAATTAATATGGTACTGGACCATCCAATAATGGATGCTACCTTATGTTTGATACTTAAATGAAATCAGTAGAAGGCTTTTGGTGGGCACATGCCTCATTCATTGCTGTTCTGCTACACTAAGATAACCTTAAGTAGGAAAATGCAATTTACCTTAATGGGCAAAGATAGGTAAATACCTATTACCATGGGTAGGCTGCCCGGTTCATAAACTCTATACTCCTAAGTGCAATTGATTATTTCTATGTAGAAAAATGATGTGAAGTGGTATTCAGGAGCCCTGATTTGTGACAATAGATTGTTCTATTAAATGACCTATGTAACCATAGCTAACCTTTTTCTTATTTATTCCCTCTGCTTCCTTGTAAGACGGGCCAATCAAGCTTTTCTGTAGGTTCCTTTTTGCTGAGTATTTTAAGTACATTTTAATCCCATTTTCTGGTGTCTCCATTTCCTGTCTTGTTAACCAAATCCATTTGTGTATCACTTTAAAAACTAGCTTGCTGTGTTTTTGCATTATCCGAAAGCGTGGGATGTTTGTTTGACATGTTGTGGTGCAAAAGCTCTGTCTGGGAGAATAGGGGTTTCCTAACAACTCTCCGCACCCTTAACAAGCTATACTTCTTAAGATTGATTGGGGGGAGCCATGACTGTTTAAAGTTGTATCATTGCTGTTTTCTATGTGTGGTGTGTATGTGGCCTTGGTTTTTCCATAAAATAGAAACTCTAGGGTATTCTAAGGCATATCATTGCATGCAGCATTGCATCTTACATTAGAGGCTCATCAATATCAACCACTTGGCTACCTTCAAACAGAAATATTCGTAGTATACCTTCCCTTGGTGATGTCACCACACATCCAAACAAGTGCATCTTTTAAGCAAATGAGAATTGTGGACTTCAGTTCTGAAGTAGCTTCAGACCTTTGAGTGAATAGTGACACCATCACATAATATCGGGCTCTCTGCCTGTGAAATTGTAATTCACAGGTCCAGTTTGGACAGCTGACAAAAGATGTGTGGAAATTTGCTTAAAATTAGTGGATGAATTTGTGGAATCTATTACAAATGTATCCTCAGTCTGAAACTTTGCACAAGGGTTTTGGTGCATTATAGGGGAAAGGGGGGAAAGGATAGATAACAAGATATTTGGGGTGTACACATTCCCAGTCATCATAGTGTCCTTTGGGAATGTGAGTTTGCCCATGGTAAAATTAACTAGGTATGCTTTGCTTGACGGTGGACATAACAACTGCATGTTTCCAACTTCACTTTCCTGGCTAAGTAGCTTCTTCAAAACTGGAGGAGTAAGAAGCAGGGGTTTCTTGACTGTGTGAAGCTTGCAGAAATGTTAACGATTCACTAATTTAGTTTTAAATTCATGCTGTCAAATTGATAAACTGCTTGTCCCACTAAATAATAATACACATTGTGGCAAAATAAGCTAGCATTTTCTCTGGCAAGACTTGATACTACCATTGTAGTGCAGGATTTTATCTACTGTTGTGAAACACCGTGCATTGGAATCTGCACTGTGTGTGTCCAGTTTCAAACTGGAGTTGGTCCTTACAGACATGAAGGTGTGGAAGGAGATGGTTGAGTTGATTAATTAACCAAATTGCTTAAAGCTTCAGAATCAATTTAAAACTTCTGCCGTAATTGATGTCTTCAGTGGCAAATGTTCTCTAGAATGACATTTCCTGAATTTTATGTACGCGTCCCCTGAACTTCATGAAGATTAATGCTTCCAGTGAATGAGTTACTAATTGCTGGGTATTTCCAGCAATGGACGTTTAATCAGTTCCCTTGGCTCTTAGGGTTAGGAAGTTTCCACACCCCTTAGTAATTAACCTAAATTTTCCGGCTTCAGCTTATTATTCTTTGTCCACCGGTTAATGGGGAAGGCATGTCTTCAGAGCTGCTTTGGAAAATGTAGTAGACAATCACAATGAGAGATGGTTAAAGCAACTAATAATCCAAGAAATGATTGTGCCGCGACTGGAGAGTGTTCTTTTTACTGTTTAAAATACAGACTCTGGATTCTTTAAATCTGCAATGTAATTTCCCTGGTGGCTGCTGTCAATTCCAATTGCCTATATTCAGCTTAGAGCTTCTCTTCTTGCATTTCCAAAACACCACTTGCTAATTTAGGATTGAGGGCTCATCCACACTTGCCTTTTGCCCTGCACTTTCTAGGCACAGGTCTGCATTTTCCTGGTCTGTGACTGGGTGCTTCCCCCCACCTCAGTAAAAACCCAATCTGAATTGGAGCAAGCTGCAATTAGGGTTTTCTACAAAGTTGTTTTCAGTGGTAAAGAATGGGGGTTTGTGGAGAAAGGACCAGGATGGATGGATGGATGGAAGGAAGGAAGGAAGGAAGGAAGGAAGGAAGGAAGGAAGGAAGGAAGGAAAACACTCAGACACAGACCTGGAAAGCTTGGACCTGTTGCTAGAAATGTGGAGTGAAGCTAAGTGCGGATGAGCCCTGAGTGAGGTTTTCAGCATGGTTACGGACTTTAAACTGGTAGTCCCAGTGAATCAGTGGCACATGATGCAAATGTAACATGCAACAACTTGGACACTTTATTGATTGATTGTCCAAATGGCCCCAGGGTGTGTTACAAAAAGTAGTATAATTAAAACCAAATGCAAACTACATTAAAATCCTAGAATAAAGCCCAAAACAACCAATGGCAAAACAGCAATCCACAGCAATACAGGAGGAGGGAAGACATCCACTCAGAAAAAAGGCCTTTGTGAAGAGATGCATCTTGACCAATCGCTGAAAGGTTTGCAGTGATGACACAAGATGTGCCTCAGAGTGGAGTTAATTCTAGAACTTGGGGGCCAACACAGAGAAGGCCCTTTCATGTGCCACTGCCACAAAGAATCATATAATTGTAGAGTTGGAAGGGACCCTGTGGATCATCTAGTTCAACCCCCTGCAATGCAGAAATTTCAACATGTGGGCCCCCCATACCGGACCCTGCTTAGCTTTGCAAATGTGCTAGCAGTTTTATTGCTGCATGAACCACAGGAGGAGGCAGCACTGCCCACAAGGTCTTTCCTGCTTAACACCTGGGCAAGTTGATGTGGGAGGAGATCGCACATTTGCAATCCTAATCAACAGATGCATGTTTGTGTGTACTCTCTTGCTTTTAAAATCTGGAAGGTGTTGTAGGTGCAACATACCACAATATTTTCCTGCTGGGAATTGTCACTCTCCAGGCTCATGTCCATCACTCCATAAATGTGGCTGACTCCTGAAGTTTCACACCTTCTAGATGCTTTGCAATAAACCTCATCCCTATCTGCTAATCTTAATTCTCATGCGGGACCTTGGGCACCACCTGTCATGAGAGAAAAATACCATATACTCACACTTAGTTTCTTTAATGGAAATGCTGAACCAGAGAAGCCATTGAGCGATCGCTCCAACTTCAAGTAAGGCAGAAAATGAGCTGCTTGCTACAAGAAGAGGAGGAGCTCACATCAGGAAAATGATGATGTTTTCTGCCTCTTAAGTGGAGTGGGGCTAGACAGCACTCACCTGGTGGTACCTTAGTGCCCCCTCAGAAACACCCTTCAGTTGAGTACCAGTGGTGCCTTTTACACATTCAGTGGAGACTGAAAACTTAAGTCATGTTTCTGTGATTTTTAGGTAAATGTATGGTTGCTCTTCCCTAAATAGGCAACTCCACATAATTTCATCCAATAATCAGGCAATGTTCTTGTGTTGGGTTAATTTTAGTGTGGTCAGAAGAATAATAGTAGATCATCACAGGACGTAGCTAAAGTCACATGGATAAATAAGAGTACAATTTTATAGACTTCCTGTAGTGACTGAATCGTGTGTTCTCATCAAATGCAGGAAAAATAGGCACAATTGTACCAAAACATGCTTGTTCTTGTCAAACCTTTGCATGAATGATAGGCAAATCTCTTGAATTAGAAAGAGAAGTTGCCTCTTCCCTTCAAGCTTTCCAGCCAGTCCAAATTTTCCCCAACACTTTACAGTATTTGTTTAGTGCTTGTCAGGCCTCCTCCAGTGTTGAAGTGCCATCCCCCATAAATACTTCTGGATTGCTCAAGAGGTTTGTTGCCATTTTTCTGAAATGTGTAATTGGACTCTCTGCTTTGTTTAAAGCTGTGAAAATCAAGAAGCCAATTAAGACAAAGTTCCGCATGCCAGTTTTTAACTGGGTGGCTCTGAAACCCAATCAGATTAATGGGACAGTCTTCAATGAAATCGATGACGAAAGGATATTGGAGGTATGAGACCTGCGGATTGTGATTTGATGTTCTCTCTCTCTCTCTCTCTCTCTCTCTCTCTCTCTCTCTCTCTCTCTCTCTCTGTGTGTGTGTGTTTTGGAAGTTACTGTATCCTGTTAAAAAGCAGTCATGTTGACTTCGTGTCATACGTATTTAAATAGTTTTAAACACTCCATAGACATCAGTAATCACTCTGTTTGATGGCCTTGTTAACCTTAAGGTAACTAGAGCCCTATTATGCTGTGCTACATAAAGACCATCTGCAAGAGGGTAGGAGTGTGCTCTGCCTGCCTCCAATGTTGCTCCTTGCAGAGGCTCCAAATGTGATTCAGAACCATGCAAAACTGGGGTTCTAAGTCACCTGGGAAGCCTCCATGACTACAAGAGTCTCACTTCAGACTTTGTCCTCCAGTGGATGGAGAGAGATGACCACAGTGACATGGGGGAGGGCACAGAGATTTTAGTGCACTCAACCCCCCCTCACCCTGCTCACAAGCAGCACACTTCAATAGGGCTTAAGTGGACTAATCAGTATTTTTCCTAATCTTGTGATGGACCAAGAAGCTTTGCAGTGCATCAAAGCCTTCTCCACATCACACAGTCACCTTCCCCCTTTCCAATGCCCTACAGCTTCTACACTTTTCATTAATTGTATCCCCCACCCCCTATTAGACATAGATTTCTAGACTCCTTGTTTCTGTTTGGTTTCTGTCCTAGGATTTAAATGTGGATGAATTTGAAGAAATATTCAAGACAAAAGCCCAAGGCCCGGCCATTGATCTTTCTTCAAGCAAGCAAGTAACTCAAAAGGGATCAAACAAAGTCACGCTATTGGAAGCAAACAGGGCTAAAAATCTTGCGATCACCTTAAGGAAAGCTGGAAAGACTGCAGATGAGATATGCAAAGCTATTCAGGCGTAAGTGTAAAGGCCGTTTTACGAATGTGGTTTGAAGCACGTTATATTAATTGGTCAGTAGTATTTCTGCAAGTTGATTAGATCCAAGGAAGCTGCTTTTGCTCCTCATACGCCAGTAATGCTCATATATACAGTTTATCACCATAAAGCTGTTAATCTGTGCACACTTTTCTGGAGTAATCCCGTTGAATTTTGCTTACTCTGCATATATCACAGTAACATAGGGCAGGATCCACCTAATGAATCCTGTCAGTGGAAGCCCTGAACAAAGACTTCTCTACTTGTGCAATGGGACTTCCCCCCTCTATTACACATCCCCTCCCAAATTGGTCTTGGGGGTTTGGGAGAACCCCCGGAACAATGTGCAGAGAGAGAGGGGATTGAAATGCTTGCCGTGATGGAAAGACTGCTTTTACGCAATGTTGAATTCCTTCCATTATGAGAACTGTAAAAACCAACTGGTGGTTTTCTGAAGAATGTTGTTAGTATTTTTCATCTACAATTCCTGTCATGCAAGGCTTTCATTTCTAGCAGAAATTTAAACACTATTGTGAGATAAATATGGTAGCTATTAAAAGGAATGGGAAAGGGCTAGGTTCCCCCCTCTCCCCTTCACAGTGTTTGAATTGAGTCCAAGTGTCTTGAATGAAATGCAGATTGGTGTTGTGGTGTTTAGGCTGTGTCTGCAAATACTCAACTGGCAATAATAAAATGATCCAGTAAAACACTTTTAAAGCACCTGAAAGTTATAATGCTAAAAACACTCCAGTGCAATGGTCATGCTGACAGGCATTCGTTTTTAAAGTCTCGCAGAAGCTGTCTTGCAGGAATGTGCATTGCATTTCTTTCAGAAGAGTGGAGCGCAGACAGATTTCCTGCAGTAAACCATTCTCTGTGTTTGAGGTTGCCACAGTGAAGGCGCTCCTTTCCCCTATATCCCCCCTCTTCCATTAATGTACAAATTCTCAGCTGAGCTTGCTGGGAGATGTTATAGGGCTGTGGGACTACTTCCTACAGGAGGAAGCACACATCCAAATGAAGGACCATGAAAGGTCACAACCAGCATTTTGAGATTCAGTGCAAATGGCACCTGTGTGTAGGCTACAAATCTCAATTAAAGGGATTTACCTTTTTTCTGCCCTTATTTACATAAAGTTCATTATGCTTGTTGCAATCATGTTCTTGCTCAAATCCTTTTGATTTTAGCAGCTTTTAAAATACGATCATTTCGTTTTCAGGGTGCTTCCCAGAGCAATATATACAAAAGCAGCCAAGAGAGTTCTCAGTGCAGTCCTAACCATCTATATTCAGAATTAAAAAATCCCAAGTGCCGCTTCACACTTAATATGGTAATTGTTTGCTGCGATTGTACCTGGCTTACAGTGGTGTTTCCTACAGCAAATACGTAAAATGACAGTAACTTGTGCATATCTTTCACTTACAGATACCCATATTCAAGTATTTAGGGACACACATCTGTTTACACTTCACATATTGACTGCCCAAATTGTCAATGTTAAATAAGTGCACCCACAGTTAACATGATTATTGCATTAAGGATGCTATGTCCGTAGAACTGATTTGTAGCTTTAATAAGATGCATTGATAGAGGAACTCATTGAAAACAGAGCTTTCTGCCTCTTCCTTCCCTGTAAATATCTCTTCTTTTATATTATACATACATATATATACATACATATTTTTGCATTCGGCCAGGTTCGATTTGAAGACTCTACCAGTGGATTTTGTTGAATGCCTGATGAGATTCTTGCCCACGGAAAATGAAGTGAAAATGTTGCGGCTTTACGAGCGGGAGAGGAAGCCCCTTGAGAACCTCTCGGATGAGGATCGTTTCATGATGCAGTTCAGCAAGATTGAGAGGCTGATGCAAAAGATGACCATCATGGCGTTTGTTGGCAATTTTGCAGAAAGCATCCAGATGCTGACTCCAGTGAGTGAGATGGGCAGAGTAGCTCCTTCTTGAATGGAATTCCATGGTGTGGCTTATGCATGTGCTACGTTCCTTTTGGAGCAGTTACTTTAGTCCAGTTGTTTGTTAGAGATGGGCTGAAGTTACCCCCTGCTTGATCATAGAACTGTGGAGTTGGAAGGGAACCCAAGGGCCATCTAGTCCAACCCCCTGCAGTGCAGGAATATTTGCTTACCTTTGACAAATTACCTCTAGCAGCTGCCTGGAACTACATGGTGATAAGTTCATTGTGCACCATTGCTTGCTTGCCTCGTTCTGACCCCATCCTAAATTTTGTGAGCAAAGGTCTACTCAAGGCCTAAGGCCATCTCTCCTCCCCCTTCATGTTGCTGTACCCTTACAAAAAAATCTGTCCCTAAGTTTTGGCACATGCTTCAGAATAGTATGGGATGTAGCAAAGGACTGTAGCAAGCCAGCAGGTATAAACAAAAGTTGGGCACCCTCTCTTGTGTATGCAGGATTGCCTTTCTGGTTCAGATCCAGTCAGTTGTAAATAGTCATTTGCCATATGATTCTGACCCAAGTACTGTTTGGGCATTCAAATGCACAGCACTTGGGGGTCACATGGGTTTCCCTCCCCACATCATTGTGGCCCAGGCCAGCCCCTCCCCAATGACGTTTGCATGTTTGAGAGGATATCAGCAGCCTACCAAACATTTGTAGGCTCTCCTTGTGACCTGCAACCCTGAGTGCTGAGGATTGCAGTTCATGAGGACAATTTGCATGCATTTGGAAGGCTGACCCTACAGGCATCCTCCTAGATATCTCAAGCATCATTAGGGAGAGGCTGATGTGAGGCGTCATAGGAGCTGGGGTGAAGGACTGTGACTTGGCTCATCCAGTTAGTATTCTGCAAACCTTAATGTCTGACTAAGGCTACACACACAATCTCTCCCTCTTGCAGAAACCAGTGGGTGTCCCTTTTTAGTTCACACTTAGCTTTTACAGATGTTCACGTTATTTCTTGTTTTTGCCTCTAGCAACTTCATGCAATAATTGCAGCATCTGTCTCAATAAAGTCATCTCAGAAACTCAAGAAAATCCTAGAGGCAAGTGTTTATTTTGTTTATTCAATGTTGTTGTTTGTTAAAAAAAATATTGGTGGTAAAAACACAAACCCTTAAACAGTGCTCTTTAGGGGGCTATATATTTAAGTTAAAACGACCCCTTTCCTTTTTATTACAGAATGTTATGTGTTATTAGTTGATGCTTACGATTTTTCCCACCCCTATTATTTTCCGTAGATAATCTTGGCTCTGGGTAACTATATGAACAGCAGTAAACGAGGAGCTGTTTATGGATTTAAATTGCAGAGCTTAGATCTGGTAAGTAGGGGGAAATCTACCCCCCAGTGGACTTGAAAGTAGCTTTGCTTGGAATTGCACACACCCATTTATTTCCACAGCCTGTATGAACAACAGTGGTCTAAGCATCCTTTTAGTGAGGGGTCAATAAGCTAGGGAAGGAATGGAGCCATTGGCTTAGATTTTCTAATGTCATATTGTCAAAACAAAGGTAAATTTCAGTTCCCCATGACTTCATCACCCTCCCCTGGTTTGTTTTCTCACCACGAGTCAACTCTTCCTTAGCACTAGCTGCATCAGGTAGACCCCCTGTACAGATTTTCAATGGCAGAGAAGTCTGTTTAGCACTGCCCTGTCTTTTCTGCCAGTTCTTGTTATGAGTCTCTGTAATAAACAATAAATACCAGTGCTACAAAAATACACCAGACAGATTTAATAAGATGACAACCTTAATTTCTTTTAATGACCTATAGTTTACCTGGTTCAGATGACTCTTTTACTTGTGGTTGTCTTCTGACAATATGATGAATTATTATGTTTAAGTAACATAATCTCAAGGGTAACATAATCTCAAGGGTCACATGTTCCCCTCCCCTGACCTGTAACATTCATATAGGGCTATGATATCTTCACTGCATTGCACTTATTTCCTTGTGTCATGTGTCTGTTTCAGGGGTGGCTAACCAGTGACTCTCCAGATGTTGTGGACTCCAACTCCCATCAGCCCCAGGGGTGCTGGGATTGTAGCTCACCCACATCTGGAGAGTCACAGCTTTTTCACCCTTGGTATATAGGCAGATAGCTCATGGGTTGGCAGCTAAGGAAAGTTAACTCAAGGATGTTGAAGTTGAATCTAATGCACTTCTTCTGCCTCTTGTTTGCAGTTGCTAGACACAAAATCGACAGACAGGAAACAAACTCTATTGCACTATATATCAAACGTTGTGAGAGAGAAATATCAGCAAGTATCGCTTTTTTACAATGAGCTTCACTATGTGGAAAAAGCTGCTGCAGGTAACATGGCCACAAATACATTTCCCAAGTACTTAAAAACAGGTTCAGATATGTTCTGTGGATACTGTAATACAGTAATGCACCCATGTCCTAGGGAAAGCTACCTGTTTGGAAAAGGTACCACCTTGCAGAAGACAGGTGGGCATCTTAAATGTTGTGAGCACAATAAGATACAGAAGCATCATAATTTTTAAATAAATGCCTTCTTGGTTCTTCTAGCACACTGTTCCCTAAAGCTGACAAGAGCCTTTCCTCTTTTCAGTAATTGGGCTGCCTTCCTAGTTCTACCATGACCCACTTCTGTGACCCCCCCCCAAGTACAAATACTTGGCAGGCTTCCTTCGTTGCTACCACACAGTTTGTGTAAAGTCCTTAACTTCAGGTGCAAGAGATGCACAGCCCGCCTTTGTAAATATCGTGTGAACATACCCAACAGGAAGGATCCTTCCGGCAGGAATCTTTACACGTAGAGAAATCTTTACTTTAAGGGGTAGGGAGGCCCCCTGCCCACCTGCCAAAATGGCCCATGAGAGGTGGAGGAGGTCAGATCCTATTCTCCTCTGTTCTACATGGTTAGGGTAGAAATTGTATAGGAGGCATCAGGCCTACTGGAGCATTGTATCTATATTGTAAAGGTGGTTTAAAACAATACCTTCCCTGAACTACTCATTTGATGCAGCTGCCCCCATCCCATATCATTCCTAGCCTTTCTGATCCATTCCAGTTTTGTCTCTTGGATGCAAAATATAAGCTCACTGGGCTGCAATTATGTCGTGTGTGTGTGTGTGTGTGTGTGTGTGTGTGTGTGTGTGTGTGGCCCTTCATGGTTGGCTTCTCAGTTTTAATCAGGGCTGTCTTAAGCATATTCGGCGCCGTGGTGCAAAGATCCCTCCGGTGCCACCCCCCCCTTTCCCAGAGTTGACCTTTTTTTAGGGCTCGAGGAGGTTGGCAGCGGCTGGAGGGTGGCTCCTCCGGCGGGGAAGAGGTGGAGGCTGGACATGGCATCTCCCGGCTCAGCTGGCTGCTTCGTGCCATGGTGGCCACGGCAGGCAGCACACCGAGCGAGCAGGCCTGCGCCGAGCGAGGGCGCGTGTGCCGCTCCCGCCTAGCATTGGCTCGTTTTCCCCCCCTTTTAGCCTTCTGGCACCCTGCAGAATTTGGCGCCTGCAGGCTAAAAGGGGAAAAAACGAGCCAACACTCAGCGGGAGTGGCGCACGCACCCTCGCTCACTCAGCGTGCTTGTTCGGTGTTCCCCGGACTCTCGCCTGGTGCCCTCCAGAACTTGGCACCCAGCGCCACTAGCCTCAATGGGTAAGATGGGCCTGGTTTTAATAGTAGTAGCAGTAACAACAACTTCATGTTAACAGAGTTTCCCCAATTACAGTAAACTATCCAGGGTCTCAGGCAGCTGTATCGCCAGGCTTTGCTACAAGATACTAACTGGAGATGTTAGGGCTCAATTAGGCAATGCATGTGCTCTATATAGTAACATTTTGAATGTCTTTTCCCTTCCACCCTTTAGTATCCCTTGAAAATGTTCTGTTGGATGTAAAGGAACTCCAAAGAGGTCTCGACCTAACAAAGCGAGAGTACACCATGCACGATCACAACACCATGCTGAAGGAGTTTATTCAGAACCATGAAGGGAAACTGAAGAAGCTGCAGGATGATGCAAAAATAGCTCAGGTATTATGTGTCTCCCAGCAGTTGTTCAGTGATCTAGCTTTCAGGAACAGAGAATTTTTGTTACCTTTTTCAAAGCCGCATGGAAGCCGTGTTCGACCGGCTTGAGACGGCCCTGATTAAACATCTCCATCTCTCTCTCTCTCTCTCTCTCTCTCTCTCTCTCTCTCTCTCTCTCTCTCTCTCTCTCTCTCTCTCACACACACACACACACACACACACACACACACAGAGAGAGAGAGAGAGAGAGAGAGAGAGAGAGAGAGAGAGAGAGAGAGAGAGAGAGAGCTATTTTCCAGGGGAAACACAGATACTTAATGTTTAGTACCTCCACTCAAGTTTCATTATTTATTTTCTTTGTTACAAAAAATAATGGTAGAAACAAGTCTCTTCCTTTATCTGTTCTGAATCTGCAAAAGGCAAAAAATAGCTAAGTAATCCCAGCAGAAGAAGCCAATTAACAGCAATACATGGCAGAACTTCAAAATGCTTATTTTCAAACTGCAAGTTCATACTTAGAACTGGAATTTTTATTGCTTCCCAAGAAAAGACCTGAAATTGCGCACTTTGCAAAACAGGTTGCAGAGCAGGCCTCCCTTCTGTTGCACTGGTAATAAAGGCTCCAATAAAGGCTCTCGTCTCTGCTGCTTCCTTCCTGATTGCTTGCCACCTGATCAGCCTTCAGCTTAGGGTGTGTGTGTGTGTGTGTGTGTGTGTGTGTGTGTTCCCTTTTCGTGGGTTAAACACCATCTTGCATAGTTTGGGTTATGCCTTGAGATTTGTTGAAATGAAAAATACACATATTTTTAAAAAGTCTCTCTTTTACAGGATGCCTTTGATGATGCTGTGAAGTATTTTGGAGAGAATCCCAAGACAACACCTCCATCAGTCTTCTTCCCAGTCTTTGTTCGATTTGTGAAAGCTTACAAGGTAAACAGAAGTTCAATTTACTTCTGTTATTCTTACAGATGTGGCCACACTTTCTAACCAAAGGCTCGCTCTGTGGTTGTGTAGTTTCCTTCTGCAAATGCACAGATAGCTCTGTCGATAGAGCATGGGACGGTTAATCTCAGGGTTGTGGGTTTGAGCCCCATGTTGGGTGAAAGATTCCTGCATCGCAAGGGGTTTATGATCCTCGTGGTCTCTTCCAACTACAATTCTACGATTCATATGAAAGAGCCTTAGGGTTCCATCTTTGGGAAACGTGTCTCAGAACAAAGGCCAGATTGAAACTTGCCCAACCTCTTGGGGGCTGTATTCCAATGATGGCTGGGGCAAAATGAAACAAATCCCAATGGGGGAAAGAGAAGACAAAAGCACCAGACATCAGGCACATAAATCACTCTTACGGTATTACACACATTCAGACATGCACTCTTGTGCAGCAGACATGCAGGCAGGTACACATGTGGCTGGAAAGAGCTGCCACTAGGTGACTTCAAAAGAGAAGGGGAATACGGCTGTCAGTGGTTCCTAGCCATGATGGCTATGCTCTCCACTGTCAGAGGCAGTATACCCCTGAATGACAGCTGCTGGGAATCACAAGAGGACAAATTCTTGAAGAAATTCTTGGAAGAATTTGCTGTATCACGCCACAACAGGAAGTGGCACATCCAAGTTAAACTGGCTTTAATGAATTTGGAAACTGCTGAGTGAGCTAAAAAACGAATCCCATTTCTTTGAAGTCATTGCGAGCTCTAACCGGTGTGTGTATTTCGTTTTAAAATTGTTGATAGCAAGCAGAAGAGGAGAACGAGTTGAGAAAAAAGCAACAGCAGGCATTGATGGAAAAACTTCTGGAGCAGGAGGCACTGATGGAGCAGCAAGACCAAAAGGTAGCAAACAACCAAGCCATTAATAGATGATGGTTATACACATTGATAAAGTGACACGTGTTGGCCCAGTGAAAGAGATCGTCTTACTGCAGAGCAGCCGATGTGGTGCAGTCCAGATATTATTGAACGTCCGTGGTTAGGGATGGTGTGAGTTGTGGAATAGACATCTGGAAGGCACCACCTTGGCTACTGCTGCCATATTGGCTGAGACGGCTTCTCTCAGTCTTTGGGATCGGCAAGGAACCAATATTCCAAACACCTTTCTGTCAGGTGTTTTCTCTTAAAGATAACTATTGAAGCTCTCTTTTTCACAGAGACGTTTTAACAAGGCAGACATACAAGAAACTTACAAGGAAACTAGAGCAGTTTCATGTGTATGCCCTTTCCTGTTATTCCTAAATCTCAGAAAGGTGTTTATTCTCCTGAAGCCATTGATACAATGCTTGGAATTTGCCCTGTTTGAAAGATGCTTACCGAGAAGTAATGAGCCTTTATCTCGGCCAAGCAATTTGATAACAGGAAGACATTCAGCACATAGTCACCCATAAATCTGCAGTGACCAAATGTGAAGGAAGGCTAGTCGGAAGAGGCTCAAAGAAAATGCAGTGGCAGAAACGGCAGTTTTGGGTGTTATGTTGAATCTAGCATTTTCCAGAGTTCTGCTTGGCGTATGAGACCCATGATCATATCTTTTAACAATACAATTAGGAATTCTCACTATGCAGGGTCAGGCTACACCAAGTGACTTCTGCAGATATTTGCACAAAGCACCCCCACCTCCTGCAATGTCAGGATTGTGTTCCCCACTTTTCCAATGTCTTGGCCCTCATGGCAGCTTTACAATTGCCATTGAAGTTGCGTAGAACAATAAAAAAGAAACAACAAAAACAAAAACCATCAGCATGACAATGTATAAATCACAAAAAGTAGCTAAAAGCAGATTAAGGTTTAGTATGTGACAAACAAGGGATGCAGGTGGCGCTGTGGTCTAAACCACTGAGCCTGGGGCTTGCTGATTGGAAGGTTGGCAGTTCAAATCCCTGCGATGGGGTGAGCTCCCGTTGTTCGGTCCCAGCTCCTGCCCACCTAGAAGTTCAAAAGCACGTCAAGTGCAAGTAGATAAATAGGTACCACTCTGGTGGGAAGGTAAATGGTGTTTCCGTGCACTGCTCTGGTTCACCAGAAGCGGCTTAGTCATGCTGGCCACATGACCCGGAAGCTGTTTGCGGACAAACGCCAGCTCCCTCAGTCTATAGAGCGAGAAGAGCGCACAACGGTCAGGGGTACTTTATCTTTATGTGACAAGCAAGACAGACCGCACTTGACATCTAAACAGTTATTATCATGGTACCAGATGGGTATGCTTGAGACTGGCAATCCATAATCAGGGAGCCACCACAGGAAAGTCCCTTATTTTGATTAGATAGGCCTCAAATGTTGTTCTCTCAGCCAAGAGGTTGATTTGGGAGAAGGTGGTCTTGTAGATACTCTGATCCCAAACTTTTCAAAGTTTCATAGGTTAGAAACATAACTTCCCATTTTTTTCTAGAAGTGAACTGGGAGTTAGTGAAAGTGAGTGCAGGTGAAATATGTGTAGGGCTGGGGAAAGAAAGACAGAGTTGACCTAGTGGTTCTAACTCTGTATGGGGCAGGTACCTAAGTTCCCTATCTTACACCTCAAAGAGAAGAGCAAGTGTTTTCAGCATCTTGTTGGCCACTGCTCTTTACCGACCTTTGCTCCCTTTCAGTCTCCCTCTCATAAAACGAAGAGGCAGCAGCAAGAGCTGATTGCAGAGCTAAGACGGCGACAAGTCAAGGACAATAGACATGTGTACGAGGGGAAGGATGGAGCTATTGAAGATATCATCACAGGTAAAATAATAATAATGAGGAGGAGGAAGAGGCTGTTCCAAAGTGCCCCTTCATAGCTTTCCCTTTGCAAAGCTCTAACAGAGCTCTTTAAAGTGTTATAAATTGATTTCGGTGGCAATCACATGTATCAGTCATTTAACAAATGGTGCACATTATATAGCGCTCAGGGTTTCAGGCCTCTTCTTTGGCAAGGCCTCGCTGACATAACATTTGTGTATTATTTAATTTCTCCTTCACTTCAGCATGCTCTCATAACTCAAGCTGTAGACCACATAGAGCTTTATTAGACGTATTTTTGCAACAGGTGCATGCCTTGCAAATCTTTGAGTATTTTTGATCCATGTGCAAAGCACTGGTGTTGAGCCTTGCTTTTAAAAGCTCTTGTTTTGTCCTTCAGGTCCTACTAATGGTAATTGCTCCAGCATTTAAATATGCAGCGGAGGACAAAATTGTTTGATTTGGATTTGTTGAACGATTTTGAATTTCAGAGTTGTATATTCCTCTTGCAACAGACTAATACTAGTCCCTTTTTGCAATCCATAATTGAACGCAATAGGCTGACGATGGCTGGGTCTAATTTATAGCAGCCGTGGCAAGTACAGTGTGGACAAACTATTCCTGCAACAAAATCTGATTTAGTGGTTACACTTGATCTTAGCCAAAAGGCCGAGAAGTATAAAAATCTGATTTAGTGGCTTCTGTGACAATCACAGAATGGATGAAAACAACAGCAGCAGCTAATTGTTAATAATTTCTCAATAATCAACAGTAGTAGGTCTTGGTGGGTTTTAAAAACATCCATGCACAGATGCATGGATCCTATCCAGCCAGGACTTCACTAAATTGCATGTCTCATTTTAAATTTATGGCTAATCCCTGGCTGAGACTTCGCCTAGGGTTTACTTTGCCCACTCTGTTGTTATGTGATTTCATTTCACTAAGTTCCAAGAGCAGTCCATCAAGAGAACAGCCATGCAAATAAATGTTGTGCTGAGATAAAGGTGTGCACTTCATCGTGCCCTTGTTCATACACCAATTGTACCTTTAAAAAAAAACACACCCCAGTAACTGTTGTGATTTGCAGAAAGATAATTCTACTGGTAACCCAGCCAAACAAATCCTATTGTGGTTAAATGACTGAATAAGCCACCTCAGGGTGTCTTTAACAAAGCACTAACAATGTACTAATACAATAGATCTTTGCTTCTTACTTGTATATTCTGTCTTGTCTGGCTGTTATTTTCCATGCAGTGCTGAAGACGGTGCCCTTTACCGCTCGAACGGCCAAGCGTGGCTCTCGTTTTTTCTGCGAACCTGTTCTCACAGAGGAATTCCATTACTAAACTTTTCCTCTTTCACACCTGACGCTCTTTAAAAAAAAAAAAGGTTGCTGTAGGTTTTTGACGTTTCTCCGCAATATAGCTATTTGAATGGATTATTGATGTTTGGCATCTCGTCGGAGTCATATTTCACATCGCTCATCTCATTGCATGTTTTTGCCTGTTAGGAACCTTTTTTGGTTCCCTTCCATCCTCCCAGTGACCATTTGTTCTACCTTCCGCATTTCAGAGTCACCCTGTGGGCTCAGTGCCATAGACCAGCAAGTGATGGAAGTCACAGAAATGGCCTCGAGGCCCATGGCGGCTGCGCTTCAAGCCAGCCACCACAATTTGCAAGGGATGGTAGTGGGTTGTAATGACAAATGTGATGGACAGTTCACTCGGCTTTTCTGTGTCTTCTCCTCTGGGCTCTTGCACCTTCTTTACTTCTTTGTGACTTGATCTATGTTGCATGAGTCCTGTTAAGCCAAGCCTATCTCCGGAAGCAAATATGAGCCAGACTGAATGTTTGTGGGCTTTGTTTTATGGCATGTAAAATGAAGTCACTGCTTTGTGATCTGTGAGCACATAATTTCCACATGGGTCCTTCTAACCATCGCTTGCATGTTTGTGTTTGCATGCGTGAACAGGAATAAAATAAATGTGGTCGTGGTCCCCACACCCACTCTCTTCGTTTTTCACACCTACAGTCGTTAGCTTCAGTTCCATGGCAACTTGGTGGGAAATTTCCTGAGCCAAAGCATTCTGCCTTTGATCAGTTCAGTCCTTTGTAATAGTGGAGGCTGGGCAAAACCCAAGACCCAGGCAGACCGTGGTACTGAAAGCAGGTCTTGACTTCTGAGCCAAGCCATAAGAAATAAATTTTAAATAATTCTCATGCTAAGCTCATGTAGGGCCAAGAAACAAAGATTGAGGGGCTGGATGAAAAAACTATCCAGGTGGCAGCAGATAAGGCCTAGTGAAGCAATATGATTGAAATTGCCTTGCCATAGAAGATACCCCGCGTTATTGTCATGGAACTGGATCCATTAACATCTTGCACTGTAGAATGTTTTTAAAAAAGGAGTGCTGTTTACGGTGCATGTGTCTGTCAAGGCTGTTGTCTTTGATACAAGAACCAATCATCTTAAAGCAGCATTTCATTTCCTACTGGTGTAAAATGTTTTAATGGGGAGCTTTAAAATAAGAATGTTGCCTGTTAACTCCTCTTTTGCTCTTTCAAGTTAATTGCTGGACAGTCATCCTGGAGCCAATGTTCAAAGCAGCTTGGAATTTTAGTAGTAAGAGGCTTACGATGGCCACCTCTTCCCTTCCCTTTCTCTTTTTTAACCTTCTTTAAGCCTCCACCTCACCCACTTTTGCTTTACTTGCTAACATGTGTGGCTTTTACATTTTTTTCATTTTAAAAAAATATTATTATTTTGCTTTTTGGGCACAGAATTGAGTTGCTCTTCATGTTCCATCCCATTTTTAACTTAACCATCATTCTGTGTTTTTTCCCCCCTTCTGTTTAGCCTTAAAGAAGAATAATATCACTAAATTTCCAAATGTTCACTCGAGGGTAAGGATTTCTTCTAGCACACCGGTGGTGGAGGATACACAGAGCTGGCAAGCATCACTTTTTACTTAGCTTCCTCCTCTCTCTGTATGCCAACACAAAAACTGCTGCAAATCACAGCCAAGTTTAAGATAAAGGAGGGATGGCGCTGTAAGCTTTGAGCAGCGTTGCTGGTGCTTTTCGGTCTTCCTTCTGTCGTGTGTTTTTATCTATAGAGTGTGGGATGGATTAATCTGCAGCTCTTGCCTGTGCCGGATGAAAGTCACATGACTTAGCGGCTACTCCCTTTCCAAACTCTTCCAAAAGATAGATGTTGTTGCCTCTGTGTTGTACTGATGAGTCTGCGTACTGCAGAGCAGGAAGAGAGGGGAGGAAAGGGTCACAAAGTAGGGTTGCCAACTATTTTACAGGCTCTCTGCTCCTTTTTAATAAACAGCAGCCCATCAAACAGCAGTACTGTATAGCTTTTCCTGACATAAGCATAGAGTACAAGGCTTTGCCCGTTCCTTTTCCATATTCCAGGTGGTTCCAAAAGGCATTTTGCCATACTAAAGAAGAAATGGGGGAACCTCTCAGAAATGGGAGCTTATGTACAAAGATTTATTTGTGTGCTCTTGTCTACCAAGACCCTGCAAGAACAGTGGATTCAGGCACTATTAGTGAAGCAAACGCTAGGGAAAGAGAAAAGGCTGTATGTGGATCTTATGGCTGTTAGTTGCATATTACGGTAGCAACCAACTATTCTTCCCACATCTACTAGCCGCCCCTGCCTCCCCAAGTGGGTCTTTGGGAGCCTCTGTGATTTACAGCCAGTTGCTTTATCCAAAAGACCCCAGGGGCTGCTAGTGAATCCTATACTTGTGGGCTGAGTAAGCACTACAACTAAATCTTCCCTGCGAGGGGAATTGTCATTCTCTTTGCTCCTCTTTTAACAATGGCACCTTTGTTTGCCTTTCTGCTTCAGTAGCAGCGCTTCCCATAGCGCTGGCAGCCATCCTTACACTGTACGCTGCCACTGAGAGCATTTGGCTAGCTTCTTCGAACTATCAGTGCAGGCTCTGGGAGCATCAGCTATGTTGAGAGGCAGTTCCTCTGAAAGTGCCCGTTTCCTGTACCCATCTCATTCTCCTGGGGCAGGAGTGCGCATGGACCTTAGAATAAAATCTGAGAAAAAGCAATGGAGAATAGTGTGTGTGTGTATGGATAGCAACGTCTTGCTGCTATGTATGGGATGTATGGGAGTGTGCGTGCGTAAGGAGTTTATAGGGAACCCTGTTGGTGGAAAGGGAAACAAATTCAGGATAGGTGTGTGCTTTTTGCTCCCGTTGCAACACTGTCCTGTTTCAGCAAATGAGACTGGCCATGCGGCTGCTGCTCACAGCAGCATTGTAAGGTAGGGTAATGTTGTTGGGGGCAGCAGCCACAAAGTCAGTCCTACCCATGTCATTCCCTTCTTTTAAGTATCATCAGTGCCAATGTAATACAGTAGTCAAAACTGCTGGCATTAAGCAAGTCTAGATTGTGCAAATGTGAATGGTTTGGCAGGTTGCTATAGTCTGGAAATCTAGCACAGCTGGGGAGGTGTGATTTTAAAGGGCTAAGGGAACTCCAGGGTAGAAGGGGTGGGTGGGAAAGAGGGAGCAGTGCCTGCTTATTGTTTTTGCTGCTGCTGTTTTATTTAAAAAAACCTGGAAGGCTTCAGATTGGCTTGCTGGTCATACTACTAGGAAACACAATAGATTTCCCTCATGTGGTAAGCAGAAAATGGTAGCATGTGGGGCGAAGGAGTCACAAGCTGGATCTACACTGATCTAGAAAACACTATAATAATATAGCTCTCAATGCAATTTCACATGGGCAACACTACAGCACCCTGTTGTCCCATTTTTATAACACATTTTTCACATTATAACTCACTAGTATAGAAGAGTGAGGTCACAGTTTGAAGAGGTTGGGAGAATGAAGCTGGGTCTCAGGGAAAATGAGTGGCAAGTGACAGCCAACCAGCATTAGCATCTAACCATGCTGCCATCCTGTCTTGTGTGTTTAAAAAATAATAATCCACACCCTCATTTTCATCCTCATAAGCGGCTGATGCAAATTCATGGTGGCCCCAAAGTTTGGTCCTTCAATGGCAGAACCGTGGTGTGGAAGCAGCACACCTGATTCTCTCTATACAGGAGAAATCTGATGGAAGCTTTTGCTATGCAAGGAAATTGCGCAATTGCTTCCGCAGAACCCTTTTCATACCTAGATGCGCAACCCTGAATAATGCAGTAGGCAGAAGTTCCATATTAGTAATAGTCAAGTGAAGAGAGAGCCCCATCAATGCTGTTCTGCTCGGCTCTCTTGGGTGCTTAAACAGTCCCTTTTTCTCTTTTGCTTCAAGCTGCTTTGATTGGCTACCAGCAGGACTCTTTCCTTGTCTAGATCCAGAGGCACAGGCCAGCCCGCTTCTGACACTTTCCTGCTTCTTCCCCGCAGATCTTAGAAACCAGCCCTACAGACGAGCCGATGCGGTGAGGAGAAGCGTGAGGCGGCGTTTTGATGATCAGAATTTACGCACTCTCAACGGTGCTGAAATAGCCATGTGAGCTGGATTGGGAGAACGTGCATGTGCAAAGTAGAACATGTATTTCATCGATTCCTTGCCATGTGAACTATATTTGCGCTACCATTCTAATTGTGGACTTTATTGAAGTACATTAACTTATCTTCTGAAGGGCTCAATAACAACAGCAAACACATAGGAACACAGAGGGGGAAAATAAGAGGGGGGGAATGAGCTCTCCACTCAACTGTAACTACCAAGTGCCTAAAATTCAATTATCTGCTCAAATTAATCAAAGCAATAGGACTTTATTTGGTTGGGTATTGTTTTACACCAATAAATTTCTTCGGTGTTTTTAACCAAAATGTAAAATACATATTGTATTTTTGTTTTGTTTTGTTACATACCATTTAGTGAATAGCCTTCAGTTGGCTTTCTTGATCTCTTGTAAATAGGTAGTACTTGGAAGTGATCTGCTGTGGATTTTTTAAATGATTTCAATACATTCCTCCTGGACAGTTTGACTTATAGTTTTGAGATCCCGTTGCACTTATGATGATGATGATGTATGCATACACCTTCATATGCTTATTATAAGGACTTACCATATACGAAGGGGAGAAACTCATTAAACTGTACCCTTTTAAGAAAAATGCATTCCTCTTAAGGGTGGGGAAAACATCCAGAAAACAGATGTTGATCTAGATGTGATTACATTTTACAAAGGGTTAAACTTAACTGGGATAAGAAAGGCTTGGATAGTGGGGTTTCGGCTGTAAATAGGATGTGATAACATGTGGCTTATTTTAAACACACAGCTACCTGCTTTCAGATTCTACCTGCTATATACCAGTTGGTAGTGAAGCTGATGTGAGGAGGTATAGCTCATAGAACACAATGCAAGCAGAGAAGAATCGTGGATGAAATTCCACTACTGTTTTCTACAGGTAGAGGCAGCTTTTGGGTAACAATGTTATTTATTAATTAGCACTAAGATATTAACTTCTCAATAATCAGTATTATACTTCCTGAGGATCACAACTGTTCAGTTGTCGGAATAATGAAAATCCGGTGCCCTGCCGAGAAAATTAGGATACCCTCCATAAATAAGCTTGTACCTCCATTCCACAAGAAATTCTGCCATGCGACAATCCAGGTTGGATCATAAAAGAGCTGTCTCAGCTGAAATGTAGATAGTTAACGAAACAGTTCATCACTGCATACATTCTCAAACCTGAAATAGATTTTTTTCATCCCAGTTCAGATCTGCTGATGGATGCAGCATCTACAACAAGTGCAAGTCAGATGTGCAGTTGGAAATTGTAAATGTATTTGCACTTCATTTCTTCCAAACATGTGGGTTTAATAGGGAACGCACAAGCTGTTGAACGCTACAGTGCACAGATGACTTTCTCATTTTAGAAATGCATCTGCCTTGCACTTGTGGCTATCCTTTCCAGATTAGAGATTTCAAATTTTTAACCATTTGAAACATTTAAAGCAAAGTTTTAGTCACCAAGAGTGGCCATTGCCAACCCCACTTATTGCTTACAAGGCAGGGCACTTGATTTTCTCTCCCAAGTAAAAAATCAGACTAAAGTTAAGGGAAATCTTGCTTACAGCTTTCCTTTCCTGGTAGCACTGTATCACTGTTAATTGTAAAATTTATTGTATAGTATTTAACCACTGAATTCTTTTCTTTTTTGTTGTGCTTATGTGAACCACTGGTAAAGGTCCCATATTGCTTTAATAATGTGTAGTTATATGATAATGTTTCTAAATGTACAGATATTTTGCTACAAATTTGGTGCTTTTTATGGTTTTTACACTTCTCTTTAATTCCCACTCTAGCCTCGGGGTAATATTGTAAATATTGTTTAAAAATGCATCAGCCTGTGCTATACAATCTGAATGTTATTTTAACTTATAGTTTTGTTTTTTTATATTTAACTAAATGGACAGTTTGGGGCTCAAAAGTTATTACATTGACATTTGCTTAACTATTTACAGAGAAGTTTATTTTAAACAAACTGCCAATTGTTCTCTCAATTTACAGCAATGTATACAAGACATGTTAAAGAGAACATGCCACGATTCTGCCATTTTCCTTCACAAGAAGATGAATGTTTAGGTTTGGGGAAAATACCATTTGGCAATATAATTCAAAGATTTAAGGAGCTATGAGAAATCACAGTATACTAAAAATATTTAGAAAGGAACAATGAGCTGTAATACTGGCATGTTCTCTTCGATATTTTATCTAGTAACAGACCTGCTTCTTAGCAATATTATAGGTGTTTTATAAAAGCAGTTCATGTTACTTTTCTGACCTGTTCATGGCATATGATTGAATAAACTATTTACACTACTACAAATGATCCACAGCTTTTCCTTGTTACTCAGACTGATCTATATGGGGCTATAGAACTATGCAGAGTAGCAGGGCTGTGGTAAAACAAGAACCAGAGAGGGCTGCATGTAAGCATGAGTTCCTATTGGCACTGGACTTTTTCCACAATGTAGTAGTAATGAGCTATAAACAGGTAACTTTATTACCATGCACTTTCTCCTATAAGGTTAAGAGCAAACAACCCTTTTTTTAAATTAAACGCTGGAAAAATGAAACCTAGTGATTGGATGAGCGGAGCACAGAGACTCAGAATTGTAAAATTGGAAAGAACCTCCTGTAACCATTTGCATTGCCTGCACTTAATACAGCTGCTTTACTTTTGCATTTGTGTGTGTGGTTTCTCTTTGAGACACAGTGGAGAAAGTTCAAATGTACAAGATATGCAAACTTGAGAAGAAATCAGATTATAGCAAATAAGATAACAGGGCATGACAGTTTGCAGAAATATGAAGAAACTAACTTTATACTTAAAGCTTTTTATTTTTAATGGAAAAATAAAGACAACGCTTTAAAAAGTAATGTTTACTTAGAAACATGTTTCTTCATGTAAATTATGCAAGGCGGCAATAAGAAAATATTTTACATAAATATCACTTGTATTGGAGCGGGAAAATTGCTATTCCTTCATAGCTGTTTTAAGTACTGTGACACTTTCCCATCTCTATACCAGTATGTAGCTGAGTGTGAAACATGATGCGCTACCAATCCATGTACGGCAAACTATGCAATTGGTTTGAACAAGTTAACCGTACTTGCAGTTTCTCAAACAGGAAGCCAAATATGCAATGGTTTCTTTCTTTCCCCCCTTAACATTAACAAAATACATATTTAAATTCTCTTCTATAAGCAGAGTCCCAAACACTATGACAGCAGGAAGTCATAGCATTTTACATTCTCCTTGCCCAACACTGACTGCTCTGGAATTTCCCGGAGGTTTCACTGCACTCTACCTTAAGCTATAACTAGACAAAATTAGTAAGAATAAGTTTTCATTAAGAAGTGATCACCATAAAGGAGAGATGATTCATTCTGTTGCACCTGAGAGTATTCAGAATGCACCGTGTACAACCCTGTACTGTTTGATATCTCCCCCCATACTCTATTAATTTGGGGGGGGGGAGGGAGAAGGAAAAATCAGTGGAAATGGCTTCTCTCCAAGAGGAGTGTCCAATCAGCAGAGTTCCCTTATAGGAGCGGCAGTTCCAAGCCCCTGTACTGTGAAGCCAACCTTTTACTTGCAAGTAGAGCAAACTGTTGCACACAAGCTCCAAAGAAATCAGTAAGACCTAAGGATAACAACATGCCTGGTATATTCATTCTTATTTCTTGATTTGCATAGTAGAGGCTAATTTCACGACTAAAAAGGCCAATCTTGAATTACCACCACCACTATATATTGTTAAGTATTCCACTTCTGTGCTGTTACAGATCTTTGACAGCTCCTTTCTTTTGTTGGTGTGATTATACATATATTAAAAAGGAAGCACCGCACTAGAGTACTTAACTTAACCAGTAACACTGTGTGAGATCAGTAATGTGTTGGCTGTACAGAGCATTTTTAAAAAACAGAAAAAATACTAGTGCACGCTAGAAGACGAGGTTTAATAAGTGATAAAAATGTACAAAAATATTCAAATCAGAAAGATTTTAGAGTCTGTACCACAGTAGTCAATACTCCTCAATGTATAGGGCAGATAGTTTTAATCAAAGGCTGGTCAGAATCTATTCAGTACAAAGGAAAAAGAACAGAATAAAAGGAGACCAGGTTTTCAACATTAGGTCAACATCTTTCAAAAGAAAAGTATTACGTTAACATTGATTTTCTAGACAAGAGTATTGCAACTGCTTTCCAAAACTTGGTGGTACATTCTTCGGAAGTCCTTAAGGCAACATATTGCATCAATTTAGTCTGATTTTGCTATTTTCTGTAACATTAAGATTAATGCTGAAATAATATCCTTTGCCAATTTGGTTTTTTTCTTTGTGCATATACCAGGTTCTTCTCTAATAAAAAATGGCAGCTATGTTATTACATCAGCATACCTTACAGCCTTGAAAATTAAGGGCCTATTAGGATTTCCATCAATTAATCTATTTTTCACAGTTTTAAAACTTGACACTAAAAATTCACTTCAGGGTGAAACTCGATATACATTTCAACCTAAAGTCAAAATTCAATAGAAACCACCTAAAACATCATTTTGGCCAGCAAGGTAATACACAAAAACCCAATAATGGATTCTGGACTACCATAAATGAAGAAAAAATATTTTCCCCTCTCTTCCATTCCTTTCCCTCCACTTGCAAAATAAAAAAGTAATTAAAAAAAAACCCAACAGAAGTGGAGCCCAAGAAAATTATAGGAGCATCTTTCTGAACAGAACATGTGTACCCCTTACCCACCCCCAGACCTTATTTGACAAGAAAAACAAGTTTAGGCTTTCATAGCAAGAGCTGATTTATAGACACAAGAGTCCCGAAAGGCTCAAGTACTTTTCCAAGCCGCTATTGAAAGGGCTCAAAAATAAAAAGATTTTCTGTTCATCCTAATGTGCTCTTTGAAGAATGCCAAGGTGCATGGGGTATATATACAGGCTGCCTAGCTTATTAGAAGCAGAACTTCAGTTTGAATTCTGAATGTTCACAGTCTTTGACAATTTGCTGCCAGGCACACAATGATATTATTTGAAATATTTAGTTATGCAGTAGAACTGAAAAGCCATTGCTATCCCAGTGGAACATTGGAATCCATTTCCTGAAATGAATCATCTATATTATTAAATCACATTGTAAACATATTTGGTATAAATACTTTTTATTGATCTTCGTCCAGTTGTTCCAAGAGGGTCCTCCTTTGTTTTTCTAGTTCACCTTCACTTAATTCACTACCAGAGGTATCCCAATTACCCTGAAAAATGACAATGAAAAATAATTGTCAGTCATTGTAGTTATTTTGAACATTTCAGTATTTATTAAGAACTGCAGTTTGGCTATCACTAGACAACCTAAGATTTCATTCTAAAAATCACCTGAAACTCTCAAACTATACAATTTTAGCAACACTGGTAAATTACTGGCCTCAGGCCTATCTACTGACCAAATCCAAATAACTACTTTTAAGTGCACCCAATAGATTTTTTAAAATTACTTTTTCATTTGATTGGCTGACACTGCTCCCTCAAGAAAAGGTCAAAATTGAACAAGGACACTTCCAGGCAGCCAGTAACTTTAGTGGTGCACAACATACTGAGAACAAAGGAAAAGGATGCACTCTGCCAGGTTACGATGCTACGGCAATGTCATCTAAAGTTATATGCTGCCCTTTTAATCCACATTCTGTAAGTCAAATGTAAAGAGATAATAAATGACGTGTTCCAGCTCTATGAACAGGAATTCCATATAAAACGTTGATATAACTAGTGTCTGAACAAAATATGTTTGAGGAATCTGATTTTTCTAAAGTTGAAAGTAACTTAATCTGAACTCCAAATAAACACGGGAGTCTCTTAGTGCCTTTTTCACAGAAAAGCTATGGCCAAAGTGATTTAGGTCTAGGGGGCTAAATCCTAGTGTTAAATCTTTGAAAAGGAGTTGAATGAACTCGTCAGATGTCTCAATAATCACAGGGAGGAAGGGGAATTGCTCATACTGTATTCTAAACCCTAACTGGACTTCCAGAACAGAGTTCAGCTTAGTGCAAAGCCAAACCACTGAAGTGTCTTGATCATTTTGCTGTTCCCCTCAGTGGATTTTCAATATTGCTGTTAACTTGAAGGTACTGAGTTAACTACACATCACCACCTAGAGTTAATACATATAGTATCAGTGGCTGGTGATCATTGTAAATTCTAAGGCTTATATAAAAGGTCTGTATTAGCTAGAAACAGTTCTGGACACCAAACAATAGTTTGTTATGCTTGAACCACAGTAACTTACCGTATTTTTCGTTCCATAAGACACACTTTTTCCCTCCTAAAAAGTAAGAGAAAATGTCTGTGCGTCTTATGGGGCGAATGTGTGGTCCCTGGAGCCGAATTGCCCAGGGGCTAAAGGCAGATCATGCTTTCTTTCTTTCTTTTAAAAAAAGAAAGAGCTAAAGGCTAACAAGAGGGAAGGAGAAAGGAACCGGCTCAGCAGCTGATTGCAAGAGATCGGGGAGGGAGAGAAGAGAGCTAGCTCCCTTCCAGCCCCTCGCCTAGGCCTCAATTGTTGTCCGCAGAGGGAGACATGTGACTGGCTGATTAGATTATCTGTCTGGAAACTGTAGAAATGGGTGCCTTTCCTAGAGAAGCTGCAGAACTGTGAGTTGAACCCCATAAAAACAGGATTTTTTCCCTTTGCAAGGAAACTCAGCAACTTTGAGCTGATCCTAAAAAATGGAGCTTTCCTCCTTTGCAAAAAAGATGCACAACTCTGAGCTGACCCCCCCCCCCCCCGCCCAAAAAACAGGGCTTTCCACCTTTGCAAAAAAAAGCTGCACAACTTTGAGCTGATCCTTTAAAAAAATGGAGCTTTCCCCCTTCGCAAAATAAGCTTCCTCAAATATTTAAGGGGAGGTGCGGGCAAAGGCACCTAGGGCCTCTAGGAGTTGGCTGCTATGCCTAGGACAAGAAAGCAAATATTTTGTTTCTTGTTTTCCTCCTCTAAAAACTAGGTGTGTCCTATGGTCAGGTGCATCCTGTGGAACGGAAAATACGGTAGATCCACAGATTAAGATCCACAGTTGCCACTCTATTGAGAATTAGCAGAGCCAATTTATATTGTAATTGGGCCAGGCAGAAGCCAGCAAAACTTAAATGTGGATCATTAAATTCTAACATTTAGGTCTTCAGCTACAGCTAATAAGCTCTCGGGAAATTTAGTGGATGAAGATAAGATATAATGTTACACTTTAGTCCATGCTTCCTTATACGAGTTTGGTGCATAGCTGTCAAGTTCTCCTTTTTTAAAGGGAAATCCCCTTACAGCTATACAAAATGACCTCTTGGGCCAATGTGTGGATCAGTTATCCACCATTTTTTTCTTTTCCAAATATTGTGATAAAGTTTTGGCAGCATATATGTATCAAAATACTCATTTAAGTAGGCAATTTGAGAAAAAAAGAACAAGTAGGGAATCTGTGGCTGTCCAGATAATGGAATATAGCTCCCATCACTGCAGATGACTGGCCATGCTGGCTGGGCTGACTGGAGTCCAACATCATCTGGAGGGCCCCAGGTTTTTTTAAAAAATTGCAGCATAACAATTATGGGTAAAAAAACAAGCGACAGTGACACCAATCAGAAATAGCAGATCCTCCCACCCTTAGACCACACAAACCACTAATCTACTGGTAAGCTAGTTAACACAATAAAGCCAAGCAAACTCACAGAATCTTTGCCAGGTCGCTTTTTAGGAGGTGATTTATGCTTAGATTCAGATCTTTGCCTACTTCTTTCCTTTTCATTTTCTCTCTCCTTTTTGTCTTTTTCTCGATCCACATCCGATTCTGGAGAATCCTGTACAGAGTAAAATAAACAGTATAAATCACGGATGCACAGAGAATACACTGTAGAAGGGTGGGGCAAATGGGAATCTACCTCTAGTTCCACAAGAGTCTTTCTATATCCCAAGCCTGTGTTTCAATCATTTCTCATTACCACACAACAGTCTGGTGAAGACAGGCAGGAATTTCAACCTGGGTCTTCCATGTTCAAAATATTAACTTTCAAAATCATGACTAAACATTTAAAGAGACTTAATTTAGCTCTTACTCATGCCAACTGGCTGCATATCTTAATTGGTATGGGGGGGGGGAGACTTGTCTACCTGCAAGGCTTCTAACTGTCCATCATATTCATAGCACAGAAATTATGTGAAAGTGAAGCCCAGCAAACTGGATTCAGACTTTCTGGCTCAGGAGAAGTCTCTAGCAGCTTGTGAGCTTTCAGGACAGGAAACTTCAGTAATATAGAATGCTTTAACTTTCAAGAATTCAGTTAGGAAAACAACAACTACTTTTTAGGGATTTTTTAAAAGAAAAAAATGGCTGTACCAAATGTACCGTCACACAATTCACATACAAATAATAAAATAGCACACTGTTGTTCAATTTTATTAAGTGCACCTTAATTCTTCGTCAAGCAGATAGATACAAGAAATTGAGTGGGGTGGGGTGGGGGGGCGAACAGTGCGAAACTGAGATATACTCACAGACTTGTGTCTCCTCTTTTTGTTCTTCTTTTTGTGTTTCTTTGATTTCTTGTAGCTTCTCTCTGTTAATGCATTAGAATTAAATAGGTATCAGGGTTATTTAAGTTAATAACTGCTAAATCTCTATTTTGTTAGGTAAGTGTTTTTTTTTAAGTACCAGATTCCGCACTGGAGGAGCGTTCGGAGACTGATCGAGAGTCTGAGCGTTGCCTCTTTTTCTTTGAATGACTGTCATCATCCTCAGATTCTGAACCCTTTAAAGCAAGAGTATTTGACATGTAACATAAGTTTTTAAAGGCCGGGTGGTAAAAGACCCAACTGAACACTGCACTCTATCTTACCGAACGAGAGCGAGACCTTTTTCTGTGATGTTTTTTTGATTTTTTAGAATGCTTCTTGTTCTTTGAATGATGGTGTTGACACTCATGCTGCAGCATTGAAAGAATAAAAATTACTCATTTGAAAGAGTAAGCATGCGTTTTGTTAAAAATTTTGTTACACAAATACAGTATGTATAGCGTATCTCTTTTAAGTCCCTATTCTGAAATACTTCTTCTATATACTTTTATTTTGAAACTGCACTGCATGCCTTTTTGGACACTGGCCTTTACTGGCTTTGCAAAGCCACACTTGTTCATACTCTTCCATCTTCTTAACAGCAAATGAGATTTTGGAAACACAGGATGCTTCTCACAAAGGAAGATGTTTGGGAGGTATGAATTACAACGTTTAAAGAGCAGCTCAAACAGTGGGAGATCTGACATCTTCATGTAATCCTTCCTGATGATGAATACACCACCAGTGTTTAGGTTATTAAAAATAGAATCTAATGAAAAAGATTATGCCGGCCATTAAAATTAATTACAGATCGCTCTCAGGCAGGAAGCTAATGTTCCCATAAATATATTCTACAACACTATGCTTTCAATAGTATTTTGTGTCCAGGCAAATGCTGACACCTACTGCTAAGTATTTCAGGGACAGCATCCTTCTGTTATTTGGACCCCAGATGAAGCCTGAATGAAACTGATCCAAGCTGGGCTGCCACCACCCTTTCAAGCGCCTTGCCACAGTATTCCCCATTCAGTGATAGTTGTTGAATAAATAACTTGGTCCAGTGATGCCCCCTTAAGGATGGCTGGAACTTGCTCCTGCCCCAGTGAGACGTTATTTTCTTTGGACCCACCCAGCTAATCCCCTTCGGCTCACTCTAATAAGCAAGCTGGGCAAGGCCTTTTGTACTTCAAAATCTTCGGAGAGCACCAGATTGGAGAAAGGCAGTTTTAGTTCTTGAGTTGTCCGAGGAAAAAATTGGGAAAGGATGACCACAAGAGAGAGAAAAAGGAATACCCCACCAACTTTGGGCTCTGGCTCCTACCCACCACTTGCATGCAGGCTCCAACAGATTTCCACTAAGAGATACAGGAAGAAAAGGTTCTCCACTTCTATTTTAGGGGATCAGTTCAATAAGTTAAGTTTTTTAAAATCTGTTTCAAATCTATCAGACAATGCTCTTATAGTATCGTTACCTCTAGTAAATAAATGAAATCTTTAAATATTCTTTTTCTTTCTGATTCTAGAGTGATGTCTTCAAATGCTGGTTCTTTCACAAACCTTTCCCGAATCTATATATAAGAGGAGAATTATGTATACGGTTTAGCCAGCAACTCCAATTTATAAAATAAAAATGTTCTGTATAGAAATTACTTTGTTTTTCAAAAAAAGCAAGACTACGGCTCAATAGAATCTATTAGTTAAAAGTATTGTGTTCATAAAAACCAGATCAAATAATGATGAAACACACGCCTGCTGATATTCTTAACGTAGCTGAATCTTAGCCAAGATCCAATGGTAAAGACAGAAACATGAGGTGCTTTATGTACGATGCTTATAAAGGTTAAGAATTTAGACCCCACATCAATCTTCTTCAGAAATGCCTTCCAGTATTCTCACAGAACATAATCCAAAGCTTTTCCAATCATCAAATATTCATACTGTGCCAAGTGGGGTTAATTCTTCCTTGATTTCTAGAAGAGTACCCTGTATAAAACCCAGTCTGATGCCGCAATTTTAAATGTGAGGAAATGTTCAAAAGTGCATTTCATTCTAAAATGTATCTATCATCTCTGCTCTTAAACTAGACCTTTTTTGCATCCTCCTGGGAATACATCCCACTGCCCCACCCATGACCACTTGACTTAAAATCCTTCAATTTATTTTTCTGCAAGCACGTCACCTATTTTATCATTCTATTTACAGTCTTTCTAATTTCATTTAACTATTATTGGTCTATTGCTGTTCATTACTTTTGAGATACACACACATACTTCATTTAACAATGGGGAAAAAGTTTTTTCTGGGTAACCAATGTTCTCTTGCAAAATGCTATGAAACATGCTTACATCTTCCCACACTGCATCCATTTCAATTGGAGGGGTTGCTTGTTTTAGCATACTCTTAAAAGCAGACTCTTTCCGTTTCATTTTGCGGGCTTCTTCTTTCTCTCTCTCACGTTCACGAGCCTCTGCCTTTTCCAACAGCTACATCAAAAGAAAACCAAGTGACCATTCAATGAAAGGGCAATGAAAAAAGGGGAAACAATCAAATCCCATTTTGCAAGGGAGTACTTTTCTCATTATTTGCTGTGCATGTGTCACATATAATGGTGGTTCAGACGCACCACAAATCATGTGATTGAACCTAATGTGATCCATTCATGAATAGAACAGACTTCCCACTCACTGTGTAGGCCTTTGCCTTGCTCTCCTTTCACTTGAGCACCTCCAAAATCCCCTCTGGGGTGTCCCTCAATCATCTGGAGCCGATTTGGGGGAGGGGATAGGAAGGAGCAGAGGAAGTCATGTTGCATTAGTGGAGGTCTTTTCATGCAACATTTGGCACCACCCATGATTTGGATTCTATAAATGACTAACAGAGCAGATTCTGATACATCATAGTTTGCCACTAAACTTTGATTGAAACTTATCTAAATGATGGAGGTAGGATGCAAGCCTGAGGCTCCTCAACTGTGATTTGCTATTAGGTCTAAACAACCCTATCAATTCCACACTTTTCCACCAATCATCATTAAGTTCATATTCTTGCATTTGACAATACAGATACTACATACATATTTGCAGACTTGTAAACATTTTATCAAGTCTTCTTAACATTAGGATTTTTTAAAAGTATTCTGGATTTTTAAAAACCCAACTTACACTATTGAAAGCTAGCTTGATATTTCCAGCATCTAAAGTGGTAGCTCTTTTGGTTGAACTGATGACTGTGACAAAGTCTTCAAAAGTAGTATTCACTTCAACTACAAATCCTTTGTCCTGCAAAACAGCAAATTTTGATGGCACAAACTCATGTTACAACATGACAGTGTGGAATCCCAGCTCAAGGTATCTAAACCCACTCATTTCGGACTGGAAACACTAGTTTTCTCCTAGCAACTAAAAACACATTTCCCCTCACCTTTAGGATGTCTTTTATTATCTTTTTTTCATCATGGTAACGTGCTTTCAGATCTTCAACATAAAACTTGAAGAGATCAAGTGCTGTTGAGCCTAAAGAAAGAAACTACATTGGTCAAAACCTCCCGCTAACCCAGAAGTTGCACTTCTTATTACATTAGTAACCCTGCTTCTATCTACCAAAAATGCACAAGCATTACCTCCAGCTTATTTTCTACAAGCAGGAGAGAATATACTTACCAGGCTGACCAAGCATGTTAGTAAATCGAATATCAGAACTTATGGTTGGATATAACTCCATCCATGATGACATTGAATGCAGCTGGCCATGTTCATGCAGCTCATCCAGAAATATCTGCAAAGGAAACAGTAGAAAATGGGAAATTTCACAATCCTGTATATTAAAAGGAAATGCATCAGCCCTGTCATTTTTACTACTCCGTAGCATGCAACAATATAGCATGTGGACATCAAATGGAAAAGCATCTAATATACCCCTAGGACTGCAATACTAATAATGTCTACTCAGAAATTAAGTCTCACTGAATTCAATGGCACTTACTACCAGGTAAGTGGAGTTAGGACTGCAGCCTAGAATAGGGGTGGCTAACCTGTGTTCCCTGGTGATGCTGGACTACAACTCCCATCATACCTGACCATGGGCCATACCGTGACAGACATGCCAGGAGATGATGAATCAAAAATAAACTTTCTTCAGGTAAAACAGACTATGGAGAAGCCATAAAATGTTGACCTGCAAGATCTTTTAGTATTTATCTACACTCATTATTCACACATTACAGAATACCAAGATTGATGGTAACCTATCCCAACACCTAATAGCAGGAAGCTGTTCATTTTGTCACTTACCTGGAAAGATTCTCTGTTTTTACGTTGCCGTCTTCTTTCCCTGAGCAATCCCTTCTGCTTTTCTTCCTCCTCCTCCTTTTCCAAAGCCCTTATGTGCTCTTCGAAACAAATCAATGCATCCTCCTTATCCATATCTAGAAAAGCAGAATATGAACATTTCAGAAAATGAAGGGTAATGTCCATTTGTGGTAACTTGCTTGTGCAACAATCTTCTGCTTGCACAAACATGACCTCCCTTCCTCTCCTCCTCCACAACAGCCCCCTGCACCTGAAAAAAAACTGCTCCAGCAGGTAGGAGGTGAGGGGGGCTGAGAGGAAGGGAGAATCCCTTTGTGCTTGCTGACACAACTGGATCTTCCCCAATGCTGAGGTAAGCCCTTTTTAAGAAAAAAAACTGGCTTGTGCTTTTGACAAAGCTTTTGCTTTGTTTCTTACATCTCATATAAGTTTTATAAAGTCTCAAGAGGAAACCATAGCCCTCTCTTTAGATGTTACATTATTAGAAAAAAAAGAAGAAGGACCAGGCTTGGGGCAAATGTGCTAACCCGACCCCCCACATTATTCTCACCAGCATTCAAGTTCTGGAGGGCAACTGCCTGAATATTGGAGCCACTTGTGCACAGGGAACCTTAGTAGGCTTCTGACATCAGACGAGTCTCCTTCAACATCCCTGCCTGCCCCAACATTTTTAATGGCAATTTCTCACTACAAGAGTAATCTGCAGCAAGCCTCAGAAACATGCACTCCCTTCCTTCATTTCTGCTATACCAATGGCAAGTTTTTGATTTTAAAGTAACAGCAGCTTCCAATGATTTCCAAACCCAAGATACCCAGGTGTTTAATACTGCTAAACCATGTAAAGGAAAATAAACGGAATAGGTCTGAATTGGATCCGTCTGTGCAGTGCTGGCTCCTACATTCTCCACCAAGAGCAATGTGAGGTGGGAAATCTTGGCTACCAAAGGTAATGATGCTGTTTTATCAGGCACATCACCTCTAAACTGGAGCAAGCTAGATTGAAGGTTAAAGATCCGAGTTGCTGTTGCCACTAAGATCAAATTCCGACAATAAAGGAACCAGTGTATTTTGAGTTGTATTTAACTAAATGTTTGTGCTAGTGCAGTGGGATAATCCCCCCTTTCTTCCTCATGCTGCCCCCAAGTCTGCTCCGGGGTGGAAAGAAAGCCTAGAGCAGATTTAGGGGGCACATAGGGGAAGGAGAGGGGGGAAACTTTAGCACTACGTGGAATACAACCCTTTCTCCTTACTCTGAAGTTCCTCGTCTTCTGCAAAGGTAGGATTGTCCATCAGATATTGTTGAGCCTCTGACCAGGTAGTACAGTATGTGACATTAGCCATATTATCCAGGATGTTTTTTAATGCCTCCCAGTTCCTCTTCCTCAACTGCTTGGCCTGTTCCTGAAAAAGTTAAATAATACATTTAATGGGATATGTTTTGCTAAAATGCTCGGTATCAAACATTACCAACAGATTATTAAGAGGGGGTATTTTGTAGCAAATCCACCAGTCTGAAGCAACTGCATAACTTCATCACTGAACGAGAAAGAGACATCACACTACTTTTCATTGCCAGGATGCGTGCATAATTCCGGATGGACTAGAAGACTATCTTAAAGAAATGCCTATGGTGTAACCACCACATCAAGCTTTTGCTCTATTTTGTTCAGAACTAAATGTAGTACGCATTTAGGGAACGCAGGTGGCGCTGTGGGTTAAACCACAGAGCCTAGGGCTTGCCAACCAGAAGGTCGGTGGTTCGAATCCCTGCGACGGGGTGAGCTCCTGGTGCTCGGTCCCTGCTCCTGCCAACCTAGCAGTTCGAAAGCACGTCAAAATGCAAGTAGATAAATAGGAACCGCTACAGCGGGAAGGTAAACGGCATTTCCATGTGCTGCTCTGGTTTGCCAGAAGCGGCTTTGTCATGCTGGCCACATGACCTGGAAGCTGTAGGCCAATAACGCGAGATGAGCACCGCAACCCCAGAGTCGGTCACGACTGGACCTAATGGTCAGGGGTCCCTTTACCTTTAAATGTAGTACATTAAGTAATGCCACATTAAGGAAAAGACATTGTCATTTGTAGAAATCTAGATATGATATGTGTTTATCTATAGAAAAGGGGAAGTGGAGTATGTGGGTGTGTATGCCCCCCACCTGAAGAATTACCTTTTCTTTCTTTGATAAGAAGAATAGGACATCTTCATAGATTTCAAGACGATCACGTTCTGATATTGCATTCCAGACTTCCATCTCTCCAAACATTTGTTCAGCTTTTCTGTAGATTGAAATAGGAAGAAAAAAGGCTCTATAAATTACTTTGCTCCCACTCTTTCCCACTGGTCAGCCAACAGTGTGATAACCAAGAGAGTACAAAATGTGTAATTGTATGTAACTCACATTTAATATTACAAAACCATTCCAGCTTGCAGAGCTAAAATAAAAGAACTAATGTGTTAACAATATAGATTTTTGGAAAAGTTCTATGTGTTGTATTCCAGCTCCTGCCATTTCTTTTCTGCCATTGCTTTGATGAAAGGTTTTTGTATTTTTAAAACACACAACAGTGGATACCTTCCTCCTTGCATCCATTCCCAATACATATTTTGCCAACAGTCTCAGTGACAACTTCTCACACACTGTAGTCTTTGAACAAATGCAGAGGCAACAGTGGTTTGTATCTAGACTTTCAAATGGCTGCAGAGTCGGAATTTCACTCACAACAGAAAAGGGGAGGGAAGAGACTTCTGCCAAGTCCTCCTCCATATAAATCTGCACTAGACAACTACGAACATGAGTTTGACCAAACTGCGGGAGGCAGTGGAAGACAGGAGTGCCTGGCGTGCTATGGTCCATGGGGTCACGAAGAGTCGGACACGACTAAACGACTAAACAACAACAACAGACAGCTGGGGGACGCTCTGGAGAAGAATGACAGGAGGAATGGGCAGCAGAAGTGGAAATTGGAGAACATCACCTTACAACACTGTGACTTTGCACAAATTGTTATTCCCCATAACACAGTATGTGAAACAGTATTTTAAAGTGTTGTGTTTTAATTCACATTCCCCTCTGAAGTCTACCCAAGCTCAAGTTTTAAATTTTGAACTGTACAACTAGTATTTGGCATTAAATTTATCTTACTTGTATCTGGTAGTGGATGTCATCTTCTCATGGTTCTCAAGGAAACGCTGAAAAGATTCTTTTGCCTCTTTGTATTTTAATCTGGCTTCCTCTTTTTCTTCTTTCTCTGTCTGGACCTTGTAAACATTAAACGCTTGCTTCTTCTCATTTAGTTTTGCCAAAGCACTACAAATTAAACACACAAAAAAGCCATAAACTTATTGATAAATGCAACTGATCCATTTTACGAAGATTCCTTTCAACACTGCAAACAGGGTGATAGTTTCAAAGTATTTAGTACACAATTGCTTCCCCTCAACAAACAACAACCCAGTTTTAAAAAACAGTTCAGGAGAAAAACAAGTTAAATTTGTTTATTTAATTAAAATATATACGTAACTTGTTTTTTACATGTTTCTCAAAGCGGCATATGAAGAAAAAAGCATACAACTTACACAATTTTAAAAAGATTAAAAATATCAGAAAATAGGAACATTAGGGCAGCATTCAAACCATGAGCTCACTTGAGCTGTCAGAACATCCGTTTATACAAATAACTACTTAAAAGCATGTTGATTAAAAAGAAAATACGAACAGCATACCTGTATCTTGGATCGTTAATTATCATTTTCATTGCTTGCTCCCAAGAGGCGTTGGATGGCACACGCTATGAAGACATGAAGTAAATCATGTTAACTCCTGAAATCAGTACTTGTTTGCGCAATGATAGCTTTAGGAATGCTAGCTACGGTAAGAATGGGTGCATCTAAATTGTGCAGTGGGGCATAGTAATTTGGTGGCAAAAGTGGGTAAATATTCTGCTTGGTATTGTTTTTATTAAAGAAATAAAAGAATATTTGTACAAAGGACTGCCACATTTGCTTTTTCTTACTGTAAAAATGATAAACTAACAAAAAACTAGGAAATGATCAATGTGGTACATAAAACACTTTCTATCTTCATGAGTATTTTTAGCCTTTTCATAATTTACTTACACTTCTAGAAATGGTGCATCAATCTGTTCATACATGAAAGCTAACCATAGTTAAGATTCAGGTAGGTAGCCGTGTTGGTCTGATGCAGTCGAAATGTATTAAAAAATTGTCCAGTAGCACCTTAGAGACCAACTACGTTTGTTCTTGGTATAAGCTTTCGTGTGCATGCACACTTCTTCAGATACACTGAAACAGAAGTCACTATATATAAGGGTCTGGTGACTTCTGTTTCAGTGTATCTGAAGAAGTGTGCATGTGCACGAAAGCTTATACCAAGAACAAACTTAGTTGGTCTCTAAGGTGCTACTGGACATTAAAAAAAAGTTAACAGATTACTGTTAACACACCTATCTGGACTGCTTTGTTTCTTTCTATAGCATACAGAGGAAACAAACCACAGTCTGATTGAAACATACCACTAAGCCAGGGTTTGTCATTTGCTTTCCCCCTAGTGCTAGTGAAGAGAAACAAAGCATGCATGATTGGCTGGTATATGATTTAGCCTTTGTTTATGGGCTTATCATGAGTGAATATGGCTAGTGTTGCATTCCTTATTTTCTAACTTTTTTTGGTAAGGTGGTAAGCTAATAAAAATATAGGGCTTCGTCCTTTTGATTCTGCAGTGATGTTTCATTAGTAACATTTGGGATGTAATACGACTTAATAAAGCAACATCTGACTCTTCAGAGTGAGAATTTACAAAGAGTAAGTGGATAACTGAAGTTTTAAAACACAACCGTTTTTCCTTCTCTTTATTCCGCGCCCCCCCCCCCAGCCAATTTTGCAAAAGGAGAACTGTTGTGCCACCAGAATGCTCTTTTCACAAAAAAATCATTTGTCTTTCCTTCTTTGGTCCCACTGCCCCCCGCAAAAGACCTAAACAAATGTAATAATTTTTCACCAATACTGGAGCATGATGTGAAAGTTTATACCAAGTGCATTTTGGCTAGAATATTCTTTCCATGTTTACTTCAGTATGAATGTCATTCCATAAAGTTTCTTTCAAAATCAGCAATTCTCCCAACTCAAGTATATTTGCAATTCTTGAAATTTTAAACAGTAGTTGACTCAATTTAAAAACCTTTTCTTTCAATAGTTCTTTAAATGCTTGCTTAGCTTCTTCTTTTGTATTCCATGTGTAGGTCTTTTTAACTGGCTGGGCATCTTCTTCGTCCTTTTTGGCGGCAACACTATGGATTTAAAGAACAGCATGCCGCTTTAGCAAAAACCAGTACTAATTAAATGTAAGTGACATTAAGAGTGGGATCTGTAAACAATACAGCAAATGTCTCCCCGGAAGTGACAGCATACACAGTTGAACCCCAACAAACTTCAGGCATAATGTGGTTCCAGGATACAGCATTATCTGACAGCTCCTAGCCAGTGGGTCCATGCAACTCCCTGCCCCCCCCCCCGGCCGAAAAAAGAGAGTTCAAGGGTTGATAGACCTATGTGGGATGGGGTAGTTCTGATTCCTTCAGAACTAAAAATATTTGGTTCTCCACTGAGAAGGAAGAAGCAATTTCATACCTGACAGTCGTTATCAGATCAGTAATTTTAAAGAGCTGTTTACTCTAATGTGCTAATTTTCTTGCAAATCAGGTAAAGGCTGAAGGCAATTTACTAAGGCTGTTATGTATGAAATGCTCTTGACTTCTTTTCAAAACCCAATCCATGAACTAATTCATACACTTTGTGCCTGTTTACACAGCCTACTTGCTGCATGGTGCATGTACAAATGAGTTTGCAAATGAATACACATGAATCCATTTTTGTGTGTATATATGTTTTTGTTTGGATTTGAATGAATGTGGATGTGAGGGGGGGGATGGGGAGGAGGTAGCATAGCCTGGAAGATTAGCTATGAGGGAAATACAGCCCTTGGGCTGGTGTTTCCCAACCCTAATAAATTATACTCCTCTAACGGCCAAACTACACATTATAGTATTTTAAAAGTATACTTAAACATGTTCTACAACTTTTGTTCCACAGAACTGCCCATATATATATCCAAAGGAAGAAAATAATGGCTTGGACATGGCACCATCAAGTCCATTCATACATATCTCACCTTGCCAAGCCTTCTCACTTTCCTACAATGCACATGAAAGCCTTCCGCATCTAGTCTTGATCTCCCTCTGCTCACTGGATGTGAAGGGAGATCAAGTCTAGGTGCTTCTGTCTCTTACAAGTGGAAATATGACATACCACTTAGGAATGGAGAAGATGAATCTACAGGGGAATCATTCCAAATTTGCTAGGAAGGCTCCCAAGGAGTGTGAGAGTTGACTCTGTATCCACTAATTTCCTCATCTGTCTGCTATGGAGTATAAAACAATTCCTAACCCTTATTTTAACCAAGTCTATTTATGCATAAAAACGGGAGTGAGGTACAGAGTAGCACACAAATTCAGAAGCAGTAAAAAGGTGGGGAGGTGAGTTATTTCCTTTTGTACTCCCCCCCTTTTTTGCCAAATCCAATTCCCCCCACCCCAAGTACTGTCTTGGAAAAAAAAATTAGTGCACACCAACTAGACATGGCATTACTTACTCTGAGGATTCCTGTTTAGGAGCTTCTTCTACAGAGTTTGTCACAACTTCTGCAGTCGGTTCCTGTACAGCAGGAGCAGCTGGCTGTACCTGCTCATCAGCTGTAGCAGTGACCCTTTCATTTTCTATAACAGTAGCAACAGTGGAAGGCTCAGTTTCCGGAGCTGATGCAACAGCTGGAGCAGCAGGGACTGCTGGGGCAGCTATAGGAGCTTCAGGAACAGTGGCTGCAGCATTTGTAACCCCTGGTGCGACTGCAGATGATGCTGGAACAGATTCCTCTGGTTTACCGCTACATAAACAGCAGACATTATATTTGTGTTAATAACCCTGCCAGTCACAGGAACAATGCATTTATCATTGAGAATTATTCAAGGGGGAAATCCAATTTCTCTTCAGATTTTGGAAGCCTATAACCTTCTTACTGGACTGTGGTTTATGTCTTTAATTATGTATTTATAATACATACTTTCATTTTAAAAATTCAAGGAGCATAGAACCAGCATAAAAATAACATTAAAAACATTATTAAATCGTCAATACAACACAATTGGCTAACGAAGAAACTTCATTTCACAAAGGCCAGCCTAAACAACATAGCTTTCAGGAAAAGATTGAATGGAAGGATGGTTCCTGCCAACTCTCTACTGGTAGAGAGTTCCATAAGGTACAGCCTGATGTATATAGCTTTCAATTACTGGTTCCAACTGTCCAATGTAAATTTACACATTATGAAAAAACTGCTGACCTCTAGGTTTGCAGAATGCAATGCTGAAGACTAATAGTTAGCTTAATTTGCCATGCTAATTTAAAAAGTCAGTTCTGCAATTGTTCTGAGAAGTGAACAACTATGTCCATAGATTCCCAAGTCCCCCTCCTCTACTAGGTAATGTGTATGTTTCACTACTAAGAAAGACTCAGGAGATTCTGAAATAAAATGTCTGTTTAAGGCAAACAAAACAAAACAAACCCCAACGCAATAATGTATGTGGAGGCAGCAGAACAGAGGAAGGTGAAGTTTAGTGTGCATGTGGAAGTCTGTTCCACCCACAGCTAGTGTAAATATAGTTGTATTGATACCACCCTTCTTTTAAAAGTCCCAGCTCATGTAATTTTTCTTGAGTAAAATGTTTTCAAACATACCTGTTTTCTTCAGCTTTAATCATTGCTGCACAAAAGAAATAAATTGTTGTCAGATTTATTTATAAGTTTAATAAAACTGCATATTAGAAGATAATGTTAAGACAAATACTAAATTGATCCAAATGCAATAAATTATGTCAAAATATTGAGCTGCAAAGTAAGACTGTGGCCTCTGCGTGGAACTTTGGAATAGAGGCAATAATTATCTCACTTAAAAACAAACAAACACTACCTTTTGAGTAAAGGCCATAAGTAATTGGTGAAGTTAATGGTTTGGATGCAAAACATCCTGACATCCCCAGAAAAAAAGAGTCTTCGTACCAGGATCAGGAAGACATCTGATATTGGTATAAATCAGATGAAAAATTACTGAAGGAAGCTACTACTACTGGGTGACAGTTGCTCTTTCAAGTGATTCCACAATAGCTATTGTGGTCAATTATGTTATTTTCTTCTTTGTCCATGACAGCTTAGCCAACATATTCTCCCCTTTCCTCCCCTAATAAAGACATTTATTATAGTTCCAGATTAGGGACCGTTTCATTATATAACAGCATTCAATCCTGACTTCATTGACTAGAGTTATCACTGCTACTCATGGAATATGGTATACACTAGGATTGCTAACCTCTGGCACTACAGAAGTTGCGGCATGTCAACATCCACCATCATTTTGGCCATGATGGTTGGGGTTGATGGAAGCCTAACAACATCAGGAAGGCCACAGGTTAGCCAAACCCTGGATTATACCCAATAGGTGCTAGCTACAAATCAAGACAGAAAAAAGGTCCCACAAAATTTACCTTCAAGATCTTCAAGTTCCTTAGGTTTTGCCCAGCGTGACTCTTTTGTTTGGGAATTGTAGTAGTAAGGCTTTCCAGAATCAGACTTATATTCCTTCCATGGACATTTTGACAACATTTGCTAGAGAACAGAATGTTTAGGGAAAACATTTTAAAAATCATTCTGTAATATGACACGCCATATATTAAAAATGCCTATAAAATCAAAGGAGAGGCATGCAAAGCCATATCAAAAGAAACAAAGGACAAAATATAAAGGGCTGCACGTGAAATACCATGCCTGTAATGGAGCTTTTGGGGCACCCTCTTCCCACTGCAGCCCCTCAAAAAGCTAATCGAAGTTTAGGGAACTCTCCAGAGTAGGATTCAATGTGGCACGAATGGCTGCAGCTGGAAAGGAAAACTGGCACACACTCCAGTGATAAAAAGCATTTTATACTCACTGAAAACATGGTCAATTAAATAGGCACTCTTCTCAATTTGTTTATTTTACCTCTGCAGGTGTTTTGAGATCATCTGGTTTCTCCCAGGTAGACTGCTTTGTTTCAGTATTATAGTAGTATGTTCTTCCATCTGGTGACTTATGCTCTGACCACATAGATTTCTATGAAAAACAGAGCATCGTATCAATAAATTCTGCAACATGTCTAGGAAGTGCAAGACGAAGTGCCACAAAAATGTCTACGGGGGAAACCGATACCTGTTTGGAAGGCTCTTCATTAGCAGAGCTGTTGGCTGGGGTGACTTGCTGCACTGAACAAACTACTGGAGGTGTAGGCTAAATATTAAAGAGGAAAGCACACGTCTGAAGAAAATATAGCACCTTACTTTTTCTTTAAAACAATTTAAGATTGCAAACAGTATAATACACAGCCACAAGTACGGCATACCCCCAATCTGTTAAATGGTCCCATTCAGATGCAATGCTAAGCCATGCATGATTCAATAATTCTGGGCTGCACTACTAGGAGTGGCATTAGCATTCCTAACCAGTGTCAGAGGACTCATGCCAGAATAACTGCAAAGGTGAAGTCCAGGCAAAACTCATCTGCACCTGAAATCTGTAGTCAGGTAAAGCAGACATCTTCTCCAAACCAGGGATCTTCTGGGAAGTGATAGCTACCAACTCTACAAAGACCACCACTATCTAGCACTCCTGTTCCTCAGTCTGCAGTCCTAGCTGCCCTCTCCAAGTCTCCTGCTCACAAGATGCCACTACATCTCCAGGAGCAGTTTGTGATAAGAACGTACAGAGCCTGCTTGATCAGGTCAATGGGAAGCTTAAAATGCTGCAGGTATGGCAGCATCCAGTGACAGCATTGGATCTAGGACCACCTATGCATCCTTCCGCTCCTTCCAGGGGAGTTCACTTCCTCCAGAACACACCATCTCCCCACTTCCCAGACTCATAAGCTCTGAATGTATAGCACCTGTCTTTTCAGAATTCAGCTTTAATTTACTAGTCCATAGCCATTACCACCTCCAAGCACCAGTCTAGACCTTCAACCTCCTCTCCCAATTCAGAGGAAACACAGAGACAGAGCTCCCAGCAGTTTCAGAAAGATGCTAAAAACCTCCCCCACCATACCCAGAAATAGTTCAAGCATCTGTTTCTGTTCTCAGCAAGTTGTCTCATGAACATATTATGAGTTCTTTAAGAGCACATTGTAGATACAGGTGAACCGATTGTCATTGTGTACTTGGACTTTCAAAAAGGTTTCAACAAGGTACCTCACCAAAGCTTCCTGAATAAGCTTAGATGTCATGGATTTAGAAGAGAGCTCTTCTTGTGGATCACATATTGTTTAGTAGCAGGAAGCAGACAGTAGGAATAAATGGGCAGTTCTATGAATGGAAGGAGTCCTGTATAGGCTGATTTTGGGAGCTGTGCTTTCAAAACTAGTTTATAAGCATCTAGAGTAAATGATGAGTAGTGAGGTGGCCAAGTTGCTAAATTGCTGATGACATTAAATTGGTCAGGGTCATTAAAAAAGAGAAGTTGTGAGGGTGAACTTTTGGGAGCAAATAAAATGTATTTCATTCCTGTACGTGTTTCAGATGAGCTGACATAAAAGCCAATGCACACTGGCCCAGAACAATATGACTGACTGTGGATAAAATCTGAAATACACTATGATTTGGAACCATGTTGTTGTCTTTTATGCACATACACTCTTGTTATGCATACATATGAATAAGTGGAAGGTATGTAAAGGAACACAAGCATCCAACGCACAGGGCAAGGTGCAATCTCGCTTTAGCATAGAAGAAAAATAATGGAAACTGGACAAAGTTTAATACATGAAATTATTAAATTGCCCAAGCAACAAAAGTTCCTTTCTTACCTGAGTTCCTGGGGGAGCTAAACCTATGAAATATAAAATGATAAACCACATTTCAGATAGCACAACCAGAACAATCCACATCTCCACATTTGGTTTTAATGTGACTCAAAAGACTTTCAGACCACATGAAAACATATGTGTTAAATTTTACAAGTGACTTACAATTAACTATCTCAAGCAGACTGTATTATGGATTTACATTCTGGCAATGAGCAGATAGTAGATGCAGCCAGTCACTACTTGTTATAAAAGCTTTTCCCCTGAAGCTCACTGAATATTTCAAGAATCTCTCAGTTACTTCTGCCTATTCACTTTGAGCTTCAAACGAATAATTTTCTCAGAACAGGAAGGCCAGAATCTGACATGAATGCTCAAAATCTAATGATCCACAATGTTGACAACGATGAAGATCTAACTGCAATGTTCACAGTTTTACGCAAGAGTCACTATATTCAACTCCAGCACGTTCAAGAGACAATATTCACATGCTAAAACTGGGATCTGTAACAAAACATGCAATGCTCCTGTTCAGTGTTCCAGCCAGACAGCCATGTCTTCCTACATGATATTCCCATTTGATTTCACATTTCCCATTCCTTCCCCATCAATCAGTTAGCATTACATGGCCCGTGGGTAAGCTCAGAGCTTATAAGGGTATTTTTAGGGTTCCCCCGCCAAAAGTTATTCTCTAACTTTTTTGTGCTTCTGTAAACTTCAGGGTTCCCAAGCCTAGTGAAATTTCCCTCTTGTGCATATAAATGCTTTAGGTATGTAAGGATGCCACACTCACTCTCTGCAAATAGAGGGAAGGATGTTGCTGAAATTCTCCATTGGTAAATGAACAAACTCTTTCAATTTCAATTCATAAATAAGTAAGTGTGAGCTGCATACTTCAATCCCAGTATGAATCCTTCCGCAAAAAAATCCTACCTCCTTGTCGACAGAGTGGGAAGCATCTCAATGTCTTAGTTCATTGAGAATTTGTAAATAGGAAGAAGGGATATTTTCAAATTCTCCTTGCATTCAAGCATTTGTGCATGTTCGGCACGTGCACCATTTTCGGCACCACAAAGGGGCAGAATGGGGGTGAACAGGCTCACTTACAGCCCACTGACACGTGTGGTGCCTCAGAATGGAACCCCCACATAAAAGAGGAGTTGCCTGTAACTGAATCAACTCTGAATTTTAACCCACATTATTATTAACAAACTTCTTTTTAGTTTCAAACCTTTTCTGGTTAAATAAAGAGTGAATTATTTTTACATACCAATTTGAGAATCCATACTGTTTACTCCTGGCTGTAGGGGAAAAAAATAGTTAAAACTTACAAGATGTATTACAAGCTAACTTAAGCAAATTCAACTATAGGAGCTTGGTAGCAGTTACTGTTTTATAGATAAAAAATTAATATTAACAAGACAGCATCTCCCTCTCTCTCACACTCTCGTCCCACTGAGAGGACTTAAACCCAATACTACATTATGACATTGCCCTGTAATGCTTAAAAGGTAAAGGTACCCCTGACCGTTAGGTCCAGTCGCGGACTCTGGGGTTGCGGTGCTCATCTCGCTCTATAGGCTGAGGGAGCCCCCTGGTAAACTAGCCACCAACCTTATTTTGCCACCACAACCAGTGAGTAACGTATCACAGCTTTGCAAAATGAAGTAATGGTAGTGAGGAACAAGGGATGATGAAGCTTTTCAATTTTAAAGAAGTTAGAATCCTATGTGCAACTTTAAGAATCCACTCCAGCCTTTTTCCTTTGCCTGCCTGTACCTCTTTCTGCCTCCCTCCCAACTTTGGCAGGTCACTCACACGTGGAGAAGCGAAGGGAGGCAGTGGAGCAATGGAGGTGTCCCTGCAAGCCCTCTCCCACTTGTCAGCCAGTAGGAAAGCTTCCTTGCCAGCCACCAGCAAATGAGAAAATACAGGGACTGAGGAAGGCACTACAAACAAGGTAATACTGGGAATTTGGTAAGGTTGTTTTTGCTTTGAAACCTAACCCCTGCTTAAGAAGCAACTCTGCTATGTGGGTGGTGACCATTTTAGGCACGTCCAATTGACACGCGATCACCGATGCGTGTGCGTGTTGGGGCGTAACGCAGCACACTTATCTGTGCTCCACCAATGTGTGCAAGGGCCAGGAACGGACCCTCTGCACGACATGGTTGCAGCCTATATATAAAGCTACACATCACACTATCAAAGCAGCCCTACTACCGTGTTTCTCTGAAAATAAGCCATACCCCCCGAAAATAAGCAATACCCCGAAAATAAGCCATAGTGATAGGCAGTTTATCCTTGTAGGTTAAACTGTACCATACTTAATAAAAAGAAAAAGAAAAGATATCCCCTGAAAATAAGCCACCCTGTGTTTTTTTTGAGGAAAAATAAATATAAGACGGTGTCTTATTTTTGGAGAAACACGGTAGTCATGTTTTTGATGGTGCTTCCAATCTGATTTTCAAATGTCTAGATAAGAGAGCTCTGTTATGACATGCCTCATTCTCCTGGATGCGAAAAAGGAGCTATGAGAAAGATGCAGCCGACACTAAACATGGCTAGATAATGCAATTCGTTAACAGGCGCTTTGTGAACCACACTATTGTTCTGCCAACCGCTAAACTTGGAAAATCTTCAAAGGACTGTTTCGAAAGATTGAACCAATTAATCTTGAAATTGAAATCCTATTAATTGCTCTCTACTATTCCAATTAATTACTGTGAAGGTGATGCAACAGTATAGCAAAGACTACGTTAGTCAAGTGAGAGGTGATGAAATATTTTTTAATGATAATTTGACCTAACCAGAAAAAGCCTTTAGGTTTATACTATAAATATGCCATAGCTAAACAAATTTCCCGAGGGAGCCTTGTCCTTAAATGTTCAGCAGCACAATCGGGTGACAAGGCTTTTAATCATGATATCATCAGGCCTTTCACATCATCTCACATTATTTCAAGAATCTGCTCGGGTAAGTTGTTACATAATAAAATTTGACTTTTTTTAAAAAACTGGGGGAAGGGGCTGTGGGGGTGTAAGAGAATGGAGAAGTCCTTTTGTGTGCCACTTTTGTTTTGCAACTCATCTTTTAGCATTTACTGCTTTGAGCATAGCTCTGATGCTGTAAAAATATTCCCTGGGTCCCTGAAGCTGCTATTCAGATGTTTTAGGAAGCTTTACTTATTCTGAATACATGATACTGAATTATGAAGACATAACATATAGTTTAGCACTAGACATGCCTCTCATCTTCTCCACCTCTGGTACAGCTTCAAGACTATGGCAGAATCCAGTACCTTTTAAAATTAACCACAGTTTGTTGTTGCATTGGAGAAGAAAAACTGTGGTTTATTTAAACTATTGTTTACTTAATCTTTAAAGTTTACTGTTTACCGTTGAAGAGTGGGCTATTGCAAGATATGTGCACAATAGGTTACTTAGAATGTACCGTATATTCCGGCGTATAAGATGACTGGGCGTATAAGACGACCCCCAACTTTTCCAGTTAAAAATATAGAATTTGGGATATACTCACAGTATAAGAAATACAACCCGGCATATAAGACGACCTCTGGCTTTTGAGAAGATTTTCCTGGGTTAAAAAGTAGTCTTATACACAGGAATATACAGTACTTCCCGAACACAACAAATAAGCACTGGAACAGGGAAAGGGGGGCAGAGACCCTTGAGGCTGTTGTACTGCCAACAGCCCTAAGCAGCATGGCTATTTGTCAGTGATGATGGGAGTTACACTCTACCCATCCCTGCACTAGAATAACAAAGTGTAGCTTAGTGAGAAGGGAGAGTTTTGGCAGAGAGAAGTCCAGAATCAGGAGGAGAGGCCAAGAGGCAGAGATGAGTCAGGCTGTTGAAGAACCATGGTGTCTCCCTGTCCTGCTACTACAAGTTCTCCTCCCCCCGGTCTCCCAGGACCAGAAGACGTATGGAGAGAGAGCAGCAGTGACAGGCATAGTCTCAGATTGCTTGGGAAGGACCTGGGAGAGATGATTTAGGCAGCTGTGGGAAGGCAGGGACCTTCAGCCTCTACAACTGCCTCACAGGGACAAGATGTACTGAGAAGAGTTGCTGTGCTCACCAGGCCTGGTGCGCCTGAACAGACATTTCTGCTAATAAAGAGTTAACTTCACTTACTCTGGGTGCTTTATTCCAGACATCTGCTTCTGACATTAAGTAGGAAATAAATCACACATTCCTGTACCTTATAATAAGAATAAGCCATTAACATAACCCCCCCCCAAAAAAAAATAACATAGCTGGAAAATTATTCGAACAGGAAAAAATATGCACTGTATGTTAGGTTAAAAATAAAATACAGATAGTCAATTGTTTAAAATCTCAAAATATAGATTTAATAATTACCGGTCCTGTAGGTTGCATGGGAGCATGAGACATATGGGGTGCCATCATCCCAGGCATCACTGATTGCATCATTCCAGGCATCTACAATAAAAGTATCATTATAGTACGTGTTTACAAGTTAATACAAATTGCTACATATGTAACTTTTTATGCTAATAGAAATAGTGTTTAATCCTGCTCAAACATAAATAAATTGGGGCATAACAAATAAATATAGCTATGTAAAGTGCTTTATACACCTAACAAAATATTTAGCCAATAGCTTAATGGTTTTCCGGGTACAAAATTTTAAGGTCTTACGTGATCAGAGGAATTACTGTGGGCATGGGATTATTAGTTAGAGGGCCAACAAATAAGGGCAAGATTTTTCAGCTACTCATAGTGGTCTGTCAAATGGGTACCCAAAGCAAAAGATAAAGGAAGTGAGGTTTCAGGTTGGAGGGGAAAGCAGAAAAGTTCTCTCAAGAATATAGGGCTCCCAAAACTCAGTGTTTTAATATTAAATAACCCAAAATATTAGCACTATTCATGAAACACTGCAGGAATGGGGCCCAAATCAATTAAGCATCTAATTCCAGTTCCCAAACCCAATCCATGTGACTTATGTAAACTCTAATAATCTTGAGGGCTCATTTACCTCATCTATGAACAGAGGATAATACCTGAAGAACTTGTCTCACAGGGCTGGAGTAAGAGTTATGCTTGCAAAGATGTTCCAAGATGAAGAGTACTATAAAGTTTAAGAATTATGACTGCAGGGTTCAAAAACATGAACTGTTAAAAAAAGCTGAGAAAAGCATGCAACAGGGATGCAAACTACCGTAGCTGCTTAAAACCACATGACTGCCCTTGTTCCTGAAAGCATCATAAATATGCTGAAGGGGGCTATTATTCACATTGGGAGGTTGGAAGGGTGCGGATCTAGCATAAGCTATTCAAGGCAGAGACCCAATGCAGTTACTATGAAGAATTAATCAGTTTGTGTATGCACATGATATTTAAACTGGAAATGAATTTCTGAAGAAAAGCTAGAAGTTTTATTTCCGTTTTTTTTCATCGGCCCTTATTGGGGGACTGCAACAAGTGGACGACAACAAGAGCAGTGGACTTTACATATGCGTGTAATGTATTCAATTGGCCATATTCAGCCAATTTGATTGGCAAGCCCCACAAAAAGTTCTTGGGAAATCACCCTCCCACTATAAAGTGACAGTCCCTGGAGGATTGGCCAAGTGACCCCATTCCCATGTATCTTCAGGGAGCATCAGGTTACTGCTCCCTCTTACCTTCCATCTTGTGTGGAGGGAGAGGTATTTGGTAGGGCTACTGCTCCACCCTCAATCCACAAGGTTTTCTTGGAAGCGTGAGGAAGAGAAGAAAGAATGGGAGTGGCCCTCCCATTCCCCACCATCCTGTAGAAGCAGGAGAAGAAAGGAGTCTTGCCCCACTGCTGCTTCCAAATAATTGTGTTCCACGCTAGAGATGCTCCCTAAAAGCTTCTATCCAAGTAGCTTTTGAAACAAAGGATTTCTTAATTCAGAGATGCCAGATTAACAGCCTCCAGGACACAAGCTGCATGCTTCCCACATTAACAGAACTAGATAAATCCAGTTTGTGCTGATCCTGGTGAGCCACAAAAACTCAATGTTTATCCAATACATGGTTATAAAGCCTGTTAACTGTGTGTTTGACAGCCCTGCTTTAACTACTTTGAGGCAACCTTAATTTTATGGGATATGCACACAATTTTCAAGTTTAGGGTCTCTATAAACCAAGGACAGAAGAAAGTGAATTCTATCATCAGCAGGAACACGCTGTTATTTAAATTAAGGGGAAAGGTCCAATGGAATATGACGAAATTCTTTGGATACATTCCCAGTGGAACTATGGATATTTGCCCCCAAAAGCAACAAGGAGAGAGGTTCTAAACAACCACCAGCTGTTTTAGTAATGAACAGATAAAAGTTCATGGGAGGGCAGACTTGGGAGTCTAAATAGATAGACAGCCACACTCTTAAGATACAAAACTCCTATATTCTGGATACCAAACCACATCCTGACCTACTTTTAAAAAAAATCTTGTTTCTAATAATTTACCTCTAAAATACACAGCGGAAGATAGAAACCAAGGGAAAGTTGACCAGCAAAGCTTCACTGGAGAATACAAAGTTTTTGTAGTCAAAATCACCGTTTAAAGTGAGCAGTTACAGAAAATAACACTCACTGCCCAAATTACTTTGCATATCTTTCCTTCTCCTCTTCAGTTCTTGTCTACGCTACCCTACAAGCATCTGAACTAAATAGCTGCCACACTGTTCATAATCTGGAAGCATGTCACCCACCCATCTGATCTATGAACTGTGTGCTAGGACAAGGTTCCCTTTATTCACCTTCAACTAGGACATCAGGGAAGAAATATTTGGAAGCTGCTGGCTTTACTGAAAAGGCATCTGACACTAACAGCCGGGGGGGGGGCACCCCAATCCTAATCAGAGTAAAGTATTCTTTAACTATCGTCAGAAGTGGGATTTCTCCCAATGATGGAGAAGCAGAGAAGCAAATGCTAGACAAATGAAATGCTACAACCTCTACAATTGAGAGAACGGAGAAAGTAAAGCGCTGGGGGAAAGGGTTCAACTGCTCACTGGCCATACCTCTCATGGATTCTCAAGGAGAGCACAGGGTGTATGCTCTTCACTCTGAGCATATATGGGCTAAACCCCTTCACTTCACAGCACAAAGGCCCCATTAACTATAAATATTCAGGAACGCCTATAAAAGGCAGTACAGTGGTAGGGTTCTGTCTTCTTTATGACCTACTGGTTACATGAATTAAAATATCTCTCAACTGAGAAGGGTGATTTGTCTACTCGCAAGACAACTTTCAATTCAATGAAGTCAATAATGTGTTTTTTTCCAAAAAGAAAAGAAAAGGTAGTTTAAAAACTGTAGTGATGTGAAGCTCAGAGTAGTCAACACCTACTGAGTTACGGAAAACCCTAAAATGGATTAAAATTCATACTTCAAAATGCAGCTTTTAAGAAGCCATTAACAAAACCAACAAAAACCAACTTACCTGTCCCATTTGTGGCCCTCCCATAGGAGGCATCATTTGAGGCATCATTCCATGAGAGACTGGAGGCATATTGGGTGGCCTTTGGCCCATAGGATGCATTCCCATGGGTGGATAGTGAGGCATCCCCGGATGTCCCATCTGAAAAAACAATATTCATGACAGATCAAGATTCCAAGATAAGAAACACAATGGAAATAACCTCTCTGGGTTCCAAATCAGGTCATTTAGGTATTGTTGTCTGCTACTATAAATGTATAGTGTATACTATAAATACTATACTTTTATACTATAAATGTATAGTGTGTATCTGAAGAAGTGTGCATGCACACGAAAGCTCATACCAAAATATAAACTTAGTTGGTCTTTAAGGTGCTACTGAAGGAATTTTTTTATTTTGCTACTATAAAGTTATGGCCTCACATGTTGTTTGCTTCCATGAAATTCTCTGATCCATCAATATATCTCTTAAGTTTTCTAATGTGAAAGTAGATTACTTATCTCAAACTATAATATTCCAATCCACTGGCTTTTAATGCTTTCCAGAGTTTCCACAAAAGCAAACCCCAAACTTTTGACTCTCTGCAGCATTACCCCATAGAGTAACTCCTTATTATAAAAAAGTAATAAATAGGGTAATAAGTGTCTTGTATGAAAATATACATCAAGTTATTATGCAAGCATAACTCTCTCAACTACATCAGAGCCTTTAAAAAGAGCTTAGAATTGGGCACACTGTGTAAGATTTTAAAATGCTCTTTCATGAACAGGACTTCCCCAATTTTTTAAAAAGGTTTGTATTTAATATGGACTTCAGCAAATGAAACTGGGTGTAGATGCCCTGATCCAATCAGGAAAAACTACCACCTCTCCCTACTATCATTCACAGAAGTCTTTATTGTATAAAAATTGCTTTCATGAACAGTAGGATTCCTGTGGATCCAACCAAGTACCCTCCCTATCTGCTAGGCTTTTAAAAATGAATTTTAATTTCTTTATAATGTCAAAGTATTTTAGTAAGCTTAAACATTGACACAGCCTCAATAAAAACAGAAACAGCAATCTGATTACCAAGTTAGAATGTCCTGAAATTTTTATCACATTTAGAGATCTTACTGAAGAACAGCCTTAAGCTCCAATCCTCACTGTATTACTATAAAGGCCAACTGAAGGATATGCCACCTGCACTTAAGTAGTGCATGGCTAGTCACAATGGATGCTCAATGTCTCCTGCATCCAACCACAAATTGGATGGGTGCTGCATGTTTGATAGAACTACAGTTTTTAACGAACTTTATCTTCCAACTCCTGGAGCAGTGGGCTATAATTATAATGGAGAAGATGAGGAACAGGAGGGGACAAGTCTTGGAGCATGCCCCCACTCCCCTCTCATGATTGTCTTCAGACACTAAATTGAACACCTGATTAGGCCTTGTTTAACCATTCTTCATATGTACTGATTTGCAACTAAAACAGCCATTTTCTACTTTGGTGATGGTAATATATAAATTTGCTTTGTGCCTCTAAACAAAAAGTCCTTTTTCTATCATTTTATGAGCACGCATTGCATCCAGCTAATTGAAAAGCACAAGGTTAATCAAGGTATGAATCTACTTAATACATAACTTGATAAGCAGCTTGCTGGTAACGAAGTAGCCCAAACTTGAACAAAAGGACTTCGGACATGATGTGCTTTAGAGATCAAGACAGGATAAGACGTCTGTGCAGAAAAAGGCTCCATTACTGTATTAGAAACGTTAGAAGCATGAATTGCACCTTTTTTTGGGGGGGGGGGGTTGTGTGTACGGCGTGGGAAACACAGAAGGGCGATTATGACGGGCTGCAAGTTGCCCCGGACCTCTTATAACAACTCCCCATCTCCATATTCCACTCAGGTTAGAAGACCAGAACCGTACCCTATTATTTGACTTCAGAATTTGAGGATGACGCTGAAAGCGCGACGGGTAACTCCACGCGGGAGTTAACGCAGCGGGAGAAACAAGTCACAACCGTTCGACTCACCATTAGGGGCTCTCGGCCCATACCGCCACCGCCGCCGCCTCCTCCTCCTCCGCCGCCACCTGGTCGCATCGAAGGGTTGAGGAGGCTCCCGCCGCCACCACCACCTCCGCACCTGCCCAGCAGCCTCCCCCGGAGCGGCTGGCGGGAAGACGGACCGAAGGGCAGGAGGGGTTCGGGCTCCCCTCGAGGCGGGAGGAGGGGAGCCAAAAGGCTGACGGGCTTTCCGGCCGGCCAATCCGGGCGGCCTCCCATGCGGGTGCTCTTGGGCGACTGCTCCGGGCCGGGGGCCCCCACGGGCCGCACTCCCTCGCCGGGGTTGAGCTGCATGAGGGGAGGCGGCTTGGGCAGGGAGAAAGGGAGCGGCTGAGGGGAGGCCGCGGCGGCCGCCGAGTCCCCGCCTGACATCGCCTCCCCTGGACCGGGCCCGGCGAGCCTGCCCTCCCGGCTGCGGCCGGCGGGGTGTCTAAGCGGAACCGTTAGCGGAGGAGCGAACGGGAAGAGGAAGGAGGAGCGGGGGGCGGGCGGGGGCCGGGGGCCGCTCTACGGGCAATGGGAGAAAGGGGGCTCCGTCGAAAGTCAGGCTCACCGACACGTAAGGAGGAGCGCCCTGCGCGCGCGGCTGGGCCAGAACAAAAAACTCACTCCAGGCCGGGTTGTGGGAAGAATTGAGGGCCGCCGCCTCCCGCTCTTCCTCCCCTCAGCGGGAGGCAAAAAGCAAGAGCAAAGCGGAGGGCGAAGGGGGAAAGAAAAAAGAAGCGCGCGTGGAGTCAGGGCTTATCCAACAGAAGGGCCTGAGGAGGATGGAAACTACAGAGTGGGAGAAGAGGGGACGTGTGCGCAAAGAACACTGGGAAAATGAGCTCCCGCGAGCTGAGATCGGGGGGCGTGGCTACGGAAAGCCAAGAGGTCTGTCAGCTGAACTGGAAGGGCGGGGCGGAGGGAGCGAGACAACGAAGGCGTTTGGCTCGGGCGCCGTTCGCTGCCTCGCTCGGTCCCTTTAAGAGGCCATGAGCAGTTTAATCCGTTGGGCGAGCGAGGCGGTGGGGTGGCAAGTGCGAGAGAGACAGAATTACAGACAGAAGAGGGCGGGGTTCCCGATGCGTTCTTCCGGCGTGGGCAATTCTTCGGTCTCACCCCTTTCGCGAGATAGATATGCTTCCGGTTTGGAGGCAGTCGCGTGGGGGGCGGGGCGGGGACTTTCCAAGCCACTCCGACTGGGCGCCGCCGCGGTCGCTTTGCGCGCGAGAACTTCGAAAGCGCCATTGCCATGGCAGTGCACTACCGGAACACCGAGATCCGTTACGGCCGCGCGGGGCCCTCCGGCACTCCGTGTCCGCCGGAGCGAGGGGAGGTGGCGCGGAACCTCCAGGCGGAGCTGGAGGAGGAGGAAGGCGGCGGTAAAGGAGAGTTGCTAGGCGGCCTCGGGAGAAGCCCCGTGTCCCGGACTACCCTGGCCCCGCTGACGGACGGGGCGGCTCGCCGGTGGCCGAGCAGGGCGTTCTCCGTGCTGTGCTGCCTCCTGGCCGTGTCCTTGCTGGCTTTCCTGCTGGCCATCGCTTGCCTGGTGCTGAGAGGTGAGGAAAGGGCGAGGAGAAGATGCAGGAGACGCTTCAGTGCATGGGATAGGTCATCTTCTAGTCCAACCCCAACCCTGCAATGCAGGAATTTCAACGAAAGCATCCATGGCGATCCTACCTCTGCTTAAAAACCTGTTGCACACTGTAACAGGCATTTGGATTCTAACTGATTTTATGTAACAAAATGATTGTCTAGTCGGGCGACATAAGAAAAAAAATGCTTGGGTGTGCCACTTGCTAGAGAACAATTCCTACCCAGAATTGCTTTACCTTACAACTTTCATCGTTTGCTGTTTCTGCCTACAGATTTGCGATCTGAAAAAGGAAAGACTGATGAGAATATAGAAACAAGCATTTTAGGTAAGCTGCTCATGTTGCTTTATTTTTGAATAATGGCTGTTCATTTTAGGCTTTGTTTATTGGCTAATAGGGCTGGGCGATGTATCAATATATTGTCCAAAATTGGTTTGAAGTCCACATCATGGTAACAGTTTCATAATATTTGACATTGTGATATATATGTATCTATGAGTGCTAGATCAATTGCATTCTCATATAAAAATAATTCTAAGCATATTTACAGTTGTAAAATTAAAATTATAGCAAATGTCACAATAATGTATGTTTTATAACATGAGTGATCTTGTGCTGAGCTTTGTGTGGAATATGTTCATTCCACTCAATGACATTCCACTCAATGGATGATTACTTTCCATAGATCAGACACAAAAATGCTAGTTCTGTTCTAACCGTAATGAAAATTATAACATTCTGCACACATACAATGCCCACATGTTCCACTCAATATACTTAATTCTGAGTAAACATTCGTAGGGTTGTATTGTAATTGTCATTTTGCTAGTTTACGTATACAGTATTCTGGATTTGATCATTATTTTACAGTGGAGTTGAGTTAAAATTGTATTCCAGGCTTTCATTTTGTTTCTCTTCCTTAAGGATTTTGGAGTCTGCTTGTTCTATCCTTGATGAGCGGACTTTCATGTTGCAGTTTTTCTTGGACACTGACCTATTTTGATTCCTTTGAACCGGGAATGTTTCCTCCTACTCCACTCTCACCTGCACGATTCAAGTGAGTTCCTTTTTAGTAATACTGAAATATGACCAGATATGGGGCTTAGTAAACCACTATAATATATATGTAAGGAACAGCTGGTTACTAAATATGCTGGTGCTGTTACAGCTTCATATTTGAGGAAACAAATTTATGCCAACTAATCTTGGACTAGTCACTGGGACAGAGTCCGTGGTGACTAGCTAGAGTACAATAATTCTATGTTTTTAGTTGAGAAATGCAATATTACCATAAACGGTTATACGTGATAGTATGTAAAATAGGTTTATTTTGTTATGCTGTATGTTAAGGACAGTTTTGTTGCCTTGCATTCACAAAATATAGTCAAAGTGTTCTTTCTAAGGCTTCATATTAAACAGTTTTACAAGTTAGCCAGCAGGGGGTGTCCTATCATAAGTTTTCATATCCTATAGTAAAGTCCTTTTACCTTTGCTTTAGTATTCCTGAAACAGTTTTAAGTACAAGGTAAAAAATAATTAAATCCATGATCTACAATGTAATACAGTGAACTACATTTTTTTTCAAATTTCCAATATTTATTGCTTTCTGTATGTAGAATATTTTGCTGTATGTAGAATTTTAACTTAGCCTAAATGTTAAGATATTTAGCTGTTCTTTTATGGTATGCAATACGCAGAACTGATTTTAAAAATATGAAGTGGAATGAAAAGATACTTGCCCTCAAAAACAATTAAGACAGGCCTGTTTGTAGTATGAATAGAATTGATATTTGTACAGAACAAGTTGTCAAATTTGAACTTGTTGTCAATCAGAATTTTACATAGATAATTCATTGTTTCGTTGGAATGGCATTTAAAATATTCACTCTACTGAATAATTTACCAATTTACATTTTATTTCTTCTTTTTCAGAGTTGTAATGTTCTTGTTACCTACATACGGTTTTTCTGCTTTTTTTCAGGCGAATGACCGGGCACTCCTTTCACATGGGCTATAGTATGGCCATACTGAATGGAATAGTGGCAGCTCTTGCCCTAGTATGGTGTCTCCTTTAGTTTGTACTGAAAACTTCCTCATAGCGAGACAGCTTTCTAGATGACACTTGAAACTGCCTTCACACAAACAAGCCGCCCATGTGTTCAATATACTTGCCTCAGTCTCTATTTTAATATGCTTTCTCCAAAATGATGCCAAATGTTTTAGGAAGCAGCTGGAGGCAATTCTAAAACCAACCAACAGGTGGAGACCGATTAACAAGGAAAGGAGATGTACACAAAATGTCCTGCTGTGTGAAATGATTGCAGCATTTTCAAACAGACTTCATGAGGCAACCACTTCATGAGAATTAGCTCAGGATTGTTGCTGATAAAATGCTCAAAATATCCACTGGATTAATAATAAGTGCCATTATTCTATTATACCGTTCAGTGAACTTTCAGGTATTGCTTTGACATGCTGCATACTAGGGGTACTCGGAGGATGCAGTACCGGCACCTTTCTTTTTCTCCAAGTGTTAAAAGTCTGGCACTTCCAGTAACAACCTCATGGTGGGTACTGCCACCTTTTTTTCTTAAAAACAGAAGCAGCACTGATTACTGTACAATATGTATAGTATTAAAATGAGTACTAGGGTAACAAATCAAAATATTCTAATTATAATGAAAACTAATGTATCATACTGATCTGACTTCAACACCTGATTAGTTAAAGTATGCAAATAGGTAAATAAGTGACTTTAATGTATGGCTTTGAACCAAAGAATACACATCCTGCTATTTTCCCTCTGTTGTCTTTCCCATGCATTTCTGAGAGTGGGGGTCCTTTTGAATGGAGTGTGACGCACCATCAGAAGGCTGCATTTGGGAAGGGAGAGTGGGCAGGCAACATATCCATTCATTCAGATCATTTGGGGTGGGATTGCAGCTAATGCTGTGCCTGCAGGGTTGCATGGGTGCATCGGGACTTGCATATCCTTGCCTGCTGTGCACCCCCAAAATCTGCTCTGGAGAGCTTCCCATCCTTCCAGATGTGATTTTGAGGGTGTTGGGGAGGGGGCTGAAGTTCCTTGTGCCAATGGAGCTGCAGTGTTGGATATAACCCTTTGGATCCAAGGCAAAGTATAATACTGTATAAACACACGTTCCTTTTGAATATAAAATATAATAGTTGACTTGTTCAACTGGAAATGGATATCTATACTGAACTCATTTTGTCCATGCATTGTTTTTTGTAAATTGTTTACTGCAAATAAACTAATCTTGTTTACAATTAGTGGTGTATGGTCACTTTTTTTGCTTTTGGCGATGTTAGAGTATTTATCTTTTATTCTGCTGCTATATTTTGTCACCAATAACATCTGAGTCACAGCATGCCTTGCCCCTCTTGAATGAATATTGCTAACCTTAATATGCACATGCAGTTCTAAGCTAGTAGAAACACCTGTGTGCGATAGCTGTTGTGCAGTCCTTGCAGCAGTCCTCCCCTTGTCTTTCTCTGAGCTAAATAAAAAAATTCCTTCCAGTAGCACCTTAGAGACCAACTAAGTTTGTCATTGGTATGAGCTTTCATGTGCATGCACACTTCTTCAGATATCTGAAGAATGCACACGAAAGCTCATACCAATGACAAACTTAGTTGGTCTCTAAGGTGCTACTGGAAGGAATTTTTTTATTCTGTTTCGACTATGGCAGACCAGGGCTACCTACCTGTAACTTTCTCTGAGCTGTTCTTCACCAATAGAAGGGATCCCACTTACCAATAAAGGAATGCAAAACTGCACACAGGAGGAAGGGGAAATTGTGACTGAAGGAGCTCTGCAAAGTTACATTGGTACGTACGGTACATGCACAGGGCAGGGACTGCTAACCCTTTGGGGCCTATGGATGTGTCTACAAAGCAGAGAAACTTGTGGGCACCATGCACACACCACAACCTAGTCTATTGGCTACAATAGAATACTTTCAAGCCTTATTTCAGCTACAGGAAGGGTCTCCATGGTTCAGTGTTCACCTACAGGCTTCACATTGACCAACTCTGGTATTGGACCTCTTGTTGCAGTTGCTCAGCTTGGGGGATGGAGGGAACAAACCTGTGCAACAACACAAAGCCATGTGCTTTTAACACACAAGGGGGTTCATTCAAACCTCACTACTGCTAATGGCTTTCTTCTGACTACTAACCACACAGCTTTTTTATTGAATGCCTGCCCACGCCCCAGTTAAGCAGTTCAGATGGAGTATAGGAAAAAACGGGGAGGAATGGCAGTATGCAGCTCAAAATAGATATAAATGTACCATTGGTATAACTTGCACTACACTTAATCCAAGCTCGCATTGCAAACTTAATGTCAACGGTTTGGCAATGGCAGCTTCAGGCAACAGTTGCAGGATGTCCTCAGCCCCGCCCCTTTTGACTTTGTGGACAAATTATTTTACTAATAAAGATAAACAGCATAAAGAAATACTGTTACAGTAGGGTGAAAACAGCATAAGGTTGGGCATTATCATTGAACTTGTTACTGTTACAAAAACATTACAAAAATAGCATATATATTTTCCCATAAACCTGTTAGGCTTTGTTTAGATGTATTCTTTTGTAATAAGTTGGCTTGATCATAGTTACTATGGACCAAAAACCAGCTTTTTAGAAAAGGATTCTTGGTCCATTAAATAGGTTAAACTAACAGATGGTGGCTGCGTTGTATGGTTGATAGGGGGGATTTAAACCTGGATCTCCTGCGTCCTAGTTGGACAATGAATGTACCACATTGGTTATTCATCACTCAGTCTCCCAAAAGTAATCACTAAAACTGGTGGCCATTTCATATTGACTGCTGAAATGTTTCTAGGTTCCCTAAGTATTTAAACCAGATTAAACCCTTTGGGTTGCAACAAGACCCAAGAGTAGCCAGCATATATGGGAGGTTGTGGAAGAGGGCTAAGCACTACTGCTATTACCTGGCATTTCTCATTTGTTTCTGCCAATGCCTCCAAGCAGAGGGGAGGTATTTCTGTCTGGACCTAGCTGGGTGAAGAAAAGTTTATGCTTGTCTTTTGGTTATCTGTGAGGAGAAAAAATGGGATGTTTGCTTTCATCCAAACTGAGGTCCATGTCAAAAGTCAACCAAATCTCATATCCCCAGCAGCAATTTTGTTATGTTAAAAAATTGGGCATCTCATTCTTGTGGTAGCTCTTTGTAGTCTGCTTTTAGTCAAGCTGTTGCATTTCCCGATAAAGCTCTGTGCTGAAGGGCATGTTAAACCTGTTTCTCTCACCCCAGCCCACCCACTGCATTAAGGCCCCTTTGAACAGAGGGGAGTTTAAAAGCTGTTTGTGATTTGACAATGCAGTTTGCTGCTCAGGAAGCAGCACAAGCCCTTTGGCAAGCATAAAGTAGGGCCTCAGATTCTGGTTTAAGATAATTGTTAAAGATACATTTTTAAAAATCATATTTGCGAAATACATTTTCTTGAGAACGGAAGCAAAACGTTTTACTGGACTGATTTACATATGAAATTAGATTCTCTACTGCTGATTTATTCACTCTTCCCTCTAATTCTGTGCCTAGCAGTACCCAATTTGTGCCGAGAGTGCTTTTTATTTCTCCATAATTATGAGGAATCGTAAGGAGTAAAGCCTTTTTTTCTATTATGGAGAAAAATTCCTAAAGGTACAAATGACATAATTGCGTTTAAAAACGATTCCTGTGCTCCAATCCTTTTATCAACATTTTGTCGATGAGCTATAATTTGCTTCAGTAGCATAGCCTGTAGTAACATAAACTCATCTCTAACCCAAATCTTTGCTAGACCAGGAGGCAGAATATCAACATTCCTCCTCCTGTTTGTAATAACATGAATAGCCATATTTGCACACTCGCCTAAGGAGTTTCAGGTGCAATATGTAGTTGACATAAGTTTGAGGGAAGAGGATGTGACATTATTTCTGCTATATTCTGTATCCCAGAATTGGAGCTGAGGGCAGTGGGTGAGCTATCAAGCTAGTAGGAAGCTCATTTGTGGCTGGCAAACTGAAGAGTTTCTCATGACCTTGAGAGGCTTGCTTTGAAAGGTATGATATAGTGGTTAAGTGTAAGTGTCGGACTAGGTTTTAATCCTTGCTCATCTATGAAGTCAATTAGGCAACCTTTGAAAGAGATTGGGTGGTTGGGAAGATAAATGGCAGGGGGAGAATTATGCATACGCTCTGTGCTCCCAGATGAAGATTCAGTTGAGACCTGTATGGTGTTGTACACAGCCTTAGCCTAACAGTTTGGGTTAAACCACAGAGTCTAGGGCTTGCTGATCAGAAGGTCGGCGGTTCAAATCCCTGCGACGCGGTGAGCTCCCGTTGCTCGGTCCCAGCTCCTGCCAACCTAGCAGTTCGAAAGCACATCAAAGTGCAAGTAGATAAATAGGGACCGCTCCGGCGGGAAGATAAACGGCGTTTCCGTGCGCTGCTCTGGTTCACCAGAAGCAGCTTTGTCATGCTGGCCACATGTCCCGGAAGCTGTCTGTGGACAAACGCCGGCTCCCTCGGCCTATAGAGCGAGATGAGCGCTGCAACCCCAGAGTCGGACATGACTGGACCTGATGGTCAGGGGCCCCTTTACTTTTACCTTTTAACCCCTCTCCCCTGCAGGAACTCCGCTGCTACGGCATCGTGGAGAGGGATCAGACTCTGCTTGAAGACTTTTAATGCAGAGTTCTCCAACTTCTGGAACAGTCCATATCTAAACAGCTCATAAAAGTAGACATGCTTACTAATACTGGAGTGGGATATAAACATTAAGTAAAAAATTTAAAGCTTATGAATTCTTTCTGTGTGTTGCATGGGTGAATGAGCAGCCGACATTGCATCTGAATTTGTGCTGCAGAAATTATTTTCCCTAACCTGATTTAGATAGAGATACGAAATGCCTCAGTTGCTTCTTTCTCTACTGTGTTTTTAAAATGTGAGGTGGATATCTTCCAAATGCCAATTATAACCTGCCTTCCTCCAGCATTTTTCATGTGTCTTTCAAACAAAGGTAAATGAGAAGGTTGTTTTAAACAGATTGTGCTAGATGAGAATTACATACCGTGTTTCTCATATTATAAGACATGTCTTATATTTATTTTTTCCTCAAAAAACACACACTATGGCTTATTTTCAAGGGATGTCTTATTTTTTTCCCTCCTCCTCCTGCCGCAGCCGGCATTGCTGCTGCGCCTATCACTATGTCTTATTTTCAGGGTATGGCTTATATTCCTTGAATGCTTTAAAATCCTGCTATGGCTTATTTTATGGGTATGTCTTAAAATATGAGAAACAGGGTATTTTATATAGGCATTGTTGGGGTTACCCGACCACCAACAACAAAAATGAATTAGGCCAAACTGTGATAGTGAATGAATGTGAAAAATATGTCTTGTGCCACTAGCATTAGAGTGTGACAGATTAAACTGAAGCAGCAGCAGGGGTGAGCCTGAAAGTTGGACAATTGCAGGTGACTGAGGCATTAAAGCTATCAAATGGTTGGATGCAATCATTTTATCTGCTCTGAGCAGATAAGTAGCAAAACTCCAATGCAAATCATTTCAACTTGAGTGGGGAATGGCAAAGCAAGGCATTGTCTAGCCGGTCTAGCAAGCAAGGCGTTGGGCCCAAAGCTGAAGTGCTTTCTATCTGAGTTAACCGGTTAGTAGACGGATACCTGGTCTATCGTAGGGGTTGGTGAGAGTTATAAGATGGTCTAAGAGTTGACTTTATTGGTGTTCTTTACCTCCTGTAAGCTTGCTGAAGTCTATGATGCAATTGCTTTATGCTTACCTATAAGTCCTTTGTGCTTGGATATAGGCTTTATTCTGATAATAACATGCCGTATTACTTACAGTACATTTTCCTGAAATGACTATTTGTCTACATAAGCTGCCTATACACCAATGCTTAAAGCACATACACACCACCCGTGAATCATGGGAACTGTAGTTTACCTGTCACAGAGTCACAACTCTAGATACTCTTAACAAACTACAGTTCCCAGGATTCCTTGAGGGTGGGATGTGTTTTAAATGCATGGTGTATATGCAGCCGTATGTGAGTTAGTTTGGGGTGCTGTTGGGGATGGTTGTTGCTGTTGGTTTTTCATCTTTATTTTAGATCATGTGATTAATGTGGAAATTTTCAGCTTAGTTTTGTATTTTTTTAATGTTTTATTTATTGTTCATGACTACTTTTGTTATGCTGTAGTTATGTATTTTTTATGTTATAAGCCACCTTGAGCATGGTTTGAACTGTAGAAAGGCGACACACAAATAAATGTATCTATGTAGGTACATTGAGAGTGCTGGGTTTTGTCATGGGAAACCCAAAATGAAATCACTGCCCAGCTGTTATAATGCTCATTTATTTTAAAAAAATCGCTATAGTTGCCATATGTCCAGGTTTCCCCGGACATTTTGCCGATTCAGCAAAAATCCGCCTGGACGCCAATTTGCAGCCTGATTCCCAGATGTTTCCGAGAAAACCTGGATGTATGGATGGCAGCCCTAGAAGCCCCAAAGGCTACAGCCCTAGGAATTTTCCATGGAGAGCTCATAAATAAATTCGCTTACAGGTCAGTGGAGTGGAGTGTGCTGCAAAGCAGTGCCAGTGAGTCACCCACTATCTTAATATCTGAACTGTCCCATTCATATCACAGCACTCTGAGCCCAGAAAATCCTGTTGTCTACCTATAGTCCAAAGGATACCCTTGCCACAAAGAAACAGGAGGGCAGATTTGGGATAAAGCACTAATGGCAACCCAATAAGAGCTGGGCTAGATCAGACCCAGGACTCATCTACGATTCCAGTTGGGAAGCTAATCTAAGGTACCTCTGATAATGCTGTCTCTAGCTGACATACTAGATAGGTGTTGTTGTTTTTCTTTAATAGCAACTTCCAGATGGATAGCTATGCTAGGCCACTGCAGCAAAACCAAGAATCTTGTTGCACTTTGAAGTCCCTCTTGTAAAAAACAGGCAGCAGTTGACTGAGAGTGACAAGAAAGGAGAACCAATCTTAGGAGATTTGAAAATAGATATTTTGCAGCTGTTTACTCTTTGAGATAAGGTCTCCGTTTTTGTCGTTACCTTAAAGTCTCTATCAAATTTATGGTGGCATAAGTTGAAGTAGGCGCTTAAATTCATAAAGGCTTATGTTGCAAATAAAGTTGCTAGACTTTAAGGTGCCACCAGCCTTTGTTTTATCCGCTGTTAGATCCATCCTCCCTGAATCTGTCATTTTCTGAAAACCGTCTAAGCCTGTAGCCTCCCCTACTTTACTTTGGCAGTGAATTTTGTGCATTGCATTTGTTTTGCATGAAGAAACAGGGATTCTTTTTCCTGTGTTTGTTCTTGATCTGCTGTTAATCCATTTAATGTGGTGATATTGTAATACTAGTAGGGACCCAGGTGGCGCTGTGGTTAAACCACTGAGCCTAGGGCTTGCTGATCAGAAGGTCAGCGGTTCGAATCCCTGTGACGGGGTGAGCTCCCGTTGCTTGGTCCCAGCTCCTGCCAACCTAGCAGTTCGAAAGCACGTCAAAATGCAAGTAGATAAATAGGGACCGCTCCGGCAGGAAGGTAAACGGCGTTTCCGTGTGCTGCTCTGGTTCGCCAGAAGCGGCTTTGTCATGCTGGCTACATGACCTGGAAGCTATACGCCGGCTCCCTCGGCCAATAATGCAAGATGAGCGCGCAACCCCAGAGTCGGTCACGACTGGACCTAATGGTCAGGGGTCCCTTTACCTTTACCTATTGTATACTAGTACACACACACACACACACACACACACACACACACACACACACACACACTATTTCCCCCAAAATGCATTGCTTTGCATTTACTGTACTTATAGTGAATCTAATTTGAAATATTGGCCCTTCTTGCTATCTGCTTGGATGACTTGTATACATGTGGCTAAAATTCTACATTCTTTATTCTGCTTTGCTCTCAATCAGAACCGGAGAAGTACTTTTCAATTTATTTTTGAATGTTATTTAATTTCCTTAGTAATGTTTTGCTATAATTTGATGAACAACCCTGATTGTTTTTAAATGTGACATTTTCAATAGTCTTTAATGTCCTCAGTGAATGTGAAGCTGAAGAAATATTAATCACACCAATCTAGTTACTTTAAATGTTCTGGCACACACAGGGTAACTGTAATAAAGACGCACAGCAGCTCACTTCGGCACTGTTTCATCTTATTCAGTGAATTCAACGTGCAAACTCAACTTGCTAAAAATTGTTATTTTCCCATCCTTTGAACGATTTCTTCATAAAGGAGAGAGTGTAGTCTCAAAGATCCATCGAAATAGTTTTTAAAAATGTTTTTTGGAATACCATGAACAGCTGAATCCTGCTAAGCAATGGCAGCTGATGTCCTTTGGGGCTGGTAGTACGGAGGGCAGGGCAGCCCACAGGCAATGGTAGGCAGAGGAGCAACCGGTTCTGGTTCTGGTTCTGGTTCTGTCTCCAAACTTACAGTGACATGTGCACAGCAAACCTGTGTTTCCGAGCACAGTTCAAAGTGTTGGTGCTGGCCTTTAAAGCCCTAAATGGCCGTGGTCCAGTATACCTGAAGGAGCGTCTCCACCCCCATCGTTCTGCCCGGACACTGAGGTCCAGTACCGAGGGCCTTCTGGCGGTTCCCTCGTTGCGAGAAACCAAGTTATAGGGAACCAGGCAGAGGGCCTTCTCGGTAGTGGCGCCCGCCCTGTGGAACGCCCTCCCACCAGATGTCAAAGAGAAAACCAGCTATCAGATTTTTAGAAGACATCTGAAGGCAGCCCTGTTTAGGGAGGCTTTTAATGTTTAGTAGATTATTTTATTTTATTTCATTTTTCTGTTGGAAGCCGCCCAGAGTGGCTGGAGAAACCCAGCCAGATGGACGGGGTATACAGTAAATAATAAATTATTATTATTATTATTATTATTATTATTATTATTATTTTACTGGCAGATTGGTTTGCAAATAAGACAAGAAGCCTGCAGATGACACATCCGAGGCTTTCTTTTTATTAAAAAAAACAACCTGAGAAAGCTAGCATGCTTTCACTATTTCTTAATATTAATAGAATGGCAAAAATTGCTTTAAGAGAGCCAGGCTCTGACAAATAAAATTGTAATGAGGCGGACAAGGAATCCAAATTTTATAGATGGGTTGTTGGCACAGGTAAACCTTGGGGAAATATCTCATGTTGCAGAGGATTTTTTAAAATTTTTTTTTGCATTATTTAAACAAATAAGCTTTGCTCCGTTGCACTAAAAATAAAGTAGAATGCTAAGAGAATCTTCTATTAGGAGTCACTACATGTTCTGTAAATGGCTACCTACTTATTCCCTGAATGACTCTTCAGATAAGAGTTGAGGGACAAGAAAGACTGTGAGAGGTTAGATTTTAGAATGGCATTGAAGTTACAGTTCCCTTTATAGGTCCTCTGGAATAACCCCGCTGACTTTCTACTGGACTGTTTGGAAGATCAAGGGCTCAGCATCGCTTAACTCTTGCCCATAGTAATGTATTTCTAAAATGGATTCTTCAAAAGAACAAGGTTAAAAGAAGCAGTTACATCTAAACAGAACAACCAGAATACAAAGCACAGCACTAGCATTCATATGGAGCTAACTTTCTCTTACACAAGGGATATCAATAGCTATCAGGCCAACACGGGTTTTCAGCTGCCATTTCCCCACCAACATTAATTCTATCAGCTTTACAAAGCTGCTGAAAAGCAACATAATCCAAATACTGTCAGAGTTATTCATCCCTGAGAAGAATGAGTGTGCAAAATGGTCACTTATTAATTCTTTCCCATCGTATCCCTACCTGAATGCATCCTCTCCCATACCTTTGCTCTACTAGTAGCAATACTGCCATTTTGGATTAGCTTCCCATGGTGAGGTTTGACAAGAAGCTCTTCTTCCTGCTATTCTGTGCAGGGTCGCCTCAAGCCGGTCGGGCGCCGTGGCGCCGTGGCGGGCAGATCGCTCTGGCGCCCCCGTCCTAGTGGGCGGGCGCAGCATGCAGCGCCCTCCTGCCGGCCTGGCGCCCCACGCCACCAAGACTACCCCTAGAGCCGGGCCTGATTCTGTAGGACACAGGGAACCCTTCTCAGCCAGAGGGCCACATTGGGGAACCTTCTGGGAGCTGGATATTCTGATGGTGGGTGTGGCCAGAGGCTAATGTGGGCGGAGCAATGGATGTGACTCTTACCTTTTGACAGCAGGTGAAAAAAGCAGACATTTCTAAGCAAACACATGCCCCTCGGACTGCCATATGTCCGGAATTTCCCAGACATAGCCGGGATGCATCCGCTAGAAACAGCGCCGGGGCGAGAAATTGCTTTAATGTCTGGGAAAATCTGGACATATGGCCACCCATGTTGGAAGTTTTGATTTTGGCAATTTTGCTTAAAAATAGCTCAGAAACTTCTTCTTCTTCTTCTTCTTCTTCTTCTTCTTCTTCTTCTTCTTCTTCTTCTTCTTCTTCTTCTTCTTCTTCTTCTTCTTCTTCTTCTTCTATTTTTTTTTGGGGGGGGGGGAAGCTTAACAACTTTGGGCAAAGCTAACTTTTGTGTCTGCAAAAGCAGTTAAGAAAGCTGTAGAACAAAGTCAGTGAGGGTTTTTGGGAACCGCCCAGAATGGCTGGGGAAACCCAGCCAGATGGGTGGGGTATGAATAAATAAATAAATTATTATTATTATTTGGGATGGGGAGAGGTGTGTGGCCTAGGCCATATAGAGGGGCCTGGAGTGCTGCATTTGGACCCTGGAAAAGATATAAGACAATCCCGCTTTCTTCTGATTTGAAATCATTCTACTTCCTTTATTTCCCTACTGTTTTATAGAGGGTCCAAGTGACAGGCACAAAACTAGGCTTTATTTCACCTGGAGGTCAAAGACACACTTTGCCCCCCCCCCCCACGTGCATTTGTGTGTGCGCACACACACACACATAGCCTGGGACCCTCAATAGCGCCCCCTGGAGGCTTCACTCAGAACAAAAAACCTGGCTAGCCCCCCCTCCAGCTACAGCACTACCAGGTGAATAGCAGTATTGTACCCTTACCTTTTTTTTAAAACATAATAGCACTATTGTACATACAAAGTTCACCTGCAAAAGTTTTGCTACAACATAGCTATTGAAGGTGCAGCAGCCCTGTCCTCTTTCATCTGCCTAGCTTACTTTGAGCATCAACCACTAGTCACTTGCCAACATTAACAGCAAAGGTAAATCAGACATTTGAGGCCTCAACCAATGCCACTGGTCATTATGAAGTTAATAGACCTTATGTTTGGCATTTGTTTACCGTTAATGAACTACTTGAACTACTTATAGAATGCAAACTTTTTACTAACTTAAGGGGAGTAACTTAATTTAATGTATTTAAATGTATGGGCAGTGCATTTTCAAAACTTTATTAGCCAGCTTTTCTAGTATCATAAAGTATTGGAAACCCACTTGCTACATACTGTATCTCAGTAGGGCATGTTCAGATCACTAATTTCTGTAGCAGTTAATTTCCCCAGAAATCATCTGGATGCCAAAACTGTTACAATGAGGAATTTAATTATGTTCTGTTGAGAAAAGAAAATCAGCTTACACAGAAACTTTTAATTCAATTTTTCTGGCTGGAAATATGTCAGTTGAGACTTTTTGTAATTTTTTTTTATTAAAAATAATTTTTATTAAATTTTCAAATTGTAACAATTTTTTCCCCCACAAATCTTAATTGAACAATTTACGGTATATATCCATATTTCTCCCCTCCCCCCTCTTTGGCTTCCCCTGTACTGTACTTCCGTATTGATTTATTATACAAATTCTATACCCTGCTGGTTTTACCTCTTACATAATTGTGAAAGTTTAGTCAAAACCTGCCAATGAGTCCAGATCTTTATACTGTCTTTATATAAAGTTTATAAATGGTTCCCACTCCTTTTTGAAATCGATGTTGTCTCTCTCATGTATCCTCTCCGTCAGCTTAGCCAGTTCCGCATAGTCCATAAGCTTGGCTTGCCATTCTTCCTTTGTTGGTGTTTTCTCTGTTTTCCATACTTGTGCTAATAAAATTCTTGCTGCTGTTGTCACATACATAAACAATCTCCAGTTTCCCTCTCTTATATCATGATCAAAAATTCTGAGCAGGAAAGCTTCTGGTTTTTTAACAAAGGTATTTTTCAACATTTTTTTTCAATTCATTATATATCATTTCCCAATATTCGTTAACCTTCTTGCATTCCCACCATACATGAAAAAGTCCATCTTTCTCTTTGCATCTCCAACATATCTTAGATCCTGTTTTATACATTTTTGCATTTCCCCCCGGTGTGATATATAATTTATATATCATTTTCAAATAATTTTCTCTTAATAGTAGTATAATCTGTAAATTTTAAATTTGTTTTTCATAATCTTTCCCATTCCCAACTGCATATTATGCCCAACATCCTGAGCCCATTTTATTTGTGCCAATTTTACAATTTTTCTCATCTAAAGTCTCTCCATAAAGCAAAATGTTATATGTAGACTTTTTGTAATGTTTAAGTGTAAGAGACACAGATCAAAAGTTAAGGACAAGGGACTTGTCCATGATGCTATTTTTGTTGCGAAACCAGCAGCTGCATTACTACTTTTGATACACATTTCAATAATTGCACAACCGTGAACACAAGCTAATTGTACTGAAAGGCATCAGGTAAAACAAATGATACTATTATGACTGATTCAATTTATTTGTGTTTCATACATTACAAATTAAATGATAATGAATTTTGTTTTCATTGCCATTTTTCATTCACACTGTCACTGCTGCTAGGGATGATTTTGAGGTAATCATGTGCTATTCTCATGTAAAAGAAGTACTCATTTAAACATTCTTCTATGCAAATGCAAGGTAATAGCAGAGACACAGGGTGCTTCCAGGCTGTTGCTATTTTTGAGTGAGATCCAATCACATAGAGAGAAATTCAGGTTGCGCAGTTACAGTGGAATGGGAAGTCATGGGCAACAAGCCCACTTCCCCAAAAGATTAGACGTTTTGTGATAGGGAAAGTGGACTGGAACATACACTGGAAATTGTGGGATAGCACCTGTTTTCACACAACAACATCCTACCTCCCGATAAGCAATTCAGAATAAAAAGTCCACCTAGAAGCCTCCTTACTCACTAGTAAATGAAGCTCCTGCAAATGTAGATCCATGTCCCCGATTCCCCCTCAAAGTGAGCCCTACCCAAGTCTAAAGGGGCAATGATATTCTCCCTTCCAGACATTTCCTTCTGTGAAATGAAGGACATCTGCTCACAACTGCTTACAACTCTGAGACAGCGGAGGTTCCTGGTGAAGAAAATTGAAGAGGTAATTTTCACTATCTCAACCTAGCCTTGCAGCCCCCTCTTCTATACTGTTCTGGCATGTCCCCTAAATCTCCAGAGTAGGTTTTCAGGGAGTTGCAAGGGAAAGGAGGAATCAGCAGAAAATGCCTCTTCCTCTCGTCCATCAGTGGGAGTTGAAGTATCATGGAAAATCTAGATCCAGCCCACAGTTACAAAGTGTGTGTGTGTGTGTGTGTGTGTGTGTGTGTGTGTGTGTGCGCACACACACACACACACGTTATGTACAAAGCATGTGTTGTTGTTTAGTCGTTTAGTCGTGTCCGACTCTTTGTGACCCCATGGACCATAGCACGCCAGGCACTCCTGTCTTCCACTGCCTCCCGCAGTTTGGTCAAACTCATGTTGGTTTGAGTCCAACCATCTCATCCTCTGTCGTCCCCTTCTCCTTGTGCCCTCCCTCCACAAAGCATGTAGCACAGCATTAATTATTTTTAAAAGTCAAAATGTTAAATATTTTGCTTCAAATGCTACTGACTGACTGTTGATTGATGACAAAGAAGGTGGTTAATCTTCAGCCCTACAGAAAGAACAATTAAAACAGAGAAAAATAAATGGAATAATTGTAGATGGAATCCATGACAATGAATAATGAAAAGGATTGGGGATTAGGGCCAAAGTAAGATTTAGTCATTCATAGATTTACTATGTCATCACCTGGAGAATTAAGCTATTGGCATGATGTACACCGGTCCCCACGTATAAGAAAACACAAGAGACCTGAGCATCTGCACAGATATAAATGTGACTCATCATATTTCCACTTTATCAAAGGATGGAAGAATTGCAGAAATTAGCTGAGTCAAACTTGCGTCCACACCTCTGCTCCTAGTAATGGACTGCTTGTGGTGGGGCATGTGACTTCTAGGATTACCTCTGGACAACATGCAGTCCTTCTGGACATTTGATCTCTCTCCTACAAGTAATTTAGTAAGTGACTCTCATTCATGAGTACAGTATATGCTGCTTTCACAGAGCTCAACAGCTAAAACCCGCAAGTGGTCTGTTTGTTTTCCTGCTGGCTTTTAACGAACCCATTCTGCAAATATGGAGTAGGTTTGGCAGTACCTGTGTTTTAGCCACCAGCCACAACTTCCTGTGAAAAGGATGAAAAAATTAAAAGCGGAGAGGTGAAATCACAGGAAACGAATTATGCTTAGGCATTTATTTGTTGAGGGGACATTTTGAGATTGCTGCCCTTGATCTGTTGTTTTAACATCCCAATGTAAAATAAAATGGCAAGCACTGTAATTGGCTGAGGTCAGGGCTGTAAGGGAGACCAGCTGGTGGAAGCTGTTCCTGGACAAGGAAGAGGCTTTTTGAATTACTCTCTTATTATGGGCATCTGCCAACATACTGTTAGATTAGACTGGAAACAGATTTCAACCTCTTCAGTATCATTCTCTGCCAAGCTACTGAGGTGGCCAAGACAGTCCCGGTGATGTAATCCCTTAAAGTTTTAAGAAGCTTGGTGCCAGGTTACTTGCAGGATTGCATCTTCCCATATATACCCACTCAACCCTTAACCATCACCTTCCAGAATTCTTCTCCAAGAACTTCACCAAATGAGGTAGCATCCATGATACTAGAGAGAGAAGTCATTTGTGGAACAATCTCCTCAGAGAGGCTGACCTGGAGCCGATGTTGTTGTCCTTTCAGCTCCAGCTGAAGACCACATTCTTCTCCCTAGCTTTCAAGCGTACAATACTTTAGTGTATATATCTCATCTGGGTGTATTTGAAGACCTATGAATTTTTTTTTAATGATGCTGTGAAATTCTGATTTCCCCTGTGTTGCTGGTTTTATACCATATTATGTTTAATGGCTCTATTTTTGTACTTTACTTTTTTTTTTTTACTGTAAGCCACCCTGAGAACTTTAGTTATTGGTTGACACATAAATACCACAAATAAATAAAGTGGACTAAATAACACACTCCCTGGAAAAGACCCTGATGTTGGGAAAGATTGAGGGCACTAGGAGAAGGGGACGACAGAGGACGAGATGGTTGGACAGTGTTCTCGAAGCTACGAATATGAGTTTGACCAAACTGCGGGAGGCAGTGCAAGACAGGAGTGCCTGGCGTGCTCTGGTCCATGGGGTCACGAAGAGTCGGACACAACTAAACGACTAAACAACAACAACAACAAATAACACCCACACCCACACACACCCCAAACAAAAGACATCCACATGCATCACAAGGGTTCCTACTTTTGGCTTAAGATTGTAGCCTTAGGGTAGATTAGTCAAAATGATGTTTGGGTTTTTCCTACAGCTAAACCCTTTCCAGCCTCCCACTTTGATGACCATAATGTATCTGCCTTATATTTCTCATCCCCCATTCAGTAGAAGCAGCTACAGAGATAGAAAAAGAAGCCTATTACAAATTGCCCTTTGTTAGCATAAATACAAAATTACTGATGTTTTCTGCACAGCTTACTTCAAAAGGCCCAGGAGATGAGAGAGAGAGAGACAGTGTATGATAAGGTTACCAGATTTTTTTCAATGAATCCGGGGACACTTTTCAACTTCCTACTAAATACCGGTAGATGGATTTTGTCAGGGGACTGATTTGTAAATCCGGGGACTGTCCCCGGGAAACGGGGATGTTTGGTAACCTTAAAATATGAACACATTCTGCTCTTCCTAGCTGTTCTCACTGCCTTTCTTCCAAAGCTATTACAAAGTCCTCTTCCCCGGTGAAGAGGCCCCTAGCTTTCAAAGAAAAAGCCACATTTTGTCCAAATCACACCTCCTTGTACTCCCTCAGCATTTCTCAATATACACCCCCCTGCTTTCCACTCTTGCAAAAGCAGTCATTTAAACACACACACACTAAAACCCTCATATTATTGATCCCTGCTTGCAAGTCTCTTTCCCATCTCAGGCAGCTTTCATGCCTCCCACTCTTCTCCCCTTTCAACTCTGCGTCCTTCATATTCTGTGTGCCCATCATACAACTCTTTTCCCCCTTCTCCTTTTCTCTTTCATCTCTCAACTCTCATGCATCATCTAACCCCCTGTCTCCTACTCCAAAGCCTCACCCTTGCCGCCCTCTCTCTTCCTTTGCTGCTGCTGCTTCTCTGACCTCATGCTTTGCCAGTCAGTTCAGCAAACAAGAAGTCACACAGGTGAATATATGAATGCCGATTTGCACCCGTTGAATGAGGAGGGGTCTGGCATGCTGCTGCTCTGGCCTCCCTATCTGTGTGTGGTGATGCATGAAAGCAGTGAAGCTGAGCTGAGGAAATGAATGAATATAATACATACATATATATATATAAAATGTACTTATGTGTTGTTCCTGCCAACCTAGCAGTTTGAAAGCACAGCAAAGTGCAAGTAGATAAATCTGGCAGAAAGGTAAACGGCGTTTCCGTGTGTTGCTCTGGTTCGCCAGAAGCGGCTTTGTCATGCTGGCCACATGACCTGGAAGCTGTACGCCGGCTCCCTCGGCCAATAAAGCGAGATGAGTGCCGCAACCCCAGAGTCGTCCGCGACTGGACCTAATGGTCAGGGGTCCCTTTACCTTTACCTTACTTATGTATTAGTTACAGGTAGGTAGCCGTGTTGGTCTGAGTCGAAACAAAATAAAAAAATTCCTTCGGTAGCACCTTAAAGACCAACTAAGTTTTTATTTTGGTATGAGCTTTCGTGAAGTGTGCATGCACACGAAAGCTCATACCAAAATAAAAACTTAGTTGGTCTTTAAGGTGCTACTGAAGGAATTTTTTTACTTATGTATTGTTAGACTTGTAGAAGTCAGTTGTCCCATAACCTGTTGTTGATACCACACCACAGCAGAGTGCAGAAAACTCCAGCAGAATTTTCCTGTAGAACACCGTTTTCCTGCTTTCCAGCAGCCAGCCTTTCCCAGAGTTCCCAGTTTTAAGGAAAGGCTTCCATGTGTGCAGATGTGTGGACATCTATGCTGATTGATATGTAGAGCTACTGCTGTCTGGTAAGAAAATTACCAGTGAGGACTTGACCAGAGGTTTCCAACCTTTTGGGGCCAGTGGCCACATTTGGAATTTTGAGAAAGCACATCTTTGCTCACAGAGAGAAAACATTTCTTCTGTTCAGAACAGATGGGAGGATGGGTGTGAGATCCTGGTATCCAGTGAAATGTTGGCATGTTTAAGGGGGGGCGTGTTCAATATAGAGGAGAGGCAGAGCCAATAAAAAAAGGAAATGACCAGGAAGAGCAAACATGGATTGTGGATTTTTGAGAAGATATTTACTTAGATCTTTTTTGCAGGTGCTACAGAAGGCTCTGGAAGGTGCCCTGGCACCAGTGGGTGTTGCTTTTACAACTCCCTGTTTTAATGCTTCTGATCTCTGGTTTGGCAACCTCAGGCAGGAAACAGAAGTTAGTTCTGGCCCACCATGCATACACATGACTATAAAGGAGTGCCAAGGACAGCAGATGCTGTGTAACCCCTGCACGGCAGCCCACAAGGTGCAAATAGCTCTGCGTGCTCTGTGTTCCTTATCAAAAGCTGCCTGAGGTGGCTGCTACTCTCTGGTAGGGCCAGTTCCGAACAATGGAAATTTAGGCAGATAAGAGGCATCTTATCACATAAAAATGCATGCACCACATCCTTTGATACCTGTGATGTATCTTTTCAGGGTCCCCCCTCTTTTTTAAAAATGAAACTTTTAAATTGTAAGTTTAAAAACTGTGTTTTAAATTGCTGTAACCTGCCCTAGGATGTTAGGGTGAAGGGTGAGTATTAGAATCAAATCATTGGCATCAGGTCCCTCGCTTTCTGTCTTTCATATGATGTTCTTTGTTGTTGTTTAGTCGTTCAGTCGTGTCTGACTCTTCGTGACCCCATGGACCAGAGCACGCCAGGCACTCCTGTCTTCCACTGCCTCCCGCAGTTTGGTCAAACTCATGTTCGTAGCTTCGAGAACACTGTCCAGCCATCTCGTTCTCTGTCGCCCCCTTCTCCTTGTGCCCTCAATCTTTCCCAACATCAGGTCTTTTCCAGGGAATCTTCTCTTCTCATGAGGTGGCCAAAATATTGGAGCCTCAGCTGTTCTTTAATCAAAGGCAATTGTGCTGGAAAACCTGCACACGATGGGACTACTTTGGTGGAGCTGGCTCACACATTTCCTTGCCTTCGAGCTTCAAATAGCACCTGTTTTAATGAATGCTCTAATCCAGTTAATGATGGCAATTTTTAGTTTTGTCACATTTGTGAAGATCTAGCTCTTCCTAGGCTTGAAAGATATATTGGAAACTCAGATGTTGATCTTCAAGTTACAATGCCTCAGGTTATATGTGCTCACCAGTTAAGAAAGAAGGAATAGGGATGCGAATGTTTTCTTCAATGGACTTCAGAGGAGGCATCATTTTAAACACTCGGAATCAGCACTGTGTACAATAGAAAAACAAAAATCCTTCAATGTAGGTACCCGACTGTGATTCTTGATGTTGGTTTTTTGTAGGGGATGGGAGGCGGGAAGACCTCTACATGCTCTCTGAGTGAAAAAAGAAAACATTTTAAAGCTGTTAATGCCCCACAGAGAGCAATAAAAATCTGAGTTATGACATGTTGGTTAGCTGCAGGGCTAAGTTTTGAAGACAATGAGGCATCAAGCAATTGCCTATTTTTAAACAAAGTGATGTCAAATGAAGCCGTTTCGGTCTTGTTACAGCAGCACTCAATCCGGTGATCAAAGGTAGTCTAAAATAAAGACTTGATAAGTTAGGCCCATAGATATTTCAGCTGCAACCACCAAGGATAAGGATTGTAATAAAGGCAACGTTAAAGGCAACAGGCAAGTTAATGTTTTTCAGAAAGCAGCACATCAGAGCTGTGAGAGTTAATGTCTGCCACTTTTTTCTGCACTTAAAAGAATTTTGTACTTTAACATCACAACAGGGGAATGCTCTGCCTCTAAACATTTTATTTAAATAGAAATAAAAACAGAATCCAATAGGTAAGAGGCCACTTATGGTGAAGTCACAGGTGCCATATTGTAGACGCCCGTGCATTTCCCCAGCAGCCTGGACACTTAGTGCATGAATGTGATATTCCCATAATAATAAAAATTGCCTTAAAAGAGAGAGAGAGAGAGAGTGAGTTCATAGCTCAGTAGTACAGCATCTACTTGGCATGTAGAGGGTCACAGGTTCAATTCCTGGCATTTCCAGGTAAGACTGGGCGAGACTCCTGCCTGAAAACCATGGAGAGCTGCTGAACTCGATGGACCCCTGCTGTCACTCAGCATTATTTATTATTTCATAAAATGTATACACTGCTTGATTGTAAAACAAGCAAACCCTCCAAGTGGTTTACAAAAAGATAAAACCATAAAAATGGTGTGTGTGTGTGAGGAATACAATAAATCAAAACAAGCAGTTTGAAGTTTGAAGGAGTCGTCTCTTTGAAGGACTGTCTAATCCAAGTCTGGTTTAAAGATAAAGAACCATAAGCCATGAGATCAGGTGTTCTGAAATTCCCCATTGACAGCAGCACCTAGGACAGCAGCCTGCTGGGCCAGACCAAAGTCCTGTGTCTTGTTTCTCACAGTGGCCAACCCGGTGCCTATGGGCAGCCCATGAGTTATTCCTCACCAGCTGGTATTCCAGGGCAGGATACTGCTGATCCAGGAGATAAGTGTTTCCAGGCAGCCATCATAAGTCCCAGCACCCACTGATGTTAACTGCCCAATGTTGCCTATAAACAAATTGCAGACTTCCTCAAGAAAAAACGAAATATTTCCACGTTGCCTTCTTTGTTGTGTTTGAACAAAGGGAATGCCATTGGTCTTCTCGCGCACATATCTCCTCTCCTGTTTTTCACAGCATTTCATCTTGAGCTAGAATTCAGCAGCCCTGGAATCTTTTTTCCTTGCCAGAGCTGAGCCCCATGCTCAGGTCAGCAGTAGTACACCATTAAGCATGAGAAGAAAAGTGAATTTCCTTCCCTTACAGGTAGCTACAACATACCTGGGTTCAGGGGGAATGACTTTCAGGCTAAGGCCATGATTATTCAGCCTTGGCATCACACATTGCTTTCCTCTCCACACGCAGCAAAGTCTCTCTTCTCTGCACTGTTACACCATGAATATTATTTAGAACCATCATTGTACGTGGCACTTCTGTCCTTATTCTCTGGGTTTGGGGAACATCTCCCCCCATTCACATCTTGCCTTACCGTCTATTAGCCATTAATTTCATCTTGCTCTCTAGGGCGATGTTTGCCAGATGATAGCCATTTTTGCTGCTCCATTAAATCACTTTGTGCGTCTCCCCATTCTCTTTTCCGGTGACAGACTCATGTTAAATTTATCTTCTTTTACATTTTTGGTGCTCACTGCACTGAGTGACCTGAGATGGCATAATAAATTATCTCAGGAACTGAATCACTTCTAGTGACTGGGGAGACGCATTGCTCAGACTGAAACTGAAGCTACCACCAGATGCCGATGCCATAATATGTTTTCAAAGAAGCTGTTTCCCAGACAGATCTGGAATCAAATGCCATCTGTTTTGGAGGGTGGAAGAGGGGATTTGAGGAGGGAAACTAAACGTTCTTGAATAAAGACAAAGAAACTGTTAACACTTTGGCCAACAGCCACTCATCCACTGAATTGTTCTCGATCAATTGCTACTGAAACATATTAATGTCTGAAATGTATACCACTGCGGTGGTCATTGCTTTAGCTGGGAAGCTTAAAGCTGTAAAAGCGTTTCCCCATTTCCTTTAGAGCTGCTATGTATAAATAGTGTTCACAACACAAGCACCATATGTTTGAGCAATCATGTTGTTACATGTTTAAACATAGCTGTCTTAAGTAGCTGTCCTTATAGCGAAGGTGGTGAACCCACAGCCTACAAAACTGCTTTTGGTGGCTCACCAACTCCATCACAGTTTCCCCATCACAGTGCTGGGTCTCCTCCCAACTTGCTGGGCACCCTCTATCTAACCAGCTATTGTACAATTTCTCTGCATTTTTTAAGAAAGCAAATGGCTCATTCAGACTTCCTTTTGAGCTGCATTTTTCAGGCACAGGTCTGTACTCTAAAGCTCTGTGTCCTACCTGCTCCCCTGCCTGTGTCTCTGTACTCTGATTCCCTCCTACTCACTTCACCTGGACTGCCTGCTCTTCCACTCTCTGGATCCCTGCTCCTGTATTCTCCTGGGCTGCCCACCCACTTTTCAGCCCAGCAGCTCATCACACTGTAGTTTGTAGCTCCACCTGTCTACTGCCAAGCAAACTGCAGCATGATGACATCCTTGCAATTTCATATATTAGAGAGAAATGGAATTGTTAGAGAACCATTGTCGCTAACTGCAAAAAGCAGCAGCATCTAATCCCATGAGCTGCATTTCTCTAACAAAACCCAGTTTTTCTGAAGCTGTCAATTCATTTCATCAGCTCCTACAGTGTTTAAAAGAGATGAATTTCCATGGTTTGCTAAACAGGCAGAATGAATGAATGCAGAGCATATAAACTGCTCATATTAGGCACAAGAAATAGGATGCAATTTAGAGATTTGAAGAAACAGTTAAAAAAATACAGGTGAATGCCTTCCTAGTGCTCCTGAAAATTAATAAGCCTTCAAGATTTTTCTCCATTAAATCAAGAAGCTTTTTGTTTTTTAGAGGTTTCCATTCTACTCCACTTTGCTTCGAGTAATGATTGCCGGAACTCCAGTCTTCCCCCCACTTCTTAATATGAAACTTTAATAAGCAAGATTCCTCCCCCCACTTTAGATGAAAAGCACTTAAATCTAGATTGCTTTATTTGAATAGTTGTGAAATTGGTTTTGATGCTTTGGGCCAAATTAGATGAGACATTAGAGAACTGTGATTGGGTACTCAGTACATAAGGCTTTTCCTAGGCACAAATAAATGCTTTGGGGGGCTGGGTGATGGGTTGCATTGTGGGAAAATGTGTGCCTGGGAAAAGGTTTACGGAGTGGTAAACCTTTATCACCCTGGGGGCTGCATTCCCTTCAAGGCATTTTTTTTTTGGGGGGGGCACTTGTCAATGGTGTTTGGGGCTAGAAGTAGATGGAAGAATAAGTGTATTTCTTTTCCTTCCTTGTATGGTAGGCTAGTTTCCACACACACTTCTCCAGTTTCCCATCCAGGCTGCTATTCCCATACACAGCTGCATTATACCCAGATGGGCGGGGTATAAATAATAAATTATTATTATTATTATTATTATTTGCCTCATGGAGCACTGCCATTGTTCAAGAAGACATGCCAGCCAGGCCAAAACAGTCAAGGAGGGCAGGAAGTAGGGCCAATGAGGATTGTGGCCTGGGGGTAGAGTCCCAAGAGTCAGATGGAGAGATTTGGAAGGTTGATTTGGCTCCTGAGCTACTGAGTCCCCTCCCTGCTGCTGGTTTTAAAACTCTGCTTCAAGCACCACGGTGTGGCTCCAATTCAGATCCCTCACACCTGCTTTTAAAATACATTAAAGGAGCTGGGAGGTCTCTAATATCTGGATCGCCAACATCTACTTGCAAGACCAAACGAGACTTGACAATGGGAGATCACATGTTATTAAAACGACTCATTATAGCTGTCGGTAGTTTACAGACACATACACAGCTGCTATTTGCCCCATGGAGCAAACATACATGGTAAAAAGCAGCTCCAGGGTATTTTGGATTGGGAAAATGGTGCTGGAGCATGTTTGGCCTGATACAGCAGCACTCTTTTTAAAATTATTCTGCAAATTTGAGAAATTTTGAAATGGTGGGAGGCAAAAGTAGGTTGCTTCCCATTGCTAAATGAAAGAAATAGATGTTGCAAAGGGAATACACATTTAGAAAAGTAGTCTTTATTACGTGGTAGTTTTCCAGCCCTCAGAGCCATATTTTTGTTTGTTTGTTTACGCTTTCTCATCAGTGGCTTGTGTTTCACATTAATTGATTTCACAGCGCTATAGACTAATTTTTAATGTGTTACAACAAAATGAAAAATGTCAGATTAACAGCTATGGCATTTTAAAACCAGCTTGCTTACAACATCTTTATAGCTCTTACAGAACATATCCAGGGTTTGAGGCATCAAACACTACTGCTGGTATTGATAAAAGACCAAGCCTGTTGTGAATGAATTATTAAGTGTTAGGAAAATTCATCAAGCCTGGTCACACATTCCCTATGTTCCTGTTCATATGGTGTCATATCGTTCAGGGTCACACACTGCATTCTGCTTCTTGTCATTAATTATATCTTAACATGGAGCCTCTATCTCTAGTTCTGTAAACATTTTTCAGGGTTCTTTGGGAAAATCCAGGAGATGGAAGATCTTGTACACAACAGAAATCTCTCAAAATGTCAGTCAACAACTCTTTGTTGTCTTTCCACAAGACCTTGTGCCATGTCTTGAGCAAGCAGAGTCACACCTCTGAATTTTAGTTCTCTTTCTAGTGCAAGAATCTTGAAGTAAGAAAAATAAACCTTCTGCAGGTATAAAAGGGCTTGTACTCATGGGTGGGCATCTCTGAATTCTAAACCACTCTGACTTCATGACCGAGGAAGAGAGTTCTATATTTTTGCAATAAATCCTGAATTAAGCAGTGCTCTGTGGTTATAATGAAAGGTGTACATTGATGTTTAGCTATCCTAACCAGGAGGATTTTCATTAGGCTGAGATTGCCATGTGGAAATATCAGTATCAGGTTGCTCAATTTGCCTATCGTGTTTAATTGACTCATTGTTGAAACAAAACACAGAGTGGCTTCAGCTACATGACCACAGGGTCTCCTAAAAGTTTGATAGCTGTTTTAAAACTGAATAGTTACAAATGAAATGCAAACTTGTGAGCCAATGGAATTCATGATTGCAGTGAGTATGCTTCTGTATATATGACCTATAGATGCTAAACAACAAGTGCAGATGCTGTTTGCTTCAACTTGAAACTGACCGGGAGATAGTTTAGAAATTAATAAAACAAACACAACAGGGTATAAATGGTGGCTTAATAAAGAGGGGGTTTTTGGTTTTCATTTTGGGGGGGAAAACCACCAAACTTGAAACTGATCTGCAATGTACGGTAATGACAGGCTAGAAGCTTCAGATAGATAGATAGATAGGTGATAGCTAGCTAGCTAGCTAGACAGACAGACAGACAGACTGATATGCAGGATTGGTTTGTCCAAATAAGATGGTTGAATATTCAAGTATCAGAAGTAGGTTGGGTCAGGTGTGTTCTCCCTGGTTCAATATGTCTAATAAGCAAATAGAACTAACTGTAAGATGAGAGAACTAACATTTTGAGAACTTAATCAATCAAGAAAGTAAATAGCATATATCAACAAGGATAAATAAACTGCTTCTAAAATACAATACAGACTCTGTGAAAGTGAACAAACTTGTGGTCAAGTGGTATAGGACATAAGACAATATATTCTAATGGAAGTTTGGGGAAACTATGAAAAGCAGGTACACTTTCTTTAAGTGATTGTAAGCCAAAATTATTATACAGTAATGGCAAGGTGATATAGGACACCAATGACTATAAATAGTAATAAACGGTAATGATCTGGAACACAGATATGTTGGAAATGTCAGAAAGAGAGAGGCGATTGCTATCATATATGGTGGCTACATCAGTTAGCAAACAGATACTGAAAAAAGATAAAATCAAAGATTATACAAAGATGATAGATGATTAATTTCCATTAGAGCCAGTATTCCACACACACCACTTTAAGCTTTATATATGGATGGCAGTGTAAATTAAGATCATAGGGAGTTAACCTCATGAAAGGTAACAACAGAGATAATATTATACACAAAAAGGAATGGAGGTTACAAAGAGTGCTAATAATAAAAGCATAAATAGAAGAATGGACCTTGTTTTAATGGAAAAATTGACATATTTTCTGAAATGAAGAAAAGAGAGACAACTGCAATGTAATTTTCTACTAAATTGGGAACCATTTATCGATTGCCACGGAGAAAACTTATTACTTGTACTTCCTCAATCTACAGGCGGATTTATTATGTTTTAAGGCAACTTTTGTTTTATGGGTGAGATCTAATGTAGTGCAAGTAGACGATCACGTCCACAATGGGCTGCTCTTTTCCCTTCTTCTCCTCCCCTCCAGTAGCACCTCTGGAAGCCTTTGGATCAGCTTCAGCAGGTTGCAGGACACTCCAGAACAGATCTTGGGGGAGAAGAAAACAGGAAGCTCCATTGCCCAAGCAGGTGGTCATCATTGGATTTTGCCATGTGGCACCAATATATTGACTAAATCAATGTATGTTTGTATTTATATACACTGCAAATTAATAGATAGTATGTTTTCAGTTTTTGGCTGGTGTCAAATGTATTGCTCTGCTTGCTTTTGGACCATATCAGTGAGGTCTTGTTCTCTGGGCAGCCCATGACCTCCATACACACTGCCCAAGTTTGCACCCTGGGGAGGTCACTTTGGTGCTGCAAATGAAGAGGTTTGACTTGACCCCTGAAGGCACACTCAGTTGTCTCTTGAGACAGAAGGGTGCCAACAACAAAAACATTTTTTTTCAGTTACATGCAGTATAGTGCTACACACAGTGCCTCCCCTTAAAATTCCTTCCTACAACCCACCTATTCCATGAACCCTTTGTCCCAATTTCTGTGTACAACTGTAGCTAAGGCTAAGTATATGTAACTAAAGCAATTCATGTTCCACAATCCTGTTCCCCCCCACCTCCACATGGCAGCAGATTTATAGGTATGTGCAGTGTGCAAAGAATTAGGGTCCCCTGTGGCTGAATGGGATCAACTGTAGCATTACTAGGGTGCTCTGGGGAAAGAGTGAAGAGTGAAGATACTGTACCAGTTGCATTCAAATGTATTCCACCCCCCCCCCCCCTCAAAACCCTGCTCCACACAGCCCATCCCACTCAGCAGGGTCCGATGTCCATCAGAGGAATATTTTTGGGGAGAGCCTTCTGAGGCCTGGCAAATAGAGGAGAGTGTGGGAAGGGGTCAGCTTCAACCAGTCCCATTATGTACGTGGATCTCTGAATTCAATATGTGAGACTATCGAACAGCCTTCCACACCCTAGGGCCTTCCAGATGTTTTGGACGACAACTCCCATTACCCCCAACCAACATGGTTAATGGTTGAAGATCATGGTAGTTGTAGTCTAGAACTTCTAGAGGGCATGTGTTAGGAAAAGCTTATATGGAACATGTTTTGCTTCCACGGTGTGGAAGTTAAAACTGATGTCTTAACTTACAGTTTCCTGGCTTTGAGGATATATGTGTACAGTGGTACCTCAGGTTACAAACACTTTGGGTTACAGACTCCACTAACATGGAAGTAGTACCTCGGGTTAAGAACTTTACCTCAGGATGAGAACAGAAATTGCACACCGGCGGCAGTGGGAGGCCCCATTAGCTAAAGTGGTACCTCAGGTTAAGAATGGTTTCAGGTTAAGAATGGATCTCCGGAATGAATTACAGTAAGTTCGTAACCAGAGGTACCACTGTACATGAATGAGAGCCTGAACTGTTCTCCTCAATTAAAAATGTGCTTGTCTGTGTTTATAAAATTCTGGTAGTTACCGTTGTAGAGACTTAAAAAGATTTTTATGAGGTAAACTCTCTTGCCCTATATGCACCATCCTACTTTAGACCAAGGGACAATGTGCACGTTGTTGTTTTGGCATGGCAAATCTTCAGATGCTTGTGCATCTGAATTCACAAGATGAAAAATGGCTTGAAGTAGCCTTAAAAATGCATTATTTTCCATTGTTGGTTGACCTTGTCTAAACTGATTACATTGGACATTATTAGTCTCTTCTTCCTGGCTTCCTGGCCTCCTTCCTTTATAGATGGATGCATAATTGCCTTGTCAATTTATTTGTTTGCAGACAGATGGTTGGCACTCTTCAATTGCTGTTCTTCGCTTTCAGATCTTTAATCACACTCACGCTGCAATCCTATGAGTGGTTAAACAGTCAATCCCTCTTCCCAGGGAATGCTGGGAACTGTAGCTCTGTGAGGGGAATAGGCATTTCCTAGCAACTCTCAGTACCCTTAACAAATCACAGTTCCCAGGATTCTATGGGGGAAGACATAAGTGTTTTAAGTGGTATGCTAAGTGTATAGCGCAAATGGGACCTAGAATGCACTCCTGATCCTTCCTTTGTAGTTGTGCCTTTAAATCTGAATCACCTGACATGATATGACATCAGGTCATTGACAGGAGGGTGGTCCCTCCCGTCTGTCAAAGTGACTTGTGGTGGATGCGGCCAAGTTGGTTCCTCTCTTGTCTTGATTGTCTTCCTGGGAGGCATGCGTGCAGCCTCTGAGTGGCCCTCAGTCCCCTGGCCAATGGCAGAGGCCAGAGTGTTCTTCCCATTCTTATAGTCAACCTTAAAAATGGACTGTGAAATGTTTCTTTATGACACTACCCACTGTTTTGTGTACACTGCGTTCCAAATTGCTATTCTACTGTTGTAAGATAGCAATTGATTTTTGGTTTGCTTCCATCTTTCTACTGCAAGGCAGTGTACAGTTTAAGAACCATAAAATCCAAATGGTTCTGCCTTAATTTTTTAAAAATAAAAAAACAAAACTATATGGGATAACTTACTTTCCCCTAAAAAATGTAATATTTGGATCCCTGGCTCTTGACAATGCTGGCTGGGGCTGCTGGGAACTGTAGTCCAGTAACATTTGCAGGGTAACAGGTTCCATATTCCTGCCCCTGATATAGCAGGTGGATTTACAAATTACATTTTCCCCATGCTGAGGAACAGGTCACACTTGCTTATTTTCTGACTTTTCAGGAAAATCCTTTTACATGCAATGCTGGTTATCAGCATATAAGGTGAGCATTATAATGTAAGTGCTTTTTCAGCCTTATCTTCAGCCACGCATTGAGAAAAAAGTATAATATAACCTTTATGGAAGATTATACTTCACTGAAGCCATTCACTGTCATTTTAATTGGCTCCCATCTTGCTATATGAAATGGTTCATTTTGAATTCCTTGCAAAAGGTCTATGCTTTTCTAAAGATTAATGTAACCATATATATAAAAGGCTCCGGCGCCTTACGGATGGTGCTGGGATCCTCTGCTTGTGGCTGCAGCCGCGAACAGAGGATCCTCCACATGCGGCTGCAGTGGCGTGATGGCGGCTCGCACCGCCGTGGTGGGGCGCCGCCTTGTCACCCCCGGAAGCGTAGCACCGGAGTGCACCGCCCCCCCACCCCCATTGCGACACCACTGTGTAGAGCTTGTAGTCACTGCCCCTTGGTTCCTAGACTGTTTCTGCTAATGATGCCAACAGGACTGCCTTAGAATACTTGGGAGAAATCTGGTTCAGTTCATATTTTAATTTAATGCGAGCCTACCCAATCCACACTTTCCTGAACAATCCACGCACCGGCACTTCACCATCTTTCAAAATCTGTACTCCTTCAAATGTTGTGGTGCAGTTCTCCAACCAGAAAAATGTGCCCCCAAAACACATACCAGTATATTAGGAGACAGCAGGGGTAAGAATGCATGCATTCGTGAAAATAACAGACAATGTTCAGGAGAGTTGCTTGCAAAATGTGCATGTTTGCAAAACTGCTTACAAAAATTTGTATATTAGGAGAAATGGACACTAAAATGCAGATACATTTTCATGAAGATGTGTGTTTGTTTTTTAAAAAAACAACAACAGCAACAGTCAATTGAACTGTAAATGTGGTGAACAGAAGACTGGAAAAAATGAGAAACCCAACATTGAGCAGGGGCAATGCTACTTAAGCTTTTCTTTCACTGATGATTTCCAACCTCCTGAATGGGATAGAACAGGGATTTCCAACTCCCAATATACTGCGATCTACTCACAGTATAAAAAAGTTGTGATCTACTCATTGTCGTAAAAAGACTGGCAGTGATCTTCCCAAAGTTCTGGCGCTTTTTTAGGAAGCTAAAGTTGTGGTGAAGCTTGAGGGTTTTTTTTTTTTAGTAAGCCAGAGTTGGAGTTTGTTGCTTTTTTGTAAGGAGATCACTGGGCGGCCAGAGATCAACCAGGATCTACCAGGAACACCCTGGAATCTACCAGTAGGCCACGCTCTACTCGTTGGACATGCCTGGGATAGAAGAGTTGTGAAGGTCTGCATCTGTCTGTGGCTCTCAGCCTTCCTAATAAATAAAATTACTGCACACTGCCAAGAATCACTGAGGAAACAAGGCACCACAGCCATTTTGAGGATAGCTGATCTTTTTTTAAAAAAAGCATTAGGGTGCATTTCGTGGAACGAATCAGTTTAATCACAGGCTTCCACTGAAGTCAGAGCACCTGAACCTCCTTGAAAGCAAAGGATTGATTGTTTTGTGGTACATGCAGTTCCCTTATTGACTGGCAGCCTGTCTCTTCTCAGAGACAGAGCTGGCATTTAATATCTGTGCAGCTCTGGGACCTGAGACTGGCCCTGTTTAAGCCAGACAAAGCAACGGCTTTTGCTGCCAATGTTATCAACACAAAGAAGAGCTGGTGTGTGTGTGTGAGAGAGAGAAGTTGCTTTCATTATCAAGAAGCCAAGGTCTTCTACAAACTATCTGGGTCAAGCCTTTGGGTCAAGCTCTTCTAAGTTGCCCCAGTTCATTATGCAGAAAACAAACGACACCTTCTTTGATGACCCTGTTCTTTTATTCCGAAGCCATCTCTGGTGCAAACACAGAAGAAACCTGTTACCTTTTAATTGCAGGAGGAAGGAATATGAATTGTTGGTAGAATGCACATGCAGGTCTCAGATTCAGTATTTTTTGAATCACTAATAAAACAGAACTTCGGAAACTTGGCTAGCAAAGGCCTTCTCCTAGGTCTTTGAGGGACCACTCCTGCATACCCCTTCAACATTGCTCCAATGAAAAAGGGATATCCTATTCCATGGTGCTGTGGTCTAAACCACAGACCCTACGGCTTGCCGATCAGAAGGTTGGCGGTTCAAATCCCTGCGACGGGGTTTCACCAGAAGCGGCTTAAGTCATGCTGGCCACATGACCAGGAAGCTGTCTGCAGAAAAACTCCAGCTCCCTTGGCCAGTAAAGCGAGATGAGCAGCCCCAGAGTCGTCCGCGACTGGACCTAATGGTCAGGGGTCCCTTTACCTTTAAGGAAAAGCAGGACATTCCAGGATCAAATCAGAAAGCGGGATGGCTTCTGTAAATCTGGGTCTGTCCCTGGAAAAGAGGGACACTTGGAGGGTCTGCTCCTTGTCAAGCCACAGAATACTTGGTTACATGGACCAATGATTGTTTGACTCATTGAGCGGGAACATCATCTGCTTATAAATCCCCCAAGAGTGCTCCGTTTATAGGGGAAAGGTAGTGTTGGGCCTAATGAAAGTCACAACCCCTGTATTCTGATTCCCCTGAATTTTAGCCAAATCATGCTGCTCATGTGTAGCTTTCCACACAATGAAAAGAGTGGATGACAGCAAAGTGAATATAATAGTTATTTAGATATGACACTACTTTTTTTTTAAAAAAAAACAGTCGTAACAGTTAGTGGGCTACTGTTACAGATGCTCAGTGTGCATGATATTTCTGGATTAGGGATATGTTTAACCTTGTGATGGATTGACACCGTGTCTCAGGATTTTTCCTACGAGAGAAAAAAAAAATTACACTATCCCAATATAGAGTGGGAGGCTGCTTGTGTAACCATCTGAAACATCCAAAGACTCTCAGACATCTAAGAGCCCATGCAGATCAATACATACAGTTTACAGTTTTGAGCTGAGGGAACCTGGTGTACGGGTCTATGTTTCAGTTTCTGTGTTTTAAAACTCTCCTTTTTTTCTTTGTTAGCAATCCACAGACACATTTCTAACCCAGCGGCTGCCAAATGGTTGATCAAAAGGGACCAACAATCAAGAGAGGATAAAAGACCCCCTGTGAAGCCTTCCTTGGAGACAGGTCATCACTTTGTGGTAGACCATCCGCTTTGCATGCAGAAGGCCCTAGATTCAATCCCTGGCATCTGTAGCGAGGGCTGGGAATGTTTCCCAAGAAGCTGTTACCCAGGCATCCCCAACCTTTGGCCCCCCAGATGTTTTGGACTACAATTCCCATCTTCCCCGACCACTGGTCCTGTTAGCTAGGGATCATGGGAGTTGTAGGCCAAAACATCTGGAGGGCTGCAGTTTGGGGATGCCTGCTGTTACCAGTCAGTGCAGAGACAATACTGGGCTAGATGGACTAATGACCCTGGCACAAAAGACATGGGGCTTGGACCCACTGGGCCATCCCCTAACAATGCGCTGCTAAGGCAGTACCACTACTTGAGGAAGATCGCTTGGAGTGTGGTTAATGAGGAGAGACCTTAACTCCATTCCCGTGTTCAGATGACAAACTAAGCCAAGCTCTGGTTCAGCTGGCACACCACACTGACCTAGAAAACCCAAGGAAGAGCAAAGTCTCAGTGATCTCCTTCTTGGGAGCCAGCATGTTACACATTCACACTAAACCATGGTTTGCCCTCTGGGGGCAATCTCTTGCTTTGTTTGGAGGGGGATGCCAGCTGGTGCTATCAACACACCACCAGGAGGCCGCCGCCGAGTTAAAGGAAAGAGGGCAAAAAAATGCAATTAAATCAAGAATTGCATTGGTAAGAAAGCCTCAGGTTGGGGCAGAGAAAAAAATCTTGTTGATAATGAATCCATTTAGCTTCTTGTGATGCTTGTTGTAAAGGACACAGCCTGACATTTAAAAGGGTTTGAGCGAAGGATCTGTTAAGTCCCTTTTGTTGAAAGCAGAATCCTGGCAGATCTGACCTGAATGTACGCAGAAAGATGTGGACTCTGATAGCGTAGACAGGAAAGCTAAGAGCGTTAATGTATTGGTAGTGGCAAGAATTGTTTCCTTCGACGTTTGTAACATGCAGCTGAAATGGTCTCTGGCAGCTTTGGGGCTGAGATGGTCAGGTGCACAAAGGGAAGCAAAGCCTCTTTGCAGCTAGCAATTGTTAACAATTAAAAACCACTTTCATGTTTTGTAAGCAGCATTACCGTTTGCTGATGGAATGCTTTTTGAATGCTCAGGAAGCTTTTGGTCTATTTTGGGAGGTTACCTGTAAATATTGATGTGTATCACTAAAAAGTTCCAAACTTACAGTAACTTTCTTTTGCGAACAGGGAGGAGAACCCTATGTGAAATAGAAATGGCTTTCTTTCATTTTCTTCGGAGTATTGGTTCTGGCTTCCGTTCCTTTGCTTGTTGTGCATTGTGTGATTTCAGTGGAACAGATAATTAAATTTATTAAGTCTCCATGACTGGAGACAGACAATTCATAAGAGAGGGGGAGATGGCATGATAAGAGTGTTACAAGGTGATGCGTCAGAGCCATAGCTGTCAAGTTCTCCCTTTTTTAAAAGGGAAATTCCCTTATGCTGAATAGGCTTCCTCGCGAGAAAAGGGAAAACTTGACAGCTATGGTCAGAGCCCACAGTGTGTCCAGCAGAGCCATCATTTTCTGTGGTCTATGTTAGGGATGGAGAACCTGTGCTCAACCACCCATTGCTGGATTTCCATCACCCCTGGCAACTGGCAATGTTGGCTTCAGCAGATAGAAGTTAGAATCCAGAAAAATCTGGAGATATACACTTATATTCCAATCCTGTTGGTAAGAACCAACATTTATCTTCTTTTCCTTCCTCTGTGCTTACACAAATATTTTCCTTAGGAACTGTTTTTACCTTTTCTGTCCATGTAAACTTTGTGATTATCAGGTGTTTCTTTTTTTGGGGGGGGGCGGGCGGGTGGGACTTTTTCTAGTAATCATGCCTTTCCTCCAAGGAGATAAAAGTGGTGCACATAATTCTCTCCTTCCCCTTTTCATCCTCACAAGAACCCTGTGAGGCAGAATAAAAAAATTCCTTCAGTAGCACCTTAAAGACCAACTAAGTTTTTATTTTGGTATGAGCTTTCGTGTGCACGCACACTTCTTCAGATACCTGTGAGGCAGGTTAGGCAGAGAGAGAGAGAGAGAGAGAGAGAGAGAGAGAGAGAGAGAGAGAGAGAGAGAGAGAGAGATGCCCAAATTCACCAAGTGAGCCTCATGACTGTGTAAGGGATTTGGCTTCCCAGGTCTTAGTCCAACTTTAAGCACTACACCATAGATATATGCTTCTTCTTCTTTTTAAGGGAAAATCCTGGGAGACACACTCCAGCCAACACATTTTAGTAAGAATAAGAAGGAAGCTGGGAGGGGGAGAATAAAAAGAAATTTCCAGCTGTCACTTTTTCTGTGCCGTGAGCTGCAAAATTGGGTCTGGCAATAACATATTCTCCACAGCTGGGAATCTGCCAGTACCTCTTTACCCCTAAAGCTGGGGGGGGGGGTGACAAGAAGGGGTCAGTGGGGGATCAGCTCCATTTCCTACTGAACCCCCCCTCCCCATAGCAAAAAAATAAAAATAAAAGATCAGGGGGTTAGGACTGGACTGTTAGCCATTATGCCATACCAGTGATATCTCTACCCTATTGCATTGTTATACAGAATAAATAGGACTCTCCTGCCCAAAGGTGACTTTTTGTTTCATATTACTAAATTGACAATGGATGCTAATATTTAACATCAAATTTAATATTGAAAACCAAGCACAAAAACTGACCTTATTTCATTTTTGGCTAATACTCTCTCACACATTTAAAAGCTACACAGCATTGCTGTATTTTTAAGATATTAGTTTTACTTAATCAGAAGACCTCAAGCTGCTGGCAGAACAATACAGCAGGGTTTGAAATCAGAAAATGCCTCCCCCCCAAAAAATTTGGATCTTGTTTAAAAAGGAAAGCTTTGCTTCTTATTCAGTGCTGGCTTTTCTGTATTCATCTTCCTTAGTCTACAGAATCCCAATGTAAAGCAAATCATTTAAATTTGATCTTTTCATGCTGCCGCCTTCCAAGCTGAGCTCACGGTGTGGCGTTGGCTGCATTAAGCTAATTTATAGAGTAACCAGCTGTGATTTCAAAGGACTGTGACTTGGAACAGGAACAAGCAGTTCAAGCAGGAAAAAAATTGTAGAAACGAAATCTGAGTTGTATGCAAATACAGCTTAGGATGATGGCATTGTGATTTCAGTAGGAGCTAATGAAGGTGCGTGTTAGAGGATAGGGAAAGAAAACCCAAACAGAGACGACTTTCCTTTCTCAAATGGTGCCTGTGAAAATGCACACACTTCTAGGTTTCCCCTTTATTTAGACTTGCCAAGACCTAGACCTAATGGAGAAAATTATTGTTTATTCAGTTATACTGATAGAAACTTAAGGTTTGAAGAGTTACGGGCACTGTAGCTTGATGAGGGTTGCTGGGGATGGTAACTTGGGGAAGGAGAGGGGGTTAAACTACAGTGCTCCAAATTTGTTGAGGGAAATAATGTGCCTTGAAAGTATTTGCGGCCTTAGAACCAGGTAATGCTACCTAGCAGCCAACACGTAATACAAATGAGGCATAGGTGAAGTAAGAATAACAAAATGTAATAGAATGTAGAGTTGGAAAGGATTCTGAGAGTCAAACTAGTCAAATCTCCATCTCAACACGCGGTCGCCCATCCAATTTGAAACCACACCGGACCCTGCTTAGCTTTGCAAATGTGCTAGCATTTTTATTGCTGCACCTGGCTAAGGCACCAACAGCTACTAGCCACAGTTTCTATGCTCCACTTCCACTGTTTAATGTTGCAATTATCTGTAGGGCACCTTAGTGCCATGCCCCTCACCAGCTTTCCTCTGAACCCCTCTCAAGAGTTTCCCCCCAAGCTGGAATATTTCCTGGAACAGTGATGGCTTAACTAGTTGAGAGATTGGGATGGGGAGTTGGTAGAAGGATGGGCTATAGGAAACATTGTTAATAATAAGCACACACAAAAATAAATCGTTGCACTGATGTGCACCTAAAATTGTGACGCTTCCCAAGCAGTTATCATTAACTACAAATTACCTGTGATGTCACAAAAGCACATGGCAGCTGAGATACAGGGGAGATTTTTCCCTCTTCCCCAACAGAACCCAGCTGGCAGCAGCTGCCACAGCCCTCATTGCCCAGTCTTCTTCCATCCACAAGAGGTGAATTGGCAAATGGATGGAGGCAACCATCTGGCTGTGGGGTGATATGGAGCACTAAATAAGGCAAGTTCACCTGCTTGAAGGCAGCTGATAGCCATGGTTGAGGGAGAGGTTATGGAAAACAACTGAAATTCACGGCATGTTTGTTCACTGAAAGAAAATTATATGAAAACAATGTACAGGCGGTATTTGACACCTGTCAAGTTAACAAAAAATGTACAGAACAAGCTCAAATATCTGCTGGAAATGTAAATAAAAAGAAGGTGACTTTTATCATATGTGGTGGACGTGTAAAGTAACTAAAAATTTCTGGAGATGATATATAATGAAATGAAAAAAAAATGTTTAAAGTAACTTTTGTTAAAAAAAATCAGAAGCTTTTTTGCTAGGTAGGAATTATAGGTACCGAGATACCAAAGGACCAGAAAAGATTGTTTATGTATGCGACAACAGCTGCACAGATGCTACTAGCCCAGAAATGGAACGAAGGAAGTACCTCGACCAGAGAAGACTGGCAAACCATTGACGGACTATGCCGAAATGTCAAAATTTAACTGGGAGGCTCAGAAATCAAGAAGACAAGAACTTTAATAATTTACTTATGAGACCACTGTAAGTAGGTTAAAACATTAGCAGGATTTTGACCACACTTGTAAAGTAATGGAAAGTATGGATAATATAGAAGGATTACAAATTTGGATAAGTATTGATATGCAGTTGTAAACAATAACTTTAGGACCCATAGAAGGGACGGGGGGAAGTCAGGAGTTCAGGGTAATCTCGATATTTGGATTTGGAACGGTTTTTTGCTGTATGTTTATATATACAGTATATTTTAAAATCAAATAAAAAAAATACCCCCGCCCCAAAAAAGATAGATATAGTTGGAAGCTAGCTGATGCCCAGTGACAGACCTAGTGGAATCTGGCAGATGTTGGTGGGTAGAATTCACATTCAGAAATCGGTGAAGGACACAAAGCTGAAGCAGGCTGATGTTTCTGGATGTAAAGTAGCTGAAATTCACCTTCGGACGTTGATCAGCAGAAGCTGGGAGATATTTGTGGGTTTCAGATGGAGCATGTAGTGTTCGTTCTATCTTGTTCTTCAAAAACAAATAAGGAAACATAAAACCTGCAGCTTTATGGTGTCTCTCCCCCGCCCATATCAGTACACATGAAGGGTGGGCTGGTTGAGAAATAAGCAATAAATAAATAAATGAGTGCTGAGATGCCCCACAATAATCAGGTTGTGATGATGCCTCTTCAGCTGTTGCCGTTGACTGTGGATCTTCTAAGAAAGAGAAAAGAAAGGATATGGTGGCTGAGGGAAAAGAGACCTTTCCCCATGACGTCAATGGGGCCATGCCCTGTGACATCACTGGACTACCCCTAGGTCTCAGTTTGGGGCTCTGAAATCTCAGGGCCACTCATATCTTGCTTCCATGGGCAACTGGTTGGCAACTGTGAGAACAGCATGTTGGATTAGATGAGTCTTGTTTGAGGCAAAGTAGGATCTGTACGAGATAGCTTAAAATGAAGTGAGGACACTCTAAAGTGTTTCATGGTGCCTTGGTGATTCAGAACAACTGGAGCAATTTGTCTGCACTTTGTCAAGTCAACCTAGCAACACCTCTCTCATAGTCACTGTTTTCAGACAAATTGTCCACAAATAACTAGAGGAGGTTAAGTGCTTCCCGCCCCCCTTTTTTACCCATCCCAACTTTGGAAAGGCTGTCCTTGCAGAAGAACCATTGCATTTATTCTTCTGAAATTTGGCAGGATTCATACCCTCAGACCGGTTGAGGAAACCTGCCAATATAATCTAATTTTGCCAAAAAGATTAAGGATTTCGAAATGATTTCAAGGTGTCCAGCATAAAAGCCCCTGGGTCTATTTGCCTGCGATTTGGCAGGCTTTATCTATTTTTCATGAGCACCCGGATTCCCCGTCTAGGATTTTATAAGTATTATTATTATCATTTTATTTATATTAAATTTTAAGGAATGTGATTATTAACTTATTTTTATTTATTACCCCCTGCTTATTTGGTTATTATTATTATCTTTCTCCTTGTCCTGACCATCCCCCGAGGCTATATTCACAATCTTTGGCTGGGCTCTATACTTAACCGGCCCGGAACAATCTACCAGAGAGAAGGTCGCCGCCCATGGGACAGAGGGACATCGATGAATGATAACCCAGCTTTTACATTGGGTTTTAATAGGTTTAATAGGTTTTATTGGTAACCATATATGTAATGTATTTTTGTTAGTGTTTGTCCTTTTGATGCTATGGCCTGTTAGCTACGCAAATAAAGTTTGATTTGATTTGATATTTTTCATGAGCAACTACACCTGCAAATTTCTTCCACTTCCATTGAAAGAATTCTGGACCCAGTTGGCTTTTGCTCTGATCCAGCAAGGGTCTTCTTAGGTTTTGGCTTCCTGGTGACAGTCACATTGTTGGAGTAGTATATAAACTAGGACAGAGATTCTAATCTCAAAAACATTACATATAAACAATTTACCAGAAGCAGTCTGCTGAATGATGATGGTCATGAAATGAAAATAGGATGTGGTTCGGAGTGGGTAAACAGAATGGTTGGCCTACTTTAGAGGGGTACGTGTGGGATGGGGAAAAAGGGTGATTCTAATATTTCTTTATATAAGCAAGTGAAGAGGAATGTCTTTTACTCTTCTTTGTGAACCTTGTACAAAATGGTTTATGGTCTTTTGCTTGTCACTAAGCAACAACGAACTGTGTGCTGTGCCAGAGACAAAACCACTTTCCTGAGATTCTTGCATTGGTAGTAATGAGAATGTTTTAAAGGACGTTCCTGCCAGTTATTATTATTATCTTTTTAACCCCCTGGGTCTGAAGTTAAAGCACTGACTGCAGAAATCTGCCTCCTTGCCTTTTGTTAGGACTGCTGTGAAATCCTGAAGGTCAGTGCTCTATTTCTTCATTTCGAAGTTCCACCTATTCTCTGGGCTTTTTCTTTTTTACCCTTTTGTGGCTACCCCTTTGCCCTTTCCTCCAGAATATATATGAACACCGTTGTGTCCTTTGTTAGTGCCCTTCTATTCTACGGCTTCTTAGGAAGGCAATGCAGAGAGTCGCCCTCCCCAACAATTCAAGACCATAACTAATTTTTAATGGAACACTAGCAAAATGGCCATCATTGCGACAGGCAGGATGGAAGGAGGGTCCCTGGGTCTGTGTGAGCAAAGGTATCCTGCAAACGCCTTATAGAAATCATCGCTGCACAATTTCCAGCATTTGGATTCCAAATAAGTAAACTAGTTGCTCAAGGCTGTATCTCCAAACTCAAAAGTTCGACCGACTGCCAAGCAATCATAAGGCAGTGTGACTTGTTACCAAATTTATTTCATTTTCTGATACCTGAAATGTTCGGCCCCATCTATTAAGAAACAAATTGCTCACTCTGTGGGAGAAGTTTCTGAATGGAGCTGGTCAGCCATAGCTGTTTATTTGTTAGCAAACTGCAGGAACCCTTTTGAATGGCTTCCCTGCATTCAGAACATTGCAACTAGGGTTGCTGTCTGATGGTGGAGCGGGCAGGGGAGGACTCAACCAGTTTTGCTTTGTTTTATTTCTGGGATTGTAGTTCAGGATGAGAACAGAACACTGTTTTTACTCCCCCTCCATTCCCTAATCTACTTTTCCTGCCCCCATTAACTACTGCTAACTTTATGCTAGCAAATCAAGATGAATGCTCAATGAACAGGTTGTCTGGAAGTGACTGGAGAATGGGAAAAAGCTTTTGTGTTTCTACACATATGAACCCGAGATTCCTCCTCTGAGATGAACCTGCTCCAGATCTGTGTTCAGTTCCTGAGTTCCTATTTATTATCCCATTGCCAACTGACATATGGTTGATGGGAATGAAAGAGAGGGTCTTTTTAGTTGTGGTGCCTTTGCAAGGGAATAGTTTTCTGCCCGCCTCCTCTAAATTTGCTTTTAAACAGACTCTGTTTAAAGACTGGTCTATTCTGATAGGCAAATGTTTTAGCACTTGTTTTTCATTTGTCATGTTTATTAGATATTTTGCTTTTAACATGCCTTGAGCATGATTGATCAGAGGAAGTTGGGGTATAAATGCTATAATCAATAATTACATATGATATATCGGTGTGACTTGACCTGAGTAAGTTTGTGGCCTAGTTTGCTCTCTTGACTTGCTTAATGTGCAAGGAGGTTGCTTTCTGCTTTCTGATGGTGGCATAGTAGAAATCAGGGCCCTGTTTTCAGACCTTATCCATGTGTATGGCCTATCCTTGGGGAAGGCAGAACAGCATGCCCAGTGCTGTATATCCTGCTGGCCCTGCCGCAGTGTGTAGGTGCCTTATTTCAGACCTATGGAGTCTTACTCCCAATGATCAGGGGGTGGATAAAAGCTGAAGAGGGGACTGCATGGGTGGCATTGCTTGGATGTCAGAAATTCACAGGCACATATAATAAACTGTACATCTTAGACTTACAGAGCATCCCGCCCCCGCCCCCCCGTGCATTCTACCACTTACTCAGGTACCAAAATTCTGTATGCCAAGAGTTGGCAACCATCATTGAACCTGTTCTATGAAGCTATTGAAAATGTGTAGTTTGTCCCTGAGGTTAGCTCTGGAAGGGGTATACTCATGTTGCCAAATCCACTGCTTTTGAAGCTACATCAAACTGTATTTACTATTATACACATTTCTTGCCAATTGAATACTTTTCATGTTATGTTGCAGAACTATTTGAAGCTGGACTCTGCTGCTGTCTCCAATTTTAGCGCTTAATTTTGTTGCTTGTCTTTTGTGTTTTGAATTGTACATCACTCCCGAGTCTTTTTACCTATTGATACATACATTGAGAAACACATAATGATTATGTACAGCCACAGCCCAGAGACACACGCGGCTTGGTCTGTGTACCCCGAGTGAGATCTCCACCCACCCTTCCAAACAGCACATCCTCGTGCACAGATTTCAAACTTCTTTTAACCTTGGGGAGCTTCAAAAGCAGCTTGTGATTTTGACAGTAACATTGAAAGGAAGGACAAAATGAGTCCTAATAGATGCTTTCTGCACATCTGAAGGCACCCACTGAATCACAGCTACAGACTCACTCCACATTTGTCTCGCTGCTGAAGTAAAAAACAAACAAAAACAAAGTCACAGTTATTGCCTTTTGAAAAAGCATTTTGGAATATGCACTTAGTGTGCCTATTCTTTTATCACTGGGTAGCAAACATTTCCTGGGACATTTCTTCTATAAAACTGTTGACGGGTTTTGAGAAAAGCCACAAGTTATTCACAAGAAAAGTGTTCTCTAAAAGGTTCGTTTCCATTTACTGCCCACAGAGGATTGAAGATGGAAAGCAGCATTGTTGGCCTGCACACATACCTGCCATTGAATAACTTTAATTCCCCATATTGTCACTGTTGCTATACAACTTTTGCATTAACAGAGCAATGCAAGGGTACCTTAGAAACAAACACAAATACCGAGCCTTGAATAGTTAACTCCCTGCACCCCATTTTATACTTCTCACTGAAACGCTAGGTAAACTAGTCTCATTACTCAGGGCTATTCATGTGAATCTTCATAAGAGCATAAGGGGCCACAGATTTCAGCATCTTGAGTATTTATTTGTTGTTGTTGTTTTAAAAAAAATGTTTAAAAGTAAGATTCTAGCCTTTATGACTGTACAGCTAATGCTCTATGCTTAGTGAGATCAATAGGCTCTCCAGTGACCATAGACTGGAGATTCAGTGTCATATATAGCTTATTGCCCTCTCCATGATGGGGAGAAACAATGAATTATGCAAATGAAGGAAAACCTGCAAATAAGTTGAATTAAAACAGGTCAAAGAATTGAGATTGCATTTGAGTTACCTTAGTACATTTGGGGTGTGGGTATGTGTGTATTTCTGCCTTTTTATTTGGCATTTCTTCCTCTGCATTGCTCTCTTAAAGTAGCCAGGACGTGGATAAACTCCCACTTAAATATGGATCGTGGAAGACAAAGATGTTTCTGATTGTGCTCAAGAAAGAGCAAAGACGTCAGCTCTATTAGGCAAAGCTGTCTCCTCACATTCTTTGTAGGATCATTCAACTTGGGCTTGCTGAGTTATGCTTTGCCTTTTAAGTTTTTGGGGGGGCAGGAGCAAAAGGAAGCTCATGAGACTCTCACTGCTCTCAGGCGGCAGTGGATCCAACCCCCATGGCAGGTTGCCAGGAACAGATAAGGCAATGAAAAGTTCTTACCAACTGCTTTTTATTCAATATTCACAGAGAAAAGTTTGGAAATGCAGCCTATTGGAATAATGGTGTTGCCCCGAGTGAGTCTCCACCCCTTCCCTCTCTCCCTTCATGCGTCATTGCTACCATTATGCAGCCAATCAACTTTGTCTGGATTAATATGTCACAAAGCCACATCAGATTGGGGCCAGAAGCATTGTCCTTGCTAGCCCTGTTCAGGTACTATACCTGAACGGAGAATGCCCCCCCCTCTCTCTGTGTTCTTTCCTGCATTCTGAATGGGGTCAAAATTTAACCCCTTTTGTCCTAACAACCTCAATTCTTGCTATGTAATAAGGTAGTTCTTTAAATACACAGTAAACTGCTCTGATCCAGAGATAGCTCACAGAAAACTGAAGCTTCCATGCACGCCACAGAGCAAGGGCTTTCAGATGGAAGGGGAAGTCCGGTCTTTCCAATGATGTACATAACAAAGCTTCTTCACTGAAGTGAGAGGAGGAAGTCCATAGACCCAGGATCTCCATTTTCTAACATGGTCAACTCTCTTTCTGGCCATTTCCTATGAGATATTGAGAAGCGTACGGTGTCTGACTGGCCACAACTTTTGCGTGCTGTAACCTGTCATATTAGAGCTGCCAACCCGTCGGGTTTTTTTTGCAAGCAATTAGTTCACGCAGGGATTTAGAAGAAAGTAAATGAGGACAGTAGGATTGGGGTAGAAGCCCAGGGATCATTATGTGACTGGCTTTTTACAACACTAGCAAGTTATCATTGTAGCGCACTATGTGCGGCTCAGAGTGAGTGACAGGAAACAGATTTCCTCGTTCGTCTCTTCCTCATTATTCTATTCATCCTTCAGTTCGGCTTGCTGCCCCTTGGCTGAACCAAATTTCTCTTTTATCCTTCTCTGGGCATGACATCTTAATTGACATTTTCCCCTCCCTGTCGTTTCAAGCATTAGGTGAGCACCAGTAGGCTGAGTCTACGCACGTTTCGCTGTGGCCAGCTTGGTTATCCAGCAAGGTGCTTGTTAGTGACTGACAGGAGGAAGTGCTCGAGGCAGGCATGCTCATTTAGGCATAGTGTGAGGCTCTAAGGCTGGCAGATGGAGTTGGAGCATCTCCAAAGAGACTGAAATAATCACCTAGCAGGGGGGAAACTTGTCCTTTAGCGTAAATGCAGGATGTCCTGTAGATACAGGGCTGGCCCACATTTCAGCATTATTTAGCTGTTAATCCACTCTCCCTCCTTTCAGATTAGACTAGCGGAGTCCATACTTGCACAGATTTAAATTTGTACAAGAGGAGCAACTTCAGGTTTTTTTTTTCATTCATACTAGTTGGCATTCCCTTTTGTTTGTCCTCACTTTCCAATTTTCTCTCTCTTGTATTATGCCAATTAAATACCTCCAATTTTTCAATTGACTTGCCTAAGATCCAGGACAAAGCACTGCCTTTCAGAAAGTCAGAAATTAAGCTCATGAAAATAAGTTGTATGAAAAAAAAAAGGAAGGAGGAGATCAAGCAAAGATGTGCACATATGACCACGGCAAAAGTTGCATAGTTAGTATGTGCCACTGCTTCTGTTCTGATCAGCTTCTCACTGAATGGGCTACTTGGGCAATTAAGTAGCCCTAGCCTAAGTCTTCTGAGAAGGAAATTTTATGGGATCGCAACCCAATAACCCATATTGAGTTAAAGCAATCCTTCATTTCCCCTTCAAGAAAAGCCTAGTCCTTCCTACAGGAAACTCCTTCTTGACTGATATTCTTATTGTTGTTGTTGTTGTTGTTGTTGTTGTTGTTGTTGTTGTTGTTGTTATTAATAATATCCCACCCATCTGGCTGGGTTTCCCCAGCCACCCTGGGCGGCTTACAACAGAAACATTAAAATACACTAATTTCTTAAACATTAAAAGCCTCCCTAAACAGGGCTGCCTTCAGATGTCTTCTAAAAATCTGGTAGCTGTTTTCCTTTTTGACATCTGATGGGAGGGCGTTCCACAGGGCAGGCGCCACCACCGTAACCAGCCTTCTGTTACGATAATGACAACGACCTTCCATATGGCTGGTTAGCTTATAAGCATTTACAACGTATGGGTGAACAGTTGGAACTTATGTAGAAAGAAAAATCCTGTACATAAGCCTTAAACAGCAAAAGGCTAATATAGCTCAATGAGGTCCCCGATAAAATTAAGAACATCAACAAATGTGTAAACTGTGTAACTTAAATATAAATGAAATGAAATAAAGATTAAAGGAAGTCATATTGAATCTAAACATCCCCATCAGACAATATTTCACCCTGTTGTTAGCTGCTGCAGCAGAAACTCTGTTTGCATTCATTTCAACAGTGCGTTGCAATCCTAAGAATGTTTCCTTGGGTGCAAGTCCCACTGTGTCCAATGGGGCATATGTCCTGGAAGCTGTGTTTAGGAATGGATCTAAGAGGACCGAGGGCAGTTGAACTACCATGCCCAATGCCCTGCAAAGCTAATGCTGGCAGGGCTAGGAAAGAAACCCCGAAACTATGGAGAGCTGCTGAGTATTTGAGTCGGTAATAATGAGATAGATGGACCAATGGCCTCATCTGGTGCAAGGCAGCTTCCTATGTAATGCTCAAAGCAATAGCTTCATGGATTTATTTAAAAAAAGGTGTTCCACTTCAGCCAATGCATTTGCATAGCACAACACTGATCTTGGCCTCCCCAACACTCCCTTGTGGTCAGCATCAGTAACCGACCTGATGGGAGCTCAGGAAAGCCCTTCTTCCCCCTACTTCCTGCTACTGTTGACAGACGTTTGATTCTGCGGCAGACTGAGCTTAGGTAAAAAGCTATTCTTTCTTAGTTTTATTTCTGAATTCCACTTAGCTTAGTTGTTGCATTCTTGATAAAGCCATAACTTGAAAAGTAGCCTAGCACAATTATTGCTGTCTTGTTCATCACAGTATATCTAGACCAAGGTTTCCCAAACTTTAGGTCTCCAACTGTTGCTGGACTACAATTCCCATCATCCCTGACCACCGTTAGGTAGAGATGATGGATTGGTAGTCCAACAACAGCTGGAGTCCTAAGTTAGGAAAACCCTGATCTAGACATTTTAGCTCGAAACCATCCTAACCCAGGCATTGCAATGAAGATGCAGGCATAACGCTTTCAGCATCTGATTAAGTATGCAGCACAGCATAGCCAATTATGCAATTGCCTAGAAATAAAAATGGCTCTAAAATAAAATAATTTTGGCTTGTTATGCAATCTCTGCTTCCCACTGTTGTTTTACCTGGTCAATAAAGGCACTTCATGTCCCAAGATGTTATTTGAGATGCAGTTTGCAGAAAATAAGAGACCTTGTTTACTTTCTTCATTGAAAGCTGTATATTTTATCTTCCTGTTGAGTCTGGCATGTACCATTCTCCCCACAAAAAGTAATTAATAAAATGACTGCTATCATCTCGGTAGGGAGGGAGTGTTGAGTGAAAGACATACCCTGAGAACCACAAGACATGGACATTTGTTTCTGTGGAAACCAGTCATGATAAAGGCAGAAGAATGCAAGTATTCAGTTCATTATTTCACTGAGCAAACCACAGCCAAGCCAGTCAAGCTAGGGACATATGCAAATAGATGCTGGTCATGCCACATGGGAGGGAGGGAGGTAGAGGGGGAAGATTCATTTCAGATTTGGGGGCATGTGAAACTACAATCGACCCAGACCTTGAGATCACCATATCTGAGGACCTTCTTCGCTTGCCAACTCCATGAGAGGTCCAGAGGATGGCAACACAAGAATGAGCCTTTTCTGTGGTGGCTCCCTGCTTGTGGGATGTTCTCCCCTGGGAAGCCTACCTGGCACCTTCATTACATATCTCTAGGTGCCAGGCAAAAATATTATTCTACTCCCAGGGCTTTGGTTAATTAAACAACATATGGCCTTTTAAACAGTGTGTGTGTTATTGTTTTTACTTGTTATGCTTGTCTTTTTATATTTTAAACTGCCTTGTGATCTTCGGATGAAGGGCAGTGTAAAAATGTAATAAACAATTATAATAATTATATTGATAATATCTGATTTGGAACAATTCATTGAAGGACAAAAACCAGGTTACTTCATAATCTGGTTGTTTTGAATTTTTAAATGGATAGCTATTTGATTTGTCTTCATTCTGTTCCATGTTTTTCAATAGCAAAGGCATTTCCCCCTGTGAAAAATGTCCATGAAAACGTACTAAAGGTAAAGGGACCCCTGACCATTAGGTCCAGTCGTGACCGCTCTGGGGTTGTGCGCTCATCTCACATTATTGGCCGAGGGAGCCGGCGTACAGCTTCCAGGTCATGTGGCCAGCATGACAAAGCTGCTTCTGGTGAACCAGAGCAGCACACGGAAACGCTGATTACCTTCCCGCTGTAGCAGTACCTATTTATTTACTTGCACTTTTACATGCTTTCGAACTGCTAGGTTGGCAGGAGCTGGGACCGAGCAACAGGAGCTCACCCCGCCACAGGGATTCGAACCTCCGACCTTCTGATCAGCAAGCCCTAGGCTCTGTGGTTTAACCCACAGCGCCACCTGTATCCTATGAAAGGGTACTAGACCGCTCTAAATCAGACTTTTGGATAAGTATGCTTTCCATCAATAGTTTTCGCTTAAGTGGCTGGACTCGCTGTTTTGTTTAAGTAAGCTGCCTGTGGAAAATGGGAACAGTTTTGATTATTTATAATTTCTGTAGCACTTTTCATTACTGAGGCTCCAACACCTAGCCCCTTACACCTTTCTGAAGTAGACTAGTTAGATACCACAAGGTACTCCTACATTAAAAACATGACAAAAACATGACAGAAATAGAAAATCAAACAGGAGGCTTGTTGTTTCATTCCACTCCTTCTTCTGGGAACTATAAAGACACTGATTGCATTTTGCTTGGTGCTGGAATTTCCTAGCATCACTGTTAAATGAATTAGATCTCTTTCCTAGTAATGGAAAACCCAAAGCCATTAGCAAACAGGCCTAATAGCAAATTTTCCTGTAACTTCACCCAGAGACTGCAAAGGCACTTTGTTGTTGGTGAAGGATGTCACATTAAAATAAAATAAAAAATATTGTATTACATTAGTAAGTGCAGTTTTAAAACAGTTTCTCAAAGTGGGATTGCCAAATGAACAATAGGAATCTATTATGTTTGAACAGGAGATCAGCATCCTTTTAGCTAACCAGAGCTGGTTGGGGGATGAAAAACAGGTAAAATTGAGATTCTCACTTCAGGGCAACGGAATGAAATAGCTGGACATCCTACCTGCTTCTGAGAAACAAACAAATCTTACTGTAGGAGGCAATTTCAGTATGAACAGGGCATGGGCTGCTGTAATTTAGAAAACTGTCCATTTCTAAAGTAGGCTGACCATTTATGTATCACCTGAAAAAGAGGAAACAACACATCCTCCCAAAAGACTGCACCAATTTACATGGTATTTGCATATGCTAATACTGTATATATATGTATAGATGCAAATTAAGAAGTACGGACCATAATTTAAACAGAAATGCAGAAGATCTCACCATAATAGAGAAGGCTGTGACCAGGTGAATTGTGTGGCTGCTCAGTCTGCTGTTCAGGTAGTACCCTAGCTGTTGATGGACCACCCTTTGTGGAGTGCATGGCCACCACATTCTAAACTAGTCCCTATAACGTGCTTCCAGAACATCTTTAAATATGCATGCTAGAGATTTCTTGAATTGTCCTTATGAAGCCGAGATAGCTGACAGTCCCATAAAGAACTTAGCCATATGCATGTCCAGTGAGATTGCACAAATCCTTGCAGTGGGCAACTTCCTCTGTATGTTTCTCCCATTAAAGATCCCCAAGTGCATTTTTGTTGATGTTGATTCCCACCCCAAACGAGGAAAACCTGCCTGTCTGCTTGTGTTGAATTATTACATCCTTTTACCACCAGGAGGTGCATCTTGTCTTTCAAAATAGATACAGTGATATGATTTTACTCCTTGCGATCCTCATCCTGCCTCCTCGGTTTAGGCTGCAAAAGGTTGACATTCTCTCCCACCAAGCAGCCTAACTTATTTCCTCTATCTTCTTTTGGTAGAGCTTTTTTTTCATCAAGGTTATAGAATTGTTTAGACTCCCCCCCCCCCGGAGTTCTGGTATAGTGTACATCCGTTGCATCCTGGTAATGAAACATTAGAAGGTGACAATGTGCCAAATTATGGGCAATTCACCCATCCAATGCATTGGGGGAAATAAAAAACGAAAGAAAGAAAGTCATCAAGAGATTGGTTAGGATCTCAATAGACTCTTGAATAGATTGTTTGCAGATTAAAAGAACGTTTAATAGCCCTATCCTCTTTTACATGTGGCCACCCTAGTAGATAAATAACTTAAATGCTTAAATATGAAATTGGAAACTGGTCACTAGTGCCTAATAATCAGTTTTCAGAGAGGGTATAACCAACATTGTTGCATATTTCTACAGCATGATGTGCTGTGTTTAGTTTCGTGGCAGTGTGGTGTTCTGTCTACTTTAAAGAAAATTTGCTTACCATTGCATTTTGCACATACCTTTGATCCCTGAAAGCTTGCTTATTTCTGAAACTAAAGGCAGTGCTGATTGACGTTTATTCAGCTCCATCGTTCTGTCTTCACAAAAATACGGGCAAACTCGGTCCATAATAAGCTTGCTATTTTTCAAGGCCTCCCACACAATGAACAATTAAAATGATTAATGGATATCGGCTGTACAGTCCACACCACACAGGGAAGACCAGACACGAAACAGCACTGGCAGCACAATAGCCATAGAAATATATCTTCTTGCTTGAAGGATTCTTTTAGCAAGAATCCCAGCACTCAGTTAATACTCTGGTCAGCTGTATATATTGGACCCGACTACTCTTCTTTTGTTTTAGAAGCCTGTCTTTTGGGTCAAAATAGATGAAGTATGTTGAGTATGTGAACTTTATCTTTCAGTGGCTATCAATACTACTTTAATTGGTGTTAGGCTCAACCTTGTGCAAGCTGATGAGGCATTACTGAGTACAATCTCTGCAGGGTATGAGTAAAGGTGACATTTAGCAATAGAGGATTAAGAAACTTATTATAAAATGTATATATGATGGGTGACTTGGGAGTTCTCTCTGCCTTCCATATTTGCCTTTTCCTTTTGCCCCAACTAGACCTTGCTCAAAGGCACTGTTGAATTGTGACATTCTCTACAAATCAATAACTTTAGTTAGCTTCTGCACTTAGTCACAACTCCCACCATCCTTGGTCATCCTGGATCCTGGCAGTGGCTGATAGAAGCAAAACCTCTGGAGATGGGAATGTTGGTTTTGAGGAAAGGCCACAATAAAAGATCCTGATTGGCCCATTCAAATACCAGCTCTACACTCAAGCAGGCACTATTGGGAGAAACCTTTGACCTCAGCAGGAAGTTTCTTCCTAATAATAGAAGCAGCACTTTTGAGGGGCTGGGGAGAGGCGAAGGATTTTAAAACTGATTGTAGATTTTACAGGTACCCCCCTGTGCACATTCCTGAGAACAACTCCCACCTAAGATCATGTCATTTTTAAAAAACATGACATGATTGCTAATCACATCATTAGGTCCTAAGGGAGCTGCTTGAGGAGTGGTTTCCATCATAACTAGGGGAGAGAGGAGGGGAGTTTTAGAGACCGCATATTTCATGCAGAAGGAGAGGGTGCTGTCTTTTTCTTGCATATTTTAATTCCTCACAGCTCTGGAAATCTAATGAGACAAAGAGTCTGTGTAAAACGGCACAATCATCTGTGTATAATACAAATGCTATTCACTTAGATGGACAGTAAATCTGGTATGCAAAAGAACCTTGATAATCTTTCTTCTGATGTTTATGCATTTTATTGCAAAGCTCATTAGGGTTCTTTCCTTTCTACTCTGTTCTTGATAGTCAATAATATGCCATCCAGACCTCCCATGACCTACAGTGATGGGATTTTGTCCCTAGGGACAAAGGGAATGCTACCTCCATTATGGATTCTTTTGATTCTTTACCTTGTGCTTCAACCAAAATTGATATCCAACTGCTCTAAAGAAAGGTCACATTTTGTTAAAACTATTGCTCTGTCCTGTGAAAGAGGGACCATCTTCTCTGTCAGAGACAAATTAAATAAGCATTGGTTGTCAGGTGACAATTGCTGCCCAATTACTTTTGGTTACATTGCCTTGCATTTCACTTTTAGTTTTACACAGCCACCCACCCACCATGCTTTAGAGCAGGGGTCAGCAAACTTTTTCAGCAGGGGGCCGATCCACTGTCCCTCAAAACTTGTGGGGGGGGGCGGACTATATTTTGAAAAAGAAATATGAACGAATTCCTATGCCCCACAAATAACCCAGAGATGCATTTTAAATAAAAGGGACACATTCTACTCATGTAAAAACACCAGGCAGGCCCCACAAATAACCCAGAGATGCATTTTAAATGAAAGGACACATTCTACTCATGTAAAAACATGCTGATTCCTGGACCATGTGCGGGCCAGATTTAGAAGGCGATTGGGCCACATCCGGCCCCCGGGCCTTAGTTTGGGGGACCCTGCTTTAGAAAAAAAGATGTGAAGATCATGACAACTTAGACACCTCACCTTGGAAACTGGAAACTGCTTGCAAATGGCAAAGATCAGCATCTGAACGAGTTACAAAGGGCATTGTCTTTCTTCTCTGCTTTGCCTATCCTGCAGCCTGTTTGTAGGTGGAAAGAAGTGCAAGTTTCTTCCTTCTTGACAGACAGAAGATGGCTGCTACTTTGGAAGATGCAGGTGGCTTTGGAGAAGTTGCCTCGGGGACTGTTCCAGGTAATTAACACATTATCTGAAAAAAATAAAATGGAAATGGAAGTACCAGCCTTGTGTGATTTTTGCAGAAGCAAGCTGGTGTGTAATGAGAACTTCCCTTGGGAGACAATTCCCCGAAGTGTTGAAGTGTGGCAATTCGTTGAAACAGAAAGGAAAAGCTGGGAAAAGCACAATAGCAGGAAAAGGTGGCTCAATTAGGTAAAGGGAGCCAAAAGTTTCACACAGAGTCCAAGTGGTGGAGCCAACAGCCAAGAACCAAGCACTGCCTCATTTGTTTTTATATATGCCAACAACTGGAACGTGGGTTTTTCAGTTATTAAGCACACCCAATGAATGGGAAGAGTCTTTGGCAGTGCTGTTAGAAGGGAAAAGGATGGAGAGGGTCATTATATGTGAGCTGAATATGAGAATAAAGATTTAGGGTAGCCAAATAATAAAGCAGGCCAGACTCCCATGTTTTTTAACAATTGTACGGCTGCTGGTATGGCTTGCATGAAATTCTCTCTTTTACTCAACTATTAATTGTGCAGGATGACTTCCTGTGTGCCTTTAAGACATTGCAGATGGCATTTTTCTGAATACATATAGCTTACACATTTTTACTTTCAGAGCCTCTTCTGTGGCCTGTCTCTTCTTCTTGGTGCTGTCTTCTTTTCCCCCTCCCCTCTGTCCAATACGTGCCTGCCTGCCTCTCTCATTTTTGGTGTGTGTGGAATCAGAAGGTGATGGTGAACTCTCCTTCATTGGAGGTATTTAAATAATTTTATTACTTATACACCACCTATCTGGCTGGGTCACCCCAGCCAATCTGGGCAGCTTCCAACACATATAAAAACATAATAAAATGTCAAACATTAAAAACTTCCCAATACAGGGCTTCCCAATACATCTTCTAAATGTTGTGTAGTTCTTTATCTCCTTCTTTAGCTGTGATTCCTGCATTTCAGGATGTTGGACTAGATGAGCCTCTTCTACACACACATAAACAAACAAACAAACACACAAACACACAAACACACAAACACACAAACACACATCATAATCAAACAGTGCTTAACATACGCTTGCTCTGAATCCAATTTGGTATCCAATAATTTACTAAAATAATATATATGTTATTCTTGTTAACAAAGAGTTATGTATATGGGGGAACAGTTCAGACTTCTGCCGTGATCAATTGTGTTGATATTTCCCGCCATTAATTACCAATATTGCAAGGTTGCAACAATTTTTGCTCCAGTGGCTGATGTCAGCGTATTATCTTCCTATCAACTCTGTGTATACAACAGATGTTAGCTCATCAACCACCGCTTATGGGCATGTAACGATCTCTGAAGTTTCACAGCTGTTTTGGAGATGTAACACAACAGCTTGACCATGACGTCTGCTGTAGGCTACACAACCCCTTTCATTGTTCTACTTAAGAAAGCTGCGTATGGCTTGGAAGTCAGAGAATTGACTATGTACACTATCAGTAAACAACGTGGATTACTGTAAGTACAACATAGATGCCTATCTCACTTTTCCAACCATAAATAGTATGGAAAACTGTGTTTTTTTAAGAAAATAAAATAAAAAAGATACAGTGCAGACCAGACAAACATTAACATGATCAATCATGAACTTTAAAATGAACTAGACAACCAGGTTGGGTGTTTTCCATTAAATGTCAGTAGCTCACAATAACACAGAACATTTTGTTTGACAGAAAGGGTGTGTGGATTATGGGTGCACCATTATGGGTGCTTTGGTAATAAATATTTGTTACATTCCAGCATTATTTATCTTCAGACAGTTTGTGTTGAAATGGCTGAAACACACATAACTAGATAACAATAATGGACAGGCAGAATAGGTTTCCTGCTGAGAAATTTTGTTGTGTTCCAGTGCGTATTTTAAAAGCTAGGGAGTGATCAGTTCTTTTTGATAGAATTTCCAGATTTCCCAACACATTTTGAACATATATGTATTCTGCCAAGGAAACAAGCTTTGCAAAAAAAGGGAGAGGAAAAATAGCCATGTTTCTCCATCCTTAGGTGAAAGAGTAAACACATACTGAATCTATTCATTTTAAAAAATATATATGCATTCTTCCACTTTAACCAATATAACAATGTCTACCTGTCTGCCTGTAAGTCTGTCTTTTTAGAAACACATTAACAGCTTAAAACGCACCAAGGAAACTCCTCACTTCTGCATTTCAAGTTGCATTTGCATGTTGCTGTACACACCGGAGAGGGGCGGGGATGTCTTCACACGATGTGCACTACCTGCTTGGTTCCCCCTGTGCCTGCAACTCCTATTCATGAAGCTGTCATCTTCATGTGCACTCTCATCTGTACATGTGCAATGCCTGTTTCAAATGTATACACCTCAGCTTAACTGGGAGGTAAATGTGGAGCTTATTTTCAGATTGGATGGAAGCTGGTTTAAGGGGAAATGCAGCAAGCAGTAGTATTTCTCAAGAAAATCGGGTCCTCCCTTAAAGAGGGCATGTGTTGCGGTCAGATCTGGCAACCAAACCCCGTGGGTATGATTGGATAGCCACAACACACAATTGGTAGGTCCCTTGATACAGGGTTCAATCAGGCAAATGAAATGCAGGCTAAATGGATCAAGGGACCTATATATGCACATGACCCAGAGCTTCCTCTTTCAGTGCATGCATCAGAACAACCGCCCACCTCTCCCTACTTTTAGGGCTTGTGCGCTTGACCTTGCTATGCCATCGTGTGTTGTCTGTTGTTGGGACAGGGGCATGGCAGGAATTTTCCCCACTTGGCTGATTGGCTGGTGCCATTTGGGTTTCGCCTGCCGTGTAGCAAATCGTCACAACTTGTAAGGTTGCGGATAGGCTCTGGTTCAAGTGATAGGGATGGGGCAACGCTCTCGCCATCCCTATGTGAAGGGTATTCCATTAAAGGAATCCAGGGACTCAATGGTTTGGTCAATGCTGTGAGGGGGTTGTGCCCATGCCTGAGTCCAGGGGGACATCTGGGTGGTGGACATAGCCTGTTCCTGGCTTTCCGCCTATCTGGGTGTTTACCCTAGGCTGACCTATGCTAGTGCCCTGGGTCAGCACTACCTGCAACGGTGCAGGGAGCTAGTCAAACCAGAGCCTATGCAAGGACTCGCTTGCTGTAATCAATAAAGTTGTGGCCTCAATCCTGCCGAAAAGCAAACCAAAATTTGAGTCTTGTCTGAATTTATTTAAGGGGGATGTTTAAAGGTCTTAACACACAACTACAAGATAGATATGGATTAGGCCTAATTCCATGGACACATGTCTTAAAACACCAGTTGTGGGAGCATCTTGGGGGCAGAGAAAATGGTAATGTGTGTACAGCTTTAGTAAAAGAGTTCATTGTTGTAAGTGTAAGAACCTCATAAGCTTGATAACTTCCAGAAACCACTGAAGACCATTGTATTGGATCTTAAGATAAGTGAAGTTCATGGAAGGAAAGTTTCCCATCCCCCAAAGATTCCTGTGACCCCACAAAATGTCTCTCCTGAGAGTCCACTTAAACAATATATGTGTGTGGAGGAATTATAGGAGAGGGGGGAAATTGCCCCAAATTGGGCTTCAGTCCTAAAATGACTTAGAAAAACCTCTTTAATTTCACTTATTTTAGAATTCAAACTGCTGCATTTATTTAGATATGGAATGATGCTTTTTCACAGGAAAATAGAGGGAGAGGCACAGTAAGTCAGCCAGTGCCAGACAGCTCTGCTTGCTGACATTTACCTAAAGCAATATATAGGTAAACACACACAATTCCTTGTGAAATTTGGAGATGAGCTTGTCATCAAATCTCTCTTGCACCTATTGGTTCTACTTTACCATTCTACTGTGTGCTGCGAATCTCCTTTGGGTTGCAGTTATACTTAATAACCTAGAGCTTTAAGATATTGAAATATGTCTACTTTATTTATGGAGGTGGAACAAACAGAGGAGTCTCACTCTTCAGATCACTGTTGAAGATGCTGCTCAGTGATAGGTAGTGGTATCTATTTTAAGCTGTTGTGCTTGATATGCCTCACTCAGTTAATGTCTGGTTTTGATGGAATGACTTTCATTACTTGCAAGCTGTTAATGAGGTTTTTTTGGGGGGGGAGGAACAGTGTTTCCCCTTTGGACACTCCGATATTTTAGGGTTAGCTGGAGACTCCGTATCAGAATTAGGTATAGACGGATCTTTCCATTTTGGTTCTCTCATTTCTGGCCCTGTTCCCCAGTTTAGATTACTGCAACATATCATCATGGTCGGTCCTACCATTGGGCAAAGTGAGGCAATTGCTTCAGGCAAGAGATGCTTCCTCCCGGCGATTTCTACGTGGCTAGAATAAATCCAAAACTCTCTGGATCCAAAGTACTTTGTGGTTGGATGTTTATACGAGATTCATGACTCAATGTGCTCTCCCAACCAGTCCAGACAAGACCATTATGGATAAAGTTCAGGATAGAATTTGGATAGAATCATGGGGTCACGAAGAGTCGGACACGACTAAACGACTAAACAACAACAACAAGAATTTGGAAATCATTAGAAAGCAGTGTTTTCCCATGATCATTTGAACCCATGGGCTGATTGGCTGGAACAAGAAGGGGGGAAAACATTCTCTCTCTCTTTCTCCTTCTAAAGCAAACCTTCCTATATATTTGTGTCTGTATTTCTTGTCAGGAAGCTTTATGGCTGATAGCTATCATTCAGTGAACAAATATTCTGAAACCTGTAATAAAGTCAAGCTGTCGGTGTTTCCTGATCTGGTGTGTAGTGATTGCTTTTCCCCCTGAAACTGTGAAAGAAGGAAAATGAGAAGTAAGTCAGGTTGGACAAAAATGCCAGAGTTTAAATCATCAGCTGATGAGGCTCTCACCATGAGAGAGATGAAATACTGGCTGTAGCATTCACACATTTCTTGGGTTTGGAATGATTGTTGTGACTGTGAACATGAGTGCTAAAGAAATTGTGTGTGTGTGTGTGTGTGTGTGTGTGTGTGTGTGTAGCTGAACAAAGCAGCAATCCTGAAGTCATGTTAGGTCTTGGAAGATAATCATTCTTGGACTGTACAAGGTATATTGAGACTGTCACAGGTTAGCTTATGTTCAATAGGGAAGTGTGTTTACATATGTGACAATATCAACAGTACAGTATCTCTGTAACTAATGGGCTGCTGCCCTAATGTGCTAAAAAGCACACCTGATCATGTGGAAAGGCTTGACATTTTACCTTTATCTAAACTTCCAGTATCAATTTACTCTAATTTAGCAGCTGTCCTAATTTAGCACCCATCTCATTAGCACTTTTGCGACCATCTAAATTTTAGCACCCATACTCCGAAGTGTACAATGCCCCAACAACAGCCCCATTCCCCCTCCCCCTCCAGAGCTTTAATATGCTCTTGGCTTCTATTTACACATCCCTGTTCTGTTTGCTCATATAATTGCTACTAGACTTTATGCTAATGGTTTGAACTTTATCTGTTCACAAACACTGCAGATAATTTCTCTGCTCAGTGAGGTACGGGTTATGATTAATAAAGGGATATTAACTCCTACACAGTTCTCTATCAACTGCTTGGATTATGAGCAGTTTGCCCAAAACATACAACCTCAACAGAAGGAAATCTAAAACTGGTTCCAAAGCACACACTTCTCCTACACAGTTCTTCCCAAAATTGTGCACAGAGACTTAATTTAGCTCATGTTATTCTTTTTATGGAGGGGCGGTTCACACATTAAACATAATGTGACTTGTCATCATTGTATAGCATCAGGATTTTATTTATGACTTGCCATTGGATATATGCATTTCACCGTAGAAAGGCATTGCATTTGAGGTGAGGTGATGAAAATTCACTCTGTGATCTTTGACCCGTGGTTGCTCATCATTCTCAAGTGCAAGCCTTCATCTGATGACACATGTGGGAAGCAGTCTGAAGTCTCTTTGGTTTCTTCCTCATATGCTGCGTGGGGCCTGGACAGATGGCACCACTGCGTACCCCACTTCACAACAGCAAACAGCAGGCAGCATAGATGACGTGCCACCAGAATTTGGAGTTGCACACTCAAGTGGCTTATCTGATTACTAAAATTTGTTTTAAAAATGTGAAATGCAGAGTAGTTTTCCAATGCACACGGACTGTGAATTGCATCAGCCTCATTTCCCCCATCCTAGAGTATTGGAGGCAAAGTGTTGGATCTTCCTGCTGATTTTGATGGGATTTGTGGGTTGGCTATCAAAACTTCCAACCTCAATACTTGGTCATTGTAGATTGACCAATGTCCCCTGCAGGCATTTTAAATGTAGGTTAACACATGGTGGTGGTGGTGGTGGGGGGGTATGTGGCAGTGGGGACAAGCATGCTACCCCAACCTCCCATCACCATCCTGGTTACCCTCCATGACTTGGAGGGCAAATGTCTGTAGTGGGGAAGCCTTTGGTACTTATACTGTGTTTTAGAAACCCAATTTTCCAGGAGGCTTCAGGTTGTCACCTTCCAACTTGTGGATGGTGACCAGGAGAGCACTGTGGGCAGGGGATTGAAGCCACTGTGCTGATCCCTGATGCTCTCAGCTTGCTTCTCTACTGAACTTGCATTTAGAACACATGGAGAAGGCTCATTCTGCCTTCCACAAGTATCACTACTGACCCCACTCACTGTCTCTGCATTTTTTTTAATTCTTAAACTCAAAAGACAAAGAAAACCTGCCTCTCCAGATGAAGCTCTCAAGGTGGTTAATCTTATGTTCATGCATATTAGGAGTTTAACTATGTTAATCGTTTGTGAAATCCCTCCTCTCCACAGAACTTGAAAAGCCCATAGTTATGCTGCAGCATGCATTGATTCTCTGACACACACAATGAATGTGAAAGTCCATCACTAATGTTAATGAAAGGCACATATTAGATCAGGTCTGAACAAGGGCTCTAGCAAACCACATGCAGCCCACTGGCTTTTCACAGGCAAAGCATTACTTAAATGGTGTTTGATGGGAAGACCAGGAGGCTAAAACCAAGAGTGATGATTTGCCAAATGCTTTGTACAATCTGTCCCAATCTGTGCCCTCCAGCTGTTGTTGGACTACAACTCCCATCATCTCTGACCATATGGCGTATTGGCTGAGGCTGATCCCAACAAAATCTGGAGAGGGGAGACTTATCTACCGCAACATCATAAGAGATGAGTGCTACTCATGACTTAGAAATTGTGCAGGCCCATCTTGTACTTTTGCTACAATGTATGTTCAGGTTTATCAAATGGTGATGACAACAATTCATTTCCAAGATGAAAGAAACATGTTCTGCTCAAGAACCTTGCAGGTGCTGCAGTGCACATCTTGGTGGCAGATCATTCATTTGGTCCAATGGGGGAGGTCGATCCTTACCTGCAAAGGGAGGTATACACTGCGCTGCCCCTCTGTTGATGTGAAATGGGGAGACTATGCGGGTGGCAAAAGAACCCTCATGAAGATGATGGTGCTGTTGTGTCTGGAAGGGCTACTGAGTTGAGTCATTAAGTGGAAGAAGGGTCGGAGACCACATTAGATTTGCAATGGCAAGGCTGCCAGTAATGACAACTGATCCCCCTTTCTGCCATAACACAATGGATTGAGAAAACCACTTGGTTTGCTTCCAGGTCTGCAGCGAACATTGCATGGGAAGTATGCATGCTCAGTCACACAACACTCATTCATGTGATGAGAACATCAAAATGTTACCAGAAGGAGAGAGGCTTAAGGGGTTGGCATTTTGAGCAGCACCTCTAGAGGCAAGTATAATGTGCGTTCTGGCCTTTAGACTTCACCTATTTGAGAAAATACACAACTGCTCCTGTCCTGACATTTTCCAGTCCGTTCCTAATCAGATAAAAGTTCATTCACATCCATACCGTACTGCTTTAGGTCTGCCTTCATTTGCACACACAGATTTCATATAGCTGACATTTTTATAGTACTTACGTAGCTGGAGTTAAAAGAAACCTTCTTGCCTTCTGTGTCTGTTGTCCACCTCTCCCTCTACCCTTTAATGCAAGAAGGGTCTTAAATGCCTGCTAATGTTTTCCACTTACAGTATACACATTTGTTTTGATTGCCCATACCATCATTTGAACTTTAATGCTTAGTTTTACTTGCTTATTCTGCCTCATTGGTTGACTGCTTTATATTGCTGTTTTTACAAAATTGTAAATTCAAATGCTGTAAGCCACCCTGACTGGTGCTTTTGTACCAGGAGGGAGGGATAAGAACACTTTAATAAAAAATAATTCAAACATTCCTTACACCAGGAGCATCTGAGCCTGCAGCTATTTCCAACAGACTGCTTCTCCTTAGGTGGTGTTCATCTGCCAGAACCTTCTCACTTCTCCTGACCCCGGGGTGGGGGGTGGGGAATCAGATTGCACAGACTGTCCCTGATGACTCTTGTTGAATGTGGTCAGCAGCTATTTTGGTCCTTGCAGAATTTTGCCATAAAGTGCATTCTGTCTGCGTGCAAGGGGGATTTTTGCTAGCGATTTTGTCTTTGGGCATCAATTTGTCTTGATGCAGTGCCCTTGAGAGAGGAATCTCAGACATTGCTCATTTTGACAGATGCCATGCTTGACTCTGGACTAAATCTGTGCCAGGGCTCACCTCTGGTATTAATTGTCCATTCCAGGGCTCAGACCTAGAATGGATTGCGGCTGGTGCAGAGTGCTTTTACTTTAGTCCTGAGTACCTACACGGATGCCTTATACACCAAGGCTTATAGGGAAAGTCTTCCCGATCCAGGCCCTCAATGTCTCCACTTCACATCCTCACCGAGTGTTTCTGCCTGTCTTGAATGTCTCCTTGAATTCTGATAATGCCCTTTGTGTGCCTGGATGAAGAATCGAGAGATGTGCTTGCGTGTTTCCTACAGGCATCTGGTTGGCCACTGGGAGAACAGGATGCTGGACTAGATGGGACATTGGCCTGATCCAGCAGGCTCTTCTTATGTTCTTTCGGAGTGTGTGGAATGTAGCATATTATGCAAAAGTAAGAGCTGCATCCATTGCTCCACCCACTTTTCTCTCCATAGCTGTCAAGTTCTCCCTTTTTAAAAGGGAAATTCCCTTATGCTGAATAGGCTTCCTCACGAGAAAAGGGAAAACTTGACAGCTATGTTTCTCTCTGGCCATGCCCACTTTGCCTCTGGAAATGTTCACCAAGGCTTCCTAGAAGCTTGCCCCAAAGTGAATGTGGACCTCTGGCTGAAAAACGTCCCCCTCACTCCTGGTGTAAGGGGTCCAGTGGGTGATTCCTTCCCTGCAGACATTTTTGAGCTCTGGCACTCCCCTCCCCCACCTCCTCTAGGAATTAATCACTGACTTGCCTTCAAAGAGAACTTTATGTCTGTGTCGCATTAAATCTGGGGGGCTTTCCTAATTGCTTCAATTGATCTATATAACAATTTAATGGGCTTGCCACAGTTCATCTAAGGATAACAACAGAGGCGTGAGCTTGGGAAGTAGACTATTAGACCAGATTTCCCAAGTCTGAGCAGGCGCTCAGCATTCAGATTTGTCAAATCCAGAACTGTTGCTTGACACTCTTGCATGTCTGGAATCAAGCCCGCTGTCCCTTTCTGTCCCTTTTTCCAAGTAATTTTTTTTTTTTGGAAGCAAGAGTGGGCAGCTTGTTCAGCCTGTATGGATTGCCATGGCAACAGTATGTGCTTGAGGTCTGCAGTGCATTTGCATATTTATTTACAAACTGTAGGCACAATTTGCATGCAATCTTCACAAAGAAGGTGTACGCCACTTGACAGTGTCTGTTGAATGTGTCATTTTTATCCATTTGAGCAATGACAGTGGCAGGTCTTGGAATATTTTCGTAGCCTGAATGTGCTTAGCTTATTCTCCTTCGGGGCAAGAAAAAGGCCCCCCTCCCCCACCAAAAAGTATATATTGCCTGAGGAACGTTTATATGGGTTTTACTGCACTAATGTGATGTTTTTAAGGAATCAAAAGTCTGTCTGGTAGAAAGTTTGGGCCAGTGATTGGGCAGAAAAAAGATTGTGCAGTTGTCTCAGCTTACTGACCCTTATCCGTCTATGGCATTTTTCATGACACTGCCATGGGCTTGTACAATTATGGTTGAGTTGACACCAAACTGTACTTTGAACCTCTGTGCCTCACATGGAATAAGAAGTTGGGAACACCACTCAAAAATGTCGCCGTCAGCAGCTCTTGAAAAAGTGGTTGAAATGCCACAGGTGTGATATTGTTTATTTAGAGAACCCACTGCACTCTACATGAGGCTGCTCTGGAAGATAACTTGGAAACTTCAGTTGGTCCAAAATGCAACTCCATCCTTGGGTTCCTTTCAGATCTCATGTAACCCCTGGTTTAAAGCAGCTGCACTCATTGCCACTTCATTTTTGGGCCCAATTCAAGATGCTCACCTTAGTGTTTAAAGCCCTAAATGACTCAGGCGCCAAATACCTGATAGACCAGCTCCTTTCCTACAAACCTTCTACAGGCTATAAATGGCTACTAACCACAAAGGCTATGCTCAGCCTTCACGGTCAGGCATTTCCCCTCTGCATACCAGTTGTTGGGAATCAGAAGTTGGAAAGGGCTGTTGCACTCAAATCCTGCCTCCCAATTTCCCATAGGCACCTGGTTGGCTATGGTGAAAACAGGAGGCTGTACTTTATGGACATTTGACCTGATCCAGCATTTATTATGTTCCCAATTGCCTATTTCTCCATTTTGTTGTTATATTTGTGTTGCTTTGAGAAGTTAGACGGGCAATTCTGGTTTTTATTGTGGCTTAGTTTTTGGCCCATTTCGCAATGCTAAAGCTAAACCCAATGCGTTTTTATTTTATTTTTTAAAATCCCAAGTCTGGTTATACAGACACAAGAGAATCTTGGTACTTGACGCCCCCCTCCCTCCCTTCCAGAAGCTTTTTAAAAGCCACTTTACTTTTAAATAAATAAGAATGAAATCAGATAATTCAACATTCTAAAATGCACACAACCTAAAGTTTAAACTGTCCTTTCATCTAAGATTAAATATGAGAAGGCAATTCTGGAATGCTTTTTATTTCTCCTGGGTGTAAAAACAATTTACAAGGAAGGCATTGCCCCATGCTCCTTTAGCAAATCCATTAAAACAAGACACATTTTAATTTTCTGCTATTCTGCAGGGGAGATAACCTTGCTAAGGGGGATAAGCTGTACTCGTGCTCACCTCTTTAATAACATCAGGAAGATGTTATTTAGTATTTCAGTACTAAATACTGATAAGAATTGGCAGAGCAATCCTATGCATGGGGGGGGGGTAGGGTGGAGGCAGATCCATGGTATTGGTTAGCTTGGTGTGGTCAGAGCAGTAGACGGTGCTCTGTCCTATTATTTTATTATTGTCCTATTATTTTATTATTTTTAAATGTCTTCCCTTCTCATTGAGCATAATGGAAGGGAATTAACTATGTCAGCTCTAGAGCTGCCATCCCCCTTTGGGGACATATTGTATGTGGGGGGAATGGGGGCATAGGAACCTGCAAATCCAAGCCCATCCCTGACACCCCTCAAATGTCCCAGTTCAGGTGCTACAGAAAGCGCTGCAGACAGGAACAGTGCCACATCTCTGCCTGCAGAGTTTTCTGTGGGTGTGTCCCAGGGCCCTCTGGGGAAGGGGCATTTGGTGTACTTCTGCTGCATCCTATGACCCCTTAGCTGGCCTTTTCATGGGGGAAGAGAGCTCAGAACTGCCCCCTTAAGAAGCTAAATATTGACAAGATGCTGGTGGTAGTGGGCGGAAGGGAATAACTCTGCTTATTTTTGTTCCATCCAAACATGCACACAGAGAGGAAGCAACATGAGAACTGCAACACTCAAGCCGTACAGTGGTTGAGCACATCCACTAACAGGAGCATTAATGAAGTTGGCATAGACATGAGAGGCAGGAGTGGATTTGCATTGCTGATCACTAATAATGCCATGGAGATCATCCACTAGGGTCCTGATCCAACTAAATATGTGTAGAGTTCTACAAAATAAATTGAAATTCCACCATCAGTTGTTTGGTAGGGGGTGGGAGGCAAAACCCCCAGTTCCTTCTCTTTCTACCAAAGAGCTGGGTTCAGTTTATTTGACCACCCCATCTGTTGCATTCTGATTCCCCCCACCCTGCTGTAAATATCCACACAGAAGTCTGTTCTTGTGCATCTGTGACCCCTACCTGGATCAGGAATCAGGTATTCAGCCTTGGTCCTGTACACCTGAAGGAGTGTCTCCACCCCCATCACCCAAACCGGACACTGAGGTCCAGCGCTGAGGGCCTTCTGGCTGTTCCCTCGCTGCGAGAAGTGAGGTTATAGGGAACCAGGCAGAGGGCCTTCTCGGTAGTGTTGCCTGCCCTGTGGAACACCCTCCCATCAGATGTGAAGGCAATAAGCAACTATTTTACTTTTAAAAGACAACTGAAGGCGGCCCTGTTTAGGGAAGTTTTTAATGTTTGATGCTGTATTGGTTTTAATATTTGGTTGGAAGCCGCCCAGAGTGGCTGGGGAAACCCAGCCAGATGGGCGGGGTATAAATAATAAATTATGATTATATTACCGGTATTATTATAATCAAAAAAATGCAAAGGTTGTGCTAGCTCAACTTTCCCCAACCTGTTACCCTCCAAATGGTTTGGAATATAATGCTAATAGTATAATTGTGTAGTCCAAACATATTGAGGCCATGAGGTTGAAGAAAGCTTTGCTAGCTGGTATGGTGAAATGTTATTTTCTCAGTGGCAAGGTGTTGGTTCAAAGTGTGTGAATGAGACTTGGGGGCCCTTATGCTCTCTCCTCCCTCCTCCCTGTTTTCATTTGTGGCAAATCATATTTTACTGTTTTGTCTAAACTGTCAAAACATGCTTCACATGCACCTTGCAAACTAGAATCAGAAGCCAGGATTAACCATGAATGAAAGCTTGGTTTGCACAGGGGACATTTCCAGGAGGTGGTGAGAAGGGTTAAGTGGCTCCTACTGGTATTTTGAAAGGTGCCTGATTTTTAATTTTCAAAGAACTTACCAGTTCAGGTGAAGAAAACATCAGTTGTTGTTTGGGGCCAATCACAAGCAGCAGGCCAACTATACTGTAGAATTCTGCATCAGCTGGGACTTTAAGGACAGACTCAAAGTACAATTACCTCCAACCAGGAGGTAATCAAATGGTCATCAAGGGCCAATCATGTCGAAAGCTTCCAAGAAGTCTAAAACACCACTTCTCCAATCCTTCTCTAGATACAGATATTTGACCATGGTCACCATCTCCAGCAGCATGCTAGAGCCCACCAGCATCCATTGCAGTACAAACGAGGAGACCGCCAGTCATAGCTGCCAAGTTATCCCTTTTTTAAAGGGAAATTCCTTTATGCTGAATAGGCTTCCTCGCGAGAAAAGGGAAAACTTGGCAGCTATGCCGCCAGTTGGTTAACCAGTAGCTGTCAACCAACTATGATTTGGAGGCATTTGAAAGGAAAGAAAATCTTCTCATGCATGAGAGGCAGAGGATGGATTATGTGGCCTGAAGGTCCAACCAATCTTGTGCATAATTGTCACCACACCAAACATAATCCACCTCAGAATATTGTTGAAACATTAGGAATATAACATCAGAACCTACAGGGAACATGTCTGCATCGTCTACTACATATGAAAAACAACTCATTTACTGTATGAAGAAGTCTCCCATATAGCTGGCAATTATCTAGAGCAATTAAATCAAGAAAAACTGATGGATTAATGTTGTGACCACAACTGAGAGTGCCATACTTAAATGGAAAACATTCATCATACTTCAATGCAACCCCCGATTTAAATTTATTCAGTGCAAGCAACAACCCTTAGTATGTTCAAAGAGAGAGCAGGGGGCAATAAACATGTAGGGAAAACAAGCATGTCCTTGTCTGGAATAGATCAGTTCAGAGGAGAAACAGAAGTATATAAATAATTCGGCTGATTCCCATGCAGCACAGTAGTGTCTCTCTGCAAGATGCTGTCTGCAGCAAAATGAAAGCTATGGCCCAGGGCAGGCCACGTGCAGTTCGTTAGACTGTTTCTATTAATGGATGCAGGGATGGTGATCCATTGGTCTTATGTCATTAGGAGGATGACCATGTGACCAACTGATGGGCAGCTGTGAGTGAAAAGATCTGAGACTCAGAAGGCAGCAGTCATCCTGGGAAAGAGGGTCTGGTTCAACAAGAACGGCAAGAGGGACCCGTCAATAATTAAAGGAAGAGAGAAGAACCCATGTTGCTTAGACTCTGTAATAGAAGAGGTGGTGGATCTGAGACTCCTGGGGCTTCCTGGGGAATTCTGTAGGGACAATTTATGCCGGTTCAAGGGTAATGATTGAGGCAGTTTTATATGGCACAATGCACTGAAGCCTGCTGGGGTTCGAAGTAAGTGTTTCTTGAAACTTAACAGTAGCCTACAGCCAGCATATGCCTTCTCTGATTTGAATGTTTGGAGATGTCAGCTTTAATTTATACTATGGGACCGTACTGCAAAAAAGGGATACTCTACTTTGAGAACAAAGTGCCTCTTTCCTAGGCAGAAAAATGCCAGTGGAGAAATAAGGTGATTGGTAGACAAGTTCGACTAATTTTGCAAAACACACACAAAGTTTTACTTCCCCCATCATGTATGGATTGCCCAACTTAAGTTTATAATATATATAAACTTAAGTTTATTACACACACACATACAGGAAGTATAGAAAGTTTATTTACTTAATTAATTCCATCTATGACTCGCTTCCCACAAAACATCTCAAAAATGATTTCATAAGAAAAAAACAATTATGCAGTTTCATATAAAACAATAATAACATTTTTTTAAAAAATAAATAATATACTTTTGTCATGAGTCTTGCCACATTGTTGGGATCATTGGCAATCCTAGATGGAGGAGGAAGAAACTGGGGAGGGGGGCTCTGAACTGTGGGAAACCTGCGCTTGAGGAGGAGGGAATCCCCCCTTTCTGCCCTTTAGTCACTTTGGAAGGGGAAACAAGGATGCTGACTCCCCTCTGACCCTCCTGTGAAGTGGATTAGAGGGACTTGTGCCCATTGGGAACGACAGGACAGAAAGTAGGAAGGCCAATGGTGGGGTATGTCTGTCATTTTCACACCATTTTTTGTATTTGATAGGGTGGCTGTTCAGCCTGCCTAGCAGCAGCAGCAGTATCTCATATATCCATATCTCATATATCCATATCTCATCCAGGGCCAGCCCGCCCATGAGGCTGACTGAAGCAGCTGCCTCGGGTGGTGAAATCCTGTGTACCAATCTTGCTAGAAGCTGCCACATGACCCCAATAACTGAGGCTTTGGTGTTGGGGATTGGGGACAGCAGCTTCTAGTTTGGCCTCAGGTGGCAAAACGGGGTGGGCCTCCCCTGATGGGGACTCCCGAAAAATGTGGAAAGGGCATGTGGGCAGGCCTCTCGGGGGAGGAGAGATGAAAAACTGTCATTCTATGGACTTCCTTAAGTGAAAATCTTAAGGTCCAAACCTGGTTTTGTGAGTCCCTGATGTCCTATCCTACATGCTTCAGGGAGAGCTCCTCGTCAAGAGAGAGGTTTTTCAGGGACCATAGGTAGCTGCATGGGAGAGCAGGTGGAAACATGGAATGCTTTACCCTCTATAACTGAATTATCTGAATTATGGGTTAACTGAATTATCTTACAACTAAGGATATCTTAACGCCTGAGCACCTTAAAGGTAAAGGTAAAGGGACCCCTGATCATTAGGTCGTCGCGAACGACTCTGGGGTTGCGGCACTCATCTCGCTTTACTGGCTGAGGGAGCAGGCGTACAGCTTCCGGTTCATGTGGCCAGCATGACTAAGCCGCTTCTGGCGAACCAGAGCAGTAGCACCTTAGAGATACGTATCTGAAGAAGTGTGCATGCACACGAAAGCTCATACCAATAACAAACTTAGTTGGTCTCTAAGGTGCTACTGGAAGGAATTTTTATATTTTGTTGCGCTTATGGCAGACCAACACGGCTACCTACCTGAAACTATAACTAATTCTTAGTTTTATCATTTTCATTGCCCTCAAAAATTCAATGATAATGATAAAAAGGCAGATTCTCTCAATCACTGATAACATGTATTAGCACTGACCGAATGCCAATTACTGATACTACATGCAGATGGCAATCTGAGACACCAAGTGTGAAATTATTGACAAAGGTGTTAAAAAACTATTTAATGGTAGAGCAATGGAAAATCAATAAACCTGCACTCAAGCGGTGCCTTAAAAGGATGTTGTAGTCAATATGCCATAATCATCATTCTTACTCCTTGCCCAAAGATGTCATTTCCCCCATTACTTCGTTTGCTGGCTGATGCATGCAGAGCATATTTTTTATAATACCCCACAAAAGATGTTAGTAACAACAAATGTCTCCTCAGCTTTATTCATAGCTGTATAATCACTAGGGATGGAGAAGGAATTCTTCAGTGAATGCTAATTCTGGAGTATAACACTGGATCTGCAGCTCCTGGAACAGAAATGGTTTCACTTCGGAATCTTTGTGGGTTCTGTGATGAGGTGGCCAAGCACACCGGAGTCTCCCCAACAGTGCTGAACAGGTGGCTGAGGGCTGTCTTTTCTTTACTTGCTTGTATTGCTTGTAAATATGCAAGGGAACGTTTCTGTGTCTCCTCTTGTTGCTTCTGATGCCAACCACGCTAAATGCTGCGATGGACTCTGCAAATAGCGTGTTCAAGTTCACAGAGAACTTGGACCGATTCCAGTTGGCTACACCGGAGAGAGAAGACACCCGGCAAGAGAGACTGGGGGCCCCAGAGGCTTAGATCTTCAGCGTGTATGCTAACACCTATGCCCCTCCATATGTTGCTAGGCTACCACTGCCATCATCCCTGAACACTGACCAAGTTGACTGGGGCGGAGGAACATCTGGAGAGTCACAGGTTCCCCACTGCTTTTCTACAAAGTAGTCCAATGTCAGTGGACTGCAGGGCACAAGATGAACAATGAAGTCTTAATAATAGACTTCATTGTGCCTGAGATGCATTTGGAGAAAGCACTGGTTTTGTTTTACCACTTTCCTGTTTATCCTAACCACTGGTTCTCAATGCCTGGAGCATTGTACGGCACCTCCCCTGATGATGCAACAGTACAACTTATAGTATCACATTAGACTGATGGGCCAGGTCACTCATTCATGTTCATCACTTGAGGACTCCATGTCTCATGGAATAACAGTCATTTCAGATAGAGTTTTCATCAAGGATGGGAACCAACCACAAGATTATTTTCAGACCCCAATTTTGCAACTTGAAAAACAGCCCAATTTAGCATGGAACAATTCAGAGGCTGCCCGATTCAGCTTAGGATTCGAAGTCTGCTTCTGCAGAGTGAATACAGCCTGCCTAATTGCAGGCAAATTGATCCAGGGGCTTTTGTGATGGACGCTTCTAAAATGTGACACACATTCTGAAGAAAGTAACCATCTGCCATTTTTTTTATTGGATAGAATTTGATGAACTTGCAGGCAAGACCACTGCTTCTGAGGGCCTGCAAGGGCAGCTGTTAGCATTTTAGGGTGGCAATTACTTAATCTCTCTGGGTGTTTTGTGGCAAGCAGTCTGAAAAATGCAGAGATGAGAGAGGTGCCTTTGGGCAAGAATGCTGCGAAATTACAGACAAATTGGTCCGGCGGCTTTTGTGCTTAGCTCCTTTAAAGTTGGGTCTGAGGTAGGAAGAACTAAAGGATTCATTTGCTTTACTGGTAAAACTATTCCGCCTGATTACAAGGTTGACCTGCCAGTCACAACAAAGTCTTCATCTGTGCCCTCTTCTTGTTTCCTCAAGCTTAGAGACAAGTTTTGCTCTTGCAAAGCTGATCCCACCCCAAAGCATTGGGAACTGGAGAGAGCTGGTAAAATAATTCAGACTAGTCCTGCAGACTAGTCCTGCCATTCTCAATGGAGCTCTTCCCTGCACCCTCACCCCAGTTTGGTGTCCTTCCATCCATTATCTCGGCCTGGTGTTATGGTAATCTTAGAGACATTACTTTTGGTTTCAGCAGATACTTGTCTGCAGTATTTGATGCCTAGATTGTCTTAGTGCAGGAGTCAGCAAATTTTTTCAGCAGGGGGCTGGTCCACTGTCCCTCAGACCTTGTGGGGGGCTGGACTATATTTTGAAGAGAGAAAAAATGAACGAATTCCTATGTCCCACAAATAACCCAGAGATGCATTTTCAATAAAAGCACACATTCTACTCATGTAAAAACAGCAGGCAGGCCCCTCAAATAACCCAGAGATGCATTTTCAATAAAACCACACATTCTACTCATGTAAAAACACTCTGATTCCTGGACCGTCCGCAGGCCAGATTTAGAAAACAATTGGGCCAGATCCGGCCCCCGGGCCTTAGTATGCCTACCCATACCTTAAGGCCACAAACTGCTTCAAAATGTCCTATCTTTGACTCACGCACATCTCAGGCTTCCATGTTGATGTCACCTTCGTTAGAAAGTCACATCATAAGCCAGCCCCACAATTCTAGGTCAAATAAGTTAGAGAACTGCATCTTGGTTTTCAGCAGCCAAGGTTTGCTGCCCTCCACTGTCTGCCACCTGAGGCAACCATCTCACTTTGCATCTTCGCAGGGCCTGGCTGTCCCAAAAGCAAATAGGCAGCCCAAAATAGAGGGTAGTGATTTAGCCAGGACAAGGACCAGAAAACAAAACTTTCCCTAGCAGATTGGGAGAGTTAGAATGTATGGAGCACTACTTCCTTGTTTTTCTCTGTTTTATAACACACAGCTGAACCTCCCCATTTGTTTAGCAGAGTGCCATTTCTGCTTTGGTACTTCATGCTACCCTTTCTTTGCAGAAGCAGCTTTTACTTTAAGTGTCCCAAAAATCCGTTGGCAACACTTTGATTAAAAAACAAATGCAAATATAAATATTAGTTAATGGATTTTTTTAAAAGTCACTTTAGGGAGGATGGTTCAATTGCTTAAAAGAGACTAACAGATTTTTCTTTTCACATAAATACAGGCCTTTTTAATTTATTGTAACTTTCGTGCCTTTTGCTCCGTGCCTTTTGATTAATGGCTTATGAGCCTTGCCAGCGTAGATTTATAAATGCTCTTTCATAGGAATGCTGCTGCTGAAAGGAATATTTAACACTTCCAAATTTTTAAAAAATAGCCATTGCAATTTCGAGAGTAAAGGATTATAAATGAACTTGCTTGGTGTATTTTTTAAAAATGAATTGTTTAATGGGACATAAGCCTTTGTGCTTAATATGAAAACTGTTGCCTATGTTTTTTCAAAGCTGGAATTACATTATTAGAAAACAACATTTCCCCACCCCACTCCCAGATAAAACTCTGGGATAAGAAAAGCCAAATTATGCATTTAGAGTAAATTATGGCTCTAATATATGTGTACATGCAGATGCTGGAATACTGAAACACAACAATGGAGGTTTGCATTATGAATGAAGAGCTGAGTAATTGTAATTAACAGTGCAGTCCAAGGTTTGGTAAAAGTAAGAGCAGTATGCTCCTTTGTGGGCATAGGGTTGCAACCACAGAGCTCTAGGAAAATGCAAGGATTGGTGAAGGTACATGTCACAGGAGATTTTGGCTTCTAGGAGCCCTGTCCAATTGGTTGGTCACCTGTTATTAAGCTTGGTCTCACATTTTCCAAATCTTTACTTGAAGCAACGAGGTTTCAATCTTTTTATTTTAAAAAAAACAACAGTCAATGATGTGGATCTTAGGAAGCCATCTGTGCACCTGGAGTTTATACTGCAGTGAAGATCAAATATGAAATATCCCTAGGATTAAACAAGGCATCTTGTAACTAAGGGCTCCAAAGAAACAACAGAAATCATATTTTGTCAATCATTTGCTTAGAAAAATGATATTCTTTCCAGTCCTTGAACACACATATCAGTGGATGATTTTTCCATAGCACAGCTATTTCCTAAGGTGAAGGAAGCCACAGATCCATTCTATGGAAACAGAATAGCTTTCCTATCCTATTAATGCTGTTCCTGTGCTCTCTAAGGCACTAACAGATCAATCTGCATTTTTTCTTCTTCCTTGTCTGGAAAAGCCCAGAGTCAAATGATAAGGTTCCTTGAAAAAAACCAATGGATCTTTTTGTGAGGATTTCCCACATATCCCCTTGTTATAGTATATTATATATTTCTGTTCAAGGCATAGAAAATCCTTTGATTGAACTCGAGATGACAATTGAATTGGTTTCACCTAAGTGACCTGAGAGTTTCAGTTCCCAGCTGAAAGCATATATCACTTTTTTCCCCTACAGACTGAGGTTGTTCAAATAAAAGCAATCACATATTTTTGTATTGCCTTTACTGATGTTGGTTGCTTTCAAAATGTCAAGTGTTTACCTTGATTTTTTTTAAGCAAACAATAGTAGCAGCAGCAACAGGTAATTCTTTGACCCAAGTTCATAAAGTCCTATACAGTTGGGACACACATTCAACTGGCTTTTCAAAACTGCAGTCTTCTTGTGGGGGTAGAAGTTGTGTTGTACTGCTGCTGTTCTCCAAATAAAACCAAACAGCATTTCATCTACAAAGCTGACCTACAGAATTCTCCAAAAATATCCACTTACTGCAGTTTTGCTCAAGTTCCACTACAACTATCAGCCAATTAGTTTCCTAAGAAGCATAGTTGCAGGGTCACGTCTCTGCTCTGTGTTAGAGATGAGCTGCACATTGTCTCAGCAAATGTGTCTCCTGAAAATTGAACTGGCTGAAAGGATTGGTAGGTAGGAAAGGCAATTCCTCCTCCTCTTTCTCCTGATTCTCCCCTACAACTAACCCCACCCCTGTGGCCATTTCCCTCCAGGTGGGCTTACTTTGGGCTATGAAGCCCAGCTAGGCTAAAAATAATGGAAAAATTGCACAGGGAACATTTCCAGGAGATGGTGAGAAGGGTTAAGTGGCTCCTACTGGTATTTTGAAAGGTACCTGATTTTTAATTTTCAAAGAACTTACCAGTTCAGGTGAAGAAAACATCAGTTGTTGTTTGGGGCCAATCACAAGCAGCAGGCCGACTATACTGTAGAATTCTGCATCAGCTGGGACTTTAAGGACAGACTCAAAGTACAATTACCTCCAACCAGGAGGTAATCAAATGGTCATCAAGGGCCAATCATGTCGAAAGTTTCCAAGAAGTCTAAAACACCACTTCTCCAATCCTTCTCTAGATACAGATATTTGACCATGGTCACCATCTCCACCAGCATGCTAGAGCCCACCAGCATCCATTGCAGTACGAACGAGGAGACCGCCAGTTGGTTAACCAGTAGCATAGGTACAGAACCTATTAATTCAGCTGTGTGCAGACATGCAACTACCAAGTGGTTAGCAGGTTCCAGCAAGGGCCACTGACATCATGGCCTGTGCTGGACACTTCTAGCCACTCAGGAGTTCTCTGTCTGCATGGTGATGAGCTAATAGACCTCATGCCTCTACCACTGTTTCATGTCACTGTTTGGTAAGGGTGCCAGGCCCTCTCCCACCCCAACACTGAGCAGTGGATTCTGGAAGCCTCTGGGGATTTACTTCATGGCCACCAGCATACATTTAGGGTTGCATACAATGGTGTGACACTTCTCTTTCCTTTTCTCTCCCCCTGGTGTCCCTTACCTCTGTTCACTTGGAAGTTAAAAAATTTCATGTTTCTCCCTTGGTTCACGTGCATACAGTACAGCTGAACTAAATACTGCATGCAATTTTGATGAGTCTGAAAGAAGCACTTCATATAGCTTTTTTCCCCCTTTTAATATGACTGTACTCACTTTGCAGTGGCAAGCATAGCGATGTGTGAAAAGATCCAAAAATAGCTAATTGCAACAGATTACTCATTAGACAAATGACAAATGTAGTTCTAAAAATATTTGTCAGAAAGTCAGTTTTGGAAACAAAAAAGAAAAAAGAAAAGAGGCCCTAATGAATAATAAAATCAACAGCATGGAAGAAATTGTCAAGACGGTGCACTTGTCTGATATGGAACTGGTCCAACACTGACCAGATGCTGGGTAGCAGATGGTTCACATTACTCGTACTCCATGTGCCAAACTTGAGGGGATGTGCTTAGCATTTGTATGTGATACTGCTTAATTTGTTGCAGACATTTTATGCTCAAGCAAGTCTTTGTGACAGTGGTATTGGAGAGATCTACCATGTTGATCAGGGGACCCAGGTGGCGCTGTGGTTAAACTGCAGAGCCTAGAGCTTGCTGATCAGAAGGTCGGTGGTTCGAATCCCTGTGACGGGGTGAGCTCCCGTTGCTTGGTCCCAGCTCCTGCCAACCTAGCAGTTCGAAAGCACGTCAAAATGCAAGTAGATAAATAGGAACCGCTACAGCGGGAAGGTAAACGGCGTTTCCATGTGCTGCTCTGGTTTGCCAGAAGCAGCTTTGTCATGCTGGCCACATGAACTGGAAGCTATACGCCGGCTCCCTCAGCCAATAATGCGAGATGAGCGCGCAACCCCAGAGTTGGTCACGACTGGACCTAATGGTCAGGGGTCCCTTTACCTTTTTTACCATGTTGATCAGCTTGGTGTCAGGTTCATAGAATGGAAGACCTTGGGAACAGGTTCTTCTGGGCATATGGAGAGGATACCTGCTTGATCATACACAGAAATACTCCAGGGAAAGTTCAAGACAGCTGTCCTCAAGGAGTATTGCTGAATTCCTTCAAATCTTACTGAGTCTTCTCTTCTTTGTAATACAGTAAATATTTTTTCTTTAGAAATCCATGTAATAAAACAGGAGTTGTCAGTAGCCAGTCCTCCAGACTTTTGGACAACTCCTATCAACCCTGGACAGCATGGCCAATAGTGAGGGATTATGGGAATGGTAGCCCATAACTTTTGGATGGCACCGTGATGGATACCCCTGTCCTATTACATGGATTCCTGAAGTAGAAAGAGGATTTTGCACAGAGCACAAGAGTGGGGTCAGTCAAATTTGAAGGAACCCAATACATCTTGAGGATACAATACTGCTTGTTGGCTACCCCTGCAGCAGAACATTCTTAGCATCCTCATTTACTAACACACATGCATTGGGGAAAATTGGGAAAGGATCATAGGTAGCAGCAGAGCATATTTTTTAATTTTCCGTTTTTGCAGGCACAAGGTTCCAGGTTCAATTCCTGGCATCTCTGATTAAAAAGATCAGGAAGCACGTGATGTGACCTTGCCTGAGACCCTGAATATCTGTCGCCAGTTAGCTGGATAAATAGCATACAAGGCGGTTTCCTATGTTCTTATGTGATGTGTATGTCTGATACCTGTAACTGCTTTGGCTTACGGCTTTGCCTTGCCTTGCCTTTTCAGGCTCTGCTTCTTTAGAATTGGACCATTAGATCCTTGGGCAGGACAGTAGTGAGACTGGAGCTGTGCCAAACACTGGCAGGAGTTTTGGATTGGTCCTGCTGGTGCACCTGTACAACCCTAACTTTGCTGCCCACCCTGCCTTGCCATATCCACATCCAAGCAAGCGACATCAACGATAAGTAGCATCAATGGCCACTAACAGTGATGGATATGGTCTCCACTGCCAGAAACTGCTGGAAACTGTAGGAGGGGAGAGGGCTGCTGCACCTACAGGTAGGTGCTGCTTGTGGGCTTCCCATAGGTAACTGGCTGGTCATTGTGAGAATAGGATGCTGGATTAGATGGGCCACCGGTATCATCCAGGTATCAGCAGGGTTTTTATTATGTTCAGTGCCACTGGTGGTGCCAGGAGAGCACCTCTGGAGCCCCACCTCACATGCCCCTGTTAGGTACTAAGAATCGGCAGGAATCTGTATTAGCAAACACAATGTAGAAGAAATTTGCACAATGCTTCATTATGGTCTCTGCCATTTCCTTACTTTTCCTGGAAAGCATGACTTACAGAGGGGGTGACATCAGTCTCGAAATTGCTCTGTGCCGCACAAAGCCAGCTTTAATGCCATGCTTTCTTTTTTCGATTGCATGCTGCATCCACAAAAGGGTAAATTATATTTACATATTTTTCCTCGGCAATATATGCCACGAAGCTTCTGATATAAATCAAATCCTTTTGCAGCAATACAGACAAGATCAGGTCTAATGCGCTGATATCCATCTTGTATTCCCTCCTGAGCTTGTTGTTCTATAATGTGGAGGCAAAGCCTGATATAGAACCGAGCACTTATTTTGCTCCCTTTGATTTAATCCACTTGCCTTGGGTCTGAGAGAAAGGCATTCATTACAGACAGCCTGACTTCCTTGTTCATCTGCTCTAAGCAGCCTGAAAAGCGCAGAGTGCTCAGATGGGGCCAACTCACATTTTGCCTCAGAGGATTTGTCTGTCTGGTTTTTCCTGGAACTGAGGTTGAAATCGGACAGGAAGACCTCAGAGAAAGGAAACCAAACCTGATGGCAGGGCACCTTATTTTCTTCCCCGCTCTTTTACTCACGCAAATGTTTATGGTGCTTGAAAGAAAAACAGAGACCTGAGAGTTTAACAATTTCATTTGAAGAGCAACAGTATTCTGGTTTGGTTTTGAGTGCGTTAGACTGAAGATGGATATTTATATGTGAAAGTGGCTCCCATTAGAGCAGACTGACATAAAGAGCAAATGCACATTACTTAAAAGCGGGTCTTAAAAATAGCAATAAACTTCATGAATTAGATTTTATCGGGCCAGCTGTGCTTGCTTTTGAAATTCACTGCTAAGCTGAAAAATGCATAACAGTTTGGCTGTGTTGACGCGACAAGTCTTTAAACTAGAACACTCGCAGGCTGGACCTCAGTGAGACTCCCACAACTTCTAAGCATGGTCCGAATGCCTGGATTTGGTCTCTATTGCAGTTCCACAGTTAATCTAGGCAGCACAGTGATTGTGAAAAGATGCTTGGGCCGCACTCACACCCTGATGGCATGCCAGCATTGTGTTATCTTTGTGAGCATTGTAGCTGGCTAATTTCTCAGGAATCATGATCCTGCGGAAGGAAGCAGGGTTTCTGAATGTTGCTTTTAGAAATACTTCATGGTCATTTTTAGCCGCCTCTTTTTTTAAAAAATAAAAAACCCTTTTGTATATTTTATATTGCAATGTGCATTTTTTATATTAGTAAGTCACCTTGAAACTTTTTTTTTTGCAGTCAGTAGCATTCTACCAAATGAAACAAACAAATAATTGATAGAGGACTGGCACCAGTACTGTGAGGCATCTGTCAAGGCCCACTGGCCCTGATTGCCTGTTTTGGGCCATATCACTGCCTGGCAGCAATAATGGCAGACTGCCACTTCATTTGTTATTTATTCGGCCAATTTATACACCCCTTATATTTAAGCAAAACTCTAAGTGGTTTACAACATCGGCTAAAGAATATTTAAAAAGAGCAAATACAAAAACAAAACCAGAGAATTTCTTAAGTAAAAGGTGAAATGTTTATACGATCTGAAGAGAAACCAGAGAATTTCTGTATCTTATAAAACACAACTAACAGCTAAATACCGTGTTTCTCCTAAAATAAGACACGTCTTATATTTATTTTTCTGCCAAAAAAACACAACACGGCTTATTTTCAGGGGATGTCTTTTTTTTTTTAAGCTACTACCCTGGGAGGCTCGGCCCGCCGCTGCCGCAGCCGACGTCGCAGGTTCCCCTGGAATCGCTGCAGCCAAGGCTCCGGCCAACGCAGCTCCTCCATGCCAAGGGGCTCCCGCGGGGCCTACGCTCCCTGCCGCCAAGGTAGCGCGGCCCGGCCTAGGCCTCACCTTGTCCTCCCAGGCGGAACGCTCCGCAGCGCTTTGCCCCACAGCGAGCCCTTCAAGGCGCCGCTGGCCACCAGGTGCTGCTGCGGATGCGACGTCGGCTCCTCCTTCCGCCGGCCGTCGCTCATTGTCCTCTTCCACCGCCGCCTCCCTCCCTCCCCGCCGGGCCGCTGGCTCCCGCTCAAGCCCCGACCCAGCAGCAGCCCGGCGGGGAGGGAGGGAGGCGGTGGCGGCGGAAGAGGACAATGAGCGGCGGCCGGCGGAAGGAGGAGCCGACGTCACATCCGCAGCAGCACCTGGTTGCCAACGGCGGCGCCAGCGGCGCCTTGAAGGGCTCGCTGTGGGGCAAAGCACTGTGGAGCGACTCAGCGAGACCCTGTCTTTGCCGGCTCCCGCTCGAGCCCAGACCCAGCAGCGGCCCGGCAGGGGGGGGAGGGAGGCGGCGGCGGAAGAGGACAATGAGCGGCGGCCGGCGGAAGGAGGAGCCGACGTTGCATCCGCAGCAGCACCTGGTTGTCAACGGTGGCAGCGGCGGCGCCTTGAAGGGCTCGCTGTGGGGCAAAGCGCTGTGGAGTGACTCAGCGAGACCCTGTCTTTGCCGGCTCCCGCTCGAGCCCCAACCCAGCAGCGGCCCGGCCGGGGGGGGGGAGGCGGCGGCGGAAGAGGACAATGAGCGGCGGCCGGCGGAAGGAGGAGCCGACGTTGCATCCGCAGCAGCACCTGGTTGTCAACGGTGGCAGCGGCGGCGCCTTGAAGGGCTCGCTGTGGGGCAAAGCGCTGCGGAGCGACTCAGCGAGACCCAGCGGGACCCGGGAGAGACAATACCCCAACACGTCTTATTTTGGGGGGATGTCTTATATTTTTTTTCCTTTAGAAAATCGTGCCATGGCTTATTTTAGAGGCACGTCTTATTTTAGGAGAAACACGGTAGAGCACCCTCTTTAGTATCAAAAATATACACACCCACTGACCCAACTATATATATATATATACATATACAGTATAGCTGGAGAGAGAGAGAGAGAGAGAGAGAGAGAGAGAGAGAGAGAGAGAGAGAGAGAGAGAGCAGAGCTCTGACATACTGTGTTTCATGAAGGAAAGAGATCAACTTGCCTCGAGTGTCATTTGTGCCACAATCAGTCTTAATTAGATGAGAAGCGATCACTAGGCTGTCTGAAAGGTACCTGAAGTGCACTTAATTGACCCACTTTCTTTCTCTTTGTGGCATCTAGCCAGGAGAAGCATCTTAGCCTTGGCTATTACTGTATATGTTAGCTTTCCCTTCCTCCAGAAAATTGGCTGCAGACAAGTTTGCTTGCCTGTATCCTAAATCAATTATACATGATTGCAGTCCAATCAAAACGGTTTAAAGTACAGTAATTAGTTCTATAAAACAATTAAAAGTGGTGCTTTCTGGAACTTCTGTTTTTGTTTTTGAATGCTGGGTTGTCAGCAACACCCACATTCACAGTATTAGCAGGTGCCTATATGAATAGGCTGCAGAAGATGCAACATAACCCATAGGTCATTTTTAAATGATATTTGGGAGTTGCATTGACCTTTGCCAGGGCTGATCTACTTCTTGAAGCACAGGGCACCCGGATCACTTAAACTGAAGAATGGATGTTTCAAAACCGTCCAAAACTAATTTTGAAACAATAAAGGGTTAAAAATGCTGCTAAAGGTTCACTCAAAATACCAAAGCAGACTGTCCTTGAAGTGCAATTCACCTGGAGTGGGAATAAATTCATCCTGCCTTTCCTCATTTCGCATCTGAGGCATCATTTTTTTTCCTCCACCCTCTTTATCCTCTGAGACTCAACTAGGCCTATGGATGGAGAAGTTATTTTTGTAGCCTGAAGAGCTAAATCTGTCTTGCATTTTTCCTGTTATATGATGTGTGTGTGTGTGTGTGTGTGTGTGTGTGTGTGTGTGTGAAATACTTTTGTTAACTGCAATTCCTTAATTATTGGTTTTAGGAATTAGTCACTTGAAATAGACTTTTGAGCAGATACAAAAATAATGGGGCAGATGGTCTTAAGATAACATATCAACCTTTCACTGTGTCATCACTTTCCCTGACACCCCCCCCCCCGATCTGCTGCACAGACTCCTCATAAAAACTTAGACTGGCTCTTATCTTTTAAATCTTATTTGTGCAGTGCCTTTGGGGTGCTTGACAGGGAAAGTGCTTTATTGACTTTATTGCATTTTGTTATTGCATTGTAAACCACCATAGGCTATGGGGTTACCTAACCCTTACAGCCAAACATGACATGAATAATAGACGGACTTACGATCAGGGTTGTTGTGTTTTCCATGCAAGTGTGTATGTGTGAAAGCAGGGGCATCGGTATAGGTAGCCTATAGAATTAAGACTTCTGAAGGACCTAGTCTTAACAACAAGCAAGCGGACATGTTTCTGGTCCTTATGGATGTGAAGATGGGCTTGAAAAGTTGCCCCAGAGCCAGGGGAAGTTCAAGAGAACTTTCAGTTTGTGGCACTGTGTCCCCTTCCATGAGTCACAGAATCAGAATAAATCACACATATCAGGCTAATTGGTTTAATCTGTGTTGTGTAGGTACTTCAGAGCACCCAACTTTTCCTGGTGCAAAATTTGGGTCACTTGACCACAGTTCTTTTTTGTTTTTTAACTGCAGATTGTACACATTCTTTCCTTAGAGATGTTCAAACTATTTCATAAATTGGTATTGTATGCTAATAGCAAAAGGAACAATGGATATAAACACAGACAGACAGACACAAACATCTTGGAGTGGTACCCCTCATTTGCTCTTTTAAAGTTGCCTTCTGCGGCATGAGATACTGGTTGGCATCTGTCTGTCTTGGGAGACAATGAAGAAGGAGTGTGCCTTTGTGGTGAGAGATATGGGAGGAAAGTTTTGTACCCCTGAGGCATGAGGAAGGACATTTTCAGTTCCATGGGTCTATGGCACACTACTAACCGCCCCCCCCCACTTCAATCTATGCGAATCTTTTTTTGTCTCCTGATGTATGCATGGTCCCTTAAGAGCTTTTTGAGTCATGGCACCTCATCTCTGGAACTCCTGGGAAACCACATGGCTGGAATCCTGCACCCAGAGCCAGTTCTGTGATGAGCCAAAGTGAGTCTGGTGCTTCAACGGCCAAATGCAAGGAGCGGCAGAGACAGAGCAAGCTTGTTTTCTCCTGCTCTGGGGGGTAGGACTTGAACCAATGACTTCATGTTACCAAAAAATAAAGAGAGAGAGAGAGAGAGAGAGATTCTGACTAAACGCCAGGAAGAACTTTCTGACAGTAAGAGCTGTTTGACAGTGGAGCGGTTTCCCTCAGAAAGTTGTGGGCCCCTCCTTCCTTGGAGGATTTTAAGCAGACGGTGGATGGCCATCTGTCATGGATGCTTTAGCTGAGATTCCTGCATTGCAGGGGGTTGGACTAGATGACCCTCAGTGACCCTTCTAACTAGGGTTACCAGACTCAATAGAGGACAGGACTTCTGTGCCTTTAATTGCCCTGCTCTCTTTTGAGTCTGAAAACCTTAAAGAGAAACCAGCAGACCCTTTGCTTGGAAATTAAACAAAGGGTCTGCTGGTTTCTCTTTAAGGTTTCCAGACTCAAAAGAGAGCAAGGCAATTAAAGGCAGAGAAGTCCTGTCCCCTGTTGAGTCTGGGAACCCTACTTCTAACTCTACAATTCTAGGATTCTAGGATTCACATCCTGTCTGCCCATCCTGATTGGTGGCTGCGGCAGCATTTGGTCTGCAGACGAGGAAAGTCAGAGATCAAGCCCATGGGTGGTCTCTTCCTCCTTGCTTGCTTCTGCCCACCCTCTCACTGGGAATGTAGCCAATGGGAAGGCTTCCCAGTGTCTGGGCTTGGTTTGGTGTGCTACAAGAATTCTTGCATGTGCCTGTTTCTGTCCTCCTGATTTTCATGCCATTGTAGGTGCTGAGAGTTGAGCAGAGCAGCGGGACAGCAAAGTGACAGCCAAAACAAACTCCTTCCATAATTAATCCTCACAGAGGAGCTGTGTAAGTGACAGACAACCCCTACCCATAATTAGTCCTCACCAAGAAGCAGAGTGCATTTTTTTAAAAAAACACACAAAAGCCTGGTGTGTCACATCTCCTTCAAAGGGCACTTTGGCAAGAGACACCCCTCCCTCTTAAAAGTGGCAGTGTGTGTGTGTGTGTGTGTGTGTGTGAGAGAGAGAGAGAGAGAGAGAGCTGGTACCCCCCTCCCCAAATTCTATCTTCCTTATTGCAGCAGCTTCTGTTTTCAGTTGTTGTCAGCAAGTCAGCCCCTCCCACAGGTTTTTAGGATGCAGTGGGCTTGAGAGAAGATATGCTAGTCATATCTTTATCTTTCTGGTGATGCAATATTCCCAATGTGATCAATTTATTGAATGACTGGTTTAAAGCTTTATGTGTTTAAGAAACAGTGCAGGGTCACCATGGATAGCCTGACTTATGGGACCGGTTGTATTTAGACTAAATAGCCTGCTAATGTCAACTTTGTAAACATCCTGCAAGCCAGTAAAATGTGCATTAAACGTTTGGTGAGCATGTCACAGTTTGCATTTTGTAATTAGCCTTCTGAATGGTGCTTTTGGTTTTATTTCCAGCTCAGATTTTTGAAAAATCATGGCAACTGACTTCTCTTTAGAGAGAAAGTAACTTGAAACCACTGCTTTGCAAATGCTCTTTTCAAACTAGAACAAAAAATAAATAAAACATCAATTAAATTTAATACTGAATTTTTCAGGCTAAGGCACAATTATTTTGAAAGCTGCCATTCCACTCCCCTTTGTCCTGCTTTTCAATCACTCCACATTTGTCAGAAATAAGAGCACACAGCTGGATCGTTTTCTTAGCTTGATAAGAAAACGATGTATGGAATATGTAAGGTACTTTCTGCTTGCAAAACACAATGGTAAGGAACATAAAATAGTTTTCTTCGGAGAGCATAACTGAAAAGATTGGGAAGCAAATGTAAGAACTAATTTGAATTTAGCTGCCAGCCGATCTTATGCCCCAAAGCAGACAAGTATGCAATCATTGTGCAATTGCAGCTCTTAGTGTTCATTTGGGAATTGTGGATTCTACCAACCTACCACCAGGGATGTGAGTTTAACCTTGATTTAACTAGTACGGCTGCAAGAATTTTATATGCCCAAAGATGGTGAGAAAATGCAGTTCCCACAAAGGAAGAACGGCAAATGAAATTGATGAAGTATGTGGAATCAGCAAGCTTAACAAGTAAAAATAGAGAACAAGAAGGGTTTAAAGAAGATTGGAAACCATTTGTAGATTATTTGAAAAAGTATCATAAAAATGTTAAAATGCTAGTCAGTTTGGAGTAATCTCAGCAGTTAATAATGGTATGGAGGAAAATACAGATATATGATTGATTTGGTTAGAATATGCACCATTAACTGTTTATTCAAAGAAACCATGGAAGGATGGGTGGGAAGTCAACTAATTGTATTCTCTTTTTCTCTTTTGTCTTTACAGTATTTCATTATATTTTTTCTGTCTGTGTTTTGAAAATTTATAAATAATCTTTAAAAAACACTCTTGATTTAACTGACATCCCAAGCAAGAATGTTTGAGATGGCACTAATTCTATAGCAAACATAGTCATATTCCCACTGAAATCAGTGGAGTTTGCCATGTGCTTCAATTTACATGTGCCTGCTCTGATTTTGGTCCAAGATGAAGAAAGTAGCCTCAAAAGGAGATTTATCTGAATTGGGCTACTTCCCCAAATGCCATGGTTGCACTAATCCTGGGTTCACTAACTTGCCTGAACTTTGTTCTGGCACCTCTCAGGTGGTCGCCATTGCCATTGTAAGAGAACAAAGAAGACATTTCTGGTGAGTTCCAGCACCTCTTTTTTTCTAGAAAAATAGCACCGTGCCACACCCATAATAGAAACTCTAAAATGAACTTTATAACATGGATGGAGCTTTCTCTGAAACACTTCTGTCAGCACCAACAGATTGTGAAGGATATCCCTGCTTCGTTGCATCTGCTCTCGTCTGTTTACTCACATAAAGACAACCATGCAGGGGAGAACAGGGAGACACTAGCAAGCTCTTATCCCTCCAGTGCATCACTTTCCCCTTCCTTAAAACCCTCTGTTAAGTTGGAGGGTAATATCCTGGAGAAGGGAGCCTCTCCTACTTGTAGATGCCCCCATGAGTAGAGAAGTTTCCCCATTACAGTGGTACCTCAGGTTACAAACACTTCGGGTTACAGACTCCGCTAACCCGGAAATAGTACCTCAGGTTAAGAACTTTACCTCAGGATGAGAACAGAAATTGTGCGTCGGCGTCGGTGCGGCGTCAGCAGGAGGCCTCATTAGCTAAAGTGGTACCTCAGGTTAAGAACGGTCTCAGGTTAAGAACGGACCTCCAGAACGAATTAAGTTTGTAACCAGAGGTACCACTGTATTCCATAGTTGACCTGTGGAGGCAACGGTGATGGTGGTCTGGCGAAAGGGGCAGGCCTTGTCAGTATAACACCCCCAAGTATTCAACAAGTAAACAGAACACTCAGATAGGGCTATTTTTCAAGAATCCGTTGTGACTTCTTGTCTTCTAGCTATTGCTGTATTGTTGCTGGGAAGTGTCAAAGGTTGAGACACACACATATTCCTTTCCCCCCCTTATTGTGAAATGTATGAGGGTTTAGTATATGGTTTCAGCTTTTTCTTTTCTTTTCTTTTTACTAATGGGAGGTTGTGCTCTCCCAGAAGCATCTGAGATTTCTTGACAGCCTAGTCCACACATGAGTTGTTTAGAAAAACATGTTGACAGGCTGAGTTTCTCTTTTTAACTTCATCATTCAAATGAAAGGAACTAACAACTGAGCATCAGCTTTGGCAAGCAATATTCTCACATTAAAATAAAATTTAAAAATCTCAGTGTTTCCAGGGGACCTGTAGAACACTATCTAATTTTTCTATTTAAAAAGAAAAGTTTGTTCACTTTCCCTTAAGATATATCCACTCAATGACATGATTAAGATTCAGAAACATCTGGTGGCTGTTAATGAAAATCAAATGTATAACCTGCGTTGGCTGGAGTTATTTGAATTTTTCCTCTGCACTTGGAAACTAAGACTTTAATCCTATGGATATCCATTTGGGATTAAGCCTCATTGAATTCAATGTATTTACTACTATTATTACTACTAAGAAGAATAAGATGTATAGTGATGTATGGAAGTGAGGGCTGGACCATAAAGAAGGCTTATCGCCGGAGAATTGATGCTTTTGAATTATGGTACTGGAGGAGACTCTTGAGAGTCCCATGGACTGCAAGAAGATCAATCCTATCCATTCTGAAGGAAATCAGCCCTGAGTGCTCACTGGAAGGACAGATCCTGAAGCTGAGGCTCCAATACTTTGGCCACCTCATGAGAAGATAAGACTCCCTAGAAAAGACCCTGATGTTGGGAAAGATTGAGGGCACTAGGAGAAGGGGACGACAGAGGACAAGATGGTTGGACAGTGTTCTCGAAGCTACAAACATGAGTTTGACCAAACTGCGGGAGGCAGTGCAAGACAGGAGTGCCTGGCGTGCTCTGGTCCATGGGGTCACGAAGAGTCAGACACGACTAAATGACTAAACAACAACAAGAATAAGAATAAGAACAATGATTTTATTATTTGTACCCTGACCATCTGACTGGGTTGCCCCAGCCACTCTGTGCAGCTTCCAACAGATATAAACACATGAGGGAAAATTCATAGGTTGGTGCTGCATATTAATCAGCCCTGCAATGGATGAACTGACAATTAAACTACCAGTTCCACTATTGCAGAAATTAAATATAGCATCATGAAGCGCGTTTCAAGTGATATCAAATAAAGCAATTGCCTTTTTCCCTTTCAGTCTGGCTTCAAAGTTGGTCACCTCTGCATTAAGGCCCTCCAGATGTTTTGGGCTACATTTCCCATCATCCCTGACCACTGGTCCTGTTAGCTAGGGATCATGGGAGTTGAAGGCCAAAACATCTGGAGGGCCACAGTTTGGGGATGCCTGCCCTAATGCATGGGTAGCCAATATCCAGCCCTTCATATGTTCATAGAATCATAGAGTTGGACACAAGGGCCATCCAGTCCAACCCCCTGCCAAGCATTCTTGACATATGCCTGTCAAGCCTCTGCTTAAAGACCTCCAAAGAAGGACTACAACTCCCATCATCCATGTTGTTGGACTACAACTCCCATCATCCATGACTATTGGCCATGCTGGCTGGGAATGATGACTTGTGCTGAGAGGGTGGAGAAGGAAGCATGGCCATATTGCTTCTCCTGGCTTCACAGTGGTGTTCAATCTATCACCTACTATTGTTGTCTTGCAGGGCTATGGCTAATCATTCCCTGGGGGCAGAACAAAGTATGGGTTGCTGATGAACTAACATTCTGTCCCATGGGCATTGGTTTAAAGGGTTCTGAAGTAGTACATTTTTAAAAAATTAACATTGCATTTCAAGAAAATAAGATCCAGAGAGCCAGTCTGGATCAAACCACGTATTTGTTTATGTCAACATCTTGGTTCATTATATTTAAGTAACTAAAATGAGATTACAAATGGATTTGATTCAATTGTCTGATTCAAACTGAAATTAAAGCATTGCTTCTCAGTTTTCATGGAAGTATATGAAATAGTCAAAACAATAATTTTGTTGTAAGACTTGAGCTGAAATCTTAACACAAAGCCGAAAGCTAATATTAGAATGGAGCTAATTTGTTATAATTTGCTCTCTTAAGAAGATGGCAAGCTGTTGCTTAGTAGCTGTTCTTAAGCTCCATTCATTGAAGAATACATTTTGTCACAATGTTTTGTTTTGTATTTTTTTTTTAAAAAAAAACACCTTAGAATTATTTCCTTTACTGAAGCAGATGAAGGAAAGCTTGAAACAAAATACAGTTCGTACAGCACAGGTTTAAAGAATTCGATCAATCAATCTATTTCTACGATCACAGATCAGCCACAGGTTTAAAGCACTGGACTTCAGTACCACAGTTTAACTCTTGTGTCTCAGTCCTCTCTGTGTTTACTTAGACATAAAAGTCCTACTCCAGTGTAAGTGTGCAACAGGGAGAGATCATCTACCCACGGTCAAGATTCACATACCTGTATTTTCATTCTCTAAGCCTCCAATATTTTATTTTTCTTATTTATTAAATTTGTATACCGCCCTTCATCCAAAGATCACAGGGCAGTTCACAACATAACCATGCAAACTGAGAACACAAAATACATAATAAAACAAAAACAAACCAAGAACTCCCCACCCACAAACACATTTAAAAGGCCATAGAATCCTAATCAGCCCAAGGCATGGTTATAGAGAAATGTGTTTTTGCCTGGCACCTAAAGATATGAAATGAAGGCTCCAAGCGAGCCTCCTTGGGGAGAGCTCCTGTTGTCCTGGTTCAAAGGGCACCAGAAAATTAATAGTTAAAAAGAATGAAGCTTCTTGCTAAATAATGGGGCTTTATGCATTCATAATTACAATTTTCAGTGTGTTTTAATTGTTAGCCACTCTGAGAACCCTTCAGGGTTGAAGGGAAAAATAAAAATTGAAGAAGTAAATATGGAAGCAGCACGAAACAATATATGCAGGCACAAACAAAACTTCTGAAGGGTTTTCAGTAGTCTTTCAAAGCTCAGGAAAGGAATGATTCTGACATTTCCGGGGGGGGGGGATGCGTTTTTCCCACTTACATAGTATACCCCAGGTCTACTGATTTCATCTATAGTTTGGGCTGGTTGTATTGCATTTCTGATGGTCTGATTTTATTGCTTTTTTCTTTTAGTTCATGCAAATTTACATTATGCCACACCATCTGGAAGTATTCTGCCAAATTATGATATAGCATGGAGCTTCGAAGAATGAAGTTATAATATAGCGGCAAAGTGAAATATTTGGCTGAAGATTCGGCTGTGTGAGTGTTCTAGGTGTGGGAGATACAGATCCACCCTATTCTTCTCGAGTGTCAATAGTTTTCACTGATTTAACCATTGAATTTTTAATATCATGGTAACGCACTCTAGGACCTTATGATGAAGGGCAGGTAAGAAATTCAACTTATAATAATAGAAATTCCTTGGAATCATTTCCATTCAGTGGATATGAGTTTCACACTTACATTTCAGTTCTGTTTTTCTCAGATTTTTTAAAAAAATAATTATTGTGATGTTGGATTCCCCCATTGGCTATCATTTGAAGATTTTCCTGGTTTAATGAACAAACAAGTTGCATGGAAATGAGTCATTGTACCTGCATACCCAGTAGAGAACAGTTGCCATTCAACTGAGTGAGAGGCCTATTTAGCACATTCGGGCCTCATAAGAACCATCTGCTCAAGAGCGGATAGCAGCACAAAATGATTAAACTTTCAAAACGCCTCTGACATATTAACTCAAAAGGCAGCCCCACTGAGTGGCTTACTCCCAGGTAAGTGTAGCCTTTTGAGGAAGTCCCGAGTTCTAATTGAACATATAATGAAAAACTCATTTACAGTATTCCAAATGCTTGTTTCTATGCATCTTGTGGGACAATTTGATGCCAAATCCAATTCCTGAATGGATAATGGCTGAGGATGTAGGAGCTGTCACCTCACCCTCTTGGCGGTTTTCTATCATCTGACGTGGAATTTGTATTGATATTGTTTTAAATAAAGTTAATCAGTAGAGAAACAGTAAACAAGTTTTCAGAATGGGAAATTCCAAAAATCGAATATCTCTTTCAAACCCTCCCACATTTCCCCGATGAAAATAGGGATGTCCTGAGGAAAAGCGGGACATTCTGGGATCAGATCAGAAAGCGGCATGGCTTCTGTAAATCCAGGACTATCACTGGAAAATAGGGACACTTGGAGGACCGGCCATTTGGCTGTCAAAAATATATATACTGAAGACCTTCCTCAGAATTAAATGACATTCTTGTTTTTAGCGATTTGATCTAAATAAATTCACTGTCCAAACCTCTGTCTTTCCCCAGGCATGTAAGAAAATAAGAACCAAGAGAGGGAAAACCGTGTGGAGTGTGCCAACTGGGAAAGCAGCCAGTTAAGATATTTAGTCACAACAGCTATTGCCTTATGACTAAGCTGTGGCACATTGCTGAACTACAACTCTCATCAGCAACAGGCAGCATGGCCTATGATGATGTGAGTTCAGCAACATCTGGAGGGCCATGTTAGCCACCTATGCTCCAAGGCAATAAAGTTTTCTTGCAAAGCACTTCAGAAGGGTGCACCATATGACATTTACATTTTATACTGTGTTGTTTAGTGCAGGGGTGACTGAACTACATGCCAGTGGAAGTGCCCGTCATAATTTGATGGACTCCAACTCCCATGAACCCCAGCCAGCATGACCAGTAGTTAGGGATGATGGGAGTTGTAGTCCAACAACATCTGGAAGGCCCCGTGCCTGGTTTAGACATGCCATTTCCCTCCACAATGGCATACATTGTGATCTCTCTGAGCTTGTGTGTGTGTGTGTTTCTCATCTTGATTAAAATATTTGTCCATGGTACTCCAGAATGATCCTGCTAACATCGGTGAAAGAATAGGATTAAATACTGAACATTGTATCCTTTAAAAAGTGGTAAACAACTGTGAAGGATCAGATCCTTTAACTAGGTTTCGAAAGGGCCTATAGAATAAACTTGACAATGACTCTAATTACAAATTTTTCATTTATTTTTCTGAGTGCCTTGGCTCATCCCTTTGTCTCTGGAGTAATGTGTTTATAATTCTAATACCTCACAGCTAATCTTTGTTGTTAGGGATTGACAGTGCACGGTAGGTGTTAATGAAGCTGCCTACATGAAGGAGATAGGAAAGGTTAACATACAATCTGTTTGTCTGATGTAACTTCGGCTCTTTACTTCAAGAAACCCACATAATGAGAGTTAGAGAGACTTGCTCATGCAAATCTGCTTTGCCTCCTATTATATTTCAAGTCCCAGGGGCAAGTAATAAACCCATCACAGATAACATTTCAAGTTACTTTTGCAGCTCTAATGAGGCTAATGTAACATTTCTAAACCAAAGTGTCCTCCATTATCTAGATTTGTTATTTGTCATCCTCTTATAGAAAATGAATTTATGTACTAAAGAAGGGAGATATCCTTGTTCTCTAGGTTTATGTTTATGGGTGGTTCTAGGGAGTGGTCAATGCTTCTCTGCGGGAGAGAGTTATGCCCATCACCCTGACAGAGATAACAGACCATCCTAAATAGTTACTACCTGGATTCAGAGGTTTTGGAAGACGAATGAGAGTTGCAAGTATGTCTGCTGGAAGCAAACCATCTAGATCCTTTCCAGTATGGTTTCAGACCTGCTTTTGGAACTAAAACAGTCTTGGTTGCCCTGACTGATTACAGTGGTGCCTCGCTTAACGAATGCCCTGCTTAACAAAATTTCCGCTTAACGAAATGATTTTTCGAGCGGAGGTTGCCTCGCTAGACGAATTCATTTTATGAAAAATTCGTCTAGCGAATCGCGGTTTCCCATAGGAATGCATTGAAATTCCTATGGGCAAAAAATAATAAAAAAATTCAATGCATTCCTATGGGATTCGCTAGGCGAATTTTTCGTTATAAGAAAAGACCTGTGGAACGAATTAAATTCATCTAGTGAGGCACCACTGTACTTTTATCGAGAGACAGAAAGGGGGAATGTAACTCTCTCAGTGGCCTTTGACATCACTGACCATGATGTCCTCTGGGAGTCGCGAATTGGAGGTATTATTCTTTATTTACTTACTTGACTGCATTTGTAGGCCACTTTTTTTCTCTAAGGAGCTGAAGGTGGTATAGATGGTTCTTCCCCTCCTCATGTAAACCCCACAACAGCCCTGCGAGGTAGGTTAGGCTGAGAGGCAGTGACTGGCCCAAGGCCATCCCATGAGCTTCTTGGCTGAGTGGAGATTTGAACCTTGGTCCCCCAGATCCACACTCTAACCACTACACTACTGTGACTCTGTACTAAAGTAGTTCCTCTCTGACCTGTAGGGTTGCTACCAGAAAGTAGCACTAGAAGATTGTTGCTTGGTTCCATGGCTCTTGGTCTGTGGGGTCCCACAGGGTCTATTCTGTCTCCTGTGCTATTTAACATCTATATAAAACCACCCAGAGATGTCAACTGCAGATGTGGTGCACAGTGTCATCAGTATGTTGAAGACAAGCAGCTCTGTCTCTCCATTCCATCAACATCAGGAGAGGCCGTAAAAGTGATGGACAGGTGTCTGGAGGCAGTGACAGACTGAATGGGGGTTAATAAACTGAGGCTGAATCCTGGTAAGATGAAAGTGCTGTGGGTGGTGGTTCTCATGTCAAGGAATTAGGTATATGTCCTGTTCTGGAAGGGGTTATGTGCCCCCCAGCTCTGGTAAGATCAGGTTCATAGGGTTCTGTGGATAGGAGTGTTTATGCCCAGCTTAGAGGGCACTAGTTTGCATAATATTTGTCTGCACAAATCTGCTGTCCCAGTGCTGTTGATGGGCAACTTTAAGGCTCTCCCTTCTTATGGTTCTTTATCTTGAAATTTGGACAATATCAACCCTTTCAAATAGGCTTTCAAACAGAGGACTGCCCTCTGAAAGCCCTTCGCACAGAGGACTGTCCCCCATCAATTAATACACATGCCAACTGCCTTTTCCTCTGGGACAAACACTGCTTTCCTCTCCTTAACCCTTTAGATCCATTAGGGATGAGATATTGAGATTTGCTAAAAGCCATAAATAAAACTCAGTGGCACAAAGGAAAAGCATATATTCCACAACATATTGTACTAATGGATCACAACAGTTTGTCACTTTAGAAAACTACTTCAGTCCGATTCCTTGGCAATGTTTTCTTTATTGCTCTCCACCGTGGAGAGACTTATGGGTTTGTTGCTTTATGTGAGCTGTTTCAGGGATTTAAAAAAAAAAATACCCGCAAGTAGTTCTTCTATGGTTTGTGTAAATAAATCAGGCTCTGCAGAAGCAACCAAGGTCACAATTCAACTTGTTTTATGTGTTGTCTAGGGACACAAGACTCTCAAATTGCTTGCTTTAAAAATGGAGAAAGATGAAAAAGAGCAAACTTGCATTTTGGGGGGGGGGGGAGTTTATTCCTCCTCGTTTCTGATTCAGAATTGGTGTATTAAATTGGAATTGGGATGGGGTAGGATAATTGCCATTTATTTATATATTTTGATTAAAGAACTACACAGAATGTCCCTATGTGAAACACCTACACCCTACCACCTTCTTATTGTTCCACCAGCTGTAAAATTAAATACTATATAATATATGCCATTTCATGAGATGGGTCTACATTTATTTATTTAATTGTTGTTGTTGTTGTTGTTTTAAAAAAACTGCCCTTCATCAATTCAGATTCCAATGTGGTTTACAAATATTCAAATTTCAAATTATATCCAATACAGCCATACCTCGGTTTAAGTATGCCTTGTTTTGAGTATTTTCAGTTTAAGTACTCCGCGGACCCGTCTGGAATGGATCAATCCACTTTCTATTACTTTCAATGGGAAAGTTCGCTTCAGGTTAAGTAATTAGTCCATTTAAGTCCTATCAAAGAAAAATCCAAGCAACCTGGCACATTCCAAAGAATGTGCCAGTGTTTCTGTATCAATCTAATGATTCTGTCAGTATAAGGTGAATACTCCAATGAAGCTTCGTTGGAGTATTCACCATGTACTGACAGAATCATTAACTTAAACAGACTAATTGTCTTAAGAACTTATTAGTGCATACTGACGTCAACAGACCATCTTGCACCCGTATCCCTGGGGATCCTGTGGGACATTTTAGATGTGGCAGGTGTCCCGCTTGCCCTCTGGCCATGCAAACCAAGGTGATTTATAACAAAAAGACCAAATTCAAGTTTGTTATCAACCATTTCAGTACGTGCCAAACAAAAGAGGTGGTATATTTAATTAAATGCCCATGTAATTTATTTTATATAGGGTCAACAATCCGGTCTGTGGACACACATATCAGTGAACACCGACCCCGCATTAGGAATGCGGTTCGGGAAGCACCCCTGGTTGAGCATTTTTTAGCTAACAATCATTCAGACTCGGATTTGCTTTACACCGTATTGTGGATTAACAGGAGGAAGGTGAGCGCTAAACGTGATTATGTAAAATTATTAAGACAAAAAGAATCACAATTTATTTTTATGTTCAAAACGCTTCATCCAGAAGGATTGAACTCTGGGTTAGATTTGAATTGTTTCATCTAATTATATTACTTTCAGGACCTTGAGGTTGCATGTAACTTTAAAATTTCAATAGCCTTGATTAACTAGGGTGTTACCTGTGGTGGAACTGTATATTTCCATTTCCTGCTTCAGGCAGCAGGGGGTTACATATGTGTATGACCCCTGTTCCGCAGATTGTATACAAACACTAAGGTATGTTTTATTTTTGTAGTTTTCTCTATTTTTTCAATGTTAACATATTATGGACTGTATAGACTCGTGTTCATGCTGGCTGTTGGCCTTAATATAATGTATGGCATCATTAATGATAATTTATTTTTTGTAGTTAAAAAACTGAAGAAGACCAAACCAAAACAGTATGATTACCTTGGATCACTGTCATCGCATGTCGTTATAGTTTAGAAAGATAAAAATAGATATATATTTCGCCCGTTGGAATTGGTCGACGTGTTGCCTTTTTTGGGGGGGGGGGTATTTTGACTCAAGTCTGCAACACAGGGGTTGTTTTATTAGCGTTAAATCTAACCAGCTGAGATTATGAAATTCTGTCAAAAGCAGTCATAGCTGCCAAGTTATCCCTTTTTTACAGGGATTTTCCCTTATGCTGAATAGGCTTCCTCGCAAGAAAAGCGAAAACTTGGCAGCTATGAAAGCAGTGGTGGCTGGTTATCATTGGGCAAGGACAAAGAGACCAATTGTAGGTGGTGCCAGAGCCGATGACAGGAAGAGCCCCCATTATGCAGGGGAGGGCAGCCCTCGGAGGGGCTATGGGGAGTGACCGCCACTGATTTGTGACATGACTGGAAACCCATGAGGTTTGATTTTCAGATTAGGATGCAATATATTTGTAACCGAAGATATTATGCCTTAAACTGGGGCAAGTATAAGAAATTATGCAACTAAGTGAATATAACTTTATTAGTTTTTTTAAGTTGTTAGGTGTTAAGTTCTAGAAGTAAAGCTTTTGAACCATATTTTTGTACTAGAGAATTTTTATTTCAATACAAAGATTCAGTTTTTATTCATCTAACAGCTTCCATATGCACAATATTAATAACCTCAATATTTATTAAGGTAGGAATGGGGTACCTTATACCTGTTCTGCAGGATGACTTCTTGCTGCCTTGCTTTAACCCAGCCATCTCGAGTAATAGCCCTATCTTGTAAAACGCCCTATACCTGTGGGTCTCAGGGCAGTTCACAACATAAAGTTCCAATATAAAAAGTACAAAATACATCATAAAAACAATTACCATATTTTTCCATGTATAAGACAACCCCTATTTTTGAGCCCAAAATAAAGAAATAAAAAATTGCAACATTCCGTGTATAAGACGGCCCCCAATTTTAAACTTTAAAAATTGGGGGGGGGGATATAGTCTTATACATGGAAAAATACAGTAAAACAATTAACAATACTAATGTATGCAAACTAATAAAAAATACATTCCCCAACAAAAGCCCCAACTAAAAGATATGATAGGTGGGGACAACTGTACGTCAAGCTTTGAATCTTATTGCATTCTGCCCCCTGCACCCAACTTTCCTTCATTTTCTGTACTCAGTAAAGGACTAGGATGTGGTGACCTTCTGGGAAAGATACATTAGCAAAAGAAAAGCAGCTACTCTGATATTAGATGACTGAGCTTTTCTTGCATTTATAACTGCAAAATAATGGAGCATATTTTAAAGGTCACCATTCTAGGTTTCTGATGAATCATTACAGATGTCCCCTCGCTCCCAGCAATGAAAGGGTGGTTCCTAAAAGACAACAACATTCGTTTTTAACAGAGGGGAAGGAGAAAGAACTTACTTCACTCGGATCATTTTAGGTGAATAGGTTTGGGAACCTTTTGTCCCAATTCTTATCTTTCATCTCAGCACAGACAGCTGATGCCACTTAGCTAATCCTTTGTATTTTGAAGATAGCATCTGGGCTACAGTGTCATTATTGATATATATTTTGATGCTGGTGCTCTGAGAAAGCAACAATGATGAAAGAGCATGCTAGATACTGAAGGAGACTCTCAAAAGCCACAGGCAGGTACATCAATATGCCCGTTAAATCCAACCAGCCGAGATTCTGAAATTCTGTCAAAGGCAGTGGTGGCTGGTTATCATTGGGCAAGGACAAAGAGACCAATTGTAGGTGGTGCCAGAGCCAATGACAGGAAGGGCCCCCTTGACTAGTTGTAAGTAAAAGACAGGGGCTGACTGAGGACACACAGGTTACCAGGGCAGCGCCCCATTTGCTGAAATGGACCACAGGCACAATATGTATTTGAAAAAGGAAAGCTCTTCAGAATCTTAATCCAAAAAGGCGGGCCTGAAATCTACTCCATGCTCAGTCTTCCCAAAATATTCTTCACATAAGAAAACAAAGGTGATCTGCTCCTGCTTTCTTGCAGTGGAGAATGCAACAGGAGTGTGTGTGTGGAAACTAGCCTGCTATACAAAGGTCAAATTTGCATTTATTGCCTCAGGTTCTGCCTACCAGTGCATGTAGCCCCCATGAATGAGGCTTTTGGGCTGAGAACGATTCCCCATCCCTGCTATAGACCACCTGGAAGAATATGCTCAGTCACCTCAGTATGAAAGTCATGGGCAAGAATCAAAACATGGCAGAGCTGCAACCTGGGAAGGTTGGTTCTTGGGTCTGCTGATCTGGGATATCACCATCACCACCACCGATAAAAATGTGGTCTAGTTCCAGTTATATTTTTCTAGAAGAAGAGGTGCCAGAACTCATCATGAATGCCTACCTCATTCTCTTAGAATGGCAATGGCGTCCACCTGAGAGGTGCTGGAACTTAGTTCCGGCAAGTTCCAGATGAAAAAAGAAAGAAAGCCCTGATCTGCTCTATTATTACAGCAGCTATGAGTGCCCTGGAATAAGAATAATTCCCCCTGGAGCTTTATTGAAACCTGATGGATTTTCTGTTGTACATGAAGGCTTGCAATAAGAGATGAATCAAAGCAATGGTATGTCTGTTTTGGGGACCAGCAGTTGTGTTGAATCCTGATACAAAAAAAGTTCTGCAGTTGTGAGGGAAGATGAAGCATTTACCAACACACACACACACACACACACACACACACACACACACACACACAACACAGCGGCTCCTTGGAAATATGCAAAGTTCTAATTGGGCAGAAGATACCGTCACATACTGGTGTTATGTAAGTTCGGTTTCTCTCTTCCTATAAAATCAATTGTCCTGGAAGCTGCATTGCATGCTGACAAATGGGAGCACTTTGTCACAAGCAATTATGCCACGCTACATTAAACTGCCATATAATCTATGACATTATGGGACTCGGAGTGTGTGCAACATTTCTCAGCCAGGACAAGTACTCTCAGCTCCATTAAGTATTTGCTTAAATAGGAACGGTGCGAAAAGTTTTTGTTTGTTTTGCTTTGTTTTGTTTTTTGGTCAGAAAGAAACAAATATTACAACCGCACATGGGCACATGAAGCAGTGGCGGACATTGTGGGGTGGAGCTGTGCCGCTCCCTTTCCCGACTTCACTCTTTCCCCCCTTTGTTAATTTAATTAATTGTGTCTTATCTGAGTTAGGCATCCTGAAGCTGGGGCTCTGGGAGGATGGCGAAACATTTGAAGGGGAATTTCAGGTTAATGAGAAAGGGCTGCATGGCTTGGGAAAGGGAAATGATGAATAAAGGTAAAGGGACCCCTAACCATTAGGTCCAGTCGTGACCGACTCTGGGGTTGCACGCTCATCTCGCATTATTGGCCGAGGGAGCCGGCGTATAGCTTCCAGGTCATGTGGCCAGCATGACAAAGCCGCTTCTGGCAAACCAGAGCAGCACATGGAAACGCCGTTTACCTTCTCGCTGTGCTTTCGAACTGCTAGGTTGGCAGGAGCTGGGACCAAGCAACGGGAGCTCACCCCGTCACAGGGATTCGAACCGCTGACCTTCTGATCAGCAAGCCCTAGGCACAGTGGTTTAACCACAGCGCCACCTGGGTCCCCTTTCAATGATGAATTTATCGTAGATCAAATGGTGTTTTTTTTAAATTGTACTGTTACATTTAAGTTTTCAATAACAAAACCCGACTTTAACCCTCATATCACAACACTGTTTTATGTCTTGCCTTGCCTCAAGTTATATATGTTTGTTTTCCTGAGTATATATTCCATTTTTCTCAACAGACCCTTATTTGTGTGTGGCTTATTCAAAGCGCTTGGCAGTTCCCTTAGTGCACCTTGTGGCAGAGTATAGTTTGAGCAATGGAATGATAAGGGCTTCCAGAGACAAGCTCACAGTAATAATTCTAGCTGTCCTAGTCTTGCCTGTGAGCCTTAAATTGCCATCCCAGAATGGCCCTGAATGTGACATGGAGGTAGAGTCCTGCCCGGTGTAATTTTCTGGTGAGACACAGAGCTGTGAAGAGAGTGGTAAGAGAATATGGTGATCCCCCCCCCCAGATTTTATTAATACTGAAGTGCATCAGCAGAGAGCTAGAAGGCAAAGATAAATTTTTTACTAGCAAAGATATAGATATTTGAAGGCTGGTTATAAATAAGCAATGAAAAGCCACTTTTGAAGTAGAATTATGCTGTCTTAACATTGCTAGAATTCGTAAGTGGATAAAACAGTCCAAGACCCCAACACATCATGCTTTTAAAGCACTGAAATCCCAAGAATCCTAGCAACTGTAGTTTGTTAAAGGTGCAGGGAACTGTAGCTCTGTGCCCAGGTTTCGTTGTGGGGGAGAAATGTGCTTTAACTCAACAAATCAGCCAACCCAGGCTCCTGGTTTTTAAAAATAGAAATACCTTTATAGCAAATACCAGTATCAAATCACAACCCCCACCCCACCCTACCCCATGCTGTGGCTCCCCCCCCTCTCTCTATATATAATTGCAGCTCTATTTACAACTGAGAAGAAAAACAATAGTAGTTGGGATGACAGATTCAATGCTGCGCAGTAAAAGTGAGGTGAAAAGATAATCTGAGCATTCAACAATTCTCGGTACCCAGTGAGTTATTTGACAACCTGGCAGCAAGAAGAGTCAAAAGCTGTCACATTTATACACACTTCATGCTAACAGAATGTCTTGCTCTCGGTGAAGCCTTGTTGTTGTCGTATTGCACCCATTCCACTGCAAACACTTGCAAGATGAGATGAGCTATTAGCATGACAGACTGTGGTGTGTGTGCCTGGTGAAGATGTTCATGGGAATCTCTGAGCCACTGTGTGGAAATGAAAATAACAAACAACTGCCCTGGGTGGGAGGGCCAAGGGGCAGCAGCCCCAAGAAAAGGCCATACTTGTGGGGTGGCGTGCTGCACTAAGTAAAGTCATTTCATACAGATAAGATTTCTCATCTGCTTGCAAAGACCAGGATTGTTGAGGTTTTTTTAAGGAAGGGAAGCCCTGTTTTTTGGGGTTTAGGTTAAACTTGTTGAGCTTCTTTTAGGAGGGAGGGAGGCCCATTTTTGTTTAGGGCTTCAGGTCATAGTTCAGCTTTTTTTAGGGAGGAGGACAATTTTGGGTGAGCTTTTTTTAGGGGTGCCAGTGATCTACCACAGACATCCAACAATCTGCTGTAAACCAAGCAGAGAGAAAGCTGCTTACAAGGCTCCTGTACAGGCATACCGGTATCTTCCTCTTGCTGCAGAGTTCCAGCATCACAGCGTCACCCAGAGGCACCCACAAATATGAGTTATCCCTCTCTCTATTCCTTCCTTCCCTCCCATAGCTGCCAAGTTTTCCCTTTTCTCGCGAGGAAGCCTATTCAGCATAAGGGGAAATCCCTTAAAAAAGGGATAACTTGGCAGCTATGTTCCCTCCCTCTTCCATCCTTAATAAAATACGGGGGGGGGGCAGATAAGCCCCACATAGAAAGCCCATCAACATGGGGGGGATGACTCTTTCAAATACGGTATTTACCAGTAATTGGGGGGGGCACCTAGGCCTCTAGGAGTTGGCTGCTATGCCTAGGAGTAGGACAATTCAAGAAAGCAGAATGATGCATATGCTATGGTTAATATATCAATAGAATCATAGAATTGTAGTCAGAAGGGACCACAAGGGCCATCTAGTCCAACCCCCTGCAATGCAGGAATTTTCCCCCAAGGTGGGGCTTGAACCCACGACATGGTTGAAATATTATGCTCATATGCAGCAACGCCTCGGAGCTGTCGTGACTGTGGCCATGCCTTGCCTCACCCTCGCCCGCCCTGCCATCCCCTCTCGCCTGCCCGCCCCTCTCGTCCTCTCCAGCCAACAGGGTAGCCGCCGACGCTGCCAGCCCCAGAAGCACAAGGTGGCCGCTGCTGCCATGATGTCGTCGGGCCCGCTGGCCCTGTAGCCCCGCCCACATTCTCACTTTGTGGCCCCTCCCCTCCCATGCCTTGGCCCCGCCCCTGAACGACCATGCCTTGCCCCCCCCAGCTGGCTACGCCCCTGTGCCACTCCAGTTCTGTGGGTCCACATGTCGTATACTGCTACTTTCCCCCCAGCACAATGGGTGCAGCAAACTCTGCTTGGGAACACCAACTGCAAGCATTTGTACATTCTATTCCACTGGAGCTTTGAAGCAAAGCTAATACATCCTCTAGCTCTAACTGCCAAATCACTTTCTGTTCTTTTTACATTGTCTGCAACTGGCTTGGAAAGTGCAGCCAGGCATTTCTGCAGCAGCTGTTCCTCACACCTGTTTGTAGACAGCGGCACTTAAAAAAACACAAAAAACACCCCAAAAAACCAGCCACCTAAAAGTGCTTCTTTAAAATTGATCACACTCCTATCTATAAATTACTCTTTTCTTACAGTTATAAAGTGCCCCATTCATAGCCATTTGTCTTAAGTTCTCATTGCATAAAGTATTTCATCTGTCACTATACTTGTCACTTTTTCTTTTTTAATGCTAGTTCTGTCATGAATTCTGCTCATAATGAACCAGAGCAGATCCCAACGTATAGTTAGCAGAGTAAAAACATAAACATGTTGTAGGATTCCCCCCACCAAAATAGACCAGAGGCCATTAGTTTAATCCAGCTGAGTTTTCTTTTTTGTTTACTACTGAAGGTAAATGAGCTTTACGGTCATAAATCCAATATTCTTCAGGATTGGAATAGTCCTTAAGAAATCCAGTTGCAGTAAAAAAACAAACAAACTTAGCACTTAAACTTACAGTAAGACTAAAACCTTAGCACTTAAACATAGTATGTGCAGAACACCTGAAGGAGTGTCTCCACCCCCATCGTTCTGCCCAGACACTGAGGTCCAGCACCGAGGGCCTTCTGGCGGTTCCCTCGTTACGAGAAGCCAAATTACAGGGAACCAGGCAGAGAGCCTTCTCGGTAGTGCATCCACCCTGTGGAACACCCTCCCATCAGATGTCAAAGAGAAAAACAACTACCAGATTTTTAGAAGACATCTGAAGGCAGCCCTGTTTAGGGAAGCTTTTAATGCTTAATAGATTATTGTATTTTAATATTCTGTTGGAAGCCACCCAGAGTGGCTGGGGAAACCCAGCCAGATGGGCGGGGGATAAATTATTATTATTATTATTATTATTATTATTATTATTATTATTATTATTATTATTATACCACACCAGAAGGAAAGAGAGACAGAAAATGAAACCCAGGCTCCTTCTGGCCTGTTCTTGTAGTCAGCATGACACTGAGTGAAATGGATAACAGAATCAATTTAAACCAGCTGTTCAGTTTCTATGAAGGAATAACCAAAACAACAGGAACCTTTTGCTTGTTTCTAGGCAGAATAGAAACTTGCTTGTCAGCTAGAAACTTCCAGCTTGCACCAGCTTGTGTCACACAGAGAAGCTTCCAGAAGCTTCTTTAATTGATTAGAATAGGAAATATCTCTACACTTCTGATCAATACCTTCTGCATTAAAAAAAAAAGCAAACTGGCAAGTTTTCCATGCTGATAACTTTCTCCATCTACAACTGGTGTTTTAAGTTTCAAGGGCTTTACTGTCACTACTGAATATGTTAGTTATGCATTTTAGAAAGAAAAAAAAGGTGCCTGATTTCTGTTTTCTCTTTGTAGGAGTTCCTTTTAATCCTTGGATTTTGGATTGCTTGCATATTATTTATTCTAACCAAATTTATTAGCTGCTATTCAAAAGACATTGTCTTTCCTCTTCTTGCATACTGTATCTTATTTTAAAAGGTCTAAATGTTTACAATGAAAGAATATCTCCTTCTCTTATGTGGTTGGCATTATAGGACAGATACCAACAGAAGTCTATTTCTTATCATTCCTCTCTTATAAGTCTTCTTTACCTCAGCAGATATCTTAACCCCACCCCACCGAGCCCTCTGGATTCTCTCACCGGCTTGTAAGTCCTTTTCCTTCAAAACTGCTTTAGGCCTTCCATTCTAAAGCACTGCTGAGAAACCTCAACTATGCATGCAAGTAAGAGAAGGGAAGAGGGAGGGAACGCATGTGTGTGTGTGTGTGTGTGTTGTTTTTGCTAATGCATACCCCACCCTAGTACTAATGCACATTTGTACACATTACATGTTTGAAGAAGTGCATTGCAAAATTCAGAGACGTGTGAATTTTGAAGGATGGCTATGCATATTATTTGCTTTGCGTGTTATTTCAGAAAGCACCAAATTGGTAAGTTGCCTTGAGATATGAACTGAGTCAAAAAATAATAATTCTCCCCTGTCTAGTTAGTGGTGGAGCCAGAGAAGACCCTGGCCAATAGCAAAGCCTGGTGGTGAGATTATTAGTAAAAATAACTCCAAAAGTTTGTTGGGCCATTTCTATAATATACTGATTTTTCAGACCCCTAATTTGTCTACCTGCCAGAATGCAATTTTCCAGATTAGATATCTTTACAAATGGGCAATTAACTACCCTGTAACAAATTTTGGATCAGTACAATCTACCATATTTATGAATCAGTTATTTGCTTTCACCACAGAGCTACAGCAAAAGTGTTTAAGGCAGTTTCCTGCTACGCTCCATGTTGGTTTCTGCACTCCTGACATCAAGTACAAACTCACGCTCTGCCATTAGCCACATTTCTTTGAGAATTCAGCCAATTAGTTGTAATTTGGATATTTGAAATGTAAAGCTTCGTTCAAAGGAAGCGGTGGCTCGCCCTTCAGACAGAGACACCTTTGAAGTCATCTGTCCATTTTAAAGTATTCCGTTTGCCAATTTCTCATGGCAATCTAGTCAGTGTCAACTAGCATTCCTCCAAGGATTGAGTGAGTACCATTTTAACTCATTTCCTTTAAGGATTTGCATCTGGATCAAACTATATCTGCAGGTGGAGGATGGCTGCTGTTCTGTGCCTGTTTATGCTTACTAGTACCTTAAAAAAAACCACAGCATCCTTAAGGGGTACTATAGGAAATAGGTCTGAAGCAAGAAAAAGATAAAGGAGCAGGCTGCATAACAGATGGGAAGTGTGTGAACGACTGCCTAGGGTGGATTGCCCTGCCTCTTACTGAGCTGTTGTGGCATAACTGATAAAAATCACAACTTGTTTTTCAAACATGGCCCACGAGGGAGAAAACTGTTAACAATAATGGCTTTTGGAAGACAGCAGTGGTTCATCACTGGGAATAAGTGAGAGGTACCAACCGAGTGTCTGACTCAGCCCAGCAAGGGGGGAAAAAGTGTGTACGTTTCAAAAGGCAATGTTTGTGCATTAGCCCTGAATATTCAGCGGAGGAGAATTGATGTATTTACCATGCTTTCATCTACATGGGTTTTTTTTATTGTCTTGAGTTATCTACATCTATGAGGAACTTTGTTTCTTTTGAACAAAGTGGACTGTTACAGAATGAACAGACTGTTTTCTAAGAAGCTGGATCTACAGAGCTGGATCACTGAGGTTTGTATGGTACTTTTGTGATCTCTTTTTGCAAGGACCATGACTCAGTGACAGAGCACACACTTTCCAAGCAGAAAGCCCCGGGTTGGTATCGCCAATCAAAATACCAAGTAGGAGTTGATTTGAAAGAACCTCTGCCAAATACCTGACACCCATCAGAATGGATATGGGTTGACCCTCCAAAAGTTGTTGCACTACAATGCAACAATGGACAGTCCGCAGGCTGTAACTCGCTCTACGCGGGGCTGCCCTTGAAGCTGTCCCAGAAACTCCAGCGGGTGCAGAATGCCGCGGCGAGGCTCCTTATGGGGTCCCAGCCACAGGATCACATTCATCCAGTGCTTTACCAGCTGCACTGGCTCCCGGTGGAGTACAGGATCAGGTTTAAGGTGCTGGTTTTGACCTTTAAAGCCCTATGCGGCTTGGGACCCTTGTACCTACGGGACCGCCTCTCCTGGTATGCCCTGCGGAGGACCTTAAGGCCCACAAACAACAATATTCCGGAGATCCCGAGCCATAAGGTGGCTAGATTGGCCTCAACTAGGGCCAGGGCCTTTACAGTATTGGCCCCAACTTGGTGAAACGCTCTTTCACAGGAGACCAGGGCCCTGCAGGATTTGTCATCTTTCCGCAGGGCCTGCAAGACAGAGCTGGCCTTTGGGTTGGATTCAGTCTGACCCCTGTGTTTTCCTCCCTCATGATTTGGATTTATGGACTACTTAAAATGAGGCTGCATTTTAAATTTTAATATTGTATTTTTATCTGTATTTTAATTAATTGTTTTCTTTTCTTTTATGTCGTATTGTAATTTTATTGGTGTTAGCCGCCCTGAGCCTGGTTTTGACTGGGGATGGCAGGGTATAAATAAATTATTATTATTATCATTATCATCATCATTATTATTAATCCTAGCTAGCATGCCCCCAAACCAGAGGTGACAGACGTCCTAGTCCAACCACACTGGGAGAGCACCACGTTGACTACTCCTGGAATGGGCAATACTGGAGTAGATGAACAAATAGTGTTACTTAGTCAAAAGCCACATCTGACCCTGTGTCTCTCAGGAGAGCTTGCAAAGGAAAAGCAACCATATTGCTAGTCCTAAGGCAGTAATCGGTACATACAGTGAGAAAATAGACACTGCATCTATTTAGTGAGTGAGCATTCTCTGTGCAGGGAATACATTTATGTGAAATGTGTGTCACAGCTTTGATTATGATGTATGATACAACACCAATTTGACAGTTAAATAATAAGGTAGGCTTCCCTCTCCTCCTCCTCCTCCTCCTCCGAGAGGTCTCTGAGGCAATCAACATGTTTAATTTAGCAGTTAAATTAGATTGATTCCAGCAGCTGCATCCAAGATCTTTGGAAGCATGACCCTTTGCAATGATCTCTCTCTCCTCCACCTCCTCTTTGGGATCTAACATCCCACACTGACTTATGTACCATAAAACAGGCCTCTTCCTCCCCTCCCCACCTCCCCTCCCACTCTAAAGCAGGAGCACAACGTGCCAAAAAAATTCAGTGACCCTTGTCACTTCCCTGAAAAGGACGCAAGAAGAATAATATTAACCTTTTGGCTGAGCTTGTGTTGTTCTCTTTCACTAATTGCAAACCAATACATGTGTAACGGCAACTGATGTTTCTTGTGAATTAATTGCTTTGAAGAAGGGGAAACCAGGAGAAAAATGAATCATGCTTCAGAGCAAGTGTTGTCCAATCTAGCTAAGAGCCAGCGTGAGCTTTACTGTCTCTGTTCAATCACATTTAGCTGTCCCCTGAATAACATAATGTTCTGATATCAGCAGCACCTCATTCACGTACTGTAGGACAGCCATCAAGGGTTGTGATGCCCCTCACCATGGCTAGAACAACAGCAGTAGTGAGAAGTCAAGGAAGTAGATGCTCCTTTCTGCTTCTGCATTTTTACCTGGCAAGCAAGCATTGGCGTATATTAGGGGTCGGCAAACTAAGGTCCGCAGGCCGAATCAGGCCCAATTGCCTTCAGGATCCAGCCTGCGGACTGTCCATGGATCAGTGTGGGGATTCTGTTCATTCGGGCTGCGCCATTTTTTCCTGCGCCATTCCATTCCCCGCCCTCTCCCTCTCACACACCATGGCGGTGCCTCCTCCCTCTCTCATCCTGGCTTCTCTCCCCCCCCCTGCCTAGAGGAGGAAGGGGCTGGGCTGAGCTGGCTGAGCACCATTTTAAGCAGCCCCTCTCTGGAGCCAGCCCTTTCGCGCCGCTCATCTTCCCTCCTCCCCTGCCGCCGCCCTGGTGCTCCTGTGGGCGAAAGAGTGGAGCAGACAAGCCCGCTCTGCCTACCCACAAGAAGAAGTAGCGGTGGCGGTGGCGGAAGCCCCAGGGAAGGTAAGCACAGCAGCTGGGGCTGGGGGCTGGGGGCTGGAGGGGGACTACTTGCCCCTCTCGCCTCTTTCCCCCCCCGTGTCATTTCTCCAGCCCACCACAAGGTCTGAGGGACAGTGGACCGGCCCGACAGTGGATGGACACTCATACCTGACGTAATGGGACTGCTTGAGTTATTATTGAGCTACTCTAGCAATTACACTTTTTACATTTGCAAAATAAAAATCTGTAGATGTAGATCCAGAAGAATAGAACAACAACCAGAAAGAAACAACACTTTCTAAGGCTCTCAAGAGCTTTCGATTCTTCATCTTCTACCACATCAGACCTTGATGTGGTTCTTCCACCAGCTCTATGCAAAAGGAATTATGGTTCATAACAGAGTAATTTAAAAAGCACACCCACCCACCCATATATTCAAGGGTAAAGATGATTGGAAAAGGAATTCTGTTAGGAGAAGTTGTTTTTGAGTCCCTAACCTGATTAGGGGAGGGACTGTGTGGATGCAAAGTAGCAGCTGTTGCTCCTGTTTCATCTGTCTTGTATTTCAGCAGAGGGCAAACTTCTTTTGCTTTTTCTCTCAGATGAATACATTCCATCTACTCTTAACGGTGGCACAGATGTAACCTTCACAGCAGATGTCATAGCTGATACAAAAGGCTGTGAGCTGCAGGAGGACGTTTCTTTTGACGGAGTGACTTTTAATTTTTTAGGTGTTGTAAGACCTTCCTCCAAAGCTGATTCTGCTGAAATACAGTCTTTCCCAAATCAAACACAGCACTTACTTCCTGATGCCTTCCTTTGTATAGAACTCTGCATCCTATTGTTATCTAGAAATTTGGCACGGAAAACAGCTTATTAATTGTAAGGGGGAGACAGTATAGAGAAGGGGTGAATTTTCTCCCTTGCATCAGAAGTAGCTCCTCCCCAAGCAGTGATGGAAGCGAGGGCTCTGAGGAAACCAGTCAGGAAGTGGAGGGAGAATGCCAGGGCTCTGGCAGCATGGGAGAGCCCTGGCTACACAGGAGGGAGGAGTTAGAGGGGGAAAGGGGGGAGAAGGAAAGCATGGAGCGTAGACCCTTTCCTCTGGTTCCGGAATTACGCAGGGGAAAAAAGGGGAGGAGGTTTACTGTTCTGAGACTCTTATGTTGGAGGAAGTCACGCGGAGGGGCAGTGCCGGATTCTGCATCGGAATGAGCAGACATGTTTTCCACACCTGTCTCACTGTAAATAGAGTGCACCAATAAAATACTGTTGAAAGACAAGCATGTGGAGCGTCGTTGCTCTGGAGTAGTCGCAAGAACCCCTGACATTAATTTCCATTTTTACTTTTAAATATCCTGTGCTCTGCAGGCAATATTCTAGACAGCTTCACTTACTGCAAAGCCCATGGGCCTAGTGATATAGGATAAAATATAGCTGTAAGCTACAGAAATAGCAGGGTGACAGAGCAACATGGAACTTTGTGGGGCCCCTGATCTCACATAGGTTGAAGTTACTGACATTGTGCTTTCACTCAGAAGTCGGGGTGGGGGAAGATCCCCAAATCATTCTGATTTGCCTTGTTATTTGGCCCGCATTTAGGGTGCCTGGATTATATATTTGCCTGAAGGGATGGCTTACAGATGGAGGAAGGCAAAAACATGTTCTCTGTTGCCTTTGATAGCGGGAGTAGATCTGTAATTAAGTAAATGCTCTGCAATTAAGCTACTTGGGTAGACTGGAATGAATACCAAGGAGATTTTGAAAACTGATGTGACTTGGAGTGTTGCAGAGTAGGTTGCTGTAACCTCAGTCCGGGGGGGGGGGGGGGTTGACAGTTCACGTTTCAAAGCAAGCTTACCAAATTGGTGCTTTCCAAAATAATATGCAAAGCAATAATATGCAATGCAAAGCACAGTCATTCTTCAAAATTCACCCCTCTCTGAATTTTGCATTGAAGTTCTCTAGACATGTAAGGTGTATAGTACCAGCTCCTGCCAACCTAGCAGTTCGGAAGCATGAAGTGCAAGTGGATAAATAGGTGCCGCTCTGGCGGGAAGGTAAACGGCATTTCAGTGTGCTGCTCTGGTTCACCAGAAGCTGCTTAGTCATGCTGGCCACATGACCTGGAAGCTGTACGTCCAATAAAGTGAGATGAGCGCTACAGCCCCAGAGTCATCCACGACTGGACCTAATGGTCAGGGGTCTCTTTACTTTTACCTTTACACATTTATATGTGAGTTTTCCCTAATTTGCACTTTCCAAAGGAATATGCAAACAGAAATACAGTTACTCTTCAAAATGCACCCTTCTCTGAATTTTGCAATGCAGTACTCTAGCCAGGTAATGTGTACAAAAATGCAAGTACTAGGGAAAAGTGTGAATTATAATGTGCATATCTGTGAAAATAAACTACAAAAATGCATTACAATACCAGTGATTTTTTTTGGGGGGGGGGTAATATTTGCATTGAGGAACCCAGGTGGCGCTGTGGGTTAAACCACAGAGTCTAGGGCTTGCTGTTCAGAAGGTCGGCGGTTCGAATCCCTGCAACGGGGTGAGCTCCTGTTGCTTGGTCCCAGCTCCTGCCCACCTAGCAGTTCGAAAGCACATCAAAAGTGCAAGTAGATAAATAGGGATCACTCCGGCGGGAAGGTAAACGGCGTTTCCGTGTGCTGCTCTGGTTCACCAGAAGAAGCTTTGTCATGCTGGCCACGTGACCCAGAAGCTGTCTGCGGACAAACGCCAGCTCCCTCGGCCTATTGAGCGAGATGAGTGCCACAAACCCAGGGTCGAACACGACTGGACCTGATGGTCAGGGACCCCTTTACCTTTAATATTTGCATTAAGCAAAATTGTGTGTAGAGATGCGTATATTCAGAGGTATTCAGACTAAAATGAAGTTTCATGAAAAGTTTTTAAAATAATTTGCAAACTAATGTGGAGAATGAGAAATGGAGAGAAGTTGAAATCGACCAATTCATCCATCCCTACCTCTCCTGAGTGCAGAGGTTCATCAACATTTTCATGGAAAAACTGTAACAATGTTGAGCTGAGCAGTAGGGAAGAAGGTAATCTATTCACATGTCTATTGACATGTTTAAGCACAATTTAGGTTTGGTTCTGATGATGTCGTTGCCATTTGAGAACCACCTAAGTATTGTTCTTCCCCATGTTGTCCCAGAGCCCACATGGCAAGAATTTCCATGGTGTATCCTTCCTGCACTGGTGCTGCCCTTTTCCCAAGAGATGCTGTTGTCTGAAGGAGTTGTGCAATATATATTCCATGTGACCTGGAGCTTCTGATATTGTCTTTTTGGCCGGGGGAAGTTTCTATGCCATGAAGATAACATCAAAGGGAGCGTTCATCAACAACATTTGGACTAGGACTGAAGACACCCAGGTTAAAATCCTCATTCAGTGATGAATGGCAGCAATGGAAGCTTTCCTTCCATAATGAAAAGCTGGTCTGGGGAGGGGGTGGTTTGGATTGAAGATGATTGCAGGGGTAAAGGGTTAACACTCCCCTCCACCCAGGCCATAGCCCTGATGCAGCTTGCTCCCCCCCCCTATAGTCAGTAGAGCATGAGACTTAATCTTAAGGTCATGGGTTTGCGTCTCACATTGGGTAAAATATTTCTGCTTTACAGGTGGCTGACCTGATAGCCCTTGTGGTTCCTTCCAACTTTACAATTCTATGTTTCTATGTAACAAACCTCCCCCCCCAGCACGCCAGGGCAAACTACATGAGAAACATTACATCTCATTTGACCCCCAGTGCATCCCTGTAACCATTCAGGGCTTCCTTCCTGATGAACTGACACTAATCGATACTTCCTTCTCTGCTCCTTTTTTGCAGTTTTGACAAAACTGCCTCACAAAATGTCTAACCTGGCTTGTCAGCAATCTCATATACTATTTTCCAGCTTGATCTGGTGGTGTCGGGACCTGCATTTCTTTAATAACCAACTGACAGAGCTATTAGCAAGATGAAAGCTCGATCAGTCATCAGTTCACCTTCCAAAAGGATTCTCCTCTCCGAAGTATTACCATGTGGCCTTTTGTGTGTGTGCAACATTTCCTCCGTTTTGAAAACGGGGTTTAAATCATCTGCAGAGAAAAGATTAATGAATCGTGTTTGTTGTGAATGGGTCGGTCACTGTTTTGTTTCCGCTTTCAAAAGGCACTGGCTTCTTTTGTTTGAAGGATCTGAGTTAAATATCTTTCCTTTTTTCCTTTGCTTAAAAGACAGTTAGTGTTCAAGCACTGCCAACAGCAAGTAGAACGACCCTTTTTAAATAAAAATAAAAATAATAGAGTTAGTCACAGAGAAACAAATAAGGAGAAACTAGAAGGGGATGAGATTAAGTGCAAAAATAATTAGGCACCAGGAAGAAAAGCTCTCATTGTGATTTAATTAAAAGAGCACCAGATAGATTATATTAATGTCATTTGGGAACACAGCTCTCCTTTGATTTTACTAGTTGGTTTGATGTTGCTGCTGTCGCTGCTGTAAAGAGTGGCCTGTCCAAAACTGGCACCGTACTGTGCTCTTCTCTTCCCTGTCCATCTATCCAACTGGCTATCTATTTGCTAGTTTATAGAAAGCTACCATAGCAGGCCAGTCTCAGTGTGCATCTAGTCCATTATTGTCTGCTGTACTGCGTTGATTAGCAGTGACTCTCCAGGGAGCTTTCACATCCCTGCTACCTGATCCTTTTATAAATGATGATTGAACCTTGGAGCTTCTGCTGTGCAAACTGACTGTGCATGATTTCAGCTGGAGTTCAACATCTGGAAGACCATACAGTCCCCAGTCCACCCAGCCCTGGGTGCCTGAGCAACCACAACATTCCCCATGAAGGGGCTGGGCACCCACAAATTTTGGTGTCAGGCCATGCACACTGCATGACACCCACAGCCCCGGGCACCCATGATTTCAGGGCCAAGTTGGCACTCCTGGCATGCACATACTCTCCCCCCACACTCTCTGATACTGGAGAAGTTTGATTCTCACTATAAAGAAATCCCATGGGGCAAGGCACAAAACCTCCCTGGGCGTCAGGCTTCAGGGAACCGACTTCCTCCCCCTCGGTCGTAAATAAGCAGATCAAACAAAAGGAAATTCTTAGCAATTAGTTTCTTTAATAAACACAGTGAAGGACTAAAGAAAGTGTCTACCTAGAATGGCGGTGCTCCCAATTAAGGCCCTCCATCCCTATTAATCTAGTCACACTTACGACTTATCACCTGAGCGCTTCTCGACCTAACGACTGTGAATCTGTTAACCCTCTCTCTTCCAGTGTTTCTTCTCCTAGCTGTTCCCCACCCAGTATTTCTCAGCTTCTGCCTTCTGAACTATGCCCGTCTGCAAACCACTGTTCCAAATCTATACTGTCCTCCTGCTCTTGGGAAGATTCAGGATCGGGAGCAGGAGCATGGGGAGGGGGAGGGGGTGGACCCCACCATTCCTCCTCAGTGCAGCCCTCCTCAGCATGGTCCCTGACACTGGGCTTCTACACATATCCAATCTGCACTATGATGATGATGGGCATTTGGCTTATAAGAAATAAAGATGAAGTGGTTTAGATTTGTCTTGAAGATTTTGTCGTTTCTCATCCTACTCTTTAAAGTAAACCTGTGGAATGTTGCAGAACAGGCTAGCCAATGCGATACCCTCCAGCTGTCATCGGACTGCAACTCCCATCATCCCTGACTATGGGCTTTGTTCACTGAGGCGGATAGGAGCTGTAGTCCTGTCCAACAACATCTGGAAAGCATAATGTTGGCTACTCCTGCTGTAGAGCATGGCAGGCTGTCTAAAGTTCCTTCCTTCCTTCCGGTTTTTCCTGTTCTTATATTACTCTCAATGAGCTGCAATGATTTAGGCCAGTGTTTCCCAACCAGTGTGCCTCCAGATATTTTGGGACTACAACTCCCATCATCCCTAGCTAGCAAGACCAGTGGTCAGGAATGATGGGAGTTGTAGTCCCAAAACATCTGGAGGCACACTGGTTGGGAAACACTGATTTAGGCAACAAATGATTTAGGGCTGGGGACAAAAATCCATGTTTTTTGATCCATTGGAAAACATTATGCTTGTCTCCAGTGTTGCTTCCAATATGCCAGGTCAATGCACACCAGGCTTATACGAGTAGATATGGAGACATGGTATTCTCATCTGGGGATATTTCACCTTGTTGGTAGCTTGCAGGGATACTTGGCTTTGCAGGATAGAGCTCTGGCTCCTGTAGAGTCCTGCCCCATGGATAGATTTCTTACCCAGCATTTTCTGAAACTCTAGCTTCAGATAATGGTGGAACTGGCTTCTGGAATCATATTATGAAGTAACTAATATAAATATAATTCAATCATTTCTGCTGCTTCTAAATGAAAATGAGGAAAACACTTGGCTTCAATAAGAACTGCCACCTGTGCCTGGGAAGTACAATATTCAACATTTCAAAGGCTGGAAGGTATCGCTAAAGCCCACTCTGATTTTTAATTGTCATTTGTTCTGAGCCATGGGCTCATCTATTGCACTGGCTTCAGGTTGCTTTAAAAAAATCATTTTGGAAGTTGGAATGCAGAGCATGTGTCACATTCTGACTTAGAATTTGTTTTGGAAAGGATGAAAAGTGTTAATAGCATTGCTAAATGGCTGGTATTTAAACTGCTGCTCTTGGGCATATGAAAGAGAATGTAAAACAATAAAATGTCACAGGAAAGCTATAACATTTCAGGCCAAAGTATAAATGTTTAACTTGGGATGACTGGAGTTTCATTATTCACTGTCAACATTTCCTCTTTAATAAGGAAGAAAAAAAACCCCAACAACTCAGGATTGTATCACTGAAGATAACATAAGCACAGCTCTGCTATGTTTCAAGCAATTTACTATTTCATCTTCTGCACCTCTGTAAGATCCTCACAGCAAAACCAACATAATAATTCATATTGATATGAGAGTTGGGTTCAATTTAAGAGGTTTTTTTTGAGGATCAAAATACATGTTCCCTACTTCATGTGAGGAAATGCAAATTACTGAAATATTATTGGATCCCTCCCCCCCCCCAATCTGGGATCATTACTAGTAAATTTATGTACAGTGAAACCTCTACCTGCGACCATAATCCGTTCCAGAGGTCCGTCCTGAGGTCAAAACGGGTCGCTGGGAGAGGCACTGTTGTGTGCAGGCGCGGGTGGCGATCACTGCTTTTGCGCATGTGCAAACGGCAATTGCCGCTTCTGAGCATGCGCGAATGGTGATCGCTGCTCCTGCACACGCGCAAACGATGGCAAACCCACCGGTTACTTCCGAGTTTGCCACAGACAGTGGGCAAAATGGATGCAAGCGGAGGCGGACGTAAGAAGAGGTTTGACTGTAATGGTAAGGGCCTCCAGGCATAATCTAGTGTTTTGATATAAGTTTGTCACCAGCATTTTAGCACAGGACTTACAGGACTTATTCCTTGTTTCCTCTAAGATGTGAGTCACAGCTGTGGTGGAAGGTCAGCGCCCCAGCTATTACCATTGTACATGACTACATTGACCTGAAGATGCATGTGAAGTTCTCTGTCTTCACAAGAGGCCTGGAGAAGGAAAGGATTCCTCTGAAATGGAAAATATTCTCTCTAACAGCAACGGGAGCGTACAGGATTTGCAAAAAGGAATGGTATCAAGGCGTAGACGAACATGAGTTTGACCAAACTGCGGGAGGCAGTGCAAGACAGGAGTGCCTGGCGTGCTATGGTCCATGGGGTCACGAAGAGTCGGACACGACTAAACGACTAAACAACAAAATCAAGGCGTAGAAATATACAAGACAGGGCATAATGTACACACATGCCTGACCTAAATGGCACTCCCTTGTATAAAGTGCCCAAGTCTGACCAAGCTATTTTCACATCTGAGGGAGGTAATTCCAGGAGCAACACTATCATGAAGGAAACATATTTATTTGCTGTTGGTTATTTTTTGAGAGCCAGTGTGGTGTAATGGTGAGAGGGTTAGAGGGTTGGTCTGTGAACTAAGAGACCAAGGTTTGAAGCCACACTCAGCTCATCTTGGGCCTATCATTGTCTCTCAGCCTAACCTACACCACAGGGTTGTTGTGAGGGTGAAATGGTGAAGGGAGAACCATGTACACTGCCTTGAGTTCCTTTGAGGAAAAAGTGGTATATAAATGTAATCAATAAATAAAGATCTGCCTGGGTTAGGTACCACTTGTGTAATGGTAGGGCTGGACCTGCAAACACACAGCCATACATGTGCTCACATGCAGAATGAGAATGAGAAGCCTGTTGAGGTTCTAGCTGCTGTACACAGGGGGACATAACTGAGCAGATTTTTTAATACAAAAATATGGACACCTTGCAGACTTATTCAGTGAAGTGCTGAACATTCTTTTCACATTTGCTAGCCCTTCCCCATCACAGAACTACAGTTTCCAAGCTTCTCTGTGGAAAGGGTATGGCTGTTAACCCAGTTTAACTCTGCTGTGTGGATATGTCCACAGAGTAGGAGGTGTGGCATCTATGATGCTCCAGATGTTTTTTTAAAAAATAAAATAAAATATTTTTATTAGTTTTCCAATATACCCACAATAATCGCCAACTTATAACAATAACAGTTAATTTATCCTCCAGGTGTTGTTGGACTCCTAGTCCAATCAGCCCCAGGCAGTTCCCCCAATGGTGGGGAATGATGAGAGTTGTAGTCCAGCAAACCTATGAATGGCCTCAGTTCCTCCACCCCTGGGAACGAAGTCATCATATCACCTGATGGGATATGTGCATACAGCAAACTTTAACTCAGGCACCCCCAAACTTCGGCCCTCCAGATGTTTTGGACTACAATTCCCATCTTCCCCGACCACTGGTCCTGTTAGCTAGGGATCATGGGAGTTGTAGGCCAAAACATCTGGAGGGCCGCAGTTTGGGGATGCCTGCTTTAACTGGCTTAACAATTAATATTCCCTCTCTGCATTATAACCTGGAAACTGCATGAAGGCTTGCCTCTCCAGCCTACGTTTCCCAGGATTCATAGGGGAGGGCCAAAGCCATGAATTTTAAATAGGTGTAATACTCATATATATTTGCAGGAATTGATGTACCAATGCTAGGGCTGGGGGACCTCTGGCTTTCAGAGGTTGGACTCCAACTGCCACCATCCTTGACTGTTGGTTATGCCGGCTGAGGCTGATGGGAGTCGGAATACAGCAACACCAGAAAGAGCACAGGCTCCTCTCCCATGACAGAGACTATGGGTAGGCAAACTAAGGCCCGGGGGCCAGATCCGGCCCAGTCACTTTCTAAATCCAGCCCGTGGGCGGTCCGGGAATCAGCATGTTTTTACATGAGTAGAATGTGCCCTTCTATTTAAAATGCATCTCTGGGTTATTTGTGGGGCCTTCCTGATGTTTTTACATGAGTAGGCTGTGTGCTTTTATTTAAAATGCAGTTCTGGGTTATTTGTGGGGCATAGGAATTTGTTCATTCCCCCCAAAAAAAATATATTGTCTGACCCCCCACAAGGTCTGAGGGACAGTGGACCGGCCCCTGCTGAAAAAGTTTGCTGACCCCTGACTTAGACTATTCTGCTGCACAAATGTTGAAGCTCTTGCTCCTCTAGCTTTGGCCAATTTCCTTCCGAGATGTCTACTCCTGTCTTCATGAATCTGCCTTCCTGAACAATCCCCAGAAGCTCTCTGGTCTCTGCACCCTGAGGAAAGAGTTGGCTCACTACGGACCTTACCTCGCAGGCACAGCAAGAACACGCTGGCATGTCTCATCCATCCTTATTTCCTTTCTCCCTGTGATGGATGTGCCATAATCACATTTTGCTCGGTTAATGAAAAATTATAATTGGGTTTACAAATAAGCTAGACAAATTGTTCCAAGGTTCCCCGTTGTTCGAGGCTATGGATATTGATACTCCCATGCTGCAGGAGCTCCACGTGAGTGCATTCTTCCATTTAGGTTTTGTGTGGGCTAACAAAGCACTGACACGCAGCATTCACTCTGCTTCCCTTTGAGTTACAACTACAATTCCTCGCCATAACTTTTGAATTCAGCAGTAGCACAGTGGGTGGGTCCCCTGGAAAGCTGGATGTAATGAAATTGCAACTTGGTCTTACAGATCCTATTTGGGAGGGGGGGGAAGGAAACAAGTCGCGATGAAGCGATTAGTCCTATCTTGACATCTTCTTTCTGACAAAATTAATTCTGTGGGAACAAAGCGTTGCACAAAATGCAGTGTCTGCATTTCGGAGCCAGCTATATTCCTCCCCGCAAATCCCCACAAAGTCCTTTTCACAAGTAACTCCCTCCCTCAAGAGTTTTGCAAGCGCAGCCTTTGTAGGCCCAGTCCTGTTAATTAAATCCATTCTTAATAACACAGCAGCTGGCGTCAGATTTCCAACTACATGATTAGGAATGTAATAACTTATTTCCTCATTTCTCCTTGTTCTGAACATGGCTAAAGGCAGGGAGAAAGACTATTTCTCCCCATTGTCAGGGCTTCCTTTGGGTGCCCCTTGGGTGGCCCAGAACGCTTATGCATGCAGTGGCAGCCGCTCCACCGCCAGAAACAGAACGTTGGGGGGCTATTTTGGCATCAAGCGATGTACATATATAAATGAATAAGAATGACAACAGCTGCAAGGGCTTTGGGTGCTCTAAGAGGAAGAATCCCAAAAAAACGACAACCCCATTTTCCAGTAGTGGTGCATTTGGAAAGACTCAGGTTCAATTTCTGGGAGCTCCTGTTCACCTGCAGCTAGGCAGGGGGACATTGGAAGCTGCCATACATGGAGTCGGACCACTGGTCCACCTATCTCAATATCACACGGGCTCTCTAAAGTTTCAGCCTCTCCCCACCAGGGTTTGAACTTGCATGCAAAACATCTGTTCTATGGCCTCTCCACTGGGAGCTGGAGAGCTGCACGTTGGGACAAAAGCAACAAGAAGCTACCTGAACCAGTGGTGGGAAGAGAGAAAGGCAACCTCGTCTTCCTCCTCACTGATTCCTTCTCTTTTAGTAACTGTTTGTTGGTAAAGTGGACCACTTCCTTTCAGGCCCTTCTTTCTTCTTGCTTCTTCTCCAGTATCTGTATGAGTTTCTATTTGCTGTTGTTCAGCTTTTGGCTCTATCTTGCCTATTTCTTTCTGCAATATATTTACCAAATGCCAACGCAGCAGCCTTTTAGAGTAAAGAGAAGTGGACTCAATGGACCAATAGTCTGACTCGGGTAAGGCAGCTTCAGAAATTGTATGGACCTATGGAGGACTTATAGAACACAATATGTTCTTTGAGTGGGAGAAGGGGTGGTGGTGTGCATCTTCATCACTGTCACAGTAGGATGTTCACCAGCTAAGTATGCGTTTGAACTGGTCCATGGGTAAAGCAGTAGCTGAACTTTTAAGTCGTGGCTATGGGAAGAATCCATCTTGAAGTCCTCCTGTGGAAGATGCATTGAAATCAACAGGAGCTGCGCACACAGGGTTTTGCGGGGCCCTCGCAAAATACCACGTGATGGATTCTCTCTTGTATGGGAGAGCTGCAATGATGGTAGCAGACATGAGATGAGTTGTTTGGGAGCTTCTGGAGTACTTTGGGGGCCCTGTGGAAATTTAAAATGGCAGATGACAAACAAAGTGACCCAGCTTTGATCAAAGTGCTTGAAAAATAACCAAAGGGAGGCCCAGAGCAACCTTCAGCAGTGGGTCCTACTGGGGTGCTGGTATCTTCCCGTGGGTGCTGTGTGCTGCTGACATCTGGTCTAGTTGCACAAGCAACCTCTTGCACAACTCCCATTCATTTCAATGGGGATTGCATATGATGATAGATTGTGCCCTAGGGAATTTAGGTGGATGACACTGTAGTTTTAGCTGAAAGGGAAATATAACATGTGGAATGGATTTTCGTATGACTTGCCCATCTGGAGAAGATGCCTGTGAAACAAGCTTTCGAATAGATTTCCCTCCTCTCCCTAAGTTCATGCCAAATTTAGGGTTGTTAGAGTAGGATTAGAATTGTTTATCATCCTCAGTACTAGAATAATCTAAATTAGTGCAAAACAGTGCAGAAATCAGGTTGTTACTTCAGACTGGGGTGGGGTGTAATTTGGCCACATTTTCTCAATTTTACTGAGATATCTAATAGGATATGTTACATTCCAGACAAATATGCTATCATTTATTTGTGCTGAATCAGCTTTATTTTTCTATATTTTTGTAGCTTCTGGCTCTCTCTTCTAGGCTGAATAAGATGGGGAGTGGGGTGGTTTTCTTTTATTTTCTTTTTTTAAAGAAAACGCATTGAGACAGCACAATTTTTCTCCCAGAGCTTTGTTTCCTTAAAATGCATTTGGCTTTTTAAAAAATCCTGCCACATTCACTGTGAACAATAAATCTACTCTTTGGCAGCAGAATGTAGTTTCACAACATATCACTTAAATGAAAATTTCACCATCTGTTCTGCATTCTAATTATATGCTCTCAAAAGTAGCCAATAACAATTATGAGTTTATTAGCCCATACCGGGAAGACAAGATTTAGGAATACTACTTTTAACATAGCCCTGAACCAAACTAGTGTCACCAGTATTAGAGCACTTTCTTTATGTATGCTGGTTTCTTCATCCATGGACAAAGGCATAAAAAGTTTTGGATTCAAGTCTGTTTCAGTGTACAGTCGTACCTTGGTTCTCGAATGTAATCCGTTCTGGAAGTCCGTTCGTCTCCCGAAACCATTTGAAAACCAAGGTGCGGCTTCTGATTGGCTGCAGGAGCTTCCTGCACTCAAGCGGAAGTTGTGTGGGACATTCAGCTTCTGAAAAACGTTTGAAAACCGCAACACTTACTTCTGAGTTTTCAGCATTCGGGAGCCAAAATGTACAAGTGCCAAGGCATTTGAGAACGAAGGTACGACTGGACTGCTTTTTGGACCTCTTGAGTTCCTGTTAGTTTTGCAGGTTTGCTATGTAACGATAAAGGACAGCTGTGTCTGAGAGGCCTGGTTTCTCCTGGTATGGTATTTCCTGCTATCCCAGTGCAACAGTTTGCGGTATCTTTAAAAGAATGGCACAGAATATCCTGTTTCTGAGGCCGAGATTCCCCACCCTTGTTCTAAATATTGTTATATGATAATCTTCCCTCCTGTACATTTCTCATTTTAATTTTATAGACCCAACAAGCAAGGCAAAAATCCTTTCCTCTGTCTTTTTTTCCTTCCTGAAAATAGCTGGCAAACTTTCAAAATGTGTGCTAGTTATTTGCAAATATGTAAATGTTTTGATCAGAAACATTGTGGTACATTGAAATCCTTTAAGTGCCAGGAGACCATTTCAATTCTTCTTATACATCAGATTGTCCAACAGCGTATGCAAACATTGCTGGTAAAAGCCATCTTTTAACAACTGTAGATTCTTGGAAATCTACCATCATTATTGCCAAGTCACTTTCCTATTCTGCACCCAGCTGAGTTTTCCCTTTGTATCTATTGCTCACAGGAAGTACCTTGTCAATATCAGGATCATAAGAGAGCACGTGACCGCTTATGATGCTGATACTCTCCAATTGAGCCCATCCACCTTGAGTCACCCCCTTCCCTTGTTTTCATAGTTATTCCATATGTTATGCCATAATTACTGCAGGTATGCTGGTGTTGCCTACAGTAAGTATGTGCAATGTGATCAGTAGACACACATCTCTAGAGCCTGAATTGGTCACAGCTCCCAGGCATATCGCTGCCCTATACATTGAGGAGAACGTCCTTGCATAACATTAGTACATTTCAGGAAACATGATTGCTGGGTACATTGCAAAGAGCTCTCAGCAAAGTTGCAGTTCTTTCTTTGAGCTCGGCAATTTTTTCAGTTGCTGTTGCAGTGCTTGCTCCACATGAGAGCAGTCCTCTCAACATTAAACATGTTTAGATCCCATTGATTTCAGTGGAAGAGAATTAAGGATGTGCTTAATTCTCCTGCTAAAATCAATGGGATTGAGCCATGCTGGACGACTGAGTCCTATATTTCTTATAAAAAAAGCAATGAGTTTTGCAGTACCATAAACATGAACAAGTTTGTTATGGCTTAAACTTTCACTGAGTAGTGTCCACTTTATCAGGTTCATGGCATTATCCTCAGCTGGTGAGAATGTCTCTGTTTGAGTAGGGAGAAAAGAAATAGTAAACAGGGTAGCCAACATGATGCCTGCCAGATTTTTTTTGACCAGGACGCCCATCAGCCACAGCTAGCATGGCCAGTGGTCATGGATGATAGGAGTTTTGGTTTGCAGCATCTGTGGGGTACCATGTTAGCAAACCCTGGGTTATGAAATGCAAAATTTACAGTTGGTGATGATTTTTTTGCTTGGATTCTGATTTGGCTTTCCATCAGATCACTGTAGACAAAAGGTACTCTGATACAAAGAGGTTGGTGGAAGCAGGGGAGGTGATTTTTGCCATTTCCCCCAGTACTGCCTCACAAACTGTTTTGGAGGTTTCCACCACGTTCTTAGGATGGACATGGGGGCAAGAGGAATCCACCAAAATGGACCCTTTCCAGTATGTGGGACCTTAAGATTCAATCAAGCAAAGTGGCCATTCACAAAAGCAATCATCTTAGCTTTGCTGTGTTAATTAAGAAATGTTGTGAGACAAGAACTTGTATTGTCTTCACATTCCACCCTTCCAAATATGATACTTCCAACAGTTCCTCAATGCCCATTAATTCCTAAAATGAGAAATCCTGGCCCAACACATACTTGGTGACCATGTACTTTGACCTAGAAGTCCCGTCTCTTAATCCAGGGAATGAAGACCCTGTAGGTATCCAGATGCTGTTGGTCTCCAGCTCCTATCAGCTCCTTCCTGCAAGGCCAATGGTCCAGGATGATGGGAGCTGTTGTTCAACAACATCTGGTGAGGCCACAGGTTCCCCAATTCTGCTCTAATCCCATCTGTCAGAAGTTTAAGGGACAAGTAGTCTGCCCATGCTCAAAAGTGCATTTTTTGTTTATGACTTCTTATGCCTTAGTACTGAAGAGGGAACAGCTTCTTGATGTGATCCTTGATTGCCTGGCTTTGATCCTGCATTTCTCTTGCTCTGTTTGATGGTGTCCTAGTTTGGTCAGCATTCAACAGCTGTCCCCACACCATGATCACCACAGAAAAAAGTTTGTTATAAACATTGGCAGCTGAGGCTGATGGAATCCTATTTAAAGGGCTGGCATTGGCTTTATATCTTCAAACAAACTAGGTCACGTCACCCCGGAATCCAAGATTTGAGCAGCTGTTTGAAGAGTGGAGGTGGGGGGTCAAGCCTGATCGAGTGGTGCAGTTAGATAATTTTAGACTCTACATAGCAACATAGGAAACTGGCACTGGTCATCTACCTCTGTATTGTCTACAATAACTTGCAGCAGATCTTCAGGGTTTCAGGCAGGGAACATTGCCAGCCCTAGCTGGAGATACCAGAGATTGAACCTGTGTCTGCAGGCAAGACACATGCTCTGCCACTGAGCTACAGCCCTTCCCTATATTCTACACTTATCATTCTTATGAATGGAAGGTAGGGTTGCCAGACTCAATAGTGGACAGGACTTCTGTGCCTTTAATTGCCCTGCTCTCTTTTGAGTCTGGAAACCTTAAAGAGAAACCAGCAGACCCTTTGCTTGGAAATTAAACAAAGGGTCTGCTGGTTTCTCTTTAAGGTTTCCAGACTCAAAAGAGAGCAGGGCAATTAAAGGCACAGAAGTCCTGTCCCCTATTGAGTCTGGCAACCCTAATGGAAGGAGGGTGTGGGCCATAGGGTGGTAAGCCAACCCTGCTGCTCATTCTGCTGAATGGTGCCCTGAATATTTTTCTCAAAAGACTATAATCTATCCAGTGCTTTGTTTTCCTGGGGGGATGCAGGGGTACGCATACGCCTAAACATTTTGTGAATTTAGGTTTGGCCTCATTGAGGGGCAGTATTTCAATGTGAGTAGGAAAAAAGCACTGCATCTCTCTCTCTCTTACACACACACACACACACACACACACCGCACCTACCTCCCTTCATCAAAAGATGCCAGGGCTGTTCACAGAATAAACTACAACAGTGGTTTCCAATCAGTGTGTCATGGCACCCTGAGGTGCCTTCTCGCATCTCTGCCTCCCCAAGCCTTTCATAGCTGTTTGTTGCAGCAGCCCTGGCTGCTCTGCAGGCAAATGGTGCCTCTGGGGCTGGCGAGGGGATGATGGTTGCCAGGAGCTGAGGTGGCCTCAGAAGTAAGCAAGCAAGAGGGTGAGGGAGCCCAGCCAGCCAGCCAGCCAGCCTACCTGCCTGCCCTTGCTGTTGGGAATGGGCACACAAGTCCTAGGCCCTTGTGGGGCATTGTGAGAAGGCACCTGTCTTTGGGACAGTGGGGCAGCTCAGAGAGCAGGGGTGGCAGCAGCAGCTGCCCTGAGGACTTCCAAGGAGAGGGGAGAGGAGAGGAGGCTGAGGGAACACTCCACAAGGGAGGGTGTTCGAAAAAGGGTGGGAGGCTGTCTGCAAGGGGTGACCTTACCGGGCTACTGAACCCCACAGGGGTGCCATGGAAAGAATGTTGTAGGTCAAGGGAGCCGTGGACTCAAAAAGGCTGAAAACCTCTGAACTACAAGATAAAGCACAAGTAAATAATTAAACCAAAACAACAAAACAATATCACCCCTTCCCACAGGCACATTTAAAAGGCTGTAGGACAATAATCAGCCAAAGGGCTGGTTGAAGAGTAACGTTTTTGCCTGGCGCCTAAAAATGTATAATGAAGGAGTCAGGCGGACCAGCATTCCATAAATGGGGAGCCGTTACAGAAAAGCTACATTCTCGTGTAGCTACCCTTCAGACCTCATGTGGACCCAATGAAGGGGTTTCAGAGGATGAATGCAGAGTCCAGGATGGTTTATGTGGGCAGAGACAGTCCTTGAGGTATTGTGGTCCTGAGCTTGTCCTAATGGCATCAATAGACTGGTCAAAAGTTGGTTGGTTAAATGAAATTGGGTAAGGGAGGGCAGGGAAAGGGAAAGGACAAGAGAAGATGACAGGACAGGACAGGACAAGACAGGACAAGACAAGACAAGACAGAAAAGACAAGAGCATACTTATAGAGAGGATGCAATCATAGAGAAACCTAAACAAAAAATGCTTAGGAGACCAGACCAGATGGGATCTGGGTAGGGGTGGGGGAATGCAGTTATCCTTCAAAATTGCAAATTGCTGTGAAAATGTGGAGGATTGAATTTAAAAGAGGAAAAATAGGAAATGGAGAGAAACAGAAAATGATAGACTTACCCCTCTTTCAATCCAGGTATTAGTAGGAATGGGAAGAGCAGGGAAAGGACTTTGAAGTAGGAGGCTGAGAGAAAGACACAGAAACTTAGGGAAAGACTGAGACTTCGACAGCTCAAATAAGTCATTGAAAGTACATTTTAATTCTGTTCTAGCTACAGCTAGAGTTTCCTTGTGTTGTTTAGTATTTCTAACTTTGGGCAGAAGGTACACTATGGTTCCTTGTTAGGCAATTGGCCACTTTTTGTGGTAGGCTTCCTAGTACCTAATGGTTGCTAGAATTCTAGATAAAAACCAATATTCTGGACTAGGAGAAGCTTGTTTTAATCATGAAAGGTGCTTGCTGGGATCTTGAATGAGAGTGAGCACTCAGGAGCACTTTGGAGCAGATTAGTGATGTCCCAACAGCGCAGAAATCCAGGGTATGCACACTTGCTTTGTAGATTAAAAACATACCAGTGGATCAATGAAGCTTCTTGTAAAAGGGGGTGAGGAACAGACTGTGCTAGACAGCTCCGAATCCACTCCTGTGCAAGAAGTTTCTTATGTAAACTGTGAAGAAGTCTGTGCATTCCAAAGGATATGCTGAAATGGAACATTGTTAATTGACAAGTCATTTATTCTTCTCATTGCTTTTATTCAGCTGGAATTGTTTATCCCAAAGTTTTGTCGTTAACAAATGAGCATGAAGAGCAAGAATGGAAATCTTCAGCTCCAGATGAGTAGAAATTGGCAAAATTGTTAGGCTTTAAATAATACATCTTTCCTCAATGCATTGCCTGCAGGGAATAATCTTGAGATGTCACCAAAGTCTGTCCTTCCATGATTTTGAATGCAAACATCAGCAACTCATTATACTTCCCATAAATATAAAGTGAGAATAATGACTGCTGAGTTCTTCTCCAGCTTGGGTTTTAATGTGAGACATGGAGCTCCAACCTCCCTTGCCCCAAACCCAATGCCCAAAGCTGCTCCCAATTCAGCACTGAGAGGAAAGAACTTTCTCTCCTTGGCCCCTTACTCATCTTCAGTGACCTGGGCACAAGGGTTTCTGGGAAATGTAGTTTTCTGAAGGGTCCTGTTGCCTGGCTTCCTTAATCAGGATACTAAATGCCAGGGAGTATGGGTTGGGGAGAGGAAACGAGGGAGACCTTCCTCACCTACCACCATCAGAGCAGTTAACTGGGCTTTGGGAAGGAAGATAAGCAGCTCATGGAATGTGTCTGATTATTATTGGGAGTGCAATGGAGTCCCATTTTGGCTTGTACTAAACCAAGCTATTTTCCAGTGTCATGATGCCATGCCCATGGATGCTTACACACTAAGATTGCAAGGCTATGCACACACTTTGGAATGAACCTCAAAGCTCAGGATCACGATGCTCATAGCCCCTGTGTTTTCTTTTGAAATACAGTATGGTGATGGTGTCATATAGACCACACAGGTGGAAGTACAGTGGGAACAACCTATGGCTTTGCCCTGCTGTTTCAAAGCTATTGGATGTGCCAGACATCTTGCATCTTTTTTTCCGTTCAGTGATCTGCAACTTAAAATGAAGCACACTGGAAAAAGCTGAGCCTTGCAGTGGTAGCTCCTGGCGATTAACGCCTTGGGGAGTTCGGAGCCTCATCACAGCCAAGTAAAGTCTGCCAGTGAAATGCCCTTTTCTTATGGTAAGCCAGCAATTTCTTCATCTGAAAAGAGGTTGTGCACGTGCTATTTGCCTATCCCACTTTGGTCTTTCAAGGAAGGTTCTTTGCCTCCTTCCCCCCTCATTGTTGATGGCAATTAGGATAGAGCTGCTCTAGTATAGCGAGAGGCAAATCGCACAACAACATGAAATTGCTTAGGGTGAAGACGGCATTTCATAATTTCTAAAGGAACTGAAAGTGTATGCTAGCAACATCAATGTCCTTGGTGTTTCACACACATTTCCTTTTGTCATCTTTCACTTGAATGTGTTCTGCAGGTTTTGAAAATACTACCGCCACCTCCGCCACCCAAATGCCAACTGTGTGGGCAATCATGTTTCTCTGAAAGCAACTATTGTGTATCTCTAGGTGGCACATTCCAATCTGTGAATACGAATGTGGGGATATGAATACATGCATACCTTAAAAAGAATGATATGTGAGGACACCTGTACTAAGGGTGGCAGGAGTCAAGGTTTTATCATGAGCTTTCGACAGGGACAGGAACGTTGAAAAGTTCAGATGGATGAAATGCAGGTCTTCCTCTCCTGGCCTCGTTTCTCTTCCACAAGCAATGGAGGAGGAAGAGGGGCTCACAGTCAGTGTGGAAGATTAGTGGCCACAGTTGAAAGGCACTGAAAGGCCTACCCTGAACAAGAAGTGGTGCACAGAACAGATGCTTCTTTCCAGAGACTCTGGACTTGTAGTTTGAGACAGAAAACCACAAGTTTCATGATCTCCAATATGAAAGGAGACTCTGAGCGGTGTAAGATTCCAGGGGTTCCAGGAACCCATGGTCTGTGTTTTCTTTTGGGAATGAGGGACAGTGGAGACTGTGGTGTCCTTATGATGTATGGCTTACTTACACACGTATATACAACCTGAGCCTATAATTGAGGAGTTCACAACAGCAACACCCCCAAGAGGTTCCTGCTTCTCCCATAGTCACAGCCCTGGATTCAAACAGACATTAGTCTTTGTGCTCTTCCTGCTACTTTGCTTGTAACTGCTAACTCTGCTACTGCAAGCTCTGGATTTATCTGTTGAGAAAAAGGCCCCACATTTGTCGTCTCACACAGAGACACTTTTGATCCTTTGTTGTCTTAATGGCTTACCCGCCAAGCTATCACCTCAATGCAAGAGACTAGGCTGGCTTAATTAGCTCTTGACACTTGCTAATTCCAGGGGATTAGGAGTGTCTAGTATATAACTTAATACACATGGGTCTAGCTCCCAGTTTTAACACCCCCAGCCTTAATTAAATTATAACACCTGCTGGATCTGTGGATTATAACACCCAGAAACTCATAGCTCATAACTCATAGCTCTCCCTCCCTTCAATATATTAGATATTCAAATAGCAGCATTAGATTATTATTGTATGTTATCGTTAAAATTATATATATATTTCGTTTCAAAAAGAAATTCCACAGCAGTTCACGCACAAATAAAAAACAGCAGCAAAATAACCAGTTATATAACTACAGCTACCTGTAATTAAAATGCATCGTGAAAAAGCTGCATCAAAACATCCATAATTAAAAAATATAATAAAGAAGGCTGTTAAAACAGCATAACAGTTAAAATATAACATTAAAAAAGAGCTGTATGTAGCGTAATACATTTTTATTAGGATCAGCCGACTGTCATAGAATTGTGAATTTGGCTAAAGATGGCAGAGTAGTTTCAGTCGTTTTAATTGCAGTGTTGCTTTAATGGGATTGTTGTAGTACATGTTTTAATTGTGGCCATTTAGTATTTTAATATCTGTGTAACTAGCTTTATACTTGGTAAACCACTTAGAAGCCCATTTTGGCATTGTTGTTGTTGTTCAGTCGTGTCCGACTCTTCGTGACCCCATGGACCAGAGCACGCCAGGCACTCCTGTCTTCCACTGCCTCTCGCAGTTTGGTCAGACTCATGTTGGTAGCTTGCACTGTCTAACCATCTCGTCCTCTGTCGTCTCCTTCTCCTTGTGCCCTCAATCTTTCCCAAAATCAGGGTCTTTTCCAGGGTGTCTTCTCTTCTCATGAGGTGGCCAAAGTATTGGAGCCTCAGCTTCAAGATCTGTCCTTCCAGTGAGCACTCAGGGCTGATTTCCTTCAGAATGGATAGGTTTGATCTTCTTGCAGTCCATGGGACTCTCAAGAGTCTCCTCCAGCACCATAATTCAAAAGCATCAATTCTTTGGTGATCAGCCTTCTTTATGGTCCAGCTCTCACTTCCATACATCACTACTGGGGAAACCATAGCTTTAACTATACGGACCTTTGTCAGCAAGGTGATGTCTCTGCTTTTTAAGATGCTGTCTAGGTTTGTCATTGCTTTGCTCCCAAGAAGCAGGCGTCTTCTAATTTCGTGACTGCTGTCACCATCTGCAGTGATCATGGAACCCAAGAAAGTAAAATCTATATAAATCAATAAATAAGGGTAGTTAGCATTTTGAACTCCTCCTGATTGAGGAGACCTGGGTTTGCATTTAGGTTACCTTGAACCAGCCACTGCCTGAGCCTAATCTGCTTCAGAAAGAGATCATGTGACAGGCCAGGATCTGTTCTCCAATCCCCCAGGCTTAAACCGCTGATGAAGATAATACTGTTCCAGCAGATGATATCATCTATTGTGCTGTTTAAATAGTGTGGGAGCTTTGCTCATTTGTGTTGCTGCTCCATGATGCTACTGCCCCTCTGCCATGCCAAACTTTTCTTCTTCTTCTTCTATGCTTGGTGAAGGAAGGGAGATACTGGCAAGGAGGTCTGAACAAGAGAATGTATACTTGGAACACTCAGAAAGCATTATAGAGATGTGATTTTTTTTTAAATTTTGGCACTTTATGAGATCTTTGCTGTGCATTAGGCATTAGAATGCAATTTGTATCTATCAGGAGGAAGAAGATGACAGCGACCAGGTTAGCATCATGGCTACCCTTGAGGAATATAGAGCACTGGCTCATCACTTAGTCTTTAAGGTGCTACTGGAAGGAATTTTAAAATTTTGTTTTGACTATGCCAGACCAACACGGCTACCTACCTGTAATTAGTGAAACACTGTCAGTGTCACAGTTTTCGTAGTAGCACAGAACTAATTACCCATGTGCTAAAACACAGCTTGCAAATCACACATTTGCTTTAGCTGCAAGCTTGAGTTGGGCCTGTTGTTCACAGGTAAACAAAAGAGAACAGATGCAAAGAGGAGGTGGGAACATCTGTCTGTTGGTAGATGGTAAACCTTTAGTTGCTCGCTCCGATTAGGCAATTGCATACTTAAAGGGCAGGACTTGGTGTTACAAGAAATGTAGGATTGCCACAGAAAACAGCAAGTCCTTGTCAAGTCGTCCGCCCCTTCCCTCAATCATGTCTAGTAGAATTGGCTCGGTAATAATTGATGTCATTATATTAGCTATCGACACAAAATAATATCACCAAGGCAACTATCCATAAATAAACACTAAACGTCCATAAAAATGGCAAAAGTAGTTTCTTTCCCAAATAGGTTTTATCTTAAGCAATAGCAAAGGCAGTAAATAAAGAGTTCGCTTGTAATATATCAGTGGTTCAGTGCTCATTTCTTCTCTTTCCAAAATAGATTTTGTCTTGAACAAGTGCAAGCGTAGTAATAAAGAGTCCACTTGAGATATACCAATGGTTCAATGCTCGGACGTCATTCCGGTAATCTGACATTTCATTGCTAAAGAGCTTAGTCATCGAGCTTTGTAGTAAATAATATACAAGAGAAGACAGTATGTAAATGACTTAAAGCAGGGCTTTATCTGTTCCCCATCTGCATGTTTCCACCGGGAGGAGCATAGAAAGAGGATGATGTCCTTCAGTTTGTTAAACCTCCTTCTGAACTGAACCACTGAATTCTTTATTAACTGTGTTTGCTGTTGTTTAAGATGAAACCTATTTGGGAAAGAAACTACTTTTCCCATTTTTATGGACATTTAGTGCTTGTTTACACATAGTTGCTTTGGTGATATTATCTTGTGTCAACTGCTTTGGTGATATTATCTTGTGTCATTGTATCACCACCCTGTTCAATGTTTTATTATTTTTATTGTTATATTTGCTAGGCATTCACCATGCCCCCCCCCGGAGTGGCAGCTTTGGTCTGCCTCCTGCCAGTAGCTGGGGCAGCCAGTGGCGACCTCCCACCCACCTCATAAGGAGGAGGGACAGCAGATGCGGGGGGGGGGGAAGATGATGGCAATGGGAGGAGCACACAGTGTGTTGTGGTCCAGTGACTGCCCCCCCCCCCCCGGGACAGCCCTGCCGATGGCTGCAGAAATGCACGTCATCAGGGTGTCAGAATGAATGAGTCGTTCTAGATGTCACAGATTGTGAAAGGGGTGTTCTCCCCCCCCCCAAGCAGGAGCTCCATGTCCCTTCTTTGAAACCTTAATAGGCTTTGCCCAGAGGCAGAGGGAGAGCAAAATAGAAATGGACTGTCCTCATGGATGTACGATGAAAAGTGTCCAAAAATTAGAGAGGAGGAGGGAAATTGCTCACTGCACCTGCAGTTTCATTCAAGTGGAATTTCTAACTCATTAAAGATTATTTGATTGTCTTGAGAAAAGCAAATGGCAATTATTTTCCCAGAGCTCCTTGCAAAGGTCAATGTTGGTGCAGTGTGTATATATGCTTTAACTAGGAGTAGAGGCAGTAACCCATGTTGCTTTGTACGGTAAGCTGCTTTCTACACACAGTTGCACACCCTTCACTATCCTCCACCCAGACAAGTAAGAGGCAGTACCAAACATCAAGGAGACGTTTCAGCCAGGCAGAAATACTCAAGAAGAATGCTGATGAGGGATGTGTCTTGGAGAGAGTGGGATGTGACCCATTGTTTTTCCCATTGATAAATGACTGTCCCAGTTGAAAAGTAGCAGTCCCAGACCAGATACATTTGTCCTAGATCCAATTCCAGGTTCATATTTCTCTGGCCTTCCTAGACTGGGATGTAGTAACCACATGATTCCCTCACCCGATTCCCCTTGTACCCCCTTTTACCCTGTTAGGCTTTTGTTTGTTTGTTAATTTATTTTCTCTCTGTATGGTATTCTGTCTTACTTGTTTAGCCAAAAGAACCAAAGAAATGAAAGCAGCACGATAAAAATTTTGGCTAAGAAGAAAGGCTGCATTAATTTTTCCTGCCGTTTATCAGAACGGTAACGTGTATAAAAGCGAAGCCATTTTGAAGAAGAAGAAAATAGTAACAGAAGTGAATAGTAGCCTTTTGTCCTGGGAAAGTGACCAGCTACTATACTGTTGCACACAACCCCAATCTCTGAGCAATGTGAGATTCCAGGGTTCCAAGCTCTTACCCAGGGTTCGTGCTTCCTTTGGAATGAGAGATAGCAGGGACTGTGGTGTCTTTATGATATATGGTTTATTTACACATCTTACAACCTGAGTCTGTGATGGAGGGGTTCACAGCATTAACAGACCAAGAGGGTCTTGCTTCTCCCATAGCCACAGCCTCAGATTCCATCAGAAATCAGGCATAGCTCTGTCTCCCAGCTGCCCAGAGTGCAGCCCGCCAGCTTCTAGCTCACATAACTACCAACTCTGCCTTTGTCTTTCTGCCTACCAGCGACCCACATTTTCTATATGGCACAGAGCCACTTCCTTTGTTACCTTAATGATCCATACTTACAGGGAAATAACCTCACCAGGAAGCTAGCCTGGCTATTCCAGGAATTGAATCCATGCTGGATCCAGGAATTAGAAGAGTGCTCAGGCACTCGTAACAATACTTTTATACTTGGTATGACATGGCTTGTGTAGATGACTGCTGTTTGATTCTCCCTCGAGAAGAATGAGAAGAAGGAGGGGGGGAGTCCTCCGGGTTGCCAGCCTCATAAAAAAGTATTTGTAAGCAATAAAGCTTCCATCTCCAGCATGGGTGAAATTGACAGCTCCTGGCAACCTTCCTACATTTCCCCCCTGCCCATGTCTTGCTTTCTGCTGCCTCCTGTATGATTCAGAGGGAGCTATACATATGCAAATTGGTAGCATTGAAGAAGTGCTTCTGCCATTGCCTCTGGAGAAACTAATAAATAAATACAGGCATACGAACCATGACAACTATTCCCCCCCCATGGTAGGAAAACAAAACTAAGTGCGTCTCTGTGTGTTTTAAATATAAATAATATATCAAATTGGTTTGTCTTCTTTCTCACGTCACCTGTATTTATTTTTATTTTTTTGCGGGGGGCATGGGAAGGAAATTTGTGAATCATCTATTCCACCTTAGACAACCATACTAGTAAAAGCAAATCAGCAATGAAACCAAGGGGTGTGAACAACTGGGGTATCTCATACATTTTTCATCCCCAAGACGAAGGAGGATTAAATCAAGGTAAATGGTTTGACAGAGCTTGTTCACCCCGAAGGCCAATGTAATTCCCCCACCCGCCCTGGCGTATTCTGTTGCCACTGGCATAGTTGCATATGCAAAATGAGTTGCTTGTAAGAATTTGTGTGTGTTTCTTTTCTTTTCCAATGAAGAAGTGCTTAAAAATATAACTTGGAAAAAATGTGCATGTGAATGTGGTTATTTGTTTTGCTGATCACATCTGCTAACAATACAGAAAGCTTATTTGTTATAATTAGAGATCACCTTTGTCTTGGAGGACTACTTCATAATGGCAATCTGATGCTGCTTAATATGCATGATTTGAAGTGCATTTTTTTTAAATTTCCTAGAAAGTAGCACAAATTTTAATCCAATGGGAAAATCAAATCGTAAACACTTAGGGCTCATCCCCATATTCACTTGACCCGTATTTTGATCATATTGTGTACTAATGAATCCCACCAGGTCTGAGAGCTTTTCTTGTTGTTCCACAGTTGCGCCTTGTGAAAATCCAGTCTTACCCGTTGAATTGGATCTAATCAGATGCACAGAAAATCCAAAGAGAGATTCTGCTTAATGGAACTTCAGTTCAGTAGATAAGATCAAATTTTCACAAGGCACAGTCATGGAACAATGAGAAAAGCTCTGGGGCTCAGGAGGAATTAATACAATCAAATACTATCAATACAATCAAAACATGGATCTAGTGAAAGTGTGGGTGAACCTTCAGTTCTTCGTCCCCCACTGGGCAGTAAGGGATTGTCCTATTCATACTGACTTGAGAGCAAGTTCCATTGGGCAGTATTCAACTAAAGAATTGCGTGAGCGGAATGACATCCATTTCCCCTCTCCTCCACTCGCATGCATCCCTCACCACCCCCAAATCTGCTCCAGAGGGTTTGGGGAACATCAATAACAGATTTCGTGGGTGCATGGGGGAAGGAGAGGGGGAAAGTCCCATTGCACAAGTAGAAACTATTCCGCTCACACAAGGGATCACTTAGCACTACTTTAAATACAACCCATTGAACTTAGTGGGACTTACTTCCAAGTAAAGGTGGCCAGGCCAGAACTGTATGCTAAGCACCCCTCCTTTACTGTCTCCCCAACTCTTGAAATTTGTATTCTAAGCTTCCTGACACAGAGGTCTTCCCTTTTATTTTGCCCTGCAAAGTGCCATGAAACCTTGATGGCAATGTATATGACCATTAATGGTGTTCTGCAAGGTGAGTAACATAGCTGCCAAGTTCTCCCTTTTTTAAAGGGAAATTCCTTTATGCTGAATAGGCTTCCTCGTGAGAAAAGGGAAAACTTGGCAGCTATGGTGAGTAAGGCAGCCTAATCTGTAGTCGCGGTTGGAAATATCCCAGGAGCTTAAAAATGTGATGATGGCTGGCACCTAGAAAGTGAAAATACTGTTTCTCCAGCCCTCCAGTAGGCAGAGCATTTTGTAATGTTCCATGCAATCAGGCAGACAATTGTTTTCACCTTTTACTTGCTCTGTGTATGCCTTATGTCTGTGAGCTGTGCGTATCATTTCTCTCACTCCAGTTCTCCAAGGGCCACAGTGCTGCACCAAGCTTTGGCTTCCTTTGGAAGGAATTTCCTGGGGACTCATTGGCATCTTGTGATACTTGCATCTCTTTGCAAATGTGCAGATTGAGCACAGGTGGAGGCCAGTAGCTTAAACCCTTCAAAAGGCAGACAAAATTTATTCCACCTACATTAAAGTATCCAGGGAAAGGCTGGCAGACTAAGATGCTTTTAGAGCACAGACTCTGATCCCTCAGTTTTTTCATCTTTCCCCAATTCATTTAAACAGCAATCTATTGCTCTCCCCCTGTAGCAGTAGGGTTATCGGGGATGAGTCATCTTCTGAAACTATCATGTAGTTTTCCTAACACAGACCTCACAACTTGGCCTGGTGAGAAATAAAGAAGCATTTGAACTCATTCTGGCTCCATTAGCCATCTATCGTTGCAATGGTGCTTAACACCTGCCAGGATGAATCAAACACATTTTAAATGTTGGAAGTGCTCAACAGCAAATGCTTTTCTGACACATATATATGGTGGGACTGTCAATATGCCTATGATTTTTGGAAGCATACTTTGCAACAAATTATCTTGATGTTACGTGCAGAACTGAGACTTTCTCCAGTGTTGGTATTGGCTTGAGGATGATGTGTCTCCAGAACAGAAGTTAAAATCTTGTTTGTCACAGCCAGGGTAGTGTGGGCCAGAAAATGGAATGATTCCCATATTCCATCTACATAGGGAAATGGGTTTTGAAGTATCTTGAATGAGTTGGAAAGGGCAAGCTGACTGATTTGGTCTAGAAGATGAACAGCATCTCCGATCATACAAATTTTGTTGAGAGGGGCTCATGCTTTGTCAATTATTGTAATATGAATTTGGGAAATATTAGGCTTGGAAGACATTTATGCAAAGCTGATTTGCACAAATTAGGAATTATGTGTATTCATAAGCAACATTAAAAGTAATAACAAAAGAGAATTTTTACAACTGCATGTAAAATTCCCCATTCACTACCACCAGTATTGAGCCCAGTTGTTAAACATTGACAGCAGTGTAAGGGACCTTCCAATTATTCAATAACACAAAGTTTCTCAGTTGTGTACTGATGATGGCCAATACATACATATCCTAACTTGTTCCAGAGATGATGATGATCTTAAGTGGGCGCATTCAATTGATCCAAAAGTTTACAATGGGGCTCATTAGGTATGTAAGTCTGAAACCATAGAGAATGCCTAAAAATACAGTAGGGAATTGGTATCTAGACAGTAGTGTATCAATGGCCATTTCAATCAAAAGGTTGTCATTGACATATTCTGCCTTAGCTAAACCAGGGGTAGCTAGCATGGTTTCCTCCAGGTGTTTTGGACTACAGCTCCCAGCATCCTTGATCATTGGCCATTCCCTTTCGAACAGTGATGTGGGGCTGAACCTGTTATGTAGAATTGTGTCCTGAATGAGCACGCCAACTTTCATTCCAGTATCTTAGTCTTCAAGGCAGATCTCACATCTTGTCTATTTGTTGCCCAACCCATTTGGGACTCTTTTGTGCAGGAGCCAAGTCCATCTTTAAAACGTTATCCTGAACATGCACAGCAACTTAAGTTTTTGTTCTTCAAGGCGGACACCACATTGCCTTTTGTATACATTTGCAGCCTTCAAAAACATCTCTGCTTAGATGATGATGACGAAGAAGAGTTTGGATTTGACATCCCACTTTATCACTACCCGAAGGAGTCTCAAAGTGGCTAACAATCTCCTTTCCCCTCCTCCCCCACAACAGACACTCTGTGAGGTGGGTGGGGCTGAGAGACTTCAAAGAAGTGTGACTAGCCCAAGGTCACCCAGCAGCTGCATGTGGAGGAGCGGAGACGCAAACCCGATTCCCCAGATTATGAGTCTACCACTCTTAATCACTATACCACACTGGCTCTCAGATGGGTCAATGGGCTGACCCAGGTTTGCATGGGAAGCTGAACCCAGCAAATTACAAACAACAAGATGTAGACAAGATGGACCAAGTCAAAAAGTTGAAAAAGAAAATTATGGGGACCAGAGATACAGAAATATATATATATATATAGGGTTTGATCCAGACCAAGTTAGTTTAACTCAATTACCACTGAAATAAATGGGACGAGTCCTTGCTAACTTATCCCATTGATTTCATTCAAGCCTAAGCTCAAATGCATTTCAAGGGAACCAACTTCAAGTACCATAATATGGATGCATTTGCTGTGCATTAACTAACAGCGTTTTCAGAATGTGGTTGTTTCGATACATCTTTTACAAAGGAAAGAGAAAGGAAAGGATCGATATTTTTCCTTGCAACCTTGCCCTAGCTGTGCATTTCTAAATCTCCTTGGCTTAGATCCATGGGAGCAAGGTGTCAGCTTTAATGACCAGATTTTTTTTATTTTTTAAAGAAAAGCCTCACAAAAACAAACAGCAGCTCCTGTCAAAAAGTGTAGGCCACCAGCTGAGGAATGCAACTTCCTATTTAATTCAAGGGAGAAAGAAAAATGCAACCTAATGTGTTCTTTAATCTAGAGCAAATGGCAAGTTCCTCTCCAATTGTCAGTCCTCTCCTGAGGGATGAAAGGAGGAAAGTGTTCGGATGCTGAACAGAACATCCTGTGCACTCAGGGTAATAACCTTTCAGTCTAAATCCTCTCTGAAACTAGAGACTGATGGGTCAGATTTTATATCAAGGGCTAAACACTCCGTTGCAATAAAAAGGTGCCAAGAGGGAATTTGTTCAGATGCCTTTTTGTCGGACAACGATATTAGATTTGATTGGCCTTTATTTTCCACTCTAAGTACTTTTCTTTTTAGATGAAAAATAGCATCTTCAGTATTAATATTTTAACATTGGCTAGAAGTTGTTCTATGTCACCAGGCTTCTGCAGATCGATAAACAAACAAACAAACAAACAAACAAACAAACAAATATCTTTTACCAATAGCTGGTGATCTGTGATTTCCCCCCCTTTCCTGTGCGGTTTTATTGTAAATATATTGGTTCCACATTGGTTTGAATTTTTTTTTGGCATATCAGTATTTCTTTTTTTTATAAAAAACATAACATAAATTCCAGCAGCTATTGATGACAATGCACACTGTGCACATTTATTGAAGTGAAAGGATCTTGTGCTAAGATTGTGACCATGGTGTTTTTGCATGAATATGAATTCTGTATTTAATTATGCATATCCAACCATATACTATGGATCTATACTTAGCAAGTCACAAACTCACTCTTCATTTTGCTTTGTTGCAACCTATTTTGATTACTTATTAAATTTTAAAAATTATGGCAAATATGCATATGGATTTTCCAGAGTTTTTCTTCAGGTGCTGATATACCCCAGGGCTAGTATCTTGTCCTCCTTACATGATGAACCTGAAATGAGTCAGGTTATTCTCTCCTCCATGACAGCTTCAGTACCACTCAGGAACATATAAACTGTCAGTTTATATTGCTTGGTTTGACAGTTTGTAAGGAATGACACAGGAGCACAGAAAGAACACAGAAAGAATGTAGTTGGTCAAGGGAACTGTGGAATCAGAAAGGTTGAAAACTTCTGGGTTACATAATGGCTAAGTGTCAGGCTTCAGGGAATCTGATCCCTCCCCCAGTGTCAGCTAGTAAGCAGATAAACAAGAGGAGTTCTTACCAAGTAATTTATTCCATAGTTCACAGAGAGACAGACAAAGGAATGCAGCCTCCCTAAAATAATGGCGTTGCTCTGAATAAGTCCAACCCCCTCCATTTCTCCTCTTCTACATCATCCCTACATTGACTGATCTGTGCTTTCTGCCTCTGAGCTTTCAGTTCTCCTACTTTCCATGCTCGCCTGGTCCTGGGAGAGGGGAGGGATCAGGAATGCTCTTCAAAGACACCAAGTCTGTCAGCTGTCTCTCCCCTGGTGTTTCTTCTTCCTGCTGTTCCCAATATTTCTCAGCTTCTCCCCTCTGCAGCCTCTGAACTATGACCTTCTGCAAACCACTGTTCGAAATCTATACTGTTCTCAGGAAGGTTCAGGAGAAGGGGGGCGGTCCCCACCATTCCTCCTCAGTCTAGTCCCTGCCACTAAGACACGCTTCGAGATATTTTTATTTTTATTTATTGGATTTATATACCGCCCTATACCCAGAAGTCTCAGGGTGGTTCACAGAATAAAATCAAAACATAAAACCACAAAATATATAATCAAAATAAAAACAACAACCCAATACCCCCCCCAAATCCACATTTTAAAAGGGCATAGGATAACCTGGTCCCAAGCTGTTTGAGGCTTTGAACACCATTACCAGCACCTTGAACCTTGAACCTATTCTAGCCAGTGAAATTCTTTCAGCTGCAGTGTAACATAATTGTGAAAGTTTGTCCCAGTGAGCAGTTGAGCTGATTGGGGGAAGGCAGCCCTGCCAATACACTAACTTTTAGCTCAACTGACTCCGAAATTAAAGAAGAGGTGATGTTAGTGATTTATAATAAGATTACTGTACAATACAATTTGGTGCGTCGACATTTCATTACAACATTTGTTGTTGTTGTTGTTTAGTCGTTTAGTTGTGTCCGACTCCTCGTGATCCCATGGACCAGAGCATGCCAGGCACTCCTGTCTTTCACTGCCTCCCGCAGTTTGGTCAGACTCATGTTGGTAGCTTCGAGAACACTGTCCAACCATCGCATCCTCTGTCGTCCCCTTCTCCTTGTGCCCTCAGTCTTTCCCAGAATCAGGGTCTTTTCCAGGGAGTCTTCTCTTTTCATGAGGTGGCCAAAGTATTGGAGCCTCAGCTTCACGATCTGTCCTTCCAGTGAGCACTCAGGGCTGATTTCCTTCAGAATGGATAGGTTTGATCTTCTTACAGTCCATGGGACTCTCAAGAATCTCCTCCAGCACCATAATTCAAAAGCATCAATTCTTTGGCGATCAGCCTTCTTTATGGTCCAGCTCTCACTTCCATACATCAATACTGGGAAAACCATTACAACATACTGCATTATAAAAATAGCACAATTACTTTTGCCAATTTTTTTTTGTTAACGTGAGAAATAACTAAGTTCCTGGAGGTCTCCTTTTTGGGTACTTGATTGCTATCATGGTTGAATAAAAATTTGATATACACTGTTTCCATGGCATTTAAAAACTCTGCACACAATATTAAAATAGGTGTTTATGTAGTACAGAAAATTAATGCGCATTCTTTGACAATTTGAAATGTTCTGGAGCCAAGATACCAGTATATCAAACCATTTGGGAAGCCATGGTTTGCACTTGATTTGGTGGTCCCACCCTATGATGAAATTTGACTTGAAAGAAGCATCCTGTTTCAGTCAATAGGATAGGCTCCTATGGTGTGTGAGAGAGGTGCTTCCTTTAGTGTCTCCAATGGCCCACAGAAGTTGGCAACCCTATCTTAAGGTGTCACCTTTCAAACAGCTACACCAGCTCTGAGCCATGTTGCAATCATGCTACATCACCGTCTGATAACACCAGAGTATTTTTGAGGAAGGGAATGACAATTACAGTATAACAAGCTTTTGCCCAAAATTATATTCAGTTTCTTTTTCCTGGCAGAAAATAAAGAGTTGAAGCTTCTAATTTTCTTCTAATTTTTTGACGCTCTTTGATGATTTCTGCCGAATCTGGGGAACTTCTAAGTATTCCGACAAAAATGCCTGACCTGCCACCTGTTATTCTTTCCCCTCCGTTTCCTCCCAAGAGAAGTCTTCGAGACAAAAAGACTTTTCTGCTTTATAGCTTTGCTTGATTCTAATGCTGTGGCGAGGCTGTTGCGCTAGTAGATGTTCTCTGCCTTTCATTCCTTGGCATTTCTTCAGCTCACCTGGGCAAGGAGCTATTGTGCTGGCCTGCCTTTTACAGCTATAATTTGCACATGATAAATGGCTGCTTTGGTATGCACCTAGCAGAAACACAAAGTACCCTAAGCAGGTATTGGCAGCCGTTGGGCTTGTTTGAGGAGTAGGGAAGGAGGAAGAATCTGTTTCAAATGGATTTATACATGGAATTTTGTGAGTGAGCTCTGCCCACATTAGGCGACTTCTTGCATCAAGGGCCCACTTAGGTCTCGACTGTTTGTGCATTGTTGGCTTAAATAAAACACCAAACTTAAATAATGATATGCAAAAATACATATATTATACACTTACGTATAACAGAATCATGGGATTATAAAGTTGGAAGGGATCTTCAAGGGTCATCTAGCCCAACCCCTTACAATACATAAGAGTTCAGCTGCATGTGGTACTACATTTCTGCAGCATAATTTTGTAAGTGTTAGCACAAGTATTCTTTATACACTTGCATGCGTTTGTGTATGTATATGTCACTATGCCGGTTACATTAAGAAACATGGAGGGCATGTGCAGTATATAGCTGGATGAAATTCAAGCAGCTGAAATAAATAATGTGAAAATAACATCCATATCATCATGCGCATAATAATACTTATAATAATGCAAATATTTTGTGTGAACTGTTGATATTTTGAGCAGAACCCGTAAAAAGAGAGAGAGACTCTCTTCTGACTGAGATCAAGGAATGACATAGAGGTTTTCAGAAAATTTCATTCCTGAACTACAACACCCCTCAGCCGCAGTCAGCATGGCCAATGGGCAAGAATTATGGGAGGTATAGTTTAACAACATCTGGAGGACCTAAATTTCCCTGCAGCTGGTTTCATATTCAAATTGCTCTCTCTGTCAAGAGGTTTCTCCTAATGTGCAGTAGAAAATTATCCTCCTACAACCTAAGCTAGCACTGGGGTAGCAGAGAACATGTCCCCCTCCTCTTCCCGCTGACAATCAGGTTGAGACACCCTGGATTCTAGCCTAGCACTGGGATTTGGGTCCTTTGAATTTGGTATATAAACGATGATCTGGTTTTCTCAAAAGGCAGATGGGGAGCTAAAGCTGTTCCTGGGTTGTCCCATCTTTGATGATCACACCATTAAATGTTCCTCCAATAACAACAAAAATATCATTGCACACAGAAGGCTAGCCTAGCCTTCCCTTTGCTGTGCTAAGTTTCAATGTGCAGGTTTCTATTTATTTTTGATATGAAGGAACATAGTGCAACCACAATAGCATTTACCGGTACCTGCAATTTGAAGTCGTGCAGCCCAGAAGCAGATGGTTTGCTTCATCATCTGCCGTTGATGAGAACGTGGTAGGCTAGACAAAATACCTGTGAGAATCATCATCATGCAGTCCTTGCCTCGTTCTGCTCAGGGATTGTGTTGCATTATGACGCCACATGGCATATAATCACCATGGAACAAGACATATGCTATGCCATTCTGCTCCAGTGCTTTCCCTCACTGCTAGCCCTGCTCAGAAATAATTTCTTCAGAACGAGCCCTTTGAAATCGGCTCTCGGAGTGCAAGGCACTTCAGCTCCCAATCGGTGTCCTTCAGCCTCAATAAACAAGTGGGGCATTGGTAAACAATTCCAAACCTTTCAAGAGCCATCAAAATCCCCAATCCCCCCCCCAAGTGTTTCAGGAAAGCCTTTTCTAAGTACTCGGACTTCGTAGGTTTAAACTGCAACATGTTATGTTTGTTACAGAAAAGGCCAAACATTACCAGCATAAAAGTTTTCCCAGAATTACTCCACCTGCAACAGACACTCTTTAACAAGAGGGAGTAAAGTCTCTGACTCTGGTTCTAACACGTGCCTTTGTATTAGAAAATCTTAAATTACGTGCATAAAACATGTTCTTAGATTTTACAAATACTCCAGAGAGACAAGCAAATGCACAGATTTCACAACAGAACGGAGAAACTACCAACACGATGTATAGAAAGATTTATAGTACCATCGTGCCATTGCTAAAATCATAATGGACTGAAAATAATAATAATTTGATTCTGAGTGCCACACCCATTTACCCCCCCCCCCGTAGATTTTGGTGGAACAGTTGAAAACAATGGCGCCTTCCAATTGCTAACCAAAACAGCAATTATATGAACTGATTAGTCAGTGACTAATAAACTGCCACATAAGATGCTACTTTGACCTATTGCACCCCAAATGAATACCCTCCAACATTTCTCAGATGGAAATAGGGACATTTCTCACTCTCCCCAACTGACTCTTCTCAACCCCCATGCAGAGCATTTCCTATCAGAAGAAGGGTGAGTGGCGCCAGCACCACACCAATGGGACACAGCACACATACCCTCCACTGTCTTGAGAAAACCTCTTACTCCTAATTTTATTTTATTTTTTTATTTGGTACAGTTACAAAAAGAAAAACACACACCAATAAATAAATTTTAGAAAGGGACAAGATTAGACACGGATATACAGAGCATTAAAATATAAATAAAAATCAAGAGTCCTTGTGCTTTGCTCCGCTCCCCTTTTCTTTTCACCCAGGATGGCCCTGCCTTCCGCTTGTCCCTCAAAGCTGGTGTTTCACAAGGGGCTGGGCCTCTGCAGTGGCAGCCTCTCTTCCTCCTCCTCCTCCTCCTCCTCCTCCTCCTCCTCCTCCTCCTCCTCCTCCTCCTCCTCCTCCTCCTCCCCCACTCTGCAGCAACCACGATGAACTGCCCAAGGGAGGAGGCTGGCAGCAGTGGCCAAGGATGTTCCCTTGCCACTGCTGCCACTTGAGAAGTGCTGGCTCATTCTCCTCCCCAAACTCAGCGGTGGCAGCATTGGCAGGGGAAACAGGGACATCGGGATCAAATCAAAAGCTGGGATGGCTTTTGTAATTCCAGGACTGCCTGTGGAAAATCGGGATACTTGAAAGGTATGCAAATGGTTAGGTCTCTTAAGAAACCTCCTTCACTTCTCTCTCCAAGGAACTCCACACTGAAGGCTCCACAGTGGCAAGAACACTCCTCAAGCATCACACTATGGAAACGTCCATCCAAGTAGGACTGGAACCACAGCAAAGTGGAGCCACCCACCCCTAACATGGACAGCCATTCCAGAAAGGTATTGGAAGCCACTGAGAGCTCAAGGAGAATTAGCAGGGACGCATTCCCCCTGTCTCTCTCCATAGAGGGGGACCAAAGCAGTTTTTTGTGCCAAAACCAGGCTGAAACCCTGATTGAAATGAATCTAGACATTTCATACATGAAGATACTGTAGAGTTGAGAGCCTGTTTTTCCACTGGGCTGGCTTGATGATGAATCTCGAGTCTTTTTTCTACGCCAAAATGCATTATGCTCAAATCAAGAATATTGCTTCTTCTTATTAAGTGGTGATATAAAGGAATTGTAGCTTTGGGAAGCAATGTAATTACCACCAGAACATCAATCAGCTTTGAGAAACTGTGGATGCATCAGATCTAAATAATGTTGTGGAGAGGTGTTTTATCAGGTTTTACAGATTTTATCCATTTCTCTAAACTATTAGGTAGATTGTATTTGTTCTGCAGTTCCCGACAGTGCAGTAGGAGGTCCTGAGAATTCAATAGGTGTGAAAGCTTTAGAATGGATGCATCCCACAATGGCTTCTCTACAGAATGGCTGGCAAACCATTTTAACTGAGAGACTGAACCAAATGGGTCAGGTGTTCTGGAGCACGTGTGGAACAAATTATGCTTCCGTTTTCTCCATACAAACCATGCTGCTCTAATTAGAGGAAAGCACCTGCCAATGCAGCCTAGAGCAGCTCCATCTTTAAATGGCCAAATGGAATCATGAATTGGATCATTTTGCCCCGCCCAGAAAAAACAACAATAGAACAGGGCATGTGGAGAGGTGAGTAGAGATCATTCTATCTAGCAAAGAGAAACGCTTGTGCTGATGGAATGATTGTCTTAGAATGAAGTTAATTTCCACATCCTTTTCTTTCTAGGAGTGCTAGAGACTTTTTTCTTTTTTAAGTGGGCTGTGGGCCTGGGACATCAGCACCCCCTGTACCCACCTCTCGGCAGCCCTGCCCCTAATTATAAGCAGTTTTGCCCAATGTAATGCATCTTGTTTGTTTATCACCAAAATATCTTGTCTGTTTTTTACCAATATATCATTTTTGTAAGTTTTTAAAAACTAAGGAGCTGCGTGCATAACTGTGCTTCAATTCATACACTGTTTGGGAAAGGTTAGGTAGGTCTGCAGTAAGATTCCTCTCCTATTCCTAAGGACACCACAGCTAGCCCCAAGCAAGTGCAAAGAAGCTGAGTGGATTGTTGCCCTGGCAACAACCTGTTCTTATGGTACCTGTTCTTAAGTATCTATCTAGCAACCATGCACATGTTGGCTGCAGGAATCCATTCCCCACTGCTACCAGTGTGGAAAGGTAGGGTGTAACCTTCCCTTTCCTCTTGTTCACTAGCCTCCACCTAGTGCACTCCCTCCCTGGCCCCTGCTATTTCCACCCAAGATCCTAAAATGGCAAAAAAGAAGAAGATATGAGCTTTGCCCCATCAGGCAATTAAAATCTGAATCGCTCAAGTTTCTATCCTGTCCCCATTTCCTAACTACACAGGTAAGCTGTGACCTCTAGAACAGGTAAGCTATGATCTCTAGAACGTGGGTGGGCAGACTTCTGGCTTGTGGGATCTATTTTGTTTCATACTAGAACCCCAAGATCAATCAAGTGGAGCCTGCTGCAAATGACATATGCTTAGAATCAAGGAATTCTGATCCCAGGAATTTGTCCTGAATGCCGGACTTGAGCAAAACTCATGGTTCTTTCACACACAGATGCATTCCTGACTACCCAAAGTTTTCTTCATTCCTGTTTTTTTCTTCTTCATTTTAAAAAGGAATGGCTTCATTTCCCATGGCTGATCTACTGCAAACGGAAATCCACCAGTCAATCAAGATTTATCTTTTCCCCTTTAGAAACTAGTATGGGGGGTAAGGAAGAGGGTTACTAACAAGACAGGCAAAGGGCAACATGCATTTATCATCTGCTCTGCTTGATTCCATTGACTTACGGCACATTAGCACTTTATAGATCAGTGGAAGTATCTTGATAAGCCTCTATGACACATATGCAAATGTCTACACCACAAGATGCACCTATCCATTTACTGATCTCATCAACACGGAGAACAATGGCGTGGAGGCACAGTGTGGCTTAGTCCTGAAATGCCGGAAATTACACCAGACTAAAGAGGTGCTTCCCTCCACTGAACTCTATTAAAAATAATTTGCACAGAAATCTTACAGAACTGATTTCAGGATGTATTGTTCTTGTTTTCTATGCACGAGTTTTCTTTTTCTTATAGAAAGGTTGTTAGAGTTGTTAGAGTAAGGCTATAGAAAACATTTGCAAGTGTGAAAATTCAGCATGGGAGCTGTGCTTTCTGTGGATGAGATCCCCATTGAAAGATCCCAAATATACCTCTCCCCACTTGTCTTCATGAGTGTTTGCACTCACCTTGTTCCCCTCTCTGCTGCTCATCCCTACATCTTGTCTGTTGCTATATGATCATGTAGCGAATAGGATGCTGTCATGGTCCCAACTACTTGCAACATCACTGAAGGCAAAGGTCCATTGCTCTGAATGGAGAGGGAACACTTCCTCATTTTGAAGGCAACCAAGTTAATGCCTCTTGCACTGACTGAGCTACAAAATAGTACCACTGCCATGTAGCCAGACATGGAAGGTCATCACCTCCACCTGAGCAATGCATGAATATTTCGGTAGCCTCCTTGTGGTAATTTTTCTGGGCCGTGCAACAGCTTTCACGATAACTGGTGCCCCGTTTCAGTGCAGTTCTGTCTGAACAACAAGATGTGCACAGTCTCAGCATCCACACATCAGACAGAGATGAGTTCCCCTACAGGCCAGATGTGCCCTTTAATGACACTATTTTGAAGTAAGTGACTGGAAGATTACACAGCCTTAGGTGTAAAAAAAAAGGGGGGGGGACCCACAGGGCAGACATTAAAAGCTGCCAGAGAAGATATGTCTGAGGAGTTTCTAAGCTAAGGGGCACTAAAAGAGAGATCACAGTGACCTGACATGATGTTTTAAAAACCAACGTTCTGAAATGGTGTTTGTGGATTGGGAATTTTTGCTACTCCTAGGGAGCCAGGCAGTGAAAATAAGGCTGAAAATCCATCTAACATGCAAGGCCATGGAATATCCTGGGTTCCCCTGCCCCCAAATCCCAAGTGTGTATTTCACATTTTGTCTTTTTATATTTTTCTCTGGAGGCCGGGGGGGGGGGGGGGGAGAGTGCTAAGGAGTAGGAATGAATGCAAAACTGGTAGTCTTAACGCTATATATTTAAAGGGAACCTTAATAAGTAATTGCTTGGCTACTTTGAAATTGACTATGTTTTATTAAGTTAAATATCTTTGAGCCATTAGTATTCTATTTAAAACTGCACATTTTAAGTAGGCTAAAGGAAACCAGAAGGTCTTTAGCATAGTTACCATTGCTAGGGCAACCACTTCCTTAGTCTCCGTGTTCTCTGTCTGTCTCTTTCTTTCTCATATCTGTGGTTCATGCAAAGCTTCAAGAATGTCAGAGGATGGGACCACAATCTTAATTAAAATATGTCAGTCAGTGGGTGCTGCCAGAATTCCAACCTTTGTCCCAAAGCATACAAAGGAATTTGTAGGCATGTGCTTCTTTTCCAAAATATTCTTCTTCTGTTCTAAAAAAAGCATTTAGGGAAACTAAAAAAGGGCAGGTCTCTCTCCTACAAAGTAAACCTTCCACTTGAAGATACATCTGCAGGATCATGCAAAAGAAAAATGCAATGCATTATAAAGAGGTGTCTGTTATCTGTAACGCTGGGGCACAAGCAAGCCAAAACCAACTACCAGTTTCATGTATTTCAATGGAATAGCAATGCATTTGCCAAACCCTTTCTAACTGGAAACAATGAGACTTAATGGTATTTAACTCTGAGAGGAAGTGTTCATTTTTAATCAGGACTGCTTCAAAAAAGATTTCCAGTGTCTTGGTCAGTATTTTGCAGCAGGGATTGGAGTGCATACCACGAATGTAATTTTGAATATTTAAAGTTAATTAAAGCACTCTGTTGCTCTGGCACATCCAATCCACCTTTAAAAAAAGAACTTTTGCAGTTAGGAAAGTGATGGAGAAATTATTATTATTATTATTATTATTATTATTATTATTATTATTATTATTTCTATACTGGGAGTCTCAGGGTGGTTCACAGAACAAAATCAAAATATAAAACCACAATATATATATATTTGCACAGCAAAGTGTGGGGTGAACAAATGATTAATGGGGAAGTAGAAACACCACACAATCAAATTAGGATGAATGCTCAATTGTCATATAACATCCCCACGAACAAATGTAAATCAATTCTCAATAAAGGCTGCACATTGCCTGACCTCTGTATAAGCTTTGGGTAAGCTAATCAGGATAAGCACACAACAAACAGGTTACCTGGAGGAGCCCCCAGTACCTATTTGCTAAAAAGAAGGGTATCAGGGCTTCAGGGCATATTTCAGACAGGTTGCCTGGTGCGGAATGAAATGCACTGTGCACATGCTCAAATAAACACAGCTGCTTCAGATGAGTCAAAGTGGCCATGGCTTCCTCCAAAGAATTCTGAGAGCTGTACTTTGTGAAGGATGCTGAGGAGTCTTTAGGCAGGTTGGTGGAGCTTAGAAGAGATTAACTGGATGGAGAGATGTCATACCAGAGTGGTTCAAAAACCTGAAAAGGTACTGATGCCCTTTGAGGAATAAGTAACATGTATGATACCACAAGACATCTTTGTTTTGACCAGGCGATGTAGAGTCTACTCTTTGAGTTGTATCTCAGTGTGCAGCCTCTCTAACCCGTGCAACTCCTCACTGACTCCTCACATGGTCCACACCTTTATATAGGCCTACTGATTCTTGGCAAAATATGTAGATCTTGGCATTATGCGTATCAGCAGTTCTGTTTTTCAGGCAGCTTACGAGATCCACTGTTATTTACATGCAAAGCACATCACAAACTGATCGTAGCAGCCTGTCTGTAAATGCATGAGAGAGAATAGAAAGTAAAAATTTTTTTGGAGAGAATGGAAGAAAGACACAGTACACAATTTGAAGTATACAGGTGAGTGAAGTTAAGCAGTTGCTAGCTTAACATTGAGGGCAGCCGCCCACCTGACTCATTTGTATGCCAGAAATGGTGTACATAATTATCCTTAACCTAGGGCAAATCTATTTATCACGTCATGGAAATTCAGCAAAAAGAAGGCGCACACGGGGGGGGGGGAGTATGAAGTGCTTTCAACTTCCAGGTTTTGCATTTCTAAAATGGTTCTAAACATTGCCAAATAATGTTCACATATTTTTTAAATTCATGAACAGATTTTAAAATATTAAATTTTACAGTATGGTCATACTTCATGTTACGGACGCTTCAGGTTACGTGTTTTCGGGTTGTGGACCGCAGGAAACCCGGAAGTACTGGAACGGGTTACCTCCGGGTTTCGCTGCTTGCAAATGCGCAGAAGCGCAAAATCACATCAGCACCTGCGCAGACGCGGCACTTCTGGATGCGAATGCTGCAGGTTGCGGACATGCCTCCGTCACGGATTACATCCGCAACCCAAGGTTCCACTGTATTCATTGTGAAAGTGGCTACAAAATATTGTATACGAAAAGCTTCATAAGTTTGATTGTATGCATTAAGAAAAAATGTGAAAATTGGTAGCCATTTCCCCAAGTGGTGATCAAACTCTTAAGTGTGTGGGCAATATAAAAGGCTAACTGTACAATTTATTTATACATAAAACACCCAGTTGCACCAGTTTGTCCAAAATGCCATCACGCTGCCCAGTTTCAGAAAAGCGGTCTCATTTATAAGGCCTCAGTTCACCTGCATGCTTTGATGGGGCAACTTAGTCACTTGGAGCTTTCCAGGGTGCTGAAAATACCTTGGACTATAACAGGGATGGGGAACCCAAGGTCTTCCAGTGTTTGTTGGGACTACTACAGCTCCCTTCATCAGTGACCATTGTCCATGTTGCATAGGGCTCCAAGGAGTTGGAGCCCAACAGCTTCTACAGAGCCACAGGTTCCTCATTCTATTGTAAACTTCTCTGAGGCTTCCCCACCCCCTTGCAATCAAGTAGTGTATAAATTTTATGAAAGAAAGAAAGAAAGAAAGAAAACATAGATGTCTGATATGGACAGATGAGAGCATGATTTTAGGCTGGCACATGCAGGTTACAACATATGACTCTGATCATGTTATCTCTGTTGGCTTCTTATTTGCTTCAGCGCTAAATTCAATTTGTTAGTTTTAGTCTTTGAAATCCTGAATGGCTTGCAGGCATAGCCAAACTTGGCCCTCCAGCTGTTTTGGGACTACAACTCCCATCATCCCTAGCTAACAGGACCAGTGGTCGGGGATGATGGGAACTGTAGTCCCAAAACAGCTGGAGGGCCACGTTTGGCCATGCCTGGAAGCCTTAGAGGAAAGGTTCCTTAGGGTCTGCCTATACAGGCCTGCCTGGCAATCAAGAACAGTGTTTGAGGCCTTGCTCTTAGTGCCATCTCAGGAAATCTTGTGACTGAGCTCAAGAGATAATTTCATTTCTATGGTGATTTTGAAATAACCAGTAAAGTACAGTTGGTTAGGCTCCCTCTTTGTGTCTCTTCACTGGAAATGGAAAGTGCTCTTATTTTGTTAGGGTTTTAATGTTTGACGCAGGAGCAGAAAAGCTTTGGCCTTCCAGAAGTTGCTGGAACACAGTACAATTCAGTCTATTCTAAGACTCAGTTGGAGCCACTGCTCGCCAGTAACTCTCCTTGGTTCTGTGACTATTAAATTCTTCCGTAAAATCAACCGGAACAATGTCCACCAATGCCTTCCTGAAACACACACACGTGTTTTAACTTTGTATTTTGTATTTATTTCATTTTTGCACATTGCCCCAACATTTTTGAACAGTGGGTGGTTTAATTCTTTAAATGAAATAATCAATATTGTTTTGTCTTTATTTTCAGTTTATAAACACAACAAAAGAATTTAGTCCTACTGTGATCAATGGAGGTTAGTGGGCATCAGATTGTGTTCTTAGGGCGCACATTTTCTGGAGAGCAAGTCCCATTCAGTACAATGTGGCTTAATTCAAAGCAAGAACGTACAGGCTCTAACTTTTAAAAGGATTCCATAGTACATCAAGAAAAAGCCAATTTTCTTGCTATATCCCTTAAACTGAGCTTTGTTTCTAATCAATACTCTTATAGCACTAATGAGGGGACAAAATCAATGATGTTATTCAACTCTTTGGTTTAATTGGCTCTCCCCCGCCAATGCGATTTGCCACTTAACTTTAAATCTATTTTAGCCTTTCTTGAGCACTCCTCTATTCTTAATTCTTAAGCATCACTAAATATGGGTTGGCTAAATGTTTTGATTTGCTCTTCTGTGTGCAATAAAAGAGACAATAAGCAGACGTGTAAAATTCCATACTGGGAGCCTCCAGTCAGACACAAATTATAGCTTTCATTTTTTTTTAAACAGATAGAAGAGGCAGTTTGTGCCAAAGAAACCAAAGGGAACCTTGGACAGAGTTTTCAGCTTGTGCTTCAGGTCTCCCAACTTTGCAGCTCTCTGTTCAAGGTGGAAAATGAGCCCCTTGGTATGTAAGAACTCATTATTTTCTAAATATGAACTGTGCTTTGTCTATCTTGCTTTAACTCAACATACCTCACATCATGTATTTGACAGAATACACAAGTTCAGATCTTTTTTAGGCATTCAGAAAAAAGCACGGGCAGGTCTACACTGTCAAAAGGCTGAGGACCTACTTGTTAATGATGAAGTATGAAGAATGCACACCAATATTGTAAAGCTAAACACTGTGATGGAACTTTTCTTTTTCTTAACTACACACACACACCAAAGTAACACACATTCCTATCCACACCTTGCAATGTCAATGGGGATCATATCAGCTACTGTCTGCTGATCCACATCACAGCTCAAATTTGCATCCATGTCTGCCTGCACCCAGTGCTTTTTTTCTGGAAAAAAGGTGGGGGAACTCACCATGAAGTTTGCTTGTTTATTGTGGGCCCAGTCGCAGTGCCCCCACCCCCTGGGCAGTGGCTAAATGTAAGGTGGGATTAATAAACTCAAGCAGACAATGATCCACATCATTATTGATTTAAAATATAGGTGCAGTGCACGGAAACGCTGTTTACCTTCCTGCCGGAGCGGTACCTATTTATCTACTTGCATTTTGCTGTGCTTTTGAACTACTAGGTTGGCAGGAGCAGGGACCGAGCAACGGGAGTTCACCCCGTCGCGGGGATTCGAACCGCTGACCTTCTGATCGGCAAGCCCTAGGTTCTGTGGTTTATACCACAACGCCACCCACATCCCTTGATTCATAGGTAGGTGAATATATAAAGTGATATTCAGATCAACAGGGTTTTCATGAACCTTCTTCCTCAAAAAAAAAAAAAAAGATGTGGAGGAATTGCAAGCATTAGCATTATTATACACATAAAGTATACATGTACCATCCGATTCAGGTGGCATTTCCCATATACAGTGGCAGGGACAGGCATGCTTATGTGCCGAAATAAGCACAGAATTCGTGTTTTCTTTACCATATGAATCTATCCAAAAGAGAAAAGCATATGCTTATAAAACTCCAATGCCACAACCATACCTTATTTTGCGCATAGCGATAAAATTGCCCTGGTGTAGCAGGTTACTGTGATGCTATTGCACTGTTATATCTTAGTGTATGGATATTGTACCTTACTTACTGCATTCATTCTGATTTAGAAATGTGGGGTTCACATTACATTTTAAATGATTTTTGAAAGATTGTTTCTTGTAACCTGGACATAGCAAGATAGCAAGATCACATTATTCACCGAGTAGATCTAATCTACTTCCCCGCCCCACAAAGGCAAACAGAGATACAGGTGCTTAGCTCTATTTATAGGAGAAGGCATACAATGGATTAAATGAAATACTGTTTTCTATGGCCCTGGAACATTGGCATGTATGTTAACTTGTTCCAGAGTGACTGGAAAAAGGCAACTATGATTTGTTGCCAAAAGCCAGATTGACTCCCTTCTATGCTAAGAATGAGATGGAAGCTTCCTGCTAAAAATACCCCCAGCAACAACTGGTGCAAAGGCAAAGCATTCAGGGAAATATACAATTATCCCCCCCCTACAGTTGTTTTTCTATACTTCTCCTAGAGGTCTTTATCATTTTCTTGAGTGTCTCCCTGACACACAAGTAGAAAATGAAAATCGGGGCAGGTTGGGAGCCGGGAAACATCTCAGTAATTGACAGATGAATTACTTTTGATGTCATGTCTGGGTAGAAACTCTGCGGGAGACAAAACAATGGCTGTTGGTGTTAACACAGGGCTTGCCTTGCAATTTGTGAACAGGAGATGGCTATCTGTGGATAAGTCTTAGAATGATAGAATCTTAGAGTTGGAAGGGACTTGAGGGTCATTTAGACAGATGGCCATCCAACCTCTGCTTAAAAACCTCCAAGGAAGGAGAGTCCACAGGAGTATCTGGCACTTCCATGGTAAAGTTAAAATAGGGAAGGATACAAGGAGGGTATGATGAGAGTGTGTGGCCTGTGGAGAGTCCTGAGCACCAGAGGGAGGGAGGGAGGGAGGGAGAGACCTGAAGAGCTGTGTTTGTCCCCTGGGTCTCAGGTTCCCCACCAAGGGCTTAGAGAGTTTTCTGATTATAAACCTTTCAAAATAAAGAAACAAAATACATCCTTTTGACAAGCTGAAAGTGACATGAATTCTGTTGCAGGCTAAGTTTTATCCAAAGACCTTTTAGAGAAATACCTTGCCACTTGCATTTTGAGCCAATTCCCTCAAAACAGGCAGCACCGGATCTCAGGATACCCAAGGTAAGCAAACCCCATTTAACTTCTACTGTCAGCACTGATGATAGGTTCATTGATAATATTATGAATTAACTGCAACAACTTTCCTTCCTATCCCCTGCCCTTAACTCATCTGTCTCTTTAAGCACTTAACGTCAGGTCTTACTTCCTTAAAAATAAACCTGTTTATCCCTGGCTCTTTCTTTTTAATTTTTCTGAATTTTAAAGAGACTTTCTGTCTTACTGACAGCCTGTTTATATATATATATATAGAGAGAGAGAGAGAGAGAGAGTTTCCTGGCATGCTGTGAGAAAGGTGGCAGGGCCGGGGAGACAAGACAGGATTTGTGATCATTCACTTGGTCCCGTTGCTAGCCATTGTTGATCACTAAATTAAAAGAAAATGCCAAATAAAAAAGAGCAATGAACAGAGTTACGATTTTGTGAGTAAAGCACGAAGACCAGAACATAATGATCTCTCTCTCCACCCCGCCCCCAAACACTCCCACCTCATTTCCACCATCACGTTAATCTTCCCTGAGATTTGGAGGGGAAATGGCAGAGCTGTCATTGGAATCATAAACAGCATTTGAATCATTTTCATAGTGCGGTGTCCTGGTTTCAACAGTAATATATTACAATCTCACTGCATTATCACCAGGCACATTCCTTTAGCCGTTTACCAAAATGAAAGACTGCCGCAAGCTGATTTACTTTAAAGCTGCCTTTGTTTGCTTGTGTGATTTTGTTTTGTTTCTTTGTTATCTAACATCAGGAGAAGGCTTTAGCGCAGGCTGTGCTCTGCTGATATCACACTCTTAATCCTGTCTCCCCATCCTGTAGCACCAGCCTCCCTTGAAAGGACCCCACTCGCCTCTCTTCAGGCTGTGGTGGGATGAGGGATCCACAGGTGCTCTGCACTTTACAGGCAAGAGACAATGGATTATTTTTCATTTTCATGGCAACCTTACCTGCAGAATGTCAGTTTGCTGATGCTCCAATTTCATCCCAGCTATCCTGCCTATTTGCATTTTCACTTGTCTTCGCCTGATAATGAAACCACCTTCCTTCACCTTAGAGGTGACCTGCCTCTTTTCACCTGACCCTCATTAACCAAAATGTGGTGGGGGAGGGTTGGCTAGTGGTGTATTCATATTCCGAAATAAATGAATAAGTCTCCATTTCTTTTCACAGGCATAGTGACAAAAATGGCAAAATGCTTTGAGTGTGAATTTTTAAATCTATCCATCCATCCACACACAAACCACCTGACACACATCAGTGGTTTTTCTCTAGGGTGATAGAGAGAAAAGACTAATATCTGAACAGCAGAAATATGCATGGAAGCCAGATAGCTATAATGAATGGAGAAGCTTGTACTGTCTGCCCCCCCCCTTTGGATCCAATGCATATGAAGGTACCAAGATGAATCAAGGATGAAACGATTTCTCTATTTCTTCATTTGCATTGTGAACTCAGTCTGAATAAAGCCATGTCTCCAGCGGATCAGAACTTTGCACAGTGTGCCTTGTTTAAAGAGAGTGATGCTCCGGTAATCTTAAACATTAACTGATGTGAATACATTATTCTTTTGTGAGCTCCTTTCAATCTCTCAGCATTAATCCATGTTTGAGTCCAAAAGATCTTTCCAGTAGCTTCTCACCTGGAAGCCCACTCAATGCTTCATATATCTGCCAGTCAAGCAAGTGATCAGAACGCTTCTTTTAAACTCAGGATGTCGGTGGGCTTTTCTGTTTTCAAAGATACATTTTCCTGCTCCTCTTTTGTTTCTACCTGTTGATGCACATATGCCAACAGGCTCCCAGGTTGTTGTAGCTCGAATAATTTTAATAACTTGTAAATAGGGATCACAGTATATGAAGAAGCATAGCTTATGCCTGAAGCCTTGTAATCTTAATGATCACAATTTGAAATAATAGCATGACAGGGTGCAGCATATCTACCACAAGCATATAGCTGGTTGCCCAGAAATCATTTGATCTCTCCTAGGTCTGTGAAACTGTGGAGTAGTTTATGCTGCTTTGCTTTGACTTGCAGCTTCCACATAAGGTGAAGAAATTTGGCTCATACACTCCTCCCCACCCCAAAACCATGGGCAGAAGGCCACATGATGCAGATTGCATGTCCATATATCTGCACCTGTGATTTATTCACTTTTTGTGGTTATGTGGATTGTGTTTATGGGGCAAATGTCATAGGCTTTGTCCTGAATGCTCTCCATACACATGCACATGTACACAATGCATAGCCCCCTCTTCAGCATAGGCTTCCGTGGACTAGGGCGCACTCCCTCTGATGCATGATAAGGATAAAACTTCATGCCATTGATGAAGTGAGCTCCTGTTCATTAAATCTAAGGCCACAAGAAACCTCTTAGTCAACATGGTACTGAAAGACCCTCTCTTAGAGAGGTGCACATTCTCTATATAGCTTACTGAATATATTTTGTAGAAATATGCAAAGCCAATGTTGGACAAGACCACACACCAGTCTCAGGACCCAGGGACCTTGCAGGGACTAGCAGAGAATTTGGGTTCATTTCAGGCTAATTCCTCAGGGAGAGCACCACAGTGGCTTGTTTGTAGTCCAGAGGATACAGCTCTGTCTCCATTCTCTGAGACAGAGAATGAGTCTCCTGCAGTTCCTCTGTCTCCCTGTCCACACAAAAGCCGAAGCCTAGAAAACAAGGCAAATGTCCTTTAATCAGCCAGCCAACTTCTCCAGAAAGGCAGAGTGTGGCACACTTCAAGTCTGGCCAGCCCAAGGCTTGAGTTCCTTCTCACTCTCTGAAGAGATGCCTCACATAGCCACCTTAGCAAGGTCCCTTGGAGCTGTCCAAGGTCCTGCGTTATCTCAAACTTGTGGCTTGACGTTGCCTGCTTCCGCAGTGAGCCCAAGTTGTTAGGCACACAGCAGGCAGCCTCCCCATTTTCTGTACTTACAAGAAAGCCTAGGACAGCTGAGGACGCTGTGGGTTTTTCAGGAAATGTGGGCACCCATGAAGGCTAAGGAGTACAACTGGAGAGATGATGTATAGGATGAAAGAAAGCACTAGGCAATCCCATCACTTTCTATCGGTTCCTTTTTATTTGGAGATATAAGGGAAAGGATTGAACCTGGACCTTCTGAATACAAGGTATGCGTGTTGCCCCTGAGCTATGACCAGGTCCCCATCAGCATGCCCTTTCCCCAACTTGATCCCATAGCAGTCAAGATAATGTCACCAACTTGGCCAGCTTTAATTGGGAGAAGTTTTTTGTGCAATTTTTAAAATCACAGTTGCATTTTACTTTTCTTTCAAAAGTCTTACTCAATTATTTTAAAGAAGCCACAAAAACTTTGTGAGGCCAGTTAGGCTGACACAAACCGAGTAGCCAAAGTGAAAGTTCAGTCTGCCCAGTTCAAAAACAACCTTCTCACCACTTCTCTGATATTTGATAGAGAGAGTACTTTCCTCTAAGATTCCAGTTTACGTTGCTTATGCCTATTGTTCTTGATTAGGAATCTGGACAGAGAGTAATTTAAGGCAGGGGATTTATGCAAAATAATAATAATAAATTTACCATGTAATGCCTACATTGTATTGGTGAGCACCACCAGTACAGTAAGCTAATTCATTTAAACCCTGACTTGAACCCAGAGCCATTCTGCTTATAGATCCCCTGTTGAGTTCTGCACTCTTTGTGCAAAATGTCTCCTGGCTTGAAGACTGTTTTCTTGTAGTGTTATATAGGCAGATCATCTCCTTTAATTGCAGATCCATGATGCTAGATGTCCACATAATCAAACTGTATTTTAAAATTGTGCTTATGCCAAAGTATGAAGATGAGGTTAATTTTTTAAATATAGCTATATAAAGTCCTTGAAGTATATTCTGTTGCTCCTGTCTTTGTTCCCTCTCTGTAGACTGCTTTTTTATCTCTGAATAACAACTGTACTCAAGAAAGTGAGATCAATTCTTTTCTTGAGTTCCATTGACAAATTTGATTCACGTAGACTTCTCTTTTGTAAATAGGTTCATAAAAATTATGAGTGCTGCGGAAAGAACAGAGAGAGACCATTTTCACCCCCTCTCACAGCACTATAACTTGACATTACCAATTAGAATTGACTGCTAATGCATTCAGGACAGGCAAAGGAAAGTACTCCTCCTCACAAAGGCATAGCTAACCTATGGAACTTGCTGCAACAAGATGAGATGACCACCACTGGCCTAGGTGTCTTTAGGAGGAGATGTGAGAATGGCTGCATCAATGGCTTTTAGGATGTATAGGTTCAAATACAGTAATAAATACCACTTCTGGGGAAAGGGAGGGAGAGAAATTGGGGGAAATGTGGGTTTATTAGCTTCCTAGAGGCAGTGACTATCCAGTGTTAGAAAAGAGATGCTGCAATAGATGGAGACAAATGACCAGCCCAAGGCCACAATCTGAAAACAAGATGGAGGTTATTTGAAACACCAGGAACAGGCTAATAATTGGGATGACAAGGAAGAGGAGGAGGAGGAGGGGGAGGAGGAGGAGGAGGAGGAGGAGGAGGAGGAGGAGGAGGAGGAAGAAGAAGAAGAAGAAGAAGAAGAAGAAGAAGAAGAAGAATTTGGATCTGATATTCCACTTTATCACTACCCGAAGGAGTCTCAAAGCTGCTAACATTCTCCTTTCCCTTCCTCCCCCACAACAAACACTCTGTGAGGTGAGTGGGGCTGAGAGACTTCAAGAAGTGTGACTAGCCCAAGGTCACCCAGCAGCTGCATGTGGAGGAGCGGAGACGCGAACCGGGTTCACCAGATTACGAGTCTACCACTCTTAACCACTACACCACACTGGCTCTCAGTGAGAGATCGAGAGCATCCAGAGTCCTGTTGCCTCACAATGGGCAGCAGATAGTGGGGCAACTGGTTTATTCTCCCCCAACCCATTGCAGCCAATGGATCTGAAATAATTATATCATGTACTGGATTGTTAGAATGTCGTAGAAGCCTGATTCACAGAGTTCATGATACAATGCCTAAGCCAGTGTACAATTAGCCATTATGAACTCAATGTTCATGATAATTTTGTCAAGCACAATACAATCAATTGTCCAAAGGAAAGAATTAAAAAAGAGTGCAAGCAATTGCTGCAAGTTCATACCATGACAGATGACAGATTCAACTCTACCGGGATTTCTAGCCATCCAGTCAATGAAATAAAATGCTCGTGTCATGCCTTTGACTAGAATGGAATCCCCTGTTGTTGAATCCAGGCATGTTCTTCTTCAAATGAAAAGGGCTCATTCTGTTTTGCAGAGGGGATTCAGAAGCGGCCAGTGGAGGAAAGGGAGTGGTGGCTTCTGCCAATTTCCCCTCTCCCTTTTTAGCAGAGGTGGAATTAGAGAAGCACGACTGGTTCAGTTGCATGGGGTGGGCAGCTTCGGGGGTCAAGAGACATGCTGACACAACTATAATGCAAAATGGAAGTCGAGAGGTAGGGGCTGCCAAATATCAGTGTCGCACAGGGCACCACTGAAAGTTGAGACCCCAAGATCCACCACTGCTTGTAGCTCCCAGCACCACCTCCCATATTGTTCAGGAGTGTCTCCTTCAGATCAGCTTCTTAGGGAAGTAGGCATTGCCAAAATAGCTCAGCCGCCTTCCTCCCACTGAGCATCTTGTGAGAAGAGCTCCAGTAATGGGAAGTCTGGATCCAACCAACGCTGACAGTTTTGTTGTTGATTCTTCTTGTTGGGATGCAGGTTTGATCACAAAAAAGAGAGCAATCTAACTCTTAGGCAAGTTCAGATTCACAGTCAAACAAATGCTAATTAGCTGTAAGAAACACACCGTGGGTGAAAATATCCTCAGGATTGGCATTTTGAGCATCTGCAAGCAAGAGGGAATGAGCAATCCAGAGCTCTCTGCTTTGTGTAGGAGTGAATTAGATATTTGTTGGTGTTCTGTTTGTGGAATGGTACATCTGTGAGCCATAAAATATCATTCGCATGGGCCAACCAGCATCTGTGCATACATTCTTTGTCCATCAAATATTATTCTCTATGCCCATATGTACATTTGAGCAATCTGAGATGCACAGTCTCTTTCTGTCTGTCTTCCCTTAGGAAATATATGTGATTCTGGCATGAGTGATATCAATGGAAGACTGGAGCATTGCTGTGATAATTAAACTTGCATTGTCAGTGCTGGTCTGCGACATGACAGGCCAGGTTTCAATCCTCACTCAGCCAGGAAGCTCACCAGGTGACCATGAAGCACTCACTATTTCTTTCTCAGTATCACTCTGACTCACCAACCTCACAGGATTGTTGCAAGGATAAAATTTTGAGATGGGGGAAGAGAGTTTTTGCCCTGTGCTGCTTGTGGAAAGACAGAACAGAAATGTAGGAAACGAATAAAAGAAAAGAAAAGAAATTGCCCTTGTTGGGTTCAGAATTTATTTTTACTCATACTGACATGTATGAATTTTATTAATCATCTGATCAACGTAAATTCCTAAGATTGACTAAGATTTGCTTAATTGGATGCTGACCCTTATTCACATAATGTTATGGAATGAAAGTGATTATTTTCAGCCTGTAATGATTTGTGTGCCTTGAATCATTGGGGGCTACATGAGTAAGAAAAAAATCCATAAAAATGAGCAATTTAGCTTCAGTAGGAGACAGACTTACAAAAGGAAATATTATTCAGGAGAGCTCAACACGGGGAGAAATCTTTGGACAATGGACATGGTTGTAGAATCATTGCAAGAGAATGAATTAATGCCCCTCTTTCGGTGTTTGCACTAAACATGACACAGAAACAGTCAATGCAATGGGCTATATCCCTGCTTTGGCAAGGAGATGGACGAATGACCTAAATCCCTCTCCTTCTCTCTCTCTCTTTAGCATATACAGTTCCATGTATCTGTTTAAAATGTTTAGTAAACAGGCTGCCTTTTCAAGAGGAGCTTTGGCAAGATGAGATCCATGTCCTGGAAATGCTGTCATTCTGTAGAAACCATTACGTGGGTTGGAAAGGGGCGTGGAGGAAGCAGAGGTATATTTTGAAAACTCTGCGGGACAATTCCTTTCGATGAACAGAAATATTTAACAGGGGTATAAAGTCTCATCCAAGCAGCACTGTCAGAGCAGCAATTGCAAAGCATCGATCCTTCTTCACAAGCTTATCCTTTCTCATAAAACGGCTGACTTTGAATCTCATTCAGGCTTGCTTCCTCTTGGCTTGGTAACTTCTCATGCACTCTTGAGCCCCACGGAATAATCTGCTGCACATATGCAAGGGCTTTTCACATGTGCAGCAAAGCTCTGAGTTGAAGGAATAAATTTCTCAGCCAAACTCTGAATGTGTAGGGTATGGGTGAGTGTTGAGAGAGACAGACAGAGAGAGAGAGAGAGAGAGAGAGAGAGAGAGAGAGAGAGAGAGAGAGAGAGAGAGAGAGAGAGCACACTTCCACACAATTGCTAACAGCTTTCTCTGAAAGGTACAAATTGCTGCTAATGTTTCGTTAATAATTTTGCTTAAACAGTTTGCTGGCCTTTTCCTGCTCAGATGCTAATGCTTGAAACAGAAGTTAGTGAAAGGTAAATGCACAAATTATCATCATCATCATAATAATTTTATTATTTATACTCTGCCCATCTGGCTGGTTGCCCCAGCCACTCTGGACAGTTTCCAACACAAATAAAAACATAATAAAACATCAAACATTAAAAACTTCCCTAAACAGGGCTGCCTTCAGATGTCTTCTAAAAGTCAGGTCGTTGTTTATTTCCTTGCCATCTGACAGGAGGGTGTTCCACAAGGTGTACACCACTACTGAGAAGGCCCTCTGCCTGGTTCCCTGTAACCTCACTTCTCACAGTGAGGGAACCACCAGAAGGCCCTTGGAGCTGGACCTCAGTGCCCAGGCTGAACGATTCGGCACTAGAAGTGTCGTAGCTCAGTGGTAGAGCCGAAGGACCCAACTTCAATCCTTAGCATCTCCAGGCAGGGCTGAGAAAGAGTCTCTCTCTGAAACTGGAAAACTACTGTTGCTAGTCAGTGTTGACAGCACTAAGCTAGATCGGTCATTGGTCTGATCTAGCCTAAGGCAGCTTTCTAGGTTCCTGTTCTCTTCTTCCCACTTTCAAATGCACAGCTGGACTTCAAAGCATGACCATACTATATCCCTATGTTCAAGAAAGCATAGGGATAGGGGGAATTTTTGTTTGGTTTGCACAACTATTCAAGGATATATTACAAAAATATTCAATGATAAATTGCACATAAAAATGCATATATGGGTGAAAATAATAAAAAAAATATCCAGCGTTTTTGTATATATCATATACATTATAAAAATATGTATATTAAGAGAACTTTGCTCTGAAATGCTGATGAATTTTCACAAGGACTTAAAACAAGAAAAAAGCTTATGTGGAAATATGGAGATGTGAACTTAAGATCTGAAAAATGGAGAGAAACTGAAAATGGCATATTTGCCATTTACAATGGCCCCTCTAGCTGGGGCGAGGGAGAGTTTTCCTAACAATTTAAGAGTGCAGATGTGGTTCTCTGAAACTGTTGCAGTTCATTGTGAAATGTTGTCTGAATCCCACACAACAGATTAACAGCTGTGTGCATTTGTGGATAAGCCAGAAGGGAAATGTGGTCGTTTGATATATCTACTCAGAAATCAGTACTGTTAAGTTGAGTTGAGTGGATCTAGGATTACAGCCTCAGCCTCCTTTTTGTTCTCATACCATTCAGCTAGTTTTGTTTAATGTTTTAATTCTCTCCCTTTGCTTTCAATCGTCACAGTCCCTTCAATTGCTGTTTGTTTGTTTGTTTGTTTGTGAGGGAAATGCTGCAGAAAATCAAATCTATGGGGATAAGACGTTGTAGCTTCCTTCCCAATGCCTGCACCTATTCACATGACATCCTTCCTCATTCTCAATTCTCTGCCACCACTGCCATCAACTATGTGGGTAGAACAAAGGAACAGACTAGGCTTATGCTGCACTCTCTGTGTGTGCATGCATATAATTCCCCCCTCTTAATTAACAAAGTGGAGAAAGAGCCTACTGAAACATGGGGTTGTTCCAGATGAGGGAAAAGGAACAGTTTTTGAACACACACCACCCAAATCCAGGGATCCTGGCCAACAAGGGTTGGGGTGTAAGGTTCTCACATGTTCTTCTTTCCCCTCATTTTGCCTATAAACTACAGAAGGGTAAAAGGACCAGCACACCCATGAGGCAAAGTGAGGTGACTGCCTCAGGCAGCAGAATCCATAAGGGCAGCAGATCCTGATGTAGATCTTCATTTTCCCCCACCATGTTCTTGATATAGACCTTCACACGTCCCTTCTTCCCTGGCGAGGAGTGGGAGGCGCCGTTTTGTGGTTCGCTTCAGGTGCCAAAGTGTATTCGACCAGCCCTGGATGGGGAGCTTCAGGCCCAGAGGCCAAATACAATTCTCCTCTGTGTCTGGCCCTTGGGACCTTTCCCAGGCTGACCCCACCTCCCCAGCCATGCACCTCAATGGCCCTGTTGATTTTGGATTGGTTGGAATGTGACCTTGAACTCAACGGAGGATAGTGGTGTGTGCTGAGAGTGTGTAGAAACAAGCCTCCTGTACAAAGGCAGAATTCAGCAACGAACAAAAACAGCAGGTGTTTATTATGAGGTAAAATTCACATTAGTTGCTCTGCTCACTTTTGGCTCTGCCCCTGTCCACCACTTGCATATGTCCTCCCATAGTTTCCTGGAAGGGAATGTGGCCCTCAGACTGAAAAAGGCCCTGAATATAGACACTGGAAAGAGAAAGCAGTGCACAGGTATGAGCCCACAGGCAGACAAGGGGAGCAAGCGGCCTACTCCTTGCTTCCCTTCAGCCTGTGGACCAGGTGTATGATGGGTAATGTGTTTTGAAGCCACATTTCTCCTGCCAGCAACAGAATCACTGAAATTGTGAAGGGACCTTGCCGCCGCTCATAGTTTCACTTAAAAGACAGAGGGAAGGTGACTTGTGTTGCTTCAGCTTGCCAATGTGGCCTCGGTGGCTTTTTTGCCTGTCTACTCCATGGAACTCCAGGGCAACGGGAGCCCTTGCCAGGTGGCAGCCAAGTCCCAAGCTCCTAGGCCGCAGCTGCCACCTGGATCCTCTTGTCTGCCAGCTCTGTGGGGTTGCCGGGCAACAGAGGAAAGTTTACAAGGCAGCAGTTACAGATCCATGGCACAGATGAGGAAGAGAAGGGTGAAGGGAGGGAGGGAGAGCAGGTGAGCAGGAAATTAGAAGGCATTGAGAGGGGTTGAGTACAGATATGTGGGGAGAGCAGAGGGGCAAAGGATTGGTCATCACACCTTTTCACCTCATCCCTACCTCAGAGCCCCAATTTCCTGTCTCCCCCCTAATAATAATAATAATAATAATAATAATAATAATAATAATATTGTTTCATATACTATGCAATGCCAAAATAGGTTTCTAAGTGGTTTTCAATGAAAACAAGTTAGGCAAAGATTAAAATATACACATCCATAATTGGCATGCACCATAAAACTGTCCCATTAAAACCACATAGCAATAAAAATAAATAAATGAGAGAACGAGAGATTGAGGGAATGCTTGTGTAAACAGGCACATCACCAAAAGCCGTCAGAATACCAATACAGATGGGGACTTTCATATTTCAGCAGGGAGTGGATTTCATAAAACTGGTGCTACATGTGGAAAAGCTCACACCTGCATGAATAAAAGCCAATAACAATCAGGCTGTGGTGTTGATCTTAATACCTTCACTGGCTAATTTAATGCCCAAACGCTTCACCCGCCACCCTCCCCCACCCCCAAGCTGTAGGGCGGCTGAGTGGGAGGAGGCAGGCAGACTCCTCAGAGGCCCTGTGGAGCGTCCTGCCCCAGCTCGCCCCAGCCACCCCTGCGGGTGGCTGGCCCTGCCCCTGGGCACAGGACATACCGGTACCCACTGCCCCAGGCACCCAATCGGCTTGCTCCGCTGCTGTCTATGAGCACACACTGTGACATTCTTTCATGGTTCTCTGTTTTCTGACTCCAGCAGCATGGCCCATGTCAGCACTGCCCATCCTTGGTGTCTCTTGTTTAGCATCTTGCTAAAGCTCATGGTTAGCAAGGAAAGAGTTTAACCATGAGCCTTGAGTCCATCCAGTATATACTGCATCCAATAGATGGCTTTAAATAAAATTCTATGACTGACAGACAGACAGACGGACGGAAAAGTAGGTGTCTCAATGCAGAGACTTTTTAGTGATTGCACCCAGGTTGTGGAACCTTGGAGCCTTGGAGGACCCAGTTGGCCCCCTCCTTGATGGTTTGTCAGCTGATGAACACCTTGTTGCTTAATCTTCTGGGCTGCTCATGTTTTTAGACTTTTGTACAACTGTATCTATTTTAAACTTGTTGTCTCTGTTCTTATTTTTAATTCCATTTGTTTTTTGAGTTGTACTGTGTTGCTGTGAACCACCTAGGCAATCTAAATTATCTTAATAAATAACGAAACAATGTGTAGCTAGATACGGGCTACCTTGCTAGAGGTGTTGTCACTGATGGCCATGTATCAGAGAAATGAAAGGTAGGTTTATTTGGTGCACAGCAGGCATTTGTCAGCACTTAATAGCTCTCCATAGGCACCCAGCTCCTTCTGCAGGGGCAGAGTGCACCATAATCTCCGGCAAAATAAAAAAAGCTGCTGCCACAAAAAGAGGCATATTGGGGTTGATGGGCCATTAAATGACCATACTTATGTTCCCTAGAGATCCTTACCACCTGAAATAGCTTTCCTCCCCCTTTCTTCTGTCATGCTATTGATTGAGTGAGGGACACAGAAAAGAAATATGGTTGTGTGTATTTTTTATTTTTTATGCATCAAATACTTGTGCCATGTTCTTTGTCCCTTTCACTCTCTCGGAACTAAAAATACTTTCTGACAAGAGAGGTGAAGTAAGGTGCAAACTTCCAGCATACAAACTAAAACCATTTCAACTTTCTCTTACTTGTTTGTTTCCGTTCTTTTTACAACAGAGGGTTTTTTTGGGGGGGGGGAACTGTGGGATTGGCCCTACCCAAGTGATTTCTGTTATTCACAGGTATGTACAAGAAGCAGGAAAGTGGGCCATGCTGGAAGCAGATCACATTTTGCCTAGTGTATGTGGGAAGGGCTGGGCATCTGTCTCCACTGGAGACCTGACAGCACTAAATTGATAATCTGAAATGCTTGTTATCATACAAAATTATGGCAGGTGCCATTCTTATCTCGGCGAAACATAGGTGTGTCTAGCATGAGCCAGAAGGGAACTCAATCTTTTGTCAAAGGTTTCAGATGGCTATGCCAGCTGGGAAAGGGACAAAATAGAAAAGAAAATTTTAATTCCTCCCATTCGTGTTTGGGAGTGGGGGCCAGCAAAAAGCCTTATAGCACAATGTGATGGATATCAACAAAGGGGTTAGTCCTGCTAAGTTCAAATGGGGCCTGCTCATAGCTGTCAAGTTTTCCCTTTTCTCGCGAGGAAGCCTATTCAGCATAAGGGAATTTCCCTTAAAAAAAGGGAGAACTTGACAGCTATGGGCCTGCTCCTAGTTAAAATGCAGGTAAGTTACCAGCCTTAGAAGTGTCAGAGTAGGACTTGGGAGACTTGAGTTCAAATCCTCAGCCAGTCATGGAACTACTGGGTGAACTTGGAGTCGTCACACTCTTTTTATCAGTGTCATCTATCTCTACCTGAGGGGGTGGAGTAGCTGAATGCCACCATGAGCTCCTTGAAGGAAAGATGGGATATAATTATAATACATAAGTAAATGTCTACTATAGAAAGTGAAAGGGTAGGGCTATCTACCTATGAATTTGTCAGCTCACTTGCACTGAGTGCTCTTTTGGAATCAGCGTACAATGAATTGTGTGGTGGTGGACCACAGCAGAAGGGAAGCATGACAATCTGTTTTCTTCACTGTCTGCCTAACTTTGCCAAATCCTTTTAAGACCTTTGTGTTTATCTACACACACACACACACACACACACACACACACACATCCTTTGGGACTAGAGGTGTCAAGGCAGGAGTGTCATAATGTAGTCTAAGTGCCAGTTTTGAAGGCAGGCTAGGGACTGACTAAAAAGCTTTGCTCATATGAGTGTTGTTAACTGGTTGTGGTGTGTGCACTGACCACAAGATTCAGTTCCGACCCAAATTTGGTGCTTTACAAAATAGCATGATTTGGCCTGTTTCGGCTGGAGTTGATGGAGTTGTCGTCCAAAACATCTGGAGGGCACCAGGTTGGTGAAAGCTGCTCTAGCTCCAGTCAAGCTAAAGTGTGACCCAGCTCAATGAGCATGAACCATCAACAATTCCTCTCCCTTTCCTCAAAGGTTACTGGGCAAGTACCTTCAGCTCACTCTAAAAGCCTAAACCATCCACATTCATCAGCAAGCAAGTACGTAGACAGACAGATAATCTCTACACTTCACATACCATAAGGGTATTTCCATCACATTATCTCACAAATCAGAAACCGGTGTCATTATTACTCCAAACATCCACTCACTCAGATTCATTTGGTTGCTGGATTACACAAGAGCAAATACTGTAAGCATAACCAACCTATGACACATTGTAGATTGCTTGAATTATGTGTGCATTCAGAATCAATACATAACTGACCTGGAATCTGTGGCCAGGCACAGAATGCATGTTGTTTTGCCTTTGGATATAGCTCCTAGGCTTCCAGTTTTGCATTAGCAAGCTGACCTTTGAATCACCCATATTTGAAAAAGCATCTCTCTGATACAAGAAACCAGCGTCATTTGCCGTGGCTCCAACACAGGGGAACGTTGCAGGTTAGCAGATAACACACGACTGTTTAGCAGTTTGTTATGTCTCACTAAGACAGTTTAATGAGGCCAAATACCAGATATTGCATAAATACAGCATGTACCTTTAGCAAATCAAGTCCGTTGGCTCAATTCCTTCTGTGCATGAGAGGCTTCAAAGCAGCTGGTGAGTTATAATGGTTCAAAGTGATTGAACTCTCTGCATACAAGAATTATCACTTCCTCAGGCTGCTGCTGCTCTCCCAGCTACAAATAAGTTAAGAGGGAAAGGTTTGGAGGTTTGAACTGCACTTTTATTTTAGTTTTTTGGTCAGTGTCACATTTGAAAGATGTTTCTGGTGCATGACTTTAAATTTCACAGCACATTCCACAGCAAATTTCTCTCCCAGGGATTTGGTAGGGAAGCTATGCTTGAGGAACAAATGAATTAGTGGTTTCTCTGGCCTGAAATTCCTGTCTGCCTTTGTGCTTTCCTTCTCTCTAAACCAAGAGATCACGTTTCCTTCCAGTTACGTTTCACAGGAGAAGTATTCAAGGGATAGTCTCACTCCTTTTAAATTTCATCACTTAAACAGCATTGTCTACGGTCTTGTGACTAATCACACTGATACCTGATCAAATGAAACAGCAATTCCTAAGCACCAAGGACAGGGGATAGCCAAGGTGGCACCTCCAAGTTGTTGGCAGGCTACAACTTCCATCATCCTTGACCATTGGCCTTGGTGGCTGATGGGGGTTGGAGTCCAACAACATCAGGAGGGTACTACACCAGAAGCCCCATCAGGGCAGCAAACCCAGTAGGGGGCAGCATAGTGAGGGGGTGTGCCATCCACCTGACCTCTGGTTGGCCACATCACTGCTGGCTACTGAGAGGAAGAAGGGGAGAATTGAGGTGGCTGGGAGGTTAGCATGGTGCTAACACAAGGGCAGGGTGCCAGGTTGACACCACCGGTGTGTTTGCAGTGCAATGAATGGAAAGACATTCATTGCACTCAGAAAAGCAGCACATTGGGGAGAGGTCTAAACTACTGCCCTTCCGTTTGGCATCTACTTTTCTATGTGAGGAGACTGGAAGCCAAATCCTACAAGGAAGCTTCTGGGTGAATTGCTGCATCACCCTGTCCTGAACCAGACGTGTTTCCAGGGTACCCTGTTAGAGGGCTCTCAGTGGAGATATCTGTCCAGCGTGGGGCAGGTGGGCCTTAGGATGGCCACCTCGGTACATCAACGTCTCGGGGGAGGCCCACATTCCTTGGCATGACCATTATGTGGTTCCCGCCCTCCAGCAGGAGACTGGAACGGATATACACCCAATGCCTGAGCCAAAATTCCACCTGCACCTGTAATCAATAAAGTTGTGGCCATTTTTAACCCCTGTTTAAGTTTGTTGTATCACACCTCTTATCATTTGCTGCCTGGGGGAGGGTGGCACTGCGACTGGTACCACAATATATATAAAGCCCTTAACTGTTTGGGACCAGTTTACTTGTAAGATCACCTTCCTCCATGTATGCCCATTTGACTGCTTCAGTCTACAGAACTGGCACTGTTGCAAGTGCCACATAACAGCTGCTCTACAATGACAAGAAACAAATTTTCGTGCGGCAGCACTTATATTTTGGAACTCCCTGCCTATTGGCATCAGGCAGACACTTTTGCTACACTTTTTTCAGTGCCTGCTTGAAACATTTTTCTTTGGGCAAGCCTGTCCAGGCACGTAGAAGTTACATGAGGTGTTTTATCTTATCTTTTCTTTTTTTAAAATCTACTGTTGGTTTTAATAATCTTTTGCCTGCTTTTAAATACTGGTTTTAATAGAGAAGTTTAGTGTTTTGTTTTATATTTTTGCAAACTACTAAGAGGTGTGTTGTTTGTTTGTTTGTTTGTTTTACAATCAAGTGCTATATAATTTTTACAAAATAAATAAATTAAGCAAATAAGCAATCACTTTGGATTCTGGTTTTGAGTAGAGGCACCGGTGAAGGGAGAGCTTAACCCACCCCCACCCAAAAACTATTTTCGTGATCTAAATTGCTCCGCCAAGCTGCTACTACCCTTGCAGCGGGGGGACGACGACGACGACAAATATATTATCATGCCTTCATTAGAAGGGCTAATAGCAGCATCAGAGAATAGAATCATAGAGTTGGAAGAGACCACAAGGGCCATCCAGTCCAACCCCCTGCCAAGCAGGAAACACCATCAAAGCATTCTTGACATATGCCTGTCAAGCCTCCGTTTAAAGACACCCAAAGAAGGAGACTCCACCACACTCCTTGGTATCAAATTCCACTGTCGAACAGCTCTTACTGTCAGGAAGTTCTTCCTAATGTTTAGGTGGAATCTTCTTTCTTGTAGTTTGAATCCATTGCTCCGTGTCTGCTTCTCTGGAGCAGCAGAAAACAACCTTTCTCCCTCTTCTGTATAACATCCTTTTATATATTTGAACATGGCTATCATATCACCCCATAAACATCTCTTCTCCAGGGTAAACATACCCAGCTCCCTAAGCCATTCCTCATAAGGCATCGTTTCCAGGCCTTTGGCCATTTTGGTTGCCCTCTTCTGGACACATTCCAACTTGTTAGTATCCTTCTTGAACTGTGGTGCCCAGAACTGGACACAGTACTCCAGGTGAGGTCTGACCAGAGCAGAATACAGTGGTACTATTACTTCCCTTGATCTAGATGCTATACTCCTATTGATGCAGCCCAGAATTGCAATGGCTTTTTTAGCTGCTGCATCACACTGTTGACTTATGTCAGGTTTGTGGTCTACCAAGACTCCTAGATCCTTTTCACATGTACTGCTCTCAAGCCAGGTGTCTCCCATCCTGTATTTGTGCCTTTCATTTTTTTTTGCCCAAGTGTAGTACTTTATATTTCTCCTTGTTAAAATTCATCTTGTTTGCTTTGGCCCAGTTGTCTAATCTGTTAAAGTCATTTTGAAGTGTGAACCTGTCCTCTGGGGTATTAGCCACCCCTCCCAATTTGGTGTCATCTGCAAACTTGCTCAGGATGCCCTCAAGCCCATCATCCAAGTCATTGATAAAGATGTTGAATAAGACTGGGCCCAAGACAGAACCCTGTGGCACCCCACTAGTCACTACTCTAATGCTTGTCCGATTTAGACCAACAAAATAGTGTATTGGGGAGGTGGCAATAAAATAACCCATTCCCTTATGATGCTGTTCCAATCAAGATTACAGCTCCCCAAAGCTGCTTTAAAAGTTAAAAATAATAATGCTGGAATATCCACTTACAGATCTACATAATATTTAATTCACCTGCCAATAATCACTTATCCCAAAGATTGCTGCTGTGATCAGCAAAGTCTAGATGTGCTTTTCTCAGAATAACACACAGTTGACCCGTTGTTAGCACCGTCCCCCTGGTGAACAATACAGTAGTACATTGGTTATCAAATGCTTTGGTACTCAAACAACTTGGAACCCAAACACTGCAAACCTGGAAGTAAGTGTTTCGGTTTGTGAACTTTTCTCAGAAGTCGAACATACTCCGTTTTGAGTGTTACGCTTCTGATTTGAGGGTTACGCTTCCGATTTGAGTGCCACACTTCTGTTTTGAATGCTACTCTTCCGTTTTGAGTGTTATGCTGAGGTCTGTCTGTTTTTCCTATTTATTTTGCATTTTTGTTTTTGTGGCTCTTTTTTGTTTTTGTGACTGTGTGGAACCCAGTTCAGCTACTGACTGATTGATTGATTGTGTGACTGCAGTACATTGTTTATTGCTTTCATTTTATGGATCAATGGTCTCATTAGATAGTAAAATTCATGTTAAATTGCTGTTTTAGGGGTTGTTTTTAAAAGTCTGGAATGGATTAATTCATTCCAGGGGGCACTGTCATACAGTGGTTCCGCTCCTTCCTCCTGGGCCGTGTTCAGAAAGTGGTGGTGGGGGATGAGTGTTCAGACCCCTGGGCTCTCACTTGTGGGGTGCCTCAGGGTTCTGTCCTCTCCCCCATGCTTTTTAACATCTACATGCAGCCGCTGGGAGAGATCATCAGGGAGTTTGTGCTGGGTGTTCATCAGTATGCGGATGATACCCAGCTCTACCTCTCTTTCAAATCAGAACCAGTGAAGGCAGTGAAGGTCCTGTGTGAGTGCCTGGAGGCGGTTGGAGGATGGATGGCGGTTAACAGATTGAGGTAGAATCCCGACAAGACAGAAGTACTGTTTGTGGGGGACAGGAGGCGGGCAGGTGTGGAGGACTCCCCGGTCCTGAATGGGGTAACTGTGCCCCTGAAGGACCAGGTGCGCAGCCTGGAAGTAATTTTGGACTCACAGCTGTCCATGGAGGCGCAGGTCAATTCTGTGTCCAGGGCAGCTGTTTACCAGCTCCATCTGGTACGCAGGCTGAGACCCTATATTAATATTATTATTATCATTTTGCATTACTTTCTATGGGAAAGTGCGCCTTGGTTTTGGAATGCTTTGGTTTTGGAATGGACTTCTGGAACAGATTAAGTTTGAGAACCAAGGTACCACTGTATCTAGAAACAAGGCAGAGTGGAGGGGAGAATAGAGGCATAATCCCACTCCCGCAAGAAATGGAGCTATAGTGGAGCAAAGTGGAAGTAGCCCAGTGAAAAGAGAAGATAGGTCTCCTGCAACTTTAACCCGTGTGTTGAAGAGGGAATTTCAGCTAATGAGTGACCAACTGCACCTACTGAAATTCTCTCTGCTGCACAACTATGCCCCAGGGGTCTGCTTGACATCAAATAGAAACTAAACCTTTACTTTTGCAGCTCCAGCTCTACGGAATCCGTTTCTGATTGAACTTAGACAAGGCTCAGCGTTCTTACTTTTAGGTAGCTATTGCAAAGCAATCTTTTTCAGAGGGCTTTCCGCATGGGTGACTCAGCCATTTTATATTGTATACAGAATTTGTGCAGTTTGACGCTTTTAAGAGCTGTGCGCTTTTTAAAACTTGCTATGTATATATTTATATACTATACTAAATATATCTGGTAGCACAAGGATTTCTGCTTGCACAATTGAACTTCTCCTTGTGCTCCTCTGTTCACAACACATCCCTCCCATATCTTACCCCAAATCTGCTCAGGAAGGTTGAGGGGAAACCTAGAAAACAAAGTTAGAGGGCATGGAGAGGGAGCAGGGAGAGGGAAGGTTACATGGCACTAATGGAAATCCTTATGCTAGCAAATCTGTTCTGCCAGATATTGTAGACCATTTTGGAAACATTTGTTGGGAAGTGGTTTCCAAATCTTTAAATAAGTTAAAATAACACAAATAAGTGTGAACATCCAGAGCAGGCATCTAAAAAAATTGTGCAATGAGTGAAAGAGTCTGCCTGCATCAGAAGTGTTGGCAGGCTGCGGAGATTTTGTATTTTATTTTATAGAAATACTTAAAAAAAACCAAATACATAAATGCAGGGGGCAGATTGGGCATGCTGCATTTGTATTCAATGCTATGGAAATTGCCACTAACCAGGTTTTTAAACAAACAGGAGGCCGAAGTGGAAAAACACAAGAATGTATTAGTGTGGCAGTGTGACCACATCTGTATTCTCTGTAATGATGACTGAAGGGGCTTCTAGACTGTCACAATTTTCAGGTGGGATTCAATCACATACTGGTTGCAGTTAAATTTTATTTGGAGCTCTTATGCAGCAAACCAGCTTCTCCTCCCACCCCAAAGAAAACACACCCCAGGCTTTGTGATAGGGAATGTGAGGCAGAAATGAGTCAGGAAGTGTTGGTTAACATTTGCTTGATCCAACATCGTCAGCCCTCCCCACAAACAAATCTGAATGAATGCTCAATAAATAGCCAGCATTTTTTTCCCTACCTGCAAACTTTGTGCACACAGATCAGAATGAAAGCTTCATAAACAGGTCATCTGAAGGTGGCACGAGCACAGCATCTTGGACCAATTGTAGTTTCTGAGTAGAAACTGTAGTCTTTAGAGGCAGGCCTCTGTTGAGCACATTGCAGTATTTCAGTTGCGATTCAAGGCACGACTCATGCTGGCCAATCTGCAGTATTCTGAGCACATCATCTTAATTGGCTCTTACGTCTAACTTTTTGCATCCCCCTCCCCAATAGCAAATTAGTCTGCCTTTCTAGTTCATGTCTACTTGCTAAAAAGCTGGTTTTTGTTAAACATCAGAATCCTTGGTGCACTGGAGAACAAGGTCACTGTTATGTGTTTGCTGAACTGGTTTAAACCAATACAGTACTGTACGTTACAAAATCGGTCTATTGTAAATTGCTTTCAGTAGGTTGACAGCACTAAAAACAACAGCTGAACACTTAGGCATGGTGTAATGCTTGTCTCTGATCAAGGGCCTTCAGGTGGCCCGGCATGCTGTTTCAAAAGAACAACTGAACACTGTTATTGCCTGTTCTCTATTAGTCTTTACAACGGCAACCTTTAGCATTGTCTTGCTCAAGGATTCAGCACATACATTTTCAGCCACTTGGCTCTTAGAAAAATCAACGGGAAAATCGTTCATTCTTTTTTCTTGCTTCTTTTTTCAACCCCTTTGGTTTTACTTACCTGCACTGCCTGCAATTCTTAACAATGCTTTATGCCTCTCTCTTAGCTGTAAATGAAGAGCCATTTCTTCCTTCTGATAGCAAACGAGAGCCAGTGCGGCACAGTGGTTAGAAAGTCACAACACTGGGACCTGGGAGACCAGGGTTCAAATTCCCCTTTGGCCATAAAGCTCCCTGGGTGACCTTGGGCCAGTCACTGCCTCTCAGCCTAACCTACCTCACAGGGTTGTTGTGGGGATTGAAAGTGGGGGGAGAAAGCCGTGTATGCCACATTGAGCTCCTTAGAGGAAAACGTAGAATATAAACACAATGAACGAACGAACGAACGAACGAACTCAGATAGTGACAAAATTGTAGGCCAAGCAGAGCCACTAAGAAAGGAAGTATTAACATACTCTGGAGAACCTTGAGGTCTGTAGCAGTTAAATAAATGAACAACACCTAAAGAGGTCAACCCACCCCCACCCCCCGAGGCCGCAAAAAAAAAAGTAGACCAAAGGAGAACTGAGCATGCTCGGTAGTCCAGAAAGTTTAGTGGCAGTTGGAGAGGAAAAGGGGATCTGAGGGAGGGAAGAGTGGAATGCCTTACTTGAAGGGATTGGTTGGCTGGATCCCTGGATAGGAAGCAGAGGGTACACTGCAACAATTAGTTGCAGCTCTCACTGGTCTTTAATAATGGGAAATCCATGCTTATGTCAATCAAGATCTAGGGCTGTTATCTTGTCCTCTGTCTTCTTATCTATAGTACAGGAGTAATAACGTAGGTAAAGATGGCCACAGTGATATGTGTGGAATGATTTGGAGACTTGAAGTGCTGTTTGAACTATTATTGCTTTTCAGACAGGCAAGAGGACCCAATTTGTTAGACAGTGTTCCTATAGGATATTAGTTCAAGAAAATCAGCGTAGTTTAAACTACCGGTACATTCATCTCATTTTCACTTCCCCTGAGAATTCTGCACTTTGCTTTGGGCTTAATTTATGTGTCTACCAGAATGTTAACTGGAACTGGTAGTTCAGAAACATCTGACTCCAATATTATACCATCTGAACTAGGCACCGATTTGCTTCTGGGCTCAGTTCAAAGTGCTGATTTTGGCCTTTTAAAATCCAAAATTAGGGATGTGGGGGGACCTGTAGACCACAAAACACACAATCTCTTATGACTGGGCAGAGTGGCTGGGGCTGATGGATATTGGAATCAAATGATATCCAAAGGGCAACATGCTCTCATTCTTGGTCCTAAATTACCTGGGACCAGAGGGGTGAATTCAATGTACCTGTTTGGCTAGCATAAGCTTGTATAAGGACTCCTGCTAGCACAATAGGGCTTTTCCCCTCTCCCTGCCACCATGCCTGCTCCAAATCCTCCTGGAAGGGTCAGGAGATAGCCTCCCCCCAAAAACCAAAGCATTGGGGGGGGGGAGAAGAGAAGAGAGATGATTCTGTTGGGCAAGCAAAAGTGCTTGCACTGATGGAATGATCTCCTTAAGCACTGTGTTGAATTCCAATCCATGATTATCTACAAATCACCCCCAAGTAAATAAACCTGTCTGATCTTCATCTCCCGAGACCCCGATCTGCCTCTGGCCCCACCAGAGTAAGAAATATGTCAGGTGGACATGAGGAACAGAGCCATTTCTGCTGTAAAAAGGTAAAGGTAAACCCCTGACCATTAGGTCCAGTCGTGACCGACTCTGGGGTTGCGCGCTCATCTCGCATTATTGGCCGAGGGAGCCAGCGTATAGCTTCCAGGTCATGTGGCCAGCATGACAAAGCCACTTCTGCAAACCAGAGCAGCACACGGAAACGCCGTTTACCTTCCCACTGTAGCGGTACCTATTTATCTACTTGCATTTTGACGTGCTTTCGAACTGCTAGGTTGGCAGAAGCTGGGACCAAGCAACAGGAGCTCACCCTGGCCCAGGGATTCGAACCGCCGACCTTCTGATCAGCAAGCCCTAGGCTCAGTGGTTTAACCCACAGAGCCACCTGGGTCCCTGGGTTCTGCTGTAGTGCCAAGTAAATAGGATATCCTGCCAGAGGAGGCTTGCCTGGTGTGATCCCTGTTCGTCTTTCGGCTGGCAGTTAAGAACCTAGTACCTCTTTTTAGCATTGCCTTTTGATTTTTTTTTACCGCTGCCATTTTTACTCTGTTTTGCATTACACTGTAACTTTACTGCCGTTTGTTAATGTCTGAATCTTTATTGAAAGTCAGCCACTTTCATGATTTGATGTTGTTTAGTTGTTTAGTCATGTCCGACTCTTCATGTCCCTGTGGACCAGAGCACACCAGGCACTCTTGTCTTCCACTGCCTCCCGCAGTTTGGTCAAACTCATGTTCGTAGCTTCGAGAACACTGTCCAACCATCTCATCATTTCATGATAGCAAGCCGTATTTATTTACTTTAAACTGTGGCAAATAAATACATTTTAGGCTTTGTTCAACCGTGGAGCCTGTCAGTTAATACTGAAGAAGATACCTCTGTGTTTAGTGTTATTCCCTTCCATCACTGTGTTGGAGATAATCCTTACACATTTGAGACTTGGTCACTCAGTACAGCTTCCTTAGATATCACATAGGCCTTGGCAACTTCCTCTCTGACCAAGCCGAGCCTTTGTTTCTTATGTGAATATCACTAGCAGAGACGGGAAAGGCTGGCGAATCAGGCAAGGCTGGTCTAGACTAAGACAAGCAGCAGTTGATAAAAGTTGCCAGAAATGGGTGTTTCAGATTTGAGAACTTGCTTTCCAAACCATAACCATGTTCTCTTGACAAAGCTTCCTATGCATCTGAGAAGAAGATATTGCTGTTCAGTTCAAAGTGGTGTCTCTAAACATCAAGATTTGTGGCTTAAAAATAAAGGCATAGATCTGATGTACCTCTTCCTGCCTGAATGCATGAAACTAGTTGTGACCTAGGCTTGAAGACCAAGGGAGCTAAAAGAACAGACTCCTCCTACTCAGCCCTTATTGTATCACATCCTGGGAAATGTCTCTCTGAGTCCCCTTTTCTGCATCACCTCTGCTTGGTTTCCCCCACTGCAATAGTTTTTCCTGTGCGATCTTGTTCCCTTTTATGTTCAGGCTTCTGTGCTACATTCCCACCCACCCCTCCCCTGTTTCCTGTGTCTTATGTGCAGAATGTACACATAACAGCTCTCTTCCAAGGCCACATACAGTACGTAGGCAGCCTGAATGGGGTCAACTGTACAATTCCAATCTTTAAAATCTGTCCCTCTTCTCCCCCCTCCCCCGGACGACCCTTCCATGGACACAGCAACCGAGCAACTTTTAAAAAACTAAACTGTGTCATGTGTTTTGCTTCTTGTTTTACAATAGCACACAACCTTCTGCTCTTGCCATGGGAAGAAAACAATGCAAAACGACAAGGGGGTGGGAGGGTTAAAATAAATAGTGGGGAGGTTAGGTGATTTTGTTTCCACTAAACTATTTCTGACTCCTTTCAATTAGCCTTATTGAACTATCCATTTTGTCTTGATGGGAGGTTATATATTACAAGTATTAAAATGAATGGCGAGAATAGGGCTAGGAGTGTCTTGAAATATATCGGGCAGGGCAACTTGTAAGACCTATATTATTCCCTATATTGGGTGCAAGAAGAGTCGTCCCCCCCCCCCATGTGACCTACCTTTGCACAATGAACCTCTATGTAATTAAGCAGCTGTCAATCCTCCTAACACCACTGTGTTTAAGGAACCTACAGGCGCATGTAGCTGGAAGCTTGAGTCTCTATAGGAAGTTCTGCTAAGAGAAAAGATCTCACCTTCCTTTGTTTCCTCTTCATGCAGTTTTAGGATGCAAATATAAGGAAGAACAGAGCTTGAACTGCCAGGCAGCCCAGGGCTTGTTGCAAATTGCTGGCTCAATCAACTGGCCAGGCACAGATTCAGTCGATGCATCTTTCTCATCAGTTTCCTGACTATAAATAATTGCACGAGGAGAAAAAATCACTACCCTTCACCTTTCATTAGTAGCAGCACATGTTTCCCCAGCTGGATCATTTCCATGACAGCTGCTTTATCTTCCTGCAGATCTTTCCCTTTGAATCCATGCTTGATGAAAAGCAATCTTGGGTGGGTGAGAGGGAGGGAAAATACTCCCTGTGCCTTTAACTTGCTTGGTTATAGTGCCACCATCTCAATCTCAACTTTTTTCTTTCTGTAGGCAAATTCACACCCTTTTATATCCTTTTCAATTGCTTTCAATGTTATTGTTTTATTTTTAAAGGTATTGTTTTATCACTGCTGTGTTTGATGACCTGGGCTCCTTTGGGAGCAAAGCTGTGATATAAATGCAATGAATTAATTATTATAATAACGTTCCAAAAACTCCTAAACACATTGGTGTCCTGTAGTTCTTATCTGCCAGGGTTCTCTAAAACTCTTTAAATGCTTTCCCTCCCAATTGCTTTGTCTTTCTCAACTTTATCTGCTGGAGAAATCCTCATTACATGCTCCCCCTTGTCCGCCCAGATGCTCATCACCGCTTGCCCAAAGAGCAAGAGGAATTTCAATGTGAAAGAGCTGCACTGGGAGACTCTGGAGAGAAGTTTTTGGCAGATTTTATTACAGCAAATTAAATAAGAAAAGAAGAAGAAGACGACCATCAGAGCTGTGTAAACCAATGCAATTTATAAAGCCACAGGTGCAGCAACCAAGCATGCTGACTTTAGCAGCAGACAAGCATCAAGAAACGAGAGGTACAAAATACAAAGTGGACTCCGACTAAATACAATCTTTTAAAAAAAGAAAAGAAAAGGAAGGAAGGAAGGATAGGGAGCTACAGTAGAAAGGAGATGAGGCAAGAAACTGTTCCATTCACACATCAGCACTGGGAAGTGTGTTACAGACAACATGCTGCAAAGTGGCTCTAGGGCACCCTCCACACACACACACACACACACACACACAAAAAAAGCACAACCTGACTGCCCACCCCAATGGATGGTGTCCCTGCTCTCCTCCCTCCAACCTCTGAAGGCAAACGTCTCGCAGGAGAGCTGACCGATTTTACATTCAAAGTTGCGATCTGTCCCCATTCCCTACCCCCTCCCCACAAAACAAAAAGCAGCGAAGTTGGGAATGTATCGTCTGTGTGCATTGACACGGCATATTTACAGGACACCGACATCAAATTGGAAGGCTTCACGGCTTCATCACACAACCCCCGCGCCCCATCTCTCCCTCTCTCTCTTATCAACCCCTCTCCCAGAGCCATGACGAGGCCGGGGACGCCGAAGAGAAGAAACTGGAGCGCGTGTCACGCCTTTGCCTTTGTAAACAGTTCCAGCGCTTCGCTTCCTGCGGAGTTCAGCACAGTTCGGCAGCGGCTCCCTCTTGCGAAGTTTGCCCGGTCCTCTGGGTGCCCCTGACGGAGGGGGAAAGGGAGAGGGAGTTTCCCCATCTCAACTCAAGATATAGCCGAGAGAGGAGTTTCCGACGAAGGCACCAACATGGTCCGCACCGTCGAAGTCCTGGCGTGGCTAAGCGGGCTCCGCGGGGCTTCGGAGGGTGTGGGGGAGGTCAGTAGGGCCCCACCACCACCGCCTCCACCTCTTTGGAAGGCCGCCTGTCCTTCACCAGAAAGTTGATCATGCCTTCGGACTTGATGAGCAGGTTGCAGCCCAGGAAGAAGATGCCGAAAACGACAGTGAGCGAGAGGACGCACATGACGGCGATCTGGACCACGCGCATGATGTACAAGCTCCTCTCGTCCGGCGCGGTCACAACGAAGCCGTCGTCGGTCACCACCGACCGGGGCGTGAAGGAGCGCAGCACCCTCTCCAGAGAGTCACTGCTGTTGGCAAGGAAGAGCCCCACCACGTCCGTCTGGTTCCCCAGCGAGGCGTTCATGACCCCGGCGGGAGGAAGAGGAAGGGGCTGTGGGCCCTGGCGTCGGAAGACGTGCGTGGAAGGAACAGCTACCCCGGCGACAAGGAACCAGCCCAGAGAGCCTCATGCGGCAGAGGCGGCGGACCAGGTGCCCGGGGAGGTCTTGGGTAAGTGGCGGTAGCAGTAGCCGCGAGTTCCGGCAGGGCTGGACGTCCCAGGCAGGAATCCACGTCGGATCCGCTTCTTCCCTCTGCTTTCTCCGCTCTCCAGCTAGGACTATTGCGCCCGGAGGAGTCGAACTGGTCTGGCTGGCTGCAAATCGCCGCGGGAAGGTGGCGTGGGCAGAGAGAGGCGTCAGCGGCTGCTCCTCCCGGGGAAAGGGCGCCCCAGATCGGCTCGCCAAGGAAGCTGCAGCGAGAACCTCGAGGGCGCCTCGCCACTTCTTGGAAAGGAAAACGCCGAGGGGAGCGAGCGAGAGCAGGTCGGATCCTCGGCAAGAGCGCGGCGTCGAGAGCGAGCGGACAAGCAGAAAGGGAGAAGTGACCCGCTCTGCGCCTCCGAGCGGCTCTTTTGGCGCAGCGCGCGGCGGCAGCGCACAAGCGCCCACCTCCTCTTGTCAGCGGACTCTAGGTTCGGCCTCACGGCATGGCTCACGGGGCGGGGCCCACGGACATCAACTCCCCTCCCCTCCTGGGAAGGCGCTGTGAACTAGGCAAGGCGAAGCCGCGGGATCCTGCCTTCCTTATTGCGCCTCGCCGCTTCTCCCGGCTGTTTGAGAGTTTCCATTGGTTTTCTTGTTAAACTTTAACGCACTTGGAAGCGCCCTGGGAACGCTTTTGTGACTCAGAAAATAAATGTACTGTAGATCAAAATGTACCAGAAAGAATGCTCGATAGTGCACCTGCTTATAGCAGCTGGAATGACCAGCGCAGTTTTGGAAAAACGAACTGATAAGCTGAAAGGCCTTAGGGACCAAAGACAAAAGGACGATTTCTGACTTGGTTTCATGTGTAAGCAAGGAGGAACATAGCCCAGGACCCCCAACCCCACCCCCCCACCCCCGCTTCGACCCACGAATGAATATGGCTAATGCAGTGACTCAGGGCACTTGAATACTTTCATTACTTTCACTTGATATATTACGGTCCATGTTTTGTATACAGATACTTCCAGACGCCACCTTCCAGGCATTCACACACCTGTGGTTTATTTATTTCGATTTTATGTCCGTTTTTGTTCTACAGTTACCTACAATTGTATATGGACTATGTATATTGTCATCGGATCCTGTTTGATAACACTAGAATTTTGTACAACCATTTTTTGGTGAAAATTAATAACAATATTTTAAAGCTTTATGTGGATTTTGATTCCTCGCTAGTTTACTCTTAGGAGTGCCTTGCACGGGAGTGGAGGAAATACATTTTCATCACTGCTGGGGCATAGGCAATCCATTGCCTCTTTACCCGGAAGCAGGCAGTGGTGTTGCCAGGGCAGAAGGGCAGGGCAGCAGCAGGGGCCCCCAACACAGCACAGTTGGCTTACAATCATAGAATTGTAGAGTTGGAAGGGATCCTGAGGATCATCTAGTCTAGCCCAAGTCCCTGCAGTGCAAGGATATGCAGCTGCCCCATACAGGGATCCAAACTGCAACCCTGGCATCGTTAGCACCAAGCTCCAATCAACAGAGCTATCCAGGCTTACTAAGCTCATCACCATCTCAAGACATTCCCCCCATTTAATCATTAAGTCCATGTTCAAAAAAATGATCTAAGTGGACCACTGGAAGTAAATCCATTGAGCTGGATGGGAGTTATTCCCTGGTAAGCACATACAGGATTGCTGCTTAGGGGTGATCTTACATGGACTGGGCTTCACAGGGAACATAGGAACATAAGAAGCTGCCTTAAAAAGTGGGTTTTCCCAAGGAAAGCAGTGGGGCAAATGTAAAACCTCTCAGACCCATATCTAGAAAGCCCATGACAAATGGAAGAAAACAAGGGACAAGTGTAGCTGAGCCTTTACTCTCACTGCAGCCTAGAATAGGTTTAGGACTGCAGCCTGATTTAAATAAACTAATACGGTATACTATACACAAAACTGTAAATAGCAGAAACATACGACTCTCATAAAACATCTAGCTGTATTAACAACAGCAAGGACTGCATTATTTGAGGGAAGAGCAACATTTTCCTCCCCCCCCAAAAAATATTTTGGATTGAATCCTAGGAAAATGTAATGTCCTAATTTTCTGAAGATAATGCGTTCTTTGTGTAAATGCTTTTAATAGTCTCAACATCTGTTTTCGGAATTCAAAATATTATTTTTAGAATCATAGCTACCACGAAGCATGGCTCAGATGCGGAATCCGAATCTTTGTTGAATGTGTGAGTGGGGCGGGGGGGGGGTGTCACACATGAGTAGAGTAGAATCGAAAATTGCAATGGAGGAATCTCAACGAAAGCATCCATGACAGATGGCTATTCAACCTCTGCTTAAAAACCTCCATGGAAGGAGAGTCCACCATTCCCCGAGGGAATCCGTTCCACTGTCAAAACAGTTCTTACTTTCAGAAAGTTCTTCCTGATGTTTTGTCAGAATCTCCTTTCTTGTATCTTCAATCCATTGGTTCAAGTCCTACCCCCCAGAGCAGGAGAAAACAAGCTTGTTCCATCATGTGGCATTGGAAGTTGGCTATCATTTCTCCTTTTTTTCCAGGCTAAACATCCCCAACTCCCTTAACCATTTCTAACAAGGCTTGGTTTCCAGACCCTTTAGCACAGGCATCCCCAAACTTCAGCCCTCCAGATGTTTTGGACTACAATTCCCATCATCCCTGACCACTGGACCTCTTAGCTAGGGATCATGGGAGTTGTAGGCCAAAACATCTGGAGGGCCGCAGTTTGGGGATGCCTGCTTTAGCATAAGCCCCTCAGCACAGTGATAGCTCACATGCTGGGACTCTCATCATGCCAAATCATTGACCATGCTGGCTGAGGCTGATGAGTTTTGGAGTCCAACATTACCTAGAAGGCATCACTTTGGCTGTGCTACCTCTGCCTTAGCAGAGTCTTTATTACTAGTCTTTATCAACAGCAGCAGTCCTGAACATCTTATGGGGGCAGAAGTAAATGTAAGGTTCCCTATTTCTTCTTGATCCTCCTCACCTACAATAATCAAGCTTTTTCAGTAGGATGCTTTAGGTGTTCATTTTACATATTTATGGGATCCTTAAATTGATATAGTTATAATGATCAACTTTGAGATTCACACCATCAAAACTGACAGTGCGGGCCATATATCAGGCAGGTAGGTTTACATCTAGAGATTCCACGTGTACAAGACCTGTAGACTGAAAATAAGTTCTTTGTTCCAGTTGTACACTTTGGGATTTTGGTGGAAGTGAAGGGTGGTGTTAGAAAACCCAGCAAGATCTAACTAGATAAAAACGTTCACTTAAATTCATCTATTTGCTAGTTGCAAAGTCAGGTCCTTGGAGGGCCTCATGTGTTCGACAGACCACCTGTCTTCTTTTGCTTTCCCCATCTGCATCCAGGCAACTCAAGAACAACCTGCCAAGTTCCCAAACAAGTAACATGATAAATGTGGCAATTGGATTAAATATAGAGAGGACTGGAGGAATAATCAATTTCTGGAGCCTGTTCACCCAACACTCTGGTAAACAGAAGTGATAGAAAAATATTCAGTCAGATGATGTGGGTATTAGCCATGCCTCTTTCCAGCAAATACAAATGTCCACAGTATTTGTTCTAAAACGCTCTTGTTAAGAATCTGAAGGCATGCGACAAACTGTGTGCATCCCAGTCAGTTACTAACAGCACCAGGTCTTTATAGACACACATGCACATCAGTTTTGCCAATATAAATGTGTCACAATGCTGAGGATTCAGAATCTGGATCTTCAAAAATGTTAGCCACAATCCAAAAATACTGCTAAATGTTGACCTTGGGGAATACAAGAGGAATACAGAAGCAGCTGCGGTTGAAAGTGTTTGCACAACCAATGCAAACCTTTAACAATGGAGTTGTGTTGACGGCCACACAAAGTGGAGTTTATGGGTTCACTGACCAACTCGACCTTTTCTGGTTATATGCCACTTTGTTGAAATCACACTGCATGTACACCAAGATTTTATAATAAAATTTCTGTGCATATGCAGGATGCAGTTCTGGTTTTTGAATGGGAAGGTTGTCTGTTGCTGTGTTCCTATTAAGGACATAGTTCTCCATTTGACTGTTTGAACAGCCACAGCTCAGCATACATAATGCCACATCGTCAATCTCTGGCATCTCAAGGCAGGGCTGGGAAAGAACTTTGCTTTTAGAAACCCACCCTAGAGTCAGAAAAATCTAAGTAATTACCGGCCAGTTGTCAAACTCCCCGGACAAGATCCAAGTGCTCCTGGTGGAAACTGATTTTCTAGATCAGTTTCAATCAAGATTTAGGCCCAGTTTTGGCACAGAAACGGCTTTGGTTGGTGTGTATGACGACCCCGTGGCCTTCCAGAAGTTGTTGGACTCCAGCTCACATCATGCTTTGGCATTGGCCATGCTGGCCTGCATCTTTTCCCAAGCATGCATGTAACCATTTGGTAACCTGGTCATCTCTATGGTCCTTTCAAATGGTGAAAAGCATTTTGTGACCCACTGCATCCAGGCAGAAATGCAGGGAAGAAGTGGAATGGGTGGCTGGCTGGTTTTCTATGACCCTAGTAACCAAAGAGAAATGGAGTCTTTGCTCTGCCCTAGGAGGAACAATAAAGGTTTGAGCAGGAACATTAAGCCAGTTCTTGAATAAAATTCATTAACACAACCTAGACAATTACATTTTGATCCCTCTTCCAGAAGCAATAGAAGATGAATAATAATGCAGGCTCTGCTGGATACAATGGATGCGTGTTTGAGTGTGTCTAAAGTAGGCTTTGAGAGTTTGAACATGGGCACTGACTCAGTCTCAAATAGCTCCTTAAGAGTACGTCTGAGCTTCGACTTGAGCAGCCTTGAAGCTGCTCTTGATCGACATGAGTGTCTGAAGCAATCATTGGTCAACTGTAGAATGGGGAGAAATAATTTGAAACATAGCATAGCAATGCGAGTTTGGGGCACACACCTATTCTGTATTAAGGTAACCCAGATTTTGTCCAGCTGAATTCTGTGGCCCGCAGACATCAAAAGGGCACCCTTGTTTATTTTGCACAGTACCTTGGTTCTCAAACTTAATCTTTTCTGGGAGTCCGTTCAACTCCCCCAAACCATTTGAAAATCAAGGCATAGCTTCTGATTGGCTGCAGGAGCTTCCTGCACTCAAGCAGAAGCTGAGTCGGAGGTTTGGCTTTCTGGGTTTGCAGCGTTTGGGAGCCAATTTGTTCAGGAGCCAAGCCGTTTGAGTACCAAGGTACCACTGTATATTAATTTAGCTGTCATGGGAGAGGCACTCTGGTCCAGTTCTGTTACTACTGGCAATCTGGCACCTCGACTCTCCACCTTGGCTTCTGAAGTGGTAGGTATTTGGCACAGATTGTGAAGCCAATCATTGGAGGCATAGCAGAAAGACCTTTTTTTACAGTTATTATTATTAAATGAAAATTGAGATCCTGTTCAGCTCTCTGCATGATACCAAATTCCAATTTTACATTACATTTTACAGTATTTACAACATTAGCAGTAAATACAGTTTAAAAGCTATCCAAAGCAGTCTAATCAGCACAGTATCAACTAGATTTTGGGAGTATCCCAGGGTTGGATCTGCTCAGGTCAACATTCAAAGAAGAATCACAATCACAATGCTTTCTTGAAGAAACTCCAACCAGAAGGTTGATTGGAAGGTTGGCGGTTCGAATCCCTGCGACGGGGTGAGCTCCCGTTGCTCGGTCCCAGCTCCTGCCAACCTAGCAGTTTGAAAGCACGTCAAAGTGCAAGTAGATCAATAGGTACCACTCTGGAGGGAAGGTAAACAGTGTTTCGGTGCTCTGCTCTGGTTTTGCCAGAAGCGGCTTAGTCATGAGCTGGCCACATGACCCGGAAGCTGTACGCCGGCTCCCTCGACCAATAAAGCGAGATGAGTGCCGCAACTCCAGAGTCATCCGCGACTGGATCTAATGGTCAGGGGCCCCTTTACCTTTAACCAACAGTAAAATCAATCTTAATATATATTCAGGGAGCAGAACAATTTGTACTAGAAAGCACAATTCTCTCTCTCTCTCTCTCTCTCTCTCTCTCTCTCTCTCTCTCTCTCTCTCTCTCTCTCTCTCTCTCTCTTTGTTTTGAAATAATAAGAAAAAAAACAGGTCAGTGTTTTCTGAGGGCAATGGTAGCGGTGTTCTCCATCTGCCTTGTTCTGTAATTTAGTCTGGGAAAAGGAAAAGAAATAGATCAAACACAGAGCACATTCCAGGTCATGCAGTGACATCTAGTGTGTGTTAGGCACAACAGTCACTAGGCAATTTTTCCAGCTGAATTTACAGACAGTGGCTTTCGAAAGTATAAAAAGTGCTCAAGAAATGTAGACTCAGTGTGTCTCCTTGTTGCTTAGGAAATAAGAACTATTGTGAAAGATTCAATGATTCATCTTGTGTCTGCATCCATTAAAAAACCACACCTGTCTTTGATTCTCTCTGTGTTCTCTCCACTTCAGTTGTGTAATTCAGGTTCCAAGCTGCTCTGCATAAATTGAAGCTCTGTGTTTCCCCCCATTCACTATATTGGGGAACTAAAAAATGGTTATATCATTTCCCCTCTTTGGCCAAAATGGATAAAATTTAAAAACACAGGAGTTGTTCCAGAATAGATTAAGCCTGCCAACTTTCAGACAAATAGGTCCAGGGCTTTTTTATGGGGGAAATAAAAGGGAACAACCTCCACCCATAATTCCTTATGAGAAGGGGGAAGGAAAACATGGATTTATCTAGCTGCAAGCGGAAGAAGACTGGGCAATGATAAATGCTATAGCTGTTGCCCTCTGCATTCTGTTGGCGAAGAGGAGGCAGCTCACCCTTTATATTGACTAAACTTCCATGTGCTATTGTGACATCACAGGAAACAACTTGGAAAGCCTCACAATTGTGGATGTACTTCAGTAGTTGTTTATTTGTGTGCTCCTTTATTATTAAAAGTATTTATTAGAACCCACCTTTCAACTGTACGGATACCAGGAAGGACCAGTGTGAGGGACAAGGGGTATCGCGAAGCCCCTCCCCTCCTGAGTTCCAGCCCAACCCCGAGCGAGGCTGAAAAGAGGGAAAGCTCCAGCTCAAGTGGGGAAACAGGAAGTGGTGTCCAAGGCTCTGGCAGGGTAGAAGAGCCATCGTCCCAGGTGGGACAGGAAGGGGGAAGGAAGGGGGGCAGACCCGTCCCCCCAACTCCGGAATTGCGCAGAAAACGTCGGGGGAAGAGGATGGATCTCCCCAAGTTGTTATGCTGGCGCAAGACGCGCCAAAAGCCACTTGGAGGTTCTGATTCAAGCTGAGCAGATGTGTCTTTGTAAATAGCACTGCCATGAGCACTGTAAATACTCAGCACCAATAAAAGATAAAATGCAGAGCTGTGTAGAGTCGTTACTCTGAAGTAGCCCACTCCGGCCACCGTGACAACCAGACCATAAAACTATTGTAGGGGACCTTTCTTCAGCTCAAGGGATGCTATCCCTTGTAGGTAACCTTCCAGGTTCAGTGCTGGATAGAGCCTGGGGCAAAGGGAAGTGGAGCAACAAATGTGACTCTTATCTTGGTGCCATGAGCATTTGTTTCAATATACACAAGTGGCAACATGCAAAGGATGAGAAGCGGCCCCCATGCCTTTCCTAGAGTTGAAATGGTTCGCCTGTATTTTGTCCTTGGGTATCTCTAGCTAAGTGCAAATTGCTGTGTGCAAATTGCTGTGTGTGAAGCCACTCTCAGTGAGCCGCAGCTGTCCACCCAGCTGTCTTACTGCAGGCCTGAAGGCAAATGCATTTTCAGACAGCTCTTTCTCTCTCTTCATGCTTGCAGAATCCTTTCTTGTTCCCCTACAGCAGGGGTGGGGAACATCTTCCAGACCAAGGGCTTCCTCCCCCTTCTGGACAACCTTACAGGGACCACAAGCAAAAGCAGGTGGCGTAATGAATGCAAATTTTACCTCTGTACACTAAGCTAGTTTACACACACACACACACACACACACAGCCTCTCCAGTCTCCATTAAAGCATGCAAGAGGCATTATGGGAGTTCAATGAAATGTTCCAGCCAGGCAAAACCATTCAGGGAGGATGTGAAACAGGCCTAATGGCAGGTTTGACTGCAGAAGGGGCCTGTTCTGAGGAGAGTCCTAAGGGTCAGACAGAGAAGTTTTGCATTTGGCCAGTTCCCCAGCTCTGTGGTCCCTGCCACAGCATTCTGGTAGAATCCACCACTGATGTTTGCCCCAAGCCCACTTTTACAATTCCCCTCCCCCTCCCCCAAATCTTTCAATCCAGTTAAGCAAGAAGCATCATCACGGTTCCAGGAAACATTCCAACCAGGGCAAAACTTCTTGAGGAGGGTGCGGAGCAAGGCTGGTGAGCATCCTGACGGTCAGACAGCATGCTTGGAAAAGTGCATTAAGCCTGCAGGCTAAGGTGGGGTAGAATCCTCAGGCTTTTGCACTGCTTCATATTTACAACGTGTAAATATGTAGCAGTAAGGCAGATGAAATGCAGCACCGACACAACATCTATGTAATATATCATGCACATACCTTCCGTCCCATCTCTCTTTTCTTCCAGAAGACCATGGACCAGATCAGAGGTTTACTCTTGTTTCTCACTGTGGTCAATTAGATGCCTATGAGAACATCCACCAATGGGACACAAGGGCAATAGCTTTCTCTTTGGCTGTAGTTCCCTAGGAACTGGTATTCATCATCTGGATACTGCCTCTGATCCCAGAAGCAGTGCACAGTCATCCTGACAAGTAGCCACATACTCCAGAAATTTGTTTGATCCCCTTAATTCAATGCCGCTTCTGCCTTGCTCTGTACTGAACATGGGTTTGCTTAGCCTACCTCGTTTGAGATTGCGATAAACATCACCTGCTGCTTTCGCAGGTTAGATTACTGCCACCTAGACCTTCTGCAGTCTTGTCACTGTGGAAGACTGCCATCTGACTTAGCTTGCTGGTGAACATCTGCTGTCTCTGAGGGTATTTGTAGCAGCCACAAAGTGTTCAACGCTGTCAATATTCACAGCTTGCACCTGTCTTCCTGTAGGTTGCAGATGAAAATATATTTCTTTATAACAGAGAGGATTTATTATTTTGTGCTCCATACTGATCTCAGTGATGTCAGTGGCATATGTCCAGGATATATAGATATGGTTCATTCTAGAAATTATTGCTGCACTTTAGTCAACATGCATTTGTTTCCATTATGTAGCAGTTCTTAATGGTGCCACGCTTAATTGTGAACTGTTGCTATAATAAATCCTGGCTTCATAAAAGATGGTAGGGGCCAGTTCCCACTTTATGCCTGCACACACAGGTGCTTGGTAGGAGCAAACACCATGAAGTGGAAATATGCTTGTAAATGCACAGTAGAACAGGCCAAGAAGAGAGAGGTTGCCAGTTTGAAGAAGTCTTCACTGAACTCCTGGAACCTAAAAAAACTAGCACCTGCTCCTGAATGTTCTCTATGGATTTCTGTATTTTAATGTTTGATGGATTTCTGTATTTTAGAATTTCTGTTTTGTTGGAAGCCGCCCAGAGTGGCTGGGGGAACCCGGCCAGATGGGCGGGGCATAAATAAATTATTATTATTATTATTATTATTATTATTATTATTATTATTATAAATTATTATTATTATTATTATTATTATTATTATTATTATTTGGGTACGGTGTTTGAGTGTGTGGTGGTAGCTCAGCTACAGACTACCTGGGATGAGATTGATGATCTGTATTCATTTCAGTCCAGTTTCCAGCTTGGTTTCCCAGCTGAAACCAGCTTGGCCGCTCCAGTGAATGAATGTGGGCAATGAGAATTCTTTTTCAGAATACGGGTAATGAGATTCCTGCAGATTCCCTTGGACTTCTTAGCATAGCTGCCAAGTTTTCCCTTTTCTCGCGAGGAAGCCTATTCAGCATAAGGGAAAATCCCTTTAAAAAAGGGATAACTTGGCAGCTATGCTTCTTAGTGGCTGCCTGGCTGTGCCCAAACATACCTTACCTCTCCAGTCAACATCTGTGCCCTACTTCATGCCCCTCTGCCATCAGAAGTGCAGTGGGCCTTTGTCCGTATGTTTGTCATGGCAGCATATCTGTGGAATTGCCTCCTAAAGGAATTCTCCTGGTTCCATCTCTACATACCATTCAGGGGCAAAGGAAAATTTGGTCATTTCAGGGGCCTTCAATGAAAACACAACATGACTGGATTGTAACTGCCTAAGGTGATTGTTTTGAATTGCCTTTATACAATATTGTTTTATCAGTCTGATATTATTATTATTATTATTATTATTATTATTATTATTATTATTATATTTGTACTTATGAGGCGGCTTGATTTCTGCCCCGCCCCCCGTTCTGTTCCTTTTCCTTCACTGTTTTTACCCTTGAATATCACATAATGATGTCTAATTAACAAACAGAAAACAGCTCTGGAGAAGAGGGAATAATACCAACATAGCAGGGCTCACGCTGCATATTGTCAGAGCACAGTGCTGTGTCTCTCATAGGCACTACTAGCACCAGGGTGGAGATTAAAATGCAGGGCTTAATATTACTTCTCCTTCACTTACTTTCTCAAATGTGTCATTTTAAATTTCTATCCTTCCTTTTTTTGCATTGTGTCTCAGCCTCCGTTCATCTGGCATTAGGAGAAAATTCCATAAAATGTACAACCAGCAAGGTGACCCACATGTTGGCTTGGCAGATTCCATATTTTTTACTATTATTATTATTATTATTATTATTATTATTATTATTATTATTATTATTATTATTTATATACCATCCTATACCCAGAGGTCTCAGGGTATAGAGGTTAGGATTTGACTAATGAGTCCCATCAGAAGAAGCTCTGCACAAGGGCTCCAGCTTGTGCAACAGGGCTTCCCATCTTTCTGTTGGGCAAAATACGCACCAACCAAGTGGCAACAGCGGCAGGGTCGACGAAATAACAAAGTCGTCTTCAGTATCTTTGCTTGCTTTTATTTACAATTATATACAACACACTCCTCTACTCCTTTCCTCTCATTTCACAATACATCACCACCACCACACCCATGAACCATTTGCTTAAATACAGAATTCAAAATAGTCAATTACCCAATCACATTACAGTAAGCAAACTCTAACTTCAATTATTCAAATTAGCAAAAGCTCACAGGTGTGCTATCATTCAGAACAAGGTTACAAACACACATCTCTGTGTAGCACCATTGACCACATCAGTCTTAAAGGAAAAACCTAACAACCCCCTGCTGGTCAATGATGCGTAGCAGTAACATTCAGCATCTTCTGTGTATGTTTAAGATGCGTAGCTGTTGGCAAAGCTTTTGTGAAAATATCTGCTATTTGCTCTATTCCAGCTACATATTCAAAAGTAATAATTTTTTCATTAATCATTTGTTTTTCAAACTCCAAGCGTAACCGTAATGTTCTGGTACGTTGGGTATTGCCTTCTGATGTCAAAATGGCTATTCCACTTTGGGAATCAATGTGCACGGGTATTGGTAATTTTACTTTTATTTTTAGGTCTGCAAACAACTGCAAAAACCATTCAATGTCTCTGATGGCTTCAGAACATGCACAAAGTTCACTTTCTGTGGTTGACATACAAATTATATGCTGTCTGCGCGTTCTCCATTCAAATGGACATTCATTGTATCTGTAAACAAAACCGGACACACCTTTATATTTGAAAAGTTCAGACGCATGAGATGCGTCACAAAAAATATCGAACCCTGTGTCATTATGCGCCTTAAAATGTAACCTGTAATGCAGTGTGTGTTTAAGATAAAGCACCACTCTTTTTAACGCTCGAAAACACTGCTTGGTTGGATTCTCCACAAATGTGGAAAGAAAATTAAAACTGTAAGATATGTCTGGTCTGGACACGCGCTGAATAAAGTTCAGCTTTCCTAATATCGACCGGTAAAGTGTTTTGTCATGAAAAGGTGTATCCTGTTTAGTAAAAGTAAATCCACATGTTAATGGGGTTTCTTTTCCTTTTGCGTTCTCCAAATTCAGCACTTCTATTAAATCTCTTATTTTTGCAGTTTGGTGTACAGCAAAAGAACCATCTGCTTCCCTGTCTATTTGCATGGACAGGTAATTCTTAACTTTCCCCAAATCTTTTACATCAAAACGTTTACAAAGTTGAGAAATAAACAACTGGTATTCCTTTAAATGTTTACATGAAAATAATAAATCATCAACATAAACGGCCAATTTGACAACAGAATTATCACATTGTTTGGTAAAAATACAATTATCAGCTTTCCCCTGCACAAACCCAAATTCAATCAAGCTTTGTTTTAAAGTTTCGTGCCAATTCCTGCCACACTTCGTGTACACAATAGACAGTACACGAATCAATCGAACTTTGATTAATTCTAAGAAATAGTTAAGCTAAGGCTTAATGCAGGCTCACAACTCCAAGCAACTAGAGCTTGCCAAGTAAGTGGGAGTGAAGTTTATAGCACATAGTGAACATTTTAAAATACTGTAGGCAAGATTTTTAAACAAATAATTGATGAAGAGTTGATGAACACAAGTTTTGCTCGTCTAACGTCTGACTGAGGAATCTAGGGGAGGGGCATGTCGTGCCATATGAAAAACACGCAGAGCAAGAAACTGGATGAGGGATTATCACCGATATGATAATGAAATCTAAGAAGCTCATCAGAAAGAGACACCCCAAGTTGGATGGAGGTAACAAAGGGGGATAAAAAAACCCCCTGTGGTCTGGAGGAGTAGAGGGGAGAAGGAATTAAGTGCTGGAGAGAGCAGGGTGGGTGGGGAGCAGAGACACATGGGATGGGGACACTTGCTAGAGAGTAACTAGGTAAGTGCAGGTGGTGGTGCTGGGTTCAGGGTTAAGGTCTGACCCTGGAGGCAATTGGAGGCCATCTGTGATCACAGGTATTTGAGATTTCCCTGAGCAATGCCCCTCATTTAGAGAACAGGCTTTAGGAAGATCCATAATGTGTGACAAATTTCATTACACCAATTTATATCTCTAGATCTCCATGCATCCATCTTTAACACAAATGGACTTTCATTATTTATTGTTAGCTGAGATAATACAGGTGAAACTCGGAAAATTAGAATATTGTCGAAAAGTGCATTTATTTCAGTAATGCAACTTATTATTTTTTTCTTTTTCTTTTAATTTTTACAAATGCTTTCTTTTGGAAATTCCACAGTAATAAAACAAATGGTTACAATAATACAAAAATAAACATTGCTATTACATTTCATTAATTACATTCCATTTATAATTGACCCACCCCAACGACAAATAATTACGATTACAACAAATAAAGGCTTGACATATCTTGCTTTGCATGTCATGCATCTATCTCATATATTGGTTTAACCTTTTAAGTTGTGTTACTTAAATAAATGCACTTTTCAATGATATTCTAATTTTCCGATTTTCACTTGTATGTGGATTTTTTTTAAAAAAAGTTTAAGCCTATAATCTTCTTTGCTATAGCTTTGACACCACAGATGCTTTTTAAATGCATGCATTTAACATACCTTATTTGGAGAATGTGTCTTGGAAAAACAACTTGCCTATATTTTCCCTGGCAGGATAATTACATGTGGTATCTTTTGGCTTACTGTACAAGCACCTCTTTTGAACAGTTCAGTTACCGGTAATTCTTTATTGGCTCAGTCAGTGCTATTTTACAGGTGGCATTTTGCACTTGGGCGAGCAGCACGATGACCATCACGTCACAAATGCAGGTCTGAGAAGCTCAGGTGCTTTCAAGGTCTGTGGATTTCTCAAGCGTACAGGCTGCCATGGCAAGATATGACTTCATTCAGCTAATTGGCCACGAATTGCTCATAAACAGCATACCACTGCGGCGTATTGTGACAGAGTCATGCAATCATCCCCCTGAAGCACCTTAGCAGGCAATGTGACTAATGCTTATTATAATCATTGTTATTTTTTTTCCATTTCCATTTTTTATTACCTTAATTTGCTATATTTCCCCAAAGCCAAGTAAGACACAATCTTTCCATCTGTGGGTCTTGAACTTGGCAACTGCTGATGTGAAAATGGCAGATTCCTTCTCTGACACACACACACACACACACACACACACACACACACACACACACACACACCTCCATAGAACTATAGTTCTATTTAGGCAGCATGCCTTACAACTAACAGGCTCTCATTTACTGTCTTTAAAAAAAAGATGTTTATTCTATTTCGAAGAAGAAAAGGGGCATGGAATGTTCCGGCTCATTAGCACCCTTCACGATTGTCTTTTAAAAAAATATATATATATCAAAAATGCCTCGCAGGAGCACCTTTATCATACCCTGCCTTCTGAGGAGGAAACTATGTTGCTCTCTGAGCTAATCTCTTTCTCCCTCCCAATGTTGGTTTATAGACTTGCAAAGAGCGCTGTCTCATTAACGGCTTTATTTTTAATATATTTATTCTACTTCTATGTAGTGAAAAAGGAAGGGGGGGAGGGGGACAAGAACATTCCAGCTCATTAGATCCTCTTCATTTAAGGGAAATTTAATGAAGCAATCGAACAGGTGCTTTTTCATCCCCCCCCCACCTCTCACCCCTAAAGAGAGAGATTGAGAGAGAGCGTTCCTATTACGCTCTGCCCGCCAGCAGAAAAACTCAGAGCTAATATCTCACCTCGGTGTCCTCTGGAATCCAGGGCTTAATAGTCAATATTTCACTTGCACATTTTTCATTGGTAAAAGTACAGGGTGTGATAATGGAACGTTAGAAAATAAGCCCATCCGTCCTTGAAGCCTAGCTCGCCCTCTTAGAATTAGCTCCTCTATGGGGTGGCGGGAGGGGGGGGGGACCTCCATCACAAGAGAGATCCTTTCCTTCCCATGTCCCATCATAATGAGGGCATGAAAAAGAGGTACCTACGAAAGAAACCTGGCAGAATAAATAGATAGAATACACAGAATTAGGTAACTATGACTGCAAAATAAAGAAACAAGGATGAGTCACAGATAAGAGAAGAGTGGAAATCTTTTGGAGAATATCTTAGAGCAGGCATTGGCAAGCTTGGCTCTCCAGATGTCTTGGAACTACAACTCCCATGATCCCTAGCTAACAGGGCCAGTGGTTAGGGATCATGGGAGTTGTGGTTCCAAAACATCTGGAGAGCCAAGGTTGCCTATGCCTGTCTTAGAGGGTACAATATTCCATCAACATATGAGCAACAGATAACATCAAAAAAAGGGAAATTTGAGTGGAAAACTGGTGGAATATCAGGATATGCAGCTGACCAGGGTTCGCTTAGAATGCCATGGAGAGGTGGACTGGGAAGTCCTAGGAAAAGGGATAAATGACGGATATGTGTGTATAAAAGTTGTAACAATGCATAGATTTTTTTTAAAAAAATAAACGCACATGAATTTGTGCATACTGGAGAAGTGCCAATCACTGATTGTGATAAGAAACATACCAGCACATGGAGGAAAGGGATATAAGACACATTCTGAACCCAGAACGTATTAAGAATATGAATGTTGAGAACATTAAGAATGGCTGCAAACACACCATACATTTAGAGCACATTTAATGTATGTGCTCCCCACCTAGAACCATAGCTGCCAAGTTTTCCCTTTTCTCGTGAGGAAGCCTATTCAGCATAAGGGAATTTCCCTTAAAAAAAGGGAGAACTTGGCAGCTATGCCTAGAACCCCAGGAACTATAGTTTACTTCTCACAGAGGTACGCTCTCCAGCATCCTTAGCAAACTACAGTTCCCAGGATTCTGAGTGGGGAACCATGTGCTTTAAAGTGATGGTGTGTGCACAGCCAGTGTTTCAGCACTAAATAGTCCCATCTGGGGTTTGAAGACCCTCATCAAGAGATAATGCTGATATCTTTGCATCGTCTGATGAACTGACACCAGTCTGGTGTCAGTCTGGGTATGTTTAGCCTGGGTATGTTTAGCCTGGAGAAGAGAAGGTTAAGGGGTGATATGATAGCCATGTTCAAATATATAAAAGGGTGTCATATAGAGGAGAGAGAAAGGTTGTTTTCTGCTGTTCCAGAGAAGCGGACACGGAGCAATGGATTCAAACTACAAGAAAGAAGATTCCACCTAAACATTAGGAAGAACTTCCTGACAGTAAGAGCTGTTCAGCAGTGGAATTTGCTACCAAGGAGTGTGGTAGAGTCTCCTTCTTTGGAGGTCTTTAAGCAGAGGCTTGACAGGCATATGTCAAGAATGCTTTGATGGTGTTTCCTGCTCGGCAGGGAGTTGGACTGGATGGCCCTTGTGGTCTCTTCCAACTCTACGATTCTATGATTCTATGGTTCCTACCTCATCCTTTTGCTTTGGCACCTCCGGTGGTGCAAAATATGTGTCTTATTGGTTGCAGCATACAGGAAAAGAGAGCCCAAGATGAGACTGGTGGAGGAGCAAACCAAGAGGCACAGTGTCTGCATCCCGCTCTGGTGCCTCGGGGCATTTTAACAGAATGGGAACTACCTCAGGGTGTGGAGCTGGTGCTCCTAGTTCACGGGTGTCAAACACAAGGCCCGGGGGCCAAATCCGGCCCGCCAGACCTCATCATGTGGCCCGCCGAGCGCCCCAGCCAGCGGGACCCAGCTGCTGAAGCGCCGCGCCGACAAAGCGCCAACAAACAGCTGGGGCCGGGGGGGGTGTAGAAAGGCGGCCGGAGCAGCGCCGCATGGAGAGTCCCGAGCCTCTGTGACGCAGCAGTGCTCTGTAGCACTTTGAATCCTCCTCCTCCTGCCACAGCTCGGCGCCTGGAAACGGCTGCTGCTGCTGCTGAAGCACAGACAAAGCACCCAGCAGCACCGCGTGGAGGAGGAGGAGGAGGATTCAAAGTGCTACAGAGCACTGCTGCGTCCCAGAGGCTCGGGACTCTCCGCACGGCGCTGCAGGGCACCGACCCGGCAAGCCTCCTCCTCCTCCTCCTCCTCTTGCCTCACCTCCTCCTCCTGCCGCGGCTCAGCCTCACGAACGTGCAACTCTGAGGCTTTATGCACTTCTCCTAAAACGGACACCCGCTGCCTCACGCTGCACGGGAAATACTTTTTGCCCCTGGGTCCCTTCGCGCTCTTTTCTGGCGCTGAATCAAGGCGGCGACCCCCCCTTCCCTTTCTTTCTTCCTCTCTCTCGTTCTTATTCTTTCTTTCCCTCTCCTTCCTTCCTTCCTTCTTTATCTCTGTCTTCTCTCCCTCTTTCTTTTTCTTTCCTTCTTTATTCCTTCTTTCCTACTCTTCTTTCTCTCACCTCTTTCCTTCCTCTCTCCCTCCTGCTCCCTCTTTTCTTTCTTTCTTTCTTCCTTCCTTACTTCCTTCCTTTCTTCCTTCTGTCCTTCCCATCTTTTTTCCTCTCCCTCATTGTTATTCTTTCTTTCCCTCTACTTCCTTCCTTATTTCTCCCTTTCCGTCTTCTCTCCCTCTTTCTTTTTCTTTCCTTCTTTATTCCCTTCCTTATTCCCTACTCTTCTTTCTCTCCCCTCTTTCCTTCCTTCCTCTCTCCCTCCCACTCCCTCTTTTCTTCCTCCCTCCCTCCCTCCCCTCCCTCTCCCCAGAAACATAGGATGCTGCTTTATACTTCTGGCCCTTAAACCCTGGAACCAGGAGAGCAGCTCCAGTGAGTCAACCTCAGCCAGTCCCTTTGGTGAAGGGTGGTGGCTCACTGGCAGAACATCTGTCCTGCATGCAGAAGGACCCCAGCATCTCCAGGTACTAGTAGCTCTGCAAAGGTCCTGCAGGAAACCCTAGTGAGCCTCCACCACCCAGTGCAGTTACCAAAAATCATTTTTCAATAAATTGTACAATAATTGTACATTTGAATATCTACTTGCCATTATTCTGACTATGTTTCTGCTTTCAGAGCTAGTTATTACTTACATTATTACAAAAAAAACAGTAATAATTGAATGCAGTGACAATAATTTATGATAATAAAGAGTGGACACATAGTCCTACAGATACAACCGGCCCTTTGAGGGTGACCAAACTGCTGATGCGGCCCCCGATGAATTTGAGTTTGACACCCCTGTCCTAGTTCCATTAGGTGCTCAAGTAGTTGATTGCTCTCTACAGCAACAGCCATTATTGCATGACACTGAGTCCATTTCATTTAATAACAATAATTTATTACCAGGGCCGTCTTAAGTGTATCTGGCGCCCTGGCGCTGCAGATCCCTCCAGCGCCCCCCGCCCCGTTTCCCAGTGCGGCTGTCTGGCGGGTGTAGCACGGCTGCCGCAGGCACAGCTGCACGGCGCCCCCCTGGCCCGGCGCCCTGGCGCATTGCGCCACCCAGCCTTGCCTTAGAGCCGGCCCTGTTTATTATTTATACCCCGCCCATCTGGCTGGGTTTCCCCAGCCACTCTGGGCGCCTCCCAACAACACAATAGAACATCAAACATTCCTAAACAGCCTGCCTTCAGATGTCTTCTAAAAGTCAGGCCGTTGTTTATTTCCTTGACATCTGATGGGAGGGTGTCTCACAGGGCGGGTGCCACTACCAAGAAGGTCCTCTGCCTGGTTCCCTGCAACCTCACTTCTTGCAGTGAGGGAACCACCAGAAGACCCTCGGAGCTGGACCTCAGTATTCGGGCTGAATGATGGGGGTAGAGATACTCCTTCAGGTATTTGTATTTCATGCCTGATTTTGACACAGAGATTTCATTTGCCTAGGTCTTTCAGACATTACTTCAGTCCTGCTGTTTGTTTTTCCTGACTTGAGTTCTTTAGTTTGTGTGTTCAGACACATTTTATGGTATCAAGATGTAAACAACCCTGAATTACTTTTACCAAAACATGGTATCAAAGTGTCTTAAATAATAAAGATAAGCTCAACTTTATTAACAGTCCACAGACCTCCCCCCAAAAAATCCATCCTGAAAAAAACCACCCTGAAACATTTGATTCCATGCATTTGGGGGCACCGGAAATCAGGGAAAGCCCTCCTTCCAACAATATTTTTCACTGTTAAAAATTAGAACATGATTACTGTGACCTGTGTCTATTCACTAATTTATAATTTATCATTACATTTATACCCCTCTTTTTCTCCAAGGAGGTCAAGGTGGAATATGTGATTCTCCCTCTCTCCATTTTGTTCTCACAATAACCTTGTGAGGTAAATTAGGCTGAGAGGAAGTGATTGGCCCAAGGTCACCCCAGTGAGCTTCATGGTCAAGTGGGGATTTGAACCCTGGTCTCCTAGGTCCTAGTCCAACACTCATTGTTACTTATGAGCCTCAATCATTTGGAATACAGAGGTAGTAATAGATTCAATTTCATATGACTGGGAATGACCAGGATTGCTATATACCACTCTACAGAACTTCTTGGGAAGGAAGAAACCAAGAAGCAAACAGATCTGATTCTTGTGTCTCTTGAAAACCTTGGAATAGTAATCCATGTTAACATGCTTCCTAACTCTCCATTACAGTGGAACCTTGGTTTATGAACACCTCGGTTTATGAATTTTCGGTTTACGAACGCCGTGGACCCATCTGGAACGGATTAATTCACTTTCCATTACTTTCAATGGGAAAGTTCGCTTCACTTTATGAACGCTTCAGTTTATGAACAGACTTCCGGAACCAATTACACCCATGCTTCGGGTTAAGTACGCTTCAGGTTGAGTACTCCGCGGACCCGTCTGGAACGGATTAATCCACTTTTCATTACTTTCAATGGGAAAGTTCACTTCAGTTTATGAACAGACTTCCAGAACCAATTGTATTCATAAACCAAGGTACCACTGTATATGGATGCACATGATGTATATGTGGAACACCATTACGTCTTGCTTCAAAAATAGTTGACAGACAACATTGAAACAATATGGTCTGAAGGCGTACAAGACTACATCTTACTGAAGCTAAGTAGATCTGGGTCTGGTCAATACCTGGATGGAACCACATATACTCCATCTTGGGTTCCAAGAGCCAGTGTGGTATAGTGGTTAAGAGTGGTAGACTCATAATCTGGGGAACCGGGTTCGCGTCTACGCTCCTCCACATGCAGCTGCTGGGTGACCTTGGGCTAGTCACACTTCTCTGAAGCTAAAATTTTCTTATCCTTCTCTGATGGAAGCTGTCATTGCAATAATATGTGGCCATGATGACCCCAGTCTAAATTAATAGCAGGATAGAAAGGTTCACATTGTTCCTTCAACGCACAGCACAATATGAGAGGGAGCTACATTAAACCTGCTGCATGGGCAAGTCCTGCCATAGTGTCTATACCGAGTTCCTTTGAGTTCCATTTCTTTGATGTTTTCAAATGTGACTTTATAAGCTGGTTTTGCTTGATCTAGTTAAAAAAATGGGCCAGAGGAAATCCAAAGAACAGAGTATTTTTTAAAAAAAGATAGTTATGTAAATTAATATATTATCCAGGCAGAATAGTGCCTGAATATTAAGCTGCAACTTCCACCTCATTATAAACTTATTCCCATGATTTTTGGTTGGGGGTGAGACGTTGTTCTCACTTTGGATATCCTTGTTCTTTTAGTTTTTGAGGTGCTTTTCGTCACCATGTTCTCATAGTCTTAGGCTGAAGTACAATACCCATTCACCTGGGAGCAAGCCTCCCTGAACTAAATGGGATTGAGTGGGCATGTGCAGTATTGTGCTGTTATCCAACTTCCCAAAATTTCAACACCTCTTGCGATGGTCTGAGCCCTTTCCGTTTTAACAGTACAAATTCTACAAATACTCTCCATATCTCCTCAAAATCATTTCTCCTGCATATTCCCCACCTTACCTTAATGGCACATGTTGATTTATCGTTAATAGTTACATCCCACACCTCTTTATATCATTCTTCCATTATATATTCTGCTTGCCCCTTTCACTTCCTGGCTATAATAATTTGTGCAGCTGTCAATATATCTGTGAGCAAGTCCTTCAAAACCTGTGAACCTTCCACAACATCGTAAATTGATAATAATTCTACCTCTGGACTTTCGGTCAGCGTTAACCCAGTGATTTCTGTTATCTCCTTAAACACCCTAGGCCAAAAAAATAATTTAAAAAATGCACATATTTACACCCCCACCACATGTGAACATAATTCCCTGTTTCCTGGCATCCCCTCCAACATAACACTGAATATTCCTTATTTATTTGATTTAATCTGACTGGTGTTAAATACCATGTCCAAATTAATTTATAATAATTTTCTTTTATTCTTATAGAAGTATTGTGCTGTCGACCCTAGTCCACACATGCAGCACAATGTGGTGGTGCACTGACAAAGTGGTAGAGTGGGCTGTACCACTCCAAAATGCTGGCATCACACAAATGCAGCTCTACATGAACAACTCTTTACAGAAAGAAAGCCATCATAGCAGGGCAAAGGATGAGGACAGATCCTTTGTTCACTTATTGCTACTTACGTACATCACCAACCTTTGAGGGCCATTTTGAAAAGTGCCATGGGCACCAGTCAGAAGATGAGTGTTGTGGGGTGCGTGGCATAGTACAAAATGGGTACTGCATCTAACAGAGCAGAAAAAGAGATAAGCACACAAAATGGTACCCAACATGCCCTACCAGCCTCTTCCATCAAAGGCACCAAGTCAGTTACACCCAAGCTAAGTCTGAGAGAGATTCTCTCTGCTATTTGCCTCTGTTGTTGTTGTCAAGGGCGTACCCACCATGAGGCAAGTTAGGGCAGCTGCCCTACTCTAGAAGCAGGGCTGGTGGGCAGAGGCGGAGCCCAGCCCGGCGGAGCGCGAGTTCGCCGTTCCCGCCCGCCGCGCTGCGCCCTCCCTCCAGCTCCCCGTCGCGCCCTCTGGCAAGGCCAAGCGCGGCGGGGAACCAGAGAGCGCGGCGCGGCGGGCAGGAACGCTGAACTCGCGCTCCGCTGGGCTGGGCTCCGCCTCCGCCCACCAGCCCTGCTGCTAGGGAGGGGCACAGCCCGGCGGAGCGCGAGTTCGCCGTTCCCGCCCGCCGCGCTGCGCCCTCCCTCCAGCTCCCCGTCGCGCCCTCTGGCAAGGCCAAGCGCGGCGGGGAACCAGAGAGCGCGGCGCGGCGGGCGGGAACACTGAACTCGCGCTCCGCTGGGCTGGGCTCCGCCTCCGCCCACCAGCCCTGCTGCTAGGGAGGGGCACAGCCCGGCGGAGCGCGAGTTCGCCGTTCCCGCCCGCCGCGCTGCGCCCTCCCTCCAGCTCCCCGTCGCGCCCTCTGGCAAGGCCAAGCGCGGCGGGGAACCAGAGAGCGCGGCGCGGCGGGCGGGAACACTGAACTCGCGCTCCGCTGGGCTGGGCTCCGCCTCCGCCCACCAGCCCTGCTGCTAGGGAGGGGCACAGCCCGGCGGAGCGCGAGTTCGCCGTTCCCGCCCGCCGCGCTGCGCCCTCCCTCCAGCTCCCCGTCGCGCCCTCTGGCAAGGCCAAGCGCGGCGGGGAACCAGAGAGCGCGGCGCGGCGGGCGGGAACACTGAACTCGCGCTCCGCTGGGCTGGGCTCCGCCTCCGCCCACCAGCCCTGCTTCTAGGGAGGGGCACAGCCCGGCGGAGCGCGAGTTCGCTGTTCCCGCCCACTTTGTGGCCCCTCCCCTTCCGTGCCTTGGCCCCTCCCCTTGCCCCCCTAGTTTTGATCCTGGGTACGCCCATGGTTGTTGTTGTTGTTATTATTATTATTATTATTATTATTATTATTATTATTATTAATACCCCGCCCATCTGGCTGGGTTTCCCCAGCCACTCTGGGCAGCTCCCAACTAAATATTAAAGCACAATACAGCATTAAACATTAAAAACGTCCCTAAACAGGGCTGCCTTCAGATGTCCTTTAAAAGTAAGATAGTTGCTTATTTCCTTGACATTCCACTACCAAGAAGGCCCTCTGCCTGGTTCCCTGTAGCTTTGCTTCTCGCAGTGAGGGAACCACCAGAAGGCCCTCAGTGCTGGACCTCAGTGTCCGGGCAGAACAATGGGGGTGGAGACGCTCCTTCAGGTATACTGGACCGAGGCTGTTTAGGGCTTTAAAGGTCAGCACCAACACTTTGAATTGTGCTCGGAAACGTACTGTGAGCCAATGTAGATCTCTCAGGACCGGCTGTTATATAGTCTCGGTGGCCACTCCCAGTCACCACTCTAGCTGCCGCATTCTGCATTAATTTGCAATTTCCAAGTCACTTTCAAAGGTAGCCCCATGTAGAGCGCATTGCAGTAGTCCAAGCGGGAGATAACCAGAGCATGCACCACTCTGGTGAGACAGTCCACAGGCAGGTAGGGGCTCAGCCTGTGTACCAGATGGAGCTGGTAGACCAGAAGGTTGGGTAGATGTCTAGTCTTAGCATCCAAAGAAATGTGGAGATGATTATGTTCACTCTAGGAGAGGTCAACTCACTGTAAACAGGAAGAACTAATAATGTCTCATACATTGTTAATTTTCGAAGGGATATTTACTGAGTCCTTTCACCGGCACGGCACCACAAGGAATTCTCTCATGCACAATGGTACCTGTGGGTGCTATATTGATGACCCTAATAGGAGGTCTAACTTGATTCATTGATTTGAATTTGACTAAGCTGAGCAGTGTTTTCTGAATCTGGGTCAAATATTCTTTTGCTTGCTTGTGCATGGGAGATGGGAAGGTGGCAAGGGGCAGAAGAAGGGTAGAGGCTAATGTGATTCATCCCCTCCATTCTACCCCATTTCCTCTCTTTCTTCCCACAAGAGCAAAGTGTCCAAATATACTCCACTCTGAATTCATCTGGAGAGCACCCACACCCATAGCTGTCAAGTTCTCCTTTCTTTAAAGGGAAATCCCCTTATGCTGAATAGGCTTCCTCGCAAGAAAAGGGGAAACTTGACAGCTATGCCCACATCTCTTGGTAGAACTGCTTCTGACTTTGCTATGAGTAGTCTCAAACTACTCCTATAACATCACAGAGACACTAGAGAACATGATAACTTGTCATCTATTATCTACAAAGGAGACAAGATGAGCCAGACATAAAAGCCTGAGCTAGTCTATCCCTTTCTTCTTTGCCTTCCCCCCTTAGTTGCCCAGAAAGGCTGGATGATGGTCATCACAGATTTCAAAGTCCTTACAGCTCAGAGGAAAACTGATTTATTGATCATGTTTATATGCCACCCTCCTTCCAAGGAACTCAGTGTGACATACATACTGCCTCACACAGCGGCAGGTCAGGAGGTGGCATACTGCCTGCCCCTCCACTTCCACCACTGACAGGACAATTTTCAGTGGGGCGTGTGTGTGATTGCAGTGTGAGGTGTTGCCCTGGGGGTGGGGGTGGCCTGCAAAGCCTTGTATTGATGAGCATACCTTTTTGCCAGTACTTTTTCATACTTTCAGGTGGCTTTTTTTTTTTTTGAAGGAAACACCACCATTTGAGAGGTAACTTTGTCTATAATGATGCTTTTGTATAAAAGTGCTCTCTGGCGAAATATACAGTTGTTGCAAAAATAAACATTTGAATGCGGTTCAATGTCAATGGGTGCTCTGATAGAAATTACTGGACAAAGATGGATGAGAATTGTCAGACAGATTTTGTGCTTCATAAAGACCTATAGAGTGGCTCTTGTTGGGATTGAATGGCCAGAAATATGAAAGAACCAGGTGTGGGAAAGCTCAAGGATTTTTCCACAAGCAACTATCTATTTGTGGAAGTACGTGTGTATGTTCCAGCTTCACGTCAGTGAGGAACTGGGAGGAGGCATTTTGGCAGCAAAGAATGGGTGACTTCCTGCACCTACAAAGTTTATGTGCATCTGGTTAGAAGACAAGCCCCATTTGCTCCATCATGGTGCTACAGCCTTTCCCTAGTGAGCTGGGGAAATTGTAAGTGCATGGTATCATTGTTCATAGCAATTAAGGATCCACGCCTTGCCCATCTTTGCTTCTCTCAAAATTCCTTGAAGGTTCCTTCGCAGCAGGGACTTCCCACTCTGCCTCAAAAAAATTATTTGTCTCAAAATTTCACTCTGTCCCAGGGCATGGTCTGAAAACACCACCTTGCTGAAGCTAGGCAGCAGTCGGTCTGGTCAATGCTTGGATGGCACCTGGGAACCACATGTTTGCCATCTTTAGTCTCATGATGTAAGAAAGGTGGGGTATACTGTAATTTTCCATGTATAAGACGCCTCCATGTGTAAGACCTCCCCTATTTTGGGGGACTCCAAATTAAGAAAACACCCCTCAGCACTACCCATGTATAAGACGAGCCCCAATTTTAAACCTATTTTTTTTGGTTAAAAAACCTAGTCTTATACACGGAAAAATACGGTATATGTAAGAAAACGAATGAAACGTGGTAGCAAGTTGAGTCCCAGCTCTTATGAACTTTACATAGAAGGTTTCTGCGTCAGGCTCATGGTCCCAACAGCAGATGGCTTGACTTAGAACCTGAATTACCATTTTGGGTCACTTTTAATGTAGGATGCATCGTAGATTGTTGGTGGTGAAACTCCCCATTGAAATGCTATCCAAAACAATGCACTTTGCCATTCTGAACTTCCTCCCTGGTTGCTCATATCAGAGGAAAGTGCAGAAATGTATTTTTCCTTTGCATTTCCCATTCTCTAGGTGGATCTAAGCAATGCAGAAGTGTGGGGACATGACATTTACCTGTCTTTCAGAGATCTGAGAAAGCACACACACAAAACGTGACGTGCAAATAGACATAAGTACTAGCATACAAAAACAGATAATGTCAGAAGCAATCTGTACAAGCTTCTCTTGGTATAAATGATCAAGCATAAGCAAACTGGCCATAAGGCAGTGTCCAGACTCCTGTCATATTAGGGCAAAGCGTTGTAACTTTCTGCATTTAAATGTTCTGCATTATTCTATAATTTTTTTATGTATCAGGGTTCTCTCTGATATAACACATTCCATTTAGATTATGTTCACTTTGAACCGTCCCTGCTTTCTGCTTGCCAATTGTCTGCATGCCAAATAAACAAACCTTTCTCAGAGAGAAACCCATCAAACAGGCTAAGCAGAAGAACAGGTAGGTTACAAGTCAAGTCCAAATTAGTCTAAATGGCTTAGTACCAGAGAGGCTGGCAGAGATTCAGGCTCACAGGGGCTCGTGCTCCAGACCAAGAGTGCCACAGCCTCTTGCATGATGTGCCAGGAATGGCACCCAGTCTTCACCTGCAACAGGGATGAGGAACTTGTGGCCCTCCAGATGTTGGACTACAGCATCTGGGGCTGATTGCTGACTGGGGCTGACTGGGGTGGCATCCAACAGTATCTGAATGGTCACAGTTTTCCCCATCTCTGCCCTACAAAGTTGATAAACAGAACTTCACTAAGGTCTACAAAAAGGTAGCACTTCACATGATATATACAGAATGGGTTTCTAACTGGGTTTGTTCCTCTTCTTCAGTAGAGGCCTTTAGCAAAGACTATACCTTATAATGTATTGAAATTAGTGTGGTTAATTATGCAATACACATTTTCCCTAGAGTGTAGGATTTGTGTTTGTTTGCTTTTAGCATCTGACCCCAACCATTGCTTCGGGGCACAGCTCTGTCGCTTAGCACAGTGATTATATTTTCAATAGTTCAAGGGGGGGGGAGTTCTCCTCCCTCTTTAAGAACAAGTATAAACACAACAAATACATAATGTGAACAGGCAATACTTTAAATGCATAGATGACTTCCCTGTTTGTAAGCCCAAAGTTCTGCTGAGGTGCCGGATTTACAAATGGTAGTTTAATGAAACAATTCGTAGCTTATGTAATTGGAAAGCTTCCTGCTACTGTAAAAACGGCTCTGCTAAATTGGGGATTAAATTAAAGGCTAACTGCATGTAAAAGCAAATCCCCATTTTTAATTAAAGTAGGAGAAAAACATGAAGTCATAAAGCCGCAGTATGGGAATGGTAATTATTAAAATCCAGATGTAGAGAATTGTGTTTTAAAGTTAACCATCTCAAAGTTTTGAACTTTACCATTTTGCTTCACAATTGAAATGTCAGGTGCAGAATAGGGGACTTTGCTCAGATCCTACAGGGCAGTCCTTCAGGGGCATAGCTATGACACTAGCTTCCTGACTGGTGTGTCGCTGAAACTCACTGGGAGTGAAAGGAGTGTGGTGGTGGGGACCTCAGTATGGTCCAGGCATGCCAGTCAGAACACCAGATTGTCTCCACCTCCCTGTGGCCTTGACCCTTCCACTCCCTCCCAGGAAGCAAGAGGGACCCACCTAGTGGGAGGCTTGCGTAGTGGCTCTGCCCTACCAGATGAGCCACTCCCACCATTCTTACATTCTTTACCTTCTAGATAGTGGCAAATATTTTTCTTCAAAAGAATGGTTGCCAACAAGGTGCCCCCTGGCTTATACACAGAGGTTTTTTCCCCCTGGCACTCTCAGGGTCCTGTCAACCCGCTCATCCTTCCCCAATGAAAGTAGGCTTGGGAAAGTTAACTCTTTCCTCTGCAGCTGAATCCTCCAGGCAGTTTCAATCCCCACCAAGGCACTGGGCTCGGCTGACCATACCGCTTTCTAAAAAGTTTTGAAAAGTGTTGGTAGCTGCTCCCATAATTGATGGAGTTTTGGAGGGCCTAAAAAAAATGCTTATGTCACCAGCTTTAGGGCTCTAAATGCCACCCATGTCACAGAGGCTCAGAGGAATATACTGAACTCTGCATGTTTACAGCAGCCAGGCCAGAACGAAGGCCTGGCCAGGATGGTCTTCCTGTTATATGCCTGCAGGGATTGACAAGGCATCTGACCCTCACCTGACTCTCATCGCTCTCTTGACAGGTGATTTGGTCTGCAGCCACAGTGTGGAAATAAAGGATGAGCTTGCCCACCAGATACCAGGCACTCTACTACGGTAATTAAATTAGGCCCCAGTGTTTTTCTTACAATCCCCTTCTCAATGAATTAATCAATTTTAATCTAGCATGTAAAATCTAGCAATCTAGCATGTAAATTCTCAAAACTTTCTTATTTGTTAATTCAAGCAAGTAAACTACTGCTCTCACTTCATTACAAACAGTATTTCTAGCTGCAACACACTTGAGCAAACCTGCTCCTCTTCCTTTCAGAGATATTTTATAGCCATTTGCAACAGTAGCTGCCTCTGATTAGTTATCATTTAACTCTTTAGGGGAGAAATTAGCACCACACGCCATGTGCATGGAAGCTGCCGAATCAATTCACAAAATACAGAGTCCATTCATAAAACACATTCATAAAGCAGTAACATAAATCTCTATTGGTACACATCTGGTGTATATTTCAGCAGTTGAACGTACAGGTTTATGGCTATGCTGTAGTGTAGTGCTTATGCGACTGTGAATAAAAGGTGGCTGGACTCATCGTCCTGGGGTTGTGTTTTTTTGGGGGGGGAGGTGACAAAACTGATTTCCAATAAGTGCCCCCCTTTATTTCCATAACAAGTCCTTGAGTCTGTACTCTGAATGGTGACACCAGGAACCTAGAAGGGGCAGGGCTTGTCAGTCCAACCCCTGCACAGTCTCATCAGGGCTGGCCTTAAGGCAATGGGAGCAATTGGGCCAAATTGGGCCCTGTGAGCCACTCCTAAGGGCCCCCCGTAACAGGGCAATCTAGATAGATTTGATTTATATCTCTAAATTTTTGCAGATTTTGGCTGTGAAGTGGGGCCCTACAAACAAATTCAAGTTGGGCCCCAGAGCATCAAATTGGGCTAAGTCTCATAGTTGCTGGACCCGAGTTGCCCTGCCCACGCAGGAAGTCTTGGGTTTGCAATTTTGGGAGAGGGGAGACTGCAGCACTGGGGAGATGGAAGGCTGGTGAGGCCCCCTAGATTTAGAGGCCCTAGGCTTCAACCTACTTAGCCTATACATAAATCCGGCACCGGCTGTAAGTTTCATTTCCTACTTTCCTATTTTCTTCTCAGATTAGCAGTCGGGGGGGGGGTTACATAAATCATGTGAAGACAGGGCAGGAGTCTCCACTATGGAACCAGCTAGTCTCTGTTGTGACAACAGAGGATCAGTTTGTTTTCACCTCTTCTTATCCAGAATTAGAAATAAAAAATCCAGAAGCACTTGCATGCTGTTGGGAGGGATGGGAACAGTAAGCACATGCACTCAGTAATAGTACCACTGTATTCTGCTCTGGTCAGACCTCACCTGGAGTACTGTGTCCAGTTCTGGGCACCACAGTTCAAGAAGGATACTGACAAGCTGGAACGTGTCCAGAAGAGGGCAACCAACATGGTCAAAGGCCTGGAAATGATGCCTTATGAGGAACGGCTTAGGGAGCTGGGTATGTTTAGCCTGGAGAAGAGAAGGTTAAGGGGTGATATGATAGCCATGTTCAAATATATAAAAGGATGTCATATAGAGGAGGGAGAAAGGTTGTTTTCTGCTGCTCCAGAGAAGCGGACACGGAGCAATGGATTCAAACTACAAGAAAGAAGATTCCACCTAAACATTAGGAAGAACTTCCTGACAGCAAGAGCTGTTCAGCAGTGGAATTTGCTACCAAGGAGTGTGGTGGAGTCTCCTTCTTTGGAGGTCTTTAAGCAGAGGCTTGACAGGCATATGTCAAGAATGCTTTGATGGTGTTTCCTGCTTGGCAGGGGGTTGGACTGGATGGCCCTTGTGGTCTCTTCCAACTCTATGCTTCTATGCACATGTCTGCACACACATGTGCGCACACACAAACCTTGTGAAGTTTGAAAACGAAACCTTCAGTGATGTGTCCATATACTGGAGCTCCTGCGAAAATCTATACAAGGGCAAGCATGAAAAAAGTTTTAATTTATGGCAACAGCTTATTGTCTTTTCTGACAGGGTAGTTGATGGTTGAACCTTTTCTATCGCTTAAATTTTTTGCGTCGTTTTTCTTTTGGTTGCAAACATGTATATGCACTCACCTGTTTATCAGAAAAAATAAAATGGATTTTTAAAAATCCAATCTTGCTGACTGCCTATGGTTCCAGGGACTATCATTTGAATACGGGCTTGGATTTTCCTCTTTCATTTATGTTTTGCAAGCATCAGGCAAGCTTCCATGCTGGACTGTCATGCAGGATATTCACTCAACCATTGTGGAATTGTGCAGGTACTTCATGCTCAGATTCAAATCAGCCCAAATTTCCAAAATCTGCTGCAGATTTTTGGTTATGAGACAAAGCAGACAAAAGCATTGGGAGGTCTACAAAAATAACAAATAGAAGGCTGCAAAGTGGCTTCACCACTGCCAACCTTCATAACTAGTTAATCAGTCAGAAATATGGCTGTCCGTTGCTCTCTCCCCATGGAGGGGGGGGAAGAACAATTTTTTATTTTCCTTGGCAACTGCTGCTGTGTTGCAGTCCCTCCCCCTACTTCCTCGCCACCCACAGATATTCTCTGTCAGTGGATGTCGATTGCAATATCTCAAGCTGCACATGGAGATAAACTGGATTCATTTCCACAGTGCCATTTTCTCTCAGTTTGGTTTTAAAGAGGCAGCACGAATGGAAATAAGAACACATTGTCTCTGTGACGAGGCGTGCTAAATCGCAGGCTCATTTCAGAGGTCTTATTTCTTTCCCAAATTCACTTAAGCACAAAACAAGCATCTTTCTCCACACATAATGAAGCAACCCCAATCGGATCATGCCTGACACCCTCCTCCTCCTCCTTTTTTCCATTGGTACCCAAGACAGAGGCCTTTGAAACTGAGGAAGAGAATAATTTCACCAGCCTTGAGCAGCAGAAATCTAGACTGGAACAATGCACATTGGGGAAGCCATGCTGCTCATCACCCAGCCTCAAACAACTGGTCTTGGAGGGACAGATTTAACATTAGCCTACCTGCTTGAAGGACAATCATTTAATAAATCACCCATGCAAATCCATCTTTTCTCCAGGGGATTTATTTATCTACTTAAAGATTTTTTTTGGATACTGTTACCATACAATAATAATATAAATAATATGTCAGTGGTTTACAACACTCATACATAAAACCATACTGTAAAGACTGTAAAAAATTAAAATTGGAGCTGCTCAAGTACAGTACCTATTACAAAAAGGATATTTTCTTAATTTTCAGAATAAGACGGGGGGGCATAGAAAAAGTGCTTGCTAAATCACTGTTGTCAGAACATCCCAAAAGACTGCATGGGGCTTGGAAGATAGCTTCATTAACGTGTGACCCCACAATTATGGATCCCCCCCAAACTGATGCCAACCCCGCATTTTGTGCCACAAAGCAAATTGGGGTCTAGACAGGTGCCCCTAGTGTGATTGGGGGCTGAGCTCACCATGTTGGAGACCCCAGGCGGAGCAGTAGGGGCAATCTCATCCTTTCTTTCCACACTGTAGCTCCAGTCTAAATCATCAGCCAGGACAAAATTTACCAGATTTGCACAAAACAGCAGCTCTCTCTCTCTCTCTCTCTCTCTCTCTCTCTCTCTCTCTCTCTCTCTCTCTCTCTCTCTCTCTCTCTCTCTCTCTGTGTGTGTGTGTGTGTGTGTGTGTGTTGCTTCAAGCCAGGAAATCTGATATCCATGGGTATGGGTATTTGTTTACATGTGCACATATATCTTTTGTGATCATCTACGCTTTCACAAAAAAGTAGTCCAAAAATAAAAAATAAGCAATGCCTCACTACAAACCAGGTAAGGATTTGAAGTTGTTCACATGAAAGGCTGCCTGTCACTTCATTTCCTCTGGCAGAGGTGGGGTGGTGGTGGCAGGAAGCGCCAGTGAGGGTGCTGTCAGGGACTGGGCAGAAGAGAAATGGTGGAGACTGCCTCCCCAGCTTGACTTTTCCAGAGAAGAGGAAGGCAGTTTAGATTTACAACGGGGGTTTGAGGGAGGTCACAGCTCAGAGGCAGATGAGGGGAAAAGTTGGGAGATAATGGGAGAGGAGGAGGAGGAAGAGGACACACCAGAGGTTGACAGTTGAGGGATACAGTGTCTTTAGAAAGTATTCCAGACTCTCCCTCTCCCTGATCCTGGTGAGCCTTGAAAGTAGGAGAGCAAAGAGCTCAAAGGCAGAGGCACTTCGCAGCACCTATAGTGGAGACGTTGAGCTTGACGAATGATGAAGTGGAAGACACGGCAGGGTGGAGATTCACTTGGGACAATGACATTATCCAAGAGGCTGGGTTTTATAGCCTCTCTCTGTAATAACTGAATAAAAAGTGGATGGTAAGAACCTTCCGGCCATGGGAGTCGCTGGCAGCAGCCTGACAGGTGCTGTGTTGGGGGGCTTCTGCTGCCTGAGGCAGCTACTTCACGCCACTTCATGGGTGGGCTGGCCTTGTTTGTGGTCATTATGGGCATGCACATGAGTATCTATTTACCTGTAAGAACACACCTTTAATTTTTTTGTTTTTAAATACAAATTTCTTAATTTACCAGATTTGCACAGAATAGCAGTCATGTGTGTGGGTGTGAGAAAGTGGGGGCTGGACACACCACACTGGAGATCATAGCATAGTAGTAGAGGCAATCTTATCCTTTATTTCCACACTGTAGCTCCAGTCCGAATCTTCATCCAGGACGAAATCTACCAGATTTGCACAAAACAGCAGCTGTGTGTGAGAGAGAGAGAGCATGGGGCCTGGCCAGGGATGCAGGCCTGTTATACCTTCTGGGCTTGATGAGGCACATGATGCTCACCGCATTGGAGACCCCTGCATAATAGCTGGGGCGATCTCATCCTTTCTTTCCAAACTGTGGCTCCAGTCCAAATCATGTCAGGAAATCTATTCCCTGCCAAAGAAAAAATGTAAATCTGCGAATGAATCTTCACATAAGTTGGGCCCTAAAAGCTCTGTTATACGGGGGCATAATCCAGCCAAGTAAATCACTTTTAAGTCCATTCAGTCTTGGTGCAAGAGTTAAGCAAAAACATGAATCTTCCTCATTTAATTCAACGTGACTTTCAAATACTTAATTTCAGCTGAATGATGGTCATTGTTTTGTACCTGCTTAATTTATCTGGATGGAGCCCTAGACGGTGTGATTTGGTTTGCCCTGGTGTTACAGTACCCACTGTCATTTTGGCATTGCTTTTTGCACTGTATTCATTGAGGACTAAACAAATGACATTTCTCATTATTTTAATTTAGTTATTTAGCTTTGTAACACTGGGTCAGATGTGAGACAATGTGCTTCATATAACTGGTCTATTCATTTATCGTTCTGCCTGGAGGACTTAGTTATATGACTGGCATATAAATGCAGTGATGAAACGAATCTGAGACATCTCATGAGTGGGCACCTCACTTGCAGGTTCTGGTAAGGGCAGGTTCAATTTCTGAGAGTTTCTTATTATTGAAGCAACTCTCTCTGATGGCACAACGATCGTTTCCCCCCATAGCTCATAATACTGACATCTGCATTGCTAGCCTAAAAGCATGCTAAAGCTTTAAAGCCATCTTTATTGTAACCTTGCAATGTGGCTCTATTAAATTTGCAGAAATCTGCAGGTCGCTATCAATAATGAGTAATGAGTAATTCACTAATGTAGCAAGTCCATTGCTAATGACAAGAAGGATTCTCAGTGACATTTTGAGTTACATTTTATTGTAATTATAAAACAGGGCCATTTCAAGCAGAAAGTGCATAGCCAAACAATTCGAAAGAATCACCCAAGTCCCAGTCTCTTTCCTATTGGTCAAGGATGGCGGGAGTTGTACTCCAGCAACTTCTGGAGAACCCACTGGTTTCCCCATCCCTGATCAAGATAGAGATTGAGTTCCCCATTGAGCCAGGCTATACTAGAGCCCTTTTGTAGCAGCTGAGCTGTCCCCACAAGTGAAGGCTGATGAAGCCCAGGAAATGTCCCCCCCATTATCTTAACCCCCTCCAGCAGCACAAATTGGGGGTTGCAATTGCACTGTTACTCCCAGGTCAGTGCATATAGGACTGTGGCCTTAAAGAAGTTGGGGTTTTTTTGGACAGTGGCCATTCAATTATCCATGGCCTAATATGATTTTTACCCTTCAAGATTTCCAAATACCTTCAGGTAACAAATTGCTATCTATCGGCTCAAAATAACACTGCCTCCATAAATCTTGACGGTGGTCTTAAAAGGTCCTCTGGGTTAGACTATTTGGTTTAAAGTGAAGTAAAATTATATTTATCTTTGCCCATCCAAATGTTTAAAGACAAAAATCAATTTCTCTGGAGCCAGCTGTCATTAAATGTTCCCACTTTGGCAACATGGCAGAATCTGTGTCACAGTTAAAGTTAGATTTCTGCGGTTGCTTCTTCCCGAAGAGGTTTCTTGTAGCTTTCATAGGAAAGCAAAAAGAAAAGAAAAGAAAGAGCCATTATGACTCCACTGGCTTTGAAGGCAGAAGCTCATTTATAGGGGGGCGGGGAATCACTCAACCTTTTTGTTTTGCTGCATCCTTCCCAGAAATATAATTAACAACTATCAGGGAAGAGGTACAATGTCAAGGAGGAGTCTAGGCAGATGAGACTTTGTCTTCTACCTTATATGTTGCAGGTCCTTAAATACAGTTATGGGCTGAAGCTTAAAGCTGGTTCAGACATAACAATGGCCCCTCTAAACAGCAGTGGACAACCTCTAGCCTCTCAACCTCACTAGACCTGCCCAACACATTACATCATCTATGACAGGCATCCCCAAACTCGGCCCTCCAGGTGTTTTGGGACTACAACTCCCACCATCCCTAGCTAACAGGACCATTGGTCAGGGATGATGGGAACTGTAGTCCCAAAACATCTGGAGGGCTGAGTTTGGGGATGCCTGTCATAGATGATGTAATGTGTTGGGCAGGTACAGTTGTAGCTGCACCAAAAGGGGGATGGAAGGCACCACTGACCAAGCTGATTGTTGGCATGCACAGTGCCTTTGCTCGCACAGGTCGTTTTCAAGACATGCAGGCAAAAAAGCAGGTCAGCTGGCACCATTGTGACATTCCTGCAGACCTGTCAAACTTGGCCCATGGTTGTGGGGAGATCTGCCCATTCCACCTCTGCCCTTAATGGTGTACAGATCTCCTGCTAGGTAATGCTTACGTTATCACTTCTTTGAGCCACAGACACGGTAGGATTTGTGGTGACTTCGATGCAACCCACATGCAACAGTAGAAATTGATAAAAAAGCAACTTCTCTGCATAGGATATGGGGGGATACCCCAAAAATATAGAGGGGGGCAAAAGAGCTCGACCCCTACGAGCCGGCGCTCCTAGGGGCCAAGCCCTTTAATCAATCAATCGCCCTTCCTCCTGAAGGAGCTTCCCTGTGCTTGGAGGTCAAACTCAAGGACCAGGAAGGCCATTTTTGCTCAGGTGAAACAGAAAGCCTTTTTGTTCATAGTCCTTTTTGTCCTGGACTACCCAATGACTTCTAAGAATAGGTGGAGCCAGTCACTGCCAAGAAGGGGCTCCCAACTGTTCTGTTGGAAGCTCATCACATGGGACAGCTGCATAAAGAATCAGAGGTTCTCAGCTCTACTCATGGTGGCTCCTGACATGTGTGTTCCCATCTTCCAATCTTGGCATCTGATATCATCTATGTATTCATTATACAGAAACTGATGCAACCACAGCCACCCTTCCACCCATCATTGTCTGCTGCTCTGGAAGGATGGGTGCTTGGACCTGGATCCCTTATCCCACAGGAACTGGCCTCTTAAAATACACATTTACACTGAAGTGCTACTAACTGAGAACATACCTTAAAATTTGCACACTGTCTGCTTTCTGAAAATGAGTTTGTCCCCATCAAAGATACTGCAGCCATACTATTCTTTCCTTATTAGAGTACTGTAATTTTCCAAGTAGTGATGTATGGAAGTGAGAGCTGGACCATAAAGAAGGCTGTTCGCCGAATAATTGATGCTTTTGAATTATGGTGCTGGAGGAGACTCTTGAGAGTCCCATGGACTGCAAGAAGATCAAACCTATCCATTCTGAAGGAAATCAGCCATAAATGCTCACTGGAAGGACAGATCCTGAAGCTGAGGCTCCAATACTTTGGCCACCTCATGAGAAGAGAAGACTCCCTGGAAAAGACCCTGATGTTGGGAAAGATTGAGGGCACAAGGAGAAGGGGACAACAGAGGACAAGATGGTTGGACAGTGTTCTCAAAGCTACCAACATGAGTCTGACCAAATTGCGGGAGGCAGTGGAAGATAGGAGTGCCTGGCGTGCTCTGGTCCATGGGGTCATGAAGAGTTGGACACAACTAAACAACTAAACAACAACAACAACAATTGACTCTCTGATGACATTTGGATGTTTCTATAAAATCCTAAATGATGTCTTAATTCCATGGTAGGCTGAAGACTGTGCCTGCATATCTGCACTGCAGATATAGCTTGCTCTTTCTGCAGGTGTTTTCTGCACAGATCTGAAAGGCAGAGTGCAATCCTACACTATCTATGGAAAGCAAGTTGTTATGCAGTTCCATACCATACAGCAGTGGCATACACTATATCAGGGGTGGCCAACTTCCAAGATACTGCTATCTACTCACAGAGTTAAAAACTGGCAGTGATCTACCCCTTTTCTGCGGGTTCAGGTCAAAGTTGTTGAGTTTTTTCAGGGTGGAGGTAAAATGTTGAGCTTTTTTTTAGGGGAGCCACAGTTGTTCAGCTTCTTTGGGGGGAGCCAATGATCTACCAGTGATCTATTGCAGACGGCCAGTGATCTACCGGTAGATCACAATCTACCTGTTGGACATGCCTGCACTATATGAATGCGCGGGGTATCAGTTTCTGCCCCCAGGCTAGTCTGCCAGTCCCTGTGAAAATCATTATCTGTAGAAATGCACACATTCCTAGGATGTAAAAACATGGACATCTTTCTTTTTGCATTCAGAGTTGTTCAACAGCTTAGCAGTGTTTTGGATACAGAAGGTCCCAGGTCAGGCTTTGACATCTCCAGTAAAAAAAAAAAGGCCAGGTACTAGTTGATGAGTACGAGAGCCACTGCCACTCAAAATAAACATTACTGAGCTAGATAGACCAAGAGACCAATTATTTGTGGACTATCTTAGTATTTCTTCTCAAATGAAAGGCAGTATACACATTATTTAACAAATAATGCCCTTTAAACCCTTAGCAACTTGGGACCAGTTTACCTATAAGATCGCCTTACCTATCATGTGTCCACTCAGCTGCTTCAGCTGGTGGAATTGACACTTTTACAAGCACCACATAATGCCCACACGGCATCTGTGAGCACTTGATTGATTAGTGTGGCAGCACCAACCCTTTGGAAGTCCCTGCCTATTGATACCAGGCAGGTGCCTTCTCTGTGTACCTTTCAGCATCTGCTGAAGACAGTATTTGTTAGACAAGCTTTCCCAGATGCTTCGAAAGTTGTAGAAGTTTTGAATTGTTTTAGTCTTGTTTTATCGCTGTTTTAACCTCTGTATGTTTTGAATCATGGTTGTAAGTTTCTTAGTGATAATTTTACCGTTTAATCCCTTTTTGCAAGTCACTTTGAGGTGATATATGTATCCTCAAAGCGACTTAAAATAACCAGCATTTACATTTACATTTACATTTACTCTCTCTCTCTCTCTCTCTGTGTGTGTGTGTGATAAAAAGCTGGTTATTTTTCAATCTTTCCCCTGAGCTGAAACCTCAACTGAAGCCCCTTTTCCTTCTCCGTCTATTCTGCATATGCACTTTAGTAGGGTTTTGTAAACCCTGCAAGCATAACTAGCCTGCAAAATATTACTTGCAGCCAAGGAAAGGACCACAATGATTTCTCTGTCACTGTCTGAACCTCCCCTAGTGCATTCCATCATTCAAACTGACCATTTCACTTTCTTTTTATGTCCCCTTGGAGGAATATACTGCCACATAAAAGGACTGTGATTGAAATCTTCAAATGGCCATCTCTTGAGATATGGAGTGTCCTGCTGAGGTTGCTGCGGAGGTCACTATATCTACGACTCTGTGTTATTCCAGTTTTAAGTTACTGTCACACACTCTGACAAACAAACAATAAAATGAGATGAGCAACAGAATGGAGAATCGGCTCGGCTCAGTCCTTTGCTGAAAATACTGAACGATGTGGAAAAGTAGATAGCAAAGTGAAACAGCAAACTAGTGCGGTGATCTTCAGACCATGGATTCTGCTAGAGGAAAGAAATGACAGCAATGAGCTCTAGCAACTTTGCCTGATGCTCTGATCCTTTGGACTGTGGTTGTCTTTTGTTTATGCCCTCTTCTTCCTCTTCTTCTTCTTCTTCCTCTTCCTCTTCCTCTTCCTCTTCCTCTGCACTCTTCTTTCAAAAAGCTCTGGGCAGCGTACATAGTTCCCACTGACCCCCCATTTTATCCTCACAACAATCCTGTGCGGTAGGTTAGGCTAAGAAAAAATGACTTGCTGAAGGCTACTCAGTGAACTTGCATCAGTGAAGGCTGAGTGGGGATTTGAACTTGTATCTCCCTGGTCCTAGTCCAGGCATCCCCAAACTGCGGCCCTCCAGATGTTTTGGCCTACAACTCCCACGATCCCTAGCTAACAGGACCAGTGGTCAGGGAAGATGGGAATTGTAGTCCAAAACATCTGGAGGGCCAAAGTTTGGGGATGCCTGTCCTAGTCCAACATTTAACCACTACTCCACAACTGGTTCTCTTGGCACTAGACCCTGTTTGTTTCACCCGCATCTTGCTCTGACCCATCCTTAAAAGTCTGTACAAGCATTAATGGTGACCAGGATACATTTTTATGCAATCTGCTATGACATCACATTAATTAGCTATTACCCAGCCACATACAATGCCAGTTGATCCCCATTTCAACATACCTATTGTCTGCAGCTGTCCCTTTTGGTTGTAAAACTTTTTTTTATTAGCTGAATGTAGAAACCACCTAAAACTCAGCTAACCAGATTTCCATAGATCTTTATCCTTGTGCTAACCATCTCCTCTTCTGCACTGTTTGCAAGCAGTTAATTAAAAAGAGCATGGACTGGCCCGCTTCAAGGCCAACCTCCTATCGACTGGATCGACTTCTGCAAGAGATCAGGATTTCTGCAGCATAAGTGCAATTGGCTGCAACTGCTGCCAGCTCAAAACTCCCATTATCCCAGGCTCAAGAATTCCTTTTAAATGGGTTGTTTTCTGCTAAAGGGATCAACCCATTTATCTCCCCACCACCTCCACTCCTTTTAGAAGGAAAGATGCTGTCCGTGGTGCTGATCCATCTCTCCATGGAGGCAAGCTTGTTGGTTTGTACATAAATACAGTACAGATGCAGTTTTTGCAGGTCGGCATTCGTTTAAGTTTTAGGGCAAATGACGACTATTAATGACTGTTAACAACTGCAATTGGTCTTGCAGGAAAAAGCCAGTCATTAACAGTCATTAACAGTCGTCAACAGGTTTACCACTTCTATCAGCCAATCACCCATTCCCACCACCCTTCTGAGTAATACCCCTCCCCACCCTCTGACTATACATATGGGTCTGGTGACTTCTGTTTCAGTGTATCTGAAGAAGTGTGCATGCACACAAAAGCTCATACCAATGCAACTTAGTTGGTCTCTAAGGTGCTACTGGAAGGATTTTTTAAATTTTTTGTTCAGAGTTGTGGGTCCCTGATGAGGTGCGAGTTAGAAAGGCCTCTCTCCTCACATTTTCCCCCTTCTGGGTGGGCTCACCATATCACAACAGGCTTAAGAGCCTGAAAGATAATTCAAATGTTTCCTGCATGTGAGATTCCTCCCCTGTGCAGATCATAAATTGTAATTAATGTAGTGGCCCCAGATTAAACCCACGCTTTGTGACTTGCCTTTTATTTCCAGTCTCCTCATGCAATTACTCTGAAATAAGTGGCCAAAGGTACCTATGCAAACAGAGGTTGGCCAGGGGGCAGAGGTTATATATTGCACAGTGATGGCAGGGGATTGTAGTAGATGACCTTCCAACCCTACAATTGTATGACTCTGTGACTAAGAGGCATTTTCAGAGTTCAATGAAACACTCTATCAAAGGGGAAAGACTCTTGGGGAGAGCAAAGCAGGGCTGGGCCAGTAGGTTGTGTGGCTTGGGGAAAGAGGGTGTGGCTATAGAGGCGATATGGCCCGATGTCAGGGGCTGAACTGAGGAGGAATGGTGGGGACCACCCCCCTTCTCCTGAACCTTCTCCTCGAGAACAGGAGGACAGTATAGATTTAGAACAGTGGTTTGCAGAAGGGCATAGTTCAGAGGCCGCAGAGGGGAGAAGCTGGGAAATAGTGGGGGAGGAACAGCAGGAAAAAGAAGCACCAGGGGAGAGACAGCTGACAGACTCAGTGTCTTTGAAGAGCATTCCTGACACACACACACCCCGCTCCCAGGACCAAGCGTGCATTGAGGGTAGTAGAACAGAAAGCTCAGAGGCAGAAAGCTCAGATTAGTCAACACAGGGGTGACGTAGAATAGGAGAGACAGAGGGGGTGGGACTTGCTCGGAGCAACGCCATTATCATAGGGAGACTGCATTCCTTCATCTCTCTCTGTGAATTATTGAATACATTGCTTGGTAAGAACTTTTATTATTTCTCTGCTTCTTGGCTGACACCGTTGGAGGCATTGGATTCCCTAAAGCCTGACACCTAGAGAGAGTCTCAAGGGCCAAATAGTGAAGGCTGGAGGGCCACATTCCTCCCCAGGGTGCCCCATTTTATAGAAAAGGTCCAGGTTTCTGTCAAATATATTTTCATATCTGAATGCCGAGCAACGTATTTAGAGATGCTATTACAATAGAAAAACCGGCAAAACCACTTTTGAATTAACTGACTCCATCATGTCCATTCATTTCAATGAGTCTACTCTGAGTAAAGTTTAGTTGAATACCACCCAACAGAAAAATCCCAAAGACTGAATATTTGAAACGAAAATACAAGTGCATGCTCTGAGCTGTAGCATTTATTCTGCACTGAGCATCCAATTTTAAATGTGCAAAAAAACCAAAAGATTCAAAGTTATAGTTCCCATAAGGGCCATAGCTCAGGTACATTATATATAATGTTTATGCCTTTATATATCAGTAACGTAGCAGACTTACAGCTGTTATGGGCACCATAATTTTACCTTTCCTATCTTGTGCATTTAAAATGTACTCCAAGGACCTGGTTTTGCAATTCTGATGTTGGCAAACACCTTTACTGAATTTAATACCTTTGGTGTCAGGGGGAGTTTTGCATACATAAAGCTTAAGGGTTGAGCCCCACAGGGAGACTCTTCCTCATTTAAAAGCTACACTTAGCTTTACATCCTGAAATTTAGAGAACACTCAAATGGTGCTAAATTAGCTCAAGTTAGCTCCAGCATGAACTGACCTTGGCTATCTTCACCAAGTCTTTGTTTTTAGTGCAACTGCCTAGAACAGGGGTGGAAAACCTTTGCTCCCCCCAACAGAAGTTGTTGGACTCCAACTCCCATCAGCCCCAGCTAGTCTGGAAAGTGGTCATGGGATCATGGGAGCTGTAGTGCACCAAACATCTGGAGGGCTACAGGTTTCCCCGCCTCTGGACCTAGAACAAATTTAGGAGAGCTTGAATGTGGGGTGATCTTCCTCAGCCTAGCTCATCTTTGCATTTTACTGAGGACTTTTTGTCCTCGCAGTAAAACGCCTCACCTTGATATCGTGCACAACTTGGTTGTCCTCCCAACTCAGAATGATGCACGGCATGATGGGAGGAATGGTTTGAAGTGCAGGCATTTTTCGGAGAGTTGAGTGTTATTTTAAACCTTCTTAAAAAAGCATTTAATAATAGAATCGTTTACTAGAATTAAATTCGAAGAGAGTGCCTTTTGTCCGAGATGAGACTCCGGGTTTTCCACAAGTAATATAAATAGGCAGACACTTCAGATTCCATTAGACCTCAGTAAAAATAATGGAAGTTAAAAGTAAGCTTTCACTCTCTGATGAGTCACTGCTGAAATTTTGAGAGAGTCAGGTGTGCATTGGTTTCTAAATGTGATGAACAAGAGAATATAATGGGCTGGGTCCAGGCCCCACTTCCATAGAAAGAAAGGTTCTTTCCATCCATGTAAGGCTTTTGATCTAGTGGAGGTACTCTACTGGTGGAGGGGGGTAGGTGTATTTTGCCCCATGCCACCCCCAACACCATTCCAGAGGGTCCCCCATCCATGTAGACAGTGTGCAAGGTGACATGGGAAGTTGTAGAGAGAAGGGCAGTCGGCAAAACTCAACTCCCCATTTCACTGTTGGGAGGACAGCCTGAGTAGAACCCGTAACAAACTACAGTTCCCAGGGTTCACCATGACCATTTAAGTGGTCCAAAGGGTGCTTTCAATGTATTGTGTGGATGTGACCTGGGTGCAATAAAAATCTAGTTCTGTTCAGAGGCTTCCTCTTGAGGATACACTTAGTGGGAAATCTGGGTTTGCTGCTGCGTGATTCATGCTGTGGCCCGATGGCAGGCCTGTCATCTGATGGGGTTAACTTGCCTTGAATTAGCTATCTGAGCATTCTTATTTCCTAGTGATTACAAGCGCCTGACTTTTTAATAAGTTTGGGGGGGATTAAGTAGTATTTGCCACCGACTCAATAATGACTCTGTCAATAGAGACGCTTCTCTAAGTGGCAGCAGAAAGCAGAAGAAAGGAGTGCTTATCCCAGCATTTCTCCCAGGCTGTGTCACAACATCGCTGACTTAATTACACAGAAGGAAAGGCCACATAAATCTTTCTTAATGCAAATTTGTTTTAAATCAGATGTTGATGAAGAAGAATGTTAAAAGAAAAAGGAACATAACCCTGATGCTTCCAGTTTGAGAATGGTATTTAAAAATACTAAAATAGAACATATTGTTGACGTTGGAGTTTTCTCCCCTACCTTCCAATTTCAACTTCTAACAAATTTAGGAACTGGACAATGTGAACGCAATAATGAATACCCTTTTGTCAAAGGCTGACCTCAACCTCTATTTGTCTCCCCCCCTCCTTTCTTGGAATCAACCCCCCCCCAAAAAAGAGAGGTAATCTTGCTGTTTTTCCTGAAAATGGTTCACGCCAAGAATGCTTCTCCCCATCTTGCTGCAAATCTATTGTGATGACTGCTGGGCCATCAGGCTGATGGCTGGCTAATAGTCCAGAATGGTTTAGGGAACGGCTTAGGGAGCTGGGTATGTTTAGCCTGGAGAAGAGAAGGTTAAGGGGTGATATGATAGCCATGTTCAAATATATAAAAGGATGTCATATAGAGGAGGGAGAAAGGTTGTTTTCTGCTGCTCCAGAGAAGCGGACACGGAGCAACGGATTCAAACTACAAGAAAGAAGATTCCACCTAAGCATTAGGAAGAACTTCCTGACAGTAAGAGCTGTTTGGCAGTGGAATTTGCTACCAAGGAGTGTGGTGGAGTCTCCTTCTTTGGAGGTCTTTAAGCAGAGGCTTGACAGGCATATGTCAAGAATGCTTTGATGGTGTTTCCTGCTCAGCAGGGGGTTGGACTGGATGGCCCTTGTGGTCTCTTCCAACTCTACGATTCTATGATTCTATGGTTGGCTGATGGGAACAAATGGGCAGTAGATGGTGTCAATAGGAGTGAGTGAGGAAGTGGAGAGTTGGGTGAAGTTATCTTGGGGTTCAGGGTCTTTCCCTCTGGAGTAGATTCTTAAGGTAAGAGATCTGCTGCATCCATGTCTACTGTTTGCCTCCACTTCTTTTAGATTTGTGGATAAAGCAAATGTTGCAAAGACACATTGTACTTCCAGTGTTCCCACATACAGGAGAAACCAATTCCAGATCACCCTATCCCTGGAGCTTCTTAGGAAAGCAGGCAGCAGTACTGATATCTGGAAATCAGGTGAAATACTAGCTTTCCCCTAAGCACAGCTATTCCAAACCATTGAAGGATTGTGGGTGGCTGTTAGCATTTGTATAGCAGCAACCCTTCCTTAAGTGTTCTTCAAGCGAGCTGTCTGGGAATTTGTGCACTTTGTTTTGCCATAGATTTGCGGATTGAACTCAAAATCGGAAACCCAGCTCCAGTCACATGGATTATCTTCCAGTAGCTTAAATGTCCCCTTCATGGATCAATGCCTTGTCGTGGCGAAGGGGCTTGAATAACTCAGAGAAGCTATGAGCTATGCCATGCAGGGCCACCCAAGAGGGACAGGTCATAGTGGAGAGTTTTGACTAAACGTGATCCACCTGGAGAAGGAACTGGCAAGCCACTCCAGTATCCCTGCCAAGAAAACTCCATGGACAAAGACAACAGGCATATAAAAGTTATGACGCTGGAAGATGAGCCCCTCAGGTCGGAAGGCGTCCAACATGCTACTGAGGAAGAGCGGAGGACAAGTACAAGTAGATTCAGAGCTGATGAAGCGGCTGGGCCAAAGCCGAAAGGACGCTCAGTTGCGGATATGCCTGGAAGCGAAAGGAAAGTCCGATGCTGTAAAGAAAAATATTGCATAGGAACCTGGAATGTAAGAACCATGAGTGGAGGTAAGCTGGATGTGGTCAAAAATGAGATGACAAGAATAAATATCGACATCCTGGGCATCAGTGAACTAAAATGGAAGGGAATGGGCGAATTCCGTTCGGGTGACTATCATATCTACTACTGTGGGCAAGAATCCCGTAGTAGAAATGGAGTGGCCCTCATAGTCAACAAAAGAGTGGCAAAAGCTGTAATGGGATGCAATCTCAAAAATGACAGAATGATCTCGATACAAATCCAAGGCAGACCTTTTAACATCACAGTAATCCAAGTTTATGCACCAACTACTGGAGCTGAAGAAAGTGAAATTGACCAATTCTATGAAGACCTACAACACCTTCTAGAAATGACACCAAAGAAGGATGTTCTTCTCATTACAGGGGATTGGAATGCTAAAGTAGGGAATCAAGAGATAAAAGGAACAACTGGCAAGTTTGGCCTTGGAGTTCAAAATGAAGCAGGGCAAAGGCTAATAGAGTTCTGTCAAGAGAACAAGCTGGTCATCACAAACACTCTCTTCCAACAACACAAGAGACGACTCTACACATGGATATCACCAAATGGGCAGCATCGAAATCAGATTGATTATATTCTCTGCAGCCAAAGATGGAGAAGCTCTATACAATCAGCAAAAACAAGACCTGGAGCTGACTGTAACTCAGATCATCAGCTTCTTATAGCAAAATTCCAGCTTAAACTGAAGAAAGTAGGAAAAACCACTGGGCCAGTAAGATACAATCTGAATCAAATCCCTTATGAATACACAGTGGAAGTGAGGAACAGGTTTAAGGATTTAGATTTGGTGGACAGAGTGCCTGAAGAACTATGGATGGAGGCTCGTAACATTATACAGGAGGCAGCAACGAAAACCATCCCAAGGAAAAGGAAATGCAAGAAAGCAAAATGGCTGTCCAACGAGGCCTTACAAATAGCGGAGGAGAGGAGGCAAGCAAAATGCAAGGGAGATAGGGAAAGATACAGGAAACTGAATGCAGATTTCCAAAAAACAGCAAGGAGAGACAAGAGGGTCTTCTTAAATGAGCAATGCAAAGAAATAGAGGAAAACAATAGAATGGGGAAAACCAGAGATCTGTTCAAGAAAATTGGAGATATGAAAGGAACATTTCGTACAAAGATTACCATAATCAAGGACAAAAGTGGTAAGGACCTAACAGAAGCAGAAGACATCAAGAAGAGGTGGCAAGAATACACAGAGGAATTATACCAGAAAGACATGGAGGTTTCATACACCCCAGGTAGTGTGGTTGCTGACCTTGAGCCAGACATCTTGGAGAGTGAAGTCAAATGGGCCTTAGAAAGCACTGCTAATAACAAGGCCAGTGGAAGTGATGATATTCCAGCTGAACTATTTAAAATTTTAAAAGATGATGCTGTTAAGGTGCTACACCCAATATGCCAGCAAGTTTGGAAAACTCAGCAATGGCCAGAGGATTGGAGAAGATCAGTCTACATCCCAATTCCAAAGAAGGGCAGTGCCAAAGAATGCTCCAACTACCGCACTATTGCGCTCATTTCACACGCTAGCAAGGTTATGCTTAAAATTCTACAAGGCAGGCTTAGGCAGTATGTGGACCGAGAACTCCCAGAAGTGCAAGCTGGATTTCGAAAGGGCAGAGGAACCAGAGACCAAATAGCAAACATGCGCTGGATTATGGAGAAAGCTAGAGAGTTCCAGAAAAACATCTACTTCTGCTTCATTGACTATGCAAAAGCCTTTGACTGTGTCGACCACAGCAAACTATGGCAAGTTCTTAAAGAAATGGGAGTGCCTGATCACCTCATCTGTCTCCTGAGAAATCTCTATGTGGGACAAGAAGCTACAGTTAGAACTGGATATGGAACAACTGAGTGGTTCAAAATTGGGAAAGGAGTACGACAAGGTTGTATATTGTCTCCCTGCTTATTTAACTTATATGCAGAATTCATCATGCGAAAGGCTGGACTAGATGAATCCCAAGCCGGAATTAAGATTGCCGGAAGAAATATCAACAACCTCAGATATGCAGATGACACAACCTTGATGGCAGAAAGCGAGGAGGAATTAAAGAACCTTTTAATGAGGGTGAAAGAGGAGAGCGCAAAATATGGTCTGAAGCTCAACATCAAAAAAACCAAGATCATGGCCACTGGTCCCATCACCTCCTGGCAAATAGAAGGGGAAGAAATGGAGGCAGTGAGAGATTTTACTTTCTTGGGCTCCTTGATTACTGCAGATGGTGACAGCAGTCACGAAATTAAAAGACGCCTGCTTCTTGGGAGAAAAGCAATGACAAACCTAGACAGCATCTTAAAAAGCAGAGACATCACCTTGCCGACAAAGGTCCGTATAGTTAAAGCTATGGTTTTCCCAGTAGTGATGTATGGAAGTGAGAGCTGGACCATAAAGAAGGCTGATCGCCGAAGAATTGATGCTTTTGAATTATGGTGCTGGAGGAGACTCTTGAGAGTCCCATGGACTGCTAGAAGATCAAACCTATCCATTCTTAAGGAAATCAGCCCTGAGTGCTCCCTGGAAGGACAGATCGTGAAGCTGAGGCTCCAATACTTTGGCCACCTCATGAGAAGAGAAGAATCCTTGGAAAAGACCCTGATGTTGGGAAAGATGGAGGGCACTAGGAGAAGGGGACGTCAGAGGACAAGATGGTTGGACAGTGTTCTCGAAGCTACGAACATGAGTTTGACCAAACTGCGGGAGGCAGTGCAAGACAGGAGTGCCTGGCGTGCTATGGTCCATGGGGTCACGAAGAGTCGGACACGACTAAACGACTAAACAACAACAGCTTAAATGTACAGGCCTATATCTCTCTTTTTGTATTCCTGTAAGAGCTGTGTGTAAAAGTGTTCGGAAAAATGAGTTCATATCCATGAATTCTGTGCCCTTGATTGCAATGGGGAATGTAGCACCCGGGGGAGATCAGTTCACTTTGAACCCTTTGTCCCTCCCACCTCCACTGCAACCCTGGTGAAAGTCACCCCCCTGGCTAGGTGCCAATTAGAGAAAGCTAGTTGTTGCACAATACAGTGTGTGTGTGTGTGTGTGTGTGTGTGTGTGTGTGTGTGTGGTGTGTGTGTGTGTGTGTGTGTGTGTGTGTGTGTGTGTGTGTGTGTGATCTTTGGCAGGATCACCAACAGGGAAAGGAAGACTTTAACCTCTCCTCCCCATGACCCACATTTCCAGGAAAAATCTTGAGGCCTCATGCCTTTATGCTGTGCAACACAACATGTAGAAGCTTGACCCTCACACACTAGTGTGGTGATGCACACACACTTTATAATCTTAAATATTTGTGCTACTTTCTGGCTACTTCTCCACATGTGTTTTAAGAATGCAGACTGGGAAGCTTAGTGCTTCCAGAAAGAAGATGACGACAATGTGCTTCACTTCTTCTTTTTCCAGAGGCAGTTTCTTTTTCCTAGGGTTATTTTGGTTGCAGGCATACATCCATGAAATGCTTATTTGTCTTGTCCTAATCAGATGTGCAGGCAGGGCAGAGCTTCCCTCTGAACTCCAGGCTTCTGAAATGCCCTGCTGTTCCTTACACGTCCAACCTCAGCTCTGATCTCTCAGTGCTGAGAGACATTAGCAGGCTGAGTTTCCCATTAAACCTACCATTTATGCCTTGAACTGGCATGTTGCCTTGAAGTGGACAGCAGGATGTAGCCACTGCTGCATGCCAGCTAGCAGAAGCCGTAAGTGGCTACCAGGTTTATCATGGAGATTCTTTCCTCTGCCTAATCATAACAGGTTCCCTGCCATCTGCTCCTCAACATGGTACAGAAGACCAGGATGATTAAAATGTAGCAGCCTGCCTCCCTGTGTTGGGCTCCCATGGAGGCTAGCAACAAGAAAACATACAGTTTTAAGGCAATCTGAAGACAATATCCAAACAAAAAAATGAACCAATTAAAAGAAAACGAGAGGCAACAACGAAAACCTGCACCAATTGAACTAAAAACATCAGTCAGTGCAGGAAAAAGAGCATTGATCCAATAGGCTGAAGGCCTGTCCAAATGAATAAATAATAAAAGTAAGTTTACCCCCCAAAATCTAAATAAATGAAACAACAGCATTTGTAGTAGGCCATTAGAGAGGGGCCTAGGTGGGCTTCTCTAGGAACACAGTTCCAGAGTCTAGGCGCTGCCACTGAAAAGCCCTTTCTGATCTCCCACCAAACACGCTTTCCTTGCTTCCTTCTACTCTTTGCTTTACAGTGGTGGCTGTGGTGAGCACAGCTCTGCTTTTCTCTAGAATCCCACTCGGAACCATGGGCAGGATTCACCTAGAAGGTCCCATCAGCAAAAGCCGTGAGCAAGGACTTGTGTAGTGGAGCTTTCCCCCATCTCCTCCCCGATCCCAGGTTACCCAGCTCCCATCTTTGCTGAGGGAATTGGTCACACATGGCTGCTGCATAGATCTGTTCAGGTTTTAACATTTGCCTGAGACCATCATCCTTGACCACTGGCTGGGGTTGATGGGAGATGGAATCCAAAAACATCTGGAGGGCACCTTGTTGGCTAATCCTAGTGTATGCAATAAGAATAGTTCCCCTCTCTTTTCTGCAAGATCTTGTCCTTTACAGAATGAAGTTCAATGAAAATCCCTGTTAAGAGATCATCTTTTCACTTTCTGCATTATTATATTAAACTTTGAAGTATCCAAGTCATTGTAAATGTTTTAATAGAAAGGATGAGGATGAGAATGATGATGATGATGATGATGAAAAGAAAGCTGAGGATAAAGTGAAGAGAAGGGAGAAGCTCCTCTTTCTGTTTCAGACTTCTACAACACAGCTGGATAGCAAGCATTTGGGGTCAGACCTATTAAAAACACAGTGCTCTAGGGTTGAAATGTCATTTCTTTTAATATATAAAAAACCTCTATTGAAATCAATAAACCAGAGGCATAGCATTATCACTCTGTTTGGGTTTAATCATTCTTGATGTCTTATTCCAAGTCTTCTGGACCCTAAAGATTTAAAATCTAATTAACTGCCCTTTGAGTGCTGGGCTGATATTAAAGATTGCGAGTTTCAGTCATTCTGTTGGCAGATGTCAGATGGGATGTAGCAGAACTTTCAGAATATGTTTGACAGATTGACAAATTGCCCAAACTACAAACAGTGCAAACCTAGTGTGGGGGGGAGACCTTTTATTATGAAAGGGTAATTTCGCTGTCCATTTCTGGACAGTAAAAAAGTAAAGCAAAAACTGGGGCTTTTAGAAGTTGATAAATAGCAGAGCAGACTTATCTCCTACACAGTCCCACTCCCAAAGTGGACAAATAATGCTGTAGCACAGATTAATCAATGACAGAAAAATGGATGCACAAAATAGCAAGGTGTTGAGCTGTCTACTTTCAGGTGCCCAGGTCTGAAGGCTGACAAGGTCCAGCCCCCAACATCTAGTATTTGGAAGCAGTAGGCCTCAGGGAAACGTTTTGGGCTTGGTGATTTCTTGTCATATTCCAAGCACTTGGAATAAGTAGAACTTGTATGTTTACAAGTGTCTCAAAACGTTCATTTTGCATTTGCAAGGAATCTTCCCATTGGTGTGGCAGGACCTATGCTCTGGAATTCCCTGCCTATTGATATTGGGCAGGCACAACAGTATACTGTTTTAAATGCCTGCTGAAAAATTATCTGTTTCAACCACCCTGTCTAGGACACATCATTGAGTCACATTTGTTTTAATGTTTTGTTGGCTTTTGCCCCTTTGTTTTTAATGATTGCTTGATGTATGCACAGTATATTTGTTTTTAACTGGTCTGTGCAGTTCAGCCATGTTTTATACAGGGGACCTCAGGTTAAGAACTTAATTCTTTCTGGAGGTCTATTCTTAACCTGAAACTGTTCTTAACCTGAGGTACCACTTTAGCTAATGAGGCTTCCCACTGTCGCCATGCCCCCACTGCCGCACAATTTCTGTTCTCATCCTGAAGCAAAGTTCTTAACCCGAGGTACTGTAGTGGAGTCTGTAACCTGAAGTGTCTGTAACCCAAGGTACCACTGTATATGTACTGTAATTGAACTTGTAAACCACTTGGAGAGCAAGTGGGCTGATTGAGCAAGTGGCTTATAATTTTTCTAAATAATCATAATCATTCCGAACCCATGACTTTGTAATTTAAAGTAGGCAATCTTTAGAATGCATAGGAAACCAATACGGTTGCATGCAAGTTTTGCTTTACAACTTCCCACAGACACCTGGCTGGCCATTTGAGAAATGCCACACTTGGCTAAGATGCTTCCAATTGGGCCACTGGCCTGATCCAGTTGGACTCTTCTTATGCCCTTAAGTTACTCCTGGCAAGATCCATGATATTTTGAATAATCAGGCACATGCTTGGACTTCTACACAGCAAGGCATTTGCTGCTCTGAAACTAATTTCTATAATGCGATATCGAGGCTCCCTCTTGGCTGCTTTTTCCTTCCATCATTTTTCTCTCCTTCTATTGGAATGAACATTCTAATTTGCTTTTATCTGCTTGAATGTTAAGAAGATGGATTTTTAATTATGTTTGCATTGTATGTTTAATTTGGTTTCCTATTTTACACTTATGTCCTCTCCCCTCTCCACCACCACCCTGGCACTTCTCTACTTACTGCAGAAATGAAATTATTACAAAACGTTAAGATACATAAAATATTCAGAATCCATTTTAGGGCTGAACTTGCAAACCTTTTGCTAATGTGCTCTTTCAAATGCTACACTATCTGAAATGCTGAAATGCTATGGGGGGCGATGAGCAAATGGCCTCAGCACCAAAGTGAAATTTCATAGAAGCAAGCCAGACTGTAATGAAGTGTAGCGTTTATTTCTGAATTTGGGTGTGTGTGGGGGGGGGGTTCCCCCCTCGCAAAGGGGGGAAATGAATCGCAGTTCTGTGTGCTTTGCTCTGACGGTTACCTTTCCAACAGCCTGCAGGGGAAACCAGGCAGAAAATACCCTCAGAGCAACATGAGAGGTCTCTGGTTTCCTGTTTCCAGCACAATCCACAGAATGCAACCCAATATGTGTATAGCTCTATGTGACGACCAGAGTCCCACTCTCTCTTACTATCACTGCGACACAGGAATCCAGAGGGGAAAACACCCACCCTCTTCTCCTGCCGCCTCAAAAATAAACCCCTTTTACTAATGGGTTTCTTAGTAAGAAGAGCCTTCCAGCTTGCGTGGCCTGGTACCTTAAGAAACTCTAGGCTGTCCCACGGAATAACCTCTTGCCTCCAGTAAAGGGTCTCCCTCAGTTGGATTACCCACTGTAAAAGTTTGCCCTTTTCACTCTGGCAACTTCTTGGCGCCTCAGGTTACCCTACAAAGCCTCCCCCGTGTAACTCCAGGACACAAACTGCCACCTCCCTGCCTGAGGTGAGCTTTGCCCTCTCTTGAGCCACCACGGCTGTGAGTCCTGGTACCTCGCTGGAAAAATAAAGACGGACCTCTTTGGCAAAAACAGAGATGAAGTTTTATTGTGTTAAAAGCATAAGTGTTTCTTTAACGTGTCATGTATTTATTTGCCTTGTTCCAGTTGTACAAAAAAAACTCAGTCAAACATTTAACTTTAAGTTTTCCTAGCCTCTTCACTGTCTTCATACAAGCCACCACACCCTCCTCCCTCTCCCTCCTAACTGACCAAACCGACACTCCCTCCTTTTAAACTGGGCACAGTCCCGCCCCCATCAGAATTCTCTGTCAGTCAGGCTGGAGGTGGGTTAACTCTTTGCCAGCCGGGTAGGAATAAACATTTTAAAAGTGCTTCAATTTGTCACATATCTCCCCCCACCACAAAGACATTGCGTCGGCATGCTCTTAACTAATCAGAGCAATGCCAAAGCAATGGGCTTGGGGTAGTAAATACTTCAATGCATTCTATAACACTCATATTACAAAGTCAACTAAATTAACATCTCATAAACTTGTACACAGATAAACCATGTTTGGCATGTGTTAGATTATAATGCCTTAGCACAAATGTTTTGCTAGGGTTCCTGCCATTTCATATAATAATTTGCACCATTCTATACCTCTCAAAAATATACCTAGACAAAGCGTCCGCTATGATGTTTTCCTTCCCACTTATGTGCTTACCCCGTGTCTATTCTATGAGTTGTTAGGCTGGTCCTCCCTGGGATGTTTGAGAAGATCTGAGCAAACTGAGCAAGGACTCTTTTTAACTGCTCCTTTTGCTCTGGGGTCAGACTTTCATCAAATGACACCTCTGCTAGAGTTGTGCCATTACTCAGCTCTCCCCACCCAGTTAAATGAATTCCTTGTGTCACCTTCCCCTTTACTTGTAACACCAACTTATTTCTGTCAAAATAAGGCTTAAGTAAGTTTACATGAAAATTTTTACATCGGTTCCCTTCCCCATCTAACTCTACTAAATAGTTCACCGCAGATATCCTCTCGACCACTTTGAAGGGACCGTCCCACGACATCTCCAACTTCTTTCGACGTCTTGTTCTTAACACGAGCACACTGTCACCAGGCTGGAAAGATCTGTCTCTTGCGTGTGCATCATACCACTGCTTCTGTCGACGCTGTGCCTGCTGCAAGTTGTGAGCAGCTTGCTCCCGTAATTCTTGAAGGTCGCTCTGCAGCTCCTGTAGATACGTCACAACATCAGGGCTGTCGATCTGCTCCTCCCCCGACCACGCTGCTTTCATCAAGTCTAGGGGTCCTCGTGGCTGACGTCCAAATAAGAGTTCAAAAGGACTGAAACCTGTGCTTTCCTGCGGCACCTCGCGATAACCGAATAGGAAGTGTTGCAGCCTCTCCTCCCAGTCGTTAGGATGATTGATGGAATAGGTTTTTAGCATCTGGCTCAGGGTCGAATTAAATTTCTCCGTCAAGCCATTCGACTGCGGATGATAAGCCGTAGTTTTTACATGCTTAATCCCACAAAGAGTTAAAAGCTCTTCCATAGTCTTAGACGTGAAGGATGTCCCTAAATCTGTTATAATTTCTTGGGAGAATCCAAGCCTTAAGAACACCGACATGAGGGCTTTTGCTACAGTCTTGGAATCAATGTCCTTTAGAGGTATTGCTTCTGGATAGCGCGTAGCATAATCCACGAGGCATAAAATGAATTTATTCCCGCTTTTGGTAACTCTGGAGATAGGCCCGAGGATGTCCACTCCTACTCTGGAAAAGGGCTCAGTAATTACAGGAATAGACTGTAACAAGCCTCGCGTTTTGTCCACTCTTTTGCCTGCTTTTTGGTAGATCACACAGGACTTGCAATACGCTTTGATGTCTTTGCCCATACCAGGCCAGTAAAATCTTGCTTGGATTCTATCACTAGTCTTCCTAATGCCTAGATGCGCTGCTGAGGGTGCGTCGTGTGCCATTTGTAGCACTTGCAACCGGTAAGCTCTTGGCAACACTAACTGTTTCTTCCTTTCCCAAACAGCAGCAGTTTTCCTCCTCCTAGAAATTCTATACAGTCTTCCCTCAATGGTGGTAAATAAGCAGGGGTTCTCCACAGTTACTTCTGCAGTAGGACTTTGTGCTTTACCCCACAGCTCTTTTATAGTTTCATCCTCTTTTTGATCACTCAAGAATTGGGCACCGTGCTCCTGGACCACTGGCACGCTAATCAGCCCTTCACCCTCACTAGGATCTAGGGGTGACTCTATAACTGCAGGAGGATTACTCTCAGTGACTTGAGACTGTGACCTAGTTATCACTTGAATACGGTGCTTCTGACTAGCTAGGTCATTCCCTATTAAAAAGGGCACCTCCAATTCATTTAGGATTCCTACTCTCCATTTGCCACAAAATCCTTTGTAGGTAATTTCAACTTCAGCTAATGGTACTTCAAAATGCGGGCCCCATATGCCTTTTAAACTATAGGACTGACCCTTGAGGTACTGCTCCTTTGGAACAAATTGTGATTTGACAAGTGAGACCTCTGCTCCTGTGTCCCTCAAACCTAAAAAAACCTGACCATTTAATTCAATTGGCTCCATGTAATCTTGGTTGCACTCCTGCTCAGCCCTCCAGACCTGCAAGACCTTAGAAGTAGTCTCAGCTGGACTGTCTGCTTTCTCTGAGCCTTCTGTCTGAGGCGAGCTATTTTCCTGTGACTGCATTATCAATTTTACTTGTTTAGCTGCAGTAGGTGTAGTTTGCGACTTAACCAGCAGAGGGCACCTGGCACGTACATGGCCCTCACGATTACAGAAGAAGCAAGTGATTTTCTTAGACCCTGTCTTGTCAGAAACTGATTCCCTGACAGGAAAATTTTCTTGCCTGTCTTTATTTTCTCTGTTTCTCCATGGATTACCCTTCTGTGAGTGTTTTGGGAATGCTATTTCATTGAAATCTCCTTGTAGTTCATCTAAGACCCCTGCAACCTCCGCCACAGTTTTCAGTTTTTTATCCCTCAAGAACCAACGTAAATTGCTAGGGATCTGCTTAAAAAATTGTTCTAAACAAATTAATTGTTTTAACTCATCAAAGTTCTTCACTCCACTCCCTTGAATCCATCTGTCAAGTAATTTATCTAAGCGGCTAGCTAGTTGGGCATAAGTCTCTTTATGTTCCTTTTTTGCCTCACGAAAAGCCTTTCTGCTTTGTTCAGCTGTGAGCCCACATCGAACCTTGACCCTTTGCTTATATACTTGGTAACATGACAGCTCTTCTTCCCTCAAGTCAGCATAAATTTCGCTTAATATCCCACAAATCTGAGGTCTTAAATAAAACATCCAGTTCTCCTCAGGTATTTGAAATTCCACACAAACACGTTCAAAGGTAAATAGAAACGATTCGACATCATCGTCTTTTCCAAATTTGGGGAATCTTTTTAAATTAATTGCGGTACTATCATTATTAACTGGACTCCGAGGTAATTCTGACCGCAACCGTAATTCTTCAAGCTTCATTCTATCCTGTTCTAATTGTACCCTTAACTTCTCTGACTGCATTCTCTCCTCAGATGCTATCTTTTCCCTCTCAGCTTCAATTCTAGCTTTTTCCCTCTCACTTTCAATTCTGGCCATCTCAATTCGTAGTTTCATAAGTTCTACCTGAGAAATTGGGCTTCCCTCAGCCCCTTCCGTTCTTTCATCTCCTTTTGCCTCTCTGGGTTTTCTTACGTGAGTCATTTTCCTCACAGGAAAATCCTGACAGACTCAAACCAAACTAGGCGCGTGAGCTTTGAATTTCGATCACGACGCTGCCACCAAAAATGTGACGACCAGAGTCCCACTCTCTCTTACTATCACTGCGACACAGGAATCCAGAGGGGAAAACACCCACCCTCTTCTCCTGCCGCCTCAAAAATAAACCCCTTTTACTAATGGGTTTCTTAGTAAGGAGAGCCTTCCAGCTTGCGTGGCCTGGTATCTTAAGAAACTCTAGGCTGTCCCATGGAATAACCTCTTGCCTCCAGTAAAGGGTCTCCCTCAGTTGGATTACCCACTGTAAAAGTTTGCCCTTTTCACTCTGGCAACTTCTTGGCGCCTCAGGTTACCCTACAAAGCCTCCCCCGTGTAACTCCAGGACACAAACTGCCACCTCCCTGCCTGAGGTGAGCTTTGCCCTCTCTTGAGCCACCACGGCTGTGAGTCCTGGTACCTCGCTGGAAAAATAAAGACGGACCTCTTTGGCAAAAACAGAGATGAAGTTTTATTGTGTTAAAAGCATAAGTGTTTCTTTAACGTGTCATGTATTTATTTGCCTTGTTCCAGTTGTACAAAAAAAACTCAGTCAAACATTTAACTTTAAGTTTTCCTAGCCTCTTCACTGTCTTCATACAAGCCACCACACCCTCCTCCCTCTCCCTCCTAACTGACCAAACCGACACTCCCTCCTTTTAAACTGGGCACAGTCCCGCCCCCATCAGAATTCTCTGTCAGTCAGGCTGGAGGTGGGTTAACTCTTTGCCAGCCGGGTAGGAATAAACATTTTAAAAGTGCTTCAATTTGTCACACTCTACAAGTTCAAAAAGCCACAATTTATAAAGGATGAGTCCACTTGAATAAATGGTAAGCGGGCCATATTCTCCAATATCCACTATTGGAACAATTTGATAAATCTTTTGAAACAACAACAACAACAACATCAACAACAACAAAACAGCAATCACTTTCTATAGTTATCTGTTACTAACAAATAAGTTTGATATGCAAGCTCTACAAAACGACTTGAATAAAGAATTGGGCATTTCAGTATTACTTAGGCATTGGGAAAGTGTTTTAGCCTCTGGGCCAATGGTATCAATGGATCTTAAACCACAACTTATACAACAGAAATTAATATTCAGCATTATTTGGACCATATAAATATGATTATGCCAAAAAGTAAAAAAAATTCAGAAGAAAATACACTTTTGAATTATATAACTATCATATGGAAGTTGACAACTGGAAAATGAAAATGGATTCTCCGTGCCCTAACTGTGACCAAGAGGCTGGTATTGAGGAACTGGAAGAATAAATATATGATCCTCTTTAATCAATGGATTGATGGCATGACCATACTCGCAACATATGAATGGATTGTTTATAGATGTAGACTTGGTTTGGATAAATATATTGACATTTGGAATGAATTCACACAGAATATAGTAAGTTACTAACAATCATATATGTATTAGGATGATAATATTATTCATATATCTATATAATAATGTATGGAATTGTAACTGATTATAGTTACTGTGTTTTTGCACTTTTCTTCTCCCTCATCCCTCCCCCCTTTCATCACTTTATTTTCTATAACTGAAAATCTTTTAATAAAATATTAATTTTAAAAGAGGGCCATATTCTCACCTACTTCACAAATTGAGCAGGGATGACAAAGAGAAGCACTCTCATTGACACTTCCTAAATGCACAAACTTTATCTGCCAATGTTTTTGTAGGCTGTAATTAAAGCATATCATGGGTATCAGGATGTAAAGAAGCTGAAGAGAAACAATTTCCTACAAGATGGCATCTAAAAAGCATCTGTGGAGGTGGTGGTGGTGGTGATCTTTACAATGTCAATTTATCCTACAGAATGTTCTTCCATCCCCAAATCTCAGAAACATGCCCTTCAGTGGTTGCTGATCAATTTCTGAGCAGAATTCAAGGTTTCCATGTTTATCTTCAAAGACCTGCACAGCCTGAAGAAATGCTTAGTCCCACGTCAACTTACCTGTATGTTGAGGTCCACTAGCAGAGCCAACTTTAGACATTTTCTGCCTGAAATGAAGATCAAGGTGGTGCCACACCCTACCCCAAATTCAACACAGAAAAATCAACCAGACTGGCAATTTCCTAACTTTTTGTGCTCAGGTTCCTTCCTCTTCCTTATCCTAAGCTGGCATCTGTACACCACCAACACAGGCAGTACTACTGCTTCTTTCTATTATTATTATTATTATTATTATTATTATTATTATTATTATTATTATTATTACCTTGCTCATCTGGCTGGGTTTCCCTAGCCACTCTGGGCAGCTTCCAGTATAATATAAAAACATAATGAAATGTGAAACATTATACACTTCCCAAAACAGGGCTGCCTTCAGATGTCTTATAAAAGTTGTGTAGTTCTTTATCTCCTTGACATCTGATGGGAGGGTGTTCCACAGGGAGGGCACCACCACTGAGAAGGCCCTCTTCCCGCAGCTAGCATAATGTGAACTGGCTGTTCCTCGCCAAAAAGCTGTACTCTTGCGATCGACGGACAGTTGAGAAGAAGATGGAATACGATCTGAGGTGTTCAAGATGGCGCTGGCTTGTGTCGGACAGTTGACGGGCCAAAAAAGGCACTCCAGATCAAGAGAGATTTATGGAGAGGTTGGACTGGACAAAAAACCCACACAGGAAGAATGGATATGTGTTAAATCTTGTTTGATGCCTATCTCAGAAGCTGCGACAACAGACAAAAGAGAGAAGAAAACATCTAGAGGGACTGTTGGAAAAAAATTGGGACTATTGTGGACTACAGCAAGATTTTGATATCAGGATTAGGATGGCAGTGTGAATAGTTATCTAGAATCCCCAGACATTGAAGCATGGGAAGTTTAAAAATTTGTTATGATTTGGCATAATATTTGGCTTAATCGATATGTATGTGTATAATTGGATATAATTGAAATAATTGAATTGTGTTTTAATTGGAAAATTTAATAAAAAGTATTTTTTTAAAAAAGAGAAGGCCCTCTTCCCACCAACTATCTTCTGGTTGGCTCCCTAAGAACTGAGGTTGCCACCATCCTACATCACCTGACATCTGCAGCATTGAGACCCACTTCCTTGCTTGTCCATGCCTGGTTGTGTTTCTGTTGGAAGCACCAACTGCTGTAGGGCTTTTCCTGTGCCCATCTCTTCAGATGTGGCGTGTCGACGCCTCTCCCTGCCTCAGGCCCACATTTTCCTCTCAGCATTTCTGCCTTATCTGTATGCTGTGAGGAGTTGTGCCCTCCAGCCTGACCTTGGTTGCCAGGGAAGCTTCCTGCAGATACTCAGAGACATGAGCTGATGACTGATGCCTCCTCACATATCGTAATAAAAAAGAGTCGTTCCACAGAACCAGCCATCTATAGAGAACAACAACTGCTAAAGACAGTGATGCTTATGAAAAGCATTTCAGGATCCTGCAGCTGTGCTATCATATACCCAAAGAGAGGTTCTGGCTATTCATTTTTTTATCATGGACAGGGGTGCATGCAGAAGTCCCTATTTTCTAATTTGGGGGTGGGGTGGGATCTCTGGCTAACTAGGATAGTATTTCAAAAGAGACAACATTCCAACCAAACCAGCAGCTGAAAATTATTCCCTGCACCTGCAACCGCTACTAGCCCACATTCTCTTGCTGCTCAACGGAGGCTAGTGCCCACCAGGACTGTGATAGGGCAGCAAGCAGGGAAGTCAACACTAGGGGGAGCCACAGCTAACAACAGGTAAAGCCAACATACTCCAATTTTGTGCCCATCCTCCTCCCTGCTGAGGCAAGGGGCTGAGACTGGGCAGGAGAAAGCTGAGAGGCTGTGCCACCCTCTGAGAAAAGGCAGGAAGGAGAGGGCAGGTTGAAGGTAGACTGAAATTGGCGAGGCTGGCCCATTGGAGTCAGTGCCTCTAATGGTTCAGCCTCTGCTGCTGAGGCAATAATGAAAGTGTAATGAGTAAGATCAATGATCTGTATAGATCAGTATATACCATCAGTCTTGATGTGCAGTGGTTTTCTCAAGCCAGCTACTTGAGGTTATTTTTATGCCCCAGGGAGTCTTCCTTAGGATTTACACACATAGGCATCTGAAGTGGAGCATCTGCCACCACCAGAAACTCAAGGTTCCAGTCTGAGGATGAGGATGCTCAGAAGATGCCTCTTGATGCCACTTGCCAATTTGACATATAGTAAACTCTTCCAACAGATTCCAGTTGCATAAGCCTTCACAGAGGTACTTCTTCAGATAAATGCCATACCTTTGTATGGGATCTGTTATATTCCTCCTTCAAACACAAAGAAGATTAAGCTGCAGAAGTGAAATGCAGCTTTCTGGGATGCATTTTACAGCTTTCACAACTCATAACATCTTTTTACACACTGCTCAACAACGGAGTAATGTTGAAGTGTAATGATAAGGGAAGAGAATTAATTGAATACTTCACTTCAAATGACTCTTGAGAACTACAGTCTCCCAAACTGAAAAGATGAAGCCATAAAGCAAATCATCTGAGTTGCTTTTTTGTCAGAAAGTTATTACAAGTGTGCATACTTTGACATTTCTCTTTTCACACTTGTATGAAGATCTGAAGATGAAGGATCTCTCTTCTTTCACAAAGCATTGTTTTGCATTGAATTTCCAATTCCGTCAAGAGCAGGGGTGGCTAACATTTATTTGGTCTAAGAGTCACATTACACTGCATTTTTCTGTCTATAAGACACCCCCATGTATAAGACCCCCCTCTATTTCTGGGGACTCCTATTTAAGAAAATGGGGGGGGGGAGATACTATCCATGTATAAGACGAGACCAGATTTTGAACATTATTTTAGAGTAAAAAAACAGTCTTATACACGGAAAAGTACGGTACCTCCTTACAACCCCTCCACAACATGACCACAAGGGCAGCCTGGTCACTGTAGGCCATGTATAGGCCATGTGGATTACTGCAATTCTTTCTATGTGGGGCTGCTCTTGGACTTGGTTCAGAAGCTCCAGCTGATGCAGAATGTGGAGGCCAGACTCCTGATGGGGGCATCTGGTTGACAACATGTGACACAATTGTTAAAACATCTGCACTGGCTGCTCATCTACTACTGAACCAAGGCTGAGGTCCTTGTATTAATTTACAAAGTCCTGAGCAACTTAGGTTCAGGGTACCTCAGGAGCCAATTTTGGAAATCAGGAAGGAAGGAAGGAAGGAAGGAAGGAAGGAAGGAAGGATCCTCAAGAATTTAAGGAATTCATCTACTTCTGGAGAATCTAAATAAAAAGAAAAGAAAAATGTACTGAAAGATTGTTCATTTTATCTTCTTGATTATTATTACAGTGGTACCTCTACTTATGAATAACTCTACTTACGAATGGAGCTCCATCCGCCATCTTGGATGCGGTTTAGATAGGATTTTTTCTACTTACGAATTTTTAGATAGGGTTGCTTCTACTTACAATTTTTTTCTCCCAATGCATTCCTATGGGATTCGATTTACCATTTTTTTTTACTTACGAATGTGCATTCGGAACCCATTAAATTCGTAAGTAGAGGTACCACTGTATATGGATTCCTTGATATTATATAAACATAAGGAAATAAGGGGGTTGTGTGGTGGCATATGGTGGGCATACATTTGGAGAAGTCCCAATGTATGCCACACCTCACCTGGGACCGTCTAAAATACTGAGAAAACAACAGAACAGTCCATGTGGAAATATAATTCTTAATCTCTGCTAAGACCATACATTTAAAACACCATTACACCACTTTAACAGTCATGGCTTTCCCCAAAAAAATACTGGGAACTTTATTCCTCAAGAGTGTTGAGAGTTGTTAGAAGACCCCATATCCCCCTCAAAAAGCTACAATTCTCAGAATGGTTTAACAATCAAACCCTCTTCCCAGGGGACTATGAGAATTGGAGGTCTGTGACGGGAACTGGGGAACTTTCAGAACCTTTTACAAACTACAGCTCCCAAGGTTCTTTAGGTGAAGTCATGACTGTTTAAAGTGGTATGATAGTGCTTGAAATGCATGGTGCAGATGTAGCCCAGGGAAATTGTGGTTTTCAGAAGATATTTCCAAAGGGGGTGTTGAGGAAGGCTCTGTACTTCAAAGCTGTGGAAAAAGAAGAAAATGAGGAGTAGATTGAGCTGAAATCAGGGTGACTGCTTGGCTGCTTTTCTGAGCAAGAGTTTAGTTTCTGAGGTCAGCTATAGAGAGAGAGAAAATAATTCTGCATGAAGGTATGTGCTGAGCCCTAAGGCCATATGCATTTCCATTGTAGGAACATTCCGAAGGCCAGTCTTAAAGGCCACTTCAAATCTAGTCTAATGGGCTCTGATGCCTCAGAGGACATGACTATCCACTAGCTTATAGCATGTTTTTTATCCAGGACATAATGTGCTCTGACAAGTGTTTGGTATATTATGACCTGCGGATGGATTCAGATGGTCTCTGCTCTCCCCACCACACACACACAACTGTACAATATTATTGTCATACACAGGCACAGGGTGTACAGGACTGAAGTGGGTCTAAAGCCTAATTCACTCAGAGCCATGGTGAAACATTACTGGGAATGCAATATTATCGGAATCTGCCACACAGAACATCAGACGTCGTGTTCCCTTTGCATATCCCACTGGGAGCCCTCACTGGAGATGCCTACATAGTTTGTGTACCTCAAGCACAACATCAGCCACCTGACCAGCTCTTAACCTTTTCCTAACCTAGTAGCAGATGGCATGGTGGAGGAGTGGTGTTCACCTGACCCCCTGACAGCTGAGTTGCTGCTGCTTACTGGGAAGGAGATGGGATGGGACAAGGCAATGCAGAGGTTAGCAAAGTACAAATGCACCAGTGACATGAGAGTGCTTTAAATGTATAGTGTGGGTGTGACCTAAGAGATGTGTGACAATATATCATTGTTTTTCACTCATGCAAGGAATTCTGGTTTGATTTTGGTGCTGATCCCATACTTGCGACCATCCTGTTACACATTACATATGACAACATATCCTCAGGGACTGGGCTGGCTCAAGACTTTTTTCTGCCTGAGGCAGAACAGCAAATGATGCTGTCCCATATGGCCATAGAAATGCTAGGCTGACCGGGAGACTACATGAACAGAGGGAAGAGTCGGTGGAAGAAGATTGGAAGAAATTTAAAGTTTATTTAAGAAATAATTGCAATATTAGAAATGTTTAAGATAATATTTGGAAGTACAGGGAGGTTGTAGATAGGATTTGTAGAGGTATTGTAGTATATTAAGATTTAGATATAAGGGTAAACTAAGAATTGAATGTTGTTAAAGAATTAATATGAGGCAAACTTTTGTTAGCTATGGTAAAAATAAAATGACTGAAATATGATATAGAAATTTGTTGGTTAAGATAATAATAAGATGATTAAAGTATGATATAGAAATTACTATGGATGATATACAATGAAAAGCAGAAAGGAGGGACTTGAGAAAGTCAACAATGTTAGGATACATGAGTGATAAATATGGTTCTTTTTTCTTTTTGTATTTGTGTGTTTTATATGTTTGTTTTCTCTCAGTTTTATAAAATCAATAAATATATTTGAAAAGAAGAAGAAGAAAGAAATGCTAGGCTGGCCAAGTTATTTTGGTGTCTGAGACAGAAAACCCCACAAGCAGCTTTTCCTCACAGTAAAAATGCAATATAAATAAATGAAATGACAATCTGATGCCCTTTCATGACACCCCAGGCCTGAAGTGGCCACCTCACACTGCCTAATGATAGGGTCGGCCTGCATCAGGGAAAGCCACAACTGTCAGTATAGAAGAGAAGTGTAAATAACATGATCATGATTACCTGACAGTGTGGCACTTTTAGAATCCACTTTATGTTGTCATTATAAAGTCAGTTTTAAAATACATATTAAGAAGTAAACTACAACCATCAAATACAGTAATGCTGGGCAGGCATCTGACCCACATCTGAATCTCATAGCACTCATGACAGGTGATTTGGCCTATAGCCACAGTGTGGAAATAAAGGATGAGATTGTCCAGCAGATACCAGGCACTCTACTAATCAAATTAGGCCCCAGTGTTTTTCTTACAATCCCCTTCTCAATGAATTATTCAATTTTAATCTAGCATGTAAATTCTCAAAACTTTCTTATTTGTTAATTTGAGCAACACTTCATTACAAACAGTATTTCTACCAGGAACACACGCGAGCAAACCTGCTCCTCTTCCTTTCACAGATATCTTGTTGCCATTTGCAACTGTAGCCACCACTGATGAGTTATCATTTAACTCTTGGGGGGGATTAGCATCAGACGTCATGTGCATGGAAGTTGCCAAATCAATTAACCAACTAGAAGGGTTACTGTTAATAGCACCAGTTTTACTATAATTTGATATTACTGGATAATTCTGATTAACTGCAAAAGCATTTTTAGTTTGCTTTCTGTTGCCACCCTGGAACTTTTCTTTATTAGTGCCACTTTGATTCCTTGCAAATGAAGGAAAACAGCTTTTCTCTTGTATATGTTGATAATATAATTTTGGTTACTGAGAACGAACAAGATTGTACAAAAACAAGATTGGGTGCAGTCCTGGCCAGGACATAGGCACCCTGTGACAAAGGTGACCTGTGTGCTTGCTTGGTTGATTAACAGCTGTTGGGAACTTCAAGATCCCTGCTCTCCCTTCTTATGGTCTTTATATTGGACCTGGAGACTCCAGTAGAGAGCATTCCATGTCAATAAGGAGGGCAAGTGGGCACCCTATCAAATGACAGGGCATGAGCTACATGGAGCAGGGTCTTTTCATGGGTGGTGCCCATTGTATGAGTCGCTTTTCCTAGACCTGCTTTCTTTTGGCCTGTATTATGGAGCTTTATAATTTAGGAAGACTTTGGAAGAACTGGCTGACAAGTCTTATCAGTCGCCGACATATGAGCGGATTTTATTTGCTGCTATTCTGGGCTCCTGGTGCACCAGGGTTTATACCAGCATAATAGAGTTGGCCAGGACGCCAGAAGTGATACAATTTACAAGCTTTCTCTATTATCTGCACAGCAGGGGTGTTCAGTCAACAGTGCAAAGGCTGAGCTAAAGCGTTTCCTGCTGGTTCCCTGCCTTCAGCACTAGGGTTCGCTGTTTGGTAGTACCCAATTGGTTAGCTGTCAGATTCTAGAGCTCCCTATTGGTGGTTATTCCAAAAATACAGAGTCCATTAATAAAACACAGTGGTCATTCATAAAGCAGTAACATAAATCTCCATTGCTACATATTGGGTATGTATCTCAGCAGTTCAATGTACAGGTTTATGCGACTGTGAATAAAAAGTGGCTGGGCTCATTGTCTCGGGGTTTGTGTGGGGAGAGATGACAAAACTGATTTCCAATAAGTGTCCCCCCTTATTTCCATAACAAGTCCTTGAATCTGTATTCTGAATAGTGACACAGGGACCTAGAAAGTGCAGGGCTTATCCGTCCAACCCCTGCACAGTCTCATCAGGGCTGACCTTAAGGCAATTGGAGCAATTTGGCCAAATTGGGCCCCACGGGCCACTCCTAAAGTGGGTCTGCACCAGGGAAATCAAGATGGATTTTATTTATATCTACAGGATTTTGCAGACTTTGGCTGTGAACTGGTGCCCTACAAAAAAATTCAAGTTGGGCCCTAGAGCTTCAACTTGGGCCCCACTGGCTAGCCCTGAGTCTCATAGTTGCTGGGCCTGAGTTGCCCTGCCCTTGCACGAAGCCTTGGGTTTGAATTTTTGGGAGAGGGGAGGTTGACTGCTGGGGAGCAGGCAGGCTGCCGAGGCCCCCTAAAGTTAGAGGCCCTAGATTTCAGCCTACTTAGTCTATACATAAATCTGGCACTGCATACACTGCACAGTGTAGTTGCTGGGGATATTCACTTCACGCACATCGCAATGCAGGTAGGAATGTGCATCGTGAGTCAGTGCTCTGGCTGTGTGCATGCTTGTTAGTTGCAGCTATATCTGAATCAAGGGCTTTGTGTGAACTGACCCTACAACACCCAAGTGCTCCTGGATGCCAGATGAGGTTTTGTCCCCCCCCCCTTTTTTTGGCAAGAAATCACTATATAGTGTTGGCAGTGTCCGACAAAAGTGAAGCAAAAGCTTTTTAATGACCTGATAGTGCACTTTTATCTGAAACCAAAGAGATCGATTTCATTAGCTGTAAGGACCTGATTGACATTTGGAGTGTCAGCTTGGAAATCTTGAGACATATATCCTGTCCAATTAAAATAAATTGAAAAGACCAATTTTTATGTATCCCTGTGCCATTTCCTATTGTGGGAAGATCCTTCCATTTATGATAATAAAGGAAGTGGCAGCAACTGACAGCAGCTGCATCTACTTCATTGTCCAAATTTTCCTCTCCTAATTAACTCAGCTTTGCCCTGGGGAAAGCTGTCTTTGCTATGTGAGAAAAGTTATTCATTCTCCCGACCAGTCTGGTTCTCACTCCTTCTTGAAAAGGGATTGTCAATCATGCCTAATTGAACTAAATTATGTGTGATAGATTGGAGGGGTAGTGCTGTTTGCTTGTGGCGCAACTGAATCCTCCACATTCATTTCCTTGCACTTCAGACCAAGATTTCAGCCATGCTCCGGAAGTGATTGCTAATTGGTCATGTCATGTGCTTTGTTACGTGTCAGAGTGGCATGCTGCGGTTCTGTTTTGTCACATTCGAAAGTCTGAGGATGATGATGATGCTATCCCAGAGTTTTGGGACTAAAATAACAATTGAACAGTCATAAGCAGACATGTAATTTGAATTAAAGGAATGTGCTTTGTTTTTACTAGGTTCACAATTTAACAACGGTCACATTAAAAAAAGAATTAAAACAGCAGAAAGGTAAGTTGAATGCAGTGTTGTTTTTACTAGTTTCAAAATTTAACAGAAGGGAAATTTATGTATACTGTAGATCTGTTTGTGTTGCTTCCAAATTGTTGCTATTTTGGGCTGGAAGTTGCACAGGTAAAATTGATTGGGAGGTGTTATGCAACAAACCTCAAAAGATCTGGACTTTTTGTGATGAGGAAAGTGACTGGGAAATGTAGTGGAAAGTGTGGGATGACACTTGCTTTGCCACAACCTCATCTAGTCTTGGCGCAAGCAAATGCTCATTAAATAGTCACCCAGTCTTCCTGCAAACACATCAGGATGAATGGAAAACAAACAGGTTGCCTAGAAGTGCCCTTTCAGCATTTGCATGCCACTTTATAACATAAAGTTGTCCGGGCAGCTTGCAATAAGTACGTAAACAACAACAGCAACAAGAATTTAAAAAAATGAAAACCGAAACTACATAAATACAACCCAAATAAGACTCACTGGTCTGTTATCATCTGTCTCGGGAACACGTAAAATCGACTTCCGGCGCCGGCAGCGCCATTTTCTGGTGCCCATAGAAGGGCAAAGCGGCACCAGAAAAATGGCCGCCGCGCAGAAGCCGATTTAAGGGACAATACCAGGATTTTTCACTAAATGGGAGACCGCCGGGAAACGGTAAGAAAAAAGGGGTTTTCCCAGTGGAAACGGGATACTTGGCAGCTATGCCATGTTGGTCAAAAGATTCCTGAGTTGCAGGGGAGCTAGACTAGATTATCCTTGTGGTGACTGCAAACTCAGCAACTCTATATTTCTATGACTTATTTAGAAAATTTCTTAATCACTTTATATTCAAAAGAATCTCAAAGTGGTGTGCAGAAAACAGAGCTCAGATCACAGCAGAACAGAATTTCACACCTTGTACAAAACAGAGGTGCAGTATCATGCAAAAGAATATCCAAACCACTGAAAAAAGAAAAATCAAATTCAATACACTCCCCCAATAATATACAATATAAAAATTAGATACAGTTTAAAGGAATCTCAGCAGGCCCAGACTCCTACAAAGTCAGCCAAGACAAGGAAAGCACTGCCAGCGGGTGCAGATATATTGAATAGCCTCTGCTACATTCCCAGTCTTCTTATTGCTGGGCAACAGTCAATGCCCTCCTGATCATAGAAACATGGACGTGTAGAGTTGGAAAGGATCCCAAGGGTCATCTAGTCCAACCCCTGCAATGCTGGTCTCCAACTTTCATCATCCCCTGCCAGCATAGCCAAGAGTCAGGGATGATGGGAGTTGTAGTCCGACGACATCCATGGACCCATAGGTTCGCTACACCTGCCGCATAGCTCAACTGCATTGGTTCTGTGCTGTTGCAATTCCAGAAAGTAATATGACCAGGAGATGATTTGAGGGCTTTACTTAGAACAGAACATTTTAATAAGTGTCTCTTCAAGTAACATTTTTCTCTTGCTTTTTTTTTGTGTGCTGCATTTGATGTTGTTGCCATTTGACTGGGAGAGATTGTTTTCATCACAGTCTGATAAATCATAACTAGCTCATCTCGAGAAAGAAAAGCTGCTGAAGAAAAGCTGTGATTACTGGCAGAGAAGATGGCAAACATGAAAAAGCTGCCTCAGTCTTTTGAAAACCTTTATGGTTTTTTTAGCACTACTGAAACGGTATTGATTGGGATGCTTCTGCATATCTTGGTATTTACATTAGTAGGATGAGCTAAGAGGGCTTTTTAACTTGGCTAATCAACTTGGTGCATTCGTTTCTCGTAAGAACTATTGAAATCCGTATTTGCAAACGCTTGATGAATATTTAATCACCTCAAATCACGGATTTAGTTTGCATTTCTAAATTTGTACAGTAGGAGTTCAAAATGGCATCCCACCATTTCTAATTTTGTCATTGGTTCACCGAGGCAAATCACACCTTAGAAGTCGATAGCCTTGGCATTTGAGACATGCAATAGACATCAGAGGGGTCATTGTTAATTGTTTCCCTTTTGGAAAATTCATGGCACTGATTGGGCTATACAGCTTTTGGTGAATGCTGAAGATGCACCCAATTATCCTGGCCTTTTGCTCCTGAGATGTGTGTTTTCAGAACCTACTCTACTCTTGTGAATGTAACACGTTTTAACTGTGACTAATTCTGAAATTTAAATTGTTGTAATACGCACTGGGACCTGCTGATGAAGGGCAGGTAATGAATTCAATGTATCATCAACAACAACTCAAACTGGTACGCTGTCAGAGGGACTGGCTGAAACTGCCATAGTGCATTGAGTGACTTCCACCTCTGTAGCTGAAATATAGTCCTACATCTAGGAAACAAGGCAGGGACACAAGCCCCCATCACCTGACCACTGGGTTGCGTCAGCCACTCGGGGCATCTTACAACATATATAAAAACATAATAAAACATTAAACATTTTTTTAAAAAAACTTCCCTATACAGGATTGCCGTCAGGTGGCTCTGGAGTCGGATAACTCCAAATTGTCCAACATTTCTCCAAGGAAAATAAGGACTTCCTAAGAAAAAGTGGGGCATTCCAGGATCAAATCAGAAACCAGGATGGCTTCTCTAAATCAGGGACGGCCATAGAAAATAGGGACACTTGGAGAGTCTGAGAGTATTGAGCATTCAGCCTCATAATCCATTGACATTTCATTGAACCCAGCAGGCCTTTTTCGTCTATACACAGAATAAAGACCCACCAAGAGTTACTCTCCCTTGCCGCGGGTCTAAGACTGCAGTCTTAGTGTGTTCAAAGGCCTCCACACACATTGTATCAGTAATATTTACAAGATCCTTTGCAAGGTAGGTAAATATGATCGTTCTCACACTGCAGATGGTTGCTGAGGCTTAGAGAAAGTAGCTAATCAAAATCCACCCAGTCCTTGGGAGTTCATGGTTGACCAAAGACTTCCTAAGTCACTGCTCACATTTTTTAGCCACCAAGCTATCACAATCATTAAACTGTTGGCTATGAGTGTAGGTATCTTGTAATTCTTTGGGGGCACTTATTTCACATATTTGGCATGGCCATGACACAAAAAAACACACAATGTGCTTAGTCACAGCCTGTCTTGATTATCTGCCTACTCACAGAGTATAAGTCAGCCATCTTCATGCACGGATGCGACAGTTTACACATAAGAAATAAATAAACATCAAGTGTGCCAACTCCATATGAGTTGGCACACTTGATGTTTATTTAATAAAATTTATACACGGCTTGATTGCAAAAACAACCAACCAACCTCAAAGTGGTGATAACTTGCACTCTACCGTTTAATCTTTTGCCTGTTTTCTATTACATTCTGCATCATATACACATTTTTCAAGTATTTTTCTCAATATATCAATGTTTATATGTTAATTTCAGTAATATATGCATTTCTACACACACTTTCCCCTAATCTATGCATTTTTGTACACATTTTTTGGGTTGGAGAACTTCACCACAGAATTCTGAGAAATTTCCATTCACACATTTTATCGGGAAGTGCAAATCTTGTAAGTTTCCCCAACCCTAGCTACCACTACATATGGATGTAACCACACATTTACCTGGGCAGTTTTGGCATTCTGATGGGAAGTTACACAGGCTGCATGCAAGTCACGCTATGTGAATCTAATCTGGTTGATTCTCATATCAGTTTTTAAGAACACAAGTGTGGTCTCTTAGGTACTGCTCACTTGTGGTGGATGTTGCATGAAAAACAGCAATCTGAAAACTGAAACACAGCGAATGTAGTCCCATAGTCAGGCACACCAATTCAAGTTTTTGCCTTACTCTTGAGAAACAGCCTGCCACAGATACTGCCTTTTCGACACACTCTACAGGTCACAAGAGAATGCTTCCTTTAACAGCCTAATGATCACCGAAGGCTCCCATTCACAGATGACTTCTATAGCTACAGATGGCAGAAAGCTAATCACTTCCAAAAGTTGACACTACCTTATTTCCCTGAGTCTTTATCAGTTAGGTCTTTTTAAAAAAGAGATAGTTTATTTTTTTGTAGAAGATTGAAATCTATCTGTGTTGCTCGCGTCCAAGGAGAAATATGTGAAATTTTCTAGGAGGCCAGACCATTGTTCAAACATGAAGCAAACCTTAGGACATATTACTCTAATTTGATCAACAGCCCTGATCAATAAACTAACTCAGTAATGAAAAAATTCAGTTAGTTTGTTTTGGAGTTATTTACAGTAGTTTAGCTTGCTTGAAAAAAGCCAGAAGAAGAATCTCATAAGATGTGAAACTGTGATACATCCGGTTACAGGTAGGTAGCCGTGTTGGTCTGAGTCAAAGCAAAATAAAAAAATTCCTTCAGTAGCACCTTAAAGACCAATTAAGTTTTTATTTTGGTATGAGCTTTCGTGTGCATGCACACTTCTTCAGATACACTTGAAACAGAAGTCAGACCCTTATGTATATACAGAGGGTGGGTGGTGGGTGGGTGGGAATGGGTGATGGGCTGATGGGAGCGGTAAACCTGTAGATGGCTGTTAACGACTGCTGATGACTGCAATTGGTCCTGCGGAGGAAAAGCAAGGGCTGAGGCGCTAAAGAAATCTTGATCATGCATAATGAGATAAGAATCCAATGTCTTTGTTCATCCCAGGTGGCTCCATGGTTTTAAGCTTGGTAATGAGTTCCAATTCAGCAACTGAATGTGATACATCCAGTTTGGCAAAAAAATAAAAAAAAATCAGGGCTATATACATGCTAGAATCTTGTGGGAGTGCTGAAAGGCATAGATACCCAACATGAATAGATCCAGTGGATTCAATGAGCTTAAGTTGACTCCAGTTGATTTACTCTCAGTATGACTTTTCAGTGGTCCAACTTTTCATACCAAGTTGGCTACAAGAACTGCCACACACTGCCTTGTTGTGTGGGTGGGTGGGGGGAGTGAGGCCAACATTTTACACACACACACACACACACACACACACACACACACACACACACACACACCAGACCTCATGCTGCCTTCCCAAAACCAGATAAGTAAGATGCCGGGCTTTGGGAGGTCCTAGAGCCCTCACACCTTCTTCCGAAAGTTGGGAAAGCATTAACTAGGCTTTGGGAAGGAGGCTGGAGGGCTCAGAACCCTGTCGGAGCCCTCACACCTCCTCCCCAAAGCCCAGAGCCTTGCTTAGACAGCTTTGGAAGGCAGTGTAAGGAATGTGGGTGGGCATCAAATGTTGCTGAGGGCTACCAGAAGAGGTCTTGAGGGCCACATGTTGAGCTGCCCTGATAACTATCACCTTAAAATGTTATTGTAAGGGATTTTGCTTTCTGTCTTTGAACTGTACACAGGAATAAACATCCAGCCCAAGTCCGTTCAGACATTTAATCTGTTAAGAACTAGTTCTCTGCAGCGGTCACAAATGCCAAACAAAACAAGCACAAGCTGTGGGAATTCTTGGGAGTCAAACTAGACATGATATTAATTGTGTGAATGCAATTAATGTATACATGAAAAATAGCAGCCTGCAAGGAGTAGGGAGGGAGGATTAACCCCTTCCTTCCTGCTGGGGTTCTATTGAAAATTGTCCATCCTCAGAAGCTGCTATTTCTATTGGAATAGAAGCTTCCAATGCAGGGGTAGGCAACCTAAGGCCCGTGGGCCGGATGCGGCCCAATCGCCTTCTCAATCTGGCCCATGGATGGTCCGGGAATTAGCATGTTTTTACATGAGCAGAATGTGTCCTTTTATTTAAAATGCATCCCTGGGTTATTTGTGGGGCATAGGAATTTGTTCATATTTTTTCCCCCAAAATATAATCTGGCCCACCACATGGTCTGAGGGACAGTGGACCAGCCCACAGCTGGAAAAGGTTGCTGACCCCTGTTCCAATGGTACCAAGAGAAGCTTTCCTCTCAATGAAAACTGCTGATTTGTGGGGTGGGGGTCATGGAATGACTGTGTTTCTTCCCACGTTTTATGTATTGACTCATTTCAACCCACAACACTGTATATGGAAGGACACTGGGCTTTTGATAAAATAAACGCTGATGGTGTTTTTCAATATGAAAGCATTATAGATGACCTTAGCATCTTCTTCACTTGCTGTTAAATTATGGGAGAAAGCCAGCAGAGTTCAAGGCAATTTCTGCTAGAAAAGCCTTGACCACAAATGTGGAACAAAACCCCCCTGTATTTTAAGATGTTTCTTGATTTTATTTAAATATTGCAGGGCATGGTAACTTGGGACAGCTCACAACGATTTAAAATAAAGCAAAGAAAATGGTAAAAGGTGCATTTTAAACCACTGCTTAAATTATTTTAAACTATCTGATGTCCCATCTTTGGCTACCAAAAAGTACGACAAGAGAGAGGGAAAACCCAGAGGTTATCGTTTCCTTAAGTGATTTTTACTGCTTGGAATGTTGGGTCTTTATATAGAGAGAATTGAGAGGAACGTGCAGAGGTGCTTATAGGAAAGGTCTGAGCAACTCGTGACTCACCAAGCCGAACATAGCCATCTATTGTATCCTGCCAGAACAGAGACACTTCCCATGTTTTACCATTTACAAGTAGGAAGCAAAAGCAGTTAGTTTATTGAACACCACTTCAGGGCTCCTGGAGATGGTGGTCTTTGATCAGCTTGGATGATCACAAGCTGCACAAGGCCAATTCTAGGATATATATATAAAAATACTACGCAGTTCTTTCAGCACAAATAATATTTAGGCAATTCCCCTTCATCCCTTACTTCTGAGTAGCTTCATAACAACTGTCCCAGCTTTCCTTTTCGCACAAGCTTATCAGGTATTAGGAATCTTCAGGTGCAGAGTCCTTGGGTGGGATTCATCTATACTTTACTCAGAGCTGACCCATTGAAAGTAAAGCTGTGCCCAGTGTTTGGTTTTGTATTTTCAGCCCAGCCTGCAAAGTCCTTGCAGTTGCCCCAGGCCCAGGGCTGAGATAACTTGCCTTTTCCATCTCAGCTGCAGGATTGCTAACCGTGGTCCTGAACTCTAACATCAGCATCACTGTCCCTGTCCAGGGTCATGCCTTTGTCTCAGCCTCAGCATGAGGGTCACATCCACACCAAAGAATCCTGGGGACTGTAGTTTGTTAAGGGTGCTGGGAATAGTAGCTCTGTGAGGGATAAGCTACCACTCTCAGAATTATTTGTCTGTTAAAGTGGTATAAAGGCAAAGGACCCAGGTGGCGCTGTGGTTAAACCACTGAGTCTAGGGCTTGCTGATCAGAAGGTCAGCGGTTCGAATCCCTGTGACGGGGTGAGCTCCCGTTGCTTGGTCCCAGCTCCTGCCAACCTAGCAGTTCGAAAGCACGTCAAAATGCAAGTAGATAAATAGGAACCGCTACAGCGGGAAGGTAAACGGCGTTTCCATGTGCTACTCTGGTTTGCCAGAAGCGGCTTTGTCATGCTGGCCACATGACCTGGAAGCTATATGCCGGCTCCCTCAGCCAATAATGCGAGATGAGCGCGCAACCCCAGAGTCGGTCACGACTGGACCTAATGGTCAGGGGTCCCTTTACCTTTACCTTACTCACGGACGACTCTAGGGCTGCGGCACTCATCTCGCTCTATAGGCCGAGGGAGCCAGTGTTTGTCCGCAGACAGCTTCTGGGTCATGGTGAGCATGTCTAAGCTGCTTCTGGCAAACCAGAGCAGCGCATGGAAAAGCTGTTTACCTTCCCGCTGGAGAGGTACCTATTTATCTACTTGCACTTGATGTACCTTTGGACTGCTAGGTGGACAATTATACCTTCTGATCGGCAAGCCCTAGGCTCCATGGTTTAGACCACAGCACCACCCATGTAAAGTGCTATACATATGCTTTAACTGTGTAGTGTAGCTGCTACCCAAGTCAGCTCTGAAACAACCTCAGTCCTGTATACCTGAAGGAGCGTCTCCACCCACATCATTCAGCCCAGACACTGAGATCCAGCGCGAGGGCCTTCTGATTGCAAGAAGTGATGTTACAGGGAACCAGACAGAGGGCCTTCTCGGTAGTGGCGCCCACCCTGTGGAACGCCCTCCCATCATATGTCAAGGAACTAAGCAGCTATCCTATTTTTAAAAGACATCTGAAGGCAGGGACATTTTTAATATTTAATGCTGTATTGTGTGTAAAACTCGATTTGGACCTGCCCAGAGTGGCTGGGGAAACTCAGCCATATGGGCGGGGTATAAATAATATATTATTATTATTATTATTATTATTATTATTATTATTATTATTATTATTATACCATGGGCCTGCCCATTTCTATTTAATTTGGAACATCTCTAGCACCATTCTGCTGCACAGAACTTGGGGGGGGGGGTTGAATTCCTGAATCTGTGTTGAATCTGTGTTTTCCCTGTGTGTTTCAGCTGGAAACACACCATCTCCCTCCAGCAAAAGCAAGACAGTATTACTAAATGCAGCAGAAAGAGATAATCTTTTTGAGGTAGGCTTCCTCTTGATCCCTCTGATGTAAAAGGAAGAAGAGGATCGGAAAATACAGGATGGAACCATTCAAGTGGCATCAAAATGAAATAAATCTCTTTTGGCAAAATAGTTAAAGTGGAAGGAGCTTTCGTGTAATTTGATTTGAGATCTGCACAAAATGTCAAAGATTTTTCTATTCTTGGCTTTCTTTTGTGCATGCCTTGTGTCTCAGTCGCAAAGATTCACTCGCTACTCCTGAGCCTGGAGCTAAATGGCAGCAATTCATTATTCTGCTATGTAGCAGAGGTAGGTTCAGTGGGGAGGTCATGGAGCAAAAAGAAGAGAAATCGGAAGAGATGGACAACAGCTTAGCGCACTGTTTCCAAGTGACAAGGGTTTCCAATGCAAACATGTTATTTTTTCTGATGGAATGACCTAGTTCACAGGCACTCTTTAAATCTGGTCATTTCACACACTTCAGCAGCAAAGCAATTTTTCATTGACTGCATACGATGGATAAGTACAAGAAATGAGTACAAGGGGGAATTTGGATTTATTAATTCTTCATAGACATGAAGCAACAGAATAGTTGGGTTCAAACAGCACGTAATGGCATCCCCTATTTGTTGGGGGTGAATATTACGTTTCCAAAGATTCTGCCCTCATTGCTCTCTGAACCTTGGTTGTAAGGCACTATAGGCACACCATGGCCCCATTGGCCAACGTTCACCCAGATGTGTCCATCAGGCCAAAGGGGCACCCCCAGCACCCACAGGTCGTACCTGACAACAGTGATTAAGTGATGCCTACAACCCAATATTTCCTCAGGTAAGTGTTCCATTCTTTCTCAAATCTTCTCACCTGCCCAGGTTACATGCCAATTAGCCAAACTGAAGAAATACTACTGCATCAGGTAAGTACTACCTAACACTGTGGAGTAGGTGAAAAAGAGAAGTTCTAGAGGCAATTAGGGTCTCCCCCTAAATTGCTGCTCAGCCCCTGGAAAACCTTGCTGCATGCACATAAGGTACAGCTCTTAACTTGCGGAGGTGATAGGGGAAGAAATTGCCCCCATCTACTAATGAACACCTGGCCAGACTTAATACAATTTGGTTAGATTGGTTGACTCTGACTAGTTTGTTTTGCAAAGCATCAAGTTGTTATATTTAATAAATAGAATCTATTTACCCACATTTGGTTGTCTTGATTCTTCTTCTTGGTGTTCTGGCTATGTGAGGTCTGGGCTTCAGATCACTTCCTCTGCTTTGAACACATTGGGTTGTAGCCAGTGAGACTGTCCCATATGCAAAGGGATCTTTGTTTGTCCATTGGAACTCCCCCAGCCTACCACCAAATGTGTTCTGGGTTTTCCCCAACCCTGTGGAGCAGATTGGGTGGAGGGGTGAGGGGAGGGGAGGAGAGGAGAGGAGAGTTCCATTTTGCAAGTGGAAGTGGAAGTCCTTATGTGGACAGGATGACTGTGTTCAATACAACCCATTGACTTCATTCAGATGCAACACTAAATCATGGTTGAGTGCTATGTGAGCAAACCTTCAGTTTGGGCACTCTCCCACTTCCCTTCTCCTGCTCAGATATGGCTGTGAGGAGGAAATTAGAAGCAACTAGCTTAAGTTCCATTGGGCACAGTTTGCCATGTTGTCTGAACTGAGACAAAACTTCAAACCATGATCAAAATAGTCATGATCTCCTTTCTTGCAACCCCAAATGTCAGAGTGACCACAGCCTATGCAAAGCGCTTTTGCCATCTCCGAAATTCAGTCCAGCTTGGTAACTAATGTCCTGTTCACATCTGTCTCTGAAGTGTGTATTTACTTACCAAGAGCATTTGAGCATTTTTGCTTATAATTGTGGAATGAGCATAGCCTGTCAAAATGCCTTAAAATCTCTGCTACTCTTGTTAGCAATTTGACCCTTGCATTTCAGTAATTGCTTTGACCTTAGCGCAGAACGCCTTTGTGCTTTCCCTAGAATGGAATCTTTTCTACATCATATTTTTAGTACTGCAGTTTTCCTTAGCGAGTCACAATCCCTCCATCTATGTATCCATGTTTTATTCAGTGTTGCTTTTGGTTTGTCAATATGTTCAATGCGACCTACGGGAATAGCATTCATACAGAGTGGAAGTGGCACTCTTCGTTTTGCTCCTCAAGATCTACATTGGCACACGGTGGTGTACAGAAGCTCATTTCATTCATTCTATCCTATGAAATTATTCCAGTAGTACTGATGAGAACTAGGAAGCAGCTCCTTCTAAGAAATTCAGGCTTGATTCTTCAACCTTTGGTTTTCAGTGAAAATGGAAAGAGATTTATTTCCGACAGTGCAGTGTCAAAATAAGCCGACACGGCACAATTAAGGGCAGACTTTATCTGCTAATCAGTGGTGAAAATTCTGACAAAACAGAAAGGAATCCCCTCATTGGAAGTCTAAAAATAATAATAATTGAGTCTGACAGCTGACTTTTCCCTGGATTCCACCAAAGGGATGCCGAATGTGAAAAGTGCATGCACAGTTTACAAATGGACACATGAAAAGAGTCCACCCTTTGTGCACATCATTATTACAACATAGTTATTATTTTAATGGCTGCGCCAATTCTAATGTGCCTAGTTAACAGCTGCATCTCAGGCACACGCCTGCCAGGTCACTATTAGTGCAATGTTATACATGCAAAATTGAGCTTGACAGATTGCAAACTGCTCAGTGAATTCACAGCTGGGGAAAACTCACAATCCGACACCCTTTTTGTCACACCACCTGATGCAATTGGTTACAGAGAAACTTCTTTTGGGTCGGAATGCCAGTAAAGTCAATATTAACACATATTCAGCCACTTATTATTGAGGGGGAATGTGTTACCACAAACATATTCTTGAAGTCCTGTACAAATGCACAAAGTACAGTAAATATGCTTTAGTATTTCTCAGGGTGATCTATTTTTCTTTTCTCTTCTTTCCCCAACTTTAGAAATAAACATTCTTTTCCTATTCCCCTCCCAAATGTGCCAACTGAACTAGTTTATCATCTCTTGTCTATGCAAGTCACTTCCCTTGAATGGTGTGCTGTAGATTTGGAGGTCAAAGAATACCCTGATAAAACAATGCTTTTGTAGCAATACAACAACTGCTAGAGCTCCAAAGCGATAACATCAAACCAAATCAACAGCTTTCTCTTTTAATCTCATTTTCCACTCATTTTTATTTTCACTTAAATCTAGGTCAGGTGGTCTGGGAGGTCCCTGTTCACTCTTGCTGCTTTCTAGTCCCTTATTAATCTGATCTGGGGGCACCTTGTCCTAACTTTGGCTGATCAGATATATAGTTTATACAAGGTCAGACTCCCTCCCACCCTTAATGCCACTTTCCCCCATTTTAAAGTGTTGAATAGGTTCCTTGCCTATTTTACATTTACCCCCCCCCTTCTCTGGGTACATTTTAGAAACTGTCCTATGCTTCCCTTCTATTTCTTTTTAAGCATCCCAACACTAGTTAAACATGTTCTTTTTATGGCTCCATCATTATTAGTTTTGCTTCTTTGTTGAGCCTCCCTTTTCTAAGGAGTAATTATTATTATTATTATTATAATTTATACCCCGCCCATCTGGCTGGGTTTCCCCAGCCACTCTGGGTGGCTGTCAAATATATCTATATCTATCTATCTATCTATCTATCTATCTATCTATCTATCTATCTATCTATCTATCTATATACAGTAGTCCATCAAACATTAAAAGCTTCCCTAAACAGGGCTGCCTTTAGATGTCTTCTAAAAGTCTGGTAGTTGTTGTTCTCTTTGACATCTGGTGGGATGGCGTTCCACAGGGCGGGTGCCACTACCGAGAAGGCCCTCTGCCTGGTTCCCTGTAACTTCCCTGTAACTTCACTTCCCCCAATGAGAAGGCCCCCAGCGCTGGACCTCAATGTCCGGGTAGAACGATGGGGGTGAAGATGCTCCTTTAGGTATACTGGACTGAGGCCGTTTAGGGCTTTAAAGGTCAGGACCAACACTTGCAATTGTGCTCGAAAACATACTGGGAGCCAATGTAGGTCTTTCAAGACTGGTGTTATGTGGTCTCAGCGGCCGCTCCCAGTCACCAGTCTAGCTGCCACATTCTGGATTAGTTGTAGTTTCTGGGTCACCTTCAAAGGTAGCCCCACATAGAGCACATTGCAGTAGTCCAAGCGAGAGATAACCAGAGCATGCACCATTCTGGCAAGATAGTCCGTGGGCAGATAGGGTCTCAGCCTGTGTACCAGATGGAGCTGGTAAACAGCTGCCCAGGACACATAATTGACCTGCACAACAACAATTATTAGTTGTTTTAAATCAAAACCAGGTTGGATTTGAAAATCCTTTTGCTAGGTAGCATGTCTAACTGTGTCAAATTATGCATGACATGATATACACTTAATGCATATTACATTTTGGTTTGATAGATTATGCTAACATAGCAACGCATGAAACTAGGTGCACTGTTCCTATTGTTGAGACAGGTCTGTGATTCATGGAATTATGAAACTGTTCAGACCTTCGTCCCATAATCATATAGCTTCAAGCTTTGGCACCGCATTGGGAAAGGCCCTCCAGTGGCCCAGTTGGCCTAGTGATATTTTGTTGTTTCAGCAGCTCAGTGGTAGAGCATATGCTTAGGATGCACAAGACCCTAAGTTCAACTCCCAGCATATCCAGACAGGGCTTGGTAAAACCCCTGCCTAAAATCAGGGACGAATCTACACTGGTTGGTTATAACATTAAAAATGTGTTTTAAAAGTGACACCAGAGGGCATTGCAGAGCAGCAATCCGTCGGCAATGGAAAATTGCATTGAGAGCTATATAACATGGTTTTTTAAATAGCGTTTTTACAGATCAGTGTAGATCGAGACCTGGAGATCTGCTACTACAGATGTCAGAGACTGGCAGGACACTGAGGAGTGGTGGCTAGATACTGATGAGAGGGCACCAGCAGAGGGGGGATTGGAAGCTGACTTGGAAGAAAGGATCGGGGATTTGGGGGAACCCGTAACAGCCAGGAGATGGGAGTTAGAGGCAGGACAAGCTGCAGGATTGGAGAGTGAAGAACAAAGAACAGAGAGACAGGTCAGGCTGGTGCAGAATCAAGAGCTTCTACACCTGCTCTTGATTGAAGAAGGAGGAGCAGAAGGTTACACACAGGTGGAATTTTCACCTGCTTGCACGCAGCTCAGATAAGGAAGGTACATAAAACAAGGTCGGGAGTGGGGCCTCTCTGTTGCAGCAACTGCCTCATCGGGTATACATCTAGAAGTAACCGAGATATGTTGGACTGATGGTCATGACTCTCCCTAACTTGTAAGCGTACTTTTGACAATGAAGAGTTAATTCCTCACTCTAGACATTCCTTACCTGTCAGCACCGTGACAATTGATGGTTCTAAGCCAGATGGACCAGTGGTCTGCCTTGGTATAAAGCAATTCCCTAATATTGCTTATTGGTAAATATTAGTAGGATGTGGAGCCAGCTAAGCAAAGGATGCTGCTATTTTTGTTATCTCTGCAAAAGTCCTTGCCTCTACCACAATAGATGAAGTGGCTATATGGGTGTGGGCTGTAAATGGGTTGGAGGAGTCCCCCCCCCCAACACACACACACCACAATTGCATGGTGCTGTCTCATGTTTATTTTGGCTAACCTTTGCCTCCTCAAAAGTCAAGCTCTCAAACCCCAAAGGGAGCACAAACAAGTTTACTAGTGGGCAGGTCACACAGGGATGGTGGATGGAGCGGGGAGGAACCAGTCTCTCCACTTTACACTCCCACATCAAAACTGAGAATGGATTGGAAGTGGCAATTTAAAGAGGGAAGGAAATAGTGCTGAGATAAGCCTGGTTTGGAAAGTACGATGTGCTGTAGTGTTTCTCACACATTTGGGGCATCTCTTGGGTACACAAACAGATATGCCTATGCAGAACTTAGGAAACAATTTTGGGACTCTCCATAATAGCTGGTTTGGACTCGTGTGTTCAATGCATTCATCTATATTCAAGACTGGGTGTACAATCTTCATATATTTCTGTGTATGAATCTAGGTGTGTGGTACCCCAGGGTATGTTAGATATAATTCTGCAGGAACTTCTACTACTTGAACCATAACAAAATGAATGAAATTGTCACAAGAGGATGTCTCTTGGTTCGGCTTAACTGGGATGCGCCTTCCACTCATTTCTGTGGGGTTCTTGACTGAGGATGCTTCTCAGATCCAAAGGAAAGTTGGCAAAATCTGGAATGGTTATTACTACAGCAAAATCCATCTTTACCACCCACACATTCAGTTAAGGATAGTACTTTAAGAATACATTAAATGAAGAAGAGAAGCAAGGAGAAAATGGTTTTATGCCTAACAGGTGCATATTAATGTGTTTCAATTCCAGACTCCATCCTGGTTCTCTGAAACTGTGGTATTACTTCAACTTGTACATTTGGTGCTTTCTGTTCTACTCCTGCTCTAGTGAGAATATCTGAGCTGTCAAGAGTTTTCCTGTTCAGGAGAATATTAAATAATTAGTGTAATTTCCCATCCTTGCAATTGAATTTCAACAATTGTTTCTGTGGTCTTTAACTATGATGTGTGCTGTATAGATGCAGTAGCCTTTGCATGATTAAATCTCTCTTTTTCCATATTTCCCAGGAGTGCTTGTCTCTTTCCATTTATCCTAATGTGACAATTCAGAGTATAGAAGTTGCTATACACAAAACTAAAATAATTTAACTGGGTATTGACATTAGTGCTGAGGAAAACAGATTTACAGACATCACAGTTCTGTTTGCAGGCAATAGAAAGGACCCCTTGGAGCAATTTTGTGGGGGGGGGGAGGGTACAATCTGGGTGGTGGAGTTGCCACAGAAGTGGTTACACTCCCTTTTCCCACCCACCACACCCACATGACATACATTCCAATCTTACTCCTGCCTGCTCATCCAAAACAATCCAAGAAACTTTGCCCTCGCTCAGAATTGGCTATGTTTGCCCACACTGATGTTGTCACAATATCAGAACTTACTGGTCATTTGGCATATATTTATGTAGGGGCAAGGAAGTAGATCTCACCCTTCCATTGTCAAAACAGCACTCAGGGCAACTTGTTCCATTCAACAACAAGAACAACAAGAACAACAACAACCACCTCCCTGTTCCATAAACATTAAACAATAATAAAAACCAAGACAACTGTAGCAGATAAAACCAATCCCCAAGCAGCTTGGCTAGTCAGTAAAATCTTAGGCATAGAAAAAGCCAGCTTAAGTACTACTACGGTACTACTAATAATAATTTATTTGTACCCCACCCATCTGGCTGGGTTTCTGCAGCCTCTCTGGGCGGCTTCCAACAAAGATGAAAAATACATCAAATACATTTAAATATATAAATACATTTAATAAATACCTTAAAATGTCACACATTAAAATCTTCCCTAAACAACCTGAGGGCAGAAACAACCTGGATGGCAGAAAACAGATGAAGAAGAAGAAGAAGAAGAAGAAGAAGAAGAAGAAGAAGAAGAAGAAGAAGAAGAAGAAGAATATCCCGCTTTATCACTACCCGAAGGAGTCTCAAAGCGGCTAACATTCTCCTTTCCCTTCCTCCCCCACAACAAACACTCTGTGAGGTGAGTGGGGCTGAGAGACTACAGAGAAGTGTGACTAGCCCAACGTCACCCAGCAGCTGCATGTGGAGGAGCGGAGATGTGAACCCGGTTCCCCAGATTACGAGTCTACCGCTCTTAACCACTACACCACACTGGGAACAAAGGGAACTTCCAAGGGAAGAATTATCCAGTTTGGGTGCAGTCACAGAGAAGATTCTCTCATGCAACCAAACCAATCTTTCCGTACTGGGATGCAGAGATGAAGTTCCCAATTAGGCCTCAGGAAGGGAGGAGGATGGTGTAGGTGGATACTATCCATTATGTAACCTGAGCCTGCTCCAAGCCTTTGAGGAATGTAAAGGTGATGACCAGCAGCACCTTCCACTGTCCCCTGAAGTAAAGTGGTGGTAACCAGTGCAACTGTCACAATGTCATTACATTCAAAAAGCGATTGCTGATAGGCTGGGATCAGGCTGTGAAAAACAAGATACCCGAATGAAGACAAGACATCACAGCAAAGGAGCTGCCCAAAGGAGTAGCAACCAGAGGCTTGAAAGGTTTGACGTGGTAAGCATTTGGAGATCTTTTGACCCTGGATTCTCCTTTTTGATGCATAAAATGTTCACCCAGGAACATTTGAGAGTTCTTGCTGTGTTTTCATCATGCGTATCACAACGGGAAGAGTTCCTATCTCTCTTATAGGTGGAATATCAAAGGGCTCTCCCTTTACTCCAATAAGGCTTGTCCTGGAAGAAAATTATGCTTGCTCGATTCAACTGCGCTATCTGTAGCTCAAGCCATTTCTACAGTGCATCGCACAACATGAAGATTTTTCAGCTTTGATGTCTCTTTGTCAGACCCCTTTAGCCGTTGAATAAATCAAGACCTGTTTACATTTCTGTTCGGCTTCATTTCCATCTCGTTTAACATGTGAGGGGAATGTAAATGCATTCACCTTTCAAGGAAACTCTCTCTTCTGTTGACAGCATGTTTGATTCAGTACAAACACTACACTCGAGCTGCTAATAGCTATGTTGAACTGTGCAACTCTCGGTCCTCATGTTTCTGAAATTGGCTGCCATAATTGGCATTATATTTTAGTACTGTATCAGTGGGATGTCCTTCTGTTGTCTGACATACAGCCTGTTTATCTTACAAGCTAAAAGGACAGCTTTGCAAGTGTTCAGATGCGATGTGTATGTATCAATAGACAAATGTCTATTTCCCTGCAGCACACAGACACATACTTCTGGAGGTAAGGGCAGCTACTGGAGCAGGGATAAGGAACCTGTGGCTCTCCAAGTGCTGTTGACTACAACTTCCATGATCCCTGACCATTGGCCATACTGGCTGGAGCTGATGGGAGTTGGCGTCCACAGATTTACATTCTTAAATGAGCACCTTGTCTATAGAAATACTTGTTCAGCCAAGTCATTAGACAGTTTGCTGGTTCTAAATATGTGCAACTAAAAACCATTATCATACAATCATCATATAATTATCCATGGGCAAAATCATTATCAGGATTGACCTTGTGGGCCTAATTTGACAGGTGGGGGATTGCTGCTCACCTGCCAGACACATGACATCATTATGACATCACATGATTGGCAGTCTGTGCAAATCCCTCTAGGCTCAGCACCCATTGCAGTAGAACTGGTCATGCTGCCCTAAATCTGCCTCTGTATGTTTGATTTTCTGTTATTTAAGATTCTTCCTGTGGTTTTGTTTATTGCTTGGATTATTTTAAACAGCTTTAAAGAAATCAACTTTTAATTTAATTTGTAGTATATAGTTGAATGTTTTGCTGTGATATTTAGATGTCGAAACTGGACTAATATGTGAACTTCTCTGTGATTTCTTTTGATTTAGCAATCACAAACATATATACATAAACTTCATGGACTAACAACCATTTTAATGCAAAATGAAGCCTTGCATTCACTGGAACAGCTATGTTAGAAACACACCCTTGTTAATGTGAAATGTGAAATCTACTGACGTGGCAGCACGATGAGGAACCTCATTGTTCTGGCTTTCTTTATAATACAATTTCCACAGTTGTGTCTGCAGCAAAATGATAAGGCATGGGCTTATTGCACATTTTAACTTGATTTCTCACTTTTAAAATCTCATCTGTGTGCAGTGCTTGGGATTGGCACTTATTTCAGAATGTGGAGGTCCAGTACAGAGCATTCATCTTTGGCATTAGATCAAAAGCTTGGTACAAAATCCCAGATACATTTGCTTTGGCTAGCAGGATTATTATTTGCTTGAAATTCCGATATGTATAGCTCAATGGGATACGTTTCAAAAATGCAAAGACCATCAAAAGAATTTAATAAAGCATTTTCCCTCTCTCTCCTAGCTTCAGACAAATGCAGAGAGTGTCCTCGTGCAAAAATTAGGTCATCAGCACAATACCACCATTTGGAAGTGAACACAGGCAATCAGATGCAAAGGCTGGCAAGCATCTCTGTGCCTTCAACAGTTGTATAAAAGAGGGAATGTGGGATTTGTGTTGCTGCACCAAGTGAAATTATTTCATCTACATGACTGCTGAAAGCGCAGGAGCCTTGTCCTTATTTACATTTGGTCAGCCTAATGTAAATTGGCACAAACAATTTAAAAATAGAGCAATCTGACTGAAAGGGTTTAAGCTGCTGGGGAATCAGAATTAGACTTCAGTGCTTATCTAGCTCTGCTTATTGGAAGAAATGAAGCCCAAACTACAGCGATACTGAATTGCTGTGAACAAACCAACAATTTGGGATTGGCTAAGCATGCACATTTAGGAGCGCAGTTTGCCTAAACAACAGTCTATGGTATGAGCTATTTCTCTTTTCCTTGCTTCCCAGAGTATTGATGGTGGTGCCAATGTAAGGGTCCCATCTTTTCCACTGCTGTGCTACAAACAAAAGCTGCAAACTGGTCTGCTTGCTCTTTGGTCTTCTTGGGTTTGTTTGTTTTGGGGGTTGACGGTGTCACATCTGGGGAAGGTAACGTTTGCCCAGGGAACATCATACCTCGTGCAAAGGTTTGTGGAGGAAGCAGTGGAGTCAAGCCAGGCTAACTCATTCCTACAGCAGACTAATCATTGTGGATGTGGAAAATACCAATGTGGAAAAACAAGGTCCAGCTTAGTTCTGCCTTCCCTGACATCCTCTAGATCAGTGTTTGTCAGGAGTCCAGTCCCCGGCTTGATAACACAGTGAGTGTAGTTAATTAAAAAAAGATGCTTTATTGTCAAAACAGATAGTTCCAGATGGCTTAACACAGCCTCCGCCATCATCAATCATGATGACCCTTCTGAAGACTGCCTCCGACGTGTCCAGAAGCAACTGAACTTTCGCCTCTTTACGTCTTTTGTTTTGCTTCCTATCTTGCAGCCCTGCCATTTGTTGAGATCCCGGAGAGAGTGGGTCAGCTCCCACCTCTTCCCCATTCTCTGAGAGGTTGTCTCTTAGCTCTTTATTACCTGTTTATGCTTCCAGTGAGCTTTGACTGCATTCTAGCCAGCTCTCAACCATTCTCTTATTGGCCTGCATTCCAAGGGGTGGGGGAGTTGGCACTAGCCAATGCTCATCCTGTATGGCAGTTAACCCTCTCTGTTCCTGGCTGCTTTCTTCATTTGGCAGTAACCCTTCCCTGGGAGCTGGCTGCAAACTTTCCCTGGGAGCTGGTCCATTCATGACAGTGTTTCTCAACCTTGGGTCTCCAGCTGTTTTGGGGCTATAATTCCCTGACCACTGGTCTTGCTAGCTAGAAATGATGGGAGTTGTCATCCAAAAAACATCTGGAGGCCCAAGGCTGGTAAACACTGACCTAGATGTTTTCGGCAACAACTCCCAGCACCCTCAGCCAGAACACCCGTGGGGAGTTCCTGAGGGGAGAAAAGCATGGGGAAGACTCCCCTCAGGAACTCATCCCATTGTCAGCTCAGGGAAAACAGTTTTTACTAGTTTGTTTACTGCTTCAAATACAAGAAAGCTCTGTTTGAACAGAGTTAATAAAGAGGGGGGAAAAGAAATGTGTTGTAAACTAGCCTTCCACAACTTGGTGCCCTCCAGATGTTGTAGGAACTACAACCCCCATTATTACTGATAATTGGCCATGCTGATGACGGCTGGTGGGAGTTGTAGTACAACATTTACAGGACACCAGGTTGGGGAAACTGGTGGGCGACCAGGACAACTCAAATACTAGTCTCAGGGGCAGATCTACACCATACATTTAAAGCACATTCTATGCACATTTAATGCACATGATGTCCATTCCCCCCCCCCCCATGAAAATAATCTTGGGAGCTGTAGTTTTACCTTCACAGCATCCTTAACTAACTACAGCTCCCAGGATTATTTAAAGGAAGCAATGTGCTTTAAATGTGTTTTGAATGTGTGGTGCGGACCTGCCGCCACTCTTCAGCAATGAAAAACAAAACTTCTGAAACCCTGTTGGTAGCAGTTAAGTGAAAGATTTCAGGTTACTCAGGGTTTTCTTTTTTCACTGCAGCTACTTTTGTTCTTCAGCTCTCAGCCTTTAATCTGTCTCTGCTTTATGGTTGCAGATTTCTCTCCATAAACAAATAACTCTGAAAGTACTCCCTTTTGTAAGGTCTTCCTGGGAATTGGCTTCAGGTTAATGGGACTTTCTTCTTGGAAATTGAAAGAAGTTGTAATGGGTTATGTTTCTTGCTGCTAAAAAGCTACGGGCTATAGTCATAACAGTAATGTTTTGTAGGAGTCTTTCCTGAAATCATAAAGTGTCGGTATATGGGCCCATGATCCTTTCTTGCCAAACTGCCACAAATGGCACCCATTAAATTTTCCCTAACACAGCAAATAGAACTTATAGAGTGGTGGTGATTTACACCAGAAAAGTGGAATCAGCTAACCCCTTCGGCATTGTGGTCCCAGTCTGAATCTGGAAAAGAAAGAAAGAAAGAAAGAAAGAAAGAAAGAAAGAAAGAAAGAAAGAAAGAAGCAGGAAACCCTGTCGTGGTTCACCAGAATATTATTTATTTAATATGCATATATACTAACGTTCATCAAAATTAAACCATAGTTAAAACATCTTGTCTAGTTTGGCTCTCACCCGGGTCTGAAATAAGTTACTTGGAAGTTGACGTGGCTGGAGTTTATTTTCTAGTCCTGGGTTCAGGATAAAATACTAATCTTATGAAGGGGAACCTGCAACATAATGTTGCAGCACAGAGTACACCTGTGCACTGTTCCATTTCCATGCTGTGCCATTCATTTCCCACCCAGTTTTCTGTCCCACTTCCTCTGCCCCACACAACAGTCAGCATTCCATGGCCACTGAGTGTGCTTGCTCCTTAGAATCATAGAGTTGGAAGGGACCCTGAGGGTCATCTAGTCAAACCCCCTGCAATGCAGGAATATGCAGTTGTCCCATATGGGGATTGAACCCTGCAACCTTGGCATTATCAGCACCATGCTCTAATCAGCTGAGCTATGCCAGGGGGATGAGACGGATTTCATCCCTCCTTTGGGTTTCCCTTCCTAAAAGTTTTTTTTTATACTTCCTTAAACCTGCAGGTGCATCCCTCCTGTGTGTGGGTGCTGCTGTTTTGACTATGTAAGCATTGGCACTTACAGCCTGAGCCCTGAAAACTGCTGTGACGATGATGATCATTCCTTTAACTTGTATGCAGCTTTTCCACATTGATGTACCCATAGGGAAGTGTCTCACAACACAAGAAAGAGCAATGCAAAAACAGGAATACATAATCAAAGCATCAGTACAGTAACAGTTTACTGTTGGTTCATTTTTTGTTTTGTTTTTAATAATACAGCAATTCTAATAAACAACCATTTGTTTCTGCAATGCTAACCTGGCAATTCATCTCCATTTCCGATTTGTTCCAAGAGAGACGGCATCAATCACTATCGCAATACAAATTGGTAATATTTATCAGTCACTAACGCTGATGCTTTGAATTGATCCTATTTATCAATTCATGTAAGCCAGAGGCAGCTATGATAAAAGTGTCTAGTGTGGTGAGATATTAATAAATAATACAAGCAGGGTTGCGCAGCCAAGTGTGGCAGTGTGGAGTGCTCCTCTTCAGCATTCCAGCCAGCCAGACTTTTCCGGGAGAGTCCATTCCACTTGCCCTCCTCCTGGTTTTCCACCCTGCCTGCCATCAATCAACCAACATTGGGTCGTTTCTCCCTCTCTCACACACCCTGCCTCTGCGCCCCCACACGACAAAGGGAGGGATCTGTGTTCCTGCATACCTCCTGTCCTCCAGCCTGAGGATTATTCTCTTTTATGCAAGAGTCGGGCCACAATGACCCAGGCCAGGAAAACGAGTTCACTATTTGTATACAGCAGGGGTGGTTCACTGTCATCCTCCAGATATCCTTGGACTCCAACTCCCATAGAATCATAGAGTTAGAAGAAATTCCCCAGGACCATCTGGTTCAACCCCTTGCAATGCAGGAATCTCCACCAGATCACACATGACAAATGACCATCCATTCCAGCAGCAGGACCAATAGTCAGGGATTTTCTGGAGCTGGTTCTGCATGCCCTTCTCCTTCAGGTTCAGAGTCCTTGCCCCCACCACCTGACTCCCAGTCCCTGATGACTACAGTATACCAGAATGTAGATTGCTGTTGGCCAATTAAACTCTGGTATCTGAATTAGGGGTATAGTTCAGAACAAACAGGGGAAGTGAAATCAAGGGCTTCTTCACACAAGATGTTTGGGAAAGCATGGGTGTCTCCTGGTCTTATTGTGAGGGGCTGGACTGAGGAGGAATGGTGGGGACCGCCCCCCTTCTCCTAAACCTTCCCAAGAACAGGAGGACAGTATAGATTTAGAACAGTGGTTTGCAGAAGGACATAGTTCAGAGAATGTAGAGGGGAAGAGCTGGGAAATATTGGAAGAGGAAGCAGAAACACTGGGGGAGAGACAGCTGACAGACTCAGTGTCTTCAGAGAGCATTCCTGAGCCCCCCTCCCCCAGGACTAGGTGTGCAGTGAGAGTAGCCAAACAGAAAGCTCAGAGACATAAAGCCCAGACCAACCGGCACAGGGATGACGTAGGATAAGAGAGATGAAGGGGAGTTGGGACATTACTTGGAGTAACACCATTATTAGGGAAGGCTGCATTCCTTCGTCATTCTCTGTGAATTATTGAATAAATTGTGTGGTAAGAACTTTTATTGTTTCTCTGATTCTGGGTTGCCACCGTGGGAGGGATCTAGTTCCCCAAAGCCCGACACTTATATTTCTTGACACTAATTGATTAACTGATTGATAATTTACCACTACAAGTCTAAATAAAGACAATTCTGTTGTTGTTGGTATGGAAAGCCAACTCTCAAAAAGCACCGGCAAAAACAATAGTCGCATTGAGGCTGCAATGTCTGCCTAGGATTAAGTCCCACTGAAGTCAATGTAACATCAGAAGAAACAGGCAGAGGATCGTACCACAAAAGCTGCTACTAATAGCAGGTCAATGCTGAAATTATCTATAATGGCTCGCTGTCGAGGTGCATAGATCCAAGCTGGCCTTGTATAGAGCATTCATTTCTGTCAACTACCCAACCAAAGGAGGACAGTGCAAAGGAGTGACATGTAATAGGTAGGACCAAAGAGACAGCGATTACATGCACTTTAGATTGCTATTTCCATCCTGTTGCAATGCTCAAGGAAATGGAATGAATAAACCTGACCTCAAGGACCTGGCAGCACTAGAAATCCAAATTGAATTTTACGGCAATAAAGCAATGTTTAAGAGCTTAGTGGAAGCTAATTTCAAGAGCCAATACTGCTGAAGGAATGCTATGGTTAAAAAACATAAACAAAAAAGCCCTTTCCCCCACAAGGAATGTACATAGCCATAAACCAGGCCTATATATATTGGCCTTAATTAAGAGCAAATTTGTGGGGTCAGAAATCAGTTAACCTCTGTTCTAACCTCACTGAAAACACATTTCCAGGAGTATCAGAACCAAATCTTTCTACCTAGTTAGAACAGGCATCTGGTCTACTTTCAGGATAACTGGCCTATCTTCCCAGGTAAGTGAGGTGGGAGGGTCTCCCTCCACACCTGAAGGTGTGACCTGCAGGAAACAGACAGGTAATATACTGCACACAAAGCAGGGATGGTAGGCTCACTCATTTAGATTGGCATTGCAGGGCAAGGTCATAGCCTTCTACACAGCTAGAATACTACATATCTTTGTGTCTGAATGTTTAGACAAAGCTACCCTAGTTACTGAAGGGGTGTGGTATGGTTGTAAGAAATGCTGCATCATAGCCCTAAACTGGTAGCACTTTTCAACACCCAGGAAGGAGAACAAAAAATAGAATAAGTAGTTTTGGTTCAGTGCTAAAAGGAATGTGGAGTGAAGGTATAGTACACTAACTTTTTGTTGTTGTTGTTGGGATTCATGAGAGCCGCTTCCTCAGTAATCTGATGTCATACGTTTCCCTTTTTGCTCTTTTGTGGTGCTAAATTTCATCATATATTTCACCAGTGGCAATTTACTCTTTATGGGCACTAAAGGGAGCAAATATTACACCTCTGACATTTATCTCATAACTCAAGTTAACATCCCAAGTTAGAGCCAATATTTAAAGGTCAAAGTAAAATGAAAACATTTTCTTAAAAGAGGCCATTTTGGTCACCGTTCAGCAAAGTGAGTTACCCCACAAAATTGGGAGAGGTTCCATAAACTATGTGCCTGTTTCATCCTGTTGTTGTTGTTTAGTCGTGTCCGACTCTTCGTGACCATAGCTGCCAAGTTATCCCTTTTTTAAAGGGATTTTCCCTTATGCTGAATAGGCTTCCTCGCGAGAAAAGGGAAAACTTGGCAGCTATGTTCGTGACCCCATGGACCATAGCACGTCAGGCACTCCTGTCTTGCACTGCCTCCCGCAGTTTGGTCAAGCTCATGTTCGTAGCTTCGAGAACACTGTCCACTGTTTCATCCTACTCTGGTGGAAACTGCATTGGCTCATGCTAATCTTGTAAATTTTATGCCCCTCTAGAATCACAAAAGGAGTGTCTTTTTACAGTGCCACTCAAAAGTATATTGTTACATTTCATAACATTCCTGTTTGGAATGGTAGTTACCTTTTGTGATCTAATGTATGGCTAGTGGCCAGATGGAAGATTTATACATACTGACATCCGGGAAGGAGGGGAAGGGAATCAATTACAGCTACCTTATCTCGAGAAATTCTTCTACTTTAAATAGTTAGAATAAGTACGTCAATCTTCTAATTGCACTTTTACTAAACTCTCTCCAAATCTTGGCTTTCCTCCAGAACCACCTTCTTCGCCAATGCATAAAAAACCCTTTAGCCATTTTAGGGCAAGGAATTAGGGTGAAATGTATCTGGATGAATACTGGCAGAGCAAGCATATCAGGCCATTTATTTCCATTCTAATACTGTACATTGGGGGGGGTGTTCCCCCTTCTAAATGGTGTGTGAGCAAAATCACAGGTTAGAAAATATATAGAAAGAGAAGGTATACCTTTTCCTTTCGTCTTCCTGGTGGTTATGAAAAGGGGTGGTTGTGGTGGAGAGCTCAGTGAAAATATTGACCCAGTTTGTGGTTGCTGTGAAAAATGTGTTGGGGATCATTAGGCAAGGAATCAAATACAAACCTGCCAAAAACACAATGGCTCTAGTCTAGAGTATAGAAAGATGCAGTGACATTTGGAATACTGTATCCATTTCTGCTCACTGCAGCTCAAAAACGTTATTCCGGATCTGGAAAAGGTGCAGAAAGGGACGAATAAAATGTTAAGGAAGGTGGAGCAACTTCTCAGTGAGCAAAGGTTGGTGCCAGATAATGCACTGCCTGGGACCAGTCACAGATCTCTCTCTCTCTCTCTCTCTCTCTCTCTCCTCTCTCTCTCTCTCTCTCTCTCTCTCTCTCTCTCTCTCTCTCTCTCTCTCTCTCTCCCTGAAGTGAAGGTGGGTTTCCATGAGGCAAGACACAGTGATAAGAGCAAGAACCTTTATTGAACTAACAGAACTGAACAAAGGGCCAAAGCAACTGCTTATATACATTTCTGAAGGCCTGGGCCACTCCCACTCCCACCATGATTGGCTGTCTAAACTTCCAAGCTGCGAATTATGACTCGGGGTTTAAGGGCCGATGGCAGAGGCCCAAATCCTGAAATGTTCTGTGATTGGATACCATGTGTCAAATCAGAACACAGGCGTTCAGAATCCTTAGTCCAGACTCAAGCTCTTTTTTCTCTGAGAAAAATAGGGATATCCTAAAGAAAAGCAGGACATTCCAGGATCAAATCTCAAACCAGGAAAGCTTCTGTAAATCCAGGATTGTCCCTAGAAAATAGGGACACTTGGAGGGTCTGATACAGGTGCATCTTTATTTTATCTTGGCATCTAGACCAACCAGCTGTTATTCACCTTATTTTGGGAGTGTGGAAGATGTTGAAACCACTCATTTGTAACATTTGAAAAGGCACATGGGAGTAATATTTCTTTTTCTTTACACACCTCTGTGCCAGGAAACAAATGAGAACATTACAAACATTACATGTGTGTGTGTGTGTGTGCGCGCACACACACACACACACACACACACACAGAGAGAGAGAGAGAGAGAGAGAGAGAAACGATTGAAGCACCAGGGCAGAAAATTAGGATGATTTATGTCAGGCAGAAGAAAGAAATGAATTTTAAGACCATTCTTTCCACAGGGAGCAATTACATGATTAGATTAAGGCCCAAAACGAGACTGCCCGCCTGCCCCTACCTCTGTTTATAGATTATTTCAATAGAAAAAATTGAACTCTCCTTCAATCACACAAGGCCAGAGAACAAAATGTAGAAATCAAAGACTATTGAAATCAGAATGCTTTCCCTGATTTAAATTTGCAGATGAACTGCATTTTAGAATGTCTGGTAAACTGAATATCTATAAAATTGTCTGATGAGCTCATTTTAAACAACGTGTCCCATCAATGAATCCCATATTATTATCGTGAGAAATGAGGTGAGGATATTCCTGTTCCACCAAGCTGCTAGAAATAACGTTATTTTGGTAAACAAAATATTTTATCGACAGCCAAAGGTGACAGTAACATAATTCGCATAATTGAGATCCGACAGTGCCCTTCCGTGATCAGGAAACATCTTCTTACATGCAAAACATCTGGTTTTTTGTTTTCTTAACTCAGTGAAGGCAACTTGTGTGAGAGAAAAGAGAACAGGCATCTTGAGTTGTACTTCCACTTGCGCGAGGCATTCTACAACCTCCTGCACAAGGTCTCTAGGTGCATGCTAGCAGAACGTGTTAGGAATATAAGAAACTGTCAGGCTTGTGTCAAGGGCTGACTTTTGACAGATCTCAGCGAGGGAGTTGCTCTGCTACATACAAAACCATGACCCAGAATGAGATCGTCTACTAATGATTTAGCACTGGGTTTCCCAGAAACATGCAGTGCACTCCATCTCCTTCAGTATTTCAACACTGTCTGGCAGTGGCTCTCCAATGTTTCAGGCACCTCCCTAGGTAACTGGAATTTTTGTCAAGCTGCTCTTACCATTGAAAATCTTGCCCTAATTCTGAGATGGGAAAGCCGTGGCCTTCCAGGTTCAGTGGCATAGCGTGGCTTGCTGGTGCCCAGGGCAGGTGCATGCACACTCTCAGTGGCGAACGGTGTTGCTTGGCTGGCCGGGGTGGCACCCCCTGGGGGCGGAGCATCGCTCCACAGCGTGCAGTCATCCTGACGCATGCGTTGTGATGTCACAATGCATGACGCGCGCCAGGACAAGCCATGACGGACTGCACATGTCTGCACATGCACAGTCCTGCTCTCAGCCGCACTCTCTGAAGCAGAGTGTGCTACGGTGCGGGTTGTTGGGCGGCAGCGGCGGCAGCAAACCATGAACAAGCCTCTCTTTGCTCACGGGTTGCCACCACCTGGCAACCCGTTCTGTAGCGTGCTCTGCTTCTTCCTGTTCGGGCGGAGGAGGCCAGGGGCGGGCCAGGGGCCGGGGGTGCTGACCCTCCAAAGTGGTGGAGCTAGGGGCGGCCTGCCCCCTTTGCCCCTCCCTTGCTACATGCCTGCACACGCTGGGGGGGCGGGGCATGGAAGGCGAAAGGATCCTGCCTTGCCAGTCCAGTTCCCACCGTTGCCGCAGCCACAGCAAACCCCCCCCCATTGGAACTAAGCGGGGCCACACTTAGATGCCTGCCCTCCCACGCAGGGAGCAGCCTGGCCAGGGGATCATCCCAGCCTTGCAAAGTAGCTTGGGGTTGACAGCGTGGCGTGGCGTGGCGTGGCGTGGCGTGAGAAGGATGCAACAGCCATGCACCCTTTGATCCCAGCCTTGCAAAACCCTGCAAATCATTCAGATCAGACCCCAGCCACAGAGCAGCAGAGGCTGGCAGTTCAGTGTGAGGGCACATATGCAGTGCCCCCCAGAGAAATGTGCCCGGGCCATCACCCTGGCAGCCCACCATGCTATGCCCCTGTCCAGATGTTGGACAACCTCAGCCAGCATGGTTGGTGATTGGGGATGATGTGAGCTATAGTTCATCAACATCTGAAAGGCCACAGGTGTTCCCCACCCCTGTCCTAACTTCTCCTATGTTTCTGGGAACTTACTAGCAGAAGACAAATATGATGGCCTTGTTTACCCTGGTCCACAGCATCTGGTAGTTTCTCAAGGTCTGTTTGCCCCATATGCATGAAGGCTCCATTAGCTGTCGTGGCTAAATAAGGATCTATAAAGATGGCAACGTCCGAACGTCCGTCCCGCCCATTGCATCTGTGTGGTCAGAACAACGACAGCACAGTCACTGCAGAAAACTATTCATTTCAACTAATGCTGTCCAAATACGGCTTTTTCATTATCTGTCTTCAGTTCCACAGCTGCACATCCAGCTCGTGTGAGCATGAAGACAAACGAACGAACGAAGGAACACACACACAGCATATATGCCATGTAGCTATTGCAGCTGTGTTTATTTAAGTCACATCCACCAATGCTACCACTTGTCCACCCAGCTGTGCATAATTTGCTACAAGCTCTCTGACAATATATTGGAGAGAAGTCAGGCTTAGGATGTTTTTTCCTAATGACATGGCATAATGAAGCTGCTGTTGCCTCTCCAAACAATATGAAATGCTTCTCAGTTGAGAAGACTCTCTATTTAAGTTTCCAATCTAATTTGGGGATAAATGATTTACAATAGGGCACAAGATAATTTAGAAAACATCGTGCACTGTTTTTTTCTCTCCTTCTGACATCATTGTCCCTTGAGGACTCAACCCCCCCCCCCAAAAAAAACACCTAAGGACATCTCACATGAGTTTATGGACTGTTTCCATACATTTCCTTCTTTGACTTCATTTTGGGATGGTTATTGTATTGTATAAGCATATATGGGGTTTTTGGGGTTTTGTTTTTTTTAAAAAAAACACCTTTCTAGGACCTGTGAATTTAAATTTCCTTTCTGCTGATTCTTAGATTACCACCTGCCACCCAATTAGGGAAGCTCTATTAGGAGGATTGTGGTTCCAATTTCCTTATAACGTATCATGTAAATGGTTATGATTTGGAAAATGTATTGATCTTAAGAAGGAAATCACTTCTTCCACTGACAATTTGATTCATGATGTTATATTCATGACTGACTTTTAAAGATGGCCTTTTATTTCACTCCTGATTTGCTAAAATTATGTCTCAGTGGAAGAGCACTTGAGAGATTTCTATCTTCATCTTAGAGTAATTTTTATCTTTTATAATTAGCTTGCAATTCATATTTTCCTTCTTCTGCTATTCATACGCTCTGGAGCGTTATGTCTACATGGTTAGAATGAAAATAGACTTAAGCTTAATCTCTTCTGTATGTCCCATCTGTCATTTTTAGAAGACAATTTCCAAATTATTTTATTTTCAATATGCTCCTCTGCTGTTTGTTGCATCCATATATCTATATTTTCCAGAACCCACTGGCATTTATTCTCATCATTTCCTTTTGGGTGAAGTTGGCATCACATTAGCTATAAACATCTACGCTTTGTTCCTGAGTTCAGAAAGTGTTTGCTTTCAAAAGCATTCAGAATTAGTCTCTTTTTCTGCACTAGTTTGCAAAGGGGGCCGGGGGGGGGGGGCGGTTTTATGTTGCTTCTTGAATTTTTTCAGGATCCAAGCATTCTGCTCCATTAATGCTTTGGCTGTGGAAGGTCTGTAGTGTGACATATACCTCAGAGGGTGTTCCTATGCAAACACACTTGGGAGTAAACCCCCAGTGAACTTAATATTAAAAGGAACATTTACAAAGCCACTGAACTCAGTATTATTAATAAGAACATTTAGGAAGCCATTGAGTTAACTCTGCTGAGTTAAAATGGATGAAATGGGCATTCCGCCTTTCACTTCAGAATTTGAAATAAGCCGCATTTCTACAGAACATGATTTTTTCTTATTATTCTACAGTTATTTGTGTAATTTATTTTTCTCTGCAGTCTGACTGTGAAAAAATTCCTAGGCTGCCTCCTTCTCCCCACTGTTAAATTAGTTCCCCGCCTTTAATTGGTGTATGGTTTTATGTTCCCTGGATTGTTTTTTTTAAAAAGAACAGCTCTAAATGAGAAGCCAGAATAAAATTAATGAGAAGTCACAGGTAGCACAAAGCTATGTTTTAGACACTCCTACAAAGACTGACAGAGCTTTACTGAGATGAGTATGAAAGTAATAAACTTGTAATAAATGTCACCAAGATGGGTGCCCTGATTGGAAGAAAACTCACACACTCCTTTTCAGCCACTGAACCTGTCAGTTATACAAATGAAAATGCACATTGGGAAGAAATAGGCAATAAATCTTTTACTCAGGAGGAGAAAGTTTGATTGAACATGAAGAAATATGATGATAAGTAAATTAGCTTCCTGTTAATACCAAAGGTGGCTTCTTTTGAATACCAGCCAATCTGTCTTAGGACATAATGAATGTTTAATAAATATGCATATGAGGTGGGGTGGGGGTGTTTTTTTTTCCTTTTTACAATAATAGTGGGATTGCTCCAGAGGCCTCATCTGCACTATCCATTTAAAGCAGTTTCATACCACTTTCAACAGTCATGACGTCTCCCAAAGAAGCCTGGGGCATGGAGGTTGCTGAGGGTGTTGAGAGTTGTTAGAAGGCTCCAACCCCCCCACCCACCCAACAGAGCTACAATTCTCAGAGTAGGATTGATTGTTAATCCACTTTAGAAATTGGGAGAGGAATAGGGATCTCCTAACTGTTCTCAGCCCCGCTTGATGTCAGGTACTGGGCAGAGGAGGAATGGTGTAGACTGCCTCCCCAAGCTGACCCTTCCAGAGGATCAGACAGTTCAGAATTACAACAGGGGTTTGAGGGAGATCACAGCTCAGAGGCAGATGAGGGGGAAAGCTGGGAAATAATGGGAGAGGAGGAGGAGGAGGAGGAAGCAGCAGCAGGGGGGCAACAACTGACTGATACAGTGTCTTTAGAAAGCATTCCAGACCCTCTCTCTCCCAGAACCCGGCAAGCATTGAAAGTAGGAGAGCAAAGAGCTCAAAGGCAGAGGGCACTTCTCAGCACCCGTAGCGATGATGCATAAGAAGGTGGGAGAGACAGAGGGGGTGGAGACTCACTCAGAACAATGTCATTGTTCCAACAGGCTGCATTCCCAAGCCTCTCTCTGTGAATATTGAATGAAAAGCAGATGGTAAGGACTTTTCCTTGTCTTGTTCATTCCTGGCAACCTGATATGAGGGTTGGTTCCTCTGCCGCCTGACACTTAAGAAACTACAGCTCCCAGGATTCTTTGAGGGAAGCCACGGCTGCTTAAAGCGGTGTACTGCATATATGGCATATAAGGAAAATGGTTGACTATCAGACTTTGCCATCACAGTTGTATGTGTGTGTGTGTTTTTTTTAATTTCCCAGCTCTGGAGGAATTGAGTCCTTCTGTTATATAGTTGTGGTGGGCATGCCTTTGAATTTATTTTCAGTATCACACAGAACAGCAGCCTCCAGCTTCTACACAGAATAGGGCACTACACTCTCTACCACATTCAGCCTGATGAGAGTCAGGAAGATGAACTTGAGGAAAGTCTCTGCAGCTTCCTCACTTTCCCAGTGGAAGAAAAATGTCTGACACCACATGAGCACCAAGAAAACCTACAGAGTCAGCAGGGGCATTAGAACTAAAAGGACCAATGGATGGTTGGCACTTTAGGGTGAAATTGTCCAACCCTGGGATGCAAGGGTCATGGGGAATTTCATAAGGCAATGTTGTGCTGCTCTAGGTGTTTTTGGACTCCAACTCCCATCAGCCAGTGCAGTCAATGGTCTGGGATTACGTGAGTTGTAGTGCAGCAATATTGGGTGGGCCACAGGCCTCCCATCTCTGTCATAGGGCTTGAGTCTCTAATTAACAAGAGCTTTGCAAAAGAGCTTGGAAAACCTGGCAGAAGCTGTTTGCTTCCACTACATTAGCCTAGTGAAAGACAAAGCAAGCATGGAGCAGTGGGTGACGTGACTTTGGGCTTTACTAATCCTCCTCCCAGCTACTAAGAAGAAGAAAACAATCTCAGACAAAGAAGCAGAGGGAGCATTTCTAAAACAGAAAAGTGTTAAGACTGCCTCATTTGTTCCTTCCTGTGTATATCAATGTGGAAACACAAGATCTTCTAACCTCCATTCCCCTCCTTTTTTTCTTTCTACCTTGCACTCTGAATTTACTCTCCAGAGGCAATAAAGGTGAGACATCCAGTGCTGAAGTACCCAAGAAAATAGCTCAGATATTATATTGTGATAAATCACATGAACTAGACAGTATTCTCTAAGAGTCCTAAAAAAATTGAAGTCTTGAAAGAGCTGGACTACTGCCAAAAATACGTAGTTTATCATCGCACACAGCCACAATATTAGAACAGTGGACTGAGTGTCTCGTCTAGCTTTTTAAAAAGGTACTAAGATTTGTGTGAGGGACACAAAGGGAATACATTTCATTAAAATATGTGAATGCAAGGTTACTTCAACCTTCGTGTGTGTGTGTGTGTGTGTGTGTGTGAGAGAGAGAGAGAGAGAGAGAGAGAGAGAGACAGAGACAGAGACAGAGAGAGACAGAGAGAATCTCAAATTATCAAAGACTTTTAAAATAAGAATGTATTCCTCATCATAGTATTAGGTTGTTATCTGTCAAGAAAATCATTGTGCCATGCAAAATTAACAAGCAGCTTTGGTTTTTAAATGTAAAAACTACAACTTGTGAGCTTTATAACTGATATCAAAGCCTGGATTACATGTAGCTCTGCAGTCAAAATCATAATAAAATGAATAAATAGAATGTGGAATTTTCAGCAAATACTAGAGTAATTGAAATAATAACTCTTTTTGCTTTAACTCTGCTGACATGACAACCACAGTTGAAGGGATATAGAAGTGATTCTCCCTCCCCAAAAAAACCTTTCTTTTTTTAGAAACTAAAGAGAAGTTATTTATGTTTTTAATTTTTATTCAAGTGCATTTGACCTTGTGGATGCCTCCAATTAATAACCACCCACAGGAAAGAAAATCAGGTTAGAGCTCATCATCTGAACATCATCCTAGAATGCAATTCTAGAGGGTTATATATTGCAATTTAAACCAATAGCAATTTATTTTGCTATTGTATCTTTGATTATTTTTTTACATGGGTAAAAATGCCATGCTGCTTTTAAAAAAGAGAGGACACATAATTATACTGGGATATATCCATGAGTCCATTCTAATACTATGTGACATGGCATTTGAACATACTCTTCCTTTCTCACCCCAATTCCTTCTCCAACACACAGTGGCTCAATATCTCCATATCTTTTCTCTCCCTTTTATCTTTGTGCTGTGTGGATGAGGAAAGCCTTGTTGTCCTAAGAAGAAACTTTCCCAACTGGGTGCCATCCAGAAGTTGTTGGACTCTGATTCCCATCAGCCCCAGCCACCATGGGCAACAGTAAGGGAAGATGGGAGTTGTAGTCCCCCTGGTATCTGGAAGGTGGTACTGTATTAGGGTTGTCATCCTATTAATAAAAGCTTGGCAACTGGTCATATCAATTTTAATTGAATCAAAAAATGGAATAATTTTGTATAAAAACAACCACTGAAAAAATATATAAATTGGCTGGTTGTTGGTTTTTATTTTTTATTTTTATTTTTTAGATGATGGCCAAAGTCCACAGCAGTTTTCTTCTGTGAAGGAATGTCCCCTCTTCTATATGAGAGCAGGAGGAATTCCTGTTCTAACAAGGCACCTGTTGTTGGCATCCCTCTGTCTCGAAAGACTGAATTCCTTCTCCATCCCTAGTTGATATTCAGTCATTCACAATGCATAGCTGTCAACTTTTCCCTTTTCTCGTGGGGAATAAGGGAATTTCCCTTAAAAAAGGGGAAAAGTTGACAGGGACCCAGGTGGCGTTGTGGTTAAACCACTGAGCCTAGGGCTTGCTGATCAGAAGGTCGGCGGTTCGAATCCCTGTGACGGGGTGAGCTCCCGTTGCTTGGTCCCAGCTCCTGCCAACCTAGCAGTTCGAAAGCACGTCAAAATGCAAGTAGATAAATAGGAACCGCTACAGTGGGAAGGTAAACGGCGTTTCCATGTGCTGCTCTGGTTTGCCAGAAGCGGCTTTGTCATGCTGGCCACATGACCTGGAAGCTATACGCCGGCTCCCTCGGCCAATAATGCGAGATGAGCGCGCAACCCCAGAGTCGGTCATGACTGGACCTAATGGTCAGGGGTCCCTTTACCTTTATGACACAATGACCCCCTCCCCAAATCCCCTCTCTAGCCAGCCTCCACCAACCAGCTCACACCCCATAATATATGAGAGGTAAGGTTGCAGTGTTTACACTTGCTCACACTGAACCACATTTGCTGTTTTAGCGCCCCTATTTAACTTTAGAGAGATCCATCTGGAGCTGCTTGCAATTGCTTTGGTTTCTACCACGCTGAAACATTTATTGCCACCAGCAAAACTTGGGTCTCCTCACTGCTCACCTTTAACTACAAGTCATTTATGGACAAGTTTAAAAAGCACAGGTCCCAATAAAAATCCTTTGGGGAGTCCACTTCTTCCATCCTCTCCCCTGTGAGAACTGTACATTTATTTCTACTCTCTGCTTTCTTGGTTACCCAGCCATAACCATGGCCACCCAGGAAGATGCTTTTAGGAAAAACATTGAGCGGGTGATTCCCACCCCCACCCCCCATTGCCATCCCTTAAAAATAAAGCACTTCCTAGGTCCATGCATCGCGTAGCAATCCTACTGAGGATTCCCATGCCGATGAAAAAGCACGTCCCACTGCTTTGCACAAGGCTGCATTTCAAGTCCGCGCACCAGAAGAGCAGCATTAGCGGACTCAGGGCTCCAATCATCGCGGGAATCCCACCCCCAACCTTTTTTTCTTTGAGCTTCTGCCTCTGGGGAAGCGATTGGACGGCTGCGTGAAGGCGGCTCAAGAGAGATGCAGAAGGGCGGGCTGGTTACGTAAACAGACCTAGCGGCCGGAGGAAGAAGAAAGCTCTCCAGGCTTTTGCTCGGCAAGGGAAGGAGGCTCGGGAGGCGGGGCCAAAGCCTCCGCCACGCGCGCCGATTGGCCGGCTCCGCTCTCCCTTCTCTTCTTCTGTGGGTGAGGAGGAGGAGGAGGAGGAGAGGTTACGTAAAGGCTACCATCGTGCGCGAGCCGAGCCTCCCGGCGGCTCCTATAGGAGGAGCCGGGACGGGGGGGGCGTGACCTAGCCGCTTTTATCGCTGCCGCTGCTTATTATTATTATTCCTGGTACTAGTACCCACCCAGCGGCGCCGGGAGATGGCCAGGTGCTAAGAGGGAGCTCTCCCTCCGCCCCGGACTCGGAGGCGAAGCGGGCATCTTCTGCGAGATGAAGAAGCCTCCTCTGGCCGCGGGGGGAGCAGCGCGAAGGGCTTTCCCCGGGCGAGCGTGACCTTTCGAATTTGGGGGTGGTGGGGCAGTTTTTTTTGAGGGGGGCGGGAAGCGAGAATCTCACCCCCACCCCAAATCCTGCCGCTTCAAGTCTTTCCTCAAGAGGAACAGCGCGGCGAGGCGAGCTGTCTCTTCGCAGGTGAGCCGAAGGGGAGGGAGGGCGACTGAGGCGCCGCCGCCGCCGGGGTAGCTCCTTGGCAAGGGGTGTGCGGGTGCGGGTGTGCGTGTGTTGGGCGGCAGGGGTGCAGCACGGGAGACGGCGACGCTCGCAACTTCGGGCAGCGCTTCTGCTGCTCGCTCGTCTGGCGGCGGCTTCTTTTCTGGAGAGCGCGCGAGCCGAGGAGCTGAGAGAGCGGCGCGCGGCGGAGCTCCAGCTCCGGGGCTTGTTTGCAGAGGCTGCCAGGCAGGCAGGCAAGGCGAGCGAGGGAGCGAACGGCGACGGCAGCGGCCAGAACTTTCCCTCCTGTTTCTCGAGCAACGGGTGTGCATTTCACTGCAGCGTGGAGCCGTGTTTGGCGAGGAGAACGGGCCGTGGTTGGTGAGATGAGGGCGAGGAGGGCGCACTCGTCTTCCAGTCGGAAATAATAATAATAGAATGAGTGGTAATAATAATAATAATAATAATAATAATAATAATAATAATAATAATAATAATAATAATAATAATAGTCATAGCGTGCTTGCTGGCTCCTCTCCTTCGAAGGAGGTTCCGTAGCTCAGGCTGCCCGTTGTGCTCGGCCCGTTTGGCTGCTTCTTGGTGACACCGGGGGGGGGGATTGGGACGTCTCTTTCCAGACACAGCCGAGGATGCAGTGCGCCTTCCGTGGGACTCAGAGGTGCGCGCGGGTGTGTAAGAGAGATGAGGCGCAGGCAGTGTTGTGATGCTGGGTACGGTGCAATGCAAAGGTGGCCGGGAAACGAGGCGCCTTCCTTGATTCCCCTCCTCTCGCTGCCTGGTGGTGCTTTCTCAAGGAGAGCTCTGTGGGCTGCCTGCCCTGTGCTTCTTAGCTGCAGGTCATGGGGTGCGTGGCTGGGGAGATAAAGGACAGCTTGATTCGTGATGCCTCTCTCCCTCTCTCTCTCCCTCCCACTTCATTCCTGAGTGATTGTCAGTGTGAAGGGATTTTGTGACTCCAAAAGGATGCTTCTCTTCACGACCGGTTCAGATCGCCACTCATGTTTAACGATGAGCAAGGAGATACAGAGAGTTGGAAAATGTTCAGAATTAAAGGCTCGACTGGCATATAATGTGAAGGATGAGCCTTTTAATGGAGGGGTTCAGTCTTGGGATGTGTGCAAGAGGAGCTTTGAAGTATGCCTAAAGTGCCTTCTCCCACATCAATGGAGAACCATTTTTGGCCTTTTTGTTGGTATGAGATAGGGTGCAGAATACTCAGATTATATGTTCTTACACACACAGATGCTTGAACTACCAGACTTTTCATTTATAAAAATTAATCACTTGGTTTGCCTTAATATTCTCCCATCGCCCTTTAAATATTTTGTGTACAGTTGCTTCTTGGCTTTCTGTTACTTGACAAAATAAGGGGCACTGTTTCCAATACCACCCCATTTGGGGGAGGGGGAGGGAAAGTATGTAGTAAAGGTATCTGTGAAGGATGCAAAATCTTAGCCAAGAACATCATTGCCTTTAGAAAGATGACTCTGTATGTTTCTAACATGTTTTGTAAATCTTGTATGCACTTGTGCAAAGCCTAGATGGCTTGTATATACTGTATATATATATTCCACACAGATAGACCCAAATCGCAATGGAGCTAAGTAAGTGTGTTTGGGATTGCAGAAAGATTCTATGCACGCTTGGTTGAAACTGATTGCAGTACTGAGTATTCTTCCTTCAGAGTCAGCTCCAGTAGAATTCACCCCTGAGCAAGTGTGCAGAAATCTCACTAAACTGCAATTCTGTAGTTCAGGGCATGTGTCTCCCTTTCCCCTCACTGATGAAAAACCAAGACTTCTGTAACATCTTCAAAACCACATTTGTGCCCACAGTTCTAGAAGAGTTAGAACAGAAAATAAGTTTGGTGTTTCAAAGTCATGGTAGATGATAGAGGTACTTCAAAGTCATGGTAGGTGGCATAGATTGTTCTAAGTGAGCCTCTGGGAATATGATACACAGCAAGAAATTTGTGTAAAAATCAATGATCTGAAACAATATTTGGCTAAATATAAAGTTTCACCTACTAGCAATAGCTTGAGGGATGCAACATTCAGACTTCAGGAAGCTGGGAAACCCTTTCCATCAAACTACTTGGACCTTATACTGATTCATTGTTTCACAAAATAAATAAAGCTTGAAATACTTTTTTCTTTCTTTCTGAAAATCGATTGTAAAGCAGACACATGCTGACATGTGTTGCTTGGATATTGTTGTAGAATTCTGATTTTACTACTGTTTCTTTACTACCTTATTCTCCCCCTATAAAAAAACCCTTTCATTTTGACTGGATTTCTTTTTAAGAATAGATGTCTTTGCCATAGGCAGGTGCCAAGATCAAAGCATTCTATGAGTGCTAGACAGCAAATCTGGGTTTGAATATGAATATTGAGTCTATCATTAGTCTTGAGGAAATGTAGCATAATGATAAAACAGAATATTATATATCTGGTCTTGGAGGAGAGTCATGCAAGGAGTCAGAACAGAAACTGCTACCCTTTAGAAGAATAAAGCTGGAAATAAGAATGATATGTCATGCACTGTTTTGTTCAACACACACTTTCAGCTTAAGGCTTCCAAGAAAATATAGTTTATCAGTGTTGATTTGTGGCTCTTAAGCTGCCAAGGGGTGGAGGGATTTGCCAGGGCAGAGTGGGGTTACTGCTTCAGGGTGTCAAGAAAAATCTGCAGGTGATTGGAGGAAGAGGCATTTGTGGGGTGTTCTGCCTCAACTGCTAAAATATCTTGATTGGCCTTGGGTACTGTGCACCTTGACTTGGGGAGAAGTGCACAATTTGCTGCACAACCACAGGCAGCTAAATGCTTTGGGTTGGCTCTAGGGGTTGCCCATTGGAGCAAATATTGAAGGGTGTGTGTGCTATAGGCTTTAAGAGCCTGTTATTCCAGGCTGACATATATTTCATGTTTGTTTGACAGCTTATGATTTACTCATTTTTAATTTCATTGCATTCTTCCACCATGGAACCTACAGTGGACCAGAGGTAGTGACCAAACCAGGCACTGACCAGGCCTGTTTAGGCTCAGCAGGATAGTGGTTTTGTGTGCCTTAGGAAACATACCCTGGAGCCTAGAGTGTGAGGTTTACTGGATGAGAGCTAGTGGAGCACGATGGATTTGAGTTTGAAGCCTTTAACAGCCATAGTCTACCTTCAGGAGAGGGAGGGAGGTGGACATGATCCATCATTTCTATCAGTGCCCTCCTTGGTACGATGACAGTTTCAACTTGAGTTCTGCAAAGTTTCACAAGAACGGAGGACCTAGCATGGTAACAGTGCCTGGATAGAGGAGGGACTTCACATGGCCTTTGTCTCTGAAACCGGGATGCTACATTTCAGTTTTTGTATGTCCCTTGAAATTAAAAAATCTGGCTATAATGGCAAGGCTGGAGTAACATTGAATTAGTGGGACTTGCTTCTAAGTAAGCATACTTAGGCCTGCTATCACTTTGTCCCTTTTTATGCAAATGGTCCAGAAACAAAAGATTTCTAACAGCAGTGTTCTTAACCTAGAAATCTACCTTTGAATGGAAACTAGTGGAATTTATATTTCCCAAAGCTCTGTGGTTCTTCATCCCAGTATCTGTAGATGTAGCCCAGGCATCCCCAAACTGCGGCCCTCCAGATGTTTTTGCCTACAACTCCCATGATCCCTAGCTAACAGGACCAGTGGTCGGGGAAAATGGGAATTGTAGTCCAAAACATCTGGAGGGCCGAAGTTTGGGGATGCCTGATGTAGCCGGAAGTCTGCATAGCATTCAGGAAAACCTCAGGGAAAGTCTGCTACTTCTTTTCGTGCTCCATCTTGAGGTAGATCCCAGTGCAGTTTTTATCCCAAGGCAGCCTGATGGAAGATTTTTGAAGCCTTAGAACATCTGCAAACTTAAAGCATCACAAAGTATGAATACAGGATACAAATGCAATACTAAGGAGGGAAATGGGATAGGCTATCCTTTGTTGGGTGTGCACTTGATGTCAAACCCATGGTTAGGTTTCACATTTAATGTGGATTATCCATTCAGTAGGTTTTGCTCATGAATCTTAACATCCACGGGTCATTGAGGAGGGTCTTCTTTGCATCCTGCCACCACCTGAAGTTCAGTTGGTGGATATGTGGGAGAGGACCTTGTCCACAGAGGTGTCCATAGAATCATAATAGAATCGCAGAGAGATGGAAGGGACCTCAAAAGTAATCAAGGTGGCCCATATAGGGTTTGAACCTGCCATCTTGGTGTTATAAGCAGTACTCTCTAACCAACTGAGCTAATTGTCAGCAGTCCAGAGTTTGAGTAACTCAGAAGGTCTGCTTTGTGCTCTTCCTGATGACCAGGTTATTATCATCTTTATTTCAATGGGACTTTGAGCTTAGCTGAACTCTGCTTTTCTAAAATAACAACCACTACTCAAATTTCTACTGCTTCCTTAGTTTATATATTGTATGTATTAGGTTTTAATCTAGTAATAAATACACAATCTCGGGCACTATTAATAAATGTGTCTCCCATATGTTTAAATTTTGAGATCTTGCATTCAGATCCCCCTAAGGTTACACCTCTTCCACTAAGATTCATGATCATTCATGGGTAATTAGTTATAAAAATAGTTTATACTTCTGTTGGACATATGGTATTGAATAGCAGAATCAGCCACTGAATCTCTCATTAAACTTCATTTGTTGCAAAATGAAGAGAAGCTGAATATTTGGGTGCTTACTAATCGCCTGAAAATACTGAACGAAAAATGATTAATGAGACGGGAATAATCAGGATAAACCTATAGAAAAGGGGGTAAAATAATAGTTATTAGGTGACTACTGCATTTTGAACATGCCCTCTTCTGGTGTGTGTGTGTATGTGTGTGTGTGTGTGTGTGTGTAGGTGTGTAGGTTTCATTTTGGTTTGCAAGTAGTTCAGCCTGAGCAGTACTGTGTTCACTGGTAATAACCACCAGATATCAACATATTGTTATTTTTATTTCAGCAGACAGTTTTGTGTGGGGTGTTTGTTGAAAACCCATGTATTTCTGTAGAGTTGCCAAATTTCTGTGCTTTTATATAGGTGGACTTTTCCCTCCCTCCTTCTTTCTTAAGGTGAAAGTGCTAGGGTGGGTTTTAAAAAAATGTTAGCAGTTCCTATTGGGGGAACACCACCCAGCTGTTAATGCACTAGTTGTGCATTTTCTTGTTACGCAGCAAAGAACAGCTGTGAAATAGACATGCTTTTCCTGCAACATCTGTATCACCTTGGGAGAAGTGCTTTCACTGTAGATGTGAAAATGATAATTGAGTTTAAAGCCACTTTGGCAATTTCACCTTTTCAGACTCCCCCCCCCCAACACACACCTCCCCATCACTGCAGAGGAGAGGGGAGGGAAGGGAAGGGAAGTACCTAGTCTCATGTTCATTGACAAAACATTTTCTATTGCTTTGAAAGAAAGTTTGCATACGGCTGTTACTGACTTCTGCTCAGCACCTGTGTAGGTGGTGCCTACCTGTGCATGTGTGGCCTCCTCTCCCCACCCCCACCCTCACTTCTCTTTAAAAGGCTTCTGCTTCAAATTCTTGATCTCTAATTGCTAAAGAGTTAGGCTGATCATATACAATGTGTTGGGAAGAGGGTTCTTATATCTTAACATCTGTGGGACAGGGATGAGAAAATCTACAGCTGCTGAAGTTGTCTTTTCGACAGGCATTCATAGAACCATAGAATTGTAAAGTTGGAAGGGACCCCAAGGGTCATCTTAGTCCAACCCTCTGCAGTGCAGGAATCTTCTGCTCAACATGTGGCTGAAACCCATAATACCCTGAAATCCAGATTCTCATGCTCTATTGACCGAGCTAGCAAAAGCCCAGTGAAAAGCCACAGGAGGGTTCACTTCTTAAGTACAGAATCTCATCACTATGAAGAAACTTCGGCTAAAGTTTATAGTTTAACGAGTCTCTCTCTATCTCTCTTTCTCTCTCTGTTCACATGCTGGCAACAGAAGGTATATATATATATATATATATATATATATATATATATATATATATATATATGTGTGTGTGTGTGTGTGTGTGTGTGTGTGTGTGTGTGTGTGTGTGTTAATATGTTTCATTATTATCAACTTTATCAACTCAGTTGCTACATTTTTTAAAAAAGAGTTAACATGTTTCATTATCATCAACTCAATTGTTACATATGATAATTGTTTCAAAAGCTTGTGAAATGACAATATTAGTGTAAAAAGAACTACAGTAACTGTATTTGGTTGAGGCATTTACAGGACATGGTGCCAATAACACTAGAATCATAGAGAATCATAGAATCATAGAGTTGGAAGAGACCACAAGGGCCATCCAGTCCAACCCCCTGCCAAGCAGGAAACACCATCAAAGCATTCTTGACATGTGGCTGTCAAGCCTCTGCTTAAAGACCCCCAAAGAAGGAGACTCCACCACACTTCTTGGCAGCAAATTCCACTGTCAAACAGCTCTTACTGTCAGGAAGTTCTTCCTAATGTTTAGGTGGAATCTTCTTTCTTGTAGTTTGAATCCATTGCTCCGTGTCCGCTTCTCTGGAGCATCAGAAAACAACCTTTCACCCTCTTCTATATGACATCCTTTTATATATTTGAACATGGCTATCATATCACCCCTTAACCTTCTCTTCTCCAGGCTAAACATACCCAGCTCCCTAAGCCGTTCCTCATAAGGCATCGTTTCCAGGCCTTTGACCATTTTGGTTGCCCTCCTCTGGACACGTTCCAGCTTGTCAGTATCCTTCTTGAACTGTGGTGCCCAGAACTGGACACAGTACTCCAGGTGAGGTCTGACCAGAGCAGAATATAGTGGTACTATTACTTCCCTTGATCTAGATGCTATACTCCTATTGATGCAGCCCAGAATTGCAATGGCTTTTTTAGCTGCTGCATCACACTGTTGACTCATGTCAAGCTTGTGGTCTACCAGGACTCCTACATCCTTTTCACATGTACTGCTCTCAAGCCAGGTGTCTCCCATCCTGTATTTGTGCCTTTCATTTTTTTGCCCAAGTGTAGTACTTTACATTTCTCCTTGTTAAAATTCATCTTGTTTGCTTTGGCCCAGTTGTCTAATCTGTTAAGGTCATTCTGAAGTGTGATCCTGTCCTCTGGGGTATTAGCCACTCCTCCCAATTTGGTGTTGTCTGCAAACTTGCTCAGGATGCCCTCAAGCCCATCATCCAAGTCATTGATAAAGACGTTGAATAAGACTGGGCCCAAGACAGAACCCTGTGGCACCCCACTAGTCACTACTCCCCAGGATGAAGAGGAGTCATTGATGAGCACACTTTGGGTTCGGACAGTCAGCCAGTTACAAATCCACTGAATGGTAGCATTGTCTAACCCGCATTTTACCAGCTTCTTTACAAGAATATCATGGGGCACCTTGTCAAAGGCCTTGCTGAAATCAAGATAGGCTATATCCACAGCATTACCTTCATCTACCAAGCTTGTAATTCTATCAAAAAATGAGATCAGATTAGTCTGACATGCCTTATTTTTCAGAAACCCATGCTGACTTTTAGTGATCACAGCGTTCCTTTCTAGGTGCTCACAGACCGTTTGCTTAATGATCTGCTCTAGAATCCTTCCTGGTATTGATGTCAGGCTGACTGGGCAGTAATTGTTTGGGTCCTCTCTTCCCCCCCTTTTGAAAATAGGGACAACATTTGCCCTCCTCCAGTCTGCTGGGACTTCACCTGTTCTCCAGGAATTCTCAAAGATTATTGCCAGTGGTTCTGAAGTCACCTATAATAGTCAGGGATTACTGTTTTCTTCTTAAAACAAGCTTATATATTTATGTGGATTTTTTTTGTCTTACTCCTCTTGAAGTTTACTGGCTTGAAAGGTTTTTGCTAAAGCTGCTGCTCTTTGAAGCAGTTTTCCTTTACATCTTCACTTTAGATCTAGGTACTCTTGTTTTTGTTTTGGATGACATAGGATTGCGGAAAGGCATTTGAACCTGCATTGATGATTATAGAACCTTATGCATGTACCAATATCAAAAGAACATTGATTTTCTTTTCTTTTAAAAATGAATGAACTGAAAAATGAGATGGGCATTAAATGCAAAACCATAACTTGGTTTATTGAATGGAATTGCATATCTAATTGTGAGACAATGCTTTATCCAAACCTTGAATAGATTGCTGCAGGTAAAACCTGCAAACTAGTTGAATTACTAAGCAGGAATTAAACATTGTGTTGCGACAATAATTTCAACCTTGCACAGTTTATGGGGCTCAATAGTCGAATCGCACCCCCTTGAGTCTAATAGTCAACTGTAGTTGGAGGCAGGAACATGGTAGCATGTAGCCCTATCCTGTCTCTTTTTCCTTTCCATTTAGCTTTGCACATGTGACATTGGGCAAATTAGCTGCTACATTATGAAGCAAGACTAGTCTGAGGTACAGTAGGTGTGGCTGCAATGTGAACTAATGGTTTTGAGTTAAATATGTTGTGGAATCAACAGCAGCATCCCTTCACAACTTGATATTTTTGCTTATAGTGAATGCCAGATATTGCATGTTAGCTTTAAAAGCAGGAATGGGGAACCTTTGGCTTTCCAGATGTTGTTTGAGGAATGCATGCAGTGTTCGGTATATGGTCCTGTTGCTGGTTATCCACATCCCACATGGTGTTCTTTCCCCATGAAATGGGTGGAAGTGTAAGGGATTAGGGCATTTAACATTGATGTTACATACTTACCTAGCCAGGATTTGAAAAATCTAGAAGGGGAGTGAGAGTTTTTCCAGAAAATCATATGTGCTTCTTGGTGCGCATGCCTTTTGACATAATGTCATGGCCTTCTCAAGCTTCGTGTGAGCTTCTGTAGAAAACGTTTGCTGTGGCAGGTTGTGTAATAGGAAACCTTTAAAAAACACAGAACACACTTATTTTCTAAAGTTAGTCTTTCTGTAATGTAAGAGTAATGCAAACAATACAGCAACTGGGGTGCCATTCATGTGTAAAAGATCTACTCGATAAGAATGTGCATTCTAACCACATTCTATTTTCTCTTCAATTCTGCATTTTTGTTGGTTTTCCACTATGGCTTTTTTTAAAGAGAACTCATTGCACATGCCTCATATACAGAGAAGTGCCCCCCCCCGGCAGCTTAAATTCAAATATTTGGAGAAAATAATAGAATCATAGAATTGTAGAGTTGGAAGTGACCACAAGGATCATAGTCCAACCACTTGCAATATAGGAATCTTTTGCCCAACATGGGGCTCAAACCCACAACCCTGAGATTAAGAGACTCATGCTTTACTGCCTGAGCTATCTACAGGGCTTTAGTAAAAAAAAAAACAAAAAAACTGTGAGGACATGAGTTTGGACTTGCTAAACAGTTACTCTGGATAGGGATGGGACCTAAACACCAATTTGGTTGCCTAAAAATCTGAGATATCTTCACCCATAGGTGCCAACTCCCTGGGTGCCTGAGCACCCACAAATTTCAGTGCCAGGGCCATACATGCTGCATGGCACCCATGGCCTTGGGCACCCACAATCGTGGGGCCAAGCTGGGACTCCTGACTCTGTTTCAACAAACTTTTAGTGTGTAAACCATGTTTGGAAGTAAGTCCCATTTATCTCAGTTCCACTTTCTATGAAAGAATTGGTCTACCAAGCCCTTGTTACAAAGCCTATGGAAGCTGCAGTGTCTGTTGAAGATACTGCATTTTCATTGGTCTCGCCGGTCAATTTAATCCAGCCCCTGTGGCAGTATATGTCATGGGGTAAAATCCCACAAAAAACTCAGCACCTTCAATCCTAAAAAAAGCTGAACAACCTTGCGTTAAAAAAGCTGAACAACTTCAATCCTAAAAAAGCTCAACAACTTTGGTTGGCCCTCACACATGTTCACTTCATCAAATCTGGCCCTCTTTGAAAAACGTTTGGGCACCCCTGCTGTAGTAGCTTTGAGGGGAAAGAACCTGTTGTCATTATGACAACAGACCATCATGTGGAATCAAATTAAGGTAATATCCAGCACTTTTTTGGGGGAGAGGGAATAGCTGATTCCTTATGTACTTTGGCTGCAGGTTAAATGACCAAAGGCAGCAATATGCATATCACAGCAATCATAAATGGAATAAGTGCACCACCTTAATGGATTTTTATGGACAGAAAACTTATTGGTAGAATATCTCAAACTGAGCAATGGTGACATGTTTATGTATCCTGATCTATCTTGTTTATTTAATGGCCTTTAGAAATACAAAATATATGTAGCTGTAGTATGCTTGCATTTATTGAAAGGTACCTTAAGTAGCCCTCCCCCCAACTCAGTTTTTGCCAACTCATTTTCTGTGAATTGTGAAAGACCTTAAAAGTTTAAAATATGTTATAAAGCTGGAAACTGTACAATAGAAGTGTCAGAGATTCATCTTCATGCATCTACCTGCAATGGGATAAAGCCCCAGCCATAGATCTAAGTTATTGTCTTTTAAAATTATTTTTGCTTCCCTCCAACTGTGGCTAAAATTGATGTTCACTTTAAAACTTCCTCTTTTCTTCTCATTCCCATGTGAAAAGCATGACGTATGCATACAAATTGCTCCTAGGGGAAGATCTAAGGCCCTTGCATGTTGTGTGAGGGAACACCTTACTAGTAAGGACACAGGTGGGGTGGCAGAGTGGCTGCTAGGCTTCTAAAGAAGAGGCAGATGGTCATGTCTCGCTTGTCAAGTGTAAGATCTTACTTTAGCTGCAGCTGCATAAACTGTGCTTCACGTTGCTGCAGATTAAATGGAGAAATAAGATTGGAGCTGTAAAACATTACTTTGCCAAGTAGTGAGGTTTTTAGGAAGTGTGTTCTGTTTTCTGTGAGGTATCACTTAATCAATTAGAGTTGCTGCTTTTAAAAATAGCACTCCAAACTGAGGTGGGACAACTACCTTATTCTTAAACCCTTAGGTGGAAAAACCTGTGAGGATTGCCGTTATATCTAGAGCAGCAGAGGAAAGTAGTTGAGTTGCACTACAGCACTAAAATGGGCAGTTGAATTGAAAGAGAGATAATGTTAAGGTTGTGTTAGTGATGACATTCTGTTGTGCATGTCAACCTGCATATTTTCGAGCAGTGTTCTAAATTAGCCAGGTGAATTTTTCACCTGGCTATTGGCCACTTGCAACCAAGTGAAGATGCCTCTGCACCAAGATGACACCTGACATCTCCACATCTGGAGGTGCATGCCTGGGAATCATTGGATCTTGACTGGTTTCACACACTAATACCACATCCTGTAGAATTCTATCAGTTATATTTTATCTGCACAATCAGAATGAATTTCAGGAACCAAGATGGTTTTTTTTCTGTGCAGCCTGAGCATGAGCAGTGAACAACATTTTAGTTAATTGTTGTAGTTTGTCTTCACTTACCCCATCCCACTGCCTTGATCACAGTTGTATAGAATATTCTTAGGTGATGAATGGTCTGTGTCACCATTAAGAAAAGGAGCTCAGAATAGGCCAGTATATATGGTGGACTGTCCCTGGATCAAGTGACTTTTCTTCTTTAAGCTCTCAAAGTTCTTAACCTAGCTCAAGGTTGTCATCTGAACTAGCCAGGTGTTAAACTGATAATCAATCACAGTCAGTCCATCATTTGAAAAATTAGATTTTTAGAGCCATCTTTCCCAAAAATGGCAACTGGACATTCAGGTTTGGCCACTGTAACCTTCGTTTACAGAGCTATTTGGTTCCTGGTAGCACCCGCCCTGTTGAACGCCCTCCCACCAGATGGAAAAACAACTACCTTTTAGAGAAGACCTGAAGGCAGCCCTGTTTAGGTAAGCTTTTAATCTTTAAGAAATTAGTGTATTCTAAGATTTCTGTTGGAAGCTGCCCAGAGTAGCTGGGGAAACCCAGCCAGATGGGGTGGAGTATAAATAATAAATTATTATTATTATTGTTATTATTATTATTATTATTAGCATTTCTAACACTGCATCAGAGAGTCTTGTGGCACCTAAAATACTAACACATTAAGATCTGGCAAGTATAGCTTTACTTCCGTATGCTAAAAGGATAGTTTCTATTAAACTAATTTAAGCGGGCTGTGGAAATAAATGACTAAAATATCATCCATTAGAAGATGATTTTCACCTCTTTGCTGCCAAAAATCTTGGGAACAGAGATTTGACAATTGTTCTTAGCATTAAATATCCACTCTTTAACCCTGAGTACTAAATTCCAGATAAAATAAGAGATCTATTTTAGATATAGTCTTTAGATAGCTTAAAGGAAAGCTACAGTAATCTTCTCACGAAAATGTTGGAGGGAACTTGAGAGGAAGAACCACTAGTACTGTTTTGTGTATGAATTCACACTGTTGTGTAGTATTTGTGTGTATCTCAGTGGTGCTCAGGGCAGCTAGCAACAACAACAAAGGGTAGATTCTATAGTTTTTCTTACGTTTCCAAGAAATTGTGCAAATGGAAGCACATCTGTGGGTTTAGTTTTACTATTCTCTCACAATGCTCTAGTGCAGTTTTTCCAAATCTGCAGTTTCCAGATATTGTTCTACAGCCCTAATTATTGGCCATCCTGGCTGGGGATGATGGGGGCTGTAGTCCTACAATATCTGGGGACCAAAGTTTGTCAAAGGCTGCTGTCATGTAACCTTTCAACAGGTATGGAACTGCAGCTTTTGGATCAAACACATTATTATGCATAGCCTTTCTGTAGTTAACATACATTTCTCAGTAGCCCTAAGGACAACACTGCCAGGTAGGTTAGTACCATTATCCTCATGTAGCACACAGGGCAGTCTCGAGCAGGTCCGCCGCCCTGGCGCTGAGGGGCGGAGATCACTCCGGCGCCCCCGCCCTCGCAGGGCGCAGGATGGTTTCCGTGCGGCTTTGCCACGCGGCGCCCTGCCTACTGGCCTGGCACCCTAGCACACCGCACCACCGGGGGTCTACCTAGAGCAGGCCCTGGTTGCACATTTGTTTGGCGTGTGTGTGTGAGAGAGAGAAGGCGGGGTGGAAAATTGTCTTGCCCAAGGCCTGTAAGTGATATTGTGCCAGACATAATATCTGGGGATTTCCTGGTTAAATGGAACATGCTCCCAAGCAAATGTGCATAGGTTTGCAGCCTGAGTTTCTTAGCTTCTAATTTACACTAGTTACACTATTAGCTTTTTAAAGTTATGCGGTCCTTTGCACACTTACCCAGGCAACTCCATTTCCGACTGTTTCATATAGAATATTTTAACTTCTCAGTGAAATGAAGTTATAATACCATATGTATTAGAAGTGTCACAGAATTCTACCAAAAAAAAAATCTGAGAATGCTTGGCACTGCAGGTACTATGGAGAGGACTACTAATTTTGTTGCCAAGCAACTGCTGTCAAATGCAGTGGCTCACAGTCAAGCTGTTGATGGATTCAGCTGGGGGAACTTAAATGCATACAAGGGAAGGTGATAACATTGTTGAATTGAATTCAATAGTACTTCACAGGTATGTGCGCTACATAAGTTTTGCAAAAAAAAAAAAATCTGGTCAGGAAAGGCACCTAAGATGTTGGGATAGGAGGAGAAATGGATTATTATTATTGAAAAATGGACCATCCTGACATTGTTCAACACTGTCCATTCCTAACACAGTGCTAGATAGATAATATATTGTGAATAGTAAGAAATCAGTTTTGGTATTTGCTTTCCATAGTAAGGAGCAGAAAATGGATTAATTCTCAAAAACCTGTTGCAGTAGAACATGACTAGTAGGAATGTTTGCAGAAGTATTCCTACATGTTTGTATATTGGTGTCCATCCAGCATGGGAATGACAACACACAGTCAGGGCCTCATTCAGAGATAGTGCTAAACCAGAGTTGAATGTTGCAAGAATGAGCTGTAGTACAGTATATAAGAATGAACTGTGGTGAGCTTTGAGCTTGCATGCTCCTTCTCCTAGCACCACCTGGTGTGGCTGTGAGGAGGAATTCAGAAGCTTTTACTTCAGTTTTAGATTAAATTTGGCTGGTCAAAATGCAGAAAAGCTATGATTCGTCCAATGTTAACTATGGTTTGTTGAACCAAGATGAATTCAAACGCTAGATATGACCAATATCAAAATAAACTGAAATTTTGAAGTCCTTTTATATAGTTAAAAGGAATTGTTAGCAAGGTAAAAAGCTGACCTTGGGTCATGTGACTTTGAGCCAGCTGTAACTGGAATTGTGTATGACTAGTTCTAGGGTAGCAGCTGGGGTTGAAGAGAGGAGGGTTCTCCAAACCATTACCCCAAAGTCTCCTACAGTGTTCTTTTGGCCAAGAGTGGCAGTCGTTTGGGTGGCTGGCAGTCACATTTCCTCCTAGAAGACAGAATGACTTTACATCATTGTGATAGTTTCATTTTGGGGGACTTTCTTTTTGGGATGGTGGCTGTCTTCTCCTCGCCACGGCATAAATACAGTTGCAAATGGAAGTGCTTTTGGTGATTGTGAAAATGAAAGCAGAACTTAGAAAACCTAAAAACAAAAACATTACGCCAACATTATGAGCCAGGAGGAAGATAGCTGAGGAACTGATGTTGTTTTTTAAGAGTCTTTTGAGAATACTCATGAATACCAAGCCAGTGGGAACCTCACCTGTAACCCAGGAAAAGTAGCTGGATGTATTGGATAACCATGACCTAGTCACGAATTCCCACTATGATGGTCCTGTGTTACAGCTGAAGGGCTTCTGTGAAGCTGAATAGTTGTGAGGCTGGAAAAAACTAACTTAGGAGGATTATACCCTGCTTTAACCCTGGAGGTACATTTTCTCTATTAAAATATTACTAAATCATGAATACAGAACAATTATAATCCTCTTTAATGGCACTACAGTGAGAAGTAATTTATTTCTGTAATTCTCCTTGTCCTTGGTTCAGGATTCATGATGTACATGATCTTTATAGTTGGCCATACTTCCTGCAAATTGATTTCTTTTAAAAGGAATAGCCATTTTTACAGATACAGTATTACTTATTTCTCCTTTAAATTGCAGGTTTCCGCTTTTTACCTTGTTAACAATTCCTTTTAACTAGTAATGTTTTTATAGCTCTTCAGTAATGAGATCCATAAAAGCACCTCTTCAGGTAGTTTTTGTGTGTGTTCGCGTCTCCAAATATGCAGCACCAAATTCCCATATCACATTCCGCAAGTCTGCAAGTTAAATTGCAAGTTCCCTTCCCCTTCAAATCTCCTATGTGACGGTTAGAATGGCCTGACCAATAATAATAATAATAATAATAATAATAATAATAATAATAATACTCCACCCATCTGACTGGGTTTCCCCAGCCACTCTGGGCAGCTTACAACATATCTAAAAACATCAATCCTTTAAAATATGTTCAGAATCTCTCATGTCTGGCAGTGAGCTGGTGAATTTTCAACCCCCTACCTGGCCAAATCATAACAGTCTACATTACAATTCAATAAGAATGTATTTTAAAGGCATTTGGGGGAGGGGGCTTGTTTCAGGCCAAAGACTGGATATATTGAACTTTTTGGGATAGCAGCCAGTGTATCTTGGGATGCTGACCCAGGGCATCTAATAATATAGTGAGGAGGAAATTAAAAAGTCGTGAACCTAACAAACTGCATGCTATTCTGAAATTGCTCAAGCAGGCACCTAGTAGTCTGGTCAGGCATTCCTTCTTCCTGCTCAGTCTTTTTCAGGAATATATGTGTCTCAGTATAATACTCTTATGGTAAGACTATTACACTGAGAGCTCTTAAAACCGTAGTGAAATTCTCGAGATGTTAAGGAATATTCAGAAAGAGAGATGAATTTCCAGCAGTACAACATCTACTGCTTCAGCCAAAAGCATTATGAGCCACGAGCCCTTTGCTGCATTCTTTACCCCTTGAGGTTTTTTTCAGTTGTTTCTTGGGTGCCTGGGGTGAGATCAGGCATGGATATTGAAACTGCAAGCTCCTTCCTATGTACTTCTCACTGCAGGGAACAGGGTGGGACTGAGCTATGTTTGTTTGGGGGACAGGATTTATCTATGGCTGTGAGAGAGACCTCTTCTAACAGGCTCAGGAGCATGCTGTCTGAAAATTTGTGCAGAATTTATCTCCAGTCACTTCAAATTCTCTGTAGAGAATATTGAGGGAGAGAGGCACAAGTTCAAAAGTCTACCCTCAAGCTTGCCCCAGATAGAAACCAAGCAACCACTAAATAAAAAGATAGTTGTTGGCTTTGTTGTTGGATTGTTACTTGCCTGGCCTTAAATGTTTAGTCATTATTTTACTTATTATATTTTTGATTTTCATTCCTTCAGAAGGAGCCCAGGGCAATGTAGAATGAAAAACAACAACAACAGAAAACAGAAAAGAATGTGTCAAATAAAATTCATACAAATAACCACAAACATCTATTTCTATACATTATCAAAACCATTAAATTTCAGAAATTGCTTACAACTTTTATGAGTATAATTATCCTGAAATCAATTATTTGAACAGATCAATACAGTTGTATGTTTTCAAAAGAAGAAGAATGGTTTTCAAGAGAAGTTAGTATATGTTGGTGTTGGTTAGATCCAGTTATGGGCTCATCAGCAAAACAGGAGGTGATATTTTTGTGTGTAAATCTGATCAAGTATGGCAAATGCCATTTAAGGGAGTTGCGTCATACCTCCCCATTTTCACATAATCAGCAAAAAATAAAAACAAATATATGTGTCGGAAAGAGATGCACCTAGATTGGCACTTCTTATCAAATCTGGTGAAAATGCTCTAAAATCTAGCCATCTTGGTTACATGACCAGGTGTCACTGTGACAAGCACTTCCACTTAAGAGACTTCGTTAGATTGTAAGGTTATGCTTGTTTGATACCTATGAGAAGCTCCTCTCTTCTGAACCAGCATAGATTTATAAAGATTTGTTATTGCTGCTTTTCTCGTGTTCATTGCTTAGTAGGGTGGAAAGGATTTCTCCTTCTTAGAGTAATGTTGTTTGAGCACTTAAGGAATTCTGTTTATTGGATCTTGTTTTATTTTTGCATCTGATTTCTAGCATGTTTTTGTTGTTCATATTTGATTTGATTTGTAAATCACTTACAGACACATTTCTTTGTAGAAAATGACTAATGAATGTAATTGTAGTAATATATATATATATATATATATGCATAGCCTGAAAACAGAAAGCTTCAAAGCAATCATTGATAAAACACCTGCTCTGTATGTTGTTTGAAAGTTTCTTTCTGAAAACATTTAGGTCTGTTATGTGATCTCATTTTCTTACATTTTATGGAAAGCAACAGAAATCGATAATTTATTGAAAAGGCAAACAATAAAAAAGCAAAAAAAAATTGAATGTGATAATTTATCGTTTACTTGCTATTTAATTTGAATCCCCCTTTCTCTTCATTTGCAGTGGGATGTTCTCAACATTGCGTTCATGCTGGCATCTTTGGCTTGGATACACCATCAAAGCAGTACCCACCTTTACTACTAATAACTAAACAAAGAATGAGGAGATTTGTCTACTGCAAGGTGGTTCTTGCCACTTCTCTGATGTGGGTGCTTGTGGATGTCTTTCTGCTTTTATACTTCAGTGAATGCAACAAATGTGATGACAAGAAAGAGAGATCTCTGCTGCCTGCTTTAAGGGGTAAGGTAAAGTCTGAGGTTTTTAAAAAAAGATTTTTATTGAAGTACGAGAATTGTTACATACATTATATTCTCTCCTTCCAATTTTTAATTTCCCGTACCATTTTTCCTTCCCCTTCCCACCCCCTCCCCCACCCATAATCCATTGGAAGGGTTCAAACAGTTGTCCTCAGCCACGGGCACAATGTCTTTAATTTCCACTGAATGTCTTCTGGTCCAGTAGTTGTTATCCATTGAAGATAGGGGTTCCATCTGGTCCTTATCACAGTAGACCTGGCCTTCCATGTTGTTTCCTGTGACGTTACTGCCATGATGTCTGACTGAATAAATTCAAATTCAAATTCAAAAGAGAAAGAAAGAGGTAAAGTCTGAGGTGTCTACAATCACAATTTATTCTTCATAGTAACTGTTGACCTATGCTGCTAAGTGTGGCTGTCATCTGAGAGCACAATTCCTTAAATCATTGAATTTGAGTCGTTTGCCGACAGCTACACAACGATCTCTCCCCCCCCTTTAAATCTCATACCTACTTCCTAAAGAGTTTTGTTGATACATGGGCATTCCTTACGAGATTTATGCGTAACCTACTATCTAAGGCCTTATTGTCTGCCTTTACAGTTAAATGCTAACCATAAGATCCCCCAAAAAGCAACTCTTCAAAGTTGAGTTTCAAGTCTCAGTCTGGTCATTCTGTAATGATCGTCAACTGTGGAGGGGGTGTGGGGAGAGAATGTATAGTAAGATCACATTACTGTAGCATGAGAAGCCTATGCCCTTGAAGAGACCATTATTTTATAAGTTAAAAGTATTGATGGGTACAGATGCATTCCGATATGCTTTAAAAAGATCTTGTTCCATCAATTATGCTTTTAATCCTAGTAAATTTATTAAAAGTTTTCCCATTTGGACTCTGTAAGGGTTGGGTTTAAGGAAAAAGCAATTGCACAGAAGCAATTCTTACTTAAAAGACTCCCCACAATGAATGTGTGCTTGCTTGTTATTATCCTGTTGTACTGAAAATGCAAAATTTACATTTAAAAAGCTTTTAAAAGTTCTAGAAAGCAGTTCTAGAAAAGATGTTCTACAAAAGGTGTACTATCTCATTAAAACTTATTAGCATAAATCACAGATGGGGGACGTGCAGCCCTCCAGGTGATGTTGGAATCCAATTTCCACCATGCTTGACCCATTGGACATGTGGACTGGGGTTGATGCAGCCTGGGGTCCAACAACATCTGAAACATAGCTGCCACGTTTTCCCTTTTCTCGTGAGGAAGCCTATTCAGCATAAGGGAATTTCCCTTAAAAAAAGGGAGAACTTGGCAGCTATGATCTGAAGTGCTTTAGCTTTCCTACCTTTGATATGGATTATTTAGAATAGTCTTCATGTGTCCATCTGTAGTGTGTTTGTTTGGTTTCAAGTAGCCAGGTAAGCACAGTTGAATTCTTGGATATCGCAAATGCTGAACAGCTCCTACAAAACAAAGAGAGAAAATGTAATTAGGAAACCATTTTCATCAATGAGTAGTGAAAAATAGACAAATCACAACCTAAAAGAAGGAAGTAAAACTTGTTTAATGAATTAGTCATGATCAATTGTTCTTCCTAGCTCTTAATACAGTGTTTATAAAAAGGAGGAAAAGTACTTTGAGCCTCTAATGGGATTAGGACATGTCGCATCTAACTGGCCCCATTTAACTCCTTCATTTACACATCCTTGGAGTGTATACAGGAGAAGGAGAATGTAAAAGCTCATCATCATTTACGATAAATGTTCACTTCAATTGATCTACTGATTTGTAGTCTAAACCTGAGAATAAATCAGTCCTCCCTCCCATTTTGTATTGTATGTAGCTGCATCAAGTTGCTGTCTCTGCTAAAAGTTGAAGTGGCTGATAGATCGTTTCAGTATGGAATGATCAGTTTGTCATCTCCTGAACTGATTCAGCCAGCTTAGTTGGCAAGGCAAGAGAAGCCTGATTCAGCAAAAGAAAGAAGAGTTTGCTTCTGGGGAAGGAAAAGGAAATGCAAAGTTTTGTGTGTGTTCCTCTTTGCTGAGCCTTAAACACTCTCTCTCTCTCTCTCTCTCACACACACACAGACTATTATGTTGAATTGCATATATGGCTAAGAATTCTAAATGTTAATATATTGGAGTGGGTTCCTTCTAAACTAAACCAAGAAGCTACTTCATATGCTGCCTTAATAAAGATCCCTGCAAAATAGTTCCTGACAGAATATTAATTTGTATTTATTATTAAATATTCTTAGAAGCACCCATTCTCTGCTGTACTTTGTGCTTGGGTGGTGTGCACACTCTCCCACATTCAAGGGTTTCTCTTATTTCTTGAAAAGCATTGTGTTGGGAGACTACAATTTAAGTATTGCTTTTAACCAATTGTGCCACTTTTCTGTTATACTATTAGCCTTGCAAATACTTGTCTGCTGTAAAACCTATGATGCCTTTGCTTAAGAATGTTTTAGTTTCCAAGTTCTTCTTCAAATGATGAAAAAAAATTCCTACTGAAATTGAGCCAAAATTTAAGACTTCCACCAGTCTTGGAAGTGAAGTTAACCTTCTTTCTTTGCGCCTCAGGCTGATTGTATTCATTTGTTTAAAGCTAACAAAATTAGGTGTGTTGCAAACCTTTGGCCAGTGGTGTTTGATAAGATAGGTGTCCCTGTTGAAATGTTAGATTAAAAGTTCAATTGAGGCAAGCACAGGTCCCCTGAATAGGTCGTCCTCAAATGGGCCCACACGGATTTGCACCGATCTCTCTATTCTGCTGCTCAGAACTGACTGGAGGGTGCCTCTCTTCTTTGTTCATTCTGACATTACCAGATTTTAGGTGGTGTGAGCAGTTCCCCCGCAGAGGGCAACAAGCTGTGGCGTTGAAAATGGAGAAGATCCATAACTGGACGATCCATTTCGGGGTGCCAAATTTTATTCTCACTCAGCGTGCCTTGTCTCCAAAGCTTTTGTCATTGTGAATGTCCTCAGGAGTGACTGGAACACATATTTCAAGGACTAGCGAGGAAGGCAATGTGTGACATGAACCTTCTGAGTGACTTTGTGCATTTAGATTAATGAATTGTTTCTGGCATGGTTGGCTTGTTGCCACCATTTTGTGGAACTAAAGTGGTACAAGAAGCTGAACAGTGGCTGTCTTGGATCTGGGATAGGATAGACCCTGTCAGGTGTGCCTTGATTTGAAAGGATTCTTAACCCTTTGAGGGTTATAGTAGTAATGGGTTAATTTGAACAGAGCAATGTTTGCAAAGCTTTAAGTTGAAAGAAAGCTGTTACCTTGGTGAGATTTGAAAAGAAATACTGAACTGTACTGCAAAATGGGTTGGAATTATCTATGGTGGAATTGTCTCAGAGACAGAAGAAGAGACTTGGCTTTGGAGATAAGCTGAACTTTATTTTAAATCTTGACTGAGAAAACATTGCTGTGATCTTAACTCCTTTTCATGTAAGGCCAGTCTGTTATTGGAGCAAACACATGCATTTGATCATATGAACTCATTACATTGTGATCAAATGGTACTTCAAAGGGTGAAGGGAGGGAAACCAAAGGAAAGGATTTCCCTAAGCTCCACATTATTTGCTGTGAAATGTGAAGCATCTTAGCTCACTCTCCTGAGATGCTATCTGTGATATCATTTACACTGTTAATTAGTTAGAGCTGGATTTGGAGATGGGTATAGAGCCCTTGGTTTTTTATTTATTTATTTTGCTGAATGCTGCTGCTATTACCTTTTTTTTTGCCTTTTTGACAGGCACCAGATATTTTTCTATCTCGGAGGTAGCATTTAAAAAAAATACATTATGCTATCAAGAGTTATTTTTTTTAAGAAAAGCTATACAAATGCCCTTACCAGCTCCACTCCATACTGTGAAAGGCAGACTATTATTCTCCCCTGACTAAGAGGTTTGATATGCTGCTATATCTCCTTGATACTCTTTCAAAGTGATTCCAGCTCTAAGAAATGAAGAAATTAACAGTGTCTTATCGCAATTCCCTGGCATTCTGGGCAGAAAACACATTTGTAGTATTTTATCAGTTTAGACAAGTGTAACATTAGGAATCAAAGTGATAGGCTTACAGAGTGGTTATTACACCACTGATAAAACTTTATGATCCATTTACAAGGATGAAAATGAAAACATAACTCTGCTCATCCTGGTAAGTAAGCACTGTTACATGTGGGGAAATATTGATTTGTTTGGCTGCTCAAGGCATTAATGAATTGAGCATTTTCTGTATGTCAGAAATGCTGAAACCTGTGTAAACAACGTGCTGCAACACTTTCCTTAACCTTTATGTGTTCATGTGTTGAATGACACTTCCATAGTTGAAGCTCTGCAATGAAGAACGTTGACTTTATTGGAACTACCTTTGAATTGAACAGTCTCAAATGTCAGTATTATCATTCCTCCATCTTTTCCCCAAGCGGATAAAACATTGCCCATTTTACTGAAAGGTGTAACTAATTTTTTTTACTCATTAATTTATTTTCAGCACTTGCCTTCTGTGTTTCTAACAAATATTTACAATGAAAGATAAACAATAAAACATAACAAAAATCAGGGGAACAAACAGCATCCTTTTAAAAATAGACAAGGGAAAGCAACATAAACCAAGCTGAGGAAGAGGATTTACAAAAGTTCACTGAAATATAACAGTCTTTGTCACCATCTAAAAGTAAGCAACAAAAGGACCAGGCAAACTCAAACTTTCACAGAAAAATTTCCTGAGCAACTCTTTCTTCTCCACTCCCCACGGTGTTGTGAATTTGGTTATCTTATATCTGCAGGGCTAGCCCAAAGGCTTACTGCTCAAGGTGGACATTGATTTGTTGGGGAGGGTGCCATGAGCAGCTTCATCTCAGGCTGGTCAAGTAACCTTGGCAACTGTGACAGAAACCCCCCACAAACACCTCTTCCATTCCCTGGTGGTTTAGAAGCCTGTAACATCCACTAGATTTAGTATAACTATAAATAAGTTAACTGTTAACTGAAAGAATTCTATCTCCTGACACAACCTTTGTTTTATCAACTTTGTTCTTTTAAATAAAACTTTCTTATTTGCTCAACTTCTGCCTGAGTCTACAAATATGAAAGTTTTACCTCTCACAAAAACATAAGGCAATTTGTGGTGGTTATAGAGCAAGCATAGGCAACCTTGGCTCTCCAGATGTTTGGGAACTACAACTCCCATGATCCTTGACCACTGGCCGGCCCCGTTAGCTAGGGATCATGGGAGTTGTAGTTCCAAAACATCTGGAGAGCCAAGTTTGCATACGCCTGTTATAGAGTATATAGAATTATACGGAGGTGGGATCTGCCACACTTAGTATGCAGAGCAGTGGGATCCACTTCAACTGTTGACAAGAATAGTTGATTTGCCTCAGTTGGTGGTAGCTGTGGGATCCACTTCAGTTGGTGGTAGAATGGTGGGATTCCACTTCACAAGAGATACAACTCACACTTTGCATGGATCATGACATGTAGTTTGGCCTTCAGTTGTACCACTGACTCAAGAATGCTTTCTCCAGAAGCCTCACATAATGTTGAGATAATGGTCTTCTTTATACCAGGTTAAGACCTCATTTGCCCAAGCCTTGTAGATTTTTTGAAAATCTAGTTAAAACTAGCAAATTGGCACACCTGAGTGCTCAGTTCATTTTTGTTGTGTTATGCTTTTAAATTCGTTTTAGACTGCTCTGTGAGTCCTAAGGATGAGAAGTGGGATGTGAGATGTTTTAAATAAAATAAAATGTCACTTTAAAGCTCCTATAAGTATTTGGCTACTGGAATACAGAAATGGCCTTGATTTAAAAGTCCTCTCAGTATTAATCTATTTTATATGTTAGGACCCCCCTTCATGGATCAATGCCTTGTCGTGGCGAAGGGGCTTGAATAACTCAGAGAAGCTATGAGCTATGCCATGCAGGGCCACCCAAGATGGACAGGTCATAGTGGAGAGTTTTGACTAAACGTGATCCACCTGGAGAAGGAACTGGCAAGCCACTCCAGTATCCCTGCCAAGAAAACTCCATGGACAAAGACAACAGGCATATAAAAGTTATGACGCTGGAAGATGAGCCCCTCAGGTCGGAAGGCGTCCAACATGCTACTGAGGAAGAGCGGAGGACAAGTACAAGTAGATTCAGAGCTGATGAAGCGGCTGGGCCAAAGCCGAAAGGACGCTCAGTTGCGGATATGCCTGGAAGCGAAAGGAAAGTCCGATGCTGTAAAGAAAAATATTGCATAGGAACCTGGAATGTAAGAACCATGAGTGGAGGTAAGCTGGATGTGGTCAAAAATGAGATGACAAGAATAAATATCGACATCCTGGGCATCAGTGAACTAAAATGGAAGGGAATGGGCGAATTCCGTTCGGGTGACTATCATATCTACTACTGTGGGCAAAAATCCTGTAGTAGAAATGGAGTGGCCCTCATAGTCAACAAAAGAGTGGCAAAAGCTGTAATGGGATGCAATCTCAAAAATGACAGAATGATCTCGATACGAATCCAAGGCAGACCTTTTAACATCACAGTAATCCAAGTTTATGCACCAACTACTGGAGCTGAAGAAAGTGAAATTGACCAATTCTATGAAGACCTACAACACCTTCTAGAAATGACACCAAAGAAGGATGTTCTTCTCATTACAGGGGATTGGAATGCTAAAGTAGGGAATCAAGAGATAAAAGGAACAACTGGCAAGTTTGGCCTTGGAGTTCAAAATGAAGCAGGGCAAAGGCTAATAGAGTTCTGTCAAGAGAACAAGCTGGTCATCACAAACACTCTCTTCCAACAACACAAGAGACGACTCTACACATGGATATCACCAAATGGGCAGCATCGAAATCAGATTGATTATATTCTCTGCAGCCAAAGATGGAGAAGCTCTATACAATCAGCAAAAACAAGACCTGGAGCTGACTGTAACTCAGATCATCAGCTTCTTATAGCAAAATTCCAGCTTAAACTGAAGAAAGTAGGAAAAACCACTGGGCCAGTAAGATACAATCTGAATCAAATCCCTTATGAATACACAGTGGAAGTGAGGAACAGGTTTAAGGATTTAGATTTGGTGGACAGAGTGCCTGAAGAACTATGGATGGAGGCTCGTAACATTATACAGGAGGCAGCAACGAAAACCATCCCAAGGAAAAGGAAATGCAAGAAAGCAAAATGGCTGTCCAACGAGGCCTTACAAATAGCGGAGGAGAGGAGGCAAGCAAAATGCAAGGGAGATAGGGAAAGATACAGGAAACTGAATGCAGATTTCCAAAAAACAGCAAGGAGAGACAAGAGGGTCTTCTTAAATGAGCAATGCAAAGAAATAGAGGAAAACAATAGAATGGGGAAAACCAGAGATCTGTTCAAGAAAATTGGAGATATGAAAGGAACATTTCGTACAAAGATTACCATAATCAAGGACAAAACTGGTAAGGACCTAACAGAAGCAGAAGACATCAAGAAGAGGTGGCAAGAATACACAGAGGAATTATACCAGAAAGACATGGAGGTTTCGTACACCCCAGGTAGTGTGGTTGCTGACCTTGAGCCAGACATCTTGGAGCGTGAAGTCAAATGGGCCTTAGAAAGCACTGCTAATAACAAGGCCAGTGGAAGTGATGATATTCCAGCTGAACTATTTAAAATTTTAAAAGATGATGCTGTTAAGGTGCTACACCCAATATGCCAGCAAGTTTGGAAAACTCAGCAATGGCCAGAGGATTGGAGAAGATCAGTCTACATCCCAATTCCAAAGAAGGGCAGTGCCAAAGAATGCTCCAACTACCGCACTATTGCGCTCATTTCACACGCTAGCAAGGTTATGCTTAAAATTCTACAAGGCAGGCTTAGGCAGTATGTGGACCGAGAACTCCCAGAAGTGCAAGCTGGATTTCGAAAGGGCAGAGGAACCAGAGACCAAATAGCAAACATGCGCTGGATTATGGAGAAAGCTAGAGAGTTCCAGAAAAACATCTACTTCTGCTTCATTGACTATGCAAAAGCCTTTGACTGTGTCGACCACAGCAAACTATGGCAAGTTCTTAAAGAAATGGGAGTGCCTGATCACCTCATCTGTCTCCTGAGAAATCTCTATGTGGGACAAGAAGCTACAGTTAGAACTGGATATGGAACAACTGATTGGTTCAAAATTGGGAAAGGAGTACGACAAGGTTGTATATTGTCTCCCTGCTTATTTAACTTATATGCAGAATTCATCATGCGAAAGGCTGGACTAGATGAATCCCAAGCCGGAATTAAGATTGCCGGAAGAAATATCAACAACCTCAGATATGCAGATGACACAACCTTGATGGCAGAAAGCGAGGAGGAATTAAAGAACCTTTTAATGAGGGTGAAAGAGGAGAGCGCAAAATATGGTCTGAAGCTCAACATCAAAAAAACCAAGATCATGGCCACTGGTCCCATCACCTCCTGGCAAATAGAAGGGGAAGAAATGGAGGCAGTGAGAGATTTTACTTTCTTGGGCTCCTTGATTACTGCAGATGGTGACAGCAGTCACGAAATTAAAAGACGCCTGCTTCTTGGGAGAAAAGCAATGACAAACCTAGACAGCATCTTAAAAAGCAGAGACATCACCTTGCCGACAAAGGTCCGTATAGTTAAAGCTATGGTTTTCCCAGTAGTGATGTATGGAAGTGAGAGCTGGACCATAAAGAAGGCTGATCGCCGAAGAATTGATGCTTTTGAATTATGGTGCTGGAGGAGACTCTTGAGAGTCCCATGGACTGCAAGAAGATCAAACCTATCCATTCTTAAGGAAATCAGCCCTGAGTGCTCCCTGGAAGGACAGATCGTGAAGCTGAGGCTCCAATACTTTGGCCACCTCATGAGAAGAGAAGAATCCTTGGAAAAGACCCTGATGTTGGGAAAGATGGAGGGCACTAGGAGAAGGGGACGTCAGAGGACAAGATGGTTGGACAGTGTTCTCGAAGCTACGAACATGAGTTTGACCAAACTGCGGGAGGCAGTGCAAGACAGGAGTGCCTGGCGTGCTATGGTCCATGGGGTCACGAAGAGTCGGACACGACTAAACGACTAAACAACAACAACAACAACAACAACAATGTTAGGACCACTTGAAAGGACTATTTAAAGTTAAATGATAGAATAATGAATACTATTGCTCTTAAACAGCCCTTGTTTCTCGAGTACCCACTTCATTTGATTCATCTTAATTTGTTACTACCCCACATTTTGATTCATATTAAACCTGTTCTGTGAGACTTATGAAAATGTATACATTTAAACAAGGGATGGAGAATCTGTCTTGATGGACATCCCATCAACCCTGAGCACTAGCCTTGCTGGTTAGGCCTAGAGATTGAAGCTACCTCGATTGCCATGATCAATGTCAACTGAGAAGATGTGGGATGCACAACCCTGTTAATTATCCTTGCCTTTTCAGGAGCTTTTAATATCATTGACCATGGTATCTTCCTGGACTGCTTACAGGATTTGGAAGTGCTTTGCTGTGGCTCCACTCCATGGGCTGCTCCAAAGAATATTTGGATGAGTTTTATTTGCCCTACAGGGAGTTATACTGTGGGAATAAATTTTGTTACCCATGTGATTTAACATTTATTGTATATGAAGCGGTTGGTAGCAGACATGAGGGGATTTGGCGCTATGTGCCATCAATAAATTCAGGATGCAAAAGGAACAATGACATTTACTGAAAGACGAAGGGGGACTCACACGGGTTTCACACCCCTCATGTGTTGAAAATGCATAGGAGGGGGTTGAATTGTCTTGCTGTGTTCCCCCTACTCTACACCAGAGGTTTGTGCTGCCCATGCCTACAGGTGTTTGGTGGCTATGTGATGAAGGGGTTCCTTCCACCTGTCTGCATAGGTGTACTATATAGGGCTCCTCCGTGGAATGAGGAATACTGTATCGACATAGATTAAACATTGTGTAGAGGAGCTCTATGCACATATTATGGTCCATGTGACAACCAGGCACATGAGATGCAGGTTGGTGTCGGGGATCACCGTAGCTGTTGTGATTTCATAGGTGTGTTCAACATGCGACTCCCCCTGGTGACGTTTACTCACTCATCCATACTAATTTATATTCTCAGCAGAATTTGTTGTTGTGGGATAAGAGGCCAGGTTATCTCAATGCATCAGAAACTGATTAAAGAACAAGAAGCAGAGGCAGGAATAAACTCAGATTCCTCACAGCAGGGGGAAAAGAAAGCAGTTGGGTTCCTAAGAGATTTGTTTTAGGCTCAATGCAATTACATAAATTATCTGAGTCAAGGGCAAGCAATGAGAGAGCCAAATCATTCTCTCTCTCTCCCAAACCTCCACACCTCTTCAGACAGGGGAATGGCAAATGTAGTTCAATGTAAGCGAATGTAAAGTGTTGCGCATTAAGACTAATACGTGCACAGTGAGTGCTTGAATTGTTTGTACCTTCCAGCAAAGGCTGGAGGACCCAGTGATGATATTTTGGGGGGGGGGGGGAGAAAAAATAGTTGAAGGATCCTAACAACAAATGGGGTTAGCTTTTGTCTTGGGCTAGCTCGGAGATGACATAACTCTCTTGATCCTGGGAACTGCAGACCTTCCAATTTCCCCTATTTTCCGGGGACATCCCTAATTTAGAGGAAGCCATTATGGTTTCTGATTTGATCCCAGAATGTCCTGCTTTTCCTTAGAATGTCCCTATTTTCATTGGAGAAATGTTGGAGGGTATGGAACTGAGCTTTTTTTGTTATTGCTTTTCCTTTCAACAGATTCCTATGTTATTGTGGAAACATGACCCTGATTAGGTGTATGAGTTTTCCCCCCATCAGAAATGGATGCTTTCATTGAGATTCTTGCATTGCAAGATGTTGGACCAGACAGCCCATAGGGTCCCTTCCAACTCTACTATTTCACGATTCTATAAGTGATTAGTTTTGCTTTTCTCTTTCTGGGAGCTGCAGCATAAAATCTAAAACTGTCTAGTTGTGTCATTGAATATGAACGAAGCCATTTCTTTTGAGAAAGCACTTGCTTCTCTAAGGATGGCTTCAGAATAATTTTTGTCTTTCAGCATGTTTGAAGAATGCCTGCAAGTCATTCCTGTGATGAGAATAAGTAAAATTCTGTTCTTGTCATATTTGTTTCTCCTATGTGTCATGTTCAAGTCTTTCTGATTTTAGGCTTTCCATAAAGGGACAATTTCATGAGTTCTCCCATGAATAATAGGCTTTGGGATTGAGATACCCCCTTTTAGTTGATGTGAGAATTGCTCACACTTCAACCTTTCTTCTGAAATGCAATGCTTGTAAGCTGGACAAAACTGATCTTGTCCGTGGTTAGGTCTCCTCCTTCAAATGAACTCCTGGAGCACATCGATTCTACTGGATGATATTGGTGTGTCCGAGTGAGCTTTGTATCTGGTCATATAGCACTAGAATTATGCTTAATTGCTTGGGGATGCACAGTCATTGAGTTGTCTGCAATGAATGGAAGTTTAGATAAGATGGTGACTCAAACGTTCTGAGTCCCCCCCCCCTTTTAAAAAAATCACAATGTGAAAATCGCCAGTAAGTTGCTTTCCCTTGTCTGGCTTCAGTTTGACAAAAAGTTTCTTTAATGAAATAATAAAGTATCAAAATGCAATGCCAGCCTGTAGTTCATATCTTATAGGTCTGATACTTATATCCATACTGCACAGAGCTTTGTGACAAAGCAACAGCTTGCTTTGAACAGAAACACTTATGTAACCTTCTGTTTAGAGTAGACATTTACAAGTGCTCCAACTGCAAATAAACACAGCATATGGTCTAGGTGGAATTCTTGTAGTGAGCTCTTTGTGAATCTGACACTTGAACCCAGCTGGGATGGCCTGATAAAGGAAGCAGGATGTCCAGTATATATTTAATGGTTCTCCAATTTGGTTTGTTCTCCAGTTAGATGGTCCAACTGGGGGGGGGGAGCATTGCTCCCATGAGCAGATGAATGGAATAGCATTGTCTCTTTTGTCACTCATTGGAAAATCTAGGATATCTCTCTGCTAAGCAAGTGATGAGGTTCATGGTAGCAACCTGGCTTCTACCTCTAGCTGTGGTTGCAAGACAATGGATTTGTGTAGTGGTTAGAGTGTCAAACTAAAACCTGGGAGACCTTGGGCCAGTCACTGCCCCTCAGCTTAAGCAACCTCAGGGTTGTTGTGGGGATTAATTTGGGGGTGGTGGTGGTGAGAATCATATATACCACCTTGAGCTCCTTGAAGAAGAAGGTGGGATATTAATGCAATAAATACATAATAAAAAGAAGTTGCGGAATATTTTGCCTTGGTCCGAGCCTGGTTTAAGAGCAGTATAGGTTTCCCGTTGAGGACTGTTGCTGTGACCTTTGTCAATTCTCATGCATAATGGATGCCAAAAGAGTGAATGCTGTATTTGCTACTCCATATGAAACAGGCCTGACTCCCTGCTTGGTTTGTCCTGCTCACCTGCTCCGCAGGATTGTTGTAAGGACTAGCGTGCAGAATACAAAGACATTATTTTGGAAAAACCTATGTTTATGTAGTGTTTTTCCAACCATTAAATAGGTGTGCTGCCTGATCAATGCTTGTAACTGCAAAGTTTGGGTTTGCTTTTATATGGCTGTAAGTAGCAAACATTTTTTAGTTAAGACAGTTTCATGTGCTACACTGTAAGTACAGACTGTTTCATGATACTCATATATTTTAAAAATCGAGAATCTATGTGGAATTGAATTTTTAAAAGGTGAGATGTAGGCTGCAAACTTTGCCATGCTGATACTTTGATAACATATTCTGTTTAACTTGTGCAAAATGTATAGTATGATTGAGAGCCTCTGAAAGAAGTGTTCCACCACAAATAATTCATGCATTTAAATTCTTGGCTTTCTTTTTTAAGATCTGCCTTGGTGTATTATTGATTAATGTTGGTGAACAGTTTTCAGCGGCTAGAGTGTGTGGAAATGTATTAAAAATAATTCTATCAGTAAATGAAGTGGACATCTTTCAGGTTTTAGTTTTCTTCATTACATGATAATTCTTTAGGTACCTATCAAATATTATTTAAGATCTTCCATGTATCCAAGGTACAATATTTGAATTCATAGTTGGTTTTATAGCTGTGTTTCCATTTATATACCATGGACAAGAATACTTCTCAAAACAAAAACTATGCAGTATAGTTCATATGCGTCACTCATCCCATTATATATGTGTGTGTATGAGTCTGAGTAGACAGGTATAAGACTGCTCTGTCAGAATTGTAGTTTTAAAAAAGGCATATAGGGTGAACATTTTGTAAATGTAGAGCTTAGAGCTACTGGGATACAGTATTTACACTGAAGTGGGATACAGTATTTACACTGAAGTGGGACCCAGACCTCGTTGCCTCCTCCTTTTAACATTCTACTGCCCACCTTGTGCTATGATACAGTTGTAGCAACTCTGATAATATTGCTTTTGGGCAGCATATAAATGTAGGAAATAAACTGCAGTATACATTGCCATCTGTTTCGCTGCAGTCTCAACAGGCTTTGTTCCTTATGAATGAAGTGATACTGTACTTTGATCAATGAAACCGAAGTTGCCACACATACCTTTGCCTAAAGTTATCTTTCAGCTTTGGAAAAAAAGATATGCATTATCTGATGAACAACTTTATTTACAACATTATTATCTTCCCTCCCTCTCTCCTGCCCATGTGTCAGTTTGCTTTATCCTCTTTCCCATCATCGCCAATTGATTTTGTTTCCATGAATGTGCTTTCCAAGTTATTGCCGCACTACTTCTTTTTCTTTTTGCATTTAATAAAAAGGAAAGTCTGATCACATTTCAGTTCTACCCAAGTGCATGTGTGCCTGTTTTTGTAAAAGTGGCACCTATCTTACTACTCATTCTCATGGGATTTTTTTAATCCCTGCTGTTCCCCCCCCCCCTTGTTTGCTTGTGTAAGTGTGCTGTGAATCTCAAATATGTCAGCTCCCATTTTCAAGCTGTGATGCTGTGCTCTCAAAATCTATCATCACTCGTTGACCGGGCCGTGAGAGCAACAAAGCAAAAAGCAACTCTTGAAAAGCAAACACATGATCCTTAAACAATATACTCAATTGCAAACATTAGGGGATTTATAAAAGTATCAAAAGCCAGCCAACCAGAAGATTAGCCATGGGATTTGTCTTTGATAACAAATACAAACCATTTGTAAGCAAGGGTTTCACATTGTGGAGTATTGTCTTTAAGAAAGCACCTGTTGCTCTATCAAAGAACAACATTGGCTCTGTGCAGATGTGCGCACTTGTGTAGAAACCATTAACAATTGCAGGGCAGGGGGTTGGGATCATGCCTCCATCCTCCGCCCCTGACTTCTATACGTCCAAGGTTCCCTTTATACTCCTGTGATCCACATGCATGATTCATAACCGGAAAATGTCAGGGGGGCAGGCCACTTGTAAGGGCTGCATGCGCAGACTCTGTGCAAAAGGCAACTTGAACATGTGCAAGTCAAGGATAAGGTCAATGAGTGCATTTCTGGTTTTTATTCCCTGCTAATGTATCTGTCACCACTTTGAGCTATAGAGAGGTTCCAATGAAGGATGTGTATGCATTGTTCATTGCTTCTTTGTCAAGATGTTTCTCGTGACCAGCTTTTCCACTGTGTTCTGTGTAACCATTCATGGAATCCAGGCGAAGGTGTGCCCAGAAAGCTTCAACAATGGGTGATACTTAGTGGTTTTGGTTACCCAGCCCAATACACATTTGATGCACCTTTCAGTTTATATATAAAAAACACCTTGAGGGTGGCTTGAATGGGATCACACAATAAAGGGAGAAAATCAACATGGGAAGAAATGCAGGAAAGGGTGGGGATATTTTTTTAATTTTTATTGATTAAATTTGTATACCTCCCTTTATCCAGAGATCGCAGGGCAGTTCACAACATTAAAATACAAAATTTAAGACCACAGGATTTAAGACTATGGTGAAGCATTGTACCAAATAGTTAGTAGCACTGGCAGAAAAAAACTAGCATGTGAAATACATAGGCTTAGGAGAAGGGCAATCCCCTGTTCCCTTTACATGGCACGGCAGAAGTTTATCTCTTATATGAGACAGCAAGAACAGACAAAGACACCTCTACAGTCTCATGGTGGACTTGGGACTGATTCCTTGATTAGAATGTTTTTGTATGTTATTTGTGTGGTGTGACAATGTATTATCCTGTCATGCATGATACCTTGTATGCTCTTATAGGTAAATAATGCAAAGACAGTCAAGATATTTGTAATGGTTCTTATTTATTCTTATTTATTATATTTATTATATTGCAAAATGAAATAACAACATTAAAAAAATAAAATTAAGGCTAAGGGTGAGACCCAGTGTAACGTAATGGAAGTTACACTTCCTCTTGCAGCCTTCATCCCTTGTACTCCCAAAATCTGCTCCAGAAGGTTTGGGGCACTCTTCAGAGCATATTTTTGGGGCATGTGGGTGAATGGAGGATGGACAAAAATCCCATTTCACAAATGGCGGCACAACATTGGATGTTGCTTTTATATACAGTGGTACCTCGGTTTAAGAACAGTCCTGTTTAAGAATGATTTGGTTTATAAACTCTGCAAAACCAGAAATAGTGTCTCAGTTTGAGACCTTTACCTCAGTCTAAGAATGGAATCCGAATGGTGGAAGGGCACCGGCGGTGGGAGGCCTCATTAGGGAAAGCACGCCTCGGTTTAAGAACGGTTTTGGTTTAAGAACGGACTTTCGGAATGGATTAAGTTCGTAAACCGAGGTACCACTGTATAGGCCTGGTTGATGATTCTCCTTCTCCCCTTCCTCCAGCTCAGCAGTGCTCTTGCACAGCAAGACTGTCTCCCCGTGAGGACGCTTTGCTTTAACTAAGCCAGCCACATTCTTACATGGTCAAATAATTTGGCAGTTTGCACAGAAGGCCGACTAGTTTTTCTGTTCTGGCTTGCCAGATTCATTGTGGGGTCTGTATTCATTCTGTCTTCTCCAGTAATGCCAGAAGCAAATAGGCAGTTCTCTGCTTGAGCTACTGTGACTATAGCACATTAAAACACTAGTTTCCTTTATATCTAAATATAATTGTTCTAAGGATGCCTGTAAAAATGAGTAGTCTGCATTTTAGGGTGAAGTGTTTGTTTTGCTCTGCTGAGAGAACACTAATTACTAGCATACTAATAAATGTGGAAACAAACGCAGCTTGTATACTTGGATGCTGTAATGTTCTTTTTTTGTTTGAATATAGAATTCAAGATGATGATGATTCGTAGTAGCAATAATGAGTTTATTAGAACAAGGCCTTGCAGCTGGGCATGTTTTCTTAGTGTTGTACACTGTTATAGTTTTGTTGCACGTAGACCATGTATTACCTGTACTTTTCTATTCCCCATTATCTAAAAGGTCTATACATTTTATGAAGTAAGCTGCAGGGTTGACAGACGCTAACTTACCATTGTGCAAAGCTCTCTTAAGACTGAATAATGCCATTTTTATTTTTATACATATAACACTTTGCTTTGTGTTTCTGTCAAAAGAAGAATTGCAAAGTATGCTGTTGAGTCTGCTATTTGTTTGGAGTAGTTGCTATAAACATTTTTATATGCCAGTCTAACAGCAGAGTCCACTTCACATTGTTCAACAACGGAGGTCTTTAAACTGTCTTGTGGTATTGATTGCTTTAGGGTAGGGTCGACTTTGACTTATCAAGTGAAAAGGCTGATGTGAACTTAACAGCAGTTTATATGTAGTGCCCTCATTCGGATACGACTAAACAACTAAACAACAACAACATTCTGTTGTCATTGGGTGGTAAGGTAATGCTTGGTACTCCCAGAGCATTCTGTTTTGATTGTGCTTTGATTATCAAATCAGTCAGCCCAAAACCTCTGAGCCAGCACTGTATGCCCCTTGCCATGGCTGGTACTGCATGGAGGCTTTCAACTTTATACTGCTGACTTGCATTATCAGAACAATGCAAATGCCCCTTATGTGGAGCACCACAATGTATAAGTATTTGCAGTGCCATGCATGCGAGGACTGGAACTATGAAGGACTTAGTAGTGTTCGATTGTTTATCCAGAAACCTGTGTTGTTGTTGTTGTTGTTGTTGTGTGTGTTTTTTAATACCCATTATCTTGGTTGCACCAGCCACGTCATGCAGTAGCAATGAAATGCTACAAGATCAGATGATTGGTTTGATATCATCAAAACTTCTGTGGGTAACAGCACCTATAGGTTTGTCATGGCAAAGATCTTCCAGTTGGTGACAGGCCCAGCCCACTTGCTTGGACAACCATGAGACACTTTTTAGACCCACCACGGCATGGGCCATTCCTTGTGGGACCCAACTTGAGTTTGTGGCAGCCTACCCCAGCCCTTGTCCCTATCCCTTGAGCTACGACCAAGGCATTAAGAAGCAAACCCAAAGCCCTTACAGGGATCCAACTATGGATCCTTCTCAATGCCACCAGCACCCTTGTATATATATATATATTGCTGTAGGCCATTTATGGCCAGGAGAAAAAAATCATTCTCAGCCCTGTCACCTGGTGACTAACTTTTCTTCAGACCAAGCACAAGTTAAATAGAAGGAGAGAAGGTGCATGGAGAGGTTGGCAACAGCAGTGCTGAACCTATTGCATGGGCTGGCTTAAATAGCCTGGGCCCATGGAACAGAAAGCGGTAATCTTCCCTGTGGTCTGTACCTGAGGCCCTGCCCACCAGTATAAACTAAGAACTTTGATTGGCCCATACAGGCTTAGAACCAGCCTGGGCCAAGTCATGGTACATCAGCAGTGCCTGATTGGGTCTCGAGTTTGTTTACTGCCTCACCATGCATGCAATGTTGGCCTGCCATTGAATGGCAGGTAGTATGATGTTGCTAGAATTATAAGTCAGTTGTTCTTTTGACAGTATTCAGAAGTTGCCTCCATCAGTCTTCTCAAACCCAGGTTTGTCTGAGATAGAAGACCAATACCATCTGCATATGGTAAAATGGGAATCACCAGCATAATGTTTAGAAGTACTAGTAGCAGTAAATAATCAATTTAGATTTCTGCCCTACCCTTCTTTGGTGTAAATGCCATTTGTCTATGGAAGCAATGCATCAGAAATAATGGACTTTGTATACTCTATTAGGAAAACCTCATTTCTCATTTAGGAAAGGAGTGCCTTGACTGGCACATCTACTTAACATTTCTGCACAACCTTTCCATATTTTCATCTGGTTTACACCAATTCTGATAACAAAAATGATAAAAACAACTATCTAAAACAATAGCAGAAATATTTACTAATCCATAAGCACCCAGAAAGAATATCAATTATTCAAAGCTTTTCTGAATACATGTGCCTTAAATAACTGTTTAAGCCAGGCACCCCAAAACTTGGCCCTCCAGATGTTTTGGGACTACAACTCCCATCATCCCGAGCTAACAGGACCAGTGGTCAGGGATGATGGGAATTGTAGTCCCAAAACATCTGGAGGGCTGAGTTTGGGGGTGCCTGGTTTAAGCAAAGGGATAGAGGTTTCTGATGACCTCCTGTGAAAGGTCATTCTGCAAGCCCTGGCTCACAATTTTGGGAGCCATGTTCTTTGCTGTAGATGACTTTCCGTCCCATTCTATTTGGATACAGAGCAGGGCCTTAAATACATAGCTGCCAAGTTCTCCCTTTTTTTAAGGGAAATTCCCTTATGCTGAATAGGCTTCCTCACGAGAAAAGGGAAAACTTGGCAGCTATGTAAATATAATCTCATCCGTACAGTGTGCTCATATGGGGAGTCATGTTTGCTTAAGATATGCAGATCCAGTTCTAGATGTGATAATAGACAGAAACTTCAGTAGCGTGTGCTTGAAAATATTTTAGTTATCAATGTAACCTTCACTATTCCAAGCTAAAACTATTTCTTTCGTTCAAAGAATTGCAATTTTGTGGATCTGCTGCATAAGGTGACGGTTGTACTGCACTGAAAGTTAATTAAGTGCTGTTTTGAGAATTCAGGTTTATTGATTTTACAATGACTAGTGTCTACTTTAATACACACTAGTCTAATAATTAGGCTAATTCAAAAAGCAGTAGTAGCTGCCAGGGGAACAGAATATATATCTGTGTGCTGTGACAAAATAAGGTTAAGACATAGAACAATCAGGCTCTGATTTGAACTAGTTCTTACATGGTGTTTGGACAGGGTTGCACTCCCTCTAAAGGACTTTACAGCTTCTGTCTTCCAACTTGATCATAGAGAGCCTGGCCATAGTTACCTGTGCTTTGGTAACCTCTAGATTTCTGCAATGAGTTGTGTGTAGGGCTGCTTTTGAAGACTTCTTCGAAACTTCAGTTTGTTTAAAACACATCTGCTAAGCTACTAACTGGGATTGTATGTGTGTGTTAAAAAACCAACTACACGGGAGCATATTACGTAAACTGTTTAGAGATTTTTGTTGATTAAGTGGTGGTGGATGATGATGGTGATTAAATTTTCTATACCACCTTCATTTGAAGGTCACAAGGCAGTTTACAATACAACAAATATGAATCTTGCCAAATAAATACATATTCTTGGGATTCTTTTCTTCTACTTGTCACCCCCATCGATTTTCACTTTGCATTTTGACTACATGTCATGGGGTGATGGAAATCAACCTTTCCATCTTCCAGTGACTTACCACTTTGGGGTGGGTGTGGGTGTTTTAAATTAAAACGAAGGAGAAGAGATGTAGCTCAGTGGTATAGCTTCTGTTTTGCATGCAGGAGGATTGATTCCTGGCATCTCTAGGTAGGCTGGTAGAGACTCCTGCTTGAAACCATGGGCAACCGCTGCTAGTCAGTGTAGACCAGTGTTTTCCAAAGTTGGGTCTCCAGCTGTTTTTGGACTACAACTCCCATCATTCTTAGCTAGCAAGACCAGTGGTCAGGGATGATGGGAATTGTAGTCCAAAAGCAGCTGAAGACCCACGTTTGGGAAACACTGGTGGGGAGCTGGATGGGCCACTAGCGTGACTCAGTGTAAGGCAGCTTCCTATGTAAATAGTTGTGTAAATAATATGCGTTCTGACTTGCCATATGGTTTTGCTATATTTTACTCAGACGTTTCAGCCTTGGGCAGGCATTCATGCTAGATGGCATCTGTTAATCCAGTATGGAAGTCATTCTCAGCTATTTTGCAGAAGAGAAACAACAACAGATAATCCAAGTGCATTTGTGAGTGTTTCACCTACTACGTATTTGATATGACATAGAAAAGTGACTGAGTGGAACACAACCTTTGTTTGATTAATAAAACTTAGACTTAATTACAAAGACAAATATTAAAAATTAATACAATGGAAGACAGGTAGTGCAGCTTGAGTCTGCTTGCGCTGTAGTACATCTGTAGTACATCTGCACATCAATCTGGCATTTTTCCTAAGCTATATTTGCCTTTTCATATTAAAAAAAAGATGTTACTGTATCTGTTTCTTTGGGTTGTATTCAAAGGGCAATGTTCTGTCAGGGAAAGAATTTCTGCTTGTGCAATGGCACATCCTTCCCTCTGAAAACTGGATTTCTCCCCAACCCTCTGGAGCAGATTTGGAGATGGTGCAGAGCACATGGGTGAGTGAGGGGGGGCGGAATTCCGATTCCACTTGCACATTAGACTCCTAGACTCCTACCCACTCAAACCTCTCTTGTACCTACGATACATTGACGATATTTTTATTATCTGGACACATGGACAACAGACCCTGGAAACCTTCCACCAGACATTCAATGACTTTCACCCCACCATCAACCTAACAATGAACCAATCTATGCAAGAAATACATTTTCTGGACACTACTAAAAAAAATACAGGATGGACGTATAGACACCACCTTATACAGAAAACCAACTGACCGACAAACATATCTACATGCCTCTAGCTATCATCCCAAACATACCAAACAATCCATCGTATAAAGCCAGGCCCTACGTTACAACCGCATCTGTTCCAACTCTACAGACAGAGAATCTCACCTAAGAGATCTACAGCAAACCTTTTTAGAACTGAAATATCCACCTGATGAAGTTAAACAACAGATCAACAGAGCCAGACTGATACCTAGAGAGAACCTGCTGCAAAACAGACCCAAAAAAGAAAATAACAGAACACCACTAGTCATCACATACAGCTCCCAAGTTAAAACAGTACAACGCATCATCAGAGATCTACAGCCTCTCCTGGACAATGACAGCTCCCTTTCTCAAGCTCTGGGAGGAAGACCTTTCATTGCATACAGACAGCCACCCAATCTTAAACAACTCCTCACCCACAATAATACAACCACCAGACTTGGAGGCTGGACTGATTAACTCACACAGGAGAAAGAACATTTGTGAAACTTTGTTTGACATTTATCTCAGCAGCTGGGAAATAATCGGTTGAAAGAGGAAAACATCTATGTGACTGTAAGGGAAAGATCTGGATTATTATGAACTCGGAGAGACGATTTGAATTTTAGAAAAAAGACGGCAGTGGACGGTTGCGAGGAATCCCCAATTTCTTGAAGCATGGGAACCCAAAAAAAATTTCTAGATGAATTGGCATAACATTCGGTTTGATTGATATATATGTGTATAATTTGAAATAATGAATGTGATATAATTGGTTTTAATTGGAAAATTAATAAAAATATATTTTTTTTAAAAAAAAAACAACCACCAGACTTAACATGGACACTGGTACCAGAGCCTGCAATAAACCCAGATGCCAACTTTGCTGCCACATACACCCGGACAACATCATTACTGGCCCCAACAACATCCAGCATACCATCTCAGGACTATTCAATTGCTCATCTTCTAACATTGTGTATGCCATCAAATGCCAACAGTGCCCTTCAGCTCTCTATATTGGACAAACAGGCCAAACCCTACGCCAAAGGATAAATGGACATAAATCTGACATCAGGAACCATAAGACAGAGAAACCAGTAGGAGAACACTTCAATCTCCCAGACATTCTATACAAGATCTCAAAACAGCTGTTTTATTACAGGGAAATTTCAGGAACAGACTGGAAAGAGAAGTTGCTGAATTGGAACTAATTACCAAGCTTAAAACCATGGAGCCACCTGGGATGAATAGAGACATTGGATTCTTATCTCATTATGCATGATCAAGCTTTCTTTAGCACCTCAGCCCTTGTTTTCCCCCCCAGGACTAATTGCAGCCATCAGCAGCCATTAACAGCCATGCACAGGTTTACCACTCCCATCAGCCCATCACCCACCCCCACCCACCCCCACCACCCTCTGTATATATATATAAGGACCTGACACTTCCGTTTCCAGTGTATCTGAAGAAGTGTGCATGCACACGAAAGCTCATAACAAAATAAAAACTTAGTTGGTCTTTAAGATGCTACTGAAGGAATTTTTTTATTTTACATTAGAGGCTGACTGCCAAGCTTTTCGGTACATGGCCCTGAAAGCGAAGCTTTGGCTATGGCTTAAGCTATGCTTTAAACCTGTGGGTTCAGCCCCCTTGATATTGAGGGATGATTTTCAATCATCCTGGGAAAGGGAGGTCTTGGATGAAGTACAGACTTGCGGACTGTCACACCTTTACTTGGAGTCTATGACATACAGTCAAGCTGGAGCCGTGATTGCTCAGAGATTGGGCGATATTGCTAGACAAGAGGACATAGCCTGCGTGAAACCAGGGATGTTCCTGGGGGAGCAGATCTATCAGGTTACACCAGCCCCTTATCTCGCAGTAATCTACTATGTGGAATACCGCAGACTCCTCACTGCGGCCAGACTGAACGTCCTCGAATCTGCGGTATTATGGGGAAGGTACAGGGGAGTTCCATACGATCAGAGAACTTGCCATTGTGCCTTGGGTGAGGTAGAGTCCACCAAACATATCCTCCTGAGTTGCCCTTTCTATGTAGATTTAAGACAATGTCTCATAGCCCCATGCCTATCTCAGCTTAGCTGTCTATCCAGAGAAAGTCAGGTTGTACATTTGTTGAATAATCCCACTGGGAAAACAGCTTTCTCGGTGGCCAAATTTCTCTTCCTAGCTCTCAAGCGTCGTAAGAGTAAAATCAACTGCATTGATGCGGGTTTATCTGTATAGTGCTGCCCATGTTTTATTTTAGTTTTTAGATGTCTTAGATGTTTTAACTTTGTACTGAGAAATGTATCTTTTCTGACTGACGGTCGAATAAAGAATGATGATGCTGATGATGATTCCACTTGCACAGTTATTTAGTTGAATGCTGCCTTCCCCCCCCCTTGCACTTGGGGAAAAAAAACACCATCAGGTTTTTCAGCAAGAAAGGATTGATTTTGTGCCTCATATTAGTGTTGGGATAAAATGAAATAAGTCAGTGATGATAATTAGGAATTGCATTATGCATAAGCTGTGTCAAGAAAGACACAGTGCTGGTAATGACAGAAAGGCAACTGGGAAATAGGAAAGCTAAAATAAAAGCTAGCATTCAATATTGCATTAACGTTTCTTGACATGCTTCATCACTACGCTTTTAATTTATGAGGAAAAAAATCCAGTTTAATTCTAGTTGGTGTATATGTGCTGAAATTATTTTCAGTTCATTTCATCATTTATTTCCCAATTAAAGATGAAATATTGATTAACTGTGTGGAATGAGAAATGTTTAAATAGCTTATATTTACATTACCTAATAAATAAACATATGTACACTATCCAAATAGCATGGCCACGATATTGGTATCAGTTTGTCTGATATGCATATAACATAGTCCAGACTGTCTATGATTTCTTGCTGTTCCGCTGGTGGAAGGTTACCATAGCATGCGATAAGCTCTTTCTCCTCGGCGTTTTCTAAATTGCTGATCCCTAGATGTCCATAACTCGCTGTCACTTGGGGGGGGGGTATTCTGGGGGGCTTTGGGGCGAGCGAAAGCGACGAGTTTCCAGGTTGCAAGGTTGGTCCAGAAGCAGGCTCATGCAAAGACGACTCGCGAACTCCTACCATTGAAAGTTTGGTGAGTAATTGCTTAATTGTGAGGTCTTTAAAAATTCTCATAGGAAAGATGCCCCTTTGGGCTAGGTGCCCTTTCGTCCGAGGAGTAAAGATGGAATTTTCGATGTCTGAAAGGATAGTAGTATTTTTCTGAACCTGGGAGTGTGGCATAAGAGTCACAGAAGTAAGGTCTATTTGTGATTGGGGAATCTGTAAGAGAACACAAAGGAGTCCTGTGGCCATTTTCTGATAAGTCCCTCTTCTGATTAGTCCAGGGCTCCCGCGACATAAGGTTAAACATATCTTGTCGGGTAATAGGAGGAGTGATTGGTTTCCTGACGTGATTGTTGAGGGGTGTCCGTATGATCTGTCACTGGGTTGATTCCACTGATTTAAATGGGACTGAGGACCCTTTAAAATCTCAGTTGGCAAGGAGTGGCTCTGATGTATGTTAGGCAGGTCAGGCAGGAGAGGTAAATGAGCTGTGAATGTTTGTATAATCTTGTCCATCTGCGTGGCTAACAAATTGAGCTTATATACATATTGCTGCATTGTGCTTCAAAACTTCTCAACTGAATTTCCCCCTGGATTTCAGTTCTTTTTAAGTACCTAGCCTTAATATAATCATAGGTATAATCATATCAAGTACATCAAGCCAGAAAACAACAACAACAACCCTCCTCTCTATTCCCTATACAGCCTTCCTAGTCTAAAGGAAGACCAATGCAACTGCTAGGCATTATCTTTGCAGCTTCCCACAGTACAGGGTGCTGTACAAGTTGGGCCATTAATCTGTTTCAACAGGCTCCTCTAGGGGGTGGGATTCAACTAAGTTGTTGTGTGCAGAGAATGAGGTCTGCTTACACAATGGGACTTTTTCCTCCACCCCCAAGCATTCCCCCCCACCCCCGTGCCACCTAAATCTGCTCTGGAGGTGGTGTTTTTTTGGTGAGGAGAAGGCCCAGAACAGGTTTAGGGTATGTGTGTAAGGGTGTGCACAGAGGGATGAGGGGGAAATGTCCTATTGTTTGGGTGGACCTCATTCCGCTTGCCCATATCCCACTTGGAGTTACATTGAATTCTACCCCATGTTCTTATGGGTTGTGTTCAGTTACGTCCTGCTCAGGGTAGGTCCATTGAAATTAATGACCTTAAGTTAAGTCATGTCTATAAATGAATCACTTCTGAATGGAAAATCTACTTCTAATTCTAATGTCAATAAGAGGAGGAGAAAAACAGGTGTCCTCAAGGCTTGATCTGAGTGTGCCACAGAAGGCTTGTTAGAAATGATTGAAACAGAAAGGAGACTCTCTTTCACAGAGAAACAATGGCCTCAGTTCTGCAGGAGATTTGTAGTTGTTTACTTATTGGGTTCCAGTTAGTTTTCTGTCATTTATCTATTTTATAGTCTTGAAGGTCCTTTTTGGGCTGGAAGAGCAAGATGTATTTTTTTATTAAATGAAATCTATAATCATCTTAATCTCCTGCTGTTGCTATTTCCCCTTCTCTGAATGTCACAGTAGCCTTAATCAACCTATAATAGAAGCATAAATAAATGGCCTTGGAGTCTGGAAAGTCTGAGGAGGCAGGACTGCAGCTTAGAAATCCTCTCTCCTCCACATTTTGCCTGCATCGTGTGTGTTCTCATTGACTGAACAAAAATGAATGGGCCACTAGCATCCATTTGTCTCCTTTAGTTTCCAGCTGCCTTTTCTGCCTTAGTTATCTGCTCTCTAAAATCATTTGGCTGAAAGGGAAAAGTTGTTGTTGTTGCTAGGGCTAGTACCCAAAGGTTCCGAGCACTTTACAACACATTAAATAACTAAAACATTATACCATTAACAATTTCATACAGAAAACCTACAGTTCAGTCAATACAGTTCATATATATATATATATACCGTATATATATATATATATATATATATATATATATATATATATATATACACACACACACAGAGAGAGAGAGAGAGAGAGAGAGAGAGAGAGAGAGAGAGAGAGAGAGAGAGAGAGAGAGAGAGCGCTACACACTATCAACACATGAGTCCTGTGTCTCTCCATTCTCTGGGAGATTTCCATAGGCCTTAGTAAGATTAATGCATATTAATATTGGGGAGTGCAATTCTCTTGGTTGACATGGACACATTATCTCTGTTTTGCATTAAATAGTTAAGCAGCCTGAATAGCTCAGTTGGTTAGAGTGTGGTGCTGATAGCTCCAGGGTTGCAGGTTTGATCCCCGTATGGGATAGCTGTATATTTCTGCGTTGCAGGGGGTTGGAGTAGATAAACCTGTGTCCCTTCCAACTCTACAATTCTATGATTCTAAGTCACAGCTGTACATCTGAGATTAGTTCCTTCCAATGCATTGCAAATATTTTCTAGGGCATACTTTTTATATTCCAACTCACCCATCTCACATAACATTTTGTACCGTCTCCTCAACATTTCCAGTGTTAGGCCTTTCCTTTTAATCTCATATCTCAGCTCTGGGAATGTTCAGAAAGGTTCTGGTAGCCCTGTTTGTTGCTCTGAACTCGCAGTCAGTATCTGCATTCCCTTATGTTGGGCACCAAGGTCTGTAGGGGTGGTGGTGATTCCTAAGCATGTTTGGCTGAACACACTTCAAAATTATTAGCATCCTCACAAGGTTCCCACTCAGAGGGAGGCTTAGAAACTCTCTTCAAAACTTGGTGCTAAACATTTCTAGATCTTCCCCACATTGTAGGTGGTATTGTAGGCAGCACACACCCTCTGCCCCGTCCCTCTTTTGACACCTCATGTTCTAAGGCAGATATGTGTCTTCTGTCTTCTACAAGCTGCAGGATATAAGCATTGCCAACTTTCTCTCTTTTCCCCTCCCACCCAAATGTGAGGAAGGGCACAGCTTGTCCAAAGGGCTCCTTATTTCTACCTATACCAATCTAACATGCCCTTGGGGAGAAAAAAACATTGTTTGTTCCTCTCAGCCTTTTAATTCTTTCTCTTTCAGTTCAAAAGTATCTTCTTCTATTGGCAGGTGGCTCAGAAATTGGATTAAGGGGGCTTATCAGGTCACATGGACCTGAGAAGAGCTTTGCAGGATAAGGCTTAAAAGTCTATCTTGTGAGCATCCTGAATCCTATACCTATCTACCAGAGCCTCCTGGGAAGGCCACAAAGAGGGCATGAAGGCAGTCACCTTTTCCTGCTGTTGCTCCTTGACACTTGGCATTCATTGGCATGTTGCCACTGAACATAAAAGTTCCATATAGTGATTGTGGCTAATAGCCATTGATAGGTAACAGTAAGATTCCTCTCCAAATGGAGAGTTGCTACCTTGGCAGCATATGGACAGTGGCCTCACTTTTTGGGGAGGGGGGGACTCTCTTCCAGTTAGGTCAGGCTTTGTCATTGCAGGCCTTTAATTGGGCACTGAAATCTTATATTTGTTTACCATTGCTATTTCATAACGCTTAGGATTTTGATTGGGGCGCTGTTACTGTGCTGCTGCTTTATTTCATGATCTCTGGTTTTATTGGACTCGGTGCTATTTTAATGTTATCACCTGCTGCCATTATTATTTTTTATTGTCGTTCTATTTCAGTTTTACCATAATCGTGTTTATATTGTTATAAATGTGTTTTAATTCATATATTACTGTATATGTTACTGTAAGCAGCATTGTAAGAAAGGTTCTTTCCCAAAACATGGGATACATCTGAGACTTGGTACCTAATCCGGTGTAAAGCATATTGTGACCCACCCTAAAGATATACTGCTCTCTGCAGCACTCTAGCATAGCTGGGGAAAGACAATTTTGCCTTGTTGGTGAATTCCCAGTGGAATGAATACATAGTATTTCTGGGGTTTTAGGCTAGGTAGAATCTTGGGGGTAAACTTATTTATTGCCCTCTCTATTTTCTCTTTCAAAGTAGTCTGTGGCTTATAAAGTAACAGTTTCACTGTAAGTGTTATGTAGGGCTTGGTAGGCGGCCTACAGTCGTTTTCTGTAGGGGCTACATGCGGCAGCAAATTCTATTCCATCTTCTGGCACGGCCTGATGTCTATGGGAACCACTCTGCTTGATGTCTGAGCTTGCCTCTGACCAAGAGGAGGGGCTTTCCCAAAAGTGAAGTCTGCCATGCCTTAGTCCTGCAGAAAGTGAAAATTCACAGGTAAGACAAATTTTCCTTTTCAGCCCCTATGACTCTCTCCTCCTACAACTTGCCAAAAATCTCAGCGCTTGTAATAAGCCCTTGTGAATGTGATATTTCATCTTCAAAGGAAGCCTCTCTCCTGTGACAGATGATGAAATGTGTCTCCAGGCAGAGAACATGGAAAGTTACATTTTCATCCTTTATAGACATGCTTTGAATCTGCTCTGTTATCCCTACATGAACTGAAAGGTCATTGAAGAGATGAAACGTTAATTTTTTGTTGTTGCTTTGAGGTTGTTCTTAATAGACAAATACATCCAGAAATCGTACTATTTTGAAGTGCCTGAAGCATGTTTGAAGAGTATGCTTAGTTAGAATTTTAGTTTTACAGTGATCATATAAAAATGATAAATCTGTCAATTTTAGTGATAGCGCATAGAATTTTATTGAACCTCAGTAACAACATGACTGTTTGCCTGTTCAGCATTTGTTTGTTCCCAACATGATGACTCTCTTGAATGTGGAGATACAAGAAGGATATTTCACTTTGTGTGTTCGGGACATAATTCTGTTTCAGGTTCTTATCACAACTTTATACTGCATCTCTTTGATAAAATGAGAAGTTGCAAAATTTATCATAATTTGCTTGAGGCTTATAGCTTGTATGCAACAGAGGCTTTACACTAACGGAAAACACTTACACTTCTTCAAGGCAGGGCACCTGGTTTCACCTTTCCTTCATACCCAATAAAGCCTTCCAGGCCTCCTGAAAAGCTGCTTCTCATTGGGGAATACTGTGGAACAGCATAGGACATAGCGCATGAGTTAGGGCTGCCATACATCTGGATTTCTCTGGACATTACCAGTATTTCAAAGGCAGAAGTGACATCCGGGGGGATTTCTGAAATGTGGTGCTTTGTCAACCCTAGCATGAGGCTATATTCCAGCTGTGCAAAAGTCACCCCTTTTCAAGGAAGTAGATGACATCACAGTTGAAGGATGCATTCCAGCCAGGCCAAAACCATCAAGGAGGTTAAGGGGTTCGCCAAGGGAAGGCCATGAGGGCCAGAGCAGCTTGGAGGGCTGCATTTAGGGCTGAGGTTCTCCAGCCCTACTGTAGCACTTCAGTAAGAACCCCGACGAAGAAGAAGAAAAGCTAGCTTCCAGCAGCATGACCACCAGCACTGCTGCAGTAGCAATATGTGTGCATATATAAAACAGATATGCATTTAATAATGGCCATGTCAAAGCACCTGTTTCTATTCACATTATCTAGCATTGCCTTAGTAGTATTTGTAGAGGGTTTGTTCGTTTTTTTTAAAAAAAGGGTGGGTGCCTCTTCATATAGAGATACATCTGCATGCCTAGTACTTTTATAAAAAACAGAGAGAGGAAAAAATAGTGCAAGGTTCCCTCTTTCTCTCAGCTATGCCCCCTGGTATTCTTAAAAGAAAAAGAAAAAAAGGTTTCCCTTGACAGTAAATTGACCTGGCAAGAAGATGCTTGCAATCAAGTCGAGTCAATTTCACATTCCACTGACTTTGTGTAGGGTGAAGGGAAGCAACTACAATTAGGAATGAGAATGAATTTACTGTCCCTCTACAGTGAGCCTTTTGCATCAGTTACCTATGAGGGGAAGATACTATGTCATTTAGTAGCACTAAGAGGGAATTTGTTCAGTTGTTCTATGGAGGGGAATGACCAGTCGCATGCAGCCCCCCTGGGATCCCTGAGGCAGTTTGCCAATTGGCTGTTATTGCCCTCCCCTTCCAGGGGCGGCGATCGAGGGGGGGCAGGCTATCTGCTTTTACATATGTTCTCCAGAGTTAGCCCAACCCCCCCCCACATGCTGGATAACCCTGAAGATCACCCCACCCCCAGCTGGTGGCTGGGAGGGATATACGCCCAATGCCTGCGCCAAGGTCTTCTTACATTTGAATTTTAATAAAGTTGTGGCCAATTTTAATCCCATAAAACGAGGTCTTGTGCCATTATTCCGCTCAGGGCTGCCCTGGGGGCTAGGGGGGACTTCGCCTGACTGCACAAAGATAATCAGAACACAGTGAGAAAAATTGGGATCTTTTGGACACCAACCATTGAATTCCATGGATGAGCGGGGATTTGAACCTGGACTTCCTATATCTGAACCTCATCCTCTGTGTATACACTCCATTGAAGGGATGGGGGGAGCAGCATATATTTCGTGAGCAGATGCTGCCAGATAATGGTGTAATATGCAGGGTTACAAATGGTTCTTTCATCTTGAATGGAAATAATAAAAATTGCTTTGATATAGGGTATCTGTGCTTTAACCTGCACTGATTCCACATTCGCATCGTAATCCATTATGATAAGCTTTCATACATTTTCTTTTATTCCTGACCTCAAGCACCCTTATTTGCCAGATAATCCTGTTGCATTCGAGAGGATGCAGATAATTGATCTGCCTCCTATGAAATTGCTGTTGTCATGTGAATGCCATGCAAGGTTGCTTGTGAAAGTTTGTTTTCCGCTGCTCCCAGGGGGCAAGACATGAATCGGTGGATTCAAACGATGAGAAAGGAGATTCTGACTCAACATGTGGAATAGTTTTCCGATGGTAAGAGCTGTTTGGCAGTACAATGGGCAGCCTTGGAAGATCATGGACCCTGCTTCTTTGGAGGTTTTGAAACAGAGATTGGGCAGCCATTTGCCAGGGATTATTGAGCTGTGATTCCTGCATTGATGGCCCTTGGGGTACCTTTTAAGTCTACAATCCTATGATTCTGTAATTACTTGTAGTGTAAGGGGAGGCTGAAGTGCTGGGGAAAGCTGTTTATTTGCTACTGATGAAATGGGGCAAAATTATTCACTCGTGTGTAGTTTTTAGACCATTGACTTTTTAAAGTTTTTTTTTTTTTTTAGATACAGAAGCTTACTTGGGAAAGGAAATGTAGATTTGAAACTGAGAACAATGCTGCTTTAAAGATTTACTTTTCTGGCTTCAGCAAACTAGCTACTGATAAGTTCCATAAATAATGTCCTTACTATGTCATTATGAAAGCCTGGGGAGTAGTTAATATGTAACAGTTTATTTAACTGTACAGCAAATTATGGGCATTCAGCTCTAAAATTATTTTACATGCTGTCCACGTCCATAGTGAGCATTCTGAGGGTTAGAGATTTCAGAATGTGTTAAACATAAACAGTTCCTTTAAATAAAATCCCTGCAACTTTAGTTTTTGTTTATAAAAACTACAAACCTTACAGACATCTTGAGGATTACATAACCACATTAGATGAATCTTTGTCCTGTTGTCTCATCATTACCATTCACATGACACTCAAACTATGGTTAATTCTAAAATAGAAGCCTTTGATTTGCTCCTAAAGGTGAAAGAAAATGAGCCTAATGCAGGTGCTATCCCATAAACTGTATTTTAGCTGTTTGGTCTGGTTTAGATATAAACGTCTTGATAAACTACAAAGACTATATCTGGCTATGAATTTGACCATACTTGAGCTGGAGCTCCTAGCCTACCGGCCTTTACTGTTTTGTACTTGTTGCTGTGAATCCTCTCCTATTGACCATCCTACTCAGAGGGAAGCACTCTGGGAAAAACAGCACAGGTCATAACATCCGGAGGGGCTGTATGATATGGAATACAAGATACAGAGGCAACTGTGCTAATGAAACTGGTCAAGACATAGGATGGCTAAAGGAAGTTTTTGCCCACCTAGCAGTTTGAAAGCACATCAAAGTGCAAGTAGATAAATAGGGACCGCTCCGGCGGGAAGGTAAACGGCGTTTCCGTGCGCTGCTCTGGTTTGCCAGAAGCAGCTTTGTCATGCTGGCCACATGACCCGGAAGCTGTCTGCGGACAAACGCCAGCTCCCTCGGCCTATAGAGCGAGATGAGCGCCGCAACCCCAAAGTCGGACACGACTGGACCTGATGGTCAGGGGGCCCTTTACCCTTTACCTTCTTACAACAGGGTAGCTAACCTTTAGATGTTGTTTGACTCCAGTATCGTCTTAAGCCCACCCCCCACACACGCGTGCCTGCCACCTCACCTGCGCTTTCCTCAGCTGTGCACGTTTGGGTAGCGCAGGAGGCCGCGGCCCATCCCCTGGCTGCCTTGGCCAGGGAAGAGCAGCACTGAAGCCTCCTGGGGAGCACGGTGCGCCTTCCCACCAGGCCCTGACCATGGCGCCTCGTCCTCCTCTGCCACCGCATCCCGCAACAGGCCCACCGCGCTCGCCATCTCGTCCTCGCCGGGAGGCCTCAAGACTCTGCCTCAGCTGAGCCATCGCTACGTGGAGAGCCACAGGGCCAGGAAGGGGAGAGTGCGGCCTCCAGAGAGGCTTCGCCACCAGTGCACACACAGCGCGGGGGAAAGGAGAAGGAGGCGCGGCGTGGAGTCCTGTCCAGAAAGCCAGAACCCCACGCTCACTTGCAAGGCTGTGGGGCACCGCCTCTTCCTCCGCTGCCTGATGACAGCCTACTGATTCCTGCAGCCAAGGGAGAGGTGGCGGTGACGGCAGAGGAGCCATAGGGATTAGTGGCTGGTTGCGCCCCGCCAGCGCCCCTGAGAGGCCGATGCCCTGGTACAACATGCCACTAGGCCCTATGGTAAAGACGCCTCTGTTTGACTCCAACTCTTATCAGCCTCAGGCAGCACATCCCGTTGTGAATCCAATATCTGGCTAGTAACCAGAATTTCTAAATTATTGAAAGCAGCAGTACACTCCCCTAGATCTTCCTGGTGTTTTCACCCAGAGCTGCATGGCTGAGAGGGGATTTGAACTCTGGCCACTACACCACACTGGCCCTGGGTTAGGGTTGCTCTGTGAGAATACTCTACTTACGGCTATCATAATATCAGTCTCAGCTCTGCTTTCTCTCCCCTTCCCCACTTCCTAAAGCATAATGAAAGCCCTCACTGGAGCCTATTATCACCCAGCAACTAGCCTACTCCCTTGCTACAAAGTAAGGGCTTTCTGCTCAGTGTAGAAATACTCTTTACCATAAATTACCCCAACCCTCCAGAGCAGATTTAGGGGGCATGCAAGGAGGGGGGGAAGGTCTTGTTGCATGAGTGGACCTTGTCCTACACATGCAACAGCCCAATATCCCCCTGCCTCCATTCTAGTGGTAGTTGGGGGGAGGACATAGCAGGACATGGGAATGCTGAGAGCATAGCATGGGGCTCACACTTATGGTTAATCCTTCCCCCTATTTGTTACACATACAAAAAACCTTTCATCACTTTATGATCTCAGGGCAGGATACATTAACATTTTAAATCCAAGAGCTACAACTGACAAAAATGCAAGTACAAATAAGAGGAGTAGATAAAACAACAACATAATTAGTAACAGCAATTATCATCAAAATCCCATACAAGGTGATTAAGCCCCTAGAAATGTCTGCTGAAATAGCACAGTTAAAAAAAAAACTGATGCAAAAAAACTCACTGTGATCAGGGGCTGGAAAGGGGTTAGTTTAACTTCCAGTTTGCTAATAAAACTTCATTACTGTGTCGCAAAATGATGCATGTCTAAGAAGTGTGTCACCGACATGAGAAGTTTGGAAAGCTTTGTGATGGGACATTCCACAGCTGGAGTGCCATGGCAAAATAAGCCTTTTCTCTGATTGTCACATTACAGATGTCCCTTAAATGAGGCACAACCAGATGAACCTCAACTGTTGCTCTTAATACTCTGCTCACTCAAAACATTGCACAAAGCACAATCTTGGTATGTTGTTGTTGTTTAGTCGTTTAGTCGTGTCCGACTCTTCGTGACCCCATGGACCATAGCACGCCAGGCACTCCTGTCTTGCACTGCCTCCCGCAGTTTGGTCAAACTCATGTTCGTAGCTTCGAGAACACTGTCCAACCATCTCGTCCTCTGTCGTCCTCTTCTCCTAGTGCCCTCCATCTTTCCCAACATCAAGGTCTTTTCCAAGGATTCTTCTCTTCTCATGAGGTGGCCAAAGTATTGGAGCCTCAGCTTCACGATCTGTCCTTCCAGGGAGCACTCAGGGCTGATTTCCTTAAGAATGGATAGGTTTGATCTTCTTGCAGTCCATGGGACTCTCAAGAGTCTCCTCCAGCACCATAATTCAAAAGCATCAATTCTTCGGCGATCAGCCTTCTTGTTGGTCCAGCTCTCACTTCCATACATCACTACTGGGAAAACCATAGCTTTAACTATACGGACCTTTGTCGGCAAGGTGATGTCTCTGCTTTTTAAGATGCTGTCTAGGTTTGTCATTGCTTTTCTCCCAAGAAGCAGGCGTCTTTTAATTTCGTGACTGCTGTCACCATCTGCAGTGATCAAGGAGCCCAAGAAAGTAAAGATTTAATCAAAAGTGTTCAATGGGTCTTACTTGGCTTGGTGTGAATTGGATCATGCCCAGCTCATAGGATATGATATGTGAAGGAGATCATTGTATATTTACCTTTCTGGATGATATCAATCAGTATTTGTATTCAATACAGTCTACTGTGAACTGCAATTGATGTCAGTTGCCTGTGCCCTGTCTAGGATCACTGCTTTATAGGGACTCTCTGGACACATAGTCAATTTAGTATTTATGAAAAAGCAGAGTAACAATGAAAAGTATATGCTTCAGAATGACAGGTGCAGTATATGCATACTCTGTGTGCACACAATTAAAATAATGCAATTGCTTCTTTGCTCTTTAAACAGTCACAACATGTGTTTGTTTTAATTATCTAAGTGTTGATTTCACCAGTAGCCATAGATTTAGGCAGTTAGCTTTACTGTGGAAAATGCCCAGCAAAAAAGGAAAAACAAGTGACAAAGCACACAAACTTCTTTGTGCTCTTCGGCAATGAAAACACTGCATTATTATGAAGGTATGTTTTCAGAGGATTTGATGGTTATATGTGCAAAGCCACATTGAAAAGTGGCAAGAAGGCTCCTACTGCTGAGGGAAGATGCAGAAATTCTGTTTGGGGAGAAATAAAAGAGGGGGAAACAGCACAGCTATCTCAGTTTGTTCTGTGCTTTGAATATTTTTATCTGTGCAGTGCCTTCTACAAGACAGAGTGCCAATGGTCTTGGAGGCATTTAGAGCACTCTATTATTATCATTCATCCATCTTCACCAGAGCCAGGTGAAAAGATCTATTCTCCCTAGTCAGAGGGGGATCTATTTTTTAAAAAAGAAAAGGTCAAGTATGCATTTAGTAATGGTTCCTGTGGCAAGATGTATCCATCTGAGGCATGACAGTCCTCTTAACTCTTTAACAGTGAATGTGTTCTCTAGTTTAAGGATGGCCAGACTTCAAGATCCAAAGTGGGCTTTACTTGGTGTGGTGTTTTTTTACCAGAACCTTGAGACCCACCCACCAGACCCTGGTGCAGAAGACACAAGGAATCCCAAGCCAAGGAATTTGTTTCAAGTACCAGAACTGAATGAATCCCCACAGTGCTCCCACATGAAAAATCTACTTCTGGTTACCCACAGATTTCTAAATTTCAGCAGTTTAATTTGGGAGAATGGAGTAATTTTGCTGATGCTATAGTTCAGCAGTTGAGAGTCAGAGATATTTGCTGTTCATCCAGAGATTTACCAATAGATTTGGACTCCATCTCTCATCAGCCTCAGCTGAGAGCCAGTGTGGTGTAGTGGTTAAGAGCGGTAGATTTGTAATCTGGTGAACTGGGTTCGTGTCTCTGCTCCTCCACATGCAGCTGCTGGGTGACCTTGGGCCAGTCACACTTCTCTGAAGTCTCTCAGCCCCATCCACCTCACAGGGTGTCTGTTGTGGGGGAGGAGGGGAAAGGAGATTGTTAGCCGCTTTGAGACTCCTTCGGGTAGTGATAAAGCGGGATATCAAATCCAAACTCCTCCTCCTCCTCCTCCTCCTCCTCCTCCTCCTCCTCCTCCTCCTCCTCTTCTTCTTCTTCTTCTTAACATGCCCAATCATCAGAGTTATGGGAGTTGTGGTCCAGCAAAATTATAGAGGGCCACAGGTTCCCCAACCCTGTTCTCAATCTATGAGGTTGTGTTTTTTTTTGGGGGGGGGAATCAGAATTGGCCTTTTTCTGTGCTATACTGGCTTGATCCTTTGCAGGATCCACCTTCTTGATTATAGCTCCTTTTTATGGCTAGGGTTGCTATGGAAGTGCTTCACTGCTTTTCCATTAGCAATGAACTGGAGATTGCTGAGACTTTATTTCAATATGTGAAGTAGACCATTTAGAATGGTGATTTATTCATCCATTAAGGTATAAAGATGAAAACATGAGAGTCCTACTAGATCAGGCCAACGGCCCATATAGTCCAGTGTCCTGTTCTCGCAGTGGCCAGCAAGATGATCATGAGAAGCTCTCAAGCAGAACCTGAGCACAACAGCTCTTAAACAAAAGCCATTTCACTTGTATCACACATATGTGATCAGCATATCTAGAGTTTTTCTCCTTCAGTACTGAACAACTGAATCTTCCTTTCTCTTCAGGAGGCAAGTGCTTTCTGAAAATCAAGATGATTGGAGTTTGGGGGACATCAGCTTACCCAAGTGACTGTTTAAGGAGATAATGCTTTTTAATATTATAATCGGTTCTGCCAGCCAGAATTGCATCTGTTTTGCCTCCTTGCAACAGAATACCACTCCAGCTCATAGGATTGCATGAATTTCTACAATGTGTACCAAAACTGTGATGTTACCATTGCACTAAATGGGCCAAAGTTGTAGACAAAGACTACCTCTTTTTTCACGTTTTGAGCAGGGAGGCACTGAAAATAAAGTGTGAGTGTTTTGCTACATGTATTTTTCACTCCAATGTCACATTGAACACTCTGTGTGTTGAGCCATACACAAATCTTTAAAATGAAAGAATGTGGTAATTACTGTTACAGTTTATCAGTACTACTACATAGTCTGCTTAGCAAAATGATAGTGTGTTTCATTTACTGCATTCATTTCATCTAGGTAATTCACAACTCATTTAGATCATTACTGGAGAAATAGCTTCACTTTCCTACTGCTATATTTCTTGTAATCTGTAAGTACCGGCAGACAAAAGGTTGTGCTTTAGGTTTTCAGTATCGACCTGCATGAGTTTTTTTAAAAGGCTGAAAATATGTATCACAGTTTAAATCAGTGTGGTCTGCTTAAAAACACAATGATTATTTCACTACTCAATAAATTTCTTTTGACTACAGTGCTGTAGTCAAAATGCATATTTTTATAGATGGTCATTACTAATGAGCAGATTTGGAAAGCGAAAGACACAGAAATTATCTAGGCAGGCCCCCAGCTGTTTAAAAGTTGGCTTAAAGTTTACTCGTTTATTTGGCACACATCTAAAACATAAAAACATTTTGCTAAAATGTGCTCTGTCAGTTTAGTATAACTTTAGTACCACAGTTAATATTGCTAATGTTGCTTAAGCTCTTCTCTGCATAACTTTATTAGATGATGTTCGTTAGTATATAGTAATAACCTTATTTATATGTTATTCCTGTTTTTGCAAATGCTTCACCGCTTAAGCTCAATGTGATTGCTGCAGTTAGATCAGACTGCTGTGGGAGCAACACAGTCTGGGTGCAATCTCAGTGACAATTGTTGCTACGACAAAATTTGCAGAAAGAATTTCAAGTATTCAGTACACATGAATATGTTGCACACATGCATTATCTCAGCAAAGCTTACAACACACTTAACGGGTTGTTGCTTCTGCTGCTATTACTGCCACCGTTGTCAACTGTATCTAGACTCAAACTAGAATTTGTCATGCAAGCAACATTGGTTTCAGTCAATAAAGTTGTAATCTGAATGTTGAGATTTGGTATAATTATCTAATTGGTCTCATTTTTAAAGGAATGCATTAGGCTCTCAAATGAATAGACAATTTAAAAACTATATAGAAGAACTAACAAATTTTGTTACATAATGATGCTAATGTCCAGCCTGGACCCTTTGTGAAATGCCCTTTTTTATTCAGGGTGAAGTTCGTGATAGGTTTTTCTTATAGCTGTCTGCATGTTGCACCCCCAATTTGTTCAGATTTTGGGGAACATTCCATGCTTCTTTTTTCAGATACCTATCCCCATGAACAGCTGCTAGATCTAGTGCATTTCCCTATTTTTTCTTTAAATACCTTAGTTACATCCTTCCCTTTTTGTTATTTTCTTCAGAATTAGTCAAGAATTCTGATGTGCCTTTCTAAAGGGGAATGCTTTTTAATTTTCTGACACCAATCCCAAGAGCTGATGGTTGATGATAAGGGAGAGTCACCCTGAGGTTGGATGATGAGCTGCTCTGGTTGGAGCATGCCACTTTTGACAGAGGGAAGGATTATCTAAAATGATAAGCCCCTGTCAATTCCATCTAGCCTTGCTATAGTTCTTCATGTAGTCTCAGCAGAACTGGAGTTTGTGTTGCCTCTGTTTCCTTCCTACCACCAGACAAGTAAATTTAGCATTTCTCTAGCTTCATGTTGACTCCTTTATTTTCCCAATTTCACTCTCTTGCTAGACCAGGAAAGTGTGTGCTTTGGAAATGAGCTTTTCTCTTTCTCTTTCTATCTCTCTCTGCCTTCAGTTATTCTGGGTCCTTAGGACTCCACCTTGTCTCTCTGTATATAAGGCAATTCTCTGCCTTCAGACTTCTCTTTTCCTATTTCCTTAATAATAAGAAAATAGTCCTGACAGCATTTCCCACAGCAAAAGCCATTATTTTCCCTCATAAATAAATATTTCAGTTCTCGTGTGATTGTTGCTAACTCTCAGCAGCATGCACACACTAATGCTTGTTGGTCGGTGTTAAATTCTACAGAGTTAGCAAAACGGTTATAGTCAACACGATCCTGCCTGTTGTACTCAGTTGTCTAGGATAATTTCATCCAGTAAATATCCCAGAGTAGTATTGCTAATTAATCAAAATTAGCTTTTTCTGTGAATACATGCACGTAAGTGCACTGGTATATGAACAAATTATTATGAGTTGGCCGGGTTGGCCTTACATGAAATATTTGCAGCATGAATATGTTGGCATTGGTTTGGAGCTCTTTTATCACACGTACCTTGCATTTGGCCCTGAGAGTAAAAGAATCAAGAGAATGCTCCAATATCACTCCAAATGTTCCTTTTCAGCTATGGCTTCATATTCCCCACGTATGACATCATATGATGTCAGGTGTGGGACAGGTTTGCATGGCAGGGGAAACCAGCCCCATAGGGCAAATTAGGAACACTTGCAGGCCAGATTTTACTCCATGGGCCAGAGGTTCCTCATACCTGCTATACAGGATGATTAGTTGCAACTATTCTGTGGTAACCAATAGTGTATACCAATAGTGGATGAATGGCAGAAGAAGCTGATAGAATATATGGAATTGTCTGAGTTGACCGGGAGACTTTCGAGATCGGAGTGAAGAAGCAGTGGAAGATGATTGGAAGGAATTTAAAGTTTATTTGAGGAATAAGCGTATAATAGATTAGAATTTATGGAAGTGAGGGAGATACAAAGAGGTCGTAGATAATGGTGAGAAATAAGTATTGATAGAGTTAGTCATAATTGAGTAAAAAGAAAGGAAATAGTTGGAATGTTAAATAATAAGATATAAAAGGTATAGAAATAAGTTAGTATTAAGTAAAATTTAGAGTTTGTATAAGATTTAGAAATTACTAAGGACGATTTATAATGGAGCGCAGAAAGAGGAGGAATGAGGAAGTCACTAGATTAGAAACAAGGTTTATAAGTTGGAGTTTTTGTTTTGTATGTTTTTTGTATTTTTGTATTTTGTAGTTTTTGCAGTGGTTTTTCTAGTCTGCATGTTTTTGTTGTTCGTTATAAAAATTTCAATAAATACATTTTTTTAAAAAAACCTATTCTGTGATAACTAAGTTATGTGCAACTGATTTTGTCACATACGTACAGTCTGTCAATAGTAAGGAAGCTGCTCACTAAACAAGCCTGAAAAGATAAAAAGAATAAGTTGCATGCTGATGCTCAGTTTCTCATTAGCTGCACTGTTCATTAGCTGATAATGATGTACCTGTGCATTGTAATTCTGTTTGCAGCATTATTTAACAAGCAAGCCAGGAGTGGATGAAAATGAACAAAAACTAGGCTGTTGAATGTCTGGGCTGAATGTCACATATTAGAACAATTAAATTTAGTTAGTGATATCAATGAAATTACTGCGGTCTGTTTTTTAGTAATCGATTTATAGTGTGCATGCACTACAGAAAAGTTAATAAAAGATAATATTTGTTAAAATTGAAAGAACTATAGCTCACCCAAAACTCTCAATCTGTTTTCAGGATTGTTTTTTCTCTCCTGCTCTTGTTAGGCTGCCTCTACTTCTCTTGAAATATGTGCATTTGCTCCCCATCCAAGTCCCAGAAGCACTGTTCACAGGATCCTATGCAATGCTCACTCAAGGAACACTCCAACAACTTCTGTGGATGTTGCCAAAGGGGCATTTTGGAGGTTCCAAGGAATAGTGCAGCCCTTAACACCTTTTTGTATAAATCCTCTTTCTCCACCCTGTCTGCATGAGCAGGGAGGGGCAAGGCTCTTGGCAAATCATGTGCAACTAGTTTGATACCGAAAGCTGCATTGCAAATGTGGCATGAACCAGGGGGGGACTAGAACTAACACGTAGTGGAAGCATAAACTCAACAAATTCCAAACATGCTACAGTTACTTATTTATATCATAAAGTTTATGTATATCCCTTGTTTTTGTATATACCAAGCCCTAAATAACTTGGGGGCCCAAATATCTGAAGGAGCTCCTCCTCCCATAGAAGCCTACCTGAATGTTCAGGTCAGGAGGGGAAGCCCTTTGATGATTAAGTGGAAGGCCTTTTCTGTGGTGGCTCCCCTGCTATTAGAAATCCTTCCCCTTGGAGATGCATCTGGCACTGTCATTGCACTCTTCTTATTTCATCAAGAAGAACCTTTCTGCCCTGTGTTTTTTTTATAAAAAACAATAGGGCAGAAGAATCAGTTTCGATTGGCTTCCACTGTAACATTTTGTGTGTGTTTCAATTATGGTTTTAAGTAGGGCTGCCATACGTTTGTGATTTGGCCATCAGAAGCAGAAGATGCTGAAATGTCCAGACGTATGGTAACCCATGTCAGAAATGTAGTTTTTTTTGTGTGAATTTCCTTAAGCTTAAAAACTTTTATTTCTTTTTTCCTTTCTTTTTAGTTTATGTTTTCTGTTTAGTTTTTTTTAGTTTTTAGTTTCCCTGTTTTAAGTGATGCTTTATTGTTTTTAAATATGTTTTATTGAATGTATGTATCCTGCTCTAGGTCCTTGCAGTGCATAAATAAATTCAAACAAAGACAAATTTATTTATTTATTGCAATAAACGGTCCCTTGCACCATATAACATACAATTCTGCTGAGTTCTTCAATCCTCAGGTACAGCTGCACTTGGTAGAGGGAACTGGTGAAAAACTGGGGATGCAGCCTTTGGGCAAGCAGAAATATTCTTTGTTCACAATATAAAGAAAACAACTCCTAGGGATATTTTCAAGCATTTCCCTTCACATTGTCTATCCCCAAGAAACTTGTGGGTGCAGATGTGAAGTCCAGTACTAACCGAGGCATATTGAATATGTTTGTATTGATTGCTTGAAGGACCAAACTACTACTGGAGTAACACACTTTGAAGTTGCATTGTGTTTTTCCCCTCCTCCTTTAAAACTAGAACTAGCAGGTGTGTCAATACTTTATTGTTCCTTTGGAGAGGCTGTCTCCTTTGGAGAAACTGTACTTTTGTACTGTTGTCCTTGCAGGAGGTGACATTTTATGGTTCACTGTTTTGATTCTTTGTGTTCTTTCTTTTTGTTATGTTGGTGCTTCTTGACTAATCAATAAAAAAATATTAAAACTAAAGAGAGAGAGAGAGAGAGAGAGAGAGAAATAAATGGTAGGTGCTTGGGGACCTGGGGATATGAGGAGGATGAGGATGGATTCAACCCTTTCCTCCTTTGTCGTGGTTCCAGGACCCCACCTCTGAAGTTGCTGTTAGTCTTTGAAGCAAAGCTCCCATTGGGACTAGTGGAGGCTTCCCTTCCAGGGCTGCCACAGGTGGGGATTTCTCTTGGAGCTATGACATCACATGGCTGCTGCAAGCATAACATGGGATAAAATTATGCATATAAACCTGAGCTCGTTGAAGGGATGGAATGTGAATAAGTAGTTTAAGTAATGACTTCATCACAGAATGCTGGCAATAGAAAATGTGTTCCCCAAACTCTCAGTTTTATTGATCTGACTCCAGCCTTATGAAATATGGACCTGAATGTACATGAAGAAGAGTTAAACTCATGGCTGCTTATCTTTAGACCTAGAAAACAGTAGATTGGAAGTTTCTACATGATGAGAACAATGCAGAATGGTTAAGGATGTGCTTTTTCTTGATGTCTTCTGTTACAGCTGTTATGTCAAGAAGCCAAGAAGGACCTGGAGAGATGGGAAAGGCAGTTGTCATCCCTAAAGATGATCAGGAAAAAATGAAAGAACTCTTTAAAATCAACCAATTTAATCTTATGGCCAGTGACATGATTGCATTCAACAGAAGTTTGCCTGATGTAAGACTAGAGGGGTAAGTTTACACATTTGGCATGGTTTTCCAGTGTGTTGCATTGACATTCCCAATATTTCTAATCTTTTTTATTTTATTATCATATTTATTTTGGATATTTTTTAACCGCCTTTGTAGAAAATGCCCATCAAATCAAAATTACGAAGTATCATTAATCCAACAAAGATAAAAACATAAGAACCAATAAAAAATACTCAGCCAGCCAATTAGAGGAGCTTCTCACAGCAGTGACAAATCACAATCCAGGCTGTAGATAAGTAAAGTATGTAGTTATGACCTTCTGAAATCCGAACATATAGCAGCCCTAGTGATGTTGCAGAAGCTAACTGGGAAAATCTGATGACTTCTAGGTCAGTACTCTTAATTGACATAGGGTAAGGTCCACTTCACAGTTCATAAAATTTCTCTAGAATAGAAATTGCAAACTGTAGGGATTTTGTGTGTGTGTGTGTGTGTGTGTGTGTGTGTGTGTGTTGTTTTGCATGAAAGTAGCAGCCATGTCCTTGCCTGTGATGGGTTATGGTAGCGCTAGCTTAGCTGTGGTGAGCTAAAAGGAGCAGATCTGGGCTGGAGAGGAGACTGGTGCCCAGTTGAAAGGTTGTAAGAGCTGCAAGAGACAAGGGTAGCACTCAGTTGAGGGGCTAGAAAATGCCATATATGCCTGGCAGGCAGAGCCAGACGTTAAGTGTAAGTGCTAAGGTAGTCAGAAGATTAGAGCATACATGCAGATATCATCGTACAGGCATCTTGAAGGAACTGCAGCAGGTAATTTGCTGATGAATGGTTAGCCAGCATGTGTGTTCATTTGGATTATGCATACCTGGGAATGGAAGTGAGGTTGCAGAGAATGCTTGTTGATTATTCCATACTGAGTTGGGGTTTTGCGTTGCTTTCAGTGGTTGACTGGAACTGTTAATTGAAGCCAGAGGAGTGTGCACAATCCATCTGTAAACTTGTAAACATGCAAATGTGTATTAACAGTGCCCTGCAACTCCAAAACATTCAAGGTTTTTAAAGGCTTTTTATATTATGTTGTGATATTTAACTGAGAATTAAAGCAATTTCCATTTTGAGGTGACAACACCTCTAGCAGCCCTGTCCAGTTCTGCTTTGCTGTCATTACATGGAATCTGACACTTCTTGTAATGCGTGGAACACATTTTGCATGCTCTTCCCATTTAGATATAGCAATGTCACTGTAGGTGTTCTGCATCTGCAGAGAAAGATAATTCTGGCAATTGCTAGTAATTCAATAGGTGTCACAGAAAACATTCCTTCTAACTAATACAAACGGAGATATTGAATATTAGTATGATCAGCATGAAGAAAGAGAGGGGGAGACATTTTTTAATTGCCTTGAATGTGTCACGTGGTATCAGTAATATGTGTTGTCGGCACGTATTCTAAAGCATTACAATAGTAAATTAGATTTTCAGGGAAGAAATGACATGCTTTATTCATGTCAGAGGCTGCTGTATCATCTTCAAGGCAATTCTTCACTTACACAGCCCTTAGAGTTTGACCAGCAGACACGTCAAGACAAATCTAGGGCCCTTGGGTGTGGGATGGGCCTCCTGTCTCCAAACAGCTACATTACTTATTGAAAAAGCTGGTGCTCTGCTCTTGCTACCACCCAGATGGCCTTCCAGATGTTGTTGGACTACAGCTCACTTCCTCTACAACCATTTGCACTGATGCCTGGGGCTGGTACGAGTTGCAGTCTGCCAACATCTGGAGGGCCACAAGTTCCCCATCCTGCTTTATAGCCTAATCTTATAGCACAATACTTCACCCCAGGGGGAATATGGCTCCTGTTTCTTTCTGGCTACCACAGGAAGTTGATAGTGGCACATGAATGATAGCCTGGATTGTGTTCGTCCCACCCATTAATAATGTCTCTACTCCAGCTGCCACTATGCCACCTATAAATACTAGGGTGGCAACATACTGTAGGAGGAGGCTGGCTGCTAATCTGAAGGTGGGCGTGGCATGGAACCCTTATACCAGGAAAGAATTCCAGCCCTCAAAGGGGTTCCAATGATACATGAAGTACACAGAGATTTTGGCATTTGAACCTGCTTCTTGTTGTGGTTATAGTGTTGGGTTTGGTCCTGGGAATAGCCTTCAAATCTCCTCTAAGGTTATCAGCTAATTTTGGGCACAGCACATTTTCTCTGTCTAGTCTACTAACTGGCTTTATTGTTAGCATAAAGTGTCACTCTTGAGTTCTTTAATTGTATAGTGGAAAATAAATAATATATATTAGCTTTTTTGTAGCTGGTTTTTTTCCCCATTGACTTTTGGAAATGTAACCCCAGCAAGAGCAGGCGATCTCCCACCCATCTGGACTAGGGAACCACCCACTAACAGTGCCTCAGTCTTATCTGGATTGAGTTTATTGGCTCTCATCCAGTCCATTACTGAGGCGAGACACTGGTCTGGCACTTCCACTGCCTCACCTGCAGATGTAAAGGAGAAACAGAGGTGGGTGTCATCAGCATACTGCTGACTACGTACTCTAAACTTCTGCAGAACCCCACCTAGCAGTTTCATGTGGATGTTAAACAACGTGGGGGATAGGATTGAGCCTTGTGGAACCCCACAACCTTGACTAGTATTTACTGTTGGGTTCTATCTCTACTGTCAGGAAAGGCTGAATCTTCCTCTTTTTTTTTTTTTAAAAAAAGGATTCTGTCTTGTTTCCTCTAGATATGGGAGCATTGGAGTGAGATGGTGTGGCATTGAGACGGATTTTATATATTATCCACAAGAGACACAAATATGCTATTGGCAGAAATTTTGATATTTGCAAACAGAGGAGAAAGTTATATTGTCTAGATTGTTACAGTATTCTACTCTGACTAATTTCTCCCCCTGAGTTTTGGAATTTTGAATTAATGAAACTTCACAACCAATGGTTCTTTCAGTTTCTTTTTTATATAAATTTATAGAATTTTAATTCTTTCAGAAAGGCAACATTACAAAAAAGAATTTAAGTTTCTATGGGGAAATAGTAGGTGAGAGTGAGTTTGTGTGCACACTTGTGCATACATGCATAAAATATATAGTTTCAACATTCCAGAGGACAACTGGAGCAAAACCCAAGGCATAGTGAAATGGTGGGATAAGAGGGATCCACTTATCTCTAATCGAAACCAAAAGCCTTTCCTTCTTCACACTGCATTCCTGTGATCAAAAAATTCATCACAGCAGACAATCTGTATTGATTTACAGTCCCTACTCTGCTTGTAGGCAACTCGAATTTGAGGCACAGAGAACCACAGTCAATATAAAGATTCTGTATTTTTATCTTGCCTTGTCTGCTTTTGACTGCACCAGGCTGTTTGCTTCAGTTCATTGCTCAGATTGCAGGTGAACTTTATGTGCATCACTTGCATTTGTTATTTGTCAGAACTGTAATAATATCCAGGAAAGCCTCCAGCCCATTCGGGCTGAAATCAGCTAGTTTCAGCAAATGAAGAATTAGCAGCACAGCCTGGTGACAGATGTAGCAATCTTATGAAGGCATTTCTCAATGTGAACATCAAAGACAGCTGGATTCATAAAGGGCTGCCCTTGACCAGCTGGGGGGAAATCAGACTTGTCTAATAATGGCTTGACAGTGGAGGACAGCCTGTCTCTAGAGGATAGGTGAGCACCTGGATTTTAGACACTGGCGTGGTGCTCCATATGTTAGTTTATTTTTAAAGTTCTCTGTCTGAAGGTTGGCCTGTGCAGCTAGAACCAATGGATGTGCATCTTAAATATAAGAAGTGTCTTTGCATTTAAAAAGTTGTTCTGAACTTGTAATTCAGCTACCACAGCACCTTTTTAAATTGGGATGGGCAAATTGTTTTGCAAAGAAGCCCAAATTCCATGTATGGAATGCCTGCAGCTCATTTGTGTATTTCCATTCTGTTTTTAGTAGACATTACTATGATTTAACCTGCATAATACCAAGGTATGGTTAGTGTACACATACATCCAGTGCTTTTTTTCTGGGGGTACGCAGGGGTACGCATACCCCTAAACATTTTGTGAATTTTTGTTCTTTTGTCCATTTACTGTATTTATTTTTCCCGATTTGAACTATAAAATGGTGATTTTCTTGAGTCAAAATGAGAATGCCCCTAAGCATTTTTTTTAAAGAAAAAAAAGCTCTGCATACATCTATTTTTCTGTATTCTTGCTGAGGAAATGTTGCCATATTTCAGCCATTGAAAGAGGAAGTCACTGGTTCAAATTTCACCACTGCCATGAACTCACTGGACAAGACTGGGATCCTCAGTCACTAGCTCATGTTTGAAGAAATATGAAGCATTTCAGCCTGGAGTATTACCAAATAAAACAGCTTGGCACATAGTAATCTCACAGCAGACGTCTTAGTTCTCTCTCTCTCTCTCTCTCTCTCTCTCTCTCTCTCTCTCTCTCTCTCTCTCTCTCTCTCCACACCCAATATTTAATACATGAATACTGATGATGATACTGGCTTTGCCACTGTAACTATTACCAATACAAAATAAATACTAGGCATCATAATCATCATCATTTCCAGCCTAGGATTGACATTATTGAAGGATCCATATCTGTGCTAGGAGAATAGGTTATTCCTACTGGATTGTTTGTAGAGTTTTAGAATACAACCTATGCAATCTTTTTTTACAAGTTTTAAAGGGTTGTGTTGGAAAGGGAGCAATTTCACTCTCCTATGCCCACTGATTATTATTATTATTATTTATTTTAACTTCCCATGTGCACAGAGGAAGTTTATAGTGATCAACCATTGGTAGCAAAGCCCACCTTGTGAGCTGAGTGTAACTCTATTTTCTGACTCAATGGTGCAAGGCTGTTCAACCATGAAATTGCTTCTTTCATGCATTCCTGTACATTTTTGCCTGGGCAGTCACAGTATAGAAAACTTGATCGTGACAATGAATAGAACAGCTGGGCAATCAGTTAATGCTAGGGATGAAGTTTAGCTTTCATGTGTGATACCATTTCCCTCATGTTTGGTTTGGGGTCAGAGACAGTAATTATGTAGGGCAGTGTGCAGGTCATTTTCTTACTTTATTTATTTATTTGCTTTCTTTCACTATGGCTGGCTATAACTCCATTGTGGGGAACCTTGCCCATCCAGATGTGGTTGTACTACCAGCGTCCATCAGCTTCAGGCAGCATGGCTAACTGTCATGGAAGCTACAGTACAACCATATATGGAAGACTACAGATTCCCGTTTCTCAAAGGCTCTTACTCTTCCTCCTTATGGTTCAATCATCTTTGGTTCAGGACTCAAACCAAAGCGAACATCATACCAGGTTTGCAAATGCATATAAAAAGCTTATCATTCTGCAACCACCTTGTAACAAGGTTCTAGACAGTGTGAACAATAAGGATGGTATATTGATGACAATATTGATGATTACTTAAATTTGTATCCTGCCATTCTTTTGTAGATCTCAGGGCCATTCACAGCATAAAAATACAAGATGAAAACACAAAATACATAATAAAAACAAACCAACAACACCCCTCTCTCTACCCCCTCCCACAAACACATTTAAAAGGGTACAGAATAGGATGTTGGTCAGCCAAAGGCCTGGTTAAAGAGGAATGTTTCTACCTGGCACCTAAAAGATGTATAATGAAGGCGCCAGGCAAGCCTCCCTGGGAAGAGCATTCCAAAAATGGGGAGCCACTTCATAAAAGTCTATTTCTCTTGTTGCGACCTTCTGGACCTTTCATGGAGGAGGTGAATGAAGAAGGGCATCAAATGATGATCACAGGGTCTGGGTAGGTTCATATGGAGAGATGTGTCCTTAAGGTATTGCAGTCCTGAGGCATCACTGATGGTGACTCTGCTTTGGGTCTACTTGGCAACTGCAATAGCACTGACGTGGGTGTGTGTATAATTTTACTTCCTTTGCACCCATCCTCTAGATCAGCTGTCAAGGCAATGATTATGATGGGAGATCTAGTTCCAAAGTATCTGAAGGGCATCCCATTGACAACATCTGCTCTGGATGATCCAGTTCCTGTTTCATTCTTTACAGGGCCCGACACAAAGAAAAGTTCTTCAGATTTTCTTAAAACACTAGAATATGAAAAACAAACAAACCCACTTTTAAGAACTGTGGAACTTATATTTGGCCCAAACTCAAGGACACAAAGAATGCTCAAAGTCCCAAGCCTGCATATGGCTTGTCATCAGGATGTCCAGTCTTATTATGCCTGGAATTTTATAATGGCATCTCTTTTCCCATTGGACCATCTCCCTTTTCATTTTTTTGCATGGAACATAAGGCAGCACAAATCTGAACTGTTAACTACTTTGCTTATAAGCATTATCAATTATGCCAACACAAGATGTTTTAGTTAGCTAATGATCCCCCAACTGGCAGGTAATTTGGACCTGCAGCAGCAAAGGAGACATGACATATGGTATGGTCACAAGCATTGCCAGTATGCATGAAGCTCACTGCAAAACCTTCTGGACTTGGGACAAAAGCAGGAAAAGTTGCTTCGAAAGAATCTTGATCAGTTAATTTATAGTAGTTTGCATCTCTGATGTCTGGCAGTTCTTTTCTCCATGCCCAAAGGTGTAAAGGAATTTCAGTATGACTTTTTCCTTGAGCATATCTGTCTTCAAGATACATATCTGACAGTATTCATGAAAACATAATTGATGTTTTGGTTGAGTATTTCTGAGGCAAATGTGGAATCATTCAGCCTGAAGAACGCCAGGTATTAGATGAATGACTTTGTCCTGTGCCCACAAGTCAGGCATGCTATTCCTAGAAGATAACATTTCCTTCCATCCCTGGTGTATTTCTTTCAGAGTTAAGGGAAATAATGCTCATTGATACAATGTGTGTTTGCAGTCTAACTAATTTTGCGAAGTAGAGACAATAGGCAATAACTTTGAATGGAAACATGCAACCGAGTATGGAAGCAACAATTTCCTCCCTTCACAGGCTGAAAATCTCACTTGTCACAGAGTTTTTCTTTGATTGTTGCTTTTGCACTCCTGACAGAAATCCAATTTAGGAAGGAAGCTCTGAGACCAACACATCTGTTACCTGCTTTGTGAAGTGCAACGCTGAAGTCTGCCTTAAAGCTATTAGTAAATTCTGATGGGGAGGGGCGGGTAAACATCTACAGTATGACACAAAAAGTGTATTGCCATATTCTAGCTTTATTTAGAATGCCCCTTAGCTAATTGCTCCTAAAGTAGCTTCTGAACATGACTGGAATACTAAAAAGCATTCATGAAGGACCAAGTCTGTAGCAAAGAAAGAAAGAAAGAACCATGTGGAATCTCATTAGGTAGCATTTTCTTATCAAAAGTTTTTCTTTATTATAATAATTAATTTAATTATAATTATCGCTGAAACTGCAGCAAAGGGTATTGTCTTACAGTAGGAGGAGCGAGAACCTCAGAACATAGTGGCAGTGGCCCTTAGGAGATGGGAAAACATGACAGAGACACACCATTTCCAATATTATACTGTGCTCTAGAAATAGAATATAAGGCAGGGCTATGGAAAGGAGGAGACAATATCTTGGATTGCAGCTTCTTTTCATTATCTTCTGTACAAACCATTCAAACCATTCCCATTCAGGTGTGCCACACAGTATGCAGGCTGTGGATAGTAAGACTGGAGGAGGAAATCTGTCTCTCAGCTCTACATTTTTAAATATCTTAAAACATGGAGTTACAGAATTTTAAAGCACCTGTGTTTTCCTAACAGTTTAGTAGCCTGAAACGCTACTGGGGTTGGGCTGCAAGATAAACTCCCTCCCTCTTAACTATGTGCCTCATTGTTGACTATGATTTCCCTCTCTCTCTCTCTCTCTCTCTCTCTCTCTCTCCCCCCCCCCCTTTACACATGGATGTATTCCATTCTTTTAGAGTAGAAAAAGGATCTCTACTGGCTTCATTGTTATTGGGATTAAGGGCCAATTCTTATTTTATGGAGCAGTATGATTAGGAAAATGTTGAAAAACTGCACATTATCCACTTGAGTTGCTTTGGAGATGGAGGGAAAGATTAGCCTCTTAAAAACCTGCACTTTGTGCGTGTGGGTTTTTTTTTTAAAAAAAAAATTTTTTTGAAATACTCCTTCATCTGCTACTTTGTTCCTACTCTGGCACAAAAGCTTTTTGAGCTTTTAACTAAATGAAATTCTTGCGCAGAGGCAACTTTTGAAAAATTAATGCTCTATTTAGAGTTCTAAATCCCTAAGGAAAGCTTGATATTCAAGCCCACATTCTGAGTATGTCATTGTTATGAACAGTGACAGCTGAAGGTAGTGAGTGAAGTCTCTTTGTTCTTGCAAACTGCAGACCTATTTATATTGCATAATATAACACGATAGAGACATTTTCAAGACACTTTCAAGACACATTTCCCCATCTATCACCAGCTAGATATATATATATATATATATAAAAGATTGGATATAGTGTATTTTGGTTCAGCAAAAAATCCAACGAGCCAGTGTCAACAGAGTTGTTTTTTAAGTGTTACTTCTGGCTAAGTGGGGAGAAAATTATAAATTATTTGTTGGCGAAAATTACTGCTTTTGAGTAATATAGAGAGGGATTTTTTATTACTGTACATTTGAAAATTTCATATCTGAAATAGTGCATCAACCTTCTATTATATACTGTAATAAACATTAACTCTATTATCGAGTTACTGCTTGAAATAGATGGCTCATTCTGTAAAGCTGCTCTAAGGAACGTACAGCTGTGTCCAAAACCTTGAATGTTGCACACAAATATAAAAAGGAGAAAACATGTAATTTACCAAACTGGCATCTTTGAGAATTTAAATTCTGATCTGCATTTCAGAATACATTTGCATTCAGCTTTGCATTCTTGCAGTTTCCAAAGCTGCTTCCATATGAATGAAATGCAGGTGGTTAGGATCTAAAGCGTTGCATACAAACCACCCATCACATCAGCTTAGGTCCTCTACAGTGGCATTCCATGGGGTGCAATATTGCTCTGCTGCCCAAAGCAGAAAATGAAAACTCCCATGTACGGGAGCACTTTGCATGCACTCCTGTAAAAAAAGGAGGCTGCCATACACTAAGTCAAGACTATTGCTCCATCTAGCAGATTGTTGGCATGTACTGACTGGCAGCAGCTCTCCAGGATGTTAGTAGAAGACATTCCTAATTATACCTGGGAAGACCAGGTGATCTGTATGCCTGTCCAGTGTGTTTCTGAGGTGCTGTTTGTTTCCTGGCAACTTTAAGGTCCCTGCTCTCATTACTTTTTGTTCTTTATCTGGGATCAGACAGCTCTTCAAATATACAACTGTCCTCTGCAAAGCAGGACACATGAGCACCCACCTATGACAGCTGGGGAATCGGGAGTAGGACCTTGGGTACTTAATGGAAATGTGGGGCAGAACATTGGTATAAACCAAGGTCTCAAGCCATTTAGGACTTTAAAGCCAACACTTTGAATTGAGCCTGGAAACAAGTAGGCAACCACTGTGGATGATAAAACAAAAGGAGTATTAAGTTCTAGAGTTGAAGATCTCCATAGGAAACTCTTGAACCTTGTGCCCCCCCCCCAACTCTGATATTTAAGTTCTTATATTTCCATGATGAATTGCAGTGTGTATTTGGGTGGGATTACCCTACACCCCCCCTTTGATGCATACTTAGTATTGTTATGGGGGAGGTTGGGGGAGGAGTAGCCTGTATGCTACAGCAGGATACAGCAGATGTTAAAATTTAAGCAATGATTCAAATTCTTGGAATAGCCAGGCTAGCTTCCTGGTGAGGTGATAGCGCAGGTAATGACCCCATAGCTGCCAAGTTTTCCCTTTTCTCACAAGGAAGCCTATTCAGCATAAGGGAATTTCCCTTAAAAAAAGGGAGAACTTGGCAGCTATGAATGAGCCATTAAGGCAGGCATCCCCAAACTTCGGCCCTCCAGATGTTTTGGACTACAATTCCCATCTTCCCCGACCACTGGTCCTGTTAGCTAGGGGTCATGGGAGTTGTAGGCCAAAACATCTGGAGGGCCGCAGTTTGGGGATGCCTGCATTAAGGGAACAAAGAAAATGACTCTTTGCTACACAGAAAATGGTTAGGGCCCCCTTCCTCAAAAAAGAGGAGAGTGGAGTTATGTGAACTAGAAGCTGAAAAGTGGCAGGCTGGGAAGTGTGAGAGAGAAAACCATGCCTGATTTCTGCTGGAACCCAAGGCTGCAGCTATGGGAGAAACAAGAGCCTTTTGGAGTGTTAATTCTGTGAACCCCTCCATTGCAGGCTCTGGTTGTGTGTGTGTGTGTGTGTGTAAATAGACCATATATCATAAAGACACCACAGTCTCCACTGTGCCTCATTTCCAAAAGCAAGCTGGAGCCTGGAATCCCTGGAATCACCACCTGGAAATTGGGGTGGCATACAACAATAAACTACTGTATGTGTCCCATATAGGCAAAGACCATTTTTGGATAACACTGGCTTGTGCCTTCCACAAGTGTCTGGTCTAATCAACAAAAATGTTAATAATAATAATTGCATCAGTCTTGTCATAAGGCAAATTTTTAAATTTTACATTGTAAAACTTTTATCTGTTTTTCTTTTATTTCCTGAAATCATAATTAAGAAGGAATATCAACAATAATTTCTGATTTTGGTCAAAGTCTTCTGGAGAGTTTTATACAAGTACTGCTGAAATGAATGAAAATACCCTTCCTTTCCCCCTTTTCCCCTTCCTTTGAATGGAACTTTTGTACAGGAAATATTCAAAGTACCAGTATATTCTTTCATTGCTTTCAATTATAAACGCATCTTAACCAAGGGTGATTTTTGTTATCTCATCCCAAGTCAGAAAAGTGTGGTGTTCATAGTTATACTTAGCTCTTGAGTGAGTATATTGTTGCCCAACTGGTACATAATGCTCCAATCTCTTAATCGTGGCTAAGAAATTCAGAATAAGCAGAGGGCATGTATTCCATTTCCCTCTTGCCTCTTGTTATTATCCTTACTGTTTGTCGGCTTAGTGTGAATTTGCACTGCTGTGACTGAGCATGGTTAATGCTGATTAAGGTTGCCATCATGTTTGAATTAGGTTTGCAGATCCTTTAGTTAAAAGCACTTGTTGAGATGTAACACCTAAACCCTTCATTAAGGCAACAATATGAGGCTGTGGACAACTCATGCCAAGGATGGGAAGAGGGAGAGAGTGCCTACAGGACTGGTAGCCTTATGCCTGCAGTGAATCCACATGGTAGGCAGGAAAATGGTCACTCCTCTTCTTCTTTTTCACAGAAAGCAAGAAAGATTTTCCATTTAGTTGTATGAATTCTAACAGTTGTGAAATAGTGGGAATTGGCCATTGTTTCATAAGGTTCATCAAGTCCTTTGATGACTGAATAGTAGCTTTGGTAGTTGTACAAAAGGCACCCAAATAGCGAGTGCATCAAGCTTTTTTATTTTATGCCATACTTTTTGATTGCTGCTGTTAACTTTCTTAATGTAGAGCAATAAATAGTAAATGCTAAATTATCCCGTTATAATCCGAACAGTCATCTAAGCCACTGAGTTTGGATTTGGTCCTAAATGATAACTGTTGCCTCTTAAATCGCCCATAGTCATTTCAGTTTCTCATCTCGTCTGACTGCTTTGCTTCTATTCATGTGATGTATTATCCACCCTTGCATTGCTGAAATCAATACAATCCTGAAAGGGATAAAGCCACAGTGGAACAGTTTATGGTCACATAATTTGTACATAGCCAAAGGAAACAATAGTAAATAGGTATGTAGTGCACTCTGTTTTCATGTTATTGATCTCGGAAAGTGTGTTTTCACCACATTTAAACAGCTGTACTTACCTTCATGTGTATTCATAAATCTACATTTGACAAATGCATGATTTCCAAAGGAAAACATTTCACTCACTAGAATATTGCTAGCAATCAAAATTATTGTAATGTCCCGAGGAAGATGAAAACAGGGTTTTCTTTTATTTGTTTGTTTACAGCTCCTGTAATTGTAGTCGTGTTTCTTTTAATGTGTCATAGTTTTGAACAGGAAGAATAAATGGCACTGCTATTTTAAGTATGCAATATAAAATGTAAAGGTATTTTTATGTGCCTATATGTAAATCATCCTGGGGGGAAATGCTTAGACAGTAGCATCAGATTTTTAGGTGCAAGTGCTGCATAGTATCAAAAGAACATTTTTGAGTCCAGTATTTAGACATATTGGGGTGGGAATGTTGGGTTTGCCCCACCAACAGAGACTCTGCTGCAGAGTCTACTGGTACCGTATGTTTCTGCCTCACCAGTTGAGTTGATCATGATTTCTCAGTAGCAAGGATACTAGGCATAGATCAAGGAGATATTGTTAAAAATTTGAGGGGATTTAATAATCCAACCATCAGTAAGATGTGGGAAGGAGAACAATGCTGAAATGGTGTTTTATTTGTGCATGTGAACATAGATGTATGCGTGTGAGTGCGGGCATGTAAGGCTAAATGAAAAATACCTTTTGATGTATTGTTTTCTCTCTGTGTGCAGGTGCTTGGTGCCAAGTTTATTATTTGTTGTTTTTAAAACATTGATTCTTGTTATTTTCAGTGTTTTGAGAGCAATAAAATGTCTTTAGAAGGTGGATTTCATGAGTCTTAATACTAATATCCCTGTTAGCCACAGCATAGATTCATTTGTTACCAGCGGGAATCTTTCTTGCAGGTTTAGGGAGATTAATATTCTGCTTTCATTTTGCTTTCAGTGCAGCAACCTTGGGGCCTGGCTTCTGGAACCTGATTAACTTGTATGCCATTATTTAGTGCCATGGAATGAATCTCTGAATAAATCAACTTCCTTTTTGTCTTTGACAGATGCAAGACAAAAGTCTACCCTGATGAACTACCAAACACAAGTGTCGTCATAGTATTTCATAATGAAGCCTGGAGCACTCTGCTTCGTACTATTTACAGTGTTATAAATCGGTCTCCACACTATCTACTTTCTGAGATTATCTTAGTAGACGACGCCAGTGAAAGAGGTATGAGTGAACAGAAAACAAATTATGATAAGGAATAAAAATTCCAGAATAATTTTCTGGCAAGGCGATAAGAATGTAAAATACTTTTTAAAAGAAAATGAAATCTGTTTACTTTGAAAATCTTGCATTGCTGTTAATCCTAGGTTTTATGGGGACAATGGCTAAAGTGGTGAAAAATGTGTACTCAAAGTCTATCAGATGCAGATGAGACTCCCTTTTGCCTGCTCAGTGGTAGTGAGGGAAAGTATCACCATTGTATCTGGGCAATGTTGTGGAGTGTCACTGTTCAGAGCATGTTGGGGTTTGTTGAATGCTGACCCCTGGAGTGAGCTAGAGAGACCCACTATAGCCCATGGTGAACACGTATTTTTACAGCCAAATGAACCATACCTGCTCTGTCTAGAGCTTCAATTTACAACTGACAATTGCTTGTCAAGTTTATATGGATGCTTCTCAGTTTGTGCATGCAGAGAATGTGGACAGAGTACAGGTGAAACTCGAAAAATTAGAATATTGTCGAAAAGTTCATTTACTTCAGTAAGTCAACTTAAAAGGTGAAACCAATATGGGAGATAGACTCATGACATGCAAAGCGAGATATGTCAAGCCTTTATTTGTTGTAATTGTGATGATTATGGCGTGCAGCTGAAGAAAACCCCAAATTCACAATCTCAGAAAATTAGAATAGTGTTTAGCTACTCAATCCATAACACCTGCAAAGGATTCCTGAGCCTTTAAATGGTCTCTCAGTCTGCTTCAGTAGGTATCACAATCATGGGAAAGGCTGCTGCCCTGACAGTTGTGCAGAAAGCCATCATTGAGACCCTCCATAAGGAGGGAAAGCCTATATTGGTTTCACCTTTTAAGCTGCATTACTGAAATAAATGAACTTTTCGACAATATTCTAATTTTTCAAATTTCACCTGTACTTGCAGAAGTGAGGCTGCCACATGCACACCCAGGCTTAGTAAATTTACCTGGTGGGACTTGCTCAGCAGGTAACAAATTGTTAATGCCACTCAGAAAAGGGGATTAACAATTTTAAAAGAATCTGTAGTAGGACAAGAGCTCTCCTCTTTGCAGAGGGGCAGTGTTGCGAGCGGGAGCCGTTTCCCGCACTAGGAGGGGAGCGTATTCGGCCCCCTGAGTCAGCCTATCCCTGCTGCCGCGCCAAGCCTCTCAACTGGCCAATAGGGCCAGCTGGGGGGCAGGGTCTGGCTGCATTTAAGCTGCTGTGGCAACGTTCAAGCCCCCAAGTCCTGTTATGTCCTGCTAAGGTGAACCTGGGACTAGTTGACCCATAGCTGACCAGCTACAGGCTGAGCACTCCTTATGACTGACCGTTCTCAAATGTACTATTTTGTGGGAGGGTTCTGAATGATGTAGTAGTAAGCCTGGCTACAGGTATTTCTGGATGAAACCAGTTATCTAGATCCTTTTTTAGGAATTCTGTCCTGTTTTTGTGATACATACTAGGTATGCATGCCCTTATATGGTTCTCCTGGACCTCTCAACAGATTTCCCTCTAGGATGGAAGAAGGAGGTCCCATTTTATGTGGTCTCCAAAGGTCTAAATTGTGTAAGGGGCCAGTGCTGCTGAAATGATTGTTCTCAATCACTCAGGTCACCTAAGGCCTTGCTATGTATTTGTGAGAGAAATTATATGGCTGTACTGTATAAGAAAGAATTACTCCTGAACTTTGGAATTCCTTCTCCCAGAAAACCTGCCCATGCAGAATTTTCTTTTGGCCTTTTGGAACATGGTGAAAACTATATTAAGAAGGCATTTGAAAATGCGGTAATTCCGCCTTCTTCCATCTCATAGGACCATACAGCTTTTTGTTACATATCAAATATGGAATATTTATTGTTTGGCTTGGATGTCTTAATGACAGAAAGACAGAGTATGGATGTTTTAATAGATAAATACCATATACATCAATACATTTTGTTTTGGCCAAATATTTCTTTTATTATTATTATTTCCTTCTGTTCTATCATAATGCCTTGCTCTTCTAAAGGAAGTACTTTCAGCAGCCAGCAACACTGGTTATATCTCTCTTTACATAGCTAAGGAAACATTATTATTTTGAAAAGTCAGTTGTTTCAAGTCTTCACAAACCTATTAAGTGCTACCTAAGATGTGCGGGAGAAGTAATTATGACCAGGAAAAGTATTTCAAGTGCTCCAGTGTGGGCGAGAGGCATAATTCCTCGTAGCTTCCCCCCACTTAAAAAAAGAGAGTAGCTAGCTATTGTCTCACCATAAAAATATGACCAGCATTTAGTTTGCTTCTTTACCAGAAGTGTTTTTTCTCATGCATTGGAAGGATTTTGGAGTCCCTCATGGACTTATGTGAGCCAAAGTATATTCTCCCTGTCTGTCTCTCATACAAGAAGCAGAGAAGGAGTCTGTATGTGTAGGATAAAGGTAAAGGTAAAGGCACCCCTGACCGTTAGGTCCAGTCGCGGACGATTCTGGGGTTGCGTGCTCATCTCGCTCTATAGGCCAAGGGAGCCGGCGTTTGTCCACAGACAGCTTCTGGGTCATGTGGCCAGCATGACTAAGGTGCTTCTGGCAAGCCAGAGCAGTGCACGGAAATGCTGTTTACCTTCCCACTGGAGCAGTACTTATTTATCTACTTGCACTTTGATGTGCTTTCAAACTGCTAGGTGGGCAGGAGCTGGGACCAAATAACAGGAGCTCACCCTGTCGCAGGGTTTTGAACCACCAACCTTCTGATCAGCAAGCCCTAGGCTCTGTGGTTTAGACCACAGTGCCATCCGCGGCCCACTATGTGTAGGATACCCATGCTAATTTACATCGCATAGCTGCAAGAGAGTGTGCCTTACATCTGTTCCACTTGGTGCTCTTTTTCAGGCTGTTACCCCACATGTTTATTCTCAATGACCTATGAAACAAACAGATGCTGTATTCACCTCAGCATTCACATAGTACTCTTTCTCTTTCTCCGCTGGCCTTATTTCCCTCCTTTATTCTGTGAATTGTCAATATGTCTCTCAGTAGCTTTTTGTTTCTTCCTTCAGAATCTTTTGACCTTTGCAAATGTGTTTATTAGAGTGTTGCAAGGAAGTCATGCTTTCAGAAAGCAGTGTGTGGCATCTTAACAACACAATTTCTATCCTGTGTTCCTTTCAGCCTCCAAATTTCACTTGAACAAACACTTTGTTGTATTCCCCACCCCCCACCCCCTAATTGCATTTGGCAGATTTTCTGAAGGTCCCATTAGAGAATTATGTGAAAAGTTTGCAAGTGCCAGTAAAAATCATTAGGATGGAACAGCGATCAGGACTCATCCGAGCTCGGCTTAGAGGAGCAGCAGCTTCCAATGGCCAAGTCATAACATTTCTGGATGCACACTGTGAATGCACTTTAGGCTGGTTGGAGCCCCTGCTGGCAAGAATCAAGGAAGACAGGTGAGAATTCAGAACTGATGCTGTATAGCTTTTGCACTGTGATAGCATCTACCAGGAGAGCTTTAATTAGAAGTAAGTTTGTTATAAACTTCTTCTTTCATAGTATTTCAGTTAGTTATGGGAAATGTCTTATGGGCTGATGCTGAAAATAGAAGTCTCAGCCAAGGCCTTTCTAGTCTTTTCTAGAACAAAAGTAGCCCCGCACATTTTTGGTTTGGCTCCATTGTTCAGCAAATTGATCTAACGAGACATGTCCTCCTGATTATTGTGACAGATCTGGTTGGCCCCATTGTTAATTATGGATTTAGAAAATGTATACCTAACTTGTCACAATCCTGAAGGTAGTTACAACAATTGACACACACACACACATACACACACACACACACACTGTCTTATACAAATAACTCCAGAAAATGCAGATGGCAGGCTTCCTACTTCTCTCTCATACAGGAGGGAATGTCCGCAACATAGAATCATAGTCTTTATGATGTGCAATAACTGTTGTTTTATCATCACCCAGATTGGGGTTCAAAAATTCAATTGACAAATACAGTTGGGAATTATGAACCGGAAGAAAATAACAACACTAACTTGCCCTAACTCACTACATATCATAGAGCATTGATCCTAAAAGATCTAGCCCATAGCACAAAAAGTATTATTTCTCCAAAGAGTTATCATAGAGGCAAGGTAATAGAAGCAGAGATAACAACAGCAAAGGCTAGCTTTATAATGAAATGCATACTAACTGGGTTGAATCCCCAGAACTAGTCAGAAGCCTTCAAAGCTAGAACTTTCTGGCACAGTTGAAACAACTTCCCTGTTAGCAGGCCCTGACCTTGGAGCAAAGTAGAAACAGATGGTGCCTCAACCCAATGAGATCATTCAAACTTCTGAGAAGTAGCTTCTATCCCAAGGCCAGCTTTCACCCAGATCTTTTGCTACCCTTCCACTTCACCAGCTACATGCCTTCAAAACAATATTGCTTGCAGGTCATACACGCAGACTCTCCCTGTTTTCCAGGGACGTCCCTGATTTAGAGAAACCACCCCAGTTTCTGTTTGGATCCTGGAATGTCCCACTTTTCCTTAGGATGTCTCTATTTTCATTGGAGAAATGTTGGAGGGTATGGAGTTATCCGACCCCCCCCCCCGAGCCGTCTGAAGACAATCCTGTATAGGGAAGTTTTTAAAAATGTTTTGTTATGTTTTTATATATGTTGGAAGCTGCCCAGAGTGGCTGAGGCAACCCAGTAAGATGTGTGGGGTGTAAATAATAAAATTATCATTACGTAATGGGACGTTCCTATTTTCATCAGAGAAATGTTGGAGGGGATGTACACGGAGTCCATAATCCTTGGCTCCATCCAATCTCTATAATTTTTGGATCCAGCCTACAAAGCACGAATAACATTTCTCGCTGTTCTTCCTGTGGCTTCCTACTGTTAATTACATTGTCAGAATAATTTGTCATCCTTGTTTTCATTTTTACAGTTTGTATTATACACACACTATTTCTCTGGTTTGTATTCTTCTCATTAGGTTAAAGATGACAAAAATGTATGTTTCTGGTTGTTTTCTAGCTGATAGACCTGCACACACAAAAATTATTTCATTTTTCTGTCCAGACCAATACAGCTGCAATTTAGACATTTATTGACCACCCATTAACAATGCCCTCTGGGCTGTTCACACAAACTCCAAACAATAACGAAGTTGAAACATTAAAATCAATGCAATATCCACAGAAAAGCTGGCACAAGCAGCATAAAATCATTCTTGAATTAATGAGTTTAAAAGCCAGACAAACAAATACCATTTTTTTATTAAACTGATGGGGGGGAATGGAAGCTGTACAGTTTGCTTTGTTAGCTGCACAGAACTATTCATCAGTAATATGTGAGCAGAGCAGATTATTTTAAAGGCGGAGTGGAAAGCACATAATGTGGAGGAAGTTACGTGTGTTGGAATCCCATTGAACTCAAAGGAACATAGTAGGCTAGTGCTTTAATGTGCTGTGGATAGTACTTATAGCATATGCACTTCAAAACAGCAGCCTTGTTCATGAGGGCTTTCTGCTTCTAGAACATGCATAAGGAACCTGTAGCATTCCAGCTCTCATCAACCCCAGCCAACATAGCCAGTGTTGAAGTATGGTGGGAGCTGCTCTCTCACAACATCAGGAGGACCACACATTATCCATTCCTGCTCTAGAAGCACGGCTCTGTGTATGTAATCAGATTTTAACCATCAGCAGCTGAATTTAACCATCTAGATTCCCTTTATTCTACCAAATGGATGATTATTGAGGGCTCTGTGAATGCAGGCCTGGCAATAGTGCACATGCGTATTTGGGGCCAGAGAGATTACCTTGCATGGAAAATTACCTGCTTGCATATTTACTTTTTGTTTTATAGAAAGATTGTTGTTTGCCCAATTATTGATGTGATCAGCGATGACACTTTTGAGTATATGGCTGGGTCAGACATGACTTACGGAGGTTTTAACTGGAAACTTAATTTTCGTTGGTATCCTGTTCCCCAGAGAGAGATGGACAGAAGAAAAGGAGACAGAACATTGCCTGTGAGGTAAGAGGTAGGGACAAAGAATGTTTTTTGTTTTTGTTTTTATCACTTGTTGTGTATGTACAAGAAGTATCAGTGTGTGGACTTATAATTCAGGTTAGATTCATGCAAAAAGTGTAATGTATCATGTAGAAGAATACAAGATTTACCGTATATTCCAGCGTATAAGACAACTGGGCGTATAAGACGACCCCCAACTTTTCCAATTAAAATATAGAGTTTGGGATGTACTCGCTGTATAAGAAATACGACCCGGCGTATAAGAAGACCCCCGACTTCTGAAAAGATTTCCCTGGGTTAAAAAGTAGTCTTATACGCTATCAACGTGATAGTCCATGAAACACAATAAGAACCAAGAATATAGTTACGGTTGTCTTATACTCTTGACATTTTAAAGCTATTTTCTTTAAGCATTCTTGGAAAAGGGTACAGTTCAACAGCAGAACATCTGCTTTGCATGCATAAGACCCTAGGTTCAGTCCCTGGCATTTCTAAATTGAGCTGGGAAATAAATTATGGAGAGTAGCATCCGCTGTGGTCAGTGTTGACAGAACTTAGATCTACCAATGTACTGTTTTAGTTAGCTGTTTCCTATGTTCTTGTATTTGAGGGCATGTTCTTTTTGCTAGTTTAAAAACAGGAACGTTAGGAAGAGGATATATTCCTTTAAGCAAACATAATCTGAAAGATACAGGTTTTGAACGTATGAGTGTCTCCTGAGAATCTTAATAGATAGCCCTTTGCCTGACTCTGCAAGGAGTAAGTCCATTTGTGGAAAAGGATTTTGTAATGTTTTTGCTGGTGGAGGAACCTGAAGGAGAATTTCTGAAGATGATTTCACAACATAAATTGGTTTATAGGCGGTCAATCAGATACTCTGATCCCAAGTTGAGAAGCACTTTAAGGTCAGTAGCAGCCCATTGAAAATGGACCGATAGCCAGTTCAGGTGTTGCAGCACTGGTGAGATGTGTTGCCCACTCATCCCCAAGTTAGTATTCTCATAGCTGAACACTGCAATGTTTGAACCATATACAAAATATACTTATATATTGGCCCAGCTGGAGAATTATAGTGCATAGTGATGATCCAGGTCAGGGCCACAACTGGGGGCAGAAGGTTAAATGCCATTACACACACACACACACACACAGAGAGAGAGAGAGAGAGAGAGAGAGAGAGAGAGAGACAGACAGACAGACAGACAGACAGACAGACAGACATGGCTGGGATTTTGATATTTGTCCAAAAACAACAACCCTGCACTTTAGGATGGAGCTACATGATTAATCCTTGCATTGCTTGACCCATAAGAAGAAGAAGAGTTTGGATTTGATATTCCGCTTTATCACTACTCGAAGGAGTCTCAAAGCAGCTAACATTCTCATTTCCCTTCCTCCCCCACAACAAACACTCTGTGAGGTGAGTGGGGCTGAGAGACTTCAAAGAAGTGTGACTAGCCCAAGGTCACCCAGCAGCTGCATGTGGAGGAGCGGGGAAGTGAACACGGTTCCCCAGATTATGAGTCTACCGCTCTTAACCACTACACCACACTGGCTCTCTACTGGGGGTTGTATTCATCCAACTTTTACTCAGCATACACCTGTTGAAATTGATGGCCATGACCAACTTAAATCCATTTATTTCAGTAGGTCTGTTCTGTGTTTTAAAGTTAGTTGAATACTGTCCTGTGCTCCTACTCTAGCCACACTGGGGAAAGGGATAAAGCAGTACATTATATTCCTTGGAGAGAGGGGAGAAGGAAGTGCTTGGTGAGCAGTCTTGCACTCAACCAGACTTGGATAAGACCTTTTATCTTTAATTGGCAGTCTTGCATACAGTAATCCCTAAAGTAATCAACTTCCAATTTTAAGGGATTTAATACATTCAGTATATGGCTGCCTCCATAAGCTTTCATTTTAAAAAAAGCACTTTTTTTAGTCCTCAGCATTCCAGGGATTTTTATTTTATTTTTGGAAAACATAACTACGCTAAGAAGTCTGTAACCCAACCACAGCAAAATAACCCAAGGGTACTTAAAAATGTCAATATTTTCATCAAAATGATATGTGCTTGTGGACCTGGCTAATGATTTTGAGTATTTGGGGCTGTCATCTCTGTGTTGTTATTGCCTTTTTAATGTTGACGTTTTTCAGTGAACTTCTGACAAGCATTGGAAAGAATGTAATTAGTCAAAGTATGGGTAACTTCAGTGTGCATTGAAAAAAAGCCATTTAATCTGTATAGCCTGTGATCTGTAAGGAATAAATTAGATGTATATCTTTAAATGTGTTTGGGAATCCCGTTCTCCCCAGTTCAAGTAGTTTATCGTGACTTTCATTTGGAAGCAGTTTTTGAGCCCAGTTCCAATAGTTTCCCCAGAGTATGCATGCATATACACAAACATACACAAGGTGTTGGAAGGAAGGTGGTGTTACACAAATGTTCGCTGACAAAAGGTGAGATTTGCATTTGAGCACATGTTGTGTACATGGAATGATAGGAGAGAAGAGAGGACTGGTAATTAAGGCTTTATCATACACCTTCAACTACCTTAAAATTTCCCATCCTTGTGTTGTGTATTCATCAGGGATGGTGCATGAGGAGAAGATGAAGAGGGAATGGCACCCTACTGGCATTTGCCAGAATAGGGAAGGGCATTGGTGAATTCAGAGGTGAACTGGTGGTTTGGCAGCATCTGTGCCACCCAGAATACCAACTCACAGGTTTCCTGACCTTGCTAACAGTTCTCCCCATCCCAGCAAATGCAAATCCACTTGCCTTCATGTGCTTTAGTTCATGGGTAGGCAAACTAAGGCCCACGGACCGGTCAGGGCTTTAGTTCATGGGTAGGCAAACTAAGGCCCACGGGCCGGATCAGGCCCAATTGCCTTCTGGATCCGGCCTGAGAACGGTCCAGGAATCACTGCGTGGATCACCAGCGTGCACGTTCTTTCCCTCTGCCTCCCTCTCCCTCACACGGCAGTGGTGGTGGCGTCTCCTCCCTCCCTCCTGCCTTCTCCCTGCCCTGCCTAGAGGAGGAAGGGGGCTGGGCTTTGTTGGTGCCAGCAGCAGCAGCACTCGAGTGGCTGCCATTTTAAGCAGCCCCTCTCTGGAGCCCTTTCACGCACTGCTCATCGTCCCGCCGCTGCCGCCAGACACAAGTAAGCAGCCACTGGGGCTCATGGTGCTCTTGCATCATCCCCCCCCCAAAAAAATATAGTCTGACCCCCACTCCAAGGTCTGAGGGGCAGTGGACAGGCCCCCAGCTGAAAAAGTTTGCTGACCCGTTTTAGGTGGTCTGGAAGCCCCTGTAGGTCAGATTTAATACAGACATACTGCAGCTAGTTTAACTGCACAAGTAACTGTTACTTGCATGTCCAGTGAACTCTGGATGATGTCATTATCTCTATGAATGAACACCAATAGAGAGATGTCTTACTCAAGTCTCCTCTTCCCATGTTACACGCAGATTTCTTTCATGAGCAGTTATTTGCACAGCTAAGCTGGCAGCAGTGATCCCTGCAATGGTTCTGTCAATCAGTCCCCAGCAGCTTCATAATACAGTATTTTATACAGTAACGTCTTAAAGGTATCCAGCGCCGTGGTGCAAGAATCCTCTGGCACCCCCCTCCCCACAGCGGCAGTAGCGCATGACTGAGGATGGCAGAGATGGAGGATGGCGGAGCCTGGATGGCACGCACCGCCTTGCAGGGGGCTGGCCTGGGTGCAGAGCCCACCTCCCGCAGAGGGGGCTGCTCGGCCTCCCTCCCTGGACCAGCCCCTCTTTGGTGCCTCCCTCCAGCGGCCGCTCCGGGACGCGGCGGTGGCGCGCGGCCACTGAGCTTCCTCCATGAAGCAGAATCAGCAAGACTCCTGCCTAGAGTGGCAGCAGGCGTGTGGTGCCACTCTAGGCAGGAGTCTCACTGATTCTGCTTCATGGAGGAAGCTCAATGGCCGCACGCTACTGCTGCCGTTGGGGGTGGGGGCCGCGGCAGCAGCTGCTCCCAGACACCAGCCGTTCAGCGCCCCTTCGTGCCCCTGGTGCCTTGCGCTACCCAGCCCGGGCCTAGAGATGGCCCTGATTTTATACATCCCTAATTTGCAACAATATAGGAGGGATCAAAATGTGCTCAATTTTAAGAAGCACAGTTCTGGTTCTTTATGTCCACTTGTGGAGACAATGAGTTATATCCAACAAAGTAATAAACAAAGTAGCCCATTGGGTCTTTTCTGAGTATGACTAACGTTGGCTTTCACCCAATGGAATTCAGTTTCATTTGGGGGGGGGTGTCGAGCAGAAGTCGTCATTGTGTGCCTTAGGAATAACAAGCAGCTGATTTGTCATCTTGTATTGTGAGATTATTAAGGAGCTGAAGCAATAGACGTATCAGCCTTTGCTAGAGTTTCTATAATTTATGGCAAAGGTTAATTAATTCAGTGTCTGCATTGTAAAAGCCTGCAGGTAATTGTCATCTAAGATAGTTGTAAGAGAGAACTGAGTATAATCTGTTCGTTTGAAAGGAACTTGATATATAGAGCATTTATCATATCTGCATTGAACAGAAGCTATGAGAAGTAATTTTAAAGAGTAATTAGTGGTACTTAATGTTGCAAATAAAGATTCAAAATTCAGTTCAAGCAAATTAAATGCTATTTCAAATTAAATTCAAGCCTATATGGTCCGTTGCTATTTAACATCAATTTTCCCTTATCTTATTCTTCTTTACCTGGAAACAAAGTCTGCAGTCACCAAATCATGTACATTTTAAATAGCCTTATTAAAGGCACTGGACCTTCTCTGAAGGATGCTGCTTATTTTTTCCTGAAATAGCTGCAAAGCAGTCAATTGCAGCGTAAACAGAAGAGCCATATCTATTACTGATTTAGAAGTCAGGGTTGCACAATCTCAGAACATAATGTGAATGTGGTGAAGGGGCATCTGTGGATATGTTCAATAAACGAGGTCAGTGCCTGAAAAAAGTGCCTGTTTAGCAGATTGTATGGTTTCTTATTCAGCCCTGACATAAACCCATATTGTTTATAGACAGATGGACACTGGGCCTTACTGTCCATGGATCGTGGATAAAACATCATATTATTAACTTAGAAACCAAAAGGTGAGAATACTAGAAACTGAATCACCCATTCTGATATAAAATGAATGCCACATCAATATCTCAATGTAATAACATTTTAAAATAGTTTATCATTGTGAATAAGTCATCCAGACAACGAGATGGTTCTTTCTGCCCTTTCAATATCTGTATGTCTATCTCTTCCAGGATAGTCTACTCCATTTCCCCAGGCTTTCCATTTTCTCCCTTTTTCAACAGTATTCATTGGCCTGTTTTCTGTTTTCTTTTCTTATTGGGGTTTCTGGCTCCTTAGACAGGCATGGTTCATGGAAGCTATAGGGCATGTCTAAGAAGGCTCCCTGTTCCATCTGAGCCTTGCTTGAGCATCAGCGTTTTCCTGAGCTCTGACATATTCTTACATTTTGGTTACTCCTTAGTCTTGATTCTGACTTGCTCCTTTCTCCTCCCTCCTGTTTTGTGTCATGGCGCTGTCACTGTCTCCAGTCTTGGCTAGTTCCACATCTCTTAGGTCCAGGGTTACTTCAGGTTGCTACCAATAGCCCAGCCCTTACAGGGGCACAGCAGGTATCATCATCATCATCATGATTTTGTTTGTATGCTGCCTTTCCACAAAAAGAATCATGCTCACAGCAAAGAAACCAGAAGTAAATATCAAAAAGTACTCAGAGGTAATAAGCCCAGTCTGGGGAATGCCTTCTGCTCTCTGAGAGTAATGCAACCCTATATATTCAAAATGACAAGTGAAGTAAAAACAAGCTCATCAAAATGCAGCATGTAAGTTCAGTTGCATCACCCTATGGTTATTGGTTGTGATGGTGTTGCAGAAATAAAATGAGCAGTTCCCTCTGCTTGACCACTGTCCCATCGGGACAGAAACTGAAGGGCTTGAGGCATACTGTCAGAGCTCCAGTTTTGAGACTTCTTGTACCTTACACCCTCTCATTCACATGCATGAGCCTTTTGCTTTTATTACTTCGGATCAACATGTGCAATGAAGGGTCAGTGTTTACACCTAAGACCCAAGTGCTAAGACATAGGCGGTATGCTTTCCATCCATTGGTCTTTGGCTTCATTGTTGCTTCCCTGTAGACCAGTTTCATGGCTATAGGTTATATGTGAGCAGAGGGCCCTCATACATACAAGTCATACCTCTCAAAAAGGGAGGGAAGCAATCATGCAAATAAGATTTCTCTGTGATTAGTTATTCATGGGAAGCACCAGCTCATAAATGCCATTATCTGAATGGTGTGTGGGTGTGTGTGGGTGTGTGTGTGTGTGTGTGTGTGTGTGTGTGAGAGAGAGAGAGAGAGAGAGAGAGAGAGAGAGAGAGAGAATGGTCCCCATGTCTTCAAGCCAGCAAACAATTCCACCCTTGGGTACTGCTGCTGCATAAACCATAGCTCAAAATCTTCTAGAGCTCTCATCTAGGAGAAAATTGCTTCCCCCTATTCTATCAGCTACAGTATTGTGGTTTTAGATCCATGTACAAGAAATTACTTTGCTGATTAATCTAGAAAATAGAACTGTGTGGCCATGTAACTTATCAAAAGCCTACAACCCGAGGAACTCAGTTCAAGCTTAAGACATAAAGGAAAATAGTTGCATGCAGTTCCCAGTTATGAATCAAAAATAATGAGCAGAATTAAATGGAATAATACAGGTTCTTGGGGAAAATTTGAGTGCATATGTTCCATTGAAACCATTGAATAATTCACAAGAAGTAATTATTCATCTTGCATGTGTGCTTGCACACACACACACACACACACACACACACACACACACACACACACACACTTGCAATAGAAGTCTTTTGACTTCAACTATCATGCAAAGAAGGAAAACAGCACATTTCTCGCTCCCTACATCCTGTTTGGTTTCTGCTTCCTGCATCCCACTTTAAACAGTGGATACCTGAAAAAGGATTGCCTAGACAATCATGGAGACAAAAGAAGAAACCAGTCTAACCTGCTCTGGTATCAAATATACAATGCATACATTGTGATAAATCAATGGAATATATTCAATAACAATCAAATGACTTAAGGCTGATTACTGCATTCTCAGCTCCTCAGTTATGCACTTTAGAGTACCTGTTTATAATACCCAACAGAATCAAGTAATCAGATCATTGGAATAAAGCATCCATCCTTCATTCTTAAGCTTCTATGATGGGTTTTTGTTTTTGTTTTAAAAGTGGAACCAATACATATTTATTGCAGAGTATACACCTCTAAACAGATTTTAAAGAAAATTGATTTAAACTTTTTAAATATATATATATATATAAAGTATAATGGATAATGTCAGGGATTCAGACAGTATTGTTTGTATAAACCAGCACACTAACTGGATTTGCCTCTTGCAAAATTTTACTGCCCACCAGTTTTATGAGCACTCTCAAGATGGAGTCAAATACATCAAAAGTCTTGCCCCTAAATATGTCATATTTTATTTAGGTTATTTTAGAAGAGGAGTATAGAAACCCAATACAGTATTCCATTGGCATAAAATATAATATGATCTACATATATAAATTAAAAGCAGCTTTTATCATGCATGGAGTATTTGGCCAGTTTTTGGAATGTATTCTAAATGCATGCATCATTTATTGAAGTATGAAGATTTCTGTTTTTTATGTCCACTGCCCCGGAACCCATATGTGGATAAAGGTGCAGTTTAGGTGTCTTAAATAAAGAAATAAATGACCAGAAATTGCATGTGCAGGCAATCGAAACTATGATGCCTAATTATGCACTTCAGCTTATAGTAAATAGAATATAATTATGTCTAAAGTGTATGGAGGATATGTGCTATAGTTTCGCTTATTAAATTCCACAAAGCATACTTTCAAAAAAAAAAATCCTTTTCCTTTCTGTTTTTGTTTTGTTTTTCAACTAGGACCCCTACTATGGCTGGTGGCCTATTTTCTATTCACAGAAACTACTTTGAAGAGATAGGAACTTACGATGCAGGAATGGATATCTGGGGTGGAGAGAATCTTGAAATGTCTTTTAGGGTAATTTTCTATTTTACTTCCTTTTCTGATAACTGGCACGATTATTCTGTGGTTTTTTTTTAAAAAAAAAATGTTATCGTTTACAATAAGGGTACTTTTTACTTGTTTTAGCCACATTGCAATTTTTGATTTGAAGCTACATTTTTAGAGTTGTGGGTTTTTATTTTCTTTGGATGCGATATATGACTATTTGGAAGCTCTGCCTTCTTGAAAATTGTGTTTTATTAATTCATTTGTTTATATTATCAAAGCTTTCACTCAAATAATTAATTATAACAACATACCGGTATTGAAAAGCATCAAGCTTCTTTGGCTGTAGCTTCCAAATGTTTTTTGTCATGAATTTGCAAAAATAATAATAATGGGGTTCTAAAATTGTGCTTTCCAAATGAGGATCATTATTACAAAGGAATTTAATTTAATTCATGTCCTGGAGCAAACTGACTTAATCTCAGTCATTTGTATGTTTACTGCCCAGGACAAAAATGAAATGGAAATTTTCATGGAAATTTCTTTATTTTGTAAATAATCTTAGTAAATGCATGAAAACTAGAAAACCGAACTCTAGTAGATAACCTGGAAAGTGGAAAGATATGATAAATTATTCAATATACAATCTTGTGCTGCATTATTTAGAATTGGTTTGCATCTGATAGGATAGGTTAGCTCTCGTACATGCCTCTCATAGCAGAACTAATTGCCTATTATATGTAGAGGAAGACTAAGGAACCTTTCTGAGCCCAAGGGCCGGATTCCAGCATGGGTGGGACCAATAAAAAGTACATACATACACTCCCCATCTCTCCAATGTTTCTCTACTGGTAGAGTGGAATACACACACAACCTAACTCATTGCTTGGAAGGCAGTAACTATCCACCCCTCCTGACTGCTGATAGCTCAAAATATCTCTTATCCCCTGCATGCTTCTTTCTGGGACACAAAGGCAGCATAATTTCATCTTCCATGCAAGGCACAAATCTCATCCTTTTTAATTTCTTACATCTCTGTTTTATGGAGCCAGGAAAGGCACGGGAACATAGAGCATTTGCTGCCACCACTCCTCCCTGCTGTCACCGGCTCCTGGCTACTAAATGGGGCAGCACTACATTAGATGAGTTGGGAAAGGATGGAAACATCCACTCTGTCTTAAAGTTTCTGACAACCTGTGGAAACTTCCAGTGGCTTGAAATTTATTGCAAGCAATGTTGCCAGAGATGGAAAGGTGCCAAATTCAAGCAAAGCTGATAGCACTGATGGGAGTCAATATCATAGGGCAGATCAAAATGAAAACCACACAGGGAGGAGAGATAGATCCCATCCACCCACAATCAATACTTGGGAGAGGACATAGCAGCCAACCTCTCACCCCATATAGTATCAGCTTTGGACATGCACCAAAGTAGTAGGAGTCTTTTGGCTTTCCAGTGTCTCCCAGCTTAGCCCAAAGCAAGTGGATAATATTTTCCTTCAGAGGGAATACACAATAATTCACCTAGTTCATACTTGGGAGCACTGGAAATCTGATTCTGAGTAACACCCAACCCACTGTAAGCTGACTGCATGGCTAGAATGTTGTGCATGTTTAATTCTCACGGAAAGCAATAGAATTCAAAATGCTTTATATTTGGGCTATTCTTTTAATAGATTCTGAATGTTTACAACTGACATTTTTGCTAATGTGTGGGCGAGAATTTCTGAACGTAACTATTATGTAGGTTTAAACTCTTAACCAGAGATCATCCATGGGGAAACCTAGACATGCAGCTCACCCCTCTTAACCACTCTAATGTAGGGCAGTACACACACATACACACAATATTGCATTGAATGTTGTGGTTAAATCTTCCTTTAATTAAAAAACCTTTGCTGTGTACATGCCTAAATCCATATTCCTGGTTATGTTCCCTGCTAATCACTTGATTGGTAGATCCCTGGCTTTAGAGGAGGAACTGTGCTTTTGATAGGCAGAGTGTTACAGTAGGATAGGTTCCCAAGGATTATCTCCTGGAACTAGCAATGAGAAGCAGTGACTCATCTATTCTTTGGCTACGTTCCCCACCCCCTCTTGTCACAAGATGTAGCTAATCCTGTATCTTATTATAGCTAATCCTAAACTGATGTGCTTGGAAGGTTAGAGTTTATATCCTGCTGTTGAGCTTTTTTACTGAGGTTCGGAATTCTTGCAGCACAATTATTCACAGAATTTTAACTTTATTTCAGATGCTGTACTTCAAACAAAATAACTGGCATTTTAGGGTTTGCTTTTTAAGAGGACTTTAGTTGGGATGCAAAACAGTTTCTGAAAGATGTGTGCAAACTTGTGTTCCTTTTTTTTTAATAAAAAAAATCCTACCTAAGAGACAATGGAAATTATCAAAACTTAACACTATAGGATGCAGGCATAAAGCATCTGAATTAGGATGGGTTATTTCACTAAACTATTAACTGAAAGGGGCATGCAGCTTTGGTATGTGGAGCCTTGCTTATTCACAGTCTAATGCAATGTAAGACTGGATAGGCTACTATTATTTTTTAAAAAATTAATTTCTATACTGCCCTTCAAAGATCACAGGACTGTTTACAACATAAAATGCCTAGAGAAGCCTATGTTAGAGTAAAGATTGAACTGGACAGGTTTATTCTGTGAGTGTGTGCCTGACCTCATGGCCATTGTGGACCTGGGCAGTAGGGTGCATAGAGGGCAGATGAATACAAAGAGGCATGTATTGGGTTCAAATTAGACCTCAACTTGAAATTAGACTCAACTTGAGTACAGATGAAAAAGGTTTGGCACAAGCATTGGGCATGTAGTCAATGATCAACCAGCCTGCCCATTGGCAGATGGACATTTGTGGTCGACCAATGTTATGGGTCCCCCCTATGGTGTGAACCACATCTGGTGAATCCCTCTTGGTCACTGGCAGGGTGCTGAATGGCCCTTCTGCTCCTGAATTGGGCATCAGGACAGGAAGTGCCATCTTCTACAATCCTTTAAGCGGATTTCCCCATGGTATGGGGGGCATCCCTGCCCATCCACACTAGAGACCCAGCCCAGTGCTTCTTACACCCGAAAGTTGTGATGATTGCTGTGAGGCAGGCAAAACCTGCAGACGCAGCCATTCGGTCTGTAGGCAAACAGCGACCTACACTAACCCATAAGAAGGTCTGAAACTTCAGTTGTCTCATTCCCTTTGGACAACTATATAACCACAACAAAGTAGGAAGGGTGGGAGGGGAAGGCACACGAAGACTGGAATGCCAAATCCACTGCTCACCCCACCTATATGCTCTCAGAACAGACCAGGATAGGTGAAGTCTTCACTCAGGTCTCCTGTGAAGCCCCACCCTTCAGGAGCCTGGCTCAATTGCCAACTGGCCCCTGAGGTTTTGTGTGTTTTTCCTGGCCCCTGGCATGGCTGTGAGAGCTGGAAAACCACCCCACCTATCACACCAAGTCCAGGATCACCATCAGCACATCACTGCAGTGTGCTACAGCTGCTACTCCCAGCAAAGCAGTGGTAACAGGAGTTCTGTCCCATCCCATTCCAGCTACAAAATCATGTTGGAAAGATGGTTGTACCCCACCACACAGGTTGGTACTGTGAATTCTACAGGATAATTGTGCACTACTTGTTAAAGGGCAAATAACTTTCATCTCTGTAGCTTACATGGAAAATAATAAGGGCACACTGTAACTATTTCATCTTAAGAAACTCTTTTTGCGGTGTAATTTATACTACGTTTGCCTGTTGTTTTAGGCACAAAATATATCTGCAGGGAGATTGTATTATCTTTGTGACTTGAGACAGCTGAATGTGGCATGTGATCCATAGATTGGTCCCTCTAGGTGTGTTCTGTTTGTGATAAAGGGAAGGGAGTTGGCATTGTATGGGTGAATTCACCACTGACAAGTTATACAACTGCTACATGAATTTGAGTACTTTGGTATTGAAAATATTCACTAAGATTTACAGAAAAATAAAAAATCTCCTTGCGAATTCATATTTAGTGATATTCTGGGCCTACAATTTGCAGTACAATGCTATGCATATCTACTGAGATAAGTTCTGTTGTACTCAGTGGGATGTAATAACTGCTAATTAAGTATAGGATTGCAGCCTTAGTCATAGCTGCCAAGTCTCCCGTTTTCCCTGGGAAACCCCCGTTTTTACTTACCTTTTCCCGGTGGTCCCCCGTATCACTTCGTCTCCCGTTTTTCTCCGTTATTTTCTCCTGCCGGTGGCCATTTTTTTTCTTTCTGATTTGCCCTTCTATGGGCACAAAAAATGGCCGCCGGCGGCTTCAAAAGTCGCATCTACGCATGACCGGAAGTGCGTAGGTGTGACTTCCGGTGTCGGCGGTGACCATTTTGGTGCCCATAGATGGGCGGGGCGACACCGGAAGTTGCGTCAACGCACTTCCGGTCATGCCCAGAAGCTACTTTTGAAGCCGGCGGTGGCCATTTTTGGTGCCCATAGAAGGGCAAAGCGACACCAGAAGTTACGTCGACGCAACTTCCGGTGTCACACGACTGCCAGTCCCGGATTCTGCAGTCCGGGACTTGGAAGGTAAGGCCTTAGTCTATATTCATGGAATGACAGAGAACATAGGGTCCCTTTAGATATCATCATACCTTTATTTTTAAGTCGGAACCCACCGGCACTCAGTTCTGGCATCTCTCAGGTGGACACCATTTCCATTGTAAGAGAACAAAAGAGTTCTGAAACGCCTTTCCCTAGAAAAACAGCACTGGATATTATATAATACATCGTCTACAGCACCTTAGCCATGCTTTCCTTATCCGGATTCTTCAATAAGTACTATTGTGATTTCCACCCTTTAAAAAAAATTAACTATGTCATTTGTGATGTTTTGCTACATATTTTGTCTGCCATGCTGGTACCTTCATTAGATGCTTATGGCTGAAACATGTCCAGGGTGCAATTGGATGATATTCAAGCATTCTTACTGTGAAACATAAAACTAAAGTAGAATCATTCAGTTTTGTAACATAACAAGACAAGTAGGTATAACTTTAAGCCCCAATACACTGTGTTTGGGTGAAGTATGTAGTCTGAGCCCTTTTAGGATGGGTGGAGAGCCCAAATAGTGTTAAAATTTCAGAAAATACTGGAGTTTGTAAACATTTACAAGGTGTTTTTTTTTAAAAAAAATAACAAAAATACCTGAAGACACAATAGGTTTTCTGTGTTCTAAATATATTCTGTCTGGGTTTAATGATTCCAAATTATATACTGTAGTCTGTCACATTCCGCTTTGCATTGTACAGTCTGTGACAGAGTGAGTTGCTGGCAGGACCTGAAAATCTGAAGCCTAGCTGTGCTTTCACTTGACTAGGGGAATCTAAGTAACAAATTGGCTTGAAAGGAAATTCTTCCCCTCCTCCACTGCTTGCACAGTTGCCAGGTTTTTGCTTTTGTCTCTTGTCTCCTGGTTCTTGTCTCTTGGTTTTTTTGTTTGTTTGTTTTAAAATAAGGACAGTGACTTGTAGTAGCAAAACAAAAAGTACATTGCCTAGCTCCTGGAGAGGAAAACAGCTTAATAATCAAATGAAAAGGGAAGGGAAGACGGCAGATTCATTTTGCAAGTAACAGTAATAAAATACATCTTGTAGAAATATCTGTTAAATATGCATGTTTTTAGGGATTGATGTGGCACTGAAACAGCAACAATGTGGAAGAGTAAAAGCATGGCTCTGATCTAAAAAGCTGAGAACCTAGAACAGGAGATCTTACAGGCCATTATGAGTCTTAATCAAGACACCTGTAGGAAATGGTATACTGTGGATCATGTTTTGCATTCCAGCACCAAATATTCCTGAAGAAAGAAAGAAGATGGTGGTGGACAAAATGTTCTTAATCTGGTTTGTGTCATTTCACAAGTGTTTTGTGCAGACTTTTTAAAGGGGTGGGTGGGAAATCCTTTGAAAATCTGCAAACACCTTTTGTTCTCTAAACCAGCACTTACCTGACCGTGTGAGCTGGTTGCATATTAGGGGAAATTATGGATCCAGGCCCTACCACAGCATCAGAAGTTAATCTTGAAAGTATATTGAGGGGAAGAGACAGAGAAAACATAGATGGAAACCTGGCAGCTTGCTTTGATCTTTCTGGGTTACTGCAGGCATGAAGTGTGGATTGAGGGATGTCTTTAGGGGAGAAATGATCAAATTTATTTTATTTCAAGAAAACAGCTTTTAATCATATTTCAAAAACAGTACTGCAGCAAACTTTGGAAACCCTATTAAGGCATAACCCCACAATGCAACTATCCTTATAATACTTGGCCTTCTGCGTAGCACCCAAAGGGAGAGTCATTCATATTCACTGGGGAGCAATATACAAGTTCCAAATGTGTCTCTAAATTGCCTATTTCACTGCCAACAATCTGTAAAAATTCCTCAAGCAAAAACTGCTTTTCAGCACAAAGCATTGTGCAGGGTTTGCACTCATAGACTTTTCAAATAATTCTTTCTGATTTAGTTCCATCTAACCCCACTGAACTTTTTGGTGGGAGCATATGTTAAATCTACAAGCCTACTGGAATTAAACTGTTAATTAAATCCGTCGCAAATTAAACTATTGGCAAGCAGCAGTCACATTAATGTCTGCATATAGTGAGGGGTTTTGAAGATCTCGGAACAAATTGGGCTGAAGCCTTGGAGTCATTTGTTTTAGTACACGGATCACCATATTCTCTCTTGGAAATAAAAAGCGCTCTGCAGATTCATACCTATGTCCATTTTGACTTTGCCATCTCAAATTGCTACAATGAGGCAGTGGGATATCTAAGATTAAAACTGATCTCTAAAATACTCCTATGTCTCAACTGATTACTTGAGAGGAGAGTTTCATGCTTCCCCAAAAATAAATCTGTATCAATTAAAGCTGATTTGCAATCTGTATCAATTAGTCATTTCCCCCTCACATTTGCAATTTATTCTGCAATTTATTTGTTATGGTTTGTTTGTTTTATATATTCTGTTTTTTGTTAGTCATAGGGGAAAGGTATGCAGTTTTTCAAGCTTCTTTTCTTAGTCATAAGGGCTAAGCCCTTTTTCCTTTAAAAAAAATGAAAGCAAAGATATTCTGTAACCTGGATTCTGTGCCAAATGCCACATTCTGTGCTTTTTACACTTCCCTTTTAGAATTTCTGGTGTATGCTGAGCCTTCTTAGTTGTAGGACTATTCTCATCAAACAGCTATAGGGATCAGACCAATGGTCCATCTAGTCCCATGGGAACTGGACTTGCTAATGGCAGCACTCTGCCCACCTGCAGTTTCCAGCAACTGGTATTCAGAAGCATAATGTGTCTAACAACAGAGGGAGAACATAGTCATCATGGCGAGTACCCATTGACAGCCTTGTCCTCCATGAATTTGTCTAATACTTTTTAAATGTTGGTGGCCATTACTGCCTCCACGGTGTTCTGTTGCACCAGAAGTGGTTTAGTCATGCTGGCCTCATGACCCAGAAAGCTATCTGTGGACAAAGGCCGGCTCCTTCGACCTGAAAGCGAGATGAGCGCCGCAACCCCATAGTCACCTTTGACTGGACTTAACTGTCCAGGGATCCTTTACTTTTTTACCTCTTTAAAGAGAGGGGTTGGTGGTTGTTGATAGTTACATTTTTATTTTTATTTTAAATAACACACAAGCACACATACCCAGAACAATGCTGTGCCATTTTTCAAGTTTTGCTATGCTCTTGACTTGGCTACTTGCCCTTGAACTGTGAAAATTGTTTTGATATTGTCATGGATGATCTCAACTTGTTTATATATACATATACTCATATACACGTGCATAATTGCTTTAGAACTAATTAAACTCTGCAATCAGTTTCTATAGCAACCTTTCCATTAATACAAATAATCTTTAAACGCTCGAGTCTTACTTAACAAAAATGTAGCCATGTAGATATTCATTTTCTTTAGAACAGATGCTTGGCCAAGTTCAGCCTTTTAATAGAAGTTTAAGTGATAGTCTGGTAGGATGGTGTGGGAGCAGTTGGAACCAGATTTTTAAAATGTTGATCGCCAGTCCCTTTGTGACCCCCCCCAAAAAAACCCACTTTAACATACAGCCAGATTTCATTAATCAAGGCCAGAGTGAGAGATGCAATATTTAAAGCACCACACAATTTGAGAGAGCAGAAATAGAAATCTATTAAGGCGTATGCCTATATCACCTAAAAGATGCAGGTTCTTTAGGCCCTTCCCAACAGTCTTGCAAGACAAGTGGATTCCTTATCCTTGGGGCTTTCCCTTGAACCAGTGGTTCCCAACAGGTGGTCCGGGGACCCCCAGGGGTCCGCGAGCTATGCCAGAGGGGTCCTCAAGATCCTATTAGAATAAAAAATATATTAAATATATTTTGTATAATAACAGATTTTTTGTTTTGGCCGCTTCCTGCATGAGCAGAGTCTAGCGCAAAACTAGAATTAGATAGAGGCAGTAGTTCTGCTGTATGCCGCAAGGACTACAAGAAACTTGGAGATAAGGCAATGAAAAAGATCCTTCCATTTGCAACCACATATCGGTGTGAGCAAGCATTTTCTTCCATGTGTTTCATGAAAAACAAATATAGGAATTGGCTCGACATGCGGTCGGATTTCAGAGTGAAAGTTTCAAGTTTGGAACCTAATATTTCAGAAATAATGGACTCAAAGGACAGATTTAACTCATCTCATTAAGAACTGAAAATTAAAACTAACTGTATACTGATGGAGTACTCTGTTGTAACTGTAAAAAACGTATAAATATAAAATATAAAAAGTCTCTTAATTTGGCTCTCACTTTTTAATTTTAGGATTAGGAATTAATGGGGGTCCTTGTCACAATAGCGGCTCGATGAGGGGTCCTCGAGAAAATTTTGTTGGGAACCCCTGCCTTGAACTATTGTGCAAAGGAAAATTCATTGCTAGCATGGAGAAGCAGTCAAAAATTGCGGTGCTACTTAAGCCCTGCAAGGATCCCTCTCTGAAAATTGCAATAAGTAAGAAAGACACTAATTTATCAGTGCCTTGGTTTAGTGATTAAATCTGTCTATATGCCAATACATTTAGAGGGTGTGTGTTTGTGAAAGAGAGAAGAGAGATGAGAAGCGCCTCTTGTAAGATTGCACCTGCTAGCTAGCAAGCTCTGTCCAGCTTGCTGTGTGGTGTATTAGGCCGTGGAACAAGCCATTTGCTTGTGTCTCCACAGATTTTCTTTCTAAGCTCCATAGGGCAGTTTAGTAGTACTGTGATCACAGACACATTTCCCATGAGCCAAGAGCCGATGTATATGACTTGTATTTGATATGGTGACCTTTCATTTTCTGTTAAAAATGGATGTTGTGATATATATATCCCTCACACTTTAACTCCGGTACAGAAGGCAATTATTGGTTTGTGTGAGACAAAATCAAATCAGCATGAAATGTCAGTTGTCTGAAGGCTAGATGACATGTTACAGAAGGCAATGGGGAAACATGTGCAAATCTTCTGTGTCTGCTTCTGCAATAATATGAAACTCATTGTTTTGACCTACAGTGAGATTTGTGAGCTGCAGTCTCACAGGTATGTGAATGACTCCTGCAAGTGGGTAGATCACTTTATTTTGGTGTTTCTCAATTCATTCATGTCCCATTCCAGCATTAAAAACACTCAAAGACTTTCATTTGAATAATATTTAAATATGTATTTTTGAAAGTGCTTTCTCACAAGATTCACATTTCTAAACGTTTGCTTCCGAAAATACAAATTTCTCACCATATCTTATGTAAGGATAACTACACATAATTCCATGAGATGAGATCAGTGCATATCAGAGTTTGCAGAGAATGAGTTCCTCAAGGCCCTCCCTACTTCTTGTATTCAGGTCTCTGTGCCACCTGTGACTAAGATCTGATTGGGCCACCATATCTTGAGAGTTCAACAGTTTAATAACAGTCATGTCAAGAATTTGTTGTCATATACCGCCCAAGTTGTGACCTGAGTTGTCCTAAACTCTGCTGAAATCAGTGGGACATTTCCCAAGTAAATCAATTTGGTAAAGGCACCTGCAGTTTTACATAGCTGAAATTCAGGGATGACATGCTGCTTGAGTTTCAACTTCTCACCCTGGAGTCCTGGTACAGTAAATAAGTAGCAGCCTAAAATTTAATTTGGTGTCTAAAAACAAGCTGATTGTCAGGGATGAGCCAGAGGTTTCAAGTTTCCCAGAGGGAGGGGGAGACGCAGGGTTGGAGGAAGGAGGAGGTGTGCCCGAGGGGGGATAAGGAGGAGAGAGTTATTGAAGTCAGTCTAGAGGAACTGACAGGGAGGGATATAGAGCCAGGGAGTTCACCGGAGCAAGAAGGGTTAAGTTCCGGTTCAGAATTGGGAGAAGGTTTAAGTCAGCTCTCGTGAGGCGTGTAGAGAAGAGGAGGGGCGAAAGACTGAGCTGGAAGGGCAAACACAAGCCTCAGCAGAGATCTGAGCTGAGTGACTCTGATGAATGATCATTATGTGCTAATGACCGGTTGTAAATACTGTAAATAAAGGCTATAAAAATGTCAGGAGACACTCGTGATTGTGTGAAGAGAGGAAGCCCTGTCAGCCCTGACACTGATTAACTTTGATTTCCTGTTTGCATTTCAGATCTGGCAGTGTGGAGGCTCATTGGAGATTGTAACATGTTCACATGTTGGTCACGTCTTTCGAAAAGCTACACCTTACACATTTCCTGGTGGTACCGGTCATGTAATTAACAAGAACAATAGACGGCTTGCAGAGGTATGGATGGATGAATTTAAAGATTTCTTCTATATAATATCCCCAGGTAAGGAAGTATTTCATGATAAGCATGGCATAGTAGAAATGGTGTGTGTGTGTGTGTGTGTGTGTGTGTGTGTGTGTGTGTGTGTGGTTTAATGCATAGGATTTATTGTACTACCTAATTCAGTCTTAGCACATCAGGAGGAGGTACATTCTTTAAGTATAAAACCAGAACAATTTCAGGATTGCTTTGTAAAACAGTGGCTTTAGCAAGCTTCCAAATTGCCAATATGTCTTTGGCTTTTTCTGTATTTATACAAGACTAGGTAGAATATAAAAGAGTTCCATTGGTCTTGCATAGCTCTTTTGCATATTAGTTCTGGGGTACACATGTAAAGTAGGAAATATTTTAAAAGATTTTAAATGCTAGTCTTCTACAGCTGAATCCAGTCTTTTCCCTTTTCATTTTCCAATACAAATGCAGTTTTTGGGTAGGGTAGACAGTTTTATTTAAAAACAATTATTGTAGAAATAACTTTTTAAATAAATAAATAAATCCCAACAACAAATCCCATTGGCACCACTTTTGAATCCAATGTTGACATATGATGTCAGGGAGGCTGAGGATATTGTGAATTATGAAGGATCCAATCCTTTGCCCTCATCCCCGGGAGTAAACCCCTTTAAACCCATTGGATGTTATCTCTGAGTAGAATGTATAGGATTGTGCTGTAAATGAACACTTTTACACAGAGTGCTGATTGAAAGCTAGAGATAGGCAAAGTATGCTCACACATAACTAGGAATAGTTTTGGTTCAATTTTAACTTAACATGCAAATGTAGAGCAGTCCCAAAGCTGGGTAAAGCCGAGTTGAGTGACTGTTGGGGACAATGTAAACTCTGCTCTGCTTTCTGCCCAGACACTGAGGTCCAGCACCGAGGGCCTTCTGACAGTTTCCTCACTGCGAGAAGCCAAGTTACAGGGAACCAGGCAGAGGAATGCCCTCCCATCAGATGTCAAAGAGAAAAATAACTACCAGACTTTTTGAAGACATCTGAAGGCAGCCCTGTTTAGGGAAGCTTTTAATGTTTAACAGACCATTGTATTTTAATATTTTGTTGGAAGCCACCCAGACTGGCTGGGGAAACCCGGCCAGATGGGCGAGGTATTATTATTATTATTATTATTATTATTATTATTATTATTATTATTATTATTTCTGAAAGGGATACCCAGCAGTAGGGTGGCATTCATACTGTCAATACCCCTCCCTCAGTACACCTATGGAAAGATCCATGCTTATAGATGTTTCATCAGCAGTTTTAACCTAGTGATGCGTGTGGTGAGGAAGGGGTAGTGTGTAGGGTGATGCAGAGGATCCTGAGCTCCCTAATTCACTCAACACCCCCCCCCCTCAGAAGAGCCCAAATGTATGCCAGTTCCATGGTTGGTATAGTAAGTTCTCTTCCACAGGAGTCAATGGGAAGATAAATCTCTTTTTGAATGGTGGAGAGGAGGGAAAAGCCACTCCTACCATCCTGCCTGTGGCCATCTGGAAGGACATTGAATGTGACAATTGTTCTGCCACGGAATTGCTCCTCCGCCAAAGAATTCTTCCTAAATGTAATTTTTGCTTTGATATTCAGCTTTTCATAAGTTTATTTAACATTAAACTGGTAGTTATTTTTTATTTTTTAAAAATCTAGAATTTCCTTTGCATATCCTTGATGCAGTTTAAGATTCTTGGAAAAATTGTTCTCTTTGCTTCAAGATCCCTAATGTAGCAGATAACTTTAAGTAAGGCTGAAACCATTCTTTAGTAAGTTTCCAACATTTTCAATGGAAAGTGTGTGGTTCTTTCCTTGATCAAAGACAAGAATTGGAAACTTCAAATTGTAGCTTTGATCAGGAATAAAATAACTGTATTTATCTGAAGTGCCGGTTCTCTGGTAATCGTTGCTTTCTTCCCTATATTTCAAAGGACACTTGATTGGAGGGAACTAGGTTTTTTGGCGGGGTTGTAAGATGTTATCAGCTTCATGAGCCAAGGCCTTTAAAGGAGAGAAAAGAGAGAGACGTGCACCTTTGTTAGGTTTGTCTGTAGTTATTCATGAAGATATGCTACAGATTAACATAATAAGGCCACAAGCCATGTAGTTAAAAACCTGTCACATACCTTTCTTCACAAAAGGAAGCTTAAAATGTCACATGCAAGAACATGCACTTCTATGTGTCTGTTTTATTTTACTGTGGATGACATATATACCTTTCATTTTTGTACTGAAAAAATAAAATAATAATCCCTAAAGATAGGGATAGGCAGTGTGGTACCATCCAGGTATTGTAGATTCCAGCTCCATCAGTTCCAGCCAGCATAGCCAATGGGATTATGAGAGTAATAATAATAATAATAAATTATAAATTATATACTGCCCTTCATCCATAGGAGCCAACTCCTGAGGTCAAGGTCCCTTCACCCCCCTTAAAATATTTGAGGGGCACCCCCCCCCGAGTATTTTATTCAAGTTTCTTCATCTACCCATAGGTGCCAACTCCCAGATTGAAAAATCCGGAATCGGCATCAGCGCAGCACCGGAAGTCGCGCTGCGGCCATTTTGCAACTGGGCAGAGCAGCACCGGAAGTCACTTCTACGCATGCTCTGCCCATTTCCAAAATGGCCGCAGTGCCAGAAATCGCTTCTGCGCATGTCCAGAGACTCCAGACATGCGCAGAAGGAGCCTTCCCCAGGCCGGTAAGAATCCGGGGGATTTATGGGGTTTTTTAAAATCTGGGCTGCCAGCGGGAAACGGCTGGAAAAACGGGGGTTTCCCGGGGAATACGGGAGACTTGGCAGCTATGCATCTGCCCTGCCTTCATCTGAGGAACACAGGGTGGTTTACAACATAAAAATACATACCAGAGTAACAAACAAAAACAATACCCCCTGCAGTTTTAAAGGCCGTAGATTGTTTAATTAGCTGAAGCCCTGGGAGAAGAGGAATGTTTTTGCTTGGTGCCTAAAGATATGTAATGAAGGTTATGTATACATATAAAGATATGTAACAAATGAACTTTATTAGTTGCCTTTCTTTATGTACACATGGTGCTAGGGCTAGCATCATACAAGGTGAGGCAACCATCTTTAGACAGCAGATGGTAGGCATCAGTAGAGGGTGTTGAATCACCACTTACTTGGATTCATGTTTTTAATCAGAGTTCAGAAGGTACTTCCAGTTGGATTTTCTGCTACAGGTGTCAAAATGCATGGAGTCCTTGGAAGTACTGTTTAAAATTGAATCATAATTCTTTCTCTGCCTTGTCTATAATTAGCTTCCCGCTTTACCTGCTGTCTTTGTCTTCAATAAATGTAGGCATCATTCTGTTATTCAGTCTGTTATCACAAAAAAATCCCATTTAATATTAATTTGGTGCTTGGAAAGTAGGATGAGCTTACAACTCTGCATGTTGTATAATGCAAAGTTTAATTGTAATTGCTTTTGTGATGCTCTTCTATTTTGATTAAGTTTTTAATTATGTGTGGTTTAGAACAGTGTCAGGTTTCTAAAGCAGGGGGTAAAGGTCAGATTCAATAATTACTTCAGAAACAAAGCAAATGCTTTAGGCTAACAAAGCAGATATTGAATTTTATTTTTTTATAAAACAAAAAGCTTTCAGGATTATTAAGAGACAATGATTAATTATAAAGCTATGTTCCTTTGTAAGTGTTTACCGTGAGCAAATTAAAGGAAATGTCACTCACTTTTCAACGTCCTCCTTGCTTCACCATTTTACAGCACAATCCTATACATGTTTATTTAGAACAGGGGTCCCCAAACTAAGGCCTGGGGGCCGGATGCGGCCCACGTGAGCCAATTGTGCAGCCCCCAATGACCCCCACCGGCGCCCGCTCTTACCAGCGTGGCGCGGCGCGGTTGCCCATCTCTGGCTTGGCTCGACGCCAGAAATAGCTTGTGCGCATGCGCGGGCCGGAGGATGAGGGAACGTGCTCCCATACGCACATGCACAAGCTATTTCTGGTGCCGTGCTGCGCCAGAAAAAGCGGGTGTGCGCCAGAGGAACCAGCCCAAAGCCAGGTAAATTTGGGGACCCCTGATTTAGAAGTACACCTCACTGAGTTCAGCTCGGCGTATTCCCAAATAAAAGTGCAGAGGATTGAATTCCTAAACACACAGAGTAGGGAGTAAGCTCCATTGGAAGCCTGGGATAGCTCAGTTGGTAATGCATGAGACTCTTAATTTCAGGGTTGTGGGTTTGAGCCCTACGTTGGGGAAAAGATTCCTGCACTGAAACGCACCAACCTCAGCTAGGCACTTTAAGGAGGGTTGGTTGCCAAAATATTCCAGGGCAGAGAGTGTGGGTTTATTTCCCCCCTACAGTTTAAATGTCACTGTATCTTCTGGTGGCTTTGGTGGTAGCAGCAGTAACAACTCTGACCGTTGTCATGCATCTTCTCTAGTTCACAGGAATGACACAAGAGTTAGAATGCTGAGAGAGAGGCAGGGAGGGATATCTTTGCCATAATTGACAGATTTCTCCACAACACAAGATGATAGTATAATTCTCAAGGCACCCTGGGAGTGAAACATGGCAGCAGCTGGAGTCACTTTTAAATGATAAATGTGTCTCCACCAAAAGAAAATTAATAAATCCGGGGGGACAAAATCACCATTTGAAATGGTTGCTGAAATTCCCCTACCAAATTCACCAACTGCAAGTAAGCATATGTTGCCATTTGTATGCCTCAATAAGATTCTCAAAATCCCTCCAAAGTGAATTTTGCTTACAGCAAAATTCAGTAGTGACTCAAATAATAGGAAGCAAAAATAATTTGGGGAGAAAATGAGTCATTGCTGATTATTTTTGTCACACACCTCAGAATTCATGCACAAAGCCAACCTGGGGGCAGGGGAGTATACCATGCATATTTTATATTTAAGTGGGTATTTTATTTCAGATAATTTTTTAAAAAAATGTTATTACGGACTACCAGACATTTGAAATAAGCAGGCAAACAACTGAATAAATAATTGATGGCACTGCCAATTTTCTCTTTGAATGGTAGGTAGAAAATGCATGAAAGACAACTTTTCTGTTAGAAAACATACTGAATAGAAGCTCTTTGGAATGTTTTCGTTCCCCAGAAATACTTTCCATTTTGTGTCACAGAACTTTCTGAGTAAGATGAAGCAGAAGTATTGTTCAAATGCCTTTTTGAACAGATTTATACAGACTCTAGGTAATATAATACCATCCAAATGAAGAAAACTGTGGTTAGTGTTAACTTCCATACCATGCCTCCAGCGCCTTCGTTTGCTCAGTTTAGGCATCATGGCAACTATGGTTAGAACAAACGAGACCAGGAGGAGGAGATCTGTGCTCATAGCAGGAGAGGAGATTACCATGGCTCATTCCCAATCTCAAAACTATGGTTACAAGACTGGAAATATGATACCTGGATTTCATTTTGGGTTTCCCCCCCCCCCCGTCTTTAGTCTACTTTTATTTTAACTTTTTGATACATGGATTTCTGGGCATCAATTCCTATGTGAGCACTTGAAAAGTTAAATATATTTGGAAAAACTTGCACATAGTTTTATTAATTTATTGTTGTTGTTTTTGTGGCTACTATGATATGCTTATAACTTTTGTACTTTTGGAGCCACTGTAAACTTATTGAGGAAGAGGCGTTTTAATAAATCAAGTTTGACGTTTAAACGTTACACTTTCTCTGGTTTTCTGTGAGACGCTTCCAGAAGCAAGGGTTGTGTGGAAAGGCAGAAATCTTTTCTTTAGTTTGTTTACTACTGCTTGCTCATTCGTTCAGATCCTTTCCGAGGCAAGCAACACTATTATACAGGATGGTGAAAAGAGGAAAGGAATTGAAGCTATTACTCAAGGGGGAAATGGTGCTTAGAATAATTGTACCCTTCTGCCTATATCTGTTCTATTTTCTGCTGGAGAATGTGTGTAGGCATATCTTTCCCTTCATTACTTGCATGTAACACAATGTACTCCTCTGGGAAGCTTTATGCCTATCTCAGGGCAATGCCTGCTCACATAGCTTGCATCTATATATTTTATTTAAAAGTTCTCATGAAAAGCTTTCCAAAGATCACGTGATTTTTGAAGCCATCATCTTTGCTGGGAATATTCTGTATGTAGTTATGGCTTCATTGCATAAAAACCTGAGGCAAGCATCTGTAGAGTAGCCAATCTTTTTTTCTTTTTGGAAATTGCATTTGTATACCATGATGAAGTATATACATCCAGCAGCCGACCTGAGGCATCTGTATTGCAATCACCTGGAACTCAATACACTTGCTCCCAAAAGTTGTGCTTGCAAGTTCAAGTTGAGACAGATGTCCCTTTAGGGCATAATCAAGGTTTTAAAAGCTAGCCCTTTATTGCAGCTCAGGAAGAGAATTTCTAACACCGAGAATAGATGGGCAGTTGGACACTACCTAGAAATATGAGTATTCTGCATTTCTAGACCTTCTAAACAATAACAAGGGAAAATATCATGCACTGAAATGTTTCACTATATTGGAAAGTGGACTTTATTGCCTTAGAGAAAACCTTTTAAAGAACCATGATTCTGGGAATGAAGCTGCTGAGGGCTGTTTTTACGTTGCTTAGTTTGTGCGAGAACAAAGCAGTAACCTTGCCGAGCATAATAGTCTATATTTAACAGTGTCTCCGAAATGTGTGCTAACTCTTGGTTAGTGTGATTAAGCTGGCCAGTGGAAGGATATTTTGATTAGCTGAATAGCAAAGATCCGTTTTAACTGAAATTTATCCTGCTGCAATGTGTATTAAGGACAAAAATTGAAATTACTGAGGTTTGTTTTTAAAAGTGGTTATGAAGGCTTGTGTGAATGGAAATGACCTCTTGGTTTGCTGATATTATATTGATTGAAAGAATAATAACAGGTGGCTTATTCTTGATTGCTTGCAAGGGATTTTTAGCTTTAGACTCCTGGAAACCTACCTATTTCTTGAAATTTCATATAGTGCCAAGGCTTGTACAATCTAAAGACATTTTGCAGCATTTAGACGTTTTAACGAAGCACATTTATACTGGCTTCATCAAATATTCCTGAATTTCACAAGGAGTGGTAGGCTTGCACACAAGGATTTTGAATTTGCTGCTGGTACCAATAATCACCCCAATATCAGCACATGGAAAACCAATTTCTTTTTGCTTCAGACTTGTTGCATAGTCCTTTACCTAGTAGTAGCAAAACCCTGTGTGCTTCAGATCACTAAATGTGCCCCATGTGGTGAAATAGAGGTGGAAGAGCAGAACAGGGGCAGTTATGCTTTAAATGGTAGGAAATTTGTTCTACCGCAAAGTTAGCAGGGGAGATGACTATATGCAGCCATGAGACTCACTAGCTGACATTGGAACAGTCACTGCATCTCAGCCTAACCTAGCTCACATGATTGTTGTGGGGATTAAATAAGGAGAGTGAGAACCATGGACTCCACCTTGAGCTTCTTTGAGAAGGTGGGATAGATAAGCAACAAATAAATAAAATAATTTATAAGAACACTAACAGAACAATTAGAAGTTCTGTTCAAACCTCATAATGAGCAGTTTGGGGGAAAATGAAGTTGGAAAACCCAATTCATACAACACTTGCTGACACAAACATCTTCAGGTACATGTTCACTTAGAAAGAGATGCCATGGATCTTTCATGTATGTAACTTGTATAAATTCCTATGGTTGCAGTGGCTTTTCGAAAAGTGTTATTGTGATAATGGGACTTGCTACTATGCAATAACTAGAAACTAGCATTTTGTGATTCACGTATCATTTGCGCATGCTAAATACAGTGGTACCTCTACTTACGAATTTAATGCGTTCCGAACGCACATTCGTAAGTCAAAAAAAATTGTAAGTCGAATCCCATTGGGAGAAAAAATTCGTAAGTCGAAGCAACCCTATCTAAAAATTCGTAAGTAGAAAAAAATCCTATCTAAACCGCATCCAAGATGGTGGATGGAGCTCCGTTCGTAAGTAGAAACATTCGTAAGTAGAGTTATTCGTAAGTAGAGATACCACTGTATGTGTTGTAAGGGTATTTATCATGAGGTAGAGTCTCTTATTGATTCATTTACGAGAACCTATTAAATTAGGTTTGCTTTCTTCCACCCCCCCAAAAAAAACAATTAAAAGTGATTTTGTCTTAAATTATGGTGTAAGTTAGCAGTACGCCACTTACATTATGATGTAGCAGTTTTTGCCTAGTTTGCAAAGGTTCACAAGCTGTAAGTAACGACAAGAAGAAGAAAGAGAGAAAGTTGATTTGGTCTCAAGGGTCTCCATACTTTAAAATCTGCAGAGAAAGTAAATAAAGATGAATCTGAAGGCAGAGGAGGTAGCTGGGAGAGAGAAGTGATGCTGCAAGGGAGCACCAGTGGGATATATAGCTAGAACTGGAGATTGATTCGGGAACAGGTTTTATTTACTGGCATTCAGCTTGCTGAAAAAAATAGAAGGGAGGAAGCTGAAACTCTGCAGTCTTCTGAAGTCTAAAAGTCTATTATTCGCCTTCGCAGAATGGATTGGAGATTAGAGATAAAAACGCATTAATACAAATAAAAGCTACCACTTTCTTTTCAGGGGGAAAAGGGAGGGTTAGATTATTTTCTTTTTGAGACTGCTTTCTTCTCAGAAAGTAACATCTCATTCATTCCAAGTTTTTCGGTGGGACAGAAAACATTGAGTTGTGAGGGTGGCAGGGGGACAAATTGTATTTTGTGCTGGTGCGGAAGAGAGGGGCTTCTGCTGTCCCTGAGAGCCTTCAGTTTGTTCCTGTGAGATGCTGCTGTTGGTGCGCTGGCTTGTTGATTTGGGACAATTAGTCATAAAAGAGAGACTGATTTCAGAGTAAACATGTTTTGGAATCAGACTGTATATATTTGATTGTTTTCACAAATAGTGTTTAAAGTGCTTTGTAATGCAAATGCGAATGTGACGTTACGTTTAATGCCTATTCAAATTGCTCTCCTAGGCTTTCTGTTTCACATTAACAACAGACATATATTTCAGTAAATAGGGTAAGAGAATCTCAGTTTATCTCTAATTTCAGTTAATTTTGAGGAACTGTGCTGCAGCTGATTGTCAACTCCCTTCTGCAACTGTGTTTCTCAAAAGGCATGAAAGAACTGTGTGTTGATTTGACCCTTTATAAACTTCATATGCTGTGTAAACCACAAAATGACACATACACATAGCTTTGTAGTAGTTGCCTGAGATACAGAAAAGGCCCAGTTTGGGTTCAGTCTATGCCCAGCACCCATCATCATTTGCACTTAACAGATTCCTGTTTTTGTTGTTGCTCCCCCATCCCCCAGTTTACTTATTTTATTTATTTATTGCTCTTATATACCAACATTTTCTCCCTAGAGCTCAATGTGGCTTACATGGTCCTCCCTGTCCTCATTTAATCCCACAATAACACTGTGAGGTAGGTTAGGCTGCGAGTAAGTGACGCTGGCCTACGGTCACCCAATGAGCTTCACAGGTGAGTGGGGATTCAGAATCCAGTCTCCTGGGTCCTAGTCCAATACTCTAATCACTACAAGGGATGGGAGTTCTGTGTGCACTTCCCACATCTCAAACTCCCATTAGCTCAAACTCCCATTAGCCAGAACCAGCACAGACTGTGGTCAAGGATGATGGGCGGTCAAGGATAAAGTGCTACAACACCTGGAGGGCCACAGGTTTCCCATACCTGCCTTAAGCAGGTTATCAGAAGGACTGCAAGAACATATCTCAGAAAGGCTGCTCTCTGGCTTGCCGTCAGGATCTATTAGACTGAGAGGCACCAGAGAAAAGAACTTTTCAACCTTTCATTCCATTTTTATGGAGGCTGGTATTGTAGCTGCTGGTTTTTTTATGGGTTTAGTGTTGACTGGCTCTAATTGTATTTTAAATACTGAATAGTTCCCTGTTGTCTTAATTTTGTAAGCTGCGTTGTAAGGATTTTACGCTCAAAAGGCATACATGCATTCAGGTTACAAGTAAATAGGAAGAGCCTGTGTTCTGTAATGGTTGCACACAATAAAATCCTCACTCAGCCATGGAATGCGCCCGGTTGCTGTCTCTGGCCTAACCTATCTCACATGAGTGTTGTGTTAAAGGTATTCCACCTAAGTATCAAAATCCAGTGGAATGTTTACTTTTCTTCTCCCCCACCATTTTGCTTTATCTAGTTTTACTTTCTGTTTTATATTCAAATACCGCATTGGATACACGTGTGTGTGTGTGTGTGTGTGTGTGTGTGTGTGTGTGTGTATTTGCATGCCCCATTGCTATGAACTGGATTATTATTTTCACAGCATGATTTACTTCCCCCTTCTTGCATCCTCCCCCTCTGGCTACTAAATGTAAATTTTGTCTTTACTAACCTGAAATGTTCCCCAAGCCCAAGGATTTGCAGTAAGTTTGAATATTGTGAGGGGAGTTTGAAACAGGTTTTCTTCAAGCAATTGCTTTCAAATCATGTCTCAAACACGCTTGTCCTTTAGGCTTCATGAAAATTATCTCTCAAAGGCCACCCATGTCACCTACTATAAGCTGCACTGAATACTTCCTTCGGTTTCTTTCTTGAACAACTTATATATTGCTAACTGCATTTGCCTCAGAATTTCCCCCGCATGCTTTTAATTCCTTTCACCTTATGAAGTAGTGAAATCAGTGGGGTGCATTTGAATGCTTTTGAAGTTTTTATTTTCTCTTGTAGCCTTACTCCCGAGAGTAAGCTGCCTTTGAAGTAAATCAGAACCTACTTTCTGCATTAATATATTTGTATCCACACATAACTTAAAAGTACTTACGGTACTCAGGACTTCTTGTAATAGTGAATGAACTGAACAGCACAAGGAAGGCCAGTCTAAATTTAGCTTTGGTTAGTTCCTGAAGCCATGACATGACAATGTGACACAGAGTCAGGATAGTACTGAACACTTAAGGAAGGAATAAGATGGCCAAGAATCAGTACTTAATCTAGGTGTGATGAACACTTTGTACTTGCCATATATTGGCTTTCCTATTCTGTTTTCTACTCTGCGAAAAAAGTGCACTGAACAAAGACTTTGATCACGCTTTACTGTAATAGAGTTTGAGAGAGAATGAAAAGTGGAAATAGAAATCCACTTTTACTTCTTAGTCAACACCCTGCTCAGTATATCATTGTGCCACTTGTTCATGTAATACTGTGCATTCGACCCCATACTGTAACCCAGGTTTGTCCTATGGTTGACAGCACATGGTTTGTCTAGGAGAGCTAAACCACAATGCTAGATTCAGTTGACATGCTGAGCCAAACTATGGCTTTGCACAGCAGCAGGATGACTGAAAAGGAGCAAAGCAGCCACCATATCCTCTCTGGAAGCTCACTTGCTCACACGTTCATACTAAGCCATGGTTTAGCTTAGCATGACATGCAGGTCAGCCCGTTCACACTGTATGTGTTGTAAGGGTATTTATCATGAGGTAGAGTCTCTTATTGATTCATTTACGAGAACCTATTAAATTAGGTTTGCTTTCTTCCACCCCCCCAAAAAAAACAATTAAAAGTGATTTTGTCTTAAATTATGGTGTAAGTTAGCAGTACGCCACTTACATTATGATGTAGCAGTTTTTGCCTAGTTTGCAAAGGTTCACAAGCTGTAAGTAACGACAAGAAGAAGAAAGAGAGAAAGTTGATTTGGTCTCAAGGGTCTCCATACTTTAAAATCTGCAGAGAAAGTAAATAAAGATGAATCTGAAGGCAGAGGAGGTAGCTGGGAGAGAGAAGTGATGCTGCAAGGGAGCACCAGTGGGATATATAGCTAGAACTGGAGATTGATTCGGGAACAGGTTTTATTTACTGGCATTCAGCTTGCTGAAAAAAATAGAAGGGAGGAAGCTGAAACTCTGCAGTCTTCTGAAGTCTAAAAGTCTATTATTCGCCTTCGCAGAATGGATTGGAGATAAGAGATAAGGCAGCAGGAATGACTTCACTGCATGTGAAAGCAGCAGTTTTGTAAATGTGGTGCCCACCCTATGGAACACCTTCCCGTCAGATGTCAAAGAGATAACCAGTTACATGACCTTCCATGGACAGATTTTTTTTCCTAAGGAGAAAGAAGTGGGAGAAGAAACAGAAGTAAAAAAAAAATGTTTTATTGACCTGTTTGAAACAGCACCATTGGTATGGATAAACTTTTGTCTGTGTGAATATATTAGCTTCCTCCTTCCCTAAACAAAGACCCAGGAAACAGCGAGAAAGCATTGTGGCAATGCATAGAGGGATAAATCCTCATTTCTGTTTCCGAACAACAGAACAAGTTGGTAACTGAGGATAGAGCAACAGCAACTGCACAAATCACTCAAAGTCAGCCATGGTAGTCTATGCTGCTGCCCTTTATCAGACTTCTGAGAAGCAAGCAAACTTTCAGCATTAATCACTTGGTGAGCTGATGGATTCCTAGTTGTTCACTTTTAATCCCTGGATCTGTGTTAATTATCCTACTTTACACTTTCCTATCATATATTTTCTCATCCAACAAATCAACCCACCTGAGTGGGTCGTCAGTTTCTCTAAAGAGCTTTTGCATAGTAATTCTGCTTTCCAGGGCCACCTTTCACTTTGACATTTTGTGGCAGAGATGGGAAACCAGAGACTCAGTCTGACCCTCAGGACTCTTCCCACTTCCTAGTTACAACCATCATTGGTCCTCCTTTGCACCCACCTGGCGTGGTTTTGCCTGGCTGGAATGTGTCTGTGAACTCTGCTTCTTGCTTGTCTGGATGGAGGGTAGAGAGGGATGTTTTAGTGTGTGTAGAAGCAAGCTGGTCCTGTAATTGTAACATTAGCATTCTTAATCCTGCCTATGTCTGCTTCTGGCTCCAACCACCCCTGGCTTGTAGCTTTCAGAAGGCTGCCTACAAGGAAATGTGACCTTTGAACTGACAAAGGTCCTGCACCCTCTCCCATAAGATATTAATGATGAGTGGACATGGTAATAAATACCCAGGTTTAGGGACTCTAGAACCTAAATATAGAGCTGTAGAATAAGTTCTGAGTCACACTGTAACTAGGTACTGTTCAGACTTCAAAATGTATTTGGTCATATGAACCTGAGGAGTTCCAACATGATTGAATTAACATTAGCAAGGCCATCACTCATCTTATTAATGCCTGAACCGTTCTACCCTCACCTCTCTGTTTATTTCTAACCCGTGTCAGTTTCAGATAGTTCTTTAATAATATTAATTCTGTCCCATTCCACCATAAATCTTGAATTAATCCCCCCCCCGAAGATTCATATTTGAACATTTTCCCACGATATATGCCATTTACCCTGAAATAAGTTCCATTCCAGAATCCCGCACACATTGGCAGAGTGCGTGTTAGGCTGCCGTACCCCTCCTCCACCACTTCTCATGACGTCTTTAGGATTGTTTTGGGGCTACTTCCTTGTTCGGCACTGTGCGCATGTGTGCAACCATGCATCATTCAAACACACCTAAATCAGGATTTGCTTGTTGTTGTTGTTGAGCTTTCGCTGAGGTGTTGTTTTTCTGGCGTAGGCAAAGGCAAACAGCAGCAGCATTGGAGAGCTCAGAGCCGGCAGCATAAAGAATAGCTTTGGGTGTTATGATTAAGCAGCCATGCTGGATAAGCAACTGACTTGTGCGCATATGTTTTTTGCGTGTTCCTAGTGCAATGTGTCTGCTCTATGCTCAGATGGATGAGTCCCATCTGTTTGGATGCCCACACATTTCCATAGTGAAGTTAGGCTACTTCTCTTTTTGCACAATATACAGGAAGCATGAAAAGCAGGTGCATGGGTCAGGTGGGCATCCACTGTTGCCTATTGATTGCACTGCCTGACACAATCCAAAGCATCATTATTAATAGCATTTACAAGGCTAAATATTTGAATCTGAAATCTGTAAATGTTTGTGTATATTATGACAATATATTTTTCTTTCCAAGAGCAATATTGAAATTTAGACAAAATCATCTGCACAACTTAGCATACTGATTTCACTGAACCCCCGTTCACATGAGTAAGATGTGGACATTTTTTGGTGTGAGTCTCTCTCTCTGTGGGTTTTGCATTCCTTGCTGGGAACAGATTTATTCTATTTGAAAATTCATCGAAAGATTTATATATTGTTGAGTCTTGGCTTTTGTGGGAAAACAGTTCCACCTGCTGGATGCTGTGTGTAAAAGTCAGCATTTCATCAAACGTATTTAAGCTACCAGTTAATTTCTCATTTTAACTAGAGCCAAGAAGGAAAAAACCTACTTAGTCTTAGCTTTGCCGCTGCTGCTGTTATTTTTTAAAACAAACAAACAAACAAACCCTATACTTTCAGTTTGCTTTTTGATCTCCCCTCAAAATTCGTCTGTGCCTTGAGATCATTTAACTCAGGCTTTCCAAATACAGTGGTACCTTGGTTTATTAACACAATGGGTTCCAGAGGTCTGTTCATAAACTGAAGCATTCATAAACTGAAGCGAACTTTCCCATTGAAAGTAATGGAAAGTGGATTAATCTGTTCCAGACAGTCCGTGGAGTACTTAAACTGAAGCGTTCATAAACTGAAGCGAACTTTCCCATTGAAAGTAATGGAAAGTGGATTAATCCGTTCCAGAGGGGTCCGCGGAGTACTCAACCTGAAGTGTACTTAACACGAAGCATGGGTGTAATTGGTTCCGGAAGTCTGTTCATAAACTGAAGCGTTTTAAACTGAAGCAAACTTTCCCATTGAAAGTAATGGAAAGGGAATTCATCCGTTCCAGATGGGTCCGCGGCGTTCGTAAACCGAAAATTCGTAAACCGAGGTGTTCATAAACCGAGGTTCCACTGTAGTGTCACTAGAAATCTGAAATACTGTTCCTATTGAAACCAGAAAGGCAACTGTCATCTGCTGAAAACAGTTCTGCCCACCTTTTTTTTTTTTGTAAAAAAGCAAGTTTTTCCCAAACCTTCCCCCCTGTGAACCACTTAGAAATTGCAGCAGGTCTCAACAGACCACATAATGATATTTCTGCCTGCTGTAGCAATTGTAATGTGCTGTGATAGACACTGTGTGGTTTTTAAAATTGTGCACTGCAGATTGCAGTATAAATAAATTATATATGCCCTTTTTCTGAAAGTAAAGGGGAGTAAGTTACATTAACTATCCCTTGCACTTTGATACCACTGAAAAGTACGTTGCGAGGTCATTTTTATCAAATGCTGCTGTTTTCATATGAAAGGCCTCCTCTTAATACATGATTGTAACCAATGCTCACAAGATAAGAAAAGGCCTACAAAAAGCTGCCATCTATTCTTTGATTATATATAGGGAACAGTTATAGCAGGCTTAATGAATGTGATGGCAGTTACCTGGAGGCTGCCCAAATCACCTGCTCATGGTCAGTATGCCACGAGGTCAACTCTAAAGGGCTCTTACAGCTTCTACACTGTAGTGTGTCTAGCATCTAGCATTGGTGGTGTGTAGCATGTTGCAAGGGTCAAGAGCCCTTAAAATTGTATAGGTGTTGTTAAGGTGATAACAGCCTTCATGCATCTGCAGCTATCTTTCAGTGATGCATGGTCCTTGCATCTTTGTTTATTGACCTAACAGTATGAAACTAGCAACCACGTGCATATATACTGGGGTGATTACTTTTTCTTTTCTCAAAAATTATTTCCTGTAGCACAAATGGATGAACTTTTGCCTACTAATGACTAAAATGAGGTATATTCCATTGAAATATTTAAAAAGGTCACACACATACCATTTTTAATTTTTTTGTATGCCATTTTACCATTTCATAAAATTGTACTAACAATTCTATATATATTTCGTATCAAATTTGGACACAACACCACATTCCACAATGGGGAGTGTTCTTAGCAACATAGGGTATACAAATGTCACACCTGCGCAAGGTAAAAGCCCCTTTTTGGGACCTCAAAACTCAGCCAGCAGACCCTGCCGGGCATGCTGGGGAAAGAACCTACAGGAGAGGTAGCAAAACATTGTCCTCTAGCAGCGTCTATACTGTTACTGCAGCTAAAAAAAGCTTCCTTGTGTGTTTGATGACCCTATATAATGTTGTATACACGTGACTCTAAAGCTTGGGTTCAATTTTATATCTGCTTACAGTGACTTCAAAAATGGTCAAAAAACTGATAAATATTTTTTAAATCATTTTGTGCGTGAGGTTTTTTAATCAAATCTCTTTGAAAGTAAGATTTTATCTAATCTTTAATGAAAGCTCATCAAATTATGATACAGGGAAATGAGGTTGTAAAAAAGTCATCACCCTAATATATACTTTTCCAATTCTCATCACGTTCCCCCCCCCCCTACCCTTAGCTCAGGTAGTCTACAATCGTATCTGCCATACTTTCGTTTTTCATCAGGGTTCACAAGCTGTCAGAAGACTGATCTGGTGAAATGTACATAAATGTAAAAAGAACTGATTCATTTATGCTAACAATACCTGATAATTGCCTGTCTATGCTGGTACCATCACTTCTGTCACACTTTTCCAGAAACGAAATTAAACAATACTGGCAACTGCAGTGCAAATGTGCATGTAGGCAAAGTTTTTTTCTAAATTCTTTTTTAAGATAGCAGTCTAGTTGGTAATCTCTTCTCCATTTCATGACACTTTAGTGTTGCAGCAGATACAGGCAATTGTCACCCCCCCCCCCCGGACAAATGGGGAATTCAATCTATAATATATTCAATCTATAAATAAAACATTTGTTTATGAAGTGCCTGCCTGAAAGTTATGCACATATAATAACAAAAATAGGGAAATGGAGGTAGGTAAATTGGGAATATCATTAGTTTACTGTAAGTTTTTTTAAAAATGTAATTAACTACTCATTTGGGGATGGTTTAAAAGAATATGAATAGTAATTACTATTTTTCCTCCGATATTTTTTTTACAGGAGTTGTCAAAGTGGATTACGGAGATGTATCAGTCAGAAAAGCATTGAGAGAGAACTTAAAATGCAAACCGTTTTCATGGTACCTAGAAAATGTCTATCCAGACTCCCAGATTCCACGACGATATTTCTCCCTTGGAGAGGTATGAATTATTTCTTTTGCATAAGGATGGTTTTTGGTGGTTGTTGTTGTTTTTTAAAATGATAATCTGAAATGAGCTCAAGGCTTTTTAATTGTTCCCTGTGTAGCCCTTGACACTTTAAATGTGCAGGGCAGTTTCGAGCAGGTCGGGCGCCCTGGCACTGAGGGGCGGAGATTGCTCCGGCGCCCCCGCAGGGTGCAGCATGGTTTCCGCGCGGCTTCGCCGCACAGCACCCCACCTACTGGCCCAGCGCCCTGGCACACCACACCACCGGGGCTCTACCTAGAGCCGGCCCTGTAAATGTGATACATTTAGGTAACTTTTAAGTAACATTTTCTGAAAATATGTTAACATTTTGTTTTTCATACGATGAGGGAGAAGAAGGTTGAGTGTGTGAGCTCTAACTCCCCTATCAATATCAGTGTTGCTCTTCACAAGTTGGAGGAGTAACTTTTGAAGCTGTGTGTAGGTGCTTTGTGTATTTTGGAGGTCTGGGAAATCAAGGTTTTAATGTGTGAAAGGGGCCTCCACAAATTGAAACTGTTCTACATTGTGGAATTTATCCTTCCAACTCTAGGATGGTGTGGGGGCCAGGGCAGACCTAGTGCGCTTATCCTCACTCTGTCTCTCATTGCATGAGAGGATTAGAGCTAAATCTCCCAGTTCATTGTAGAGTGTCTCATGCCTGAGGCCTCTCTACAGTCTAAAGTTTGAGAAAGGAGAACAGGAGGACAAATTGTAGGTGACTTGAAGGATTGTATCCCCCCCCCCCCAAAAAAAACCCTTCACTTTATTGATTCTTCACAATACCAAAACATAAACAAAGATTGTTGTCCAGTATCACGATTTGCATTGCATATTTGCCATTACTTAAAAAAAAAAGAAAAAAAGGAGTGCTTTTATTTCTGCTTTAGACAAATCAATTGCTTAGATGCCTCTCCAAAGATCTGTTTGTGTTGTGAGTCATGGGAAATCATTTCCATGTTACACTGACATGAGATCTCCTCCTGAATCTAGCTGAAACTTTTGGAATCTGCTTTCAAGTGTCCAACCCCAGCACCAGAATTTAGAGATTTGGTGCAGTCCAAATTGTCAGATGATTTGCTATTGTAATCTTCCCTTGTCTTTCATCTCGTTTAATTCTTAAATGCTGTACATTTTTTTTGTTTGAAACATCTGGCAGTGATGTATTTAAAAAGGGGAGGGGCTGCATTTGCTTTACAAATGACATTAATCTCCACTTTTAGAATTATAAATTACAATGCCAGATCAGGTTTCACTCCGAGACATGCCAGTCGAAACCAGGTTTAGAGAAAGAAACCTAATAATAATTCTAGAACATTTTTTAAACGGCATACTTAATAGGCGTGAAATAATGAGAGTTTTGCCACATAACTGACAGTTCAGGGAAACTAAGGTAAGTGAAGTTACAAAACAATCATTAAAAACACATTATTTTCACCAATAAGTGCTAGGTTTCTATGGAAACAAGAGGAGAATTTCAAGCAGCAGCTGTGAAATAAATATTGCTTGTCAGTTTCAGCTTCTAGCTGTCCACTGAGCTTATGAGGACACCCCACCCCCAGACTCCTGCAGATATAGCTATGAGGTAGGTTGCAGGGATAGGAAATCAGATGTTCTTGGATTTCAGCCAGCTCTAGCAACAGCAGGAGATTCCAGCAACACTTGTAGATCCACAGGTTCCCCATCCCAGCTGTACAGGGAATAGCAATAGTAACTGTTGGCACAAAACTTTTATTGACACAAGTAAATCTTGTAAGTTCATCAACATTCTTCATCCGCAGTATTATTTTTTTTAAAGAAAGTAGAGAGAAATAAGTTTGATGAAAAAGCCATGTCTAAACTTAAAATACAGCAGCAATAGAGGATACAGTGGTTCCTCGGTTTACAAACGCTTTGGGTTACAAACGCTTCAGGTTACAGACTCTGCTAACCCAGAAGTAGTACCTCGGGTTAAGAACTTTAGCTCAGGATGAAAACAGAAATCGCGCAGCGGTGGAGTGGCGGCAGCAGGAGGCTCCATTAGCTAAAGTGGTGCTTCAGGTTAAGAACAGTTTCAGGTTCAGAACGGACCTCCAGAACGAATTAAGTTCGTAACCAGAGGTACCACTGTATAACAGTTATGCAGAAATATGCAGTGTGCTAAGCATGTCTGTTGAGAAGTAAGCCTAAGCAAGTGTGTTTAGGGTTGCAGCCTTCATTGATTTAGTCTGTCATGCAAAACAAACAAACTCACAGCACCAAAGGCCTCCAGGAACAGTGAAGCACGTCTGCTCACCCTCTGAGGATTATGTTAATAGAATCATAGAGTTGGAAGGGACCACGAGGGTCATCTATCCAACCCCCTGCAATGCAGGAATCTTTTGTCCAATATGGGGCTCAAGCTCATGACCCTGAGACGAGAGTCTCATGCTCTACCAACTTTACAAAAGCCAATGGTTATTTGGATCTGTTTCGTGCAGTGAACAGAACCCATGACTTCCTTGTAAGGCAGAGAACAGAAGTGAAGAAAATCATGACATTCCTTATTTTGCAAAGCTTAAAATTAGTGGGTACATGATGTATAATGTCTGTTATTACAAACTGGAGACTTCTGTTGTTCACATCAGCATTTATTTATTTTTCCCTTTCCCTTCTTTTCTATTTGCTTTCTTTTCTTTACTTACTACTTATGAAAATAAATTTCATTCTTTATTACGGCTTTCTGCCATAATAAGGACTGAGCACCCTTGGTATGCAGGAAATGCTGATTGGTTGTTTGAGATAAAAGTAAAACCATGGGAGAGGGAATGGGATGAGCAGGTTTTTGTTTTTGTTTTGCTTTTTTTGCCTTGCTTGTGTATCTCTGAGTTTGTTTATCAAATGCCACTGAGGGGGTCTAGCAGAACAGTAAGTGATTCACTTCCCCTGATGTAAATCACCCACCAAATTGAGCAAGGCTATTTCCACCTAAAATCAGGTTTAAACAGATCTAGATCAGGGGTAACCAATGTGTTGCCTTCTAGATCTCCATTAATCCAGTTCCATTAATCCCGAACAAGCCTAGCTAATTGTCAAACCATGCGAGTTGTAGTCTAAAAACTTATGGGAGAAACCACATTGGCTACCCCTGATCTAGATAATTCATATCATCCAGGAAAAAAACCTGGAACTACCCTGATTTTGAGCACCTTGAGGAATATTAGAGACTGGCTAGATTCCCCACCCACCCACCCAAATAAAATGAGATTAAGGGAACTTTCACTACTACCTCTTTCAGACTTGCTGGGGCTACACCTACCTGCAAAAAGGCATCCACCACTCCCACTGCTCACTCAGCTAGTCTTCCCTTGGCACCTCTTATTAGCAAAAGAAATGCAAGGTTTTGGTCTCATTTTCCAAGAAATATGTCCACTTTCTTAGGCTCCACAAGTTGAAATGTATCCAATATAGCTGCATAAGCAGCTGCCAAAGGTACATCTGCAAACACTGCTGAAATTACAGCATCCAAGTTGGAATAGATACAGTCAACTTTATCCACAAATTATCTAGCAAATTAGTCTCCGCAGGCCACCAGGCAGTCCTCCTCTCCATCCTGAAGGCAATATGTTTAAGCCCTTTGACTACACCGAACTGCTCAGCTGACTGACGTTTGAGCAGTTGTAATGGAAAGTAACATTTCTATATCATCATGGCTCTATATCATGTAATGGAAAGTAACATTTCTATATCATCATGGCTCTAAACCAGGCATCCCCAAACTTCGGCCCTCCAGATGTTTTGGACTACAATTCCCATCATCCCTGACCACTGGTCCTATTAGCTAGGGATCATGGGAGTTGTAGGCCAAAACATCTGGAGGGCCACAGTTTGGGGATGCCTGCTCTAAACTGAGTTCTAGGTTGTGTCCAATTGGATTAATCACAAGTCTTCTCCCACCAGTGCTCTTAATTGTGAAACATGCTGTTTCCCTGTTGACAGTTTCTCAAATAACCAAGGAGCTAAATTCACTCCACAATCAGGTAAAAGGATGTTACACAGGAGCCATCTTGAAAACTGCCTGGACCGTTTCCCCATTTCTGAGGTCATATGGGGCTCTACAGGATTACTAGCCTGAGTGACCGGGAAATCCCAAGAGTCATGGAAAATGTTTTGGCTCTATTAGTCTTTATGGTATTCTCACTCCACAAAGGTCTAAGGTACTGGGAAGCTAAAAGCTGACCAGGTAAGCAGGCCTTAGGAAAAGACCCCACCAGAAACAGTTGTTTTAAGGTAGATGATGGTGCTCTCTCTCTCTCCAGGCTGCTGATCTCTCCCCAAACATTTTGTCACAAAATAGTGAACAAGTGTTCAAGTTATTCAAGACCCTTCATCATGTTTTATATGAAGCAAAGTCAGAGGCAGGGAGTGAGAAGTAAAAAAATAGCTTCTTGATGTTGAAGCCACAAAATCTATGTTTAAGACAGACTTAAGATTGATAATTATTCAGTATTACTTTGTTTATCTAATGTATTTTTTCTCTCTCCACCATAAAATATATGCTAAATAAAACTTAATATAAGATTGCTTTCATTCTCTCTCCTGGCAGTTTCCTTCTGATAAAACCCGCTTGAAATGCTCATTATAGCTAACAGGCATAAAAATAAAGGCTAATATAGCACAGTCTCAGGCCACCCACTGTCAAATGCTGCTTCATCAACACATTTTTTGCTATTTTGGGGGATGCTGGTCCAGCGATCTTAGATTATAAAAACAAAATTATCCTATAAATAGAATGCAACTTGGCATAAATTAGGGCAGTAGTATTGTGCATCTTTAGCACAGTCATTTTCCTGTCCAACAGATCGTAAGCTGGCCTCGCCTTTTCATATCCGCTTCCAATTTCTCTTTATCAAATTATAAAAAATATACATTATTTTTATCTCCACCTATTTTACTGTGGAACTAAAAAAACTGGCTATATTTAGTGTCTAATTATTTTCCCTCTGAAATCCAACAATTCAGATGTCCTCTAGTTTACTTCATAATCATACTAAAGGACCGCTAAGAAAAAGAAATAATCAACTCCTGACAGGATTTAAGTGAATAGAATGGATTAGAAAAAGTGAGGGCTACATTGTCTACATAAAATCAGTTTTAAATTCTGTCATTCAGTCCTTCTGAATTCCAATTAGATTTTCCCCCTATTATTGTTGAAGGTTCAATAGCTTTTCAAATAATAAGGGGAAAGGGGGGCATTACTGTCGGTATTCTCTGTAGAATCAACATGGAAGTACTGCTAGAGGAGCCTTTTGGACCATGTATGAGATGTGTGCTGGCACAGCTTCTAAAAAAACAGCCAGAAGAGAAATCAGCTAATAGGAGCCTTGCACGTGTATCTCTTTATTCTTCCACATCCTAGTACACACTGTTCAAAAGTTCCTATGTCACACCTTCAACCACTCCATGGATATACAAGGCAAAGTCCAGCTAGTCATGTCATTCGAACCCAGCTTGTGGTTTGTTTATTGTATCTCCAAAAGGAAAAAACAAACAATGAGTGGTTACAGTGGTTTGTTTTTGACTTTCTGCTCCTGCTTTGTTTCGGGAAAATAAACCATGAGCCCAGGTTTCAACCATGGCAAGGGAGGAACACCTTAGCAGTGTGCATCCAACCCTTTTCCTTGTTCCCATTAAGCCATAGTTTGAGTATACCACTGTCTGATATATGAACTGGACTACTGGCATCTCCTGAGGATCTCAGAATTGGGAGATGGCAATCATTATGTACATCAACTGGGTGAAAAGAGATTTCCATGTGGCAACATTCCTTAATGTTTAATAGATTCATTAATTAGATTCAAAACTAATTAATCAACTCATAACATTTTAATTAACTTAAAAGGTGTTCCTGATTAATTAATTAAGAATGCTTTCATCTCACCCTTCATTATATGATTGCCAGGGCAGGATGCAGTGGAATTGAAACACATTTTAAAAAAGCATGCCGAGGCAATCAAAAGAGCAGATGAAACACAGCAAATTATTTAAAACTGCCAATTTCTACCAATATAGAACCCATAGCCTCCTTATTTGCAGTAGCACCCAACACTAATATCTAGCAAAGGTCTAGGCGAAGAGTAATAACAAAGGCTGTGGCACCAGTTGTGCTATCCTGGGAAGGGCATTCTGTCACTGAGGGGCCACTGTGCAGAAAAACACAGTCCTGGGGTCACACATCATTCGATCACTGACTTTAATGCTGAAAAACTTTTGTTAAGTACTTACAAATACTGTAGCTAGATGGCATCATCTTCAGAGCATTCTCTCATCTTCAGAGAGGAGAGGGGATGCCTTTTCTAAGACAGTATCTGTTACAACAAATTCATGCCTTATCTAAAAACAAGGTATCATTTTTTCTTTCTTTCATAATATTTTCCCCACTTGGTGCTGTGGTCTAAACCACTGAGCCCCTTTAGCTTGCCGACCAGAAGGTTGGCGGTTCGAATCCCCGTGATGGGGTGAGCTCCCGTTGCTCTGTCCTAGCTCCTGCCAACCTAGCAGTTTGAAAGCACACCGGTGCAAGTAGATAAATACTATAGGTACTGTGGTGGTGAGAAGGTAAACGGTGTTTCCATGCGCTCTGGTTTCCGTCACGGTGTTCTGTTGCACCAGAAGTAGTTTAGTCATGCTAGCCACATGACCCGGAAAGCTGTCTGCGGACAAACACCAGCTCCCTCAGCCTGAAAGCGAGATGAGTGCCACACCCCATAGTCGCCTTTGACTGGACTTAACTGTCCAGGGTCCTGTACCTTTTTTACCCCACTTGGAAATTTATGCAGCTATAATTTAGTGAATTTAACAAAGTAATTGTTTAATCATCTAACATCCACACTGTTGCCTAAGACTATGGACGTAATCAATAAGGAGATTACTTACTAAAGAATAAATCACATTGATCTCAGAGGACTTGCTTCCAAGTAAATATCTTTTTTAGTATTGCGCTGTCAGGTTTCTATAATCTGATGCTGCTCCTAATCTTAAATAATTTTCTTCTTTTTTCAGTGACATGTGGATTATTATTGATTTAATTATTTTATTCAACAATTTTTACCCTTTGGTTTTCTTGGTTGTATTTTTACCCCTAGATCAGAAATGTTGAGACGAACCAGTGCTTAGATAACATGGGACGCAAAGAAAATGAAAAAGTTGGCATATTCAACTGTCACGGTATGGGAGGAAATCAGGTAAAAATGAAGCTCACTTTACCTTCAAAACAATTTTGGTGAAAATATATGTATATATTCTTAAGACTGAGCACATTGTAACAATTGTGAAATCAAGCCAGTGTTTATTACACACATTACTCTTTCCACACTTTCCAGTCTGGATGGCTTTAAAAGGGGTGGTTAGACCAATTAAAGGCAGGCTTGACTATCAATGGTTGCTAGCTGTGCTGGTATGTACTGCCTTCAGTATCAGAGGTCGTATGCCCATGCTGTTCTGCTTTACTCCAACTCCCAAAGGCAGGGGAAGGTGTACAGCCACAGCCTCCTGCTTGGTCAGGGAACACCTCTGAGCATGTCCTGCCCAGAGAGCTGCAGAAAAACTCATTGGCACCTCCTGGAGAAACCACTGCTTTCCTGCTGCAGCTTCCTTCCTTCCTTGAAACGTTTGGAGCAAGACACCTCATGAAGTATATGCTGTTTCAAGCAAGACCTAAGGCAGTGATTCGGCTTAAAGGCTTTATTGAGGCACCAAGAACAACAAACAGGGGCAAAGCAACTGCATATATATATTTCTGAAGGCTTGGGCCACTCCCATTGTCAATTGGCTGTCTAAACCCCCAAGCTGCGAATCGTAGCCCACTGCTTAAGAGCCAATGCCGGTAGCCCAACCCCTGACCATGTTACGTGATTGGATATAATCTATCAAATCAGAACACAGGGCTCAGAATCCAAGTCCAGGCTCAAGCTCAGGTGAACGCAAACCACTGCAAATGTAACACCTCATTTTGCCATTTCTTGCTTCCTTGACTGGGTAGGCCCCCAAAGATGAGAGAGGGCATGGAAGTCAGTGGGAGAGGGGCAGCAGTGCAGACTTTTGCTCTGTAGAACAAAATTTGTAGATCCAGCACGGTTTAAAGGTACAGAGGTCCTCTTATTGCTGGACCTTATAACTTGCTTAGAAATCCAAAAAAGATGAGACAGGAATTGTAACATTCAGCTGGCCTTTTTACCTAGTGTTTTTACTTGTTCTATTTGTATTTTTTGATGCTATGGCCTGTCGGCTATGTGAATAAAGTTTGATTTGATTTGTAACATTCAGCACCATGTTTGCCATTCTAAAGTCGGTTGCTAGTTGCCAATGTAACGGTGCACATGTGTATTTTGGGTTTAAACATATGTAAAAATGCCTTGCGAAAAGCTCTAGGCCAGGGCATTGTATCTAAATATTAGACCATGTGGAAGTAAAACATGCTTGAATCTGCTTTTAATAATCTTTCCCCCTTTTAAAACACCCTAATTGGTAACTTAGTATGATTTGCATGCATTCCCTAATTGGTAATGCAATCAAGTTCAATTTGCATGCTTTGCCAAAGGCTTTCAACAATTAATTGGCGAAAGGTTGTTTTCAACAATTAAGAGAAAACACTTTTCCTGTAGATTTGATTAGAATACTTTAAATCAATTGGGAGGTGAATTCTAAGTAATTGGGAGTCTTGTAAATAATTAAAATAGCTGCCACATAGGTTGCTTTAATTTGTCTTCATTGTTTTTCTGACCTGGGACTACCTTAATCCCAACTGGCAGTGTGGAATTCATAACTTTTCCTCCCTTGTACGTATATTTCTTCCCTTCTCTCATCTTCCCCTCACCCCCCTTTCTCCCTAAAGAACAAAGAAAAGAAGGTTGTGGTGATATTGCTACCAGAATTTAGTGTAGTGCTAAGCCTAATGTTCCATCAGTGCAACAGACTATTATTATTATCATTATTATTATTATTATTATTATTATTATTATTATTATTATTATTATTATATAACTTTCACATTATAATGTTTGTTTTTTTATTTAAAGCATGAAGCAGTCAGCCCTTAAAAAACCCACGTTTCCTGAAACCAGTGACACTTCAAAAACAGATCAGGCCAACCTGTGGCACTCCAGATATTGCTGAACTACAACTCACATAATCCCTAATCAGTGGTCATACTGAGTGGGGCTCAGGAGGGTGCAGAACAGAATGCAGAAGTAGCTTCAGAAACAGCGTTAAGAAGATGAAAATGGGACTTTGTAATTGCATAGGGTGAAAAGGAGAGGGTGTTATCGTGGGGTGGGAAGTCCCCTAGTAATACAGACTTTTTTAAAAATAATAATAATGCCAATAACTATCTCTTCCAGGTATTTTCATACACGGCCGACAAGGAGATTCGTACAGATGATTTGTGTTTGGATGTGTCTAGACTCAATGGTCCTGTGATCATGTTAAAGTGCCACCACATGAGAGGAAACCAACTTTGGGAGTATGATGCTGAGGTATTTATTCAAACACAGAAGGAAACCAAACGTACTGTTACTAATCATGTTCAACTTTTATTGCCAGGGTCTCAGACTAACAGGCAAAACCTGTCACATGTCCTAGAACTAACCCTTTAAGCTAAAGTTGTGTTGCTGCTTTCAGTTTGGCAAAAAATCTTTTGGCAATGGCTGGGCTTGGTGTTTCCTGTAATTTGTCCACAGCCCTATGAGCCTTTTAACTTTATTCAGAATCTGGGGGAAACAGAAGCCTGCACCCACCACCCTACAACTGACTTTTAACTCCCAATGTCACACTAACTTGAAATCTTCCAGGATACATCTAACACAGTTAAGTGTGGTGAAGAGGTATATATGGGCTGAGTGTGTGCATACGAAGTCCAAGGTATGTGTGTGCATATATGACATGTGCACGCACACATCATGGTAAAATTAGTAGGGCTTGGTAGGCCAGTTGTGCAGGTCACGTGATCAAAGAAAGCAACGAGGAATGTTTATGCATTTCTAGGTATACATAAAATAGTAAATTAAGTGACAATGCTGTGTTAGAAGGTAGAAGAGTTGATATGCTCAGTTCTTTAAGTTTGTGGCTTTGGTCAGGAACATTTTCTTTCTTGCATCTGGCATGAAGTTTTCAGTCCTTTTTCCAACTTCAGATCCAGATCCAGAAACTGTAACTTGGGATGAGAGCTCAAATTGTGTTTGGAGTCTGGGTCGTAACCAGGGGCTGGTTAGATTGGATTCTGCCAAGGGCTCAGAGTAGCTAGGAGCATGCACATCTGTGCACTATTAGAATTTTTCACTGGCAGAGCATGAAAGACAATGAAAAGGAAACTTTTGAGTTTCTGGTCCATGGGCCGTTGATACAGCTCCTTGCCACGGGTACAAGAGACCTTAGGTCCACCTCTGTTTGGAGTGCATTCTGTAGACCCACCCACTATCCCAGCTGCCTCCTCTTCTGATTGTCATGGAATGCAGGGCGATTCCAACCAGGGTTCCCAGTTGCAGGGAGAATTCTAACTCTGATCAACTGAATGCAGTTAGAATCCCCCTTTTGGACCTTGGTGCAAAATACATAAAGGCTAGGAAATAGGACAACATACTAGGGAACTTGGGATGGGTTTTACCACCTCCCCATTTCTAGCCTGCACGAGCTATTTTGAATGCCTAAAGAGAGATAATTTATCATTGTAATATTTTCTTTGTTAGACTCAACTGTTCAGAAACTACATGGGGAGTGGATCTTAGTGCTCCCATCTCCTAATGGCAGTGAGTCACTAGGTATAAATTATACCAGTGCCCCAGGGTCTATTAAAGTCTTCTTAAAACTTTGGGGACTGTGGAAGACAGTGCTTTTGACTTACTATCAATGACCCAAAACCTTCCTATGTACAAGACTGGCAATTCTCCTACATTCCATGACAAGCTCTTAAATTGACTGAAGGCACAGTTTGGGCTATATCTTTCATATACCCGCATGATGAGATTGCAAATAGAAGTGTTTTCAGCAGCTGGTGCTAGAGAATGGCTGAAATGCAAGCTTGAGCGCGGAAGGAATTGGGGGCGGGGGACAGGGATACACTTTCTAGTTCACCTTGAAAATAGATTTATATAGTAATTTTTGAAGCTTATAATTTCTGCAGTAATCTGCTTCCCAACATGGCAATAATATACAAGCCCTCACTCATTATTCCAAGGCTGCTTTCATTCTTGGGGAATGATATACAGGACGATAAAATATGCAGTACCGTAAATTACTGTGACTCAATCCATGATTGTACATCCATAAATACTGCTGCAGTAGAATATTTGGGATGCAAAAAGAGAAGATGATGATAGAGTTTCATCATTGTAAGAAGGTGTATTATAAGAAGTATATGGGTATTGGAAAGCTGTAGAACTAGTCAGAGCAGTGCAAGTCATTATTTTGCTGTGAATGTGCAAATACTTGAATGTAGCTTGTTAGGAAAATATTCAGCAATTGTTAGGAAAATATTCAGCAATTGAATGTACTCACTGAACTAGTTCACCCAGCGTGTTTTGCACTTGACAATGATAGCATCAGATGATAGCATTTGTGTGTGTGTGGACACAGACCATTTGCAGATTGAATTCATATGAAAATTCCCACAGCCACAGAAGAACATTTCATTCAACCAGCACCTGTATATGATTTTAAAAACCCACCAGTGGCATCATTCACTCTCTTAAAGCATGTCAAGGCACAAGGTGAACGAACTTGTGTTCTAAAGTTAAGTGCTGATGAATCAAATGCTGTACATGTATCTGTGTGGAGCAGCCCAATCTCCCCTCAGTAGACAGCATTTGCACTGACATCACCTCTCTGAAAGCACATGATAAGGTCATTACCTTGCTTAATCTAAACACATCTGGGTCTAGTTACAGGTAGGTAGCCGTGTTGGTCTGAGTCGAAGCAAAATAAAAAAAATTCCTTCAGTAGCACCTTAAAGACCAACTAAATAAAAACTTAGTTGGTCTTTAAGGTGCTACTGAAGGAATTTTTTTATTTTACATCTGGGTCTGGTCAATACCTAAATGGGAGACCTCCTAGGAATTCCATGTATACTGCCACTTTCCATAATGGAAAGCAAGGAATAAATGTTAGAAAATAAATAAACAACTGAGCTATCGTAGGGGAATCTTCAGTACAGATCATGTGTGGGGAAGCTGAAGTGTTGGTGCAAGTAACTTTGTTGGATGGGTTGGGATTGGTTTGGTTTTTGCATTTATTTTTTAATTTTACTTCCAGTTCAGTAATACATTTTTGGGGTCCTCCTGTCCAGATTAGTGCTTCCATTTTGATGACATATTTAAAATTTTCAACAGATTTCTTTAAAAAAAAATAACAAAGATGTTTCCTCTGTAGTTATGGTTTAGGCATCCCCAAACTCGGCCCTCCAGATGTTTTGGGACTACAATTCCCAACATCCATGACCACTGGTCCTGTTAGCTAGGGATGATGGGAGTTGTAGTCCCAAAACATCTTGAGGGCCGAGTTTGGGGATGCCTGTTATGGTTCCATAAGTGGCGAACCACTACAGAAAAGGCCCTTGTGTTGTCCTCCCCGCCCCCGGACCTCTCATGGAGGAAGCACAAGAAAAAGGGCCTCAGATGATGATTGCAGGATCTGAATAGGTTCCTGTGGAGAGAGGCAGTCCTTGAAAGGAGGAGAACGATTTCCCCAACTCCCCCTCCTCTTCATGGCCCCATGAAACCTGTTATAGAGCATTCCCCCAGTGCATATTTTCAAGGGATGGCGTGGGCTCCAAGAGAAAGGGGGCGTCAGCAAAAATAGTACCATCTCCTCCTCTGTTAAAAGATGTCTCCCACTGGAACAACAGCACTAGTAAGACCAACTGGATTCTGCTCTGTGAATTCAACTTTTCCTCAGTGAATTAGAAAAATGCACATTCACACCACAGAATATATCTCTGTGATATATGTGTCACCCATAAACAGAATATTTTTCAGTTAAGAACTATTGTTCTGTTAAGATGGAAATACATACATATATTATCAATTAGTGAACGGAACTTCATGTAATGAATCCAGTAAGATTTTTTAAAAGTCAGCAAAATTGCTAGTTTTACCACATATGTAAAATTTATTTGATAATATTTTAATGTTAGGTTCAGCTGAAACTAACTCATGCTTAGATTAGACACGTTGAAATTAAACAGACATAATTAACTTAAGGCCCATTGATTTTAACAGGCCTGACTCCCAAACATAATTAAATATGGATACAATCCTATGTTCAGAAATGGTCCACAAAAAGTACCTAATCAAAAACATGTTTTGCTGTACCGGTAGATTGAGGGCTTTTTTGTTTTTGATACTGTAGCTTGCAAAAAAAAAAAAGTGTAGAAGCATCTTGTAAAATCTGTACTGGCCATTAGATGGAGCCAGCAAAAAACAAATACTTTATGGCTCAGCTCCTATATTAAGGAACTCTGTTAATAAGACAGCTTGTCATTACTTTAATCTGTAAGTTTTGTTATGATGTTATTAATTTACATTCATACGGAAAAATAGTTTTAATAAAAATTGCAGCTACTCCATGCTGGAAATGTATGCTGCTTGATTGTAAAGATGCTATCAATTTTTTTCCCACTTTTGCAGTATTTGTCCTGGGTTTAAGCTTTAGATAGATAGATAGATAGATAGATAGATAGATAGATAGATAGATAGATAGATAGATAGATAGCTTTCAGTTTTACTTTTCAAGGACTGGAAATGAACGCTGATTTATTTATTTTTTGTTATATATGAGGTTTGGAGAGCTGTGGTTTTTGTTTTGTTTTCTCTTCTCCCCCCCCCCCCCATCTGCATATTTGTGCTTCAAAATACAATAAATAGCAAATTTCTTGTTCTTATGGTAGTGTGTTCATACATTGTGTATTGTATCCAATGATGTTTGTGCACAAATGAAATAGAAGTTATATGCAAATATAACTGCAGGCACAGTGGACTTCTCTTCCTCATGTGCAGTGCATTTCCCAAATTGCTCTAGAGTGGTCTTCCAGGGCAGATTTGCAAAGCATGTAGAAAGGAGAATAAGGAGAAGTTCTATTGCAGAAAGAACTTAATCCTGCAATGTTTGATTCAACTCTTATGAAAATAAGGTTTTAAAACTTCCATCCAATTTCCCCATCAGCACAGCTGTAGGATCCCTTTTTGTTTAGTATTTTGCATAGTTATTTGTTTATTGAGCAAGACAAATAGCCAAAATACTGGAATAATCCTGCCAAATTTAAGCACTCTTAATTCTAGCTCATTTAAATGTGACAGCTAATTTTGTGTGTAACTGAGGGTCAAATGAGACATGACACAGAAGTTTCATCATTGTACCTGTCTTTTTAAGGGTCTGAGGGGCGTGCCAATATTGATCAGAATTGCAACATGGGGTGGGTTTAACCCTTCTGTGGTATTTCCCTATTCTAATTCATCTGCGTCCCCAGCTGCTGTTATTCCACAGTGGAAAGACAGGAGAGGGGAATAGGGGTGTACAATTGTTTTGAAAACAAATACAAAACAAAATGAATGAGCCCAATTTGTCGTCTTTGCTTTTGAATGAAAATGAGTGGAAAAGCAGAATGAACAGAATGTCACCCATTTCATTTTCCCATTTCAATTTCAATTGCCTTGCTCTTGAGGCACTCTTTTGTGTTATCTGGAACACAGTATACAGTTCGTAGAAAGATCATAATGGGGAGAGAGGGCAGTGAACTTGCAGATTAGAAAGTTGCATTTAGTTTACATAGGTTATGTCTGTGTGCTTTATTTTTTTAATTGCCTCTGATTGATGAGGACTCTTTGTGGAAGCTGCCTAAAGTTTGGCAGTCCCGGTGGCCTGAGTAGTGAAAGAATGCCATAAATATTTCATACTGTTAATGTATAAAACTTAGAAGTTACAAGCAGGAATTTCGTGTTGAATGGAAAGGCTTAGAGAATGCCTGCTATTACTTTTTTTAATCGATTCCACTTTGTCCAGTCATGTAGTAGAATATTGGTTGAAAAAGTTCAAGGTTCTCACAAATAATATCTGAGGTGGTAAACCTTTCCATGGGTATAAAAGAGGGAGGGAACCCCCTATGTAAAAAAAAAACTTATACAGTATGTCAACCAGAAGACTATGCTACCACCCTTCTCAATGATCTAGTAGTTTTCACTATGCAAGAAAGTTTCTCTGTTTTAACCTTTTTTTAGTTTGTTTACTGCATCTGGATGTTTGGGGCTTTATTTTACTCTTTGTTGACAAGAGCTATTCCAAGTTGAAGAATATGCAAGTTTTAGAAGAGAGCTTTTACATTTCTTGTCTCAGCAAAGCACACACTCCTCTTGTGTTATGAAAGATCATAAACTCTTTAGAAATTTACTGTGCTGGTTTAGTGCATGCAACAGCCTGACAGTCAAAACTTTGATGAAGCAATTTGTAATATATCTCTAGCATTGCTCATTATAGCAATGTGAAGTCTGAGAGTATTTATGTTACTTGTTGCTTCCATGAGGAAAATGTGACTATGGATTTTTAAATGGGGGGAAACGATCCCTTTTCATCTTTTATGAACTTATAACTGATGAAAGTGCAAACCTCCATAGAAATTTAGCTTTGGGTGAAAGAAGAAGCATGAAAAATGTTTTCCTCAAGCTGAACTGTGAGCATATGGAAGACAAGGGCTCATAATAAATACTAATAATTGATGGCTTAAGAACTCTGTAATATAAGTTTGATTCTAAGCAGCCATGCTCCAAACTATTATTTAGGTGTCAACAAATCAAATAAATACAGGCTCAATCTAGGACAGGCTTCCTCAACCTTGGTCCTCCAGATGTTTTGAGACTACAATTCCCATCATCCCTGACCACTGGTCCTGCTAGCTAAGGATCATGGGAGTTGTAGGCCAAAAACATCTGGAGGGCCAAGGTTGAGGAAGCCTGCTCTAGGAGTACCAAAACGCACTGTCATCCACTCACAAGAGTTAGCAGCTGACTTGGGGGAACCTCAAGGTTTGCAGAAGTGTAAATGTACTCTAGAATTAACACCCTAGTGGTAGGGTGAAGGACACAAAATAGCCCAGTGATGATTGAAAATTCTCATTGGCCACAGAACACGGTCTGTTTTCAGGGGCAGTGCAATGGAATATCCTGGAGAAGCACATGACTGACTCTAACCCTGAACACAATCATTCCACATTTCAATGTTTTGTTGCAGGTCCTTCTTGCTATCACTTCCTAAATCCAAGTACTGCCCATGCCTGCCTGGTACCTCTTTCTTGCCCCAACCCAAGTGCCCTAAGATGGTATCCCCTCACCTGCTAGGGCTGAGCAAGCAAGGAAAAGGAGCTTCAGTCAGCCCACCACTTCCTTCTCTCCACAGAGTACATAGACCAGGTTTCATCAAACTCGGCCCGCTCCAGATGTTTTGAGACTACAATTCCCATCATCCCTGACCACTGGCCCTGCTAGCTAGGGATCATGGGAGTTGTAGGCCAAAAACATCTGGAGGGCCAAGTTTGAGGAAGCCTGACATAGACAGTTCTCCTGCTACTGTACGTTTCCATCTCCTTTGTTTGCCTAGTCATGAGATCTCCCTCTGCAAAATGGGAAACTATCAAAGCATGAGACTCCACACCCTTCACAAACTCTACTCAGATTTACTAATCCCACTCCCTGGATGCTATGCCCTGGCTTCTGCTCTCCAACACTCCACTCCATCTCAGGGTCCCTGACAATGGAGGTGAGGGAGAAGAGAGTTCTTCAACACCTCCTCTTGTCTCTCATCCAAATAAGATGGCTAGCTTCTCAAGATCTTTGTGCCCCCATGATTGCTGAATAATCAGACAAGACAGGGGAGAGAGACAATGAAAGCCCAGCTCAGACACTCCATCTTCCTCCCATTGTATTCATGTCTGAAGAGAACCTACATGTGTACAACTGGAGCAGACAGAGTACCCAAGAACTTAACAAAAGCCAGTATTTCTGATACTGCATCCAGACGCTATATGAATATGCTCTGTTCAGAGCTTCAAATGAATGAATAGAAATAAGAAACATGGAGATCAGGCATTGTTCCAATTTATCCTCCCCCCATGTTCACTGAAATTATGAAAAGGACTGAAATGAATTCGTGTGCTTTATCTGAAGCATTGGTATTGACTGTGGCAGTTTGTCTATACATGGACAAAAATTGGTTATCCTTTGTAGCAGATAATGATAATTGCGACTATGGTGGGCAACTGCTTTTGCAATCCACTTATCCTGTGAAGGAGCAAAAATTGCCGTAACATTATTTGTGTGTATTAAAGGCTTTCAGTGTGTCAGATTCAAAGAAAAGTAAGTTATCATCCGCCCTTAGTTGCTGGAAATGTTAAATGTCTGCAGGTATACATGAAAATGTAATCCGATAAGTGAGTAGTGTTTCTAATTTATATTGAGGACTAGTATCATTTTCAAAGAAGTGTTTGTGGAAAGATGAGTATTAACAGTAAGACATTTTCTGAGTCCTTGTTTAACTGCATGTGAAATTTATTTGCTTTTGTCAGTATATAGGTAAATGGGAATACAGCTTTGAGGTAAGTGTGTTGAAAACTGGCAAACCTCGTGATTGATTCTAGAATAGGACCTTGCTTGTTTTACTGCTGTGGTGGTACATATGACCTTGTTTAGTTGTCTTTCAGTAGATTGTAGTTTATTATGGCTCATTTTAAATTTCCCATAGTTGAAAATATTACATTGTAGTACATTTAGCTTTCTAGAGACAAAGAAAGGGAGGGGGGGGGAATGAAGCATATTCTGAAGATAGGTAGCAGAAAGGGCCAGAATGTCCTTTCCTTAAATATGCTCTGTATTATTTCAGGACTTGATTCATTTTAAACTATACAATATTAGAGTGTTCTTGAAACATTTTAAGGAAAACTTCATTTATGGCTTTTCCCTGCACCTGCGCAAATGGGTGACAAAACTCCCATTGATTTTGGTGCTGCATCATAAATCTTCTGCTAAGCACTTACAGCAGAGCACCGGCCATGTCCCCCTGAGAGATTCATTGATCTAACTGAACTCCTTTAGCTTCATTCATTCATGATGTTGATAGCAGGGTACACTTGTAAGCATTCTTTAACCGGTCAGAATCTCCAGGAATGTGGCAGAAAACTTGGATCCCTACTACAGAGCAAGGCAATGAGAACATTGATTATGAATGTCTGCATCTGACAAATAGGGAAACTGTTTAAATTACAACCCAAGCTTTCATTTTAAAGCAAAATAAAATAGATTGTCACTACAGAAACACAGTGCTAATACATGTCTTGTTGCTTTGAGGAACCAGCTGTTTTTAAAGTTGTTTTTTTTAGTCTAATAATCCCTGGTAGTCTAATAAGTCTTGGCAGGCATGCAATTATTAATGGCATTGGCTAGTGTGATAACTAGCTTCTCATTTAACAGTGCAAATTATTTAGATGGCTGATAATCCTTCTGCTGCACAGGTGTTATTTTTAAATTATGGTAGCCAAGCAGCAGAGGTTTCAGATTTGGCATATAATTCAGAGCCCCATCTAGATTGAAGGCTGTTTACTTTCCACAACACTCTTTTTGTCTGTAAACTGAAAGACTAATAATTTCATGAGGTTCCTTGTTTTCCTCTAAATTAGCAGGATAAATGGAAAGGCAAACGGTGCAGGAGGTTCTGTGCATGAATTTGAGATGAGCTTAGGCTCCTTTGAATACAGCACAGCTCATTGGAGGCAAGACAATTTGATTATGTTCCTTTTTTATCTGAAGCCTTCTGCTAAATTGTTCTTACTTTGTTTATAATTATCTGTTGGATCTGCTGGATATATGTGTCTACAATAAATATTTAAATACGCAAGATTATTAAATCTTCCCATTGATTTATTCAGATGACATTTCTAATCCACTAGTGAAAAAAGAGAGAAAAGGAAGGACATGAACTTGTATCTCATAATGAAACCGAAGCAAAAAAATTGATGCGCCAGCCGTAGACTCAAAGTGACATTATAAGGACATTCATTCTTGAATTTTCTTATTGTTCTCCATGCGAATACACTCTTAATCACACACACAAATGTATTCTGCAGTGACTTGCTATTATTTATTTATTTATATCTGCCCTTATTTATTTAAATCTGTCCTTCCTTGCAGATTTATATTTGGGAGGGGAACAAAACATGAATTTTAAACCAAAGAGTTTCAAACTACGGCCATCAAACAGATTAAAAGAAGCAGATGAAATAACAGGGAAGTCAGCAACAATATCAACTTTCTGAATCCAACCAAGTGAATGAACCTCCCATAAAGTTTATGCTAAGAATAACTAGCTTTTCAGCTGTCAGTTAGACAGGGAACCACTAATCAATATATGTTTGTTTTGTTTTGTTTTAAAAAGTAAATGAAGGCTGCACTTAAGAATAGCTGTTAACATATTTGAATGCTATTCTTCATGTTGTTGGGTTTGAGGAGTTCTGCTTAGTATTTTCCACTTAGCCAGTTTAGTCTATACAGTTTAGTCAGCAGGACACACAGGCTAAATTCATTAAAGTATGATTGTTGGTACCTGCACAGCTAGAGGACGAGAGAGAGAGAGAGAGAGAGAGAGAGAGAGAGAGAGAGAGAGAGAGAGAGAGAGAGAGAGCTCATTGCAACAGCTGGCTCCACCATTCTTCTCCCACAAAGCACTGGGAGGGCATTGCATCTTGATGCAACGTACAGTGTGGTCCCAGTGCTTTCTGGGTGGAGAATAATAGCACAATCATCCTTCTCCCTCAAAGCAAAAATAAAATATAAATCCCACTTGCAGTTTCATGTAGTGTAATCCCCAAAACCATAGACTCTTCCATACAACTCTTTTGAACATTATCTTCTAGCATTTTTTTTTATTAAAAAGAAGAAGGGCAACTCACTTGAAATGGGGTGATCAAGAAAACTATCATTTGTACAATAAATGCAAAGCAGGTATGACCACAGAAGACTGGATCACATGGCTTATAACTAATACGACTGATAAGCCTCATTTCCAGTTTATTTTACACCTGGAGTCAATTCTGAAGCATTTTATGTTAGGCTTTCCTCCCTGTCACTCTGGGCGAGATTTGGAGAGCACTTCTGCTCACACAAGGGGAAGCACTGCAATGACTTCCATTGCCACCAAGGTCAGATCCCAGGTCATTGCAGAAGATTCCCCAACTCCCAGAAGCAACTTGGGCAAAGGACTGCAGGAAGAAGAGACAAGAAAGTCCCGTTGCATGAGTGGAACTCTTTTCACGGCTCTTTCAATCCTACCCATTGAGTAGGATCCAATGGAGCCCTCAGGGAATTCTTCTCTCAGCACAAGGATTTCTCTTTGCACAACAGAATGCCTTCCCCCGTGGGTCCCTAAATCTGTTCTAGGGGTTCCCCCAGCCCTTGGAACAGATTGGGGAAGGACTTGTGCAATTGGCAATCCTTGTGTTTGTGGGACTCATTAGTAGACTACCTCCCATTTTTTCTGGATTAAGATTTGGAAATCTAGAGTTTGTTAAATCTGTCTAGTTTCAAGGAAGTGTAGTGTAATTGGTGGGTACTTTTTTCAAGATTAAATCTTACAACTGTACTTGAGAACATCACTTGATCTGGTTTGTTGAGTTTCCCTTTGCCAAAGACCCAGTAGTGTTTTTCTTCTCTTTTCCATTTTTTATGTGATTTCTGTCTCTTTGTTTGTTTACCATTTTTCTTGCCATGCAGACGCACACATTTCTCCATATCATTACCCAGTCATGTTTGACCATAAGCAGAATAGAGGATGGCACTCGTGGCCCCACGGTGGAGACATGCAATGGCAGCCCTTTTCAAAAGTGGCTGCTGAGAAACTACACGCGGCTGGAGGTTTTTAGGAACATTTTTTACAGTCCCACTGACTATTTTCTTTAGCAAATGTCTAGAGGTTGGTATCAAAGGCGCAAAAAGAAAAAGCTAAGCTCCTTGCTTGATTGCTTGCTCTTGCTTTTTTCCCATTTTCTCCCCTCGTTTAGTTTTTTTTAACGTAGTGTTAAGATGTAGAAACAACAGCTTAGAAATAGCATTAGTTTATGCTGCTTAGCTCTGGGTGTGTTAAAAACAGTCAACATCAAAAGTCACATTTGATTGTCCTTTGTGATGTATGTCTTTTCTCTTTTTGCACATCCTTCCCAGTTCCAAAAAAACTGTTTGTGAATTAGAAAGCATGGCTTTTGTGTTCCACCTAAACATATAGTAGCAGTTGTATTGATGGCTGCTCGTATTCCTTGCTTTAGCCACTGTGATGCAAAGAAAGTGTTATTACTGTTTTCACACCTAGAAAGGGCATTCTCTGCACTGCAAATCAGATGGGAAAATCTGTGCAGCATGATCCTGTTTTTGCCAGGTCATTAATGCACTGGTGCCAGCAGGGCACATCAGGTCCAGGGCCCTTAACAGCCACATGAAAATTGCAGGATATGCAGATGTACAACCTGAACTTCTGTATGGTAAACTATAAGCACTGCTACCTAGTACTGGGTATTTAAGTTTATTGTCAGTTTTATCAATTGCATTAATGTTCATTTTTTGGTTGCAAAAGATGTATTTAGCTTACAAAAATGGCTCCTCTCAGATATAAGAATTTCCATGCAGTAAAACTGGGCCTTTGAGGGCTTGTCCAGACTTGGCAGCAAAGTGCACATTCTCCTTGTTTGTTTATCACCTTCCTTGGGGTCCACCTAGTTTTTTCTTTGGTAATCCATTCTTTTTGGTGTCCTAACATGAAATAGGCATATATTATGTAGCAGACTATGCCACTCCCCCCCCCTGCAAAAATGGCATCCATCCTCTCCTGCAGCCCCAAACTCACTGCCACCCCATCCCAGTTCCATCTATGGTATTATTTCCAGGGCACTTTTTGAGTGGTTTCAGTGTGTGTGTGTGTGTGTGTAGCAATCTCTTTTTACCTGAATTTATTTTGGGGCTAAGTTCATTCTGAACAAAAGTCAAGTGATTCCACGAGCTGCAAGGGGGACAGGACTCTGTGGAAACAAAGAAGAAAAGCCATTTCTAGACAGGATTGCAGTCTTTTTTAAAGGTTCAAGTTCATAGCTTGCAGGTTCTTCAGGACCCAACCTTGCTTCTGGATTCTAGGCCATGGCTGTGTCCTAGAATGTACTAGCTCCAAGCTGTTTTCTGTGCCCACTGTTGGAAGACTTGATTGCTCACATCCATGCATAGGCAGCTCGTGCTTCATGTGGGGCTGCCCATGAGAAGTGTTCAGAAAATCTGATCAGTGCAGAATACCACAGTTCAACTCATGACTGAAGACTGTGAGTTGGCATATGCACAGGACACCTATATGGAAATTGCCACATTGGCCACCAGTGTGCATATGAGCACACTGCAAAATGCTGGTCTAAACCATGCTGGTCCTTAATGACCTAAGGACTAGGACATCTCAGAGAAACACATTCTCTGATACAATCCTTTCCAAAGGTGGAAGTCCTGCTTCAGGTTCAGTCTCTTGGGTCTCCTCAAGAGCCATTCTGTTTTAGTTGACTATTATTTTGACCGTATCTTATGTCCTTTTTAATGTGTGGTTTCATGGAATTGCTGTTTGTGCCACTCTGGGAGCAGGAGCTGGAAGGCAGCCTAGAAAATCCTGTAAGTAAATACAGTTAAATAAATAATTACATTGTTGGTAATTATCTTGTATAGTAGGTATGTATATGTATCTTGGTAGTAGGTGCGCAGAAATGCGTCATAAATAAACCCATAGTATTTCTCAATATGGTAACGTCGTTTACAAAGCCACCTCAGCACTTTTCAAGCAGTATCATACCACTTTACGTGGGCATGCATCCCCCGCCCCCCAAGAATCATGGGAGTTGTAGTTCGTTAAGGGTATAAAGCATTGTTAGGAGAACCTGATTCCCCCTCACAGAGCTACAATTCTGTGTGGTTTAGCTATGGAACTCTTGACTGTTTAAAGTGGTATGATGCTGTTTTTAAATGTATTGTGCAGATGGAGCCTTAATAGTGCTGTACAAAAGTTATATTAAAAAGAACAAACCCTGCCCATAGGCTTACAAATTAACAGGTGTGTTAGCATGATTATTGTTCCTAGTCCAGACATTTCCAGAGCATTTTAAGATATCGTTTATAAGGCAAATGTCAGTTTTCCTGTTGATATTTTAGGTTAAGAATGTAAAACATTTGCATCAGTAATGTTACCTGTCCAAGTTGCTGTTGAGTGCAAGCACGTGCGCGCGTGTGCGCACACACACACACGTAAAGCAGTGGGATTAACTTAACATTTCCCCTTTGTCCTAAAATGAATGGGTGTTTTTCTTTTCTTTTAAGCAAGCTTGCATATGCCTGAGTAAGAAAGAAAACTTATTTTATTTTATTTTTTAAAACCCTGCTTTTACAAGTGTTTAAACAGCTAGAGATTGATGCAGTATATTCCCATCCCATGGTGAAAAATGAAGTAAATTCCAGACTGTGTGGTTTTGTTGGTAATATTTTCCCAATGTAATTGGTTGCTGGCCAAACAAAGAAAGCTCTTTCTAATAGCATACATAATGATGGAACCAAATAAGTAAGTGCTTATAGAATTATGTTAAAAAAAACGCCCAACAATATGTTTGTCTGGCATGAAATTATGTAACAAATACAAAGGAACAGCTGATGGGAGACAGCACGGCATCAGTTTCCTTGGGTTTGTAGATTTGCAATATCACCAGTTTAATTAAGCTAAAATACGTTATTTCAGCAATCCTGAATCTATTCTATGAACAGCACACAAGTTGCATAGGTGAACAGTGCAGTTTTTAATGTCTCTTAAAAGGATAGGAAAAGGCTGTGTTCTTACAGAGCTGCAAGATATTAAATACCCTTAAGGTGATTTAATGTAACAGATGTAGATGTTTCTTTGGGAATTTCATGACAGTTCGTTTAAAGTAAGAGCAAAACCTCAAGGGAGACGATGCTTCCCCAGTTGAAGCTGTACAGCACATAACATTTAGAAATGTGTAACGCATGTCAATCTAGCATGGAATAATGTGTAATCGTTTTGCAACAGTTTAGACGTTTGGGCAATCTCATCATTGCAAACCATCTCAGGGAAATGGCTTAATTTTGAAATCAGCGATGAATAAACATTTCAGTGGTGTCACAGCATGCAGTTCTGGTTTTCCTTAATGCCATCTGTGAAGTTGTTAAACAAGAATTTCTAGCTCTGAATAAAAAGCTACCAGCCCAACAGTTTACCATTCTGTTTTTCTGTTATCAGTGATTGAGCAGACCGATCTCGCAAGGCATGTCCAAAGCCTAATCCAGCCCCGTGGCCGGTTTTATCTGGCCCCGTGGCAGTTTATTTCTTGGGGTCAAATCCCCCCCAAAACCTCAAATAGTTCAATCCTTAAAAAAGCTCAACAACTATGGTTAGGCCTCACACATGTTCACTTCATCAGATCTGGCCCTCTTTGAAAAACGTTTGGGCACCCCGGTCTAGATCCATGCAGCTGACGGATATTTATGGATAGGGATTATAATAATATTATAATAATTTATTATTTATACCCCGTCCATCTGGCTAGGTTTCCCCAGCCACTCTGGGTGGCTCCCAACATCATCATCATCATCAATCCATAAAACATCAAACATTAAAAACTTACCTAAACAGGGCTGCCTTCAGATGTCTTCTAAAAGTCAGAGAGTTGTTTATTTCCTTGACATCTGATGGGAGGGAGTTCCACAGGGTGGCGCCACTACTGAGAAGGCCCTCTGCCTGGTTCTCTGTAGCTTCACTTCTCACAGTGAGGGAACTGCCAGAAGACCCTCGAAGCTGGGCCTCAGGGTCCGGGCAGAATGATGGCGGAGATGCTCCTTCAGGTATGCTTGAAATATAGTAAATAAATACACAGCCTGCTGAATCAAGCCAATGACCCACCTAGTCCAGCACCCTGTTCTCCCAGTGGTCAACCAGATGCATGTAGGAAACCTGCAAACAGCACCTGAGTGCAAGAGCAGACTGTTCCTAATATTTAGAGAGCAGTGTTTCCCATCTCAGTTTGAAAATAATAATTGATCTTATGATATTTGATCTATGGTGCACGGCTGGATGACACAAATATGAATTCCTAAGTAGCACCTTAGAGACCAACTACGTTTGTCATTGGTATGTTATGTTTCTAACGAAAAGCAGCGAAATAAAGCATGGGTACTATATTCCAGTGATAGCGCAGCACCAAGATTTTGATGCTTTGGATCAGAAAACAGGCGTACTGGCAATCAAAAAGCTCCCTTAAAAATTGCCTCAAAGAAAGAGAAGAATAGCTATGAGACACTGTGACAAAAACAAATATTTCACTAGGCAGCTAGTGAATCAATTTAGGTCTTTGAAAAGCAGGTGACGAAATGGCAGTTCATTACTAGACAGAAAAGATTATAAGGTGGGCTTTTCGAGGAGTATTTTCACATCTTTTAAGGGAAAGGTCGTGAAACCATCTAATAATCTTCTTAATCCATTGTTCTAATACATTCTGTGTTAGCAAAGCTGGATATCATTTACAATTTTAACATGCCAGTACTGCAGTGAGAGCATGCACCCTCTCTAATCCATCTGTAAAAGCACACACCTCACCTCTGATAGGTCGCCTTAATGCTGCAATTAGCGAATCACAACACTGGCCCTATCTCAGCCGGGATTGGCTGCCTGCCAGCTACTAACAATGTCATTGGAGGTTTCTAGAATCCTCTCCATCTTTTGTTATACAGGTGAAGCTCCTGGGCTCCAGGAGGCCTCAAGGCCTAAGCCTGCATTGCATGCATACAAACCTGGCTGTGGCCTCCAATGCCTGCATACATAACAGGGTTGTTGTTGTTGTTGTTTCTTTTGCAGCGACTTACCTTGAGGCACGTCAACAGCAACCAGTGTCTCGATGAACCCTCTGAAGACGACAAAATGGTTCCTACCATGAAAGACTGCAGTGAAAGCCGATCTCAGCAGTGGCTGCTCCGGAATATGACCTTGGGTGCCTAAAAGCCGCGAAAGACTCGCTGTGTTTCCTCGCCAGGCCTCGCAAGGCTCTAGACCTCTTGCACTTCACACAGTTTGAGCGAACAGAAGTCTTTTCCTCTTCCCATGTTACCGGTGAAGTGAAAGGTTTTGGATGCTCGGTGAAAAGCCTATCTGCTTTTTAATTGCTTAAAGCATGTTTGCACTTTTCCCTTCAGATTTTTTATCTTTTATTTTTTACTCATTCAGCTAAACACACAAGCGCTCTACATACCGTAAAACATATGCTATGATCAAGACACGGTATTCTTGAGGAAAAATCAGACTCGCGGAAAGCATTACAAAGCTGAACTCCAAGGTTTTGTGGGGAGTGGGCTTGCTGTTGGTTCTGTCATGTAACGTTGCTTGAAAGTGACCATGTTAAATGCCTTATGAAACCCACTTGTATCGTGAGAGATTATATCTTTTATTTATTAAGTCAATGTGCTTGTACTGGCCCCTTCATGGCAGCAGAGGAAGAATTCGTTTTTAATCTGCTACTGGCCGTAACCAGCAGATAGCTCAGCTGAAAGAATTTCTGAGCAGTAAATTTACTGTATATAATGGGTGTCTTTCATGTATAATATCGGGGGTGGTGGCATTCCTGTTCTTGAAACGCCTTTGGAATATCGGCAAAACTAAATGAAGGCTATATGCTGGCAGATGGGAGGTAAAATTGAAAGGTAATACAAAAAGGTAATACAATGAAACTGAATTCATATCGTCCACAGATAGCATACACTCCTGGCAAAGTATAAGCCTTTGTGAAGCATAGTAATGCCTCTGGCCAATTCTCACAAACTCCCATTAATGGTGCAACTATAAGAGGTAGTAAAAATTGATCATCTTGAGTTGGAGTGAAACTCCTGAAACTTGTTCTTTAAAAGTGTCAAGAGCAGGTTTATGCTAGGCACTTTACCGGCGTTCAAGTTAAGCTTCATTGCATTAACTGTCCACTTTTCCATATTGATTATATTTATTTTTTTTTGAAAGATTGCTTTTGGTATTGCAGCAGATTAAGCATATGTACAGCCCCACCTAAAAACGTCAAAGCTTCCACCTATTAATAAGTCTAGTTGAATGGTTTTATATATAGCCATAATAGAAACGAGACTAATTAAAAAGCATATCTAATAAGCGACCTGAAACGTAGCCACATTGGGAGCCGAGTTTGCTCAGTAGGTGGTTAAACTATAAATAATAATATTTTAATTAAAAAGAGGGGTAATTGTATGGCATAACTATACCTATATGTAAGTGGGAACACTTTGGACTAACATTTGACTCTTCAGTGGTTCCAATATTAGGTCTATAAGGAGCAATATTGAATCTAGGGACGGGTTTGTGTGCTTGGCTATAGTTGGATTTACAGACTCCTTGTATGTCAGGGCCATTTGCCATGTCAAATGATTGTGCTTCATTGAATGGTATGAATTTGTCCACATTGCTTCCACAATACCCTGGAGAGCTTGGCTAGCCCTATCGCTACCACATTGCCACAACACCTTGGACTTTAGGAGTCAGATAGAGCCTGTTTCTCTAGGTGAGACCTGATACACTGTGTTTCCCTTACAGATATATATCACCTGCCTGGAGTTTGAATATGCATATTTCTCTTATCCATCCACCCATAGAAGTATTCTAAGCTGCTACCATATCAGTATACTAGACCTCCAAACAGGCTGTCAAGAGCCCAGCAGAGTCAGAGGTGAAAAATAGGGTGTAAATAGACCAGTGATCAGGTTCCAAAAGAAGCAGGCAATGATCCCGTCAGCCCAGAAGCAGGTGGTGTCCTCTGAGAATAGCTGGTGTTCAGATATCACTCATAAAACTATATAGGAAGTTGCCTTATAGTAAAGTCAGACCATTGAGCCATCTTACTCTGCACTGTCTATACAGACTGACAGCAGCTCTCCAGGGTTTATGGGGATATTCCCAGACCTACCTGGAGATGGGGTTTGAAGCTGGAGCTGCCTTCTTCATGCAAGGCAGATGCTCTACCACTAAGCTACAGCGCTTCCCCTAACAAGACTAGTTAGTTAATATAGTTAATGTAAATAGGCTGTATCGGCTTGGCTGATGCCGGCCAGATGCCGGATGAGGCAAGGCAGGATTCTGATTAGCACCTTATATGGTGGACAAGTTGCCCAGATGTAAAGAGCCTAGGAGAGTTCTTAAATAAAGGCTGTGGCATCCTTAATGGCTCCCCTGGTCAGCCTCCTACAACTGCCAGTGTAGTGCTGGGGAAGATGTTATCTGGAACTTGGGAAACTATAAGGTCTCTGTAAGGGCCTTGGCCCATTGGAGGAATGCCCAAGTTTTTATCAGTGAGCAGAGCACTGGTTGGAATAAACCTTTGCTAAGAGTCCATATGAATCTTATTTTGGTATTTTAAGAAGTGCCTCTCTTTCTGTCAGAGAGAAATCTCTCAGCACCACCTGATAAGTCATCTCTATGCATAAGAAAGTAAGAAAAGCCTGCTGGATCAGGCCAGTGACCCATCTAGTCCAGCATCCTGTTCTCCCTGTAGCCAACCACATGCCTGTGGGAAACCCTCATTCTCCCCTCCTGATGTTTCCAGCAACTGGTATTCAGAAGGATTCTGCCTTCGGCCATGGAGGCAGAGAATAGCCATTGTGGCTAGTCAGCATGGATAGCCTTTACTGCCATGAAATTGTCAAATTCTCTTTACTGCCACCAGTGAAGGGCATTATATGGGACTTCTTGTTTTAAGCTACATGTCAGTTTGAACCACAGTTTTTAATAGCAAGAGTAACAGTTCAGGTCACCTACCAGCCCTGGCTGGTGTCTACTGAGGACTAGAAGTTGGTTACCTGGTTGAGCAGGCAAGACAAGAGCAATCATTGCTTCTCAGTGTAATGACTGAGAAGCTGGCTTTAAATGAGCTGGTTTTATATGCTATGGGTGCCTCCAGTGGCTTGTGAGGTCAGCTGGCCAACTTCAACTTGTGGGATCTGCTAGCAGTATGCTGGCTGGTAAGGTAGCCTAGTCTGGCTGGCTAACTTAGGAACAAAAGTGCCAATGATAACAGGAAGTAAGACGCAGAAAGCTGTTTGCTGGAGATCCCAGTCTGAGACAAATACACACACTTACACCAACTAGGCAGATGAAAGAGTTGTCTAGAACATTAGTGGCCTGTTCTGCTCAGAGGACAGAAGGGAATTGTGTATCAGTAACCACCTGGGAAGAAGTCTTACCATAAGGCAGGACATTCCAGTCCATTGCAATTCAATGCAGAAAGATTAAAAACAAGCAGCCCAGAGGACAGTGATAGCAGCATGGTCCTGTTTCACTTTTGCCCAGTGGTCCCCACTGGTGGACTTCTGGAGATAATGAATTGCACAATAATCTGGCAGGAATTGTCAGAGTCTTAAGCAGGCAAGCCAAGGCATTGCCAAAATCAGTCTGAAGTACAAGCAATTGGTCAGGCCAAAACAGAGGTGCTCTGTGTGATTATATAGTCAGATTTTCAACTCCAATGTGTCATTTTGCACTGGGCCAGAAGATAAAGGCAATGCGTCCTCTGTTTTCATGTGGTCAAAGTTCCTGTTTTGTAACTCCTGTTTTGTCCCAATGAGATCCTCATTGGGTGGCTAAGTATGTGGACCTAGGTTCAAGGTTCCTCAGTTGCACTCAGGGGTATGTGTGCTGGGCAGCATCAAGGTTCAGGTGATCCAGTCCTCCTCCTAGTAAGCTGGCCTACTGAACTTTGGTGCCAGATTTTCTGGTTCAAGCTCAATGGCATTTTACAGTGGGAGACCCTGGTCAGGCGCAAGGGTCAGGTCCCTTGTTCTTCACTGATCCCACAGCATCCTTAGGGAGGAGCTGGCATCCTCCTGCTTTTCACTACTGTGGTATCTGCGACCAAACAGTTTGATAGGAGAGCAGGAACTGCCAGCAGTTCAGTGTCACCAAGAGATCAAACTGCTGCAAAACAAAGTAAAATGGGTCTGTTCAAGTTGAAGGTAGTCGAGCCAAGATAGAGAACCTACACCTTCTATGTGAATAAGAAAGTAACAATGAACCTAACCGACCTAGCCAGTCACTGCAATCCTGTGCACACTTACAAGGGAGTGAATGCCACCGAACACAGTGAAACTTACATCTGAGTGAATATGCATAGATTGCACTATACCATGAATGAGCAGAATCTAAAGCTATCTGCTACAATTTAAAATGGCATTGTCGCACAAACAATGCTATATCAAATAATTAAGAGCATGCCACCAGATAATAGGAAAGTAAGTTCTCCAGAAGTTCAACTTGAGTTGCAGTTGCGGGCCAACTCTCTTGTTATTTCCTCTTCTCTGCATGGGGGGGGGGGATAAAAAGAGGTTGCAGTTGGTAGAATGGATGGATGATGATGATGATGGAAGAAGCTTATTGGACCTCACCTGCAATGGGAAATGATGTCCAATAGGAAATGATGTCCAGAGAGCATCATTTCCCACCAGTCCCAATGGGCCTTCTTCATTGCATTTATATCTCTCTTCCCCAACTTTTGACCTCTTTCCCCGTTAGGGGGAGGTGAAAGAGTAGCGGGCAATGAAGGGCAGGGTGAGGCATGAGCAGGATCAAGACAAGGTGCCTGCTTGAGGTACCAATCTTTATTCTGCTTGCTGCTAATTCTATCCAGGATGCCCACCAAGCTGAACTCATTGCTCTCCCCATTCTTGCTGATAAGCGAGTATAAAACTGACAACTTAAAAGTTTCCACCACAGTTCTGCTATTATATTCCTGTGTGGCCTTGGCAAACTGTTTAGGCTGAAAGTGGATTGTGGCATTTTTTATGTTTTATGTGTGGTGCCCTCTCTGTGTTTAGTAGACAAATGCAGAATTCACTGTTTGGGCATTTAAAGGAAACTCAGTGCCCATGTTTTAGGTCAAGGACTTTACGGTATCAACAAGTTGTGGGTTCAATGTTAAAGCTGCTTTTGAAAAATGTAGATCTCGATTTCTCTTCATTTCCCCATCTGTAAAATGGGGCCAGTTGTTCCCGATTTTCACAGGGGTGTACTGAGGGCTAAATAATATTTGTATATAGCTTTTGAAATGTAAAATTATTCTTATTATTATTATCATAATTCAGAAATGCTCTAACAAACCTCACAGTTCTTGGTTACAGTCATAGAACGACAGAGGAACACAAAGCTTATAGAGGAATGTATGAAATGTGAATATTCTGAAGGCAAGAACAGTATTATAAACAAGGCAAGAGTATTAAAGTCCCTTATCCTGGACAACCTTATGAATTACTTGAAGAAGGTGGGATGCGTGTGTAAATTATGAGCCAGTGGTAATGAACTCACTTTGTCTTCAAAGACAGCTTCTAGACTGTTGAGACCCAAGAATGGTATTTTTTATCTAATTGCAAACTAGTTAGGTAGCCTTTCAAAAAGAGATTAGTACTGTACTCTAACGAACACAGTCCAGTATTTTCTTTTACTTGAAAGTAATGAAGATCATATCTGATCCTATAAATTTTGTTGCATCTCATTTGTAGATGCTAAATACAGTCTCGAATGAGGGAAAAATACTGCTGAAGGTGCTGAAGTGCAAAGCTATGAATTAGACTATAATGGTTTAGGGAGGAAATTTGAAGTAGGATTTCACAATGTCACTGTCTTCTAAGTCCTTCTGCATAGTAATAGTCTTTGGATACATCTGCCGTTTCCAGCAGGGCATTGTAATTAACTGTTGTGACAGCTGTGGTTTGAGAATTCCAAGTGTATTCTCTCTCTCTCTCTCTCTCTCACACACACACACACTTGTATTTCAATGTATTGAATAGATTAAACATCTGCTATTACTGTACAGCATATGAACGCATCTGGTAAGATTACACCACTTTTTTTTAAAAAAAAACATTTTTATTAATTTTCCAATAAAAACAGCCAATTAACATATTCATAATCATAATCCAATTAAAAACAATAAATTAAAATAAAAAACATCAAATTACAGTCCAAATTATTAATTATTACCGGTAATTTTTCCGGGCTCCCCATAGTCTGGACCTCTTGAAGTATATCTCCAATATCTTCGTTCCTGCCTTCTTCTTCTTGTTCTCATATTTTCCACATTCCAATCTTAACGCTTTAAAGTTCTCCGTCCCTGGCTATGCGATTCTCAATCATGTCAGAAATTATATATCCTTTGATCCATCGAATACAGCTTTATTTGTAAATATGTATTTTTCCAACTATTTGCCAGCACAGCTTTTCCTACTTCATTCCAATCTTCCAATCCTGGCTGTTGTCCAAGTCTATTGTTTAGAGTTTAATGACACAGCAACTCCTGTGTTGTTAAGTTATTCCAATCCGGGCTGTTGTCCAAGCCTGTCGTTTGATGTTATGCATACTGTTTGCAATATTGCAATGTAAATGAACTGTATTCCACAGATATAAGTCATTTGGTGATAAATCAGCTTTTGGAGACCACACAATCCCCCCTTCTGGGCCCTAGGGGGGGGTGCTACACATCCATTTAGCCTTATCTCTCGCTCATAATGAAGAAATTCTGCAAACAGATGCACTGTATGTTATCCCAAATTATTGCCTCAAGTCACTACAAAGTCAGCCAGCAAGCATCTCCCACTTCCCTCAAAAAAGGGAGGAACTCTTTTTTCTGTGCTGCATCATTTTAACAAGCGTCATCTTGTTTCTTCTTTTATCTTTCTCAAGTCTTTCAAATCTAAGTAAAGCTGTGCAATTGAATACATAATTATAAATAAAAGTCCATCTGTACTTTTTTTTTAAAAAAAGAGGTTTCTTAATGAGGCTTGGCGTACCGATCACCCCCGTAATCCAAACACCATGATGAGAATCTCTTTGAAGTCCGAGCTTAAACACCAGGGACTGTGCCATTCTGCAGGTTTTTTCCCAGTCTTCTTCGGTCCAGACTATGTCTGTTTATTGTCCAAATCTAATTATTTTATCAAACAGATATTTCCAGCTATGAGAGTGGCTTCAGAAAGTGCCAGCCATGTCGTGCTCTGGGACCCAGTGTCCTGCCACTTGCACCTTGATGCAAGCTGACAGTCTCGGACAATCTGCAGGTCTACAAGACAGTCCTCCCCCACCCTGGGGAGTCTGCCAGGGCTAATTATCCCCATATCAACCCTGAATTACTGGCACAGCTGAGGTCCGATCATATGGGAGTCAGCCATTTCTCACCGCCGGAAACAGGAAACCGGAGATTACACCACTTCTAAACTGCTACTAAATATAAGCTACTGTTTGATCTCAAGGTGTTGAATGAACAGCAGCAATGTGTTTTCTTTTTTTAATTAGGTTATGTGAACTATTGGTGTTAAAAGTATTTTCAAACATTCACACATTCTCCTGGAATCCCAGTTCCGTCATTTCAAATACAAGGAAGTCGTCTTTTGCCCCCAAACAGCAGGTGGCCAAGGCAGCTGATAAGTCTGTATCTTTGCAGTGGGGACCAGACTCAATGTATCTATCCAGTGATGGCCAAACTTGGCCCTCCAGCTGTTTTGGGACTACAACTCCCATAATCCCTAGCTAACAGGACCAGTGGTCAGGGATGATGGGAATTGTAGTCCCAAAACAGCTGGAGGGCCAGGTTTGGCCATCACTGATCTAGGCCATTCAATACATGACATGCAGGCAAATCCAAGTTTAGCTTAAGTATACTGATATGGGAAGTCCCAGCCTCCTGATGAGTATACTTATATGGTATGCATGTTTGCAAACATTTGTCACACCCACATAGCTTTACGTGTATATGTAAGACATCTCAAGTTGTGTAACTAAAAAGCATAATTTATGAAGTGGCCCTTTAAAATGACAATGGTGGACTTTGCAGTGGTTTTTTTTAATAAAAAATATATTATTTCCCATGTTCGAAGGAACCTGCGTCTGAGGAATTGCTCATAAAGCTTCTTGAAATGTTGGAACGCAAATACATATTTCATATGTACGAGTGGACAGTGCATTAAGAATTACACCATTTTAAATGTTGTAACAGTTATTAAATGTTAACTCTGCTGTAAATTTTAAATATTTATACATTTTGTAGAAATAAAATATGCCAGTTTAGTTTTATTTTAGTTTGACTTTGTCTTTGTTGTAGGCATATCTTCCTGTAATCAAATAATAAGCATTTTACCAGAAGTGTAAGTCATTTGTATATTATATAGGACAGTTTTTTTAAAAAAAGAAGCAGCAGCAATTGGATGTTTTATGTATGAAAAAGCAACCTGTATGAAATAGGTTCATACATATATCTTTATTGTGCTTGATGATTGTAATAGTGTGGTGACTTGGATGTTTGGTTATGCCATTGTAGATGCCAACATCACAGGCAGAATTTCCCTCTCTCTTCTCAGGTGAATTTCAAATACTGTACAATCCCTTTCAGTGGAGCCAGTTCACCATTCATTTGCCAGGCATCAAGGGATACATAATGCTTGTGTGAATCAAGCCCATAGGCCGCAATTCCATTATGTATCCATAAGTCTAACTGACTGTGCAACAAGTTTTGAATGCATAGCTGTGTGCAAGTATACATATGCCAGGATTTCTGCCAGCAAGGATGTGTCCTCCACAAGCTGTGAAAATGTGCGCACAGAACACCTCAGAATTGTAAGAGAGAATGGAGAAACACTGTGTTGCTGATTAATAATCCTTTCCATGTTTTGAAATGAGCTGATTTGAATGGGGCTAGTGATAGTCCAAGCTTTACAAATCGGAGAAAATATGGGAGGGGAAACTATGCCCTTTTTACTGTGAGGCGATACTTTTCTGCCACCCATTTGTTCTCTTACGTTTCCTTTCTAAGGTTCCTGATATAACGGGGTGCAGAAGAAAGCCATATCTGACATTTGGTGACTGATACTTAACAGCTCTGCATAGGTGCTCAGGATGTGTGTGGAGAGAAACATGTTCATGGCCAGCCCCACTCTCAACTTATGTCTTCCTTGTCTTGTCTGCACAAACCCAATGTGCTTATCAGCTGCACGTTTGAACTGGAACCTGCAAAACACACACGAACAAGCAAATACATACACAGTGGCTTGTCTCGCACATATTGCCAAGCCCTTGGTTTGTTTAACAAATGGGGAGTTGTCCCACAGGTGACCAAGCAAACCATGGCTTGATTCTCCAATACAGTGGTACCTCTTGTTGCGAATGGGATCCGTTCCGGAGGCCCGTTCGCAACATGAAAAGGCCGCATCCTGAAGCGCCGCATCTGCGCATGTGCGTGATGCAATGTGGCGCTTCTGTGCATGCACAAAGCGTGATTTGGCACTTCTATGCATTCACACAGGTTACAGACGTGCCGAACCCAGAGGTAACCCATTCTGGGACTTCCAGGTTCGGGGCATCCGTAACCTGAAAAGACGCAACCCGCAGCGGACGTATCATGAGGTATGACTGTATTTGGATTGTTTTCCAGTTGCTATAGCCCCATACCTTTGTAGATAGTTTTCACACCCTCCGTGTGTCCCTATTTTCCAGGGACAGTCCCAGATTCACAGTAGCCGTCCCAGTTTCTGATTTGGTCCTGGAATGTCCTGCTTTTCCTTAGGACGTCCCTATTTTTATCACAGTAAAATTGGAGGGTAGGGTAAGACATCACAATTTTTACTGGATAAATGTTGGAGGGTATGGAGTTATGCAATCCCCAAGCCAAGGAAATAAGTAACTATGCAACCTTTGCTGTGTCCATAGTTAAATTCCTTCAGTAGCACCTTAAAGACCAACTAAGTTTATATTTTGGTATGAGCTTTCGTGTGCATGCACACTTCTTCAGATGAAAGCTCATACCAAAATATAAACTTAGTTGGTCTTTAAGGTGCTACTGAAGGAATTTTTTTATTTTGCTTCGACTCAGACCAACACGGCTACCTACCTGTAACTATCCATAGTTACATTTCTGAGCAGGATTCGCACAGTTTAGCTAAAATGAACCATGAGGGACGCGGGTAGCACTGTGGGTTAAACCACTGAGCCTAGGGCTTGCCCATCAGAAGGTCGGTGGTTTGAATCCCCACAATGGGGTAAGCTCCCGTTGCTTGGTCCCAGCTCCTGACAACCTAGCAGTTTGAAAGCACGTCAAAGTGCAAGTAGATAAATTGGTACCGCTACAGCGGGAAGGTAAATGGCGTTTCCGTGTGCTGCTCTGGTTCGCCAGAAGTGGCTTTGTCATGCTGGCCACATGACCTGGAAGCTGTACGCTGGCTCCCTCGGCCAATAACGCGAGATGAGCGCCGCAACCCCAGAGTCGGTCACGACTGGACCTAATGGTCAGGGGTCCCTTTACCTTTACCTTTAAAATGAACCATGGCTTGGCATTATGTGTGGACCAGACCAGTATAATGAACATATGTCTGTACAAGGTTCAAAGGCTACTGTATATAAATTAAGAACATGGTCTTGCTATGATGTAGAAAACTAAAGTAAGTCCCTTTCCACATCTGTGGGATGTTCATTCCCAAATAAATGGCCACCTTCAGGCATGCAGAAGGGTTTGCATCTGTTCAAGAGGCTTTATCTCTCTCACCACAAATACACTTCACTACTCCAGCAGATACCTCTTTACAGTGCCACATTGCAAACTGTTTTTACAGGTTCTCTAACACTGAAAAGCCGCTTGTGATTCAGCATACATAGGCTGTTAGGGGATAAAAAGTAAAATCCTCACAGGCACAAATGTTTGTGGTTGCTTGGCTTAGAGCTATGGTACTTAATTAAAATCGCACTTTAAACATCTATAATGTGGATGGTGCAATTTTTTTCTGAGATACTTTTGAAAAATAAACTTGTGTCAGAAGAAGAGTACATCTATAATCCTTGCAGCTCAAAGAGTGAGAGAGGGAGCTATTTTTAGAAACATAGGCAGCATTTTTTTCCCTTTGCAAAGAGCCAGAGATACCAGTGGGAATAGTTTTATAAAGCAATCATCATCATAATGGTTGGTTTGTGATGCTTTTCATCCATAGCTTTACAACAATAGTCTCTGATTGCATGAAATTATGAAAACAAATCTAAATCTTAACACGTTTCCATGCTTAAAATTAACCAATACTCAAGTGTCAGTTCATGTTAATAGCTAAAGGTAAAAAAAACCAACAAGCATAGATAGATAGATAGATAGATAGATAGATAGATAGATAGATAGATGATAGATAGATAGATAGATAATCTGTTTGAAATGATTTATAAAAGGCAAATAAAAGAGATTATTAGAAATAAAAGATGAATGATGAATGTGGTGCAAATTAAATCTAAGGAGCCTGAAGGAGTTGGGGCAGGAGACAAAATGAGTCCACTCTCCTACATTTCTGAAAGGAAGGTAATTAATAAGGTGTGTTTATTATGGTAAGCTCTGATCACACTCCAATACGGATTTAAAATGTGTGGTCAGCCTAAATACAGTTGCTATAAACTGCATCATTTTTCAACGTCACACTTTTTTTTGGGGGGGGGCTATTTATTTAGAACTGGCATACAGAAAATATACATGGGTTTAGATGCAACAATTTGCAAGCAGCACCCTGCTCACCCAATGGATGGTTTTCTGCCTCCCCTCTCCCTTTACTGAGGCCCCATATACGTTCCCTGAAAAGTCAGTACTGAGGATCGGTGAATGGTGTGAGCTGTCGCATAGGGAGACTTTAGAAGAAAGAGGGAGAGAGTGGAAATTGCAGACACACACGGAGACCCTCGTATGAATGGAAGTAAAAGTAAAAGGTAAGGTAAAGGACCCCTGGATGGGTAAGTCCAGTCAAAGTGCCCACATCTCACCTTAGGATCATTTTGGATCAAGGACTTGGAACCAAGGACTGTATTCCCTTCCGGGAAACTTTGATGTAATTCCCTCCCCCCCCCGCCGCCCCATTTCATCCTATAAGCTGCATTCAGGCCAGCAAGAGCCATGATCAGGGTTCAGGGGCAAATTCCAGCCAGGCAAAACCACCCCAGAAGGTGTGGAGCGGGCATCCCCAAACTCAGCCCTCCAGGTGTTTTGGAACTACAATTCCCATCATCCCTGACCACTGGTCTTGTTAGATAGGGATCATGGGAGTTTTAGTCCCAAAACATCTGGAGGGCCGAGTTTGGGGATGCCTGGTGTGGAGCAAGCCAGTGAGCAGTGTGGTCAAGGGAGAAGGAGGCGTGGCCTGGGAAGAATCCCAAGGGCTAGACAGAGAAACAACATGGGCCACATTTGGAGTTTCCACACCACAAATTTAGATCTAACACAGAGTTCTTGAAATCAAACCAATTTAACAATATGTGAGATCCAAGAGCACTTGCTCCATACACCACCAGGGCTGGACTGGGTGTGTGTTTCTTGAACAGCCAACCCTCCCTATCATGTGCCAAGTCTTTTGAAAAAGGTGGGGATTTCCAAAGCAGTTTTTATACTTTTTAACAGGGATGTGACTCAGCTGTTCCAAAGGGAGGGGGGTTCTAAAATGCATCAAAGCGCTTGGACCCACCTGAAGAATCTCCTTGATTTCTTTCCTGGGAATTTAACTGCATAATTAGCAACTATGCTGATTTCTTATAAAACAGATCCTCTCTGTTATCAAGTTATCTCCATGACTGCCTTGAATAGGCAAATATTGGGTTGGGAGTGGGGGCTTTGGTAGCTAAAAAGCTTCAATTTGTTAAACGTATAAAATCATATGTTAGACGCTCTAAAGAAGTTTGCTCCTATGTTTATTTCTGATGAGCTGAGGTTTTAGTTAACGTAATCTTCTCGTGCATGAGACTGAAGGTGATTTCGAATCGCTACGGTGATTATGATGTATGTGGGAAAATGCAATTAACTGCAGATTTCCGGTTAATTATAGCATGAATATCATTTGATGACTCGGAAAGTAATCTACCTGCGGGAAATGAAGGTAGAAAACGTCACACTAAAAATGTATTAAATGGCGCTTGCCGTATTAAAATGATCAAACTTCCAATCTCTAATTTAATCTTTAGGAAATTAAGTTAAAATGCTGGCGCCTAATGGAACAAGTTAGTCACAACTAATGTAAGGGCTATTAGTTTTAATGGGATTAGTCAAAGCAAAACCCCGGGTCAGGGCTTTGGGATTTGTGTGCTTCTATGTGCCCAGAGTCTGTTCCCATACAATTTGGGACCTTAAATTTGCAGAGTTGTGTGCACATAATCTCTGTGCTCTCAAGAAAGGTTAATGCATAGAGATTGGAGTGGAACATCAGTTATGATTGCACCATTTCTTCCCGATCTATACACACTGTGAACACTGCAATAGTGGTTAACCTATTAGCTAGATTGCAGCCTTGGGGTTTATTTTCCAATTGCTCAAAACACACACACATATATATATATATAGGACTGCAAGTTCATTTGTACGGAACTACTTAGAATTATAGAGTTGGAAGGGGCCACAAGGACAGTCCAACCCCCTGCAAGGCAGGAGTCTTTTGCCTAATGTGGGGTTCAACCCCACAAATATTGGGCTTATTCCAATGAACTATGTAAACATGCAGGTGCAACAAAGCTCCAAAATCCACTCGCTTTAGTGAATGGCACAACTGTGACCATCCAAATAAATGTGTATGTATGATGCCCTTTTCATTGAAATGAATGAGACAATTCATGGAAGGATGGGCTGGGGATATGTAAGCAGAGAGGCAGAAGTGGAAGGGCTGTAGCTCAGTGGTGGGGCATCTGGTTGGGATGCAGAAGATCCCAGCTTCTTCAGGTAGGGCTGGAAAGGGAAGTCTAACTGAAATCTTGGAGAACCGCTGCCAGTCATGTTAAAAAACAATAAACTAGATGCCCCAATGGGCTGTGCTTTGCAACATCAAGTGGCACTTATTGATACAGAGACTAGGCACTGGAAATGTGTTTGTCATCAAGAGTATCAGTCAGAAATGGCCAACTATTCTCCCTGCAACCATCACTACTGCTTTGCGTCTTCTGCAAATATTCCCATTTTAGTGACAGTTCTTGAATTTGTGCCTCGGACAACCCTAGAAACCGATGACATGTGGCAAGCAGCGCCTTCAGCTTTAGAGTCAAGCCTTGGCCCTGGAGCCATTTCCGTTCTCATCCTGTACTTGTCCAAGGGAATGGTTCTGCAGAAGTCATTTTGAATGAGGGTCATTGCCAGTGTTTCCAGCTAGCCACATTCCAAATGTGGTCCTTGGGGAAAGCTAGTTCAGCAGCCTCAGAAACTGATCTGCTGTGTCCTGCAGGGCTTGATATCATCCGTGATGCTCTTCAAGAACTATGACCTCTCCATGAAGCTACCAGTAAAGATCATCTGGTACTTTGGGGTCTATAACCTACTGGCGACATCCAGCTCTGTGTTTTGTAATCTTAGGCACCCAGGAGTTGCATAATTCTCATGCACTTTCTCCATTAATGCCCATCCTATAAACTCCCAATTAATATTTGCACATTATGACATTTTGCTGGTGGTTTAGGGGAGGGGGGGGCTCTCAGATTTTAGATGCTCTTTAACTTTAATCAAACTAAACCCTCCCTTCTTAGTGAGAGCTTTTCAAAGCTGTGTTCTTTCCAGTTTACAATGAGGTCATTTGTTGGGGAGCCATGCTAGGCTTAACCATTGGACAGAAGGGACATTTGTCCAAGGCATGCAACCCACAAAGGATGGAGCAGTCCACAGTGTGGGGCTTCTTCTTCTGCTGCTGCTGCTACCACCTGAATAGTAGCTTGCAAGTGCAAGCTGGGGAAATGGTGTATCTAGCAGAATGACCAATCATGCGCTGGCTTAAAGCAAGGTGCACCAGGCAAGGATTCAAGTGCAGCAGGGAATGGGAGGAGGAAGCAGATGCAGAGGAAATGGGAGGGTGCATACACTTGTACAGGCACAAGCTTGCTTCTGACATTCATATATCCTGATGCAAAGCCACTCTCCAGTGGCAGCTGCTTTGGGACCAGGTGCTGTTGGTGGGTGATTCTCATGTCATGGAATTGGGTGTACAGGCCTGTTCCAGGTGTGATCATGCTCCCCCCTGAAGGAACAACTTCAGAACATCTGGGAGGTACTCCTGGATCCAAATGTCTTCAGTGGCAAGGAGTCTTACTTTCCAGAGCCGACCACTGCATGCTCTACTAACCTCACATAATGCCCTTTTGCCAGTGCTATTTTTCTAGAAAGAGACGTGCCGGAACTCACCACGAGCACCTCCCTTGTTCTCTTATAATGGCAGTGGTGCCCACCTCAGAGGTGCTGGCCCAGACCTTCAAAGCAACAGAGGGAGCCCTCCTCATCATGGGGGTGGGGATTACTCATCCTACGGTCACGTGCCATAAGGCCTTCTCCATCATAATGCTCTGTTTGCGGCACAGATGGTCCCTACTTAGTTTTAGATTCTGACACCAAGCAAAAGCACATTTGTTCATTTATTAAAGCATTTGGCAGAGTTTGCCAGACCATTTAAGGTCTAGGGTACAGTTTTAGTTTTGGGGTTTTTTGTTTTGTTTTGTGTTTTTGGTCTGCTGCTGGTTTTAATTCTGGTCACTGTTTCTTTAAAATGTTTTAAACTCTACCTCATAAGGTTAATCTTGCTTTTAAAGTCTTTTGTAAGCTACCCTGGGATCCTCTGAATGAAGGGGTGGTTTTAAAATGTCATGAATAAATGAATAGTATGAGCAGGAATCCATTTGCCCTGACATACATCACTGTCTCACTATTTTTTGCTGTAGCATGTATTCCTTAAAAATAAGACCCTGTGAGCTTTGGAACCATTTAAACAAACCAGCCCCATTAAAAACTTCCTCTTCTGAGTGTCTCTTTCTGAGTGGAAGCAAAACAGTTACAAAGACCTTGGTTTCTCCTCCCCCACTCCCACCCCCCCCCAAAGAACCCAGTGAAGTTAATTTGATGGCTGTCACCTGACTGTAGCATGCAATAAATTCACTTTTGTCCACCTAAGCCTCGCCATCTGTTCATTGTCACTAGATATTTAAACTGAGCAATTCGGTTCATTTTTTTGCCTTGGATGAGACACACATTTGTGATGGGCCAACTTTGCTACCTAAAATTAATCTTCGTCACAGTGTTTAAAGTTCACATGCTTCTGGTTCACCTTCATTGCTTAGACATACCTAGTTATTATAGTTTGTTCTACCAGGTGGTATTTGAAAGTGGTACTCTAAACACAGTTGTTAGCAGTGTCAAAATAGGCAAGCCTGTTGAAATGAGGAGGTGCTAATTCCCAATTTTTTCTTATTTTATTTTATTTTTGCCTGGTCAGCCTGGTCAGCCTGTTCTCAGATTCCTTGCCTTACTATCTTTCTTGGATAGGAACTCACAATGACCACCTATTGACCTCTCTGAGCTCTCTTGCAGGATGCTCTACATTTACTCGAGAGTTACCCTGCTCATCTGAGAGTTTGAGCACCAGACCTTTTCTTTCTTTAAATAAAGGAAAACTATCATGGGGCCCCTTTTCCTTAAAAAAGGGGAGGGTAGGAAAATATGTCAAAGATGTGCTACTATGAACCAGTAGGACTAGTTTCATATATTTATTTATTTTTAATCTTACCAGCATGAAAACTTCCTTCACGCATGAACTCAAGTGCATTCCCATCTGTCAGTCATCTTCAACCTCTGTAGCATCTACAATTCAAAAACGATCCCTCTGGGTTTCGTCTCTTTTCTAAGGCCACATGCAGTTGGCATAGTATCAAGTAGGCTCATCACTGGGGTTTGAGGTACAACAATATGGTTGTCCCTCTGCTATGGTGGAGGTGAAATGTGTTGGTTTCAAGACCGTTCTCTTGCCATTGTTTCTTTTTATTATATTCTCAGCTAGAATCCAGGAGAAACTATGATACAATCTTGGGAAAGCTAAGCGGAATCCAAATCCTGCCACTTTGTACAACTGCAGCGCTGTTGATGCAGCAGCTTCAACCCATTTTGGTGTAATTACCCAGTGCAGGATCTGGCCCAAACTGAGTTTAAAAGAGCTTCTGTAATAATGTGGAGAGGATTGTTATGGATCAGCCTAATTTATAAAAGAATTTCTCTCAACATGGGCCAATGGCTCAGCCAACATGGGCCAATGATCAGGAATGATGGAATCTGGCAACATCTGGATGGTATCAGGACCTCCACCTCTACTGTACAGCAGGGAACATATACATATACATATACATATACATATTTACACACAGACACTTATATTTTAAAGTTTCAAGAAATGTTTTGAAATGTAAACATTTGAATTGTTAAACATGGAACTATCCATACTTTGGGGGTCTATGGCAGTTTCCCCCAACCTGCCTACATGCTCTGTATAATGTTTTGACCAGCCCTGATGGCACTGGAGTTTCGGAAGATTCTGGGCTGCTTTCAGCACATATAAAAACATTTTTAAAATGTCAAACATTAAAAACTTTCCGATACAGGGCTGCCTTCAGGTGTCTTCTAAAAGCTCTGTAGTTTGACATCTGGTGGGAGGGCGTTCCACAAGGCAGGTGCCACTACAGAGAAGGCCCTTTGCCTAGTTCCCCATAACTTCGCTTCTTGTAGTAAGGAAGCCGCCAGAAGACCCTCGGAGGTGGACCTCAGTGTCTGGGCTGAACGATGGGGGTGGAGACACTCTTTTAGGTATACAAGGCCAAGGCCGTTCAGGGCTTTAAATGTCAGCACCAACACTGAATTGTGCTCGGAAACGTACTGGGAGTTGGACTAGAATTCCCATCAGTCCCATTCAGCATGGCCAATGGTAGGGGCTGATGGGAGTTGTATTCCAACAACATCTGTGGAGTCACCGGGCTGGGGAAGTCTGAGGATGAATAAACAATTCTGGTCCTCTTAGAACCACTTTACCTGAATGGCTTGTATTGTCCGTTCTGTTCTCATCACAGTGGAGAAATGTCTTCCAGCCAGCTGGAAGAACATAGCTCCCTGTTCTAATAATGTTAGTCAACAAAACTCAAGCTTTTTTTTCTTTTCCTGGAGGAGCTCTAGAACTAGAAATGTCAGGTATGGTTTTTATTCAATGCATGAGGAAATATGCAGTTCACTGCAAGCAGACTGTAATCCCCTCCCACCACATTATAATGACTTGAGCCTTGAGTTAGCTGCAGCTTCTGACACCGCAGGACAAGGCCTGTCAGGCTGGGTCAGCATTTGGCAGAGAACTCTGAAGACAAACATTTAAAATTGTCAAAAGGGATAACGGCTTCCCCTCCCCTTTCCTTTTACACATCAACATGTGCGTGTTATTTTAGAACCATTTGGAGCTTCCCCACGCACCCCGCAATCTGTGTACACTCTATGATCTGTGACAAAACCAGTTTTGATAGTTTCTTCCAGCCCACACAGACATCATCTGCTCATCATCTATTAAAATAAAATCCTTAATGTGCTCTTCTCTGTGTTTCATTTTGTAGGTCAATCTGCTCGAGTCCCTGGATGTAGCCTAGAAGGCCCGAAAGCAGCAGCAGCAGAAGAAAATGCCAAGAGACAAAATGGGAGAAGCCAAGAGGGGAGCAGATCATGGAATGCAAAAAGCCTGTCGTCCTTGAAACTGGGATGAGCCTGCCTTTGGAAATATAGGAAGTGTCAAGGTTTAGCCAGGTTTACACACATGCCCTATGTTGAAATCCTAGAATGAGCTGTAGAACAAGGTAACAGATTCCACAGCAGACTCAAGACACCTTCCTCCACTCAAACAGCCCACTATGTCCTCTTCAGGGAAGGGAATCCCCCCCAAAAAACCCACCAAGGGCTGCATTATCATATAGGCAGCCTTCTAAGGGTCACAGACCATTGGTGGGCAGGGCCAGAGGTAAAACAGGGGACCAGGCAGAGGGCCTTCTCAGTAGTGGCACCCTCCCTGTGGAACAACCTCCCCTCAGATGTCAAGGAGTTAAACAAATCTACAACTTTTAGAAGACATCTGAAGGCAGCCCTGTGTCATGAACTGGCAGGACAATAGGGAGAAGGAAGAGGATCTCAGTGAGGGGTGTAGCCAGGACTGGGAAGCACCAGGGCAAGCAGGGGGTGGAGAGGTTGGTATGGGGTGATGGAGGATGGCTAGGGGATGGGAGTCAGTGCACAGGACCCATCACCAGAGCCAGAGAGGCCCCTGTCTCCGCAAACACATTGGGCTCTGAAGCATAGGGAGCTGTGGGCAGGGTGCTTCAGGAGGCTGAGGCAGGCAAGGGCCCACAGCCCAGCTCCCTAGCTGGCCAGGTGGGGCTCGCTAACTATGGGAAGAGGTGTGTGATTTCTCAGCTGTAGTAGGCTTGGAACAGGTGGGGGTCACTTGCCTCATCAAGCCCAGGTGCTGCAATCAGCAGGCAAAGTACAAAAGGGAAGCAGAGCTGAGGCGCTGAGTCTACTCAATTGCCCATGTCGATAGACTTCAGCTTGGATATTCCAGGATCTCTGCGGGACTTGGGACTTTCAGCACATGGATTGACCCTGGACTTGACATGCTCACTTGCTGCCAGGTAGGCCAGGGGTTCAGAACACCCTGTATTGGGAGGTTTTTTAATGTTTGATGTCGTATTGTGGTTTTTATATGTGTTGGGAGCTGCCCAGAGTGTATAGGGTAATCCAGCCAGATGGGTGGGGTATAAAAAATATAACTATAATTATAATTTTATTTATTATAATTAGTGGGTAAAGCAAGGAATGCAAGTTTTGCCATTGAACAGTAGGGTAGTTTCTACACATGCTCCCACCGTCCTCTCTGTCCTCCTTCCAGGCAAGCAAGAGAAAAGAGTTCAAGGATACTTTTGAGCCAGGGAACAACGTGCCAGGAGGTTATGGCATAGAACTGGTGAGGGGTGTGGCCTGGGAAAAGGGGCAGAACAGTGGGTTGGGGGCTGGAGAGAGTCCCAAGGCCCCTGAGCCTCAGGTTCACCATTCCTGCCTTAGGGTATGTCCACAAATTCCCAAGTTTTAGAAAAGAGATGGGTTACAAATTGTAACTCCTGGATCCACCTTCAACCCAACTCACATGGAGGAGATTCCCCAGGGATCTGTGCATAGGAAGCAATGAGAAAATACAAGACTGATTCCTATTTGTGGAGACAGCCCTAAAAAGGAAAAGACAACACCCATAAAACCAAGGTTTTTTGGGGGGGTGTATACATGCATCTGAATTTTCCTTCCCATATTTTCACAGGAGGTTGGTGTTATTTAGTCTGAATAAGCTGCAATGATGAATTTCCTCTGGGGAACACGCCAGCCTTAAGACGATTTTGGCCTCATTTTTCTTTTCCTTTTTTATCATGTGTATTGTAATAGGAAAACATTTGCTTGTGCCCTGGAGAGCTGCAATTTATCTTCAGACAGGGAAATGACAAGAGATTTTTAGGATGGTGGGGAAGGAGATGGTTAAAAAAAAAAGATGTGAGTTATCAGGAGCTGCCTTATACGGAGTCAGACCATCTGTCTGGGGGGGGAAGGCAAACATCTCTCCCATCCCAGCCTGCTTTCAAATGGAAACTTGGGGGGGGGGTCTGCACTCTGAGGATCTGCTCTGCAGCTGAACAAACTCTATGGCTCCTTCTCCGTCCCCAAGGACGGCCTTTATCAAGTAGCTTTAGAGGGGACCTTCATGGCACAAATGGAGATGCAATGGAAATGAGCACAGCCAACATCTAACCAGCCATAGATCAGAGAGCCCATGCAAACCAGTACGCCATCTTTTGCCCTGTCCTTACCAGAGAAAGGACAGGCGCCCTGAATATTTTCATTTTCTTTCTTATTGCATTCGTATCCCACCTTTCACCCAAGCAGGTCAAGGCTGGTTTCAATAGTTCTCCACATACATACCTTCAAAACAACCCTGTGACGTAGCTTAGGCCGAGACCAAAGGTGGGGATTTGAACCCTGGCCTCCCGGGTCCTAGTCCAACACTCTAAACACTACAACACTCTGGCTGTCCATCTTTCTACTGTCTCATCTTCTTGAAGGCTTCTTTCTTCTCCCTGCCCTTTAACTGCAATGGTAGCAGACTTCATCATGCTTCCCTAATGCCTCTTTCCCCATTTTGTTCCTTTAAAAGTAACCCATGTAGCAAGGCCTCCCGAAAAGGGCACCACAAAGCAATTGGGAGCAGTTCTTGTGGAATAATCTGCCATGTGGCAGGAGAGGAAGAGCCATAATTGATGTATTATCTCCCAGGTCCGTGAAATAAATGGGGGAAAGGCTCAGATGCCTCGCTGGTAGAGCATTTGTTTTGCATGCAGAAGGTCCCATGTTCAATCCCTGGCATTTCTAGGAAAGTCTGGGGAAGGACCCCCCCCCTTCCTGGATAAAGACCTGAAGAGCTGCTGCCAGTCAGTGTTGACGGTTATGGACTAGATCTAGCTCAATAAACAGTAGCTCGCTTTGTTCTTGTGATTGGGGGGGGGTACTTTGACCACCTCTCTGGGATGCATTTTGTGATGTGAACTGTTGAAAAGATTGGACTTGAATGTGGCAAACCATATTTAAGTGTGTGTGTGGGGGGGGGAAATCTCTTGAAGGATATGCATTGTGTCAGGTCCTGTCTAAAAAAAATTACATTCAGCTGGTTGTTGAAATGCATTTCTTGGTGTCATTTTTTTGGCAGGTTTGTGACAAGAGGGCAACTGATTTTATCAAAGGCCAACCAGTGACAATATTGTTGACTCAGCTCTGCCTTTCAAGGCGTCAAAGAGGTTCCTTCTGTTCTATTTGTGATCAATAGAGGCAGCGCTCTACACAATATCTTTAAAATATTTCTCTCGCCCTTCCACTTCTTTCAATGCCTCTTCCGTCACTCTTGTAACACTGTCAAATGCATGATTTAACTAACAGAGTCGTGGATGTGAGGGGAATTTAAATATCTACTAGGAAGAAAGTTAAAACAGCATTTTAAGGTACAGATTTAAATATCGCATGAACTCTTCCGCAGATCAGAATTTTATGTTGCTACATCCCAAACCTATATATTTATTCAGACGAATGACACTCATTGGCATATCGGTAAATGGATTGTCGTTTAGAAGACATATGCCGTTGATGTTTTAGGTGTGTAGATTAATAAAATAATAACCCCTAACCTCACAAGCTCTTTCTTCAGGATATCCAAAGTATTCTCATGTGAACAGATAGATGTGTTAGTCTTTTGCAGCAAAACCAACAAAAGGCCTCTGGTGTCTTAAAGACTCACGTAAACAAATGGTGGCATTGGCTGTTGCGGCCACAACCACTGTTTAATAGAGCTCACATTTAATTGGTGAATGTGATTGTTAACAGAAAGTTTTTCCAGGCCAATCCTCATATCCTGAGAGTATCCTTGTGATTGAATGTAGAAATGGTTGTCTCTGAGTGCGTTATGAATTTTGACGGCAGGGAGTCTTCTAAAGATCCCTCACTGTGAGGTAAAGCATCTCTTCCTAATGAGTTAATGGGTAATATCAATATGTACTTGGCTTTGTAGAATTGCAAGGGAAAGAAGTGTGTGGCTCGTGCAATTTTATAAATCTTGTGCACCACAGATACATCTTTCCATTGTTCCGAAGAGCACGCCTATCCCTAAAAAGTGTCCTATTCAATGAGGTCACATCATGCATGGGTTGCTTGTTGTTTAAGTGAACACCTAAATAGGATGTTGGTTTTGTTTGTGTGAGACACATACGCACCTTCCCAGATCTTCTCTAACATGACCACAAATCCTCACAACATCCTGTGCAACAGCTTACGGGATGGCGGTGTGGCTTGGAGAAGGATGTCTTTCATTGTTTCCCAAAATAAGGGTCTCTGCAGACTGTTGTTTTATTGTGGGTGCATCCTACAACATATTCTTGACACAATAACGGGGCCAGTGGAGGATTTGGGGCTCTCAAATTTCTGTGGCACCCTGTACAATGTTAAAATTTGGCGTGCACGCACACCCACCCCCGCCTCTTTCACTCCATTCCCTAAAACCACAATCAGAGGTGGTTTTAGGGAAGCATGACCTGCAGAGGGTGCCAAACAATGCTTTAGAATAGAGTGAGAGAGGCGGGGGGGGGGGGGAGTGCACCGAATTTTAGTGGTGTGCTTATTCTGCTTTCTTAGCTGTCCTGCAACGCTTCCTCAATGCTTTATTGCTCCCCAGAGAGTCTGTACCACAATAAAAGAGGGATGGGGGGGGGGGAACACAGAACATCTGCACTTACTGGATTCAGCAGGAAGTTTCAGGATATGTACTGATTGGAACTAAGGCACCATGACCACTGCAACAACCTTTGCAGACACACATAGTATTGAAAGCAAGATCATGTACCTTGAGAACAATGAAAAAGACATCTCAAGGACGCTCTGATTTCCATTAGAAAGCAAGTCTGGAGAAGGGAAAAGAAAACCCAAAATTCCCATCTTTCTCTCCCAAACATTCAAGGTTCTCTCTTCAAAATCAAAATCTCAAAGTCCCCAATTAGGTTCTGTTCTAACATGAATCTGAATTGCCATGTGTGCATCACCCAACATAATCAAACAGTGAAGCTGCATATACATTATTATTCCTTTATAGATTTCTATCCCCCGCCCCCCTTTTTTTTGTAAAGTTTCACGACGGCATAATAATAAAACCTCGTAACAATTGCATTACATCAAAGGTTAAAAGGGCAACATCTGCAAGTTAAATGAGTCATTTGGTACTGTTTTGTCGTATCTGTCAATTAGCTTAATGCAGTATTCTATATAATATTTCATTGAATGGATTTGCAATCCATTATTCCAAGTTGTTCAGAATGAAAAGTGCAGCACCTCTGCTTTCAGTGCGACAGAAATCTATTATGTATTTGGTACAGTGGAACTGTATGTGAACTGGGTTTTTAAACATGAAATTGAAGTTCACATTAATTTGAGAAAGCTGTTACAATGCACTTCAAGTACACTAAAATGTTTTACTTGGAAGTGTGAATGTTATCAATGTACTTTCCAAGCAACGGAGACAATTGCCTAAAAGAAACTGAAAACAAGATACATTTTAACACCCAAGTGCTATATCTGGCATCAAAAGGTGTTGTACAAAAACTCATTCACCCAATCCATATGCTAAAAGATAAACAGGACTTTGGTTCAGAATGACCTGGGAATACAGGAAGCTGACACATGCCCTTCAGACTACAGTCATGCCTCTAGATATGAATGCTGCGGGTTGTGTACAACACGGGTTACGAACGCACTGAACCCGGAAGTAACGGATCGGGTTACTTCCAGGTTCGGCAGCTCGTGCATGTGCAGAAGTGCCGAATCGCGACCCGCACATGTGCAGAAGCGCTGGCACGGGTTGCGTACTGCTCTGGATGCGAACGGGGCTCCGGAATGGATCCCGTTCGCATCCAGAGGTACCACTGTATTTGCTCAACAATGTCAGCAAGAGAGTCGTCTTCATCACCTCCAAGAGTCAATTTAGCTGAAGATTCTGGTGACTGAACCTGGAAACTTCTGTGTGCAAAGCAGATCCTCTGCTCCTGAGCTATGGTCCCACTACATGAATTGGTCATTGCAGCAATGACTGATGTGGTGGCCTTGGAACCTGTGCGATTCCTAATGTGCTTAGGCTCCACATGGCACACTACTTCCTCATGGGGGCAAGATTGCCATAGTTGATGCACCAGTCATGTGCAATACTGAATTCTACACTGTGGCTTTTGGTTGCTTTCCAGGACATCTAGATTTTAGCCAAAATAAGCATTTGCTGGTTAAGTAATGGGCCACTTCATGACTGATAAAGGTCTCCGCGTGGAGTGATGGACTTTGAGCTTTCAAATTTCAGCAGCGCCCTGCGTGAAGTTGAATTGTTGCAGGCAATCAATGCGGTGCCCTCTTGGTTCGGTGCCCAGTGTGGGTGAACTGGTTGTGCTCCCCTAAAGCTGTCTCTGCCACATTAAGGAAGGAGCTGTCATTGCCTTGGTAGTTGTAACAAGCTATTGAAACCTGACATAAAGGCACTTTATTTATTTATTTATTTATTTATTTATTTATTTATACCCCGCCCATCTGGCTGGGTTTTCCCCACCACTCTGTGCAGGCTGCCACTAAATACCAAATTACATTAAAATATCACAGCTTAAAAACTTCCCTAAACAGGACTGCCTTTAGGTGTTTTCTAAATGTCAGGTAGTTCTTTATCTCCTTGACCTCCGATGGGAAGGCGTTCCACAGGGTGGGTGCCACTACCGAGAAGGCCCTCTACCTGGTTCCCTGTAGCTTTGCTTCTCGCAGTGAGGGAACCACCAGAAGGCCCTCGGTGCTGGATCTCAGTGTCCGGGCTGAACAATGGGAGTGGAGACGCTCCTTCAGGTATATAGGACCAAGGCTGTTTAGGGCTTTAAAGGTCAGCACCAACACTTTGAATTGTGCTTGGAAATGTACTGGGAGCCAATGTAGGTCTCTTAGGACTGGTGTTATGTGGTCTCGGCTGCCGCTCCCAGTCACCAGTCTAGCTGCCGCATTCTGAATTAATTGCAGTTTCCAGGTCACCTTCAAAGGTAGCCCCACATAGAGCGCATTGCAGTAGTCCAAGCGGGAGATAACTAGAGCATGCACCACTCTGGTGAGACAATCTGCGGGCAGGTAGGGTCTCTGCCTGCATACCAGATGGAGCTGGTAGACAGCCGCCCTGGACACAGAATTAACCTGTGCCTCCATGGACAGCTGTGAGTCCAAAATGACTCCCAGGCTGCGCACCTGGTCCTTCAAGGGCACAGTTATCCTATTAAGGACCAGGGAGTCCCCCACACCTGCCCGCCCCCTGTCTCCCAAAAACAGTACTTCTGTCTTGTCAGGATTCAACCTCAATCTGTTAGCCGCCATCCATCTGCCAACTGCCTCCAGACACTCACACAGGACATTCACTGCCCTCACTGGTTCTGATTTAAAAGAGAGAGAGAGAGTTGGGTGTCATCCACATACTGATGAACACCCAGCCCAAACCCCCTGATGATCTCTCCCAGCGGCTTCATACAGGTATTAAAAAGCATGGGGGCGAGGACGGAACCCTGAGGCACCCCACAAATGAGAGCCCAGGGGTCTGAACACTCATCCCCCACCACCACTTTCTGAACACGGCCCAGGAGGAAGGAGCGGAACCACTGTATGACAGTCCCCCCCAGCTCCCAACCCTTCTAGACGGTCCAGAAGAATGTTAGTAGTAGTAGTAGTTGTACCCCACCCAGCTGACTAGGTTACCCCAGCCCTTCTGGGCAGCTTCCAACAAATATAAAGGCATACTGTAATAAAATATCAAGCATTAAGAACCTCCCTATACAGTACTCCCTTCAGATGACATCTAAAAGTTGTATAGTTATTTATCTCCTTGACATCTGATGGGATGGCATTCCACAGGGGTTGGTTACTGCTGAGAAGGCTCCCTGTAATGCCACTTTTTGCAGTGAGGTAACCACCAGAAACCCCTCAGAGGTGGATCTCAGGGCCTGGGCTAAACGACTGGGGTGGAGACACTCCTTCAGGTATACAGGGCCAAGGCTGTTTAGGTCTTTATGCTGTTGTGAGCTTTCTGGTGGCACAGCACACACACACCTGCAGTGTGGGACTTTCTGTGGGACTCCCAGAAAGCATGACTTTGATGTTCTTCGTTGTGTCATCATGGCTCCATATACAGTGACTGTGGGCATCCCATTGCGCCGACAGATTTGTTTGCCTAGTGTATGGTATTTAACAACTCGGCATTTTTAGCATTCCCCCAGAAAGGTGTTTGCAGGGTCATTTGAAAGCTTCAGCAATATATTTGGAAAGAAAAGGTATTTAATCAGGTAATGGAAGTGATGAAAAAACACCAGCATATGTGAAATTAAACTGGCACCAAATGTATAGGGTGCATGTTGAATGATATACAGTAACAATACATAAATGTTTTGGGCTCAGGTTATTGTCAGTGGAATGTCAGGTTCTTGCTGAATATGATAAAAGGACTTAAAAGAATATGTTAGTTCTTCCCACAGTTTTCTCTTCCAGCTTTGTAATTGAATTTGGCAACTGTCATCATAGGTGGGAAATGGTTTCCTAACCTTTACAAAAGTGTGTGATGGCTGTTTTCGTGATTGCCAGGTACTTGGTGTGGGTTATGGTTGGGGTTTCATGGATTACAGGGCCAAGCTGATAACAAAGGTCAATAAATTATTATTTTTAAATATATTTATAGGGCTGGGAGAAAGGAGAAACTTGACATTTGATGAGAGGGTGTTCCAAAGGGTGGAAACTTTGCTAGGCTGTGCAAAGGAGCCATACAGTAGAGGTCCAAGTTGCCTCATAATACAATTTCTTATTCTTCCTTGTCTTGCAAGTACTTATTTTGTTTGAACAAGTTTTCAGTAAGGGTTTATAGCATGCTAGGCCATGCAACATGTGCGTAGGTGAATGATTTTGAGAAGGAAATTCACTTCAGCATGATAACGGGAGATCAGAATCTAAACATATGCATGTTGCATTTTTTAAAGCACAATTTTAAAGCGATATAAACTAAAGTCACTTCTGGGGCCCCTCCTGAAGCTTAAGGAACACCCTCCTGTCAGATGTCAAGGAAATGAACAATTATCTGACTTGTAGAAGACCTTTGAAGGCAACCTTGTATAGAGATGTTTTTAATATTTGAGGCTTTACTGTGTTTAATGATTTAATTTGTTGGAAACCCCGCAGAGTGGCTGGGGCAACCCAGTCAGATGGGAGACAATCAAACAAATGCAGGCATGCTTCATTAGCTGCACAGTAGAGTTTCAAAGTAGATCTGCCCCTGCTCTGGGCCTTGAATGGTTGGGGTGATGGGAAAACATGTATTAAACGTAGTCACTAATTCAGTTCCTGATGTAATTTCTGTTCGTGCATCTAGGCTAAGGTAGAGACGTTTTCCACCCTGAAGGCCACATTCTGGGCAATGTCTAGGGGCCTTGAGCCTGTGGTAGACCAGGCCAGAGGCAAAAATGTTTTAAGCAAGAGATGTGGGTGTTAACCTTTGAAGAATAGGCTAGTTTCTTCACTCTCACACCTCCCTCCCTGGCCTCCAGGCAAGCAGGAAGCATGGTCAGAGTTCAAGGACTCATTCTTGCCAGGTGAAAACACTCAAGGAGGGTGCAGAGCAGGTCTGGTGATGGGGTGTGACCTGGGCAGAATCCCAGGGGCCATATAGAGAGACCTTGAGGGCCACACTTGGCACCCAGGCTTGAAGTTTCGCACCTCTGATTTATGCTTCCAATTACCTGAATTTCATAAGTATATCAATATGATACCTATGCAGGGTGGGAGAATCAAAATTAGTGTACAGCTATTCATTGTCTCTTCTTTCCTTCCTGCCTCCAATCAGAACGAAGAGATAGTTACAGGAAAGCAATGAAAGAACGATCAGCAGGCGCAATGACTGATTACTAAGGTGTCCTGTTAATCGGCAGTGTAGAATATAATGAGGTTGTTATTAAAGCCTGCTGCTATCTTCGGGCCAGCATTATCCCAATTGGATTATGCAGTCATGTACTTACAGAGCAGCAACGGTTGCTTTGTGATTTTTAACTGCTTGAAGGATAAGTAAAGTGGAAATCATAAATCACTTGCTGGGAACTTTGAGCTGGGCTCTGATCCCTTTGGAGTCGATGAAAGTTTTTTTGGTGGGTTTTTTGCCTTCCGTATCAATGAGAAAAGAACAGAGCCGTTAGGATGCCAGCGCGAGAGATTTATTCTAGTAATAAGTGCAGGAGACAGTTTTCCAACCAGCAGGAGTGTAAGAGATTCATCTTCTCTAAATCAGTAATTGTATGTGCACACACACACACAAACACCCCACACCCCACCAAGATTCATAAAAAGGACTAGGAAAAATGTTATTGGGAAGAGAAAGAGAACCAAATTATATTGGGCAGGGGGAGGAACATGGCAATGGCGACTGAGAAGATTTAAATTGTCCCATCCTATGCCTTCGGGCAATTTGGACAAAATCCCTCCGAGAAGCTCATTTGAAAGTGCACACCATCCAAAATGCAGCAACAACAGTAGGTAGGAAATAGTAGGAGAACGGATCATCTTATCTAGCAGTTAACATGTCCAATATTACAACTGAGAATTAGCAACTTCAGAAAAAGTACATAGCTTGTGCAGAAAAGAAGAGCAAGAGAAAAATAGCGTGCTGTCTTAGACCACACCCATCTAGCTCTGTACTGTTGGCACTAACCAGCCAACATTTCAGACAAGAATTCTGGTCCTACCTGAAGATGCTGAAAATTGAACCTAGGAGCTTTTGCTTGCAGTGTGTGTGTGTTGCCACTGAGCTACAGCTCTTTGCCACAAAATTTAGTCTTAATTGAAGCTGTGATGGTTTAGTGCAGGCATCCCCAAACTGTGGCCCTCCAGATGTTTTGGCCTACAACTCCCATGATCCCTAGCTAACAGGACCAGTGAACGGGGAAGATGGGAACTGTAGTCCAAAACATCTGGAGGGCTGAAGTTTGGGGACAGGGCCGGCTCATCCCCCGGCACCATGGCGCCGGCCCGCCAGGAGGGCGCCGCGAGCTGCGCCCGCCCGCTGGCTGGCCGGTCCGCCGGTCCGCCGCGCAGCTGCGTGCGGTGCCCACCTGCCCACCGCGCTGGGAAACGGGGCGGGCGGGCGCGGCGAGATCGCACTGTGTCTGCCCGCCCGCCGCGCAGCAGCGCCGCGCCCACCCGCCCACCGCGTTGGGAAACAGGGCGGAAGGGCGCCGGAGAGATCCAGCGCACCATGGCGACAGGGGCGCTTAAGACGGTGCTGTTTGGGGATGCCTGGTTTAGTGTTACATAGCCAAATTTGAGTGGCAAGCTACTTCACTGGAAACATTGAGCAATATCACCGAAGGATGTGGCACTAATTATTATTTTTTGATCGATTGCTTCAGACACTTTAGAGGTAGGCCCAAAACAAAGCATAATAGCCAGAGCATTCAGTAGAGTAGGAAATAATAAATGAAGTGTGTCTCAAATGGGGGGGGGGGATCTTCCTTACCCAGGAAGCATATTCTCAGTCATAGTGGAACCAAGTGATTTGTCCATTTGAAGAACTCTCCACATGCAAAGGCTCAAAGCCAAGATTATTTCCTGCCCCAGAGGGGAGAGAAAATATTGTTCATTTGCATATGGAAAATTTCCTCACGCTGAAACAGGTCTACCAATAATATAACCAGGTGGTTGCTTAATCAACCTCAGCACTGGAAGGGAAAACATGCTAACGGTAATTATGCTTCTAACTAGAGGTGCCAAATACTATTTCACATGTGAACTCACACCTCCTCCTTTTCTGCCAGGCTGCCCGAAGGTGGATTTCAACTTACTTGCATTATGAAGCTGATGTTTACAGCTCTAGCTTTTCTCTAGCTTTTCATTAGCTTTATTATTCATTTATTTTTTAAAAAGGAGACCAGCAATTGCCCCTAAGAAGCAGACGTTTTAGTGCACATGTGGAGTGGCCGTATCCAGAATGAGCTGTTTTTCCAAGTCAATGCATATATGGGTTCCTTTGCAGCCACAGATGAGCCTGCTCCTTAAAAATGGCTAGAAATCTCAGTGTTTGTACAAGATACGTTTGTGCATCACAGTAGCAAATTGATCTCTGAATTACAAATGAGCTTAGGGAGATTTGCTGTGGTGTTTTTTCTGTGGGGTCTGGATTTGGGTGTGTGAAGTCCTGTTGTGATTAATACTGTACCGTCTGCCTATGTGCAGTGGCAGATCTTGGGGTCTCAAATTTCAAAGGGCCATGTGCAATGCCAAAATTCAGCACCCCTCTGCCTCTCGCGCTCCACTGTAAATCTAAGTTGTGACTCCCCTGGTGGCACCCCCCCCGGGCTCCGTGCCTGGTGCTACAGAACCGGTCACACTCCCCTAAAGCAGCCTCTGCTATGTGCTTGCCTCTGCACCTCCAAAGACGCATTCAGCCTGTGTAGCTACACTCTCAATCAAATACAAAGGCTTCCTGGCAGAGACAATTTGATACCTTGATTTTTATCAACCTTGAAGAGAGCACTCCAGATCTACTATAGGGCTGTTCCCATGGCATTGTATACAGCTTCAAAAGACATTGTACCCACATTGTACACGTGTGTGTGTGTAAAAACATTGAGCTTTGCATTTGCTTCACCTGGTTGTTCCAGACTAACCATAAAACACTTGTGACTTGCAAACTTTCTGGGACCAGGAATCCACAGACTTTAGAAGCAGCTGATCATACTGCCAAATTCTGTGGCAAGTGTCCTTTCTGACAAAGCATGAGCAAGATGAGCGCCACAACCCGAGTCACCTGCGACTGGACCTAATGGTCAGGGGTCCCTTTACCTTCTTACTAGAAGCATGTGAGGAACGGAAACCATTGAGCATGAGAATTTTTCACCCAACCTTGCTCCATGTGGAAAACATGTTTACTCTAGGGAAAGTGTTCTATGTGATTTAATCAGTGCTATTTTTCTAGAAAAAAAAAGAGGTGGCGGAACTCACTATGAATGCCCCCCTTGTTCTCTTACGTTGGCAATGGCGCCCACCTGAGCTGCCACAACTGAGTTCTGGCTGAAAAAAAGCCCATCATAAATGTATTTTGCGACTACGGCAGACCAACACGGCTACCTACCTGTAACTAGTATTTTGCTTTGCGACTCTGTCACTCTATGGTGGGGGGGATCTGAAACCATGTTTCTGTGGTGAAGCTACGGCATTCTGAAATGGTTCATGCGGTGGACATCTGGTAATAATACAAATGATTGGTGAGCCATTGTTGCTTTCCTAACCCACTTGATCTCCCAGTGCTCTTCCAAAGCCATTAGTCCATGGAAATGCCAGGGCCACTTAAGACGAATGCAGACCTAGCCTTAAAACTTAATTGAAATATCCATGGGAGCCCTAATAGCTGCCGTCGGTAGTCTCTGTCCCATGCTGCTTCTGCCTGAGAAGCATGTGGGGAGAGGCTCCGTTTATTGCTGCAGTTCTGTGTAGATTGCTAGGCAACACAGTGCTATCAATTCTTTCTAACTGTGAAAGGGCAGCACACACTTGAAGAGAGTCACAGCAGAACAGGAACAACTAAGTAAATAGTAACCCAGATAAACATGAGCGAGCTAGCAAACCACGGATAGAGCGGGCTGAAACCAGAGCTCTGTGTGTTCCATGATTCCAGGCAAGGGCAGAAGAAGCATGGGGTATATTATTGGACATACAATCCAGCTTCCTCCCTATGAATCCCAGCTTGCTTGCTCACTTGCTTGTATTTTAAAAAGCAGCAAGTTTCTAGCTTTTAAGACTACAAAGGGAAGTTTCAAAGTATGTTGCCAATGCAAGATTGCTAGTAGCCTCGTTGCGAAACCTCAATACATTGAGCACTAGAAATAAAAAATGTATATAGGTCATAGAATCCAGCTTTTTATGCCATGGAAAATTGGTTATATTAGTGCTGGATTTAGCACTATATTTAATACTGCAGACAATACTTATATCTTTAAAGCATGTATTGCATTCTCCAGTTTGAAAAACTCTTGAGTGGTACACATTTTATCTATTTAATGGGCTCAGATTCCACTTTCTGTCACAAGAGGCTTCAAAGCAGTTTACACCAATCAGTCAATCTGCTCAATCACAGAGCACAATTAAGACAAACAGCAAAGCATCAGCAGCTTCGATATCAACAGGAAAACCTCAAAAATCAGTACTGTAAAGCAAGATAGGCAAAAGCTAGATCTGAATATTCAGGAAAGCTTTGTCGATCCCTCAACTGGTAGTTTGCAATGTGTCATTGATGCAATAATAGTGATGGGTTTATACAGGATCATTCACACATCATTCTGATTTATTAGTTGTTCTGCGATACTTCCCCAGTGTTATCACATTATTGCCATCAGGGTGGGAGGCATTCTTGTGCTAGAGCGCAACACATGGGGGACAAAAAATAAATGAACACTTGCAACATAAAATGTTAATATCAGCAGGAAGTTCTGGAGCATGCAGCTACTGGAAACAAAGCAGTGTATGACCCCCAAAACTGTTGCCAACCCAAACAGTATTGAAAGCACGATCAGATATAAGCTCCCTAATACCATAATGAGCGTTGGTGAGAATTGCTGCTAAAAACCTGTCCAAAAGAAAGGATTGGTTCCAAAACACTTGGGGTCCAGAATAAACTTCATTTCAAGCATCTGGACTTCTCCTCTTCCTCCTCCTTTTGGCTAATAATAATAATAATAATAATATTTTTTGTACCCCGCCCATCTGACTGGGTTGCCCCAGCCACTATGGGCAGCTTCCAGCATATATAAAAACAAAATAATACCTTAAATCTTATAAAGCTTCTGTATACAGAGCTGCATTCATACAAGTGCACCCACTGAAAGTCTAAAACCTCATTTCCCCCCCCCCCACATATGGAGCAGAATTACTATTATTGCATTGGACTCCTTGAAGAGGGTTGCATTTGCAGCAGGGAGGGGGTCTGAGTTAGAGGTTCAGTCATAATCCCACAGATGGTAGCTTCACTCAGTGTCTCCTCAGCCAAGTACATATACCAAATGTCTGACAACCTTCATAAAACAGAAATACTGATTTCTAAAACAATCCTCACTTCTAAAACACTGAAAGGATATAAAAAAACACATTGAAAAACCGACACTTTAAGAGATAATGTAAGGCAAATATAATTATGAGTGGTATTGAAGTTAGTTGTCCTCAGAGTAGGCCCATTGAAATTAATGAATGTTAGAACTTAGTTCCATTATTTTCAGAGTTGGCCCAACAAAATTAATGAACATTACAAGCTTAGGTTCATTATTTTCAATGGGTCTATTCCCAGGAAAGATTTTTTTAGTACCACCCCGCATTTTGCAACACAGTAATTCAGTTTTCCTAGTGAACCAGAAGTTAAACTAACCCCTTTCCAGTCCCAAGAGGAGTGCAGGGAGCATTCACATGACACACCTACACACTGCAGGTGATATACTAATGTGTCACGACACACAGTTTGGCAAGATCTGTCTTAAGGTGTAAGCATGTGAGAGATACCTTCAAACACCAAAAGCAATTTAGTCAACTGCATGCATTTGGAGAATATCTGAGGGCCTGACTCACAGGTGAGGAACCTCAGGCCTTGAGCCAAACAAGTTCCTCTATATCCCCAAACTTCGACCCTCCAGATGTTTTGGACTACAGTTCCCATCTTCCCTGACCACTGGTCCTGTTAGCTAGGGATTATGGGACTTGTAGGCCAAAACATCTGGAGGGCCGCAGTTTGGGGATGCCTGCTCTATATGGCCCCCAGGCCTCTCCTCAGGCCACACAACCTCCACAGCCAGACTCCTCACTTCTTTGCTTTACTGTCTCCTGTAAGGATTTTGCCTAGCTTCTTCCTTGCCAGGATGGAAGCTAGAGGGAATATGTGCATGCAGAAACTAGCCTGTTGTATACCTGAAGGAGCGTCTCCACCCCCATCGTTCTGCCCGGACACTGAGGTCCAGCACCGAGGGCCTTCTGCTGGTTCCTTCACTGCGAGAAGCCAAGTTACAGGGAACCAGGCAGAGGGCCTTCTCGGTAGTGGCACCCGCCCTGTGGAACGTCCTCCCATCAGATGTCAAAGAGAAAAACAGCTACCAGATTTTTAGAAGACATCTGAAGGCAGCCCTTATTACGGAGGCTTTTAATATTTAATAGATTACTGTATTTTATTTTTCTGTTGGTAGCCACCCAGAGTGGCTGGGGAAACCCAGCCAGATGGGCGGGGTATAAATAATAAATAAATAAATAAATAATAATAATAATAATAATTAGTTGTGTAAAAGTAAATCCATAGGAGTGCCTTCAGCTTTGTTGTTGCATGACAGAACAAGATCTGCTCATGTATGGTGACTTTTTCTCATGTCCTTACCCTGTGTTTCCCTCTGTGCCCTCTAAAACCTCTCTGAAGGGTTGGGAATAGCAGGGCAAAAAGGGTTAAATTGTCCCTTCCCTCCTGCTACAATCTCATTAATTGTGCCTGTGTAGTGGCTGTTATTTGCATTTATAAAAAACCTGCACATCACTTGTCTTAATGCAATTAATGCAGCACTACCCAGACTGATGCCTTCCAGAAGTACCAGACTTTAAGTCCAAAGATCTTTTGGCCACTGGTGATGCTGGCCAGGTCTGATGGAGTTATACTGGAGGGCATCATGGTGGCTAACACCCAATTAATCTCAACTAGTTTAGCCTTGGCAGGTTATCCTATATCTTCTGAGTACAGTGGTACCTCGGTTTATGAACGCAATTGGTTCCGGAAGTCTGTTCATAAACTGAAGCGTTCATAAACTGAAGCGAACTTTCCCATTGAAAGTAATGGAAAGTGGATTAATCCGTTCCAGACGGTCCGCAGGGTACTTAAACTGAAGCGTTCATAAACTGAAGCGAACTTTCCCATTGAAAATAATGGAAAGTGGATTAATCCGTTCCAGATGGGTCCGCGGTGTTCATAAACCGAAAATTCATAAACCGAGGTTCCACTGTACAGAGATAAGGAGGGGAGATGCTGAAGTGAGTCCAAATTCAAGTTTTCCTTCTGAGATTTGGAATTGCCAATGGCCTTCATACGTTTGGTAGGCTTTGAGACACACATTAAGTTTAAGGAAGCATCTTCTTTTCTGTGTCCTTCCCCCCTTCCCCCCACATATACAAAATCTGTCTGATGCAGAAAATGCTCACAAGCTTCTTTTGGCCAAAATTCCTGCCTGCCGTGATCAAGGGGTACGAGGGAATAATAAGCAAGGCTGTGTTTGTTCTTTCCTCCCCTTTAAACGTAGGCACCGAAAAGCCTGCAGTACGTAACAAACAACAAACATAATCAATGTTCTCATAGCAACGCAAGCAGTAGTCATTGTGTCCATGTGTCACTCATCTCAGCATGTGTCTTGTGGGAATAAAGTGCACTTTCTTCTTGGATCAGTGTGTTCCACAGGACTCGTTGCTCCATTTCTTTTTCCTGTCCCCCTGAAGATCAAATCTGTGAGTTTAGTTGCCACCATACAAACATCAGAGCTTCCCTTTCTGCAGGTAAGCTTAGGATGCTGTGACACACATATTGGGAAAAGGCTGTTGGTTTCAAGCTCTTCTTGTAGCTTCTTGGAGACTGGCCATTGGTTGACCACAGTTGGAAATGTGCTGCTGGACTAGGCAAATCCTCAGTCTCGTCCTGCAAAGCTTTTCTTATAGTTGTATATCCAGCATATCTCCCTTCTCTGCATCCACTGTATGTAATTATGGTACAAGAATTTGAGAGGTCCTTTTGTTTAAACAGGCTCCCTTTATCAAAGGAGAACAGACAGGTTTGCAGGATCTACTTTGCTTTTTTTTTACATTGTTGTTTCTACAATTAATTTATAATTGCCTTCTATGCCACTGTCTCAAGGCGATTTACACACAAAATAATTTTAAAAAGTTAAACACAAAAGAAACAAAACTAAAACCCTAACAAGTGTACATTTTTTGGTAAAGACCCATTTATCCAGCTGTGAAGTCCTTCTAGAACCCAGAGATCTATCTGAAATCAGCTGCTAAAATCGTAATTTAGAATGACCAAATTCGGAGCCCTTAAGTAATTTGTTTTGAGCCCAGTACCAGAGCTGGTGTTGGCATTTTTGAACAATCAGGAGTCAAAAATCCTTGCCAATCTACTTTATTTCACCCAAAGTTCTACTAGTGGGTCCCAGCCTACTTCCTGCCCATCCCTGCTCTACGGTTATGTAACTGTGTGTTCCTCAAACTGGGGGTTTCCAGCTATGTTTGGACCACAGTTCCCATGATCGCTAGCTAGCAAGACCAGTGGTCAGGGATAATGGGAGTTGAAGTCCAACAACAGCTAGAGACTCAAGTTTGAGAAATACTGAGTTAACTGTTTCTCATTCTAGGGCAGGCATCCCCAAACTTTGGCCCTCCAGATGTTTTGGCTTACAACTCCCATGATCCCTAGCTAACAGGACCAGTGGTCGGGGAAGATGGGAATTGTAGTCCAAAACATCTGGAGGGCCAAAGTTTGGGGGTGCCTGTTCTAGGGGAAGGCAGTGTATTCCCCCCCAAGATGCTGTTGGACTAAACTCCCATCTTTCCTAGCTACCTGACATGCTGACTGGGGCTGATCAGAGTTAGAATCCAATAACATCTGGAGGCATTACGTTGGCTACCCCTCTTATAGAGCATCATAATCCATTATTTCGGTGCACTTCCTTCAGATCAGTACTATTGCATTCAAGTCCCCAGAGCTCTAAAACAGGCATAGGCAAACTCCAGCCCTCCAGATGTTTTGAGACTACAATGCCCATCATCCCTGACCACTGGTCCTGTTAGCTAGGGATGATGGGAATTGTTGTTCCAAAACATCTGGAGGGCCAGAGTTTGCCTATGCCTGCTCTAGAAAGTCACCCTGCTTCCCCCCCCCCAAAAAAACCCTGTAGTGGCAATTCCAACTCTCCACATTGTAGCCTGTTGCCAGACCATTCATATTCATGAACTTGTTGTTATTGTGTTTGTTGTTGTTACTTCTCACATCTGACTGGGGTGCCCCAGCCCACAAATATAAAACCATAACGAAACATCAAACATTTAAAACTTCCCTATACAGGGCTGCCTTCAGGTGTCTTCTAAAAGTTGTATAGTTAATTATCTCCTTGACATCTGATGGGAGGCTGCTGGTTTTGACAGAAGAAGCATATTGATAAGCAAGATGTCTATTTCTTTTAAATTGTCTCTTGGCAATATATGAGTATCGCTATCATCAATGATAATGGGAGTACACATTCACTTTGAGGAGTTGTGTGGTATGTAGCCTTTCAAAGCAGGCTTTGTATCAAGAACAGGGAACACATCAGAGTCTGTGCACCATGTTTTAATATTCATGGGACATTTGGAACAGAATTCTATTATATGTCTGCAACCAAAGGGGCTGGGAGAAAATGACATATATTTGCCTCTCACTCCCTCTCTTTTCATTTGGACAGCAGTCATCACAGAAAGAATCGTATTTTGCTCTCACCATTTCCTGCATTTAGACTTCATTACCGTTTTTCTGTTTTCTAGGAGCTCTGCCAAGCACAAACTGGGGAAAGTTAATTTTCAAAGCTAGCTTGTGCTGTCCTATATACTGCCCTCTACCCATAGATCTCAGGGCTAGGGGTGCTGATTTGGGCCCCAAGTTATGGGTGCCCAGCACACGCAACATAACATCATGAGCTCTGTGGTGTGGATGCTGAGTACCCACAACAAAAATTTTGTGGGTGCCCGGCCCCCAAGGCCCCCTAGAGATGGTGCCCCCGCTCAGGGCAGTTCACAACATAAAATTACAATGTAAAATACAAAATACATAATGAAATTAAGAACAGAAACAAACCAATAACACCCCTTTCCACAGCACATTTAAAAGGGCATTGGATGTCAGTGAACCAAAGGCCTGGTTGAAGAGGAACACTTTCGCCTGGCGCCTAAAGGTGTACAATATAGGTGACAGCTGAACCTCCCTTCCACAGATGGAAAGCCACTGCAGAAAAGGCCCATTCTCATTTTGACCTCTTGTGGAGGAGACACACAAAGAAGGACCGCAGAATATGATCTCGGGGACCATGGGCGGTCCTTGAGGTATCTAATTTTCTTGAATATCTGCTGTGCTTCTTAATCATGCCTTGCTTATATACCTTTCTGACATAAGCGTTAGAGTTTTGGGCAGAAAGCAAGCTGGGAGTTTGTTCTTATCTGGCAGTGAGAGCCAGGACGGTAAAGATCTTAAGCGTATGTCAAGACCCAAGAATGGAATGAACGTGTTGTTAATAACAGAGCTTAGGATTCACTGAATTTCCACTTCCTGATATTAGTTACATTAATTCTATGCGCCAGTGAATGATATATTCTGCTGGTACTGATTTCTTTTCTCCTTCAGCTTGTTACCTTTTAATTTTTTACCTCAGTAAAATGAAATGCCATATACCAGGCTTTCAAGAAATTAATAAGGACGTTAATAATATGAGCTGGTGACCTAATAGCCAAATGTGTTTCTGTCCAATTGCCCACTCCATTTACAGCTGATCCACAAATGAATAGCATGAGAGGAGACGCTTTTCAAAAGCCGTGAAAAATAAAGTCATTCTTTTTGCACAGGAGATATTTTTCTTTTTAGGAAGCATTTCGTACTGGCTGCTATTGCTTCTGCTACTCACACACACAAAATGCAATTGTTTTGTGTGTAAAGCTGCCAGTTTGGGGCTTTATCAAATTGCTAGGCTGGGAATGAATTTTTCATGAAAGTCCTAGAGCTGTGTGGACATTTCAGGCTACAGAGCTGGGCAGACATTCAATATTTAAAATGAAAGCAGAGTTCAGGGATAACAGCCACAGTTTCTCCTTGTATTCTGCCTTATTAAAAAATGAGGGGAAAGGGGGGGCAGTAAGGGGGGGGGAAATATGAAAGATAAGTCAAGGAACAAAAATGTTTGGCTTTCAATATGTGGTTCCAAAGGCTATTATACCGGAGGAGAACTCAGTTACTAATTTAACTAATAAGGATAACCACAACACCTCGGGGAAGTCAAAATAAGTGTGCCTCTTCCAATTATTTCTTGACTGGATGACATTCATACAGCCTACAGGAGACAAACATTGTTCACGGCTAGCGAAGGAACTAAAGGAGCGCAAAGATTGGTAGAGAAATTGGTTTCTGCACAAATAATTGAATATTGATAGTCATTGAGGATCACTGTGTGCAACATATATAGATGGGGGATTTATTTGTGTTAGCACCTTAACTGTGTGCTAAATTAGTCTTAATTTTTCCTATTCCAGAAAGCCTTGTGTAATTTGCCATTTTGTTTACCTTGTTTTATAACTCAGGTGCCATTAATCCGTTGTGCTGAGTAATCGGCTTCATTACAATGTAAGCAAGAGCCTTAAAATTGTGTGGAAGTTACACTGATTAATCAAAACATAGGAATTTGCTTCCCCATGCTGAGCATAAGCATCAGACAAAATTGTTTAATGACGCTAATGCAAAATTCATAATTCAAATACTGATTAAATAGCTGCTTTCATTCATTCTTCAAGTGCAATTTGCTATATTAATAATATGTTCTTTCAAATGTATCCCCAGAAATGAGATGACGATTGATATCATTTCATATATATGGTTTCCCAAAGCATCTCACAAACAATAACATCAGGTTTAATCCACAAACTCACTGAAACCAGCAGCCCTGGGATTCTATGGAATGAAATCAAGACTGAGAGGGAAGGGTTAACTGGGTCCACTGAGGGAGAAAGTTCCAGAATTTAGGTGTCAAGACTGAGAAGGCCCTACCTTGCCCACCACTTCAGATCAATCCTTCAATAAACAAATAACTGATAATTAGCTGGTAAATAAATGCATTGGTAAGAGATAAATTAACAGATCAATCAATCAATCAATCAATCGAACCTAACAGGGAAAGAGCTGAGTCTGAAGTTCCAGGTCTTAGGTGTCACAACTGAAAAGGCCCTGGCCCACACATGGTGTCAGGACACTGAGTAGTCTTTAAGGCTGCAATCTTGTATTTACCTGAAACTAAAGTCCATTGAACTCAACCCAGCTGGTTTCTAAGCACATCTGTATAGGATTATGCTGTTAGAAGCTGTGAGTCTGAGCCTCTTTGAAAACCTGTTTAGAACTGCAGCAGTTCCATTTCTCTCTAAGTATGAAATAATTGCTGAGACATAAGGATTGACACATTGTACCATGCAATTTTGAGTTACATCACCTCGCGTCGTGCCTCCAGATGCCTTGGGTGTTACTTTCAGAATGTTATTCTAGTCACTTTCCCTGCTCCCACCAGCCACCTTCTTCATAGGCTCTGGCACAATATTTCTGAATGCCCCCATCCACCTGTTATTTCTTTCCCCTTTTCTCTATTTCTTTTTATTTATTTAAACCATGGAAAATACTTACTTAAAACATTTCTGTACCCCATTTGTACCTGCTCTCTATACCTTCAGTAACAACGTATTATCACATAAACCACATCAATAACAGCAAAATATTCCATTGATAATGCTGAAGAATGGAATCGGCCTGGAATCACAAACTGGACTTTGGGAAAACTTAATAGACTGATCTGTCCTGGGGAAGGAGGGGGGAAGTTGGGATGGAGAGGGGAAGTCTTCGTAATTGTGTTTATACACTGAAAATCAATCTGTCATAGCAGCGGTGTTCATATTTAGTGCATAACAATCAAATCATATATATATATTAGGGCCGCCATACGTCTGGAATTTCCCAGGTGTAGCCAAGATTCTTCCTTTGTAAATGGTGCCCGGGTGGAATTTTTGAAAATTGGTTTAAATGTCTGGGGAAACCCAGCCGAATTTCCTAAAACAATATTTTTTTAAAATAGCTCCATTTCTTTTCTTTTTTCTGAGATTTAGCCCCCACCCACCCACCCAGAAAAGCTCAACTCCCCCCCCCAAAAAAAATCAAGAACTTTTGTGTCTGGATTTTCACCTTTTGAAATATGGCAGCCCTAACATAGGTGCTAAATTAAAGTATTTAGAACTGCAAGCCAGTTTTCCAACGTAGAAAAATCAGTGACTGTAGTTCAGCCAGTCTAAAAAGCTGCCCTAAAGTGTGAGTGTCATCTAGGTGCATTTTTCTGGCGAGAGAATCTCAGAGGTGATATAGAATGAAGGCTCAATATAAGAACGCAAGACCAGGCCAGTGGCCCATCTAATTTGGCATGCTGTTAGCTTCATTGGAGTTTGATTGTTGCAAGACAGGGAGGGAAACTTTTCCCTATCCACTTTTCCTATGCCATGCATAATGGTATTCTCTTACTCGCCTTTTCTCTAAACTACACTCCGTTGTTGTGTAAGCAGTACAAGGTCCACTAAAATCAATTAACCATGTATTTGGTTGATGGTATGTCTGATAAGGATCGTATGTGTGTGTTAAGGATGCGTGCTGTGCAGAGGAGAGATCTTGTCTCAGTGTTATCTTTTTATGCCACGGCACCAGGTTGCTTTCTTACAGAAGCATTGTGACAGACTCTTGTTGAGGACAGCGGTCTTTTGCTGGAACCTAGCCCTCAAGATGCTTGCAACGTGTCACTCAGGGTGCTCACCTGAGAAACTGAGTGCTCCCAGGGCTGATAAATTGCTAGAGGGAAGGAGGTTTTTTCCAGCAGGAGAGAGAGAGAGGAGCAGAATTTGACAGCATGGGTTTGGAAAGGAATCAGCACAGGATGGTGGGGGTAAAAGATGAAGGTCTTGTCTCCATTCTGCCTATTGTAGAATTAGACAGAGCAAAACTCCCAAGAATAGATGCTGTATAGTTTAACCACATACCAAATAAAGGTAGGCTGTACGTAACATTAGCATACAGTGACTGTCCAGATTGTAAACTGCAAGTCCTCCTGTCACATAGAAGAAAGTGGCTTTTTAAAGGCAGAGAGTGGGTAAGCAGCTCCTCCATTTATCTGGGACAATCCCACTATGTAAATGTGATGATCATTGGAATATCTGTCCCCCCTCCCACCCTCACAAATAAAAGTGCCTTGAGAAAGAGAGAAAAGCTTTTATATTTTTTAAGACCTGTCCAGATGAGCTGGAATACTGTTTCAGTTTCTCGAACTGGCTATCAAGAAAGAGGCTTTGGAGCAGCCATAGGCAAACACAGCCCTCCAGATGTTTTGGGACTACAACTCCCATCATCCCTAGCTAACAGGACCAGTGGTATTAAATCTCTCTTTTTAGGACCCTTGAAGAAATAAAACAATTTCCATTAAATGAGAGAGAGCTAAAGGTAACCTCTACAAGGTGGCATGTGGAAGGAATGGTCTCCAGACCTTGCCTCTGCGGAGGCTCACTACACGACAAAATAATTGACTGTATTTTTAGCAGCCTATATTTTACAAAATAAGAACTGAACAGCGGGCCTTTGTCACAGCTTCAAGTTCACCGTAGAAGGAGGTAATGATTTAAAGCTTTGGGGGGAGAAAAACGTATAGAGGCTTAGAGACAACCTAGGGCAAATCTCCTGGAACATGAACACAATATAATAAAAGGATTAATTGAAAATGACAAATAAATATTTGTCTTTAAATTTAGGGGAGATACGGGCAGCAGCCTTGAACACCCTTATTTCAGATTAATTCAGGAAAGTTTCCAGAGCTACAATCGACCTTTGCTTTGTGGGCTGTTCATCTCATTCTTTCCCTCTGCCGATTTCTGCCTACATGCATCTGTTATATTTAGCATTTTCCACTTCGTTACTACCAAACAAATATGTTTGTTCTTTACTTCTGTCTAATTTTAAGAAAACAACATACTAAAGCATTTGTACAGTGCAATCTTCTAGGAGGGGGTGTATGCAGAGGCAGGGGGTTATGAAGGCGGTTCTGCCGCTTTATCGAACGCCTTGCTAGGCTTGAGACCAAAGTGCAGGTGAAGGAAACACTCTGCATTCCTACATCCTTTTTCAGCTTCCAATAATTTAAATGATTTCCCCTCTCATTGTTTCCAATAGGAGAGGAAGGGGAAGGGGAAATTTAGTGCTGCTCAAGGGTGTAGCACCCTGGGATTCTTTTCAGGGGGTACCCAGGGTCTAGAGAGCCAGCGTGGTGTAGTGGTTAAGAGCGGTGGACTCGTAATCTGGGGAACCGGGTTCGCATCTCCGCTCCTCCACATGCAGCTGCTGCGTGACCTTGGGCTAGTCACACTTCTCTGAAGTCTCTCAGCCTCACTCACCTCACAGAGTGTTTGTTATGGGGGTGGAAGGGAAAAGGAGATTGTTAGCCACTTTGAGACTCCTTAAGGGGAGGACCTGGAACCTGTACACCGGCTCCCTCGGCCAATAACACGAGATGAGCACCGCAACCCCAGAGTCAGTCACGACTGGACCTAATGGTCAGGGGTCCCTTTACCTTTACCTTTAAGGGGAGTGAAAGGCAGGATATCAAGTCCAAACTACTCTTCTTCTTCTTCTTCTTCTTCTTCTTCTTCTTCTTCTTCTTCTTCTTCTTCTTCTTCTTCTTCTTCTTCGATCCAAACTACTTCTGAGCGTTGGAGTGCTCCTCTTTTTGGCTTGATGGATGTTGAAACTCTGAAGTCAATTAGGCTATGGAGTTGGAGGAACCCAAGAGGTGAGGCAGGTTGTCCTTTGGCCCCTGGGACATCCTCCAGGGACCATTAGATTACAGGAAGGTGCAAAAATATGTTCATTTTGGTTTCTCTCAGTTTCTCATGTTTCAAATCTTAAATACTATTCTCCATGTCGCGACATTAGTTTGCTTTTTTTAAAAAAAGTCCTCATGAAAATTTATCAGCATTTTGCAGCAACTTTCTCCTAATATCCTCATTTTTTTATACAATTTTGCTTACTATACACATTTTAGCAAAGCAAGTCTTCCTAATACATTGTATATTCTTTTCACTAACATATACATTTTAATACACAATTTACCCATGGGTATTCATGTTTGTATACAACTGTGTTGCAAAATTTGGAGAAATGCAAATTTCAAAAAAAGGTTGTGTTTTGATTCACACCATGTTTTGGAAACTGTGAACTTGTTAAAAGTTCACCTTTTAATGTGAACTGGATTGCATCCCCCCCCCCCATCCCTAAATTGTACCTCTTGCAGACAACACATCAAAATCCTAAACAAGGGCACATAGGAGGGGGGTATTTTTAATCACCTTTTTGTTATTACACCTCATTGTGGTGTAAAGACTATCTGTATCAATTCTCCTCTTGAAATCATTTCCCCAATAGTCTTTAATATTCTGTTTTCTGAATATTCACCAAGCATTTGGGTTGGGATTTTTTATTTATTTTTTGCATTTGGCCTTTGACTAGGGCTGCATTCACACTGCAGTTTATTATATTTTCATGACATTTCTCTAACTATTAGTTTGCACATTGTATTTTAGCTTTCACACAATGTAAAAGGCACTTCTGGAAAACCAATGGAATGAAATATACAGTACTGTAGCTCTAAATTTATCGCACGTTTTATTATACCAGAAACTATCAGTTTGCAGCTCACTTAAACCCAGAAAATCACAGGAGTTTTGCATTTCAATTCCGTATGCAGTGTGAAAGGAACATTAGAAAACAGGACAGAAGCACCTGCCTCATGATATGAAAAACTAACAGAATAAACCTTACATGTGAATGCATCTTGGGATTGGCTAGCTGATGCGCAACTGTGATTTTGCATCAGATCTCATCTGACGGCTGCTATGAGACTGCATTTAATAGACAGGAGTTTCAAATTTGATGCCTGCCGAAATCAAAACCATTAAATGATGCAACAAGTCCAAAGCATTCAAATTTTGAAGGGAAACTTCACGTTCCAAATTCTACATGATGAAATTGGCAATTTGGGGTAGTGCTCAAGCATTCTTTTAATCCAGAGTACTTTTATTTGAAGCCGGTTGGAACTGCTTTAAAAAACCCACAACCAATCAGGGACCGAAAACTATATTCCTGCACTTCACGCTGTGGGGAAATCGCTGTGTGTGTTTTGGGAGGTGGGAGTGATTGAATGCGCACCCCGTGGTTTCAGGGTGGGATTTCCATCCTTCCACCAAGAAACTGTGACTGTTGGGCTGAAAGCATAAGTTGAAGAATGTATGCATGCAGCTATTGAGCTAGGGTTTGAATTGCAGACCAAAATCTCCTGCCCAGTCAAGCTGGTTGGACTGACAGACAAGCAAATTCTCCAGGATTTTCTAAGTGCCTGCTGGTTTGTGTGCTGCATGAGAGCATGAGGACGAAAGGTGGGCTTTCTCCATCCCACAATCCCCACGGAATCATGCTGCAATTGTTGCAGTGGAACTTAGGCAGTCAAATAGCTGAGCAGGTGCAACGGGTTGGAATGTTCTGTTACTTAAGCAACTGAATGGAGTTGTTGTTGTTGTTGTTGTTCCTGTGGAGAAAGAGAAAGTTCATTGTCAGTCTTCTGGGATTAAACACAGAATTGTTGCAGGCTGGGAGGAGGTCCCAGCGGGAAATGAAGCTAAAGAACTGGGGGCCAGGGGCCAGGAGTCCGAAGGAAGCGTACAGAAAGGGCAATTGACTGAGAGGCAACTGAAGGAAAACAAAGTGTATAATGAGGCATGATGAAAGATCAGAGGAGACAGGAAACTTAGGCAAAAGGCAAATAGGAGCCTCTTCAGTGTTTAAGATGAGGAGCTACTGGCTCCTTTGATTTTAGAGGAGACTACCATAGGCAGGCTTTTGAAAATTGCTGTTGTTCCTTGTACTGTTGGTTCATTTTTTAAGGCTTCATCTGCCTGGTGTAAGCAGCTTTGCATGGGGATTGCCTGGGAAAACAGCCTATTAATACATGCCTATTTTTATAGAGTTATATACAATGCTATATAAATCTGGAACATACACAGGTGAAACTCGGAAAATTAGAATATCGCTGAAAAGTGCATTTATTTCAGTAACACAATTTAATAATAATAAATAATAAATTTGTATTTATACCCCGCCCTCCCCAGTCAAAACCAGGCTCAGGGTGGCTAACACCAATAAAATTACAATAAGACATAAAAGAAAAGAAAACAATTAAAATACAGATTAAAATACAATATTAAAATTTAAAATGCAGCCTCATTTTAAGTAGTCCATGAATCCAAACCACACAGGGGTCAGACTGAATCCAATCCAAAGGCCAGGTGGAACAGCTCTGTCTTGCAGGCCCTGTGGAAAGATGACAAATCCCGCAGGGCCCTGGTCTCCTGTGAAAGAGCGTTCCACCAAGTTGGCACCAATACTGAAAAGGCCCTGGCCCTAGTAGAGGCCAATCTAGCCACCTTATGGCTCGGGATATCCAGAATATTGTTGTTTGTGGACCTTAAGGTCCTCTGCGGGGCATACCAGGAGAGGCGGTCCTGGTATGGTGAAACCAATATATGAGATAGATGCATGACATGCAAAGCAAGATATGTCAAGCCTTTGTTTGTTGTAATTGTAATTATTTGTCGTTAGGCGGGTCAATTATAAATGGAATGTAATTAATGAAATGTAATAGCGATGTTTCTTTTTGTATTATTGTAACTATTTGTTTTATTACTGTGGAATTTACAAAAGAAAGCATTTGTAAAAATTAAAAGAAAAATGAAAAATAATAAGTTGCATTACTGAAATAAATGCACTTTTTGACGTTATTCTAATTTTCCAAGTTTCACCTGTATGTGTATAATACTATGCATACCATATGCGATAATTCTTTGCATTTTTTAGTGGAACTGAGGATGTGGGGGCTCACTTCTAATCAAGATTAAGAAGCAAGATGGAAATTAAGAAGAAGCCCACATGGATAAGTTTGACATTGAGGTTTTCAGAAAATCCCATCCCTAATCATGGAGACAGAACTCAGTGAATAACACTCCACTGAGTTACAGAGATGCAAATGTAGGTGAGGCCACTAGGCTCATGTTACTGATGAGAAACCACTCAAACTAAAAGAATTCCCTTAAATCCCACGCACTGTTGACATAATCAGGTCTCCAAGTAGTCTCTCAGAGAAGACTGAGACTTATTACCAACCAAGATCTCTTAACTCCTTGACTTTTGGGTAGCTTTCTTTAAAGGGAATTCATTCATTGCTGCTTTCACGCAACAGTTTGAAGCCTGACTCTCCTTTGGGGGGTGGGGCATTTTCTTTTGGCAGTAGGGATGGGAGCCAGGGGTGCCAACCTGAATAAAATATTGAGAGGGGCAGGTAAACCCTGCTCCACATAATCAATCACAAGATGTGATGCACATACAACATTAAAATGGCAATTCAGCTGTGGAGTGTGTGGAGAAACAGTTCCCCTTAAGCCTAATTTGTTATGTTGGAAGCTGCTAGATATTCCAGAGTAATGAAACTGAGTGCATATCTGTTCTTTATCAGGCTCTCAAGGCCAATGCTAAGGGAAATTGGTTAAGGAAGAACTTGTGGTGTGAGCAGGTGCTTGCTGCTTTAGCACAGGAGGGGTAAATGCCCATTTTCTCGAAGGCTCTACCAATTGGACATCCTGATTGGCTGCCTTGGGTTGTGAGACTTGGAAGCGTTTGCTTATATTTGGGCTATTGTGTGGCAGCTCTCATTGCAAAGGGATAACTAGTACCTGTCATGACGCCAGATTGAAGTCTGCCCTCCAGCTCAACTTCCAGTATTCTGTGTAAGTGTTGCTTAATCTTTAGTCAGATAAGATAGTTTTGGTGTTTTCTTTGCTTTTAAGTTGCTTTAACTTGTTTTGTTATTTGAAACCCCTTTTCTCCAACAAACCTTGTTTTTTAAATAGGAGATACAGTGGTACCTCGGTTTAAGTACACAATTGGTTCCAGAAATCTGTACTTATCCTGAAGCGTACTTAACCTGAAGCGAACTTTCCCATTGAAAGTAATGGAAAGTGAATTAATCCATTCCAGACAGGTCCGCGGAGTACTCAACCTGAAGCGTACTTAAACCGAGGTATGAGTGTGTGTGTGTGTGTGTGTGTGTGTGTGTGTGTGTGTGTGTGAACAGCTTCTAGGATCCGTTTGCATAAACTTAAGCATAAAGTATCATATACAGTACAACCCTGTGCTTGTTTATGCAAATGTAAGTCCCACTGTGTCCAATGGGACTAACTCCAGAGGACGTAGGATTCATATTGCTGTCTGAGGCAATATTAAGGTATCCGAGGACCATAGGAGAAATTAGATCTAGCTTCTGATTTCTCTGGCAGGGAAGCAAAAGGGATTGACAAAGATTCTCACTTTCAGCCGGCTTCTCAGTGCTGGTAACAGGAGAGGAAAAGCTTCTTCGCCTTTGTTTGCTGATGTCAGTTATTAAGCTTTTATGTTGCCAACTCCCATCAGCCCTGGCCAGTATGACCAATGATCAAGAAACAAGGGTGTGAATTCTAGTCCAACGACTTCTAGAGGGCACCAGTTGGGCTACCACTGCATTGAAGTGTTTACCACCTTTCAGAGGTGAGAGTGTGGCTGCTACCATTTCTCCAACCTTTCTCCAATGAAAATAGGGACATCCTGTGTTAATTTCCAACGTGGAAACAATACACTTGGAATTAAAGCACATGAGTATGTTGCATGGGAAATCTTCTGACGAGGTTCTTGTTCAGTGACTTGGAGCTGTGATAAGTAAGAGGGGGGTATTACGGTACTCCTATCACTCTTTCATGATCCAGAACCGTGGCTGCTTGAAATCTGAAAATGTTTTAACTGGGAAAGTCACAACACAATGCCTAGGCTATATAAAGGTGCATTGACATGCACAGATTGTTAAGTAATTTTAAAACATGATTGACCCGGTAGACATCTGGTTAGCAAGTAACGTGGATTACAAAATGAATAGATTGCGCAGTGGGAGGTTGAGCGGAATATAGCACAGATAGCTCTGACACAGGCAAATATGGTTGCTATTAGTAACAAGTTAAATCTTTGCAACTCAAAGCCACCCAATATGAAGTCTCGCATTACACTAGGGAAAAAGGTGTTTTCAGTTGTTGACGTTTAAAAGTGGTAGTAACAATATTAAGGTTGCCTCAGTCTTTGAATGGAAAGATGACAGATGATTAAATTAATTCCTGCTGCACATCAGTGCTATTGAAGGGGGTGGTGGAATGGGAAGATTTGCACAAAGAATGCAGGAAGAGCAAGTACGATGTAGCTATTTCATTGTTCAGGCAAGAGAGTATAGGTTGGAATACTGTAATCAAATAAGTACTTTGCAGTTAAGATGGATGAGCTAAGAGGAGGAAGCCACTCTTCCCAGTCAGTGGCAGAGCACATGCCCGCGCTGCCCAGGGCGGGTGCACTCCCAAGGGGGGCAGAGGGTGCCCTCCCAGGTGCGGGATAGTCGCTCAGGTGCACGGAGTGGCGCTCACCCTGCAACTGGGGGCAGAGCGAGCCGCCCACCCGCAACTCCCAAACCTCCCCCTGAGCTGTCAAAACGAAGGGGGGGGATGTTGCCAGCAAAGTGGCGCAGCTCCACACTTGCCACGACAGCTCGGGGTAGGCTTGGGAGTTGCGGGCGGGCGGCACACCAAATTCCACCCCCCTCAGCGAGGACACTTGGGGTGGTCCAGCCCCACCGCACCCCCTTCCTCCGCCCCTGTTCCCAGTGGACAAGCTACAAGCTCACTCACTATTTTCATACGGGTCTGTGATGCTGCCCAAATGTGGCCAATCAGGGATAGTAAAGATGGAGATCTGAATGTTTTGCTCTCCTTCCAAGGTGGCCAGTCTATAACTAGTCTAGATGTTACACTCACCTGTTGAGTGTTTCCCACTTCCTGACCCAGTTAGCAGAAGCTAACTGTGTTTCCCTGCCCTCGGCCACCCCCTCATGGATTTTGGGCTGTGACAGCTAACCACATTTTATTTTTTTTGGCCGTATTTTCTTATATGACGGACCCAATTCATGCAGGGAGTTATGCTTCACACACTGGGGTGGAAAATGTGCCTTGGGAATACTCATCACTTTGGCAAAAGTAACATCCAAACTGGAAAACTCACAAGATAGCTCTAACTTACACCCTGGTTATATACACCAGCTATGCTAACAACAGTATGTTTCCAACAAGGTGAAACTATGGCCCAGAACAGGGCTACCAAGTGATTTTCAAAGGCCCCGTTCCCCTGAATTTACTAGTGGCAATAGTGGAAGATTGGATGGCTTCACTGGCAGCTTCAGCAGTAGCACAGAGCAAGAGTCTGCTATTTAGAGGTGGTTGGAGCAATCTGGAGGTGTGCTCCGATCTGCTCCAATGTTTCCTGAGTGTTGACAAAGCATCTGAGCAGATTGGAGTGCTCATTCTTTTTTCTGGAGCAGAGCACTCTCGCCTACTCTTAATGTCAGTGGGTTGTTCACCACCACTGAAGTCGTCACCACCATCTCTCGTAACTGGAATGCCTCTCGTTGCTCACAATAGTTTCTCTCATTCCACCACTGCTGCTGAACTCAAGCGTATGACTGGGAATCGCGGCATCACAGAATTGTAGTTTTTGAAGAGACCACGGCAGTGTTCATCTAGTCCAACCCTCTGGGGAGTGTGGGGTGTGTGGGTGTGGGTGTGCATGCAGGTGTGGTGAGGAGGGATGGTGGAGAAAGTGCAGACCTAATCTGCACTTTCCCAAACAAAGATACAAACCAAAACACAGCCATCAAGCCGAATAATGTGTGCCGAAAAGTATATACTAGGGTAAAATGTGCATATAAATGCATATATTAGTGAAAACACACATTTTATCATGGGTAGTGGCTTTGTATATTAGGCAAAGTTGCATAGAATAGTGTGTATGTTAGGAGAAATTTGCAGTAAAATGCTGGTGGATTTTCCCAAGGAGTTTAAGAAGTAATAATTGCAAGCTAATGTGGAAGTCAGAGCATAAGACCGGGGGGCGGGGGGGGGGAGATGAACTGAACTGTGAATGTGACACTGGTGCTAAAAGAGGTTATGTACCCCTGATTATAAACCATCTCTGCATGTTTCGATTGCATCCCAATACCCATTGAACTTGGTGGGATTTGCATCTGAGAACATACGTAGAGGGGACTGAGCTACATCAGAGAAGAAAATATTAGATTTCTCACCATTGGCGTTGTGCAGTTCTTCACCATTTGTGAAAATGGCAAAGTGCACCTGGGATTAATTGGTCTGCTATTTTACATTCAAAAATTGAGGCAACTTTCAGGTTTCAGAACCTCTTTCAAATGTCAGCATCTTTAAAAAATCCATTGTACTCCACAGAAATTCACATGAAGAAATGGAAGTGGAGATCAGAGATTCACTAAAAGAAACAGGATATATAGGTTCTGAATAACTCTGACATTTGATCGAAGCTGCCAATCAACTTTCTTTTGGTGATGTATTTAAATCATACAAATAGCATCAATTTCTATTACCTAACCATCTTCCATATAACAGAACTATGATCAATAGCAGTAGGGGGAACCTTTTTCAGCTGAAAGGCTTCATCCCCAAATGTAGAACCTTCTAGGTGCCAGCTTCTTTACCTGAAGCAAAAGTCATCAGTGCAATAAGTACAATTCTTACCTTTGTACAAGAGGCTGCAGTGCTATAAGTCAACTTCCTATGTGCTCCTAAGTGGCCAGGCAACATAGAAATGCAAGGATCAGAAAATTCTGATCTGGCAATGATGGCGACTGTCTAGATCTGCTGGGGGTAAGGCTGCCCACAAGAATGCATGTTGCTCTCTACACCTTGACCCTGTTAAGTATAACAGATTTTATTGACACAGAAATGGGAAATGAAATGTATGTGTATTAATGAAGATTCAACATGAGGAAAATCTATTGCTAACATTGGGTTTTTTCCACAGTAGGTTTCTAAAGGACTCTGAGTTGTAACTAGTTAATGATTACCTGTTGATTGTTTCTCTACTCCATGCTGAGAGTGAACATTGGATCATGTGATGAAGGTAAAGGTTAAGGTAAAGGGACCCCTGACAATCAGGTCCAGTCACGGACAACTCTGGGGTTGCAGTGCTCATCTCGCTTTACTGGTCAAGGGAGCCGGCGTACAGCTTCTGGGTCATGTGGCCAGCATGACTAAGCCGCTTCTGGCGAACCAGAGCAGCGCATGGAAATGCCGTTTACCTTCCTGCCAGAGCGGCACCTATTTAGCTATTTGCACTTTTGACGTGCTTTTGAACTCCTGCAGTAGGTTGGCAGTAGCAGGGACCAAGCAACGGGAGCTCACCCCATCGCGGGGATTTGAACCGCCGAGTTGCCTTTGAGTCTTTGTCTCCTAAACTCCATAGAGTGAAAATGTAAATGAAGCTCGCCTGAAGGGAGAGTAAGCAGCCTAAGGCCATTGGAAGCTGGAATGCAGGTTGTGGGGAGAGACAGACCTCTGCTTCTAGGTCTGTATGGGTTATTTCGTATTTTCTAAGATGCTGAACCTGTGCTGGACAGCACAAGACTTTGCACTTTATTGAACAGATTTAACAAAATACATTATCAATCAATTTAACCAATTACATTCCCCCCCTTTTCATACCCTCCCCTCCCTCCCACTCCCACCCTCCCCAGACTTCCCTCAGCTCCCCTCTCTGATTTGCTTGTACGTAATGTTTTCTGCATGTTATAAAATTGTACATATCATTACCTTATCTAGCGCATGTTCTACTAATAAATTGCGAATGTTTATTCAAAACCTGCCAAGGAGTCAAAGTCCTTTTGTTGTCTTTTTAAAGTTTGTAAAAGGTTCTCATTCTTCTTTGAAGTCACGGTAGTCCTTCTCACGTAGAGCCAGTGTGATGTAGTGGTTAAGAGCGGTAGACTCCTAATCTGGGGAACCGGGTTCGTGTCTCCGCTCCTCCACATGCAGCTGCTGGGTGACCTTGGGCCAGTCACACTTCTCTGAAGTCTCTCAGCCCCACCCACCTCACAGGGTGTCTGTTGTGGGGGAGGAAGGGAAAGGAGAATGTTAGCCGCTTTGAGACTCCTTCGGGTAGTGATAAAGCGGGATATCAAATCCAAACTCTTCTTATACGTCAACTTTGCCAGTTCTGCATAGCTCATCAAGACTTTGCATGGATATTTTGGTTGCACCTTTGATGTTTATGTTCAACTTTTGAAGAGTTTTGCCAGCAAAACTTTGAATAATATTTTTATGGGCCTGTACAATGATTCCTTCCAAAAGGAGTCAGTTCTTATACTTTCAGTTGCTTCAAACTGTGCAATATTAATAGCTGTGTTGTTGTTTAGTCGTTTAGTCGTGTCCGACTCTTCGTGACCCCATGGACCAGAGCACGCCAGGCACTACTGTCTTCCACTGCCTCCCGCAGTTTGGTCAAACTGATGTTCGTAGCTTCGAGAACACTGTCCAACCATCTCGTCCTCTGTCGTCCCCTTCTCCTAGTGCCCTCAATCTTTCCCAACATCAGGGTCTTTTCCAGGGAGTCTTCTCTTCTCATGAGGTGGCCAAAGTATTGGAGCCTCAGCTTCAGGATATGTCCTTCCAGTGAGCACCCAGGGCTGATTTCCTTCAGAATGGATAGGTTTGATCTTCTTGCAGTCCATGGGACTCTCAAGAGTCTCCTCCAGCACCATAATTCAAAAGCATCAATTCTTCGGCGATCAGCCTTCTTTATGGTCCAGCTCTCACTTCCATACATCACTACTGGGAAAACCATAGCTTTAACTATACGGACCTTTGTAGGCAAGGTGATGTCTCTGCTTTTTAAGATGCTGTCTGGGTTTGTCATTGCTCTTCTCCCAAGAAGCAGCTGTAACAGACCCTAAATGCAGGTATGAAAGGATGAATGGTGCAGATGTTTTATTTGTGTAGAAAGCAGTCTTTCATTTGTCAACATGGAACAGTGCACCAAGCAGACACACAGAAGTCTCAAAGTGGAGCTGCGCTTGATCACACTGGGGGAGACATGACCATTTGAGAATGGTTGAAACTGCCTGAAAAATGAAAGATAATGTTGGTAGGAATTTTGTTTAGTGATGGGTCCCCATGGCACCATGCAGAACACCATCACAGAGCAACACAGGCCTCCCGTGTGACCTAGGTGAGGTTATTTGTCCTTCTGCTAGACCAAGCAACAGTGGAAATGCCATTTAGAAATAGCATCTTGTAACTGGACACTGAATGTGTAGCTTTCCTCCACAGTAATTGGCTCTTGTGATGGTGGGGAAAGTTTCTAGGGAGCTAAGTGCTGTGTTGTCATGGCCCATCATGGTTACGGTTTCTCTTTTGTGCATTTACTTAGCTGCATTCCCACCATGCTGCTGCAAGATGTTGGTTATTGCTTGTGAGGTCACGCCAAGTGATTTCTATCTGCTGCTGAGACATTCTGCGTCTTCATGTGCAAACATGATTTCACAGATCATGACCATCTGTTGTTGCCACAATGAGCTAAATATCAGGCATTTAGCAACTGCAGTCCTTGAAAATGATGCCATGCTTCTCTCTTTCTCTCTTTCTCTCTCCCTCTCCCTTTCTCTTACACACACACACACACACACCCTTCCATGCAAGCAGTCATTTTAGCTTTTATGGAACAAAATGATTGATTGATTATTTTTTCTGTTCTTCAGCAGAAACAAAAAAGAAGAAGCTCCCAGCTTGCAGTGAAAATTAGTAAGATGGCACTGCTCAGACTTACAGTCAAAGAGATGTGGCATGAAAGGAAAGGGAATTGGGAGGGAGGAGGAAAAAAACAAATCCAGGCAGTAATTATTTCTGATCTGATTATTACAGTGAATTGTCAGATATTGCTTCAATTAAAATGCTGCTATTTGTACTTTGACCCTTCCCTTGAATTTGGATACAGGCTTAAACCACAGGAATACACCATATGTGTATTCATAGTAAAGGTAAAGGGGCCTCTGACCATCAGGTCCAGTCGTGTCCAACTCTGGGGTTGCGGCGCTCATCTCGCTCTATAGGCCGAGGGAGCTGGCGTTTGTCCGCAGACAGCTTCTGGGTCATGTGGTCAGCATGACAAAGCTGCTTCTGGCGAACCAGAACAGCACACGGAAACGCCGTTTACCTTCCCGCCGGAGCGGTACCTATTTATCTACTTGCACTTTGATGTGCTTTCGAACTGTTAGGTGGGCAGGAGCTGGGACCGAGCAACGGGAGCTCACCCCGTTGCAGGGATTCGAACCGCCGACCTTCTGATCAGCAAGCCCTAGACTCTGTAGTTTAACCCACAGCGCCACCTGGGTCCCTCATGTGTATTCATAGGGACTCGCTATTTAAAATTTCCTTCCGGATCTGTTTTGAAACCATACCAATATGGTATGTGAGGCATATTAGTATCTCACTTCCCAGGAGGCTCTATGCATTGGAGAATGCCAAATCTTTCTCTTTTTAGGTCAACCAACACGGACACTTTCCAAGCAGAAAATATAATTCAAAGTGACAGCTTTCCTAATAAACTTTCATGTTGGTCCAAAAACGTTTTACATTGAGGGGAATTTCCCCACACACACACACACATTTGCAGCCAACGCCATACGTTATAGTGCTTGAGCACTCCTCTAATATTCTGCTTTACCTACTCTATTTACCTACGATATCTCTCTGGGGGTGCTGTTTGGATTAATGAGTGTTTGAAGATGAAATGTATTTACACACTGTGAGAGCAAACTATTACATTTATTAATTTCCATTTGTATACAGGTTATAGATTTTCCTTATGCGTATGCATCTCTCTCTCTCTCTCTCTCTCTCTCTCTCTCTCTCTCTCTCTCTCTCTCTCTCTCTCTCTCTCTGAATAGGTAAATTAATTTTTCAAATAACATACTGATTTTTAAAAAGAGTTTTTAGCACATGCTTGTGCTCATGGTGTAGTTCCTACAAAGTTGGCCACTGGAGAATCATTATGTGTTCTCATTTAGGTGATACAGTCTGCTAGCATATTTCTGTTCACATAAGCATCTGTTGTACCAAAAATAGAAGTTTTATTTTTGCAATTTTCTTCTGCATTACTCAGCCCTTAAGAATAATTCAAGGAGAACACTTGGTGATATTAAACTTAGCCATACTTTGAAATCAATGGCCTTATGTCTATTGATTTTGATGGGGTCTGTTCTGGTAATCACCCATTCACTTCATTGTACGATAGCTGCACTCTTCTCTTAAAGGAGAGTCAGTTTTTACTGTCCAATTATGATTGGAAGCTTGATACGATTAGCAGCACAATAAATGCAATCACTGGTTTAGCAGAACAAACTAGTGCATTATTGGACTTGAGCTAAACTCTTCTTGGCAGGCAAGATCTTACAAGTGTACTGAGTACTCTGTTCTGTTGATATGGCATTGCCATATCTGTTCTGTTGATATGAAATGCTTGCCTATTTCATGTGCACTGTGATTGTGATGCCATGACAAATGTTTTTTTTTAAAAAAAAAAAAATCATATAATGGATCAGGCCAAAGAAGGCAGGAGAGAAACCGCAGAGCAGATGCCAAACACCAGTCCCAAGTTTTCTTGCTCAGCATTGGAAAGCCCACGCAAGAAAGTGATAAACAAGAGGCAGACATAGCACTGCAGATTGGATTTCCCATAGTTCTTTGCTGTTCTGCAATAAATAGCAGAATTCACAGGTGTGGCACTAGCCATGCAGTAAGTAGGGGAACTGCAGTTGCTTTCTCCTGTGAGCCGTGTGAGAATGTTCAGGGTGGCAGGAGAGGATATATTGTTTATTAATAGCCTTACTAACTTGCGCTAGCAAGTTTCTTGACTTAACAGAGTTTACATTCCCCTTTTACATGCGTTCTCGGTAAGTTCCCTTTAATCCCTCTTAAAAGAATAAAGATGTGACAATCTTATTCAAAGTCAATAAAAGAAGTTTACTTACATCAGTTCACAGTTGGATTCCTGAAGGCAGGCTTAGTTACAAATATCTACATGTGGATCTACCCCATATGGGGAATAATCCCAGTGTTCTTCTAGCTGAGAGCTAGCAGTGTAGTCCTAGCTAAAAGCTGGTCAAACAAAGAATGAAGTGAAAAAGAGAGATGTGTGCTGCGTGACTCATCCTTTTGATACCTGGACAGGTTAGGTCACGCCCACCTATCACATGCAAAGGGAAGGATGCTGCAGCCTGGAGGAGCAGGAAGTTTCAAATGGCTGGACCAAACATTCCCTCACATGTCTTCTCTAACATTACAAGAAATGTTGTACTTGACTGCTCTCAGTGGATTACGTTCCACAAGCCGGAGTGGCGACCGGTAGCAACTGCTTCAATATGGAAGCAGCACAAAAAAATGTTTCAAATAATTAATAAATACATTCAATTGTGGAAAGGTCATGGTACGGAATGGTGCTTAGTGAAGACAAAATAATAATATAAAGTACCCAAAGCAACAAGTGGGTGAGTCAGGTCAACGGCAAGAGAAATTGAAGGAGTGTGTTAGGGAAAGCAGATGTGGAACATCTGAGTCATCAACATGCGTTTCATAATCTCTATGTAGGATGGTGGGGATGTTGTTGGAAAGGACCATACCTCAGTGGTAGAGTACAGTGGAACCTTGTGTTACATACCGTCCTCCTTACGAATGCTTCGGGTAACGAGCTCTGCCAACCTGGAAGTAGGTGCTCCTGGTAGCAAACTTTGCCCTGGGATGTGAGCAGAAGTCATGCGCCGGCGGCAGCGGGAGGCCCCATTAGCGAAAACGTGCCTCATGTTAAGAATGGTTTCGGCTTAAGAATGGACCTCCGGAACGAATTAAGTTTGTAACCGGAGGTACCACTGTATCTGCTTTGTATGCAGAAGCTCCCAGGTTCAATCTCCAGGTAGGACTGCCTGAAACCCTGGAAAGCTGCTACCAGTCAATGAAGACAGTTCTGCAATGTTGGCCAAACTAGGCCCTCCAGCTGTTGTTGGACTACAACTCCCATCATCCCTAGCTAACAGGACCAGTGGTCAGGGATGATGGGAATTGTAGTCCCAAAGCAGCTGGACAGCCAAGTTTGGCCAACACTGCAGTACTGAGTGAGATTGATCAATGTTCTCAGTCCATAAAAGGTAGCTTCCTATCCTCCTAAAATGGTGAGCCCACTATCAAAGCCTGGGGTGATGTAGAACAGGGATGGGGGAACCTAATGTCTGCCAGATGTTGTAGGACCTTTGCCCCAGCAGTATGGCCAGAGATGCTCAAAGATGGATGCTGTAGTCCTCATTCCTGATGCAGAGTTGATATAGGATGGCAACCATCCTCAGGGTTCCTTCCAACTCTACAATTCTATGATTCTGAGATCTGTGAAGGAACATTGTGTGGCAAAGATCAATGAGATCAAGTGGGTACCTATGTGGGGTGGGGGAAGGCGATATTTCAAGCAAACTGATCCAGAGCTGTTGTGGACTTTAGATACTAACAGTAACACCTTTAATTTGGTCTGGTAGCATATCGACAGCTGGTGTAGGTTCCTGAGTAGGGTATAACACGCTGAGAAGGTCTCCCTCCTGTCAGCATATGTGCAGCAGAATTCTACCTTGTGATGTTTCCAGACAGAGGCAGCTTGAGGGTGGCGTTACCGCTGTAGTTGCACTGGGTGCCGAAACAATGCTGGGAGGCGGCGGCGGGGGGTGCCGACTTTTAGCATCACACTGGGTGCCGCTGAAATTTGAGAGCCCAAATTCCACCACTGTTCCAGACCAGCTGCTGTTTCTTGACCTTATGATAAGTAGTAGCGCTGTCAATCTGCTGAAGCATGTAGGTCTCATCAGTGGCTATTTCATGTTCAGTGTTGCAAACAGCAGGTCAATGAGGCTGCGACCAGCTGACCAGGCAGAACAATAGGAAAAACAGCTGGGAAAGTCACCTTGCAGAATTGTGACTATGGACCTGGGAGGATGAGCAGCAGGCTGTAGATTTTTTGTGTGTGTTATGAATTAAAAAAACCCAGTAATTAAGTTAAATGATATTAACTCCTAAAATTTTACAGTCTATATTTTGGAAGTCTGTAGTTATTACTGTTGAGTGCAGACACTCCTTCCACAACATTATGTAGCATTTTAGTATTCAGCTTTTCAGCTTCCCCTTCTGGAAACAAGCCTAGTAAGTGATAATGATGAAAACTATAAATAGTAAAGGCTGCATGTTGTTGGTTTTCATTTTCCACTTCAGTTCTGCAGTACTAGTTTGGAAATCGGTGCTCCTTAAAAACCTGGTGCCCGTGTAAAAATCCTATTTTTATTACTTATTAATTTTCTATACTGCCCTTCATACTTAACATAGTAACAAACAAAAACAATTACATGTGCGTGCCCCCAAGTCATAGATTTTTAAAATTAGCCAAAGGCGTGGGAGCATATGAAAGTTTTTGCCTTGTGCATAAAGATATGCAAGGAAGGCACTAGGAGAGCCTCCCTGGGAGAGCATTTCAGAAGCAGGGAGCCACTGCAGAAAAGGCCCGTTTTTGTGTTGCCATCCCTTTGGACCTCTCATTCCTAATTCCTTTGGATCCCCCCCACCCCCATTACAAATATTTTATATCAACAATGTTTCTCTATATTCTAGCCTTGCACTTTAGCATTAACATATTGTTATTCAGGCTATAAAATCAAAGCCTTCCCTCAGCGTTCCTACTCCTAGATTGTCTTGACAGTAGAATGACTCATCCATAATCATCGAATCGTAGAGTTGGAAGAGACTACGAGGGCCATCTAATGCAGCTGCCTGCAATGCAGGAATCTTTTGCCCCGTGTGGGGCTTGAACCCACAACCGAGAGATTAAGAGTCTCATGCTCTTGGACTGCTCCCCTGCCCTAAAGATTTTTTGATATTTCTGCAAACCAGGGGTTGCCCTGAGGTTGCTAAGGCCACTCTCTGTTCATGTGGATGGTCATGATGAGGAATAACTCATGCTTTTGTAAGGTTCAAGTCTTGACACTAAGTCTATGCATTTCTCTTTCTGCAAAGTCCTTCCAAAGTTCTGCATTACCTAGATCTTTCTTATTGGCTGTTTCGGGGTCTTAGATGCCCAGTTTCCAAGCATACTGAATTCTCTTCAGCAGTAGAGGATGGGGGAACATAAACCTGATAGAACATCTAGAAGGTCACATGGGTGGTGTCTAGGAGGTCACATGGGAGATGCCTTGGTCTCCATCCTCCTCCTATTGATTTCTGTTTGATGTTATTATGCTCATATATTTCATAAGCTGAAGTGTGTTCACTGGTCTTGTGTTTTCTAAACACATTTTAGCATCTTAAACCTTAACTGTTTACCACCCACTTGCCCATTAGGGCAGATTAAGAACTCATTTTCACAAAGTGGGAGGCAGGGGGGAGGGAAGTCAGCTAAGTATGGCAAATGCTATATATATTTTCTCTGTTTTGGCACAGTATTCCAGAATACATTTTTAGAATGACCAACACCAGAGTCCACTACTGCTCAAAATACTTCTGGTAGCGAGAAATGCTGGAAAATCAGAGGGCCCATCTTTAGACTCTTGGTGACATACTAGAGGCTACAAAGCATGCTTACTGCTGACAATCAAGACAATTACTGCTGCCTGAATGGTTTATACCAAATTATGGATTGCATTGACCCCAATGGCCACAGCAGAAGCTCTTGGACGTGCTCAGAGGCTTCCATTATGTCACCAAGAATGTGAAAATTTAAGATGGGTCTTCTGCTGCCATTGATCTTTCCTCCCACCTGTTCTTCTCACAACTACAAGGTAAATTTGGAAAAGGAAGGAAACTTTAAGCAAGAAAGACCGGGTGGGGTTAAGCTGTTAACAAGCTACCCTGATATTGAGATGTGAACTTGGCATTTGCTTGTTGTTGTAGTTTTTGGACCCATCAGTTTCAAGGTTTGCTGTATATGCCAATTCAGATCATATTATTATATTATATAATTATTATTATTATTATTATTATTATTATTATTATTATTATTATATATTTTGTAGAATTCTTTCTCTTTTGGATATGTGTGTGTGTTTAGGAGGGCGGCAGGCTGCTATTCATACTGGAAACGCAGAATTGTGTCCTGAAGCCGTTGGCCAAATTTTATTCCAATATCTCAATGTTTAAGAGAGATTATGTGCTGTAAACAAACTTACCAACTAGAGAATACTAACTGGGTGAATTAATAGCTCTTCTCTCAACGAACACTCTAAGCATGCAATAACTCTATGCATTCATATTGAATGCTAACTCTATGCACAGCTTATGTTCTTTGAAAGGCAATTTTAATTTTGATTCCGGGCTTTCATCCTTTAATTGTGTTTTGTATTCCTGGCTTTCATCTTTTATATTGATAACTGTTGCCTTTTCTGGCAAATATCCATGGTGTGGCATTTTTCTCTATCTCTGTTTAGGTGGATTTGACTTATGTGACCTCATGGAAATAGAAAATGGATATTGATTTATTAGAACAGTGGTTCTCAAAAGTCAGATCTACATGCATCCATGGAAATAAAATCAATTCTTATGGGCCAGAGCAGTCTAGCTCTTATTAACCAAGCGATTTCTGGTAGTTCAGTACAGGGTTACTATAGCAGAATTGAAATGAGAAACAACAGCAGTAAAATCAGATGTGCATGGCTGTTACATTAGCAAACTTGCAGAGTTGCATCCAATCCCTCTCTTTTTCCCTGGATTGTATTTGATTTGTACTTGCTTTTCTACTTACACTGGAGTTTCTAATACTGTATGTCTCTCTGCTGATCTCTGTTCTAGCAATTCTGTTAAGTTATGTCGCTCTGCCATTGGCTCCTCTGTTCCAAGCATGCCAATGTTGGAATGCATTGGGGAATGTTACAGATCCTCATTACTTAATTTAATCCTATGGGGGCAAAGAATAGAGCACGTATATTTACCGTAAAAAAAAAGATAAATCAAGTGTGGACATTTATCAGCTTTTGTAAGGCTATATCTTTTTCCAGCACTTTTATTTCTTCATGCCCTGCTATAGTTGTTTTGTCTGCAATGATGTCTTCTTTGCAAGAATCTGAGCCTTAGGGCAGATTTCCCACGTGAAGATGTCTTCAAAATTTAATCTACGGAAGAACCTGCCTCACAGGGATAATTCCCAGCTGCCTGCAGATATGATTATTTCCAAAGATGCATATAATGTCGCTAAGTCACAAGGTGCAGGGATGTAATTAAACTATATGTAATGGAAAATTAAAGTGATAAACAATTAAGGCATTGAAACCCAAAAGAATTCAGCCCTCATACATTTGCATAAAAGGTCAATATTTCACCATGTAATGAGGATTAGAATCTTAAGATGATGATGATGATGATGATGATGATGATGATGATGATGATGATGATTTTATTCATTAAATTCTATACCGCCCTTCATCTGAGGATCACAGGGTGGTTGAAAATATAAAAACACAAAAATACAGGAAAACACATTTCAACAAGTTGCATCAAGAATATGCAGGCCCTTCATGAATAATAGGAAGCAATGTTACACAGCAGTTTTACTGGCTTGCAGTTTGTTTCCAAGCACAGTGCAAAGTGCTGGTTATAAAGCCCTAGCTCTGGAAGAGGTTACCTGTGAGTCTGCCCAAGCACAGATTTTCCAGAGAGGCCTTCTATTGACCCCCACTAACATCTGAGCCTAAATAGAATAGGCACCCTAAGGGACTTTGCTCATGGATTCCATATAACCTTTTCTACCAGACTTTTAGAAGACATCTGAAGGCAGCCCTGTTTAGGGAAGCTTTTAATGTTCACTAGATTATTGTATTTTAATATTCTGTTGGAAGCCACCCAAAGTATACATAATAAATTATTACTATTATTAATTATTTCTTAACCAAAGAAAACGTTCTATGTTGATAATGCATTGTAAACAAGTCCTCTTTCATAAATGCTGCATCACTTTTGCTCTGATGCATAGCTATGCTTAACTTTTGACAGTATAACTCAGGGGTTCCCAACAAAATTTTCTCGAGGACCCCTCATCGAGCCGCTATTGTGACAAGGACCCCCATTAATTCCTAATCCTAAAATTAAAAAGTGAGAGCCAAATTTAGAGTCTTTTTTATACGTTTTTTTTACAGTTACAACAGAGTACTCCATCAGTATACAGTTAGTTTTAATTTTCAGTTCTTAATGAGATGAGTTAAATCTGTCCTTTGAGTTCATTATTTCTGAAATATTAGGTTCCAAACTTGAAACTTTCACTCTGAAATCTGACTGCAAATCTCTACCTGCCTACTAGTCAGCAGAAAATAACTTTTGGCTCCATTAGCACCTTTTTATTAAACAATTTTGGCTGAGTGAAACATATCCAGCGCCGTGGTGCGAAGATCCCTCCGGCGCCCCCCCCCAAAAAAAATTCCCAAGAATTGACAACCTTTTTTAGGCAGGGGACCCCCAAAGTTGTTGACCATTTTTAGGAAAGGTTCCCCAGAAAAGAAGCTGACAAGAAGCAGCGGGTGGAAATTAGCAAATGCTAAGGAAAGAAGGGGTGAAAGAGATAGGGAGGGAGGGAGGGAGGAAGGAAGGAAGGAGTCAGAGAAAGAAAGAGAGGGAGGGAGGGAGAGCCGTGCACAGCGCCCAAGCGGCTCTTGCTTTTCTTGCTGGTACAGCGAGCTGGGAGAAGGGACGGACTGACAGGAGCTCCCGTCCACCACCACCCCTCCCAGCTCGCAGCAAAGCAAGCGGAGCAGGCTTGGTAACTGGCAGCTGGGGGGGGGGAATGGGGCATCCCAAAAGTGCTCCTCCTGCCTTCCGTGCCTGCGTTCCAACGGAAGGCAGGCAGGGAAGGCAGGCGGCTCAGCCCGGGAGAGGCTGTTGCTTTTGCAAGCAGAGCTACAGCCTCTTTGGGGCTAGAGCGCCTGCGTTCCGTGGGCTCCTCTAAAGCAATTACTTCGCTTGCTTTAAGGAGAGCCAACAGAAGGCAGGCAGGCGGCTCAGCCCGGGAGAGGCTGTTGCTTTTGCAAGCAAGGTGACAGCCTCTTCGGGGCTAGAGCGCCTGCATTCCATGGGCTTCTTCCACCCAGTCACCCCTCTGTGCAAAGGGGGCTGATTTGTAAGGCGCCCGCACTGCTCCCTCACTGACAGAGGGGGTAAGACCACCACCCAAAAAAACAGTGGCCCCCTCTCTCTCTGGGGGTGGGGGTGGGCGGTGGAATGGGGTGGGGGAGGGGAAGGCGCAGCTGCCGAGGTGAAGAGGTGACCTCGCACCCGCTTCAAAGCCTCCCACCGGGTCCTGAATTGAGGGAGCAGGGGCGCCCAGCAGCGAGTCCGCCGCCCTCCGCCGACTCGGGAGTCTCGTTGGGTCTCCTCGGAGGAGGCGGAGCCACGCCAAAAACTCCACAGAACAGTGCTGCTGGCCACAGGCAGGGAGAGGGCGGGAAGGAGGCAAGCGAGCTCTGGGGCTTTCGGCGTGGCGCCTCCTCCTCTGAGGAGACCCAAGGAGACTCCCGAGTCGGCGGAGCGGATTGCTAGGGGCGCCACGCCGCTGCAGCAGTGCGTGGTGTTCCCGCTGCGCGCGCACCGCTCAGTACGCGCATCTTGGGGAGGTGATCTTGCGGACCCCTCTGGCATAGCTCGCGGACCCCTGGGGGTCCGCGGACCACTTGTTGGGAACCACTGGTATAACTTATTACTTTCATATTGGCATTTGGATCTCTTAGGAGTCACTCTTAGATACAATTGGAAATGCTGACATCTTCAAGCCAATAAGGTGTGTGTTTGTTTTTTCTGTTGTGAAGAATTCTCCTCTCCTCCAAGTTTAATTTCACCGAAATGAGTTTATACTATGATAATGTCATTGTTATTGGTGATTATGAGCTTTGTTAATTTGCTCAAAGCATATCGGCAAAAGAAACTCGGAAACAGAGCTGAAAATTGGAGCAAGCCAGAGTCTTAGCAAGGTCTGCTTAAAAGATCTTTCCAAAACAGCAGTGCTGCTGCAGTCATTACGACAACAATGCAGGGTTACTGATGCATTTCTAAGAATCCTTCTTACAGAAAACAGTTTGCCAGCTTTGATCAAGAACAAAACCATCTTGAATAGTAATGTGATTTAGTGGGCTCTTTTTCATTTTCTGAAGTAAACCTTTATCTCTCCACAAATCATTGCTAATCACAAAGCTATTTTACCACTTTTGTAATCCCTAGCCGATGCCTGAACATAAAGGGAATTATCATTCCATGTAATTTAGGAAAAGAAATATACATGTTCACGATCCATGGGCCAAACACTACATATTCTGGATATGTGAAACCCTCACAGGTGCAATTCCATCTTGAAATCCATCTTTTCTGGTTCAGCTATATGTCAAGAAAAAGATTTCTGCCTTTAAAGATTTTGTCCTGTTCTGTTGGCAGTACAATGCTGTAGAATAAAGTTATTGCTGATAGTTATTGCATGATAGTTGCACGTGCTAGAAGTGATTACATATGTATGCCCTGCTTGTAGGGACACTGCAACACAGATTTAGTCTTAAGGCTATACAAGCAGTTCGCCATTCTTAAGCATGCATATTGTAGCCCAAGCGGCATTGTACTAGGTGAGATATTGGCTGTTCTCAGGAATGCATGTAAATAGAATGTTTGTTGCCTGGCCCTACTTATGTTAAAGTACATTTCCTCAATGAAACATTGAGAGTAATGCAGATTCCAGTAAGTCTGCTTGCAGATTAATAAACCCAGAGCTTTTTTTCTGGGGGTACGCATACCCCTAAACATTTTGTGAATCTTTGTACTTTTGTCCATTTACTGTATTTATTTCTCTCGATTTGAACTATAAAATGGTGATTTTATTGAGTCAAAATGAGAGTACCCTGAAACTTTTTTATAGAAAAAAAAGCCCTGCATAAACCTTAAAACCCCCAAATTTCAAATAAAAATATTCTCCAATATTATACTGTATAACATATGAAAATAGGTACAGTTGTCTAATAAGTGAGAGAGTGCTTCATCATAGTGTGGTGGTGGCCCAAAGGGCTACAATAAATGTGATAATGTGTACCCCTGGAAATCATTGAGTGCGCTTCTATTAGAGAAGTTATGGTAACCTGTTGCTTTAAGAAACTGATGATTTTGCAAGTTGCCACCCCCTATTGGGGCAAAAATACAGCTAATATGTAAATCACAAAGATACAGCTGAAAGCTAGAACATCAATTGCTACATGGTGCAAATGGCTACACATTACACAGGTTCCCAACATGCATACTAATACAATGTAGCAGATCACGGTAAAAAATCAACACTGAATCAGCAAAATTGCCAGTGCTTATTGCGAAATTACATGAAATGAGATAGAGTAATGATGTACAGCAGTGGTCCTCAACCTTGGGCCTCCAGATGTTTTTGGCCTACAACTCCCATGATCCCTAGCTAGCAGGACCAGTGGTCAGGGATGATGGGAATTGTAGTCTCAAAACATCTGCAGGCCCAAGGTTGAGGACCACTGATGTACAGGACTGGTGAAAATTGAAATGCTTTGTTTGAAACCTTATAAATACCACTGCCTGAACCATCGGGCGGGGTTGCAGTTTTGCAGAACGATCCGACTGTAACCTATTGCTTTGCAAATGTTTGACTCCAAACCCCTCAAGCTTCTGGGTTTTATTGGCATAAACTCAGGAGATAAGCCATTTTTGGCTTACAACAATAGTGCGATAGGAAGCACACTGCTGCCGCCACTGGGTTGTAAGTCGTGCTGAGAATGGACCCACTGACATTAATGAGGTAGATTCAAGTAACAGGTTTCCCTGGCAGAACCTCATGCAAGGAGTGCTGCTAACCCAACTGGGCTTTGCTCCTCTATTTCCCTATTTCCTCACCTGATTGGCTTGAGTGGGTTGGGAGAACCCACAAGACAGTGTATGGGGATGGGGGGAAATTTCTTCCGTCAGGCAAGGAGAAATGCTTGTGATGATTGAGTGGGGTCTCCTTAGCGCTACACTGAATTGCCACCCACTGGACCTTAGTTACGTCTTTTAATTTATATGGGTGGGATCCAACCAACTTCTTATATCTGTGGACTTTTTGAGTCCACGGCTCCCTTGACCAACTACATTCTTTCTGCGGCACCCTTGTGGGGCTCAGGAGCCCAGTTATGTCACCTCTCACACTTTTCCGAGCACCCTCCCTTGTGAAGTGTTCCCTCAGCCTCCTCTCCTCTGGCACTTCTTTAGTTTCGCTTTTACTTAGTGTCAGATCACCAGCATCCATAGAGGTGAATACCAGGTCTAAGGCATGTCCGCGGCTACGAGTTGGGCCAGACTTATTTGTAGAGCCTAATTGTCTGAATTGTGTTGTTAAAGCACCATTAGCTATGCTCTTTGTATTTGTAGACACTGCATATAAACATTTTATCAGTGAAACATCTGCTTGTTTCATTTTTTAGGTGCTAAATGAGCATTCAGCTCTTGTTCTGCACAACATGTAAGAACTGAATTTAAATCAGTGATTTGGATACTAAAGCTCTTTATCACGACTTTCCATTTTTAATCTCAAAGAAATGTTATGCAAAACAGTGTGCTGGATGTTGTTGTTGTTTTTTATAAAGTGCTGTACAGTAGCGATGGGATTTGTTGCTGGCGGTTGCACATGTACATTACTTATTTCTAGGCTTCATTTGGTATATTCCACAAATACTCTTCCAAGAAATCTTCCGTTATTATCCCTTCTTACATATAAGTTGTGCCACATGTTTAACAATGGAATGCAGGGCTTTTAGATTGTACGTGGGCAGAAATATGAGAAATGTAATAAGCACAAGCCCCACTGATCAGAAGGTCGGCAGTTCGAATCCCTGTGAGGGGGGTGAGCTCCTGTTGCTCGGTCCCAGCTCCTGCCAACCTAGCAGTTCAAAATCACGTCAAAGTGCAAGTACTGTAGATAAATAGGTACTGCTCCAGCGGGAAGGTAAACGGCGTTTCCGTGTGCTGCTCTGGTTCACCAGAAGCGGCTTTGTCATGCTGACCACATGACCCGGAAGCTGTATGCCGGCTCCCTTGGCCAGTAAAGCAAGATGAGCACCGCAACCCCAGAGTCGTTCGCGACTGGACCTAATGGTTGGGGTCTCTTTACCTTTTGCCTTTACTGCACAACTTGAGTACACTTATTTGGGAGGAAATTCCCTTGAGTTTCCAGGTAAGCATGCATAAATAACATTGCAACGAAAAAGACTCCCATTTGGCAGATATCAGAATCATGTAAAGAACCCTCAAAAAGCAGAAGAATTAATAACTGTATGGGATATAAAGAAATACATTTAGGTAAAGTAAGAAATGTGAACTGAGTTCAGTGACCAATAATTCTGTCCTCAGGATGAGGACAGAAATCATGTGCCAGTGGCGGGAGGTCTCATTAGCTGATCAGCAAGCCCAAGAGGCTCAGTGGTTTAACCCACAGCGCCCTATATTTCCCCTTCACTAAACCACTTACCAGTACATCCCGATTCAAGGCCACTGTGGGAATCAGAATGTGGATTACATGGGTGTTTTGGCTGATGCAGCAGGACCCATCTCAAATTGTTCTCCTCTAACTATGCTGTAAATGGTGAATGGGAAAACTGGGAGGAGATGAGCTGGGAGCTGACAGATATACAGGTGAAACTCGGAAAATCAGAATATTGTCGAAAAGTGCATTTGTTTCAGTAATGCAACTTGTTATTTTTTCTTTTTCTTTTAAATTTTACAAATGCTTTCTTTTGGAAATTCCACAGTAATAAAACAAATAGTTACAATAATACAAAAATAAACAAAAATAAACATTGCTATTACATTTCATTAATTACATTCCATTTATAGTTGACCCACCTAACGACAAATAATTACAATTACAACAAATAAAGGCTTGACATATCTTGCTTTGCATGTCATGCATCTATCTCATATATTGGTTTCACCTTTTAAGTTGCATTACTGAAATAAATGCACTTTTCGACGATATTCTAATTTTCCGAGTTTCACCTGTATATGTTTCTAATGAGGAAAATCCTTATACTCCACTTTTTCCCACCAGGTGGGCTCAAAGAAGCTCAAAGAAGATGTCCACATTTTAAAAATACATCAACAGTGTGCAATTATTGACAAAAGAAGCAAAACCTGCAAAAGAAAAAAAAACACTTTAAGAAAACCATATAAAGGAACAGCATAAGGTACATATTTATTTATTTATTTGTAGAGCTTTCTATATTGCGTCAACATATAAAATACCAGTGTAGTGTATATTTTAAGGCATGAAAGCATATATAATATGAAATGCGTAAAAACAGTGGAGCATCAAGATGGCTGTGTGATGCTACAAAGAAAGTTTGCAAGACTAAGTAAGTAAACTAAAGGCATTCAGATGAACACCTAACGCAGCTATGTTTTAGTCAAATGCCTGAAGGAATGCAGTGTCAGGACCTGAGAGATATCACTTGAGTGGACATTTCAGCACTATCCAAAAGGCTCTGCTCCTAGGAGCCACCAATCACACCACCAGTGGCCTCAGATGTTGACCTGAGCATGTGGGGAGATTAAGTCACTGGTATAAATCATGGGTACCTTTGTGGAGCCTAAGTTCTGCAGTCATGTTTGATAGATAAGACTACTCACACACTCCCGTTTACTCCAAGCAAAGAGATGGAGGGAGGTCTTGGTTGGGCCAAGGGGAGAGAATGTGCAGAGGGCTTTCAAAAAAAATTGCCACTTTGATGTTTAAAATGGCACCCAGTCAAAAAAGGTGTGATGCACATGTTAATATGCTAGGATCTGAAAGCAATTCAACAGATGGTTTTTAATATATAAGATATCTATGTGCATAATACTAGCAGCATTCAGAAGAGATTGCTAATTTGATGTTTTGAAACGCGCATGAGGTTGCCACACCATGAGACTTAGAGAGTTCCAAAAACCGCTCACTCTGTATCCTCTCTCTCAATAGGGAGATTTGATCTTTAAAACATTTTAGCTCAAACCAATTCTTTCCTCCTGCACCCTCCAACCCACGCAGTGACACCCTCGAGTCTCATGGGAAGAGACGACACCCAAAAGGTTTTGCTGTGCCCCACAGGGGGGAAAGGTCTCATCTGCGCTGGCCCCTATTTTCTACCCCAAATTCCCCTTTCTCTGCCTTTCTGGCTGCCACTCTCTGCCTTCTCTGTTTGGGCCCACAGCAGACTTTACGGCTAGTATCACCCCTCCTCCATTTGTGCCTTGGTCCCACTGCGTGATAATTATAGCCCACATTACTATGCACTTTGTGTCAAGAAAGTATATTTTAGTTGAGAAGGGAAACATATACGGAACCACTTATCCATGCCCGGGTGTGATGGAGCAGTGCTGTTGCTGCAGTGCTGGAATTTTGCAGCATTTCTTTCCTCCTTTGATGAAATTAAGGAAGTGGGTAGCTTCTGGTGCAATGTTTGCAACAGGCAGAGTGACAAAAAAAAAAGCAGCTACCCAGAAACTAGCAAGATCTCTCAATATTATTATTAATTATTATTTGGCAGGATTGGACTTCCACCAGCAGCACCCTATCAAATCCCTCCATTGGGTGACTCTGCTCTGCATTGGCGAGCGTCTAATCCTTTTCCACTTCAAGCTTCCCCTGTGCACACATTTCGATCTATGCTATTTATTTTCCCTGTAAGTGCCACTGCTCCGCCGTACAAGCTGGCACACACCGGCCTCCTGGGCGACCGCCGTGGCTTCTTTCTCTCTCTCTCCCCGGGAGCGAGATCTGCCCCGGGGGGCGAAGTGGGTGTGTGCGCGCGGAGTAGCGGAGACGGGGCCTCGGGGCCAAAGCCAGGTGGTGGGCGAGGCGAGGGCGCCCGGGGTAGGGTAGGGAGGGGTGGCCTTTGGCACTCTCGACGCCGGCGCCTCCTTCGACCCCTCGGCGCGAAATGAAGGGTCGGGAAAAGAAGGCAAGGGGCAGGCGGGGCTAAAGCAGAAGGTCCGCAGATGACCGCAGGCAGTAACTCACGCGCGCAGCCAGAGACGTCTTCTGCCGCCGCCTCGCCAACTCCCGCCTCCCACGAGCCTGAGGAGGGGGAAGAAACCCACGCGAGTCGTTTCCTCCGCGCAGGCTGAAGGGCGGCTGAGCAAGAGAGCAATGTGGATTGATCCATTCGCTTAGTGCTGAGCGGGTGGAAGGGAAGGGGGAAGGCGAAAAAGCAGCCTCGAGAGGGGAAGGACTCTCTCTCTCTCTCTCTCTACGCCCCCTCCCCTATTTTTTAATGTTATTTTTACACGCAGCTCCTTCGGCGGCGAAGAAGCCGTAGGAATGGGTGGCAGCAGAGCCGCGGCTGCTGCGCCCCAGTTGGTGGCAAGGCGCCTCTAAGGGACTCTCCTCCTCCTCCTCCTCCTCTCTCCCTCGGGGACGCACGCCATACGCGGCGCGCACCCCCAGAGCAACTCCTCAGGCGCGACGAAGCAGCTCGCTCTCGGAGTGTTTTTTGTCCCCTGTCCCCCCGCTTCTGAGGGAAGGAAGGACGGCAAGAAGAGGAGGAAGAGGCTGGGAAGAAGAGGACCTGCCCAGAGATGCCTTTGTGCCCGCGAGAGGCGAGGAAAGGGCGCCAAAAAGCGGCCGCCCGCCTGGCGGACTGCGGCTAGTTTGTGCCGAATCCGCCGCCTCTCTTCTCGCCTCCCCCACCCCACCCGCGCAACTTCCAGGAGCGGATTAGGAAGAGGAGGACGATGCCCGATTGAGCTGCCTGCTGCTGGAAGGTAAAAAGATAAAGTGATGGTGATACCCTTGCTCCTCCTGTACGTGGCGGGGTCCTGCTGGGTTTGAGTAGGGGAAGGAAGAGTTGATTTCTCCCCCCAAAAGAGGGAGACGGGGTGGGTGGGGTGGGGAGGGGAAAGAAAGAAGGTGGTCCAAAAGAGCAAATGTGTTTGTGTGTATTGGAAACAAGGGGAGGGAAACAAAAGTAAGAGAGAGGAGAGGAGAGGAGGAAGGTTGGAGAAGAGAAAAGAGGGAAGGGTGCAGCAGTCATACCAAGTCCTACCACCTTCTTTCTTTCTTTCTCTCCTCCCTCCCCCCCCCAACCCTACAAACTGTGGATTGGCGACACTGGCTAGCCTGGGTGTATTATGTCTGCACTGCGAAGGAAATTTGGGGACGACTACCAGGTAGTGACCACCTCGTCCAGTGGCTCTGGTTTCCACCAGCAGCAGGCGCCGGCACACAAGAAGAAGCGCCAGCGGTTTGTGGACAAGAACGGCCGGTGCAACGTGCAACATGGCAACCTGGGCAGTGAGACGAGCCGCTACCTGTCAGACCTGTTCACCACCTTGGTGGACCTCAAGTGGCGCTGGAACCTCTTCATCTTCATCCTCACCTATACGGTGGCCTGGCTTTTCATGGCCTCCATGTGGTGGGTCATTGCCTACATGCGAGGTGACTTGAACAAAGCCCATGACGAGAAGTACACTCCTTGCGTGGCCAACGTCTACAACTTCCCCTCCGCCTTCCTCTTCTTCATAGAGACAGAGGCCACCATTGGTTATGGCTACCGATACATTACGGACAAATGTCCGGAGGGCATCATCCTTTTCCTGTTCCAGTCCATCCTGGGTTCCATTGTGGATGCATTTCTCATTGGCTGCATGTTCATCAAGATGTCCCAACCTAAGAAAAGGGCAGAGACGCTGATGTTCAGCGAACATGCTGCCATCTCCATGAGAGATGGCAAGCTCACCCTCATGTTCAGGGTGGGCAACCTCCGCAACAGTCACATGGTCTCTGCACAGATCCGCTGCAAACTCCTCAAAGTAAGTTCAAGGCTCTCTTTCTTGTCATCTGTGCTAACCACACATGCACGTTCCTCTCTACATTTCATATTTTTTTTCCAAGTTTGCACTCTACACCTTTCTTCATTAAACGAGATTTCATTGAAGCATTCATGCCTCCCTTTTTGCCTTTTGCTCACCTCTTATGGTGTCTCCTTTGCCTCCATGCAGTCTTCAACACTTTTAAGTTTGTTGGATCTGCTGTGCTTTTTCATTAGAACCTCAAGGTCTACCAACCAGAGCCAGGTGTTGAGACATACTGTATACGTTAAAGGAAAGAAGAGGGTGCCTCTGCCCATATCGTTTTGAGCCTTGGAATTGGTTTTCAGTACCAGAGCTCCTAGTCATTTTAGACAAAAGTCCACTCCTCAATAGCTTTCTTCATTTAAGCTGCTTCATTTTGGTGGGGAAAGTCATTTTGTTGCTGTTGTTAAGCAACGAAGAGTAAGAAACTTTTGCAATCAGATTTCAAATCTACTAGCAGATCCCGATCAATCTACTTTCTGCCCACCCTATGGAGATCTCTCGGCACTTCCTTTCCTTGGTTTTCCAGCTCTAGCGCAGTTGCATTGTCATTTCTCATCAGTTCTCTTCAGCGAATATCCCCTGCCTGTCTGTGGTTCCTTTCTCCTTGTAGTCCCTACAGCACCTTTAAAAGGCATGGATTCCTTCATATCTTTCCCAGTTCTCAGGGCATACCCCCTTTCCACAGGCAAATTCCAAAAACTGGAATTCACAATAAACTCTGAGACATCCAGCCTTTAAATCAAGACTCCCCTACCTGCTTCTTTTTGTAGTACTGTGTGAAACAGTCCACCAGCATGTTACCTGTTTAGAATCCTTTAAATCCATTAAACCAGTTATTCTTATAAGTAAAATGGAAATATTCTTGCCCCCCCTGGAGTGTTTGGTGCAGTTTAATAGAACAAGAACAATATGTTTTTCAGAGTGCAATCCTTCAATTGAAAATATTGATCACCCCCACATCATAAAGGTCAACTGAGTTCAGTGGAGTATGGGTGACAAATAGTGATGTCACATGTACCTTCGAAGGACTCGTTTTTTCTACATCCAGAATATTGCTTTGCCTCTGTTTTAAGACCGATCAGATAAACAGAACCCACAATCTAGAGTTGCTCCAATAGCCTCAGGTCAAAATAATATTCTCCACCGGCCACATCTATGTACACAGTTAGCTTGCTTAAATGTATACCATGTGATCTGAATGTTCTAAAGCACCATATACCGTAGATGTATTATCATCACTGTCCTTGAGGGTCTGTGTATAGGAGTATAGCTACAGCCTTTTAAACACCCAGTTAAAATACTGTCTACTGTACATGGTTATATAATAACAAATAAGGGCAGTTCATGCCACCGAGGCTTTGTGAGATGCAGTGCTGTCTATCTCCTAATTGTTGGGACTGCTCTATAAGCTCTCACGCTCTTCCCTTCCCTAGTTCTTCCTTCCTTTCCATTTTGGAGTTAACTACAGTTACACCTGTTGTGGCATTTTCACTACCCTGAATCAGTGCCAAACTGCATTTTGCAGTCGTGATTAAAGGCAGGTTTGCAAACTGTTTGGGCTAACTATGGCTAGAGTGAATACTGGTGCAGAAAGTAATGCTAAGCTTAGCGTGGAGGAGATCAAAAATAGATTAATGATGAAAGACTATTGTGACAATAAAATCTAGAGCTCTTTGTTGAGAGGGACATGTTCTTCTCTGGTTTTGTAATTCTTGAAGGCTGCTGTAACAAGAATCCCCCCCCCATTCTGCTAGGTTTCCCCCCAAACACTCTTTCAAGACTTTGTGGTAGAGGCTTAATGGGGCTGAAAGTCTTATTGCATTTTAAGTTGATGGAGATAACACTGGCTTCCTGGGACTCTCATTGTGGGTACTAGTGTCACTCATGAATGAAGATTGTGAAGAGAAAGTTCCATATAGGTTTGAGTAGGTTGCCCACATTGCTTTTTAGCACTGTGGGCTAGATGGGACTTTTATTAATAGTAATTGAATCCGAACCCCTAAACATCAATACAACATCCAAGAGTGAAGAAATTCAAAACATTAAGAAAGAGGTCAACAATAGTTAAACCTTTGTGTGCTCAAGGAGTCACTGGTTCAATGAAACTTTTAGTGACACGCCTAGTTCTTAATTGATTGGATAATGAAAAGTAAATTACAATAAATTTAGGAAAGTGGACCATGACATAGCACACCCCAAGCTATTATTTATTAAAAGATGATCCTTAGCTGCATTAGGATAAAATTCATAACTGTGATAAAAAATGCATGAAGAACTATTGCAGCTTTTCCTACCAAGACATACTTAAAAAAAACAAAACCTGGAAATTTCCACTAATAAGCATTGTAGTCACAACTTTCCAGTTTCCATGTAGAGAAGTAGCTTTTTATCGGCAATGTAAATCAGTAAACTAAATTGCAGGTTCAGTATCCTCATTAGTATTTGTCTGGAGGGCACCGACATATACCACAGAATGGACTTTCATTATTAGGCTGTAATAACCAATTATGAAGTACAGACGATGGAATTTAGCACAACCCTGAATTTAAATTAATTATTTCCCCGAGTTCTGATTTGCGTCGCACACCAGTTACCATGCTGATTGATACATTATGAAGTTGCTCCTTTCTATAACATTGAGATGTCTCTGCATATGATTTACTAGACAGCTGAAGCAGCTTTCTAGAGTTAGGCAGTCGCTCAGAAAATGTGATCAACTTTATAGGAGGGAACCATACTTCGCAGCTACATAGCTGTGTAGTCTACGCTTGTCCAATGAGTAGATTGTTTCAGAATATCTTTAAGGATATATTCATTTTAACTCTTCTGAACATGTGTGGGTGGGGAAAAAGGGGATTTAGACCCAAAGCATTAAGAATTTAATGTTGTATTTTAAATGTGTACAGTGTCTATCTATCTTTCATACTATATGCTGTGCCCATTAACACAGAATGATAGTTGCACAGATGTCATGCTTGTGTGTGAAAGCTGAATTGCTGAACAACCCCAAGAAAAGAAAATAGTAAATTGTGGATGACATACTTTAGGGTGGAGTAAAGGATTTAATGCTTAAGAAGCATCACAGCAAATTCAATAAAGTGAAATCTAGATCCAATGTCAAAGTGGCAGTTATCTTTCCCCTCATCTCTTGACTACAGAGAGCAATGTGATATATGTTTGTTGAAAATAATTTGAGGTTGAACAAATTAGGATTGTAAGGACATCATATTTGGAAAAGTTAGCATAGAATATGCATTTATTTTGCAAGTATGAGATCTCAAAGGAACCCATTCAATCATCTTAATGTTCAGTTCATACACTCTCTCTCTTTTTTTTAAAGAAAACACTGTCATGTTGGTGAAGCAAGGTTCAGAAAACATGAATCACAGTGAATGGCACCTTAATTTGGGTGGTATAGTTTGTGAAGCTAGGTATTAACAGTAGATGAAGAGAGATAATTCACACTAAAGGGCCTGAGTTAGATGGTGGAGAGAGAGTAAATTGCATACAGGGAGATGGAGCGTTGCAGTGGGGTTAGTTCTATTTTATTCTAAAACATATTTATGTGTTCTAAAATTTATACCCAATCAGCAATTCAGGAATGGCTCTAATTGGTGGGTTCTCTTATTCACACCCTTGTGAAATAAATAGGGCCAGGCAAGGATACGGCAATGTTCACAGGCTGTTGTCATTCAATTTGGTGGGGTTTCCCTTCAAGTTAAGAAAACAATGTGGAAAGAAAGAAATTAAGTTCCCCAAGAATGATATTAATGAAAATAGTTGGGTTGTATCCAAATATGTCATATTCAGAGTATGACAGAGCAGTCCTAAGTTCCCCATTTCTGCTTCCTCGTTAGATAGGTTGTGGGGAGCAGGTGGATTGGGCCAGATCCCTGTGCCAGCTCTAGTCTGGCATAATGATCAGGTCCACGTAAGGCCTGATGCCAACTGTTGCTGGCTGTGAGAGCCATTCAGGATCCAGTGGTAGGGACTTCTGCGCTCAGTCTAAACCCTTTTGCAGCCTGGCATACAGATGGTGGTGGTTTGATTGATTGAAGCCTTTTCCATGCACCATTGATTTCAGTGGAACAACTCTGAGTGTGACTTAGCCCAATACAACCCCCATGTATTTGATCAGCTGATATGAATTACAAGCAACTCCTCATTTACACGGAGGTTGTGTTCCAAGGCCCTGTACACATTACTGGGATGTGCTGAATCCCACCCTTTTCTGCCCCCGCCCCGCCACCTTGCAGTATCAGTGGTCATGCGTGTTCCAATCACACATGGGGAGTTGCCTGTAGTTTTAGAACTGCTGTTTTAAAATATTTCAAGCTTAGCCGTATGTTTGGCCAAAATCACCTGCCTAATTAACAATGTCTGCTTATACTGCTGCATGTTAACTGTAGTTGTACGCCTAAGTTCCAAAAAAGAGTAGCAAATGTTTCTGAATACAGTTGCTGCCTGATAGCAGTAGATGCCGGAGGAAATAGAAGCAATATCGGAATTAATAGAAACATTCACCAAGAGTAGAAAGTGTGGCATGTGGTGGATAGAGTATTTCCTCAGGGTTCAACTTCTCACTGTATCATAGTCACTGAATATTCTTGGGTATTTCAACAACTTTCAGCCTAACTTATTCACAACATTATAGTGAGAATAACATGGTGTAACACCATGTAAAGCATGCCGTGTCCCTTGAAAAAAAGACAAATTAATATAATAATTGAATATAAATAGAACTGAAAGAAAACGGACAACAAATTCTTAGTCTGAATAACTTCAGAGATTGGTCAAGGGTCATAAGAAGTTCTTCAGCACACACCCCTCAAATAATAATAGTAAAAATAAACAAAGGTAGATGCATCCAGCTATATCCGTTCTAGACTGTTTCCCTTACCAAACTAATGTTCACCTTTGAAGTCTCTCTTGTGGTCTTCTCCTGGCTCTTACCTGCCCAACACTACTATCTAACACTTTTTAAAGGTTTCGGGCCTTTCTCTGTCTTGCAGCTCTTCAATTTTCTGATTCCATGACTAATTTCCCCTATTTCCCTATCTTCTAGTTTGACCGTATTTTCATTTTTCCTGCCAACATTTTAGGGATGTTGCCAATCAGAAAGGGAATAGTTTCTGTTTCCCATTAACTGCAAGGTTCCTAGGTTGTGAAGCCTTGACCCTTCTTTGCAAAGCGCCCACTAGCAAACCTTTGACCTTCCTGTGCTCCACTTCCCCTCTGAACTTTTAACTCTCCTGTGGTAGAGAGCACCTGAAGCAGGAAGGAACCATTTCATAGCAACCAAATAGAACACGAAATGGTGGAACAGTATCATTTAGTCACACACTGACAGAATTGTTCAAGTTCCAGAGCCGTTCAAGGAACCCTTCCCAGTAATTCAGATACTGGACTGTTTCATACCGAAATGCAGAACAATTGCAGTTGCCTCTTGTCCTACAGTGACACAACTAAAAATGATGTACACACTTTTCTTTCGCTTGTTTTAGCAGCCACATCATGACACCCAACAATTCTCCAAAGCTCATGAGCTGCTGAACGTTTAATTATAGTAAGATGTATTTATAAATAATTCATGCATGTTCTGTAATGTTTGGCTCCTTCCCTCCTCCCTTTAAAAACAGCATTTCTGCATGATCTTTTTGTTTGGATTTTCTCTTGGATGATTGATAGTGGGAATTGTTGGCAAGGATGTGACTTGCTGTCACTCTCTTTAAACTCACTGTATTAGCTTGTGATTTCTCTCTCTCTTTTTCTTTCTCCATGTTTTACATAGTCTCGGCAAACCCCTGAGGGTGAATTTCTCCCCCTCGATCAACTTGAACTGGATGTAGGTTTTAGCACAGGGGCAGACCAACTTTTTCTTGTTTCGCCACTTACAATCTGCCATGTGATAGATTCCAAAAGCCCCTTCTATGACCTTTCTCAACGAAGCATGCAGACGGAACAATTTGAGATTGTTGTCATCCTAGAGGGCATCGTGGAAACAACTGGTGAGTACAGTGATCTCAAAGTTGCTCAAACCACATGTTTGTGTTTGTGTTCAAATATTATTCCTCCCTACCTTGGCACTAAAGGCAAATAAAACAAAAGGTTATTTATTAATGTTGATATTGCATTAACACACAGTAGGTTGTACATGAGGTAACCGAGTTGATGCTTTGGATTTGCTTTCCCTGCCTCCAAGACATAGTATGATAATAGGTGCCTGATAGATCTGTCCTGGGCAGGTGAGGGGAATTCATAGGAATTCTAATTCTAATTCTAATTCCAGTATTTTCCACGCAGCCCTGTTTAGAGAAGCTTTTAATGTTTGATGGATTACTGTATTTTAATATTTTGTTGGAAGCCACCAGAGTGGCTGGGGAAGCCCAGCCATATGGACGGGTATTAATAATAATCATAATCATAATTTTCCAGAAACACTGCTATGGAGACTTCAGATCAGAATACACATTACAAAACCACAAATATAGACCAGAGCTGAATTGTAATTGTGCAGAGGTTGTAGAATTGAGCCCCACCTCTTTAGTAATATGTTAATTAGGGATTTTGTTGCTGCTACAAGTGATGAGTCTAAGTTGTGGTCCTCTGAGTGTTTAAAATGTTGTGCTGTCTTTTAAATCTGTTTTTAGAAACTGTGTTCAAATGGTTTTATTGTATTGTAACCTGCTCTGGTGTCATGATGAAAGGTGGACTTGGATTTTTCTTGCAAGTAATTAATTAGCCTCACTTTGTGAAATTTGGCTGGAGAATGTAAGAAATAATAATCTTTTGCATTCACTGTAGCAGATATGGATTAACTTTGGGTGCGCATACAACCTTCAAATTATCTGCAGTGGTTAGCTCCGGATCCCCTTACACCAACCTTGCATGGAGCAAAGGAGTGGGTTCCAATGCTAGAGAAAGTTGTCTGTCTGGTTAATGCAAAGCATATTACTACAGATATGTGCTTATCCCTCCAAGCTATATCATGCTCTGATCAAGGGGAGCAGTTTAGAGCCTGTTAGTGCTTCTTACCTCTGTTTGGTCTATCCCCACTTGCTTCCTACGGTAGTATGTCAAATATGTTTATGCTACTACAACAAATGAGCCCCTCCAGTTATTCTTTGTGTTTTGTTTCAGTCGAAATCCAGAGTTGTGTGAAGGCCACACCAGTTCCGCTTGCTTTGGTGGTTAGGATGTTGCTTGTTTTGTATCCCTGTTCACTTTTTGATAGTAGGATAAAACAATTCAGACTGTAGTAGAAATGAAAGGGGAAACTACTGGAGCTCAGAAACCTAATCAATATGGTTATTAGCAATTGTAGCTGGAGAATTGGAGTTGAGTGTAGAATCAAAGGCAGCTAATAATATACCTAACGGAGAAAGGGATGGTGCTGTAAGTTGACAGAGATGAAAACGGAAACTGATTTCATGCAGGAGACGTATACATTGGGTTTCTGTGCTATAGATTGATTTTATTGAATATGTTTCAGAGAAGAGAAATGGCCAGTGATATATAGGTAAGGAAGCTAAATCCAAATTACAATGTGGGTTCATTCAGTGTACATTCATTAAACCAAGAAGGTTCGGAAAGTTAATTTTAGCAGTAAATATAGTGGGCATTCTGATACCTTGATGAACTGCTTGCCCCAGATTGAGCTTTGCTATTTCCTTCCTTTGAGCGTGGAGACCAAGCATCCTCTAAATGTCTTGACAATGATAGTGTTTTAACAGTTGCAATTGTTACCAAGGAAATCCTGATTTATAGTCATGAATATCGTGGGGCAGTTCCAAGGTGGAAGTGGCTGTTACCCCATTGAGCCACATCTCAGGGTGGACCTGGTTTGGATGTGAAAACATTGTAAAACAGTGTCTGTAAGCCTATACAGGTACATACTTTCCTGGTAGTAAGCCGTTTCACTCTTTAGTTTGTGTAGCAAAGCAACCTAAACCAGATTGTAAAAAAACAAGTTAGCAGAAGACAATGTTGGAGAAGAGTAGTAAATTTCAGTCTCCCAGTAGTTCTGTTTTCTAGCAAATGCTGTAGGTAGCAGAAATGAGTCAGTTTGAATAGTTTACTCACATTTGTACGTAGGACTTAAAATTGTAAGTCAGTTTGAAGTGCATCACAGTCCTAACATTAATTATATTAAATAATTCTGATTTTTAGGTTCTAAAGGGCTTTTTAACAAATGGATCATTGGGTGGCTGTCTGCAAAATAGGGTTATAGAGAGTTGGTATTAATTTAAAACTTAAGGAATCTGCATTTAAGCAACCTTTAAATCAGTTATGGGAATCCTCTATCCTATGAGGCTGTTTTCCCCAAACAATGACCACCTGCTCAACACCTGACATAATATGTGACCTCAGGCAGGAAAGGACATGAATGGAATCAGCTGCACTAAATAGTTCCTTGTTAGGGAATGACTAGTGGTCTGAGATTATGGGACTCCTATTCCAGCAACATTTAGAAGGCCACGGGTTGTCCACCACTGTATTAAAAGGTATGAAGCATTATTTCAGATTTGTGATTCTAGTTTTGTTTTATTGGGTTTTATAAACAAGAATAATGTTATTCAAATAAGTATACCAAGTTTCCTCTTGTCATTTGTATAATCACAAAGTTAGCATAATAAATGTAGAAAAATATCTACAACATGTTTCATTATTAATGGTCAATGTATAGGTTCTTGGTTCATGAATTGGTTCCAACAATTAGGAAAAAGAAGGGAAAATGAAAAGGGGAAGAGGGGGAGGGGAAATGGTGAGGGGGTGAGGCTGGGTGCTTATGTTTCTATCATTCTACTGGGGGGGGGTTGTGTCAGTGTTACTTGTATGGGTTCTCTTGCTATATTTCCTTGGTGGTGAGAGAGGTTGGGGGGTGGCTTAGAGTGTGGTTGGCTGTCTTTGGTTGGCTGTAGGGAGAATTGTTTTTATGTGTGAGTGGGGTATGAGAGTGTATTTTTGAATCAGGTTAGCCAGATTGATTCGTATTCTAGTTTTGATGTACTATGTGTATTTCAATAGCATGTCTACTCAGTAGTAAGCCAACGGGGCTTATTCCAAGGTTTAGGTTGTAGCCTAACGAAGGGTATGTCACCATGCCAGTGTGGTGTAGTGGTTAGAGTGTTGGACTAGGGTCTGGGAGACCCAGGTTCAGAAAACCACTCAGCATGAAATTCACTGAGTAAAGGTAAAGGGCAAAGGACAGTGTTCGAAACTCCCATTGTTCTAGGCACATTTTGCGACAGGGAATTTCATTAGTGCAAGCAGTTTATGAGCTCTGAGCCGCAGTACTAAGATTTCAGATTAAAAGAGGAAGGAAAGGAGGACCTTTTTCTGCTTCCCCACTTCCAGCTACTCTCTGAAGACTGGAGAAGAGACCCTCTTAAGAATATTAGCTGGGTGGGCAGGGGAAAGACTGGAGCATGTGAAAAATGCACATAATATTTTAGCTGTAGTCCATTCATTTTCAGCTTTGTATTCTTATTTTTAAAAAGTGCCTGGACATTCCATTGTTGCGCCCATAATCTAGGTTTAAGGTGCCATTTAGCTCCTTGCTTTCCCATCTCAGTTTCTAAGATTGGTAAAGGACCCCTGGACGGTTAAGTCCAGTCAAATCTGACTATGGGGTTGCGGCGCTCATCTCCGCTTTGAGGTTGGGGGAGCCGGCGTTTGTCTGCAGACAGCTTTTCTGGGTCATGTGGCCAGCATGACTAAACCGCCTCTGGCGCAATGGAACACCGTGATGGAAACCAGAGCGCATGGAAATGCCGTTTACCTAACCGTCACAGTGGTACCTATTTATCTACTTGCACTGGCATGTTTTCAAACTGCTCGGTTGGCAGGAGCTGGGACAGAGCAACGGGAGCTCACCCTGTTGCGCAGATTTGAACTGCCAACCTTATGATCGGCAAGCCCAAGAGGCTCAGTGGGTTAGGCCACAGTTAATCTTGGGTAAGTCACAGTCTCAAAGCTTAAAGTACCTTTCAAGATTGTTAATAAGGATAAAATAGAGATGGGGAAGAGGGAAACTGTGTGCAACCTTGAGATCCTTGGTGGAAATGTGAAATATAGATGTAATACAGATGTGTTCTTACATTGACCAGGTCAGTGCCTTTAAACCCTGATCCAGATATTTGGGGTTGCAATTACACCTCCTGAGCACTTTTTGTTTCAGAATTTACACAGAAGTAGATGTACAGTGTAGTCATTATAGAACATTGTCACCTGCACAGTAGTAAACAATACTTCGAAATTTCCAAATAGGTACCGCTACAGAGGGAAGGTAAACAGCATTTCCGTGTGCTGCTCTGGTTCGCCAGAAGTGGCTTTGTCATGCTGGCCACATGACATGGAAGCTGTACGCCGGTTCCCTCGGCCAATAGCGCGAGATGAGCGCCGCAACCCCAGAGTTGGTCACGACTGGACCTAATGGTCAGGGGTCCCTTTACCTTTACCTATTGGGAACATAGCATTGAATTCAAAGCACTACTGCCTCAATACTGCAGAGCGTGCAATTCAAAGACTTCCTGAAACATACAAATAATAATAATTCAGTGCAGTTATTGGGCAGCATTATTGGTTATGTACCTGATATTAAAGCCCTAGTACCTTAAAGCAAAATGTAAAAAGCATGGAACAATGATCTACAAAGTAGCTCTTAAGGTTTTTGGGAATAGGATCATTTTCTTTCTCAGTCATTCCTAAAATATCACTGGATTATAATTCAGAAGTCTTTTAAACCTTAGCCAGTTTACATTTCAGTTGTTTGCCCTGAGCATGGGATTCTTCAATGAACAAAAGAAATTTTCAGATAAAGTTTGTAAGAGTTACTCATTCACAAACATTTTTACTAGCCAGGCTACCCACTTATTCAATGCACGCAACACTGATAATAGAAAGGGGGGGGGTAGAAAAGGAGAAGCAACTGTTGCAAAAAAAAATAAAAACAAAACCTCTGCTTCGTCACCGGTCACCTGGAGGCAATTCTTAATCACGAGGGGTAAAGATTTAAGTTGCTGGGTTGCAACTATAATAATAATGTACAGTAACTGAGAAAAATCTTACCCCAGATCCAACCCATATTTGTTGTCATGCATTGCCTGCGTCTCATTCTGTTTGTCCACCCTTCCCTTCATGTTCCTGTACTGAATGTACAATTAGCACACAGGTCACGATAAAACATTATGGCAGAAATGATGAGACATTAATAGCTGAAGCCTAGGGCTCTGGCAGGTCTCCCAGCAGCCATAGGATTTTGAGGACAGAGGGGCCGGAATCCATGGGCACAGCAGTAGGTCAGTATATAGGGACTGCCTTATTGCAGCTGTAAAAACCTCCATGGCTATTCCTCAACAACTGTTGGTGCTCCAATGGAAGAGGGGTAGAAAAGGCAGCATTCTGGGGTGTGTCATGAAGGGATCTGCTGGGTCCAAAGGCACCTTGATTCCCTGACGCATCCCTAGAATACCTCTTGGGACTATTGGGAGGGAAAATAAGAAAACTGGTGATTTGACAAGTTGCACCCTCTTACTTAGCTTCTTTCCTACCAGCGACCAGTGCCAGATTTATGTACTGTATAAGCTAAACAAGCTATACCTGAGGGCCCCACTCTCTTGGGTCCCCCCCAAATTTTTTTAGGAAAAAAGAAACCTAGATGTACATTTCCAAAATATAAGATAAAAAACAAATAAAATAAAACCTACATACAGCAGCAGTGTTTTGTGTTGTGTAGGCTCCTATTTGTTATGTGCAAATGGCTTTAGATACCTGTCAGGTCCATAAATTACCATATAGAATATATTCAACACAAAAACAGTGGCAATTTGTTGTTGACAAAGGACAGCTGGACATATAAAGGGCCCCATTACCTTCAGTAGCTTTTGACCCAGCCCAGTAGGATTGCTTTGTAATGTAGTCATCATGCAATGTTATTTTAAGTACAGTGTTGTGAAGTTGCCCTCTGTTTATATAAAATTGACTTGCACACAAGAGTCAGCCTCATGAGCGATTGATCAATACAGAGGTAATAAAAGTGCCACATTGAAGAGTTGTGTTTTTCTTCCCTTCATTTGCGAAGAGCTCCCCAAAGGTACTACTTGATCCATGCTGCCCCTTCCTGCTTCTCATTAAGATCTTAATCCTGAGCATTCACTAGGGCTAATGTGTCAAAATAAACAGAAGAGGCCTTCATGCTTACTATTTATAAAGCTTATTGAATTTAAATGGAAATCCAATACCTGCCTGCTTGTACTAAGCTTTTGGGATAAATTTTGCTTGGGTAAGCTACTTGCAAAATTGTATAATGAGCATGAGGCTTAAATATTCCGTTTCTCCCTCTTGTGAAGTACACACACAGAGATTCTTTTATGATCAAGTCAACAGGCAAGCCTTCTCTTGTTAAACGCTCCCTGTTTTTCCCAAGACATCGGAGCATTGCAGAGAAAAACAAAATCCCTAAAATAGAAATTGTGTGTGGTGCTCAGTAGTGAGAAGAGCTTTGGGTGGCATCCTAGCTCTGATTTTTTTCCACCCCCTATTCACTCTCTAAGCTCACTTCTACCATGTTTTGTCTGTATGCGTGTTTAGTAGGAGGTGCATGTTGGAAGTCTATACTGTTTTGAATGTGTTGCAAATGCGTGCAGTTCCAGTAACACACCTATTGCATATGCAGCTTTGATGCAAAAAGCTCAGTGCAGGGACAGTGCCGGCCTTCTGCAAACTGTGGTGTATAAATACACCATACAGTAACCTTGTGCTTTATGGATTTCCCTAACCATGGATAGTGAAAGCCAGCTTTCCTTCAAACATGGTTTCAATCTCTGGTTGTGAGGGAGACACAGTTTGTACTAACCATGGTTTTTGTCAGTATACATAAACTGAGAAACTATGATTTGATGAGGGGAAGGAAGAGGGAAAAAATGCTCCAGAAAGGATAGGTGGGCAGGGGGAGAGATAGTTCGTGGTTTGCAAACTATGATTTGCAGAGAGCCATGTGCACAGGCCAAAGTGTTTAGTTTTGTTCATTAATTCTGGTGATTCCTTAGTACTAGGAAAACGTTTTATTGTAGGCAAAAGAATGTTCTGTTTCTATGACCCTCTTCCCCATTCTGCTTTTTGGAAAGGCAAATATATTGTCATTAATATAGCATGCTGTTGATGGTGGTATTTAGTACAGTGAAAAACAAAGTTGATTAAAACTCTTGAAAACACAGAAGTCTCTTTTAAATCTGTTTTCTTAATTTTATGAGTTTTTCAGCTGTTCTGAAGACATTGTTAATATATATGCTAACATTTGACAGAAGTTTATATCCACAAATGGGAATAAAAATACAAAGTAGCAATATTTTGGGATTATTTACAGAAAACTGCAAGTAAGTTTCAGGTTGTGTTGTAAATTTCCTCAGCTGCCTCAGAAGGGGTTCCTGTAAGTACTTTGTCCTTATTTTATTAATTCTTTACATGGAGAGGACTATGCAGATGTTATTCATCTATTATTGGTATGCTTTTAAAATTGCAATACCTGTCCTAAAACAAAAAGTAATCAGTTCCCTGAAAGCATTTTAAATAACAACAACAACAATCTTATTGTCTGAGCTTTGAAGCAGAGCCAAAAAGAAATCCTCGGCGTTTTAAAAATAATATATTTAATCTGGGTGCGACAAAACTATCAAATGCTATTATAGGGAGAAATGATACGTTGGAAGCCCTTTGCCTGCTTATCTGTTGTTGGTAGCCTAATAAAACTGCAGTGTTACCCTGCAACACAGTGATAAGCTACAGAACGTATTACATGTTCCTAGCTAATGAGAATTTGAAATACAGAGAAACCTCAAAGGAAACTGGTTCATGGATTCATTCTTAATGCTCTCTGAAAGTGTTCTTAATGTTATTTCAAGAACACCTTTAGCCTTGTTTTCTGCAAACGGAACTTAGACTGTACTTGTCACGTCGGAAAAAAGAATAGTTCATCACAGATCTGTATTAAAGTGGTTTCACCAGGGTGAGTGGGAGAGACTGAGAGCACCATAGGCAATATACACCGGCGAGCCTGGTAGCTTGCCCCTGCATTTGCCATGTCACATTTGTGTGTTCAAGGACAGTTACCAGGTTCTGCTGGAAAGGTCAGGGAGTGAGCAGGGATTGGCATATTTCATGCCGGGGGACACTAGGGGCAATGAAAACCTCCAGAAAAAGACTGTCGCATGTCCTGGCCCCATAAGACTCCTGCTTTTATATTTCACCAGCTTCCGAGACTGTTGAATTGCTGATATCATTTAACTTTTTAAAAATCACCTGCACCTGTCCTTGTTTGCTAAAGAAGTACTTGCTCAAACTGAAAAGTCTTTCTATGCATTTGATAGGGTGATCATGTCCCCCCCTTTTTTTTACCACAACTCAGTCAGTTAAACAGAATAAGACACTAACTTGTAGGGAATAAACAATGAAATAAAGGTGTTATGACGATTACTCATCCAAAAGACCCATGTCCTCTTTTCCATTAGAATACGTTGGCTCAAAATAGTACAGAAGCTCCAGATTTTCAATGGTTGGGTAGCCTTCAAAGCTCCAAGAAGGGACCCATTTTCACTCTATGCTCTTGAGAACAAGGCTCTGTGCTTTTGCTGGTACGCAGAGCACAGAATGGGTGGGATAGACACTGTAGGCTTGCTGGTACAGACAACTGTTAGGCTTTCTAATTCCTGGCTTTCTGTTCCATTAGGCTTCAAGATTAGGCTACCCTTTCCCTCCCTTTCTCACTTTACTTTCACTGTGGAAAAGATGCCATATACGTTGTGTCTCTGGGTTTTTTTCCAGGGTGGTGGGATGGATAGGGATCCTATTTATTCTTTTAGATCAAGTGTGTAAGCTGTATGGTTCTCTGTTCATTAAAATTACACTCTCTGAAGCAGCATCCATATACTCTGTTTTTTAAATTGATATGGTTTTAATTGAATGTTTAATAAACCAATCTTTCTTTATTCCTCTTTTTTGATAGCTTCCCTTTTAACCAGGCCTTTGGTTGATCCGGTTTACATCCTATGCCCTTTAAAAATGTGGTTTTTGTGAGGGGGGAGTGCTATAGGATTGTTATTTTTGTTTTTATTAGGCATTTTGTGTTTTTATATTCTGTGAATAGCCCCAAGACTGTATAGGGCGGTATATAAATTTAATTAATTAATAAATAATAATAATTAGTGCATAAGGTTAAGAGTAAATACATATTCACAATGGATGCATATTATAACTCCAGCAAAAACCTCTTGGGAGTGTACGTAGGATTACATGTGAGGGCTGAACCATTCATGTGAGTCCCAATGTCGACATTGTAACACTTATAATCTTTTCCTTCAAATTCAGACCTAGAATTACCACTCACACCTTGATAACTGTAAGATTAGACTACCCGTGTGTGTGTGTGTGTGTGTGTGTGTGTGTGTGTGTGTGTGTGTGTAAACTTCAATCAAAACAAAATGTACTTCTGAAAGAGATGATCCACCAGGAACACATTGTATGGGTTATTCTGGCATATTATCTAGTCCCTCTTGTGTTTCCAGAATATTCTTCCCATCTCTTAGTGGTGTCACGGCCTGCTTTAGCATACCTGGTGATAACCTGAGAGAGGGCCTTCTCGAGGGTAGTACTTCTATTATATAACAGGCTCCCTTCAGAGGTCTGGTGAACATCCATGGCTGTATACTGTCCCTGGCAATTCAAAATATTTTTGTCTGTCCAAACATTAACTTGATCCTGATTCGTTTTTCTGCTCAGTGATCCACTGTGTGCTGTGTTTTATTCTGTTTCTTAAATAATTTTACATCTTACATTGTACACTGCTTTGATACCTGTGCAAAAAGTGATGTATATGTTTTTTAAATAAATAAATTCTGCTTTTGCAGAATTGGTTTAGGTTCTGTATCCCCGTAGGGAATGTAGAAACCTGTGGCCTCCAAATACCTCAGACGGCAACTGTCATTATCCCTGACCATTGAGCATGTCAGCTGGGGCTATCATTAAGCAACATCCATAGGGCTACATGTTCCCCACCCCACTCCACCCCACCCCTGCCTTAGAGATTGCCTTCTTTATGTTCTCACCATGGCCAATATCTTAGATAAGCAGGGAGAAGTTTAATAAGCATACCATTCATCTGCATGCAGAGTAGTTTCTCCTCATCTCTAATGCCACAGAAGAAGTAACTAGAGGAGTTGCCTATTCTGTGGCACAAATTTTCACTTGCTTTTGTGGGTTGTTGTGGGTTGTTGTGGGTGTGGTTGATGTAATCTTCCAAAGTGCTAAAGGATTTAGTTTCTTTTTCATTGAATTATGCATCAGCATTCAGTGCAGGAATTTGAATTGGTCTCTTTTCCTAAATTAAAAAGTTATGAATTCAATTGGCAGTTGTCTTTTTGACAGATAATTAAGAGCTGCCTTAGTATATACAGTAAGCCCACAAGTTACATACATTTAACTTGTGTGCATTCAGCTTTACGCACGTAGCAAATCTTTCTTTCTTTTTTATTAAGAAGTATTGGAAAGTTGCTAGGTTCTAGGAAAAATGACTGGCAGTCCCACGCGCCATTGAACCCAATGGGTTTTGACTGCGTAAGTTGCAGGCTTACTGAATTGCCATATTGGTTATGTTATAAAAAAGCTAAGAAGCACACCAATATAAATAATAAAACATCATTCAGAACAGAAAAAGGTGTTTAAAGAATGAAAGAAGTATTGGTTTCTGCTTATATAAGAAGAGAGAACAAACTATTTACAAATTATTCAGGGTCGAATGCACCATTGAATGAAGCTGTGCTGAAGTGGAAAGCTGGACATTAACAACTTTGGTCATGAAAGCAAGCTAGTAGTCATGAAATTCTTATGAGCTAAGCCTGCTTTGATGATGCTTTAAATTGCTGTTCTGGCCACTCTTTATAATTAACTTGCAGTTTGGGGATATGTAGCACCTAAACTGATGGCAAGATCAACTCATGATTATTAAAATGCACAACCAGACACGTGTACAAATCCTAAGAGGTCAAGCCATGAAGAGTGCAGTTTGAAGTGCAGTCCAGACCTTTTGACACCAGTAGGGGATTTGCCATTAATTTGACTAGAATATGGATTGCACCTCCTTAAGTACATCCACATAATGGTAAGTGCTAGACAGTGTGCAAGTTTGTTTGTTTTTGCTTTTATAAGATTTTACTAAGGCTTTTTTCATAATGCATTACAATTAAAAACACTAATCCAAACAAAAGCCACAAGGAAAAGAAAGAATGAAAGAGAAGAATACAAAGTTCTCTCTCGCAGGCAGGTCTTAACTCCTGTCTCATACAGAAAGAGACTTCCTTTTCCTCTCCCAGCCTCCCACCCTAAGGGAGATCTTCCCTTCCGTGCCTCTCACACAGGGTCCTTAATCTGTGTGCAACCCCCTCCTTAACCCAGAGGACAATAACAACAACAAAAAACAAAGTAGAGCAAAATAAAAAATAAATCAAATTAGAAGGAAAAATAACAAAAAGAATGAAAGAATGAGAAAGAAAGAAAGAAAGAAAGAGGACTTCCAATTCTCCATCTCAGTTGTATATATAAAAGTTATTCAAAGTATTCAAAATGTTTAATCCAGGGTTGTACCCAACTGTTCTTCCTCCTACTAGGCAATGGTTACTCAGACTTCAAGTCCAAGCATCCAGAATTCTCCCCCCACCTCCATACAAAAAGTCTAAAAGAGGTTCTCCTATTACTCCAGGCTTCCTCAACCTCGGCCCTCCAGATGTTTTTGGCTTACAACTCCCATGATTCCTAGCTAGCAGGACCAGTGGTTAGGGATGATGGGAAGTGTAGTCTCAAACCATCTGGAGGGCCAAGGTTGAGGAAGCCTGAATTACTGTTAGTTTCTCCTTTTTTAAGGTGGTGTGTGTTCGTCTGCTAGTGGCATTCCAATTAAAACAGCAATTTCCCAGGATTCTAATGTTGGCCTTAGTATAAAGTGTTTTAATTTAATACCTGGTTAGTAAGAGGTGATGATGCTTAAAAGGTGTTTAAGCAGCCCTGTGGCGTGATTGGAGGACTTCGCAGTCCCATGATAGACAATGCTAATGTTAATTGAAAACTGCTTTGAGAGTTTACGTGAATGATCATTGTTGACAATTATACAAAAGTGAGTAGGTAGTCATTAAGTACGTGAGCTAGAAGATGAGTTTGAATCAGGAATAGACTGCTTTTGTAGATGATCAGTGATAACATTTTGGACACTTTGGACTGATGCGTTAGTTTAGGACAATGGAACTTCTCTCTGGCACAAGGCACTTCAGTTAATATGGAGTCTTCAAAAAGGCTTAAAGAAGAATGAGGGATATTATTGGTTGAAATCGTGTTCTGACATAGTTTTAGTCTGTGGAGCTTTTGAGTCAAAGGCAGACAGAAAGAGGTGGGGGAACTGGTGCTGCTAAAAATGGGAAAGATGCAAAAACGAACATGTTTATTTCCAGGCTGTGCTGCTTTTAGAATTCCAGTAAGCCAGTTTGTGCTTTCCATTACTTTAGTGAGTGTGTTGCGCTGGTGCTCAACCAACCAGAGCAATGGGGGGAAGGACAGGCAGATAAAAATTGGTAGTTTGTATAGAGTTTGCAGTGAGTTACCAAATTTTTGTATGTACATTTACACTATACCTTCGTCTGTTGATTGTGAGGGATGTATCATCCATGCTGTAGCTTCACTTCTCTTTCAATGTTTTCATGAGCAAGTGCTAGAGCAATAAACAAGAGGGATTGGCTTGTGCTGTGATCCAGAAAACTGTGGTCTCCGTGGAATCCATAAATCCGAGAAGTGCTTGAAGCAAGATGTTAATTCCCAGTTTACTAAGCACTTGTGATCTATATTCCCCATGCAACAAGGATATTTGTATTTTCTTTAGGAACGGTTGTATAGTAAATGATGCCCAGGATGCAAGTTAACCTTTGGGTAATGGTAATAAAATGGGAGCGCAAGCACGGATGTGTTGCATTGAATCATAGACGATCCTTGAACACAGGTATTATGGTGATGAAGGGAAGGTAAATGGAGATCAGGCGTCAGTAGTTCCCAGAAAGGAGCCTAGCAATTCTTGTTATGTGTCTTGCGTTACAGCATTTGGTTTAGGACACATTCTATTAGAAAAACCCCAAAACAACCTTCCTACCTTGAATATTTTTAAATGCATGAATGGGAGAACTATACCCGAGAAACCTGGGACTTCCACTGGGAAATAAATAGCACCCCCAAAGACTGTTCTCTCCCCTGTCTGAGAAATGTAATAAAAGTTGCATACCTTCTGTCTTGATACCACCATGTTGTGTGCTTTCCTGACAACAGTACCCAGCTATGTTGCACATTCCCCTGTTCACACATGGAGTGTGGGCAGAGAAGAGAGACAGCGCAATAGCGCCAGAGGATGAGTAAGTTCTACCACACACACACAATGTGCCATTTAATTCTTGCCCTAAATCACTTGTCCCACAATGAAGTTCGTGATGAAAAAGAAAATACCTTCAGTCCATATTTCGGCAAAGTCTTCTTATTTCTTTGATTGTGAATAGGTGTTTACTTTTCAGGTTGTATACAGTACTGTATCTTGGTGCTTGGTGGGTGAGCTCTTCACAGAAGTCATCCCACCTGCCTTTTATACCACATTCAGATCTTTACATTCTCCTTCCCTAAAATGCTAGCTATCAATCTTATATTTTATGTGCCCCAGTGCTACTGAATCCTTAACTACAGTAATTGCAAGTGCAAATTAGAATCTGTAGGTGGTTCTGTGTGGATTTTTTTTTTAAAAAAATGGAGCAATATTTCAGAAAAAATATGAACAGACGAACCTACTAAACTAACAAAGACAAGCAATACACTGTATAAGACATTAAATTTGCTTTTATTAATAAAACATTGTTGTGTCCCGTCAGGATTCCCTCCCCTCTAGCATTTTAGTCCAAATCCCCTCAAGACAATTGGTCTGCAACCCTGTACAAACTTTGAATGCTTAAATCCAGCTGAAGCTAATAAAATCTAAGCAACCTAATTGTGTAAAGAATTGCAACCTTCATTTGAAGAAATATCTAGGCTTCCCTGATTGCCAAGACTGTATCACCCGCTAGGTTTTACTGACCTTTCCTACCCCAATTTTTCTTATGTGTCAATCCCATCCTTGCTTTCAGTTTGGAAGATAACGATGGTTAGCACTACGTTTGCACAAATCAGCATTAGCACAGATTAGGTACAATTCCACATCTGTTCATGGTTTTAGCTGTGCTTTGATGAACAACAGCATCATAATTTGTATACAGCGTGGTTGCAGACAAGCGCCTAGCAGTTACCCAAAGACTTTCATAGCAATCAAAAGACTCATGTATACATTCTGTACATATAACCTCTGTCAGTATTTTTCTTTCATTTTGCTGAGTTAACTAAAAGCTTGCTTTAAAAAGCACATATTAAATAAGCCACAGAATGTATGTATACACAATGTACTACATTATTTCCTCAGTACCGCAGTGATAGAGACGTGCGACTGTCGGTATTTAAATTCTGACCTCTACATTATTGCTTAAAGCCAATCACTTTCAAAACATGTTGCAATTCAAAATTGCTATTAGAATGTCAACTGTGTAATGTATGTCTCAAATAAAACCACTAGCACAACAACAACACATTTGCATGACTATATTGAGATGGAGAACTTGCAGGGAGGAGGAAAGAATGCAACAATCCCTGACACAAAACCGAATTGGTTATTTCCCCTCTCTTTCTAATGTGGATGACAAATAGTACCTACAGTATGCAATACGCTATTCTACTCTATGGTTTGAATAGCTGTTCTTATTGTGGCGTTGTTATACTTGACAGTTACATCATTAATAAACCTGAGTTATGTGACAGCAAGCATTACAGCAAACCAATGCTATACCACTGTACTTCCAAAGAAGCTGGCAGTGTTATGCTCATTCACCAGTCGTTTTTCAAACATAGACTTTGAACCCAAACTCTGAGGGCCACCAGTAAAATGGTAGTTTTATTTTAAAGCTGCAGGGTATGATGGCAGGAAAGCATGTATTTGTGATTCTTCATACTCTTTCTTGCCTACTTTGATAAAACATTGCGACCAAAGAGCCAAAGAATAGTCTGATTGTCTTGAATGAGTTTTGCACTCACATATTCTCCCTGTCATCTTGGTTTGGGCAAACCAAGGTTTGCTTTGATGTCCAAGTTGAACAAATTATGGTTTATGCAAATCATAGGTTCCCACCAAATTGTGGTTTGAATTAGGTTTTCACTTCCGATGCGGAGATCATGTCTGATTCATAAAACTATGGGGAACTGTGGCTTGCTGAAATCAGGAAGAGGGGGGAAATGAAGCAATGCATGTAAGGGACTGGAAAGGAGAGAGCAAATGTGCCTGAATCCCATTCATGATTGCCTAAACCATAATTTGGTTGTTACTGCTACTGGACCAATATCATCATCATTTTATTTGTATGCTGCCTTTCCATAGTTAAAAACAATGCTCAAGGCGACTTACAACATGACAAGATTTACATAATTACAAAAGTCATAAACAATAAATAAACCGCATCAAAAAAATACACAACCAAATGGAAAACAATTTCCACCTAATTCGAAATCTAAAACTAAGAATACAACATTAATATCACAATTTAAAATGTGATAGGTAAAAAATAACAGCATTTTTTTAAAGAAAAATGTTAATACATTAACAATATGTAGTTGATGAATTGGCTTGCTTGTCATGTTTTGATGTGTTCTAGGCTAGGGTTGGGCGATACCTGGTTTTCAATATCATGATATATTGACAGCTAAACATTGTGATATATCACAATGTCTGAAATAAGGCTGGAACTTAACACGATCTGGGAAAATATTGGGGGGGGAGGAGAATCTATATTTGATGTGTATAATTAAACGAAAATTTACTCAGTGATAGTATGCTTAACTAAACCATTTCTGGAGAAAGCATTTCTTTTCTGTTAAGGGCTTTATATACCCATAGTAACACCTTGAACTTGGCCCTGTAACAAATTAATTAATTTAGTATTGCAGGTTGCAATAGATATTAAGATGGGAATATTAGTTGTTAATTTCATAGAAATGTCATAGAAATTGTAGAGTTGTAATGTACCCCAAGGGTCTTCTAGTCCAGCCCCTTGCAATGCTGGAATCTTTTGCCCAACATGGGGTTCGAACCCACGACCCCGAGAGTCTGGTGCTGGAAGTCTCAAACCCACGACCCTGAGAGCTGGAAGTCATAACCACAGAATTTCCTTGTTTTGAAAGTCACATCCGAAACTTTCCCTGGCCAATTCTGTTAACTAACCAAATGCATATTAAATAGATTTCCTTCCTGCTATTAATGTAAATGCCTGAGGCCATCTTACGTGGTGCTGAGAAGCAGCTTTTATCCAGCATAATTATTACCCTTGCTGCCTCTTTATTTCCGCCTTATCTAAATTGATTCACGAACTGTGCCGCTCAAGTCAATATATACAATTAGTTCTATAGCCTGATTAATACTTTTCATTGGGACTAAATATGGCTAAATGCAATTACTCTAAGTCTTGCCTAACTCTAAGTTCATCTGATTTCTGTATTTTAGAATTTCTGTTTTTTTGGAAGCCGCCCAGAGTGGCTGGGGGAACCCGGCCAGATGGGCGGGGTATAAATAATAAATTATTATTATTATTATTATTATTATTATTATTATTATTATTATTATTATTATTATTATTATTATTTACTCAAGCATACTGTGTTCATGTGCATACTGCCATATATTGAAACAGGCCCAACACACTATGCAAAAGGCACATATATCCCTTGTTGTCATTGTCTTGCACTGAGCACGGTGCTCATGGGACTCAATTTTGGTAGTTTGATATGAATGTGAGGCAGAGAAAGGGCGGGGAGTAATATAAAGTGTATCACCACATTCGTGCTTTTATACTAGTTGCTGTTCTAATGCACTAGATTAGATTATTGTGATATTACACTTAATTTGTTGTTGTCCCTTTCTCAGTCACACATTGTCCATGTATGTGTGTCATGGCCAGTTCCCAACATCCTATGTTTTTTGAGTGCTCTGAACTGTCATGCTCAGACAGTGTCAAAGCAATTAGCAGCAGACCAAAGATGACACCTGCTCTTGAAGCCGGGTCCTGTGGTAGGATGAAAAGTCTTGGAAACAATTTCCACTTCCCAGGGATGGGAAAGGTCACGGGAGAAGCTGGGTTAACGGTGTAGGGTTGAAACGAAGGAACAAGACAGAAATTTTTGTGAGGACTCCAGTTCATGCCCCAGGGCTTTTAATAAATAATGGTGATTATTGTTGCAGCCTTTCCAAATCCGGAAGCCTATACTGTACAGTTATGCACAGCATTTAACTGTGACTTGTGGCTGTTTTGTGAACACACACACACACACACACACACACACACACACACACACACGGCACTTTCTTTTATGTTTATTTAGACTGCTGTGAAGTGACAGTGCTGACTGTTCAAAGCATAAGGGGTCACTTTCTGTGAGATGGTTTGTGAAATTCAAGTTTCTGAACTTAAAGAAGTCTTTGCTTACTTGAGTTGTTCTGGCATTTTTCAAGGCATTTGCTCAATTGCTGTTGACAGACACAATAATGGCAATTTGATTTGAACATTACAAGGGGAAACGAAACCCTGAAGGAATTCCAAATCTGTTGTTAGTGTGGTGGGTTTTTGAAATATACTCGGAGTCGAGAGTGAATTTCATGCTCTTTATTCAGCTCATATTCATCAAGGAGAAGAAGAGAAGACGAATGGCTCTTTTCCCAAAACCATCTGCTTATATACATTATTTACACAATGGGCCTTGCGTGATTGGCTACTTCAGGGCTACACCTGTGGGCCAATTATATTGTGGATTGACTTCTGCCTGCAGCCTGATTGGCTGCTCCTACAGGCCAATCAGGTAGCAGATTCACTTCTGCCAGCCGCCTGATTGGCTGCTCCAGCAGGCCAATCAGGTTGCGGATTCACTTCCACCTGGAGTTGGATTGGGTAGCTCCCGCTGATTCTGAATCCTATTGTTCTAGGATTCAGCTCAGTACATAACAGTTTTCCTTTCCTTATCAGGAGTGGGGAATCCCATATACATAGGGTTCTGGAATTAAATATTCACAAATATATCATTTTACTAAATCTCCCCCTAAATATTTGGCATTCTGGACACTACTATACTGTAACCTTTCTTGTTTTATCATTCTTATTATATATCCTGTTACGTTTATAATTTGAAACATCCAGGATCATTTCATCTGTTCTGAGTATAGGAAAGTGCAAGACATAAATGGTCAAGCAAGCAAGTAAAGTCATGAGGACAGAGGCTTTTGTAGAGCAGAGCTTGCAGTCCACGCGTGGACATTGTCAATGCATTGTGTATTCTAAGCTTGGCAGGATTAGGTACCATAACTTGAAATCTGCTGTTGGATGCTCAGCTTTAGAGTTGTTTCCAATACACAAAGACAGACAGACAGAATAAAAATAGGTAAAAGGCACCTTAATGAACAGACTTGAGATTTTCAAACGCTTTCTTACTACATCCACTTGTATCCCTTGGAAAATAAAAACACTTCTGAAGGTTGAGGACTGCACTGCAAAGCAGTTTGCAAATTGGCACAGAGGGGTGTGTTTATACATACATATATACTAAGAATATAGGTGTGGGGGTATCTGGAAATGGTTAAAGATATTTGTATTGTTGGGCTCTATTCTGATTCTACTGTTGTTGTTGATTAATCTAGTGACTTTCTTCACAAAAGTGACCCAAAGCAACTGACAAACACAACCTCTATAAGTGACTTACATTTACTTTTTTAGTGACATCTAGACTATCTCTGTCTATTTCAGAAATAATCTGAGGAATATGGATTCTGTTGCTGAATATCCTTCAACCCCATCTGGCCTCCAACTTGAGTCCAGAATGGATGGCTCCTTTTCCAAGCCTTGTTCATAATTTCCTTTCCAAACTCAAGGGCATCAGAATTGGGTTGCATTACATACTGAGACTTTATAAGGTTCTGGACACTTCTCCAGCCTACACAGAAGCATTAAGTAACAATAGCAACCATGAGAAATGCATGTCCTGTGGCTTTGCTATAATTGTCCAAGTCCCAGTGAAGGTCCTGGAATACAGCACAGGGATGGTGACCTTTCGGCCTCCAGGTGTTGCTGGACTACCCACCATCCCTCCCCTCCCCTCCCCTGCTCTTATGGGGTACAAATGGCCTGCAAAGGTTGAGGCTGGGAGTATTTGTCCTTGGTGCTGGGGAACCAGAATTCAGAATCAACAAGTCCTGCTATCTCCAGTAAACATGAATTTAAATTCAGCCTGGCTACCTCTTGTAGAGATGCTAAGTGATGAAACCGGGCTCAGAGTATAACTGGCAGTTTCCCACTGCTTCAAATGAAAAGATTGCTTCCTATTCCAGACAGGTTGCAGCCTTCAGCAGCAATAGGGAGGCGGTTGCTATTTGAAAGAAAGCTTGCTGAAGAAGGTTTACTATTACAAGTAAAAGAAAACATGATTGTTATAGAAGAAAAATAAGGAAGAAAAGGTCTAGATGAGAGAGAGTACCAGTTTGAGAACATCACTATCTCTTCCTGTCCATTTTCCTTTGTTGATAACCAGGCTGACTGAGCATCTTATAATTTAGGTTTATAGATGGTCTACATATAATTCAGTAGATAGAAGATACGTTGCTAGTCTATTTGTGTTTTGAATAACCTTAGTTTCTGTTTACCTTTCTTCACAGTCCAGAGGACATTTAGATTATTGATAATACTGGCGAGGTGTAACGACTGGGCAGGGATTGGAAAAATGTGGGTTCAAGGTCCGTTCCCCCGTGAAGCTTTCTAGATGACCTTAGACCACTCACTTTATTTTAGTGCAACTTACTTTTCAGAGTTGTAATGAGGATAACATGGAGGCAGTAGAATGAACTGAATTGAGCTTGAGCTTCTTGCAGTAAAGGCAATATAAATATAATAAAGGAATATATATATTGAAGCATGGCAGGACAAGAAGGCAAGTGCCTTCCTGAGGATCATGCCATCATGATTCCTGAGGAAATGGAGAAACGCTGTTGCCTCTATGAACTATCAACTAGCAAATCCCACTGTGGCCAAATCATGGGTTTAGACTCCAATATGTCCTTTCTGGTGGCGGGTAGTACTGTGCCTTTCAGCCCTGTGTTTATTTCTGCTACCTGAACATAATAATGGCACTCCTGTTGTAAGGCTGAAAACAATAAACACATGAGATAAGTGTAGGAGTATCACTTTAAATTTCCTAACACATACTCACAATGGGGCAAACCACGTGCCACTTGGTTTTATTAAGTGAGAATCGAGTGTTGCTGGGCAAACCCCAAAGCTGGTTAGTTGACTCTGTAATTGACCCATCAGCTTCAGTGCATTCCTGTAGCAATTTGCTTCAAGGAGAAGGGAGCATAGACAATGAGGGTTGGGGGTGGGAAGGGATGACAGGGACTTAAAAAAAAATCAGCTTCAGTACCAACAACATCTCAATGATCACAGGTCTTGTCTCCCACCCACCCCCACCCCCAGTTTTAGAGAACATATTCTGTGTGTGAGAGGATAATGTATTTATGTGCATCTTGATAGATAATTTAAAGCTTATAACAGAGCCCACAAATCCCAAAGGTTTTCCCTCCCCATCAACAAAGGGAGTTAGTTATTTTGTTTTCTGCGACCTCACTTCCCAAGAAGGGTTATTGGTTTTGTAAATTCATTCCTGAATGTTTTTAGATGATTAGCTTTAAGTTGTACAATGTATTCTACGGCAGTGCCACATTGCTGAACAGAGCTGCCTTAACAGAAGAAGACAAACACTGCACAAATCTCTAAGTGACATAAATTGGTTCTCAACAAACAGCTAGTTTTAGATAGCAAGGACTGAAGTACTGTAGTTCCATTAGGGCAAGGACTTTGGTCTACTTGTTGGAACTTCCCTTCCTTCTTCTTCCCTCTGGGGGGAGACGCCAGAATCTGTTCTAGGGGTTCCTCCAACCCTCTGGAGCAGAATTGGAGAGGGTGGAGGGCACATGAAATCCTTGTGCTAATGGATGCCTCTTTAAATACAGTGGTACCTTGGTTCTCAAACTTAATCCGTTCTGGAAGTCCGTTCCAAAACCAAGACACACTTTCCCATAGAAAGTAATGCAAAATGGATGAATCCATTCCAGACTTTTAAAAACAACCCCTAAAACATCAATTTAACATGAATTTTATTATGATTTTTTTTAAAAAAATTCTTACCTGCACTGATGATAGTCATTGTGTGGATGGAGTTTCTTTTTTATCCATTTCCGCAGTTGCACAATCAATCAATCAATCAGTAGCTGAACTCGGTTCCACACAGTCACAAAAACAAATTAATCTCAAAAACAAAAATGCAAAATAAATAGCAAAAACAAAAACACCAAACTTAATCTGTTCCGGAAGTTCGTTTGACTTCCGAAATGTTTGAAAACCAAGGCACAGCTTCTGATTGGTGCAGGCACCCCAGAAACAATAGACGACAACCGCATCAGACATTCGTCTTCCGAAAAACGTTCGAAAACACTTACTTCTGGGTTTTTGGTGTTTGAGAACCAAGGTACCACTGTATGATGTAGTGATGCTTGTTGATCTTAATGATGGAGTTGTTATGAGGTTTAGGAATGAGAGATTTGTTATTGAGGGTTTTGGCATAATTATTGATGTATTTGTTCTAGATAGACTAGTTTATGGCTGTTTGTTGTGATGTTTGTGAACGAAGGAGAGGCTTCCCCCATCCATGCATCTCTGCATGTGGGGTTCTTCTCTCTGCCTTAAAATTTTGTAGTGCTTGGAGTAGCACCTTTATTGATACGGTATCCTGTCTATTACACAGACTTCCTAAAAAATATTTCTAAGCCACATGATGTTTTCCGTTGGATGATCAAACTTTGCTTAGTGGAAAAGGCATCTATGTTCGCTTTGAGGCTGCTTGTCTTAACATATTTTATAATTGCTATTATTTTACTTGGCTTACATTTTAGCTGTCATGATTTAACAGTTTTTGTGTATTTCTTTGAGCGATCTTGGATGAGCAACTGATATACTTTATAAATATATAAGAAGGAAGTTAAAGTGTTAGTTCTGAGATTTCACACTTGGCAGTTGTCATACCCTTCAGCATATGTTAGAAATATTGTTATTTTTATTTATAAATGTATCAAAATTACTAGATCCTTTCACTGTCTTAAACTGTTTTAATTATTGGAAGACTTCCCCCTAATTCAAAAGAAACAAGGACATATTACACAATGCAGATTTAGATAGTTCATGATCATTCAGGAGTTGCGGGGAAAAAAAATTCATGGCTTTGGGCTCAACATGCATATATCTTCTCTCTAATTTACAACCACATGCTTTGAAAAACATCCACATTACAATGTTTATCATCGGAGGCTGATCAGCTTTTGTGGTTATTCAGTAAGCTAATACTTTTTTCTTTTATTATTGTATGGCTCATCCCATAGCAGCAAATTGTATAGCAAAGTACCATTTTAAACTATGCATGCCTTCAGGTGATAGTATGGTGTTGTGAAAGCATTTTGTTCAGCTTCATGTTTAGCTTAAAAAAAGAAATCATCTGCCTTCACAGTGAATACTGTTTTCGGTAGTAAATACTAGTTAGAGCTTTTTGTATGTTTGAGAGTAGTCCATTATATAGATACTTGAATGAAGCATGCATGCAGAAACATGCATTATAATGTTCAGAGTTGTTGTCACAGTTTCACGACTCTGTGTTTAGGCACTTTAATGCAGTGGGAGGCCTGTGTTTCTCTACCTACCCATATGTATCATGGGACATACTTGTGTGCACCAGCAAGATATTGCTTTCAAAGTTGCCTCTGTATTCATGACTAATATACAAGTCCCATGTTGATTTTTGTACTTTTATACAAAGTATAAAAATGGCTGGAAATTTGATTTCTTAAAAAAATATATGAAACTGTAGGAAACAACTGTTTCCAATCCAGTCTATCTCCTGAATTGAAGATAGAGATTTAAATACACTTTAGAAGTTATAATTTGGAAAAAAGAATGCGATTCTAGAATTGGGAACTGCAAGAGTTAGTGTGTTATTTAGAACTCAAGAAGGGGGAATGAGGAAGTCCGAAATGTTTAGATCTGAAGCTAGGTAGTAGAATTTTTTTTATCTTTTTATCTTTTTTTTTCTTTTTTTTCTATTTCTATTGTTATTGAAATGTGATGAATTTTGGGGAATAAGATTTGTTGAAATTGCTTTATATCCTTTCTGTATTTTTCTATTGTTCTTTTTTTTTCCTTATATAAAATCCAATAAAAATTATTTAAAAAATTAAAAATAAATACACTTTCGATCCTTAACATACTCCTTTGTCCAACAACAACAACAACAACAACAATTTATTATTTCTATCCAGCCCATCTGGCTGGGTTTCCCCGGCCACTCTGGGCAGCTTCCAACAGATGATTGGAATTAAAACATTTTAACATCAGTCATTAAAAATTTCCCCAAACAGGGTTGCCTTCAGATGTCTTCTAGTTGTTTATTTCTTTGACATCTGATGGGAGGGCATTCCACCGGGCTAGTTATTTGTGTTGATTAAGGTTTTTTTCGCCTGATGTTTGTGCTAATTTGTGTTTGGATGGCTTGTGGCCCTTCTGCCCAGAGGAGGAACCCCCAAATGCACCAGCCCATTGGGATGAGCAGGAAGGGGGAGTCTATCAACAGCCAGTAGACCAATCCCTCTAATCTTCCATCTCACCAATTGCATCTTTGGGCATTCTGACATCAGCATCCAATTCACCAATCTGCCTACCTGCCCCACCCCCACCCCCGGCATGGGTTGAAACGTAGCATAATGGCAAGCTGGGCAATTCTGCCATTTTTTTAATGTTCCCATCACTTGGTAGGCATATTTCTAATGATAAGGAAAACTCCAGGATAATTGTTCAGAATGTGCAGAATTTAAATGCAACAGTGCATATTTTTAAAGACCAGGTTAAAACTGTCTCTAAGCACTCAGCCAGATCCGCCTATTGAATTTTGGTGTTGACACTTTACATTAGCCAGCTCTATTGCTTTAACAGCAAGAACCGAAGAAGGCTGCAAAGGCAGAGTTTCCCCCAAAGCAATCTATTTTAATAACATTTTGTTCCAGTGTTTAGAATGATTGCATAATTGTCTTGTCCTCTGCTTGCTTGTCTGATCTGGGAAATGTCGGTGTGAAGGGAGTTCTTCCAACATTTAATGAAACGTATTGTTACTGAATATCAATGACAGAATGATGACCCAGCATGATTCTAATAAAATATTAATGCAAGTCAGCTGTCAGGAGGACGTGATGAAGGAATGGCCTATTAACATTTAGAGTGGCTTCTTATTTACAATAGAGAATATGTTGAAAAGGATAGTCTTTTTTTCCTTTTCCTTTTGAAAAACTGGGATTGCAAAAGATAACAAAATAATGAATAGTCCAGACGAGAATCCCTTGCACTGCAGTAATAATAACTTGCTGTGGTGTAGGGAGATATACAATACATCAGTGGTCCTCAACCTTGGGCCTCCAGATGTTTTGAGACTACAATTCCCATCATCCCTGACCACTGGTCCTGCTAGCTAGGGATCATGGGAGTTGTAGGCCAAAAACATCTGGAGGCCCAAGGTTGAGGACCACTGCAATACATGATTACTGTGCTTTGGATCCCTAGAAATTGTAATTATTATATTCATTTTTGTTGCAATCCTATACTCGCATGCCTAGGAGTAAGTCCCATTGAACTTAATGGATTTACTTCAAAGTAGATATAAAGGTAAAGGGACCCCTGACCATTAGGTCTAGTCTTGACCGACTCTGGGGTTTTGGCACTCATCTCGCATTATTGGCCGAGGGAGCCGGCGTACAGCTTCCAGGTCATTTGGCCAGCATGACAAAGCCGCTTCTGGTGAACCAGAGCAGCATACGGAAACGACATTTACCTTCCCGCTGTAGCGGTACCTATTTATCTACTTGCACTTTGACGTGCTTTCAAACTGCTAGGTTGGCAGGAGCTGGGACTGAGCAATGGGAGCTCACCCCGTCGCGGGGATTTGAACCGCCAACCTTATGATCGGCAAGCCCTAGTCTCTGTGGTTTAACCCACAGCGCCACCCAAAAAGTAGATAGAGGATTCTGCAATAAGCAGTGTAAAGCTATGGACAGCAGAACAGTCCATACAAATGTGTAATATGTCAAGGCTTACAAAGCGTTTATATAACAATGAAACCCTGTGTACTTACTTGGAAGAAAGTACCTTAGAGTTCAGTGATGCTTACTCCTAGATGAATGGAGGTCAGATTGCAGTCTAGGTCTGAAAGAGTATTGTTTATTTTGTGGTAAACTGATACAGGGGGAAATGGAAGGCAGGGGTTACCCCCCCCCCCCCCGGTTTTACCTTTTAGCAAATATATTTGGCTAGCAAATTCACTACAAGCAATTGTCTTGAGAAGGGAGTGGGGAACCACAGGATAAGAAATCTAGCACATGCAGATCTTCAGGAATATACTTTGGAATGTTCTAATCCATGGACTCATTTTATATTGTTCTTTGTAAATTTTGTTGTGGTTGTTTTATTAAGTCAGTTAGATGTTTATTTTTCCCAGGGCAACCCAAAGCGATTTACAAACAAATGAGCAGACAACAAGCCCCACATAGATACATTAAAACTAAGAGACAAATGCACCAAAAACACCCCACCCACTTCTAAACGGCTACAAAGTCCTGGTTACACTGTCATACCTTGGATCCCGAACGCCCTGGAACTCAGACGTTTTGGCTCCTGAACACTGCAAACCCAGAAGTGATTGTTCTGGTTTGCCAACGGTCCTTTGGAACCCGAATGTCCGAAGGGGCTTCTGCGGCTTCTGATTGGCTACAGGAGCTTCCTGCAGCCCATCAGAAGCTGCGATTTGGTTTTCAAATGTTTTGGAAGTCGAACGGACTTCCGGAACGGATTCCATTCGACTTCCAAGGTACGACCGTAGAGGGAAGTTTTTTGCCTGGCAACTAAATATATATATAATGATGGCACCAGGTGAGCCTCCTAGGGGGAGAGCATTCAGTAAATGGGGAGCCACCACAGAAAAGGCTTATTTTTGTGTTGCCACCCTCCAGACCTGTTGTAGAAGGGTCATGTGCAGAATTCTGCTAACTCGTCCCCCCCCCCTCCCTCCCTGCTCCTGCTGAGCAGGAATAATCTGCATGTGAACAGCAGCCGGGGAGTAGGTACCTGGATTCCATGCCTGAAGACATGAAAGAGATTTCTGTTTTTGTGTCATAGCCTGTGGCAGGCAGAGGAATTGACATGGTACCACTGTGGTGCAGTAGGGGGAAAGGGAGATTATTGCTGAATTGATACCTATGGGATAAGTACAGCTGCTGTGACACCGTGATCACCATCTCCAAATCCCCCTTAGATGGGGGGAGGTTTCTGCACCTTTGCTTCCATGTGTGGGTCCCATTTTCTTAAATGAAGTGAGGTTTATTACCATTGGTTGCAGGGGAAAAAAAGCGTTTTAAAATGTTAAAAATGCATTTTCAAAAGCATACAGCTCAAACAGTTATTAGTTACCAATAATGACTAATAATGCTAGTTTCAGGGAAGTAAAATAGACACTAATTAAATAACGTCAACAATCTAGAGGGGTTTTTTTTAAATCAACATGTATTGGCCTTCTTAAGAGAAATCTTAGTAATACCCTGCTATTTTCTAGCAGAAAGATTCATTATGTAAATCCTTATAGAACACATTTAGACAGCTAATTCAAGCTGTTCTTCTCCTCAGAAAGATGCCCCAAACCTACCATTATAAAGAAAGAGAGGAAAATCTATTGCAGTTTCTTAGCGTTTTCCTGTTAAGTTTTCATTTCTCCATTAGTTTGTCAAATTACTATAGAGTATAATAAGTGAACAAATCCGTCACTTGAGTGCATTTCTGAAGCTTAGTTTCAATCCCTGCAACTCTGATTAGATCAGTGTAAGATGTCATGCACAACGCTGCAGAAGTGGTATGCTCCACATATTCATTAATGCAGCTCAAGTCTGAAAATAATCTGTGGTTTTCTTATTTCAAAGAGGTAAGCAGGAAAATTCTCATCTTGGAGGAGTTATTTCACCCCATAGTACAAGCAGAAGGCCAAGTGCTGTTAAGTACCGCAGCATTCAATATGTTTATGTTTTCTCATTTGTATGACAAGGAATGGCTTCGGTATTAAAAATGGATTTATTGGTTTGCATTTTAAGTTCCCACGAACATATAAAAGCTGGCAGCTCATTTTCTGCCCATGTAATATTTCAGCGTTGCTGTCATTCTGGTTCGTATTACAGATACGCGAGACATGGGAGTCTGCCACTTGTTTCCGTGCTCAATCATGATATGACTGCTCGGTGGAAAAGGAAATGCTTCTTTGTCTCCACCGTGGCTTCTGCAATATATTATGAGGCTGACCTATTCCAAGCACTCTGCAGTCCCATGGATCTCAGCTGCCTTCAGTTTGTTGCTGATGTTGAAAATGGTCTTTTTTCTCAATAAGGTCATTGAGTATGGGGGGAAATTTGTTTTCCAGGGGAGAAGCAAGAGCTTGAGGGTATGAAACTCAGTTCTCTTTTTTAAGTTCAAGCCTGTGTTGTTGAGACATTGGGAGTTCTTGTCTTGGCTCCCAGTAAGTTTCTGAACACAATTCAAAGTGTCGGTGCTGATCTTTAAAGCCCTAAATGACGTCGGCCCAGTATACCTGAAGGAGCGTCTCCACCCCCATTGTTCTGCCTGGACACTGAGGTCCAACTCAAAGGGCCTTCTGGCAGTTCCTCACTGCAAGAAGTGAGGTTACAGGGAACCAGGCAGAGGGCCTTCTTGGTAGTGGTGCCCACCCTGTGGAATGCCCTACCATCAGATGTCAAGGAAATAAAGAACTACCTGACTTTTAGAAGACATCTGAAGGCAGCCCTGTTTAGGGAAGTTTTTAATGTTTGATGTTTTATCGTGTTTTTAAATTATTTGCTTATTTGTTTATTTATTGTCTGTTGTGACTAGTGGATGGGAATATGAGGTGTAGTGTAGAGCCATTCAAGGGTTTCTGTCCCTCTCCCACTTAGTACTCAAATCACAGGGATAGATGGCTTTCTAAATATATTGAACCATACACCCACACACATCAAATATTTTTCCACAGCTGGAGCAAGAGAAAAACCTTGTTCTTTGTATTCCTCCCTCCGCACCTGTTGCAGATACCCAAAGCTATGAATGATCTTGCCACAATGCACAACCTGACCTGTCTCGTTTTATAGAAATGATGTTCTTCTTTCATCCCATGTGGGGAATTGATCCTTTGCATGCACAAAGCAGTTTCAAGGGCTTGAGACCCAGCTGCCACCTTCCCTGTCGCCTGCTTCTCCTTCCGCTCCTTTCTCTCCTCACCAAGGACCCAAAACGTACAAGGAAAGGGCAAGAGAACAAAATCAGAAGATGAATTTTGAGCAGTGACAATGCGGGCAGTGAAGAGCTCCCGCTGCTTGGTGGATTGTCATGTTCCTGCCAAAGGAGGGCATGGTTACTACATGTTTTAGTGTGTCTTTCAGGAAATAGGTTGGTTACAGGAAATAGGAGGTTTTGGGGTGTTTTTTTTTTGGTCTGCAATCCCAGTTCTCTTGTGGGGTAACTCTTCAAAGCAGCTGAAAGCTGGGAATTCTTCTCCAGCTGAGTTTCTAACCTGAACTTGAGCAGAATTCAGGTGGTTATAATGCTTGCTTTTCCAAACTCCCAGTGTTTGCTCTGGATTTAAGCTTTGTAAATTAATACGAGCATCTTCACACAGAAGAGCTGTGGATATTCCGCAGTGAGAATTAACATAATCCCATTTAATTCTGCTCTCTGTTTGAATTTTCTTTATATAAAGCAGAGGGCCTCGACTGTATATTAATACAGGAACCCCCTGCCCCACAACCCATCTTTCAGAGCCTTAAACTACACTTGGATAGACTTTTTTTTTAATGCACATTTTTAACCTTCTGGGTTTACTACAATGGTACCTCAGGTTACAGACGCTGTGGGTTATGCGTTTTCAGGTTGTGTACCATGGGAAACCCAGAAGTACCGCATGTGCAGAAGTGCCAAATCGCGCCATGCGCGTGCACAGACGCGGCGCTGCGGGATACAAACGCTGCGGGTTGTGGACGTGCCTCTGTCATGGATTACTTCTGCAACCCGAGGTTCCACTGTATTCCAACTTTGTTCATTTGTTTGTTAGAAACAGCTGTGGCGTGTTGGGAAAGAGTGGGTAGAGACACTGTGGCACTCTCCCGGCAATGGTGCTGCCACTTACCTCTTTGAAACCCAGCCAGGTGGGTGAGGTATAAATAATAAGTTGTTGTTGTTATTGTTACCAGGGAGGAGATGAGGCAAGGTGACAGCTGGAGGCCCTGGGTTGGTGATGACAGTGTCACAAATCCATATGTATTTGCTGAGCTGCATTCCTATGTTCATCAATTTTTTTTTATTGCATTAGCATTTAGCCATGGCATACAACCCAACGGAACAGAACAGAACAAAATTCCTATGTTGGCAACTGGCTGAGCTGTTGCCACTGGGAACGGTGGCACGCCACCCTTCTCGCACACAGCTGCTGCTGTTCAGTTTTGTGGTTAGTTTTAGTACTTTTTTTTATTATTATTATGAAAACTGCCCTGAGCATTTTTAATGTAAAGGCAGTCCAAAAATAGAAAGGACTGCCTTTCCATTAGAAAGGCCTGCGATCAGCAACCTGTACCTAAATAAGCAATTAAAGCCCTGTATTTTGATCTCCCAAGTCCGTATTTTTTATTTGGATTTTAGCCATCATCACAAAGCAATCCCAGAGCAGGGCAACTACTGTAGAAACTCAAGAAAGGTCAATGAGACCTCAGGGAGAGCCTCAGGGGCAGCAATTAACAAAATAAACATCCAATCCAATGAATACAAGGTGATGAAAACCAACAAGAGTCAACGCTAGCCACAACCCAATCCAAGAAGGGAGGGCATTCCTTAGCTGGGTTGTCAGCACAGAGAAGAACTTTGCCCAGGTTGCTGCACAACTGATCTCAGCTGGCTGCAGCACAGCCAGTGACCTTAACATCCTGGCAAGTTGGTATGGTCCATGACACCCATTCTTGCTTTCTTTTTCTTTTCTTTTTTTTCAGTCCTAGGAATACAACAAAAACCAGACGCTCCCAGGAACTGCCACATATGGCTAGCTGGCTGCACTTGGGTTGGTGTAGAATGGAATTTAGTTTCATAGCTTTGTCTGTTATGGAACCGTTCATGATGAGGCTGGTTGTGAGCTATCTTATTAATGCTGCCCCTTTCTGACATGTTTTGTATAACATTCAGGAGACGCGCTTCCTTCTTTATTAAAACAGGTTGTAAAGTCAAACTGTCTCTGAGGTATTCCGTGCAGTTAATGCCTAAGCTGTTTAGCTGCTCATTAATTGTCCTTTTATCTAAGCCGTGGTACTTTATATGAAAGTTGAGGCATTGTGGTTGCATTAGAATGTGACAATAAAGTATTGTTTATTATTTTATGAATGAGCATAGGTGAGCCTTGGGCTTATGTGGCCACAAGCAGGAAATTTGAAGCATTAACTTCTGTTTTTGATTAATCACAGTTTAGCATTATGTTTGAATCCAATGATTAGGGTTAAGTGGTTAATCTTAACAAAATATTTCAATATTTTGTTGGAAGCTGGCCAGAGTGGCTGAGGGAAACCGGCCAGATGGGCAGGGTATAAATAATATATTATTATTATTATTATTATTATTATTATTATTATTATTATTATTATTATTATCATTATGACTTGTTGAAACAAGCAGCTTCATGAGTCACAGTTTGAACATGGCTTGTTTTGGTAAACCATAGTTTGTCAAAGTTTGGACATAATGCTAAAGCAGGGGGCCACCAAACCCTTTTAAAACCGTGGTTTGGATTTTAAATGAAGTGCCATGAACACCATTCTCTGTGGTTGCTCCTCTCCCCTTGTAATTTGCATGGGGAAAACCCTTCCCTTGAAGCCTCCCTCAACAGAAATGGTCCCATTGAAGCCTCCACAGAGAGGGAATTCCAGAGATGAAGTACCCTAGCTGAAAGCAATCTTTCTCCCTTTCCTACCTACCTCACCTCTGATGGCTGAGGCACTTGGAGAAAACGAATGATTGCAGTTATATAGGCAGGAACAGGAATTACTCTTTGGCATAGAAGAACAGAACTATGCAAACAGGGACTACATTTTAAGTAGATTGGGGGCAGGGGCCGGGGGAGAATAAGGGATCAAGAAAGGGTGCTGAAGAAGATTGTGTAATTTTCACGTGCTTGTGAAGGTCGTATTTTCTATTCTAAATGCTTTTGGTAGTGCTGCAGCAAAGAGTCCTCAGCTAATGTGATTATAAAGATAAAGATGGCCTGCCTCTTGTTTCTAATTAAAAACTGTTTTGAAGTGCTGCTTATCTTGGCTATAAGATAAAGGGTTCTATCGCGTTGTTGCTTATGAAACACATCAAATTGTGTTTAACGCTATGTGTTATTTTGGATGTGTGTTTAAAATAACAGATCACAGGTTTTTTTTACAGACATTATAGATCAGTTATCTTCAACCTTTTTTGGAACCTACTTTTAACCCAAACATGCATTTGGGGACCCACTTCTTAACCTTTCTCCATATAACTGTGTGGTGGTTGTGCTCCTGCCCTGTTGTGATCTACTAGTAGTTCCCAAAAGAGATGTGTGTGGTGCTGTGTTCTAAACCACAGAGCCTAGGGCTTGCCGATCAGAAGGTCGGCGCTTCGAATCCTTGCGACAGGGTGAGCTCCCGTTGCTCGGTCCCAGCTCCTGCCAACCTACTGGTAGCAGTTCTAAAGCACGGTGGCGGGAAGGTAAATGGCGTTTCTGTGCGCTGCTCTGGTTTCGGTGTTCCGTTGGGCAAGAAATGGCTTAGTCATGCTGGCCCAGAAAAACTGTCTGCAGACGAACGCTGCCTCCCTCAGCCTGTAAAGTGAGATGAGTGCTGCAACCCCAGAGTCATCTGCGACTAGACTTAACTGTCGGGGATCCTTTTCCTTTACCTATTTTAGTAGTTCCCAACCCACCATTGAAGATCAGTGTTCTATATTATGTGAATATCTTGTGCTATACAGTGACATCTATTCAGTTATCAGTGATGGCCAAACATGGACCTCTAGCTTTTTTGGGACCACAACTCCCATCATACGTAGCTAACAAGACCAGTGGTCAGGGATGATGGGAACTGTAGTCCCAAAACAGCTGGAGGGCCAAGTTTCGCCATCACCGAGTTAGGTCTTTGTGCTACCTTTTTTATTTTTTGTATAGTGCTTGTTTTGTACATTGTTTTAGTGCTATATACAGTCAGGATAAGTCCCCCCCCCCTTTCTAAGAGGCTCAGATTTAACAGCTGGGATTTCTGCTATGCCAATAGTTACCAGGTTCCATTTATTAATGAACTAACACAGGCTTCCTCAACCTCAGCCCTCCAGACGTTTTGAGACTACAATTCCCATCATCCCTGACCACTGGTCCTGCTAGCTAGGGATCATGGGAGTTGTAGGCCAAAAACATCTGGCAAGCCAAGGTTGAGGAAGCCTGAACAAATATATACCTTTTCAAGCCATGATTGGTCTGGAATGGAAAGTAGTTGATGGTGACATAATTGGGCAAGCATGAGCAGATGACAAATACGTGTGTGTGTGTGTGTGTGTGTGTGTGTGTGTGTGTGCTTGCTTGCTTGCTTGCATGCATGCAGAGACACACATACATGGACACAGACTAATTTAGCTTGTATTCCATGACTTCTTCTTCTGTACAGTACTTTACTTTAAAAAAACCATTTGATATGATTCTTAGGTGGAATCTACACACACACATATTAAAAAAAACACTGTGAAAATACCTTTTTAATAAAAGTTTTGAAAAATGCATTGAATTTTGCATAGCTCACTCTCGCCATCTGGTGTCACATTTGTATATTGCACTTTTCAACACATTTAAAACGTTTTATTTGCAGCTGTGTAGATGAGTCCTTAGACTGCAGCCTTATCCACACTTCCTCTTGTCGCACTTGGGAAAACTGCTCAACAATGCTCAGGTTTTCTGCATAATTGCTGTTCTTCAGATTTAGAGCTAAAGACCAGTCTTTCCCTGGGAAATGAGTGAAGCAAGGGGAAAACTTATTGAACCCATGCCCAGAAAGTGTGCCCTGGAATAGACTTAATATTTGGTTCCTTAAATAAAGGGTCAGAATCCATTTCTTTATTCTTTAGTATTCTTTTATTTCTCTCTGAAACATTTTATTGTTTTCTTTTACTGTGCCGGTATTTCAGTTTTTTATATGTTCTTAGATTTAGATCTTGCTGAAATAAAAAAGCACTCACATATATTTAAATGTCTAAAAGTAAGAGTGAGTAAAAATAGGTAATGTGAATTGCCAGATTCACTGCTTAAGGCATGTTCAGTCCTTGATGTAGAATTGGCATTTGGCTGAGATTTTTGTATATGGAGTATCACGATTTCCTAAATCTCATTATCACAACAACTGTGAAACACAAACACACACATCCTTTTCACCTCCCCTTTGTGGTTTAGCATTTTATGTGAAATGTCTTGCCAGAGTAGCATTAAACGAATATATTCACTTTTCTACTCAGTGATCTTAAAAAACAAAACAAAACATAGCTGTCACTCATGTTGCCATAAACCATATGTCCACTGTATTAGGGCCAAATTCTGTGGATAGATGCCAATAGAAAGTTCCAGTTAGCATCAGTTGAGTAGAAAAAGATTTGTTTATATCCAAAGGAATTAATTATTTTTCTGTTACCATTTTAAAAGGAATTTTTTAAATTATCTGTAGTGAATGCTTTCTTTTACGAAATTACTTATTTAGAATGGAAAGCAGTGAGGGTGAGACGTTAGTACGGCTTCAAAAGCATTTAATATACTCTCTTTTTTTCGTGCATATTATAATTCTAGTGTGTGAGTGCACATAATGATTTCATTTATTTATTTTTTAAAAACATTTTATATGGTTTATCTCTTTCATGTTGTAGTTACAAATTAACCCATGCCATTCTAAAGCAATTGCCCTGGAAGAAAAAAAATGGTGGCCGGGGGGTAGGGGTGGGAATGCCTGACCAGGACTATCAGCTTTGCATAATTCTGCGCTTTCAAAGTCATTGTTATTTGTTATTATTAAGTATCCGGTTCTGAAACTCTTTGCTTATGCTCTTAATTTAGTTACTCGTGGTGGTTTCATCACGGTTGCAGTCTTCCTTTTCTCTTCTGTAGCATGAGACAGCCTTGGACAGATTAGTATGTGATGGGTTTTGTTTTGTTCTTAAAAAAACACTCTAAGGCACAATATTCAAATGTACTTTATCCTTGTTATAATAAAACTCGTATCTCATTTATGGTGTCTTCCAGTTTCTTGCTGATGAATTATGTTACGTGTCTGAAACAGCAGAGACTTTAATTAGGTTTTAATCCTAAATTACTAGCTCTCATAGATTTTATGACTTCTCCTAGACTACTAAATGTATGTGTATCGATTTGGTAGTTTGCAAGAAGGAGGGAGCAGAGGAGAAAATGAGAACATGTTTCATCAGTAGGTGTTTGAACACCCACAGCTGCTTCTTAATTTTCCTCTGGTGATAATTCTGTTTACATTCTTTTTTCTGATTTGTCTTTTCCCATTTAACAGTGCAGCATTAAAACAAGCCTTTTCCCCCGTGTTAACCTTTTCTGATTATATAAGTTTTCAAGATTTAGAGAACTACTGTATTTTGCTTATGTGAGCCTTCTCACTTTTTTCTTACCTCCTTTAATTGCCAAGCTGTTCTAATTAAGTGACCTCTAATTTCACCCTTCACTTGATCCTGTTTGAGGTTGACATGAATGTTTCAAGTTCAAAAGTACTTTAGGATATGCACTTCATGGTCTGAGAGCAGAAACAAGTCATTAGGACTGGGGACTTGTGACTCAGATATGTTTGTGAAGGTATATTAAAAATCACTGGATGTGTAAAAAAAAAATCTATATATCGGTAGTCTCGTTCTCCCAATGCCTTCCTTCCTTCCTTCCTTCCTTCCTTCCTTCCTTCCTTCCTTCCTTCCTTCCTTCCTTCCTTCCTTCCTTCCTTCCCCAAACTTGGTAGCAAACTGAGGGTCTGAAGATATGAAACATAAGCCTCCCTCTAAATTCTATCATGGATTTTTTTTACCAGTTAAAATTAGCTTCTTTCTGCTTCTATTTTGCACACTTAATATGTGCTTAATTCATACATAGTCCCATTTAAAGCATCTGTGTCAGTCTAAGTCTGCAAATCAAGAGGTAACATGTGGCTAATGCGCTTTGTTCTTCAAATAATTGCACACATTTTGGTAAAAGATCCATTCTCCTTGACGTGTGACAAATGCGGAGAGCTTTGGGGATAGGCAAATTTGGTGATGAAATTTGTGGGTATAAACACTGGAAACAAAGCAAAATATTTTAAATCGTTAGCAAGGTGAATTGAATAGCCTTAAACTGGAGTTAAGCAAAATAATTTTTAATCTTGTAGTTTTTAAGGTGTTTGGGGGGACTCCTTTGGAAATTGTGGCCCAGATCAGATCAAAAAATCCATGGCAAGAGTCAGTGGAAATGAAAGGAGTTAGCTGAAAAGAGATATAACTATTCTACAAATATCTATATGAGGAGTAACACAGGACTAATACTATTTTGTTGAAAGATAATTGTGGGAATGAGATCTGGTACCTACAACAAGTTTAATGTGTAAGGCGGAAATAAAGATTTTAAACCAATAAGATGTACCGTTTTGAAATAAAATCTGGATAGAAAAGCCTTCCTGGAGCAGTTGTAAATATGCTTGCAATAGATATCTTACAAGATTTGTTCTAGTGCATCAGAGGTTGCTTCACTGTGGCATGAAGAGCTTTCATCCCACTTAAAAATAGTGGGTGTATTTATGGAACCTCACTTTATGTATGCCCTAGCCTAGCCAGAGAGAGAGAGAGAGAGATGGTCCTTTAGAATCGTTTTCTTCCATATTGTCCCAAAAGAAAGTCCTGTTTTTGCAATATTTTGTTTTGTGCTAGAGAAGAACACAACTCACTTGTTTCTCTTATTTGAAGCAAATCACTTTAGAAGCACCATAATGCTGAATTCTTCTTGTCTCTAATGAGCTGGTTTGTGGCTGATATGTGGAACTATAACATGAATGGTCTTGAACTCTTTCACTTCTATATGTTACTTAATCTAACTTAGTTACTACTCAGTGGAGTTCAACCAAACCACCAGTGTGCAATAAGAATAACATTGGTAATTCCCTCCCATTCTGTTAAAGTGGAGATTCTAGTTTGTTTGTCATCACCATACTGAACCACAACTATACATACAAAGTACATAGATGTTCTTTGTGGCATGTACATGTAGATGTAGTATGTGGCAAATGAATCGAATAAGGTTGCATTCTTATACTGTGAACTTGTACCATTAGTTTACATTTTATGCATATTAAACTCTACTACAAAATAAGACTCCCAAGTGTCGGAATCATTTATGAAACAGAGACTGGTGCTGAAGTTGCTTTGTTCATCTATAGGAAATGAAGCCTCTTCATACCTGCAAAAGAAAAGTGTAGACAGGTCGTACTTCGGAAGTCGAATGGAATCTGTTCCGGCAGTCTGTTTGGCTTCCAAAATGTTCGGGAACCAAGGCACAGCTTCTGATTGTACTTCGGAAGCTCCTGCAGCCAATCGGAAGCCGCCGAAGTTGCGGCAGAGGTTCACGTTCCAAAGAACTTTTGCAAACCGGAACAATCGGTTCCAGGTTTGCGGCATTCGGGAGCCAAAACATTTGTCTTGCAAGGCCAAAACAAAAAAAATTTTTTCTTCCAGTAGCACCTTAGAGACCAACTAAGTTTGTCATTGGTATGAGCTTTCATGTGCATGCTCACTTCTTCAGATACGTCTTGCAAGGCGTTCGACTTCCGAGGTACGACTGTACAGTACTAAATCTTTACCATGAGTTTACTTTATTTAAAATGATACAACCATGTGACATATCCTTTCAGGATTTCAGTACTGCAAATTCTCATCAATCCCTTCAAAGGGAAATAAATTATTAAGGTTGAAAATACTGAATGGAATAACTTTATTATAAATAGTTAGACTTTTCATTACATGTTATCTTTGTACAGCAATCTTGCATTTCCCCCCTCCCCTTTTAAACTGTCTTCTAATATTGAAAATCCTTACTTGTTCAAAGACTTTTTAAAAGGTGCAAGAGTTGTTTATTTATCTGTTGTTCCAATCTAGTTCTATGGTACTGATATTCTAAATAATTTAAAAACATTCATTTTTAATTAGTATGTTTATAGTTTTGGTGCAAGCTGCAATAAACCTCTGGACACCATACACAATTTCTTTATTAATACTGTACTTATATATGATGGTTATGTAATATGTTATACTTTTTGATTCCTGATCTAGACAAGACTTGAATTTACATATCAGTGGCAAAGGGACTTGTTCATGTTAGCACATTTTGAGTGTCCCCCCTCCATTGTACCTAGCATTTACTTTTTATTTCAGTATTCAAGGGGGAAGGGAAATGGTGCAATCTGTAATGCACTCTATTATTCCATTCTTTTAAGGTAGTGTCAAATCTTTCTCAGCAGGTGATTCAATGCTTGCGAAGTAAAGAATGCATTAACAAATTTGTTTTTGTTTTTTAAAAAAACGTTACTGCTTGAAGGGTTGAGCTTTTTACATAGGGAGCTTCATACTGTGAACACTCTCTGTGTTGATAGTATCTATCTTTAATGTTTGTATGAACTGTCATACAGTATTAGCTATATCAGCCGCATCCCCTAGAGCGAGCGAGCTGACACAGCGGTCCATAGGGTCTGGGCTTCACTAGAAGTTAAGGCACATATAGCTGTTCCATGTGCCTTGTGTGCTCCTTTCCAGTATGCCTAGTTTCTGGGCTGACCAACCTATGAGGGAAGGTGAGGCAATCGCCTCGGGCAGCAACATCCACAGGGGCAGCAGATCCTGATGTAGATCTTTACAAATATAGAGGGCAAATGGGAGAGGAGAGGAAGAAAGTCCCATTGTGCGAATGTCTACTGCAGTATCAAGTTAGGCTTTCTGTTTCTTTGCCCAGTACAAAGTCACAAGCGACTGTGTTGCTTAATACCTGGATCTAATTCAAGGAACTAATGCTTGTGTAGTAGGATTTGGTGATTCTGCTTTACTAGTGGTTTTCTCCTATACCAGGACAGTTTGCAGTAAGTGTGGGGCTGTAGTAATGGTGGCCATGTTAAATGAATGTCACCTGCTGTCATTACTGACTACTTTGGTTGGACTTTTGTGACTTCAACAGCTCCTTGTGTTTTAGCCCCACCTTATTTGTTGACCGGTGAGAGCCTGATTGGCCGCTGGGATGCCTTGCGAACCTTCAGGGAATTAAACGCAGAATTTGCACAAGAAGTTGAAACATTTTGATACTGAGGCTGCTGGTTTAATTCTTCAAGCGTCTCCTCTTATTAGTCTAGCTCTCTATTTAGTCTAATCTATTTCTCAGATTGCTGCCCTTGGACTTTTATATCTGGTGTCAACAGACTGTTTGTCTAACATTCTTGCCGCTTTGCCTGAAATTCCAAGTTGGCTTTGTTTGCCAAGGGTTGTGGCTGCAGACTGGGGCACTCTGCAAAGATTGTCAGATTTGTTTGAGAATTCCACTTTATTTTAGTTTGCCTTGAGCTGTGTCCCTGGGTGGAACCTGGACCTAAGGTTTTGGGGTTGACACCGACAGGTTTTTTCCTGCAGGCTCACCTTGGCACAAGCCTGCACTAACCTCAAGTGAATGAAAATGATTAGAGATAATATTTGTTTGGCAATGGAAAGAGGCAGATGGCTCTGCTTCCCTTCTCAAAGTTGGGACACTATAGCAGCAATGGCCCAAGTCACTTTTTCTGCAGATACCACTAGTGCTGCTCTGTGAGATCAGGGTATAAGGTTAAAACTGCACTTGTGTTGTAGTTCATAAATTAAATACCACACCATGATTTTCTTGTATGAAAAGGCTATCTCCAAAAGGACCTTTTTTCAGTCAAATAGTTGAGCATGCTCGAAACCTGAACTTTTTAAAAAAATCCATTTTATTGCAGATTGGATTTTAAAGTGTAGCGAGTGCCTGAAATGTCATCGTCTATCAAAGCTGTTTAAAAGCTAAAGCTCTATTCCCAGAAGCATTTGACCCGTATCATATCTAATATGGTAATTTAAAAATTACTATATAGCGATGCATAAGTATCTGCATAGCTAAGAATTATGCACTTATTTGATCTCTCCTCTGAGGAGAATTATTTTTAGCAAGTTTATTTTTACATGAATGAAATAGAAATTTCACGGTTCTCATCAATGTTTTATTTATATGATACATATTTATATGAACCATTCAACAAAGTCAAGTACAGTCTTACTGGATGGAGATATAATTCACAATTCAAAACTTCCCGGAAAAATGTTATCAGAGGTAGCAGTGGGATAAAATTAGCAATAAAACTATGCACTTAAAAGTATGTCTATACTTTATACTGATATTACAGAGCTGGCATTGAAACAAGGATCCAGTATCAGGCTAAAGTTTAAGCCCAAGATTTGAACAGCTACTAAGACCCCTAGATCCTTTTCACATGTACTACTAGCAGTCCAGGTGTCCCCCATCTTAGATTTCTTCTGCTGGTTCTTCCTGCCTAGGTGCAGAATCTCACATTTGTTCAACAACAGATGAGGCCAGGACAGAATCCTATGGCATTCCACTTGTCATTCTTTTATATAACATTTATATAAAACTCTTTTATATGGATTGGGTTTAGGCTACCTGAAAGATATCATCTCCCTATGTGAACCTGCCTGGGTACTATGATCCTTGAGTGGGCACCTCCTCTCAGTTCCATTACCACCAGAAGCATTGTTGTTGGTGACTCGATAGAGCTTTTTCTGCGGCTGCTCTCATGTTGTGGAATTGCCTCCCAAGAGATGTAAGATTGGCATTGCCTTTCCGCCAACCAACTAAAACCTTCCTATTCAGATAGGCCTTTGAAAACTAAGCTTCAGACCCAATCACTGGGTTGCTGTCAGGGCAAACTGTATTTTACTTGCTGGCATTGCATAGTTTTAAGGTACTGTATTTTAATTATTATTTTTAACCAGCTTGTTTTTAGTATTCTATAATTGATTTTTTTAAAAAAACGTTGTAAGCCACCTTGAATCCCAACTTAGGAGAAAGGCAGGATATAAATATGTTGGATAATAAGTTACAGAACCAACATTATATTTTTATGGGAACTGTAGCATTTCACAATAAACTTTTGCTCCGTTCCAAAAGACCGACCTTTTGTAATTCCTTAGCAACAATAACTTTTGCAGGAGCAGCTAGTTAGCTCTTGTTAGCAAATAGCATCTTTACTTGCTTGGGACACATATCACATTTCTTTCTGTTCCTATTGAGCAGACCATTCCACTATGAAAACCGAGAATGTTTAGCTTTTGGCCAGGCTCAGGTTATTCATGTCAGTTTGGATCACAAGCATTTAATATCAAGTATGAATTTGGCAAATTGTAACTAATGCAGATCCACATACTGCAGTAAATACCAGCTGTCACAGTGCGTGGGCATATGCACAAGAATTATTCACCAAGTAAAACTGACAAGGTACAATAATCTCATGTTGACTTTTCCATATCAAAAAAGTAACTTGCATCGGTCCTTGGCGGCCAATCGGGAGCAAACTGTGTGTGATCAGTCAGGAATGTGGCTTCTGTTCCATGAGTGGGTGAGGTAACTGAACACAGTGGGAATCATATGCAATATCTGGATTATCAAGTAGTATAGGGTACTCTGGGGACATAGCTTACATTTCCGCTTTGCCCTGTACGTTACTGCATTTTTACTGCCGGGCTGCTCACAATCGCTTGGTCTGAATTAGTGCTTGTCAGGGGGACCCCTTACAGGGACCCTCCCCCAGTCATCCTGACCAGCACTTCGCCCAGTGATAGTGCTAGCAGCGTGTCAGAAGGAGGGAATGAGGAATGGAGCGGAGTGGAGAGGGGGCTCCATGACGTGTCAGAGCCTCAGCACCAACCCAGAGGAGGAAGGACAGCGCAGTGAGGTGTCAGAACCTTGGCAACGCTCCAGCCAAAGGATGGGAGAAGGAACGCAGCCCCTTCCGGTGCCCGAATTGAGGCACGCGCCCACACGCAGGGCTAGGGGAAGGCGCTTTGGGGTGCCCAGGCTTTTATGCTGGTTCAAGACGCGATGGAAGCCATTGCTGGGTTCTGAATCAGACTAGGCAGTCATGTTTTCTGACCTCTCTGCACTGTAAATAGCATGCACAATAAAGCTCTTAAAGACAGAGCAGAATGGAGCGTCTTTACTCGAGAGTAGCCGCAACAATCCCGACAGTGCTGTTTCAAAACCTTATCCTCCGTTGGTTTTTGTTTATGTTGTTGGTACTTTTTTTTACCATTCTCCATGAATTAGGGAGAAAAGAAATAGCATTTGAAAATGACCAAAGGAGAGGTAAATTTGTGGTGAAATGCTTACCTTATTTTTTAGGCAGTTGAGGGGTGCCTTTTTCTTTCATCCTACAAACTTTCTTGCTGGTGTTCTGCCCTCTGCAGCCTTCCCAGGTACCTGCACATCTATTAAATCCTAAGGGAAGACACCACCAGGCAATGCCTTCCATGGACTTTTCCAGATCAGGGAAGTCAGGGAAGTTGCTGAGTGCCAGGGAAATGTTTACTGGAAATAAAAAAAAATGATATACTACCTTTGACTATTAGTTAGAATAACAAGTGTCTTGGAACCAAAATGAGCAATCACACAACAATGCAAAATTAAGTAAAACAGATTTAAACATTGCTACAAAGGACTGTAGAAGCCACTGACTTCAGCTACACAAACTGTACTTTAGACTGGATAGTCACCTTAAATCAGTTTAGAAGATGAATTGTAGAAGAAATAGGAGAACTAAGAAAATAACTAAACCGGGGGAAAGTGTGATTAAGTTAAATTCAAATTTCAGTGGTTCTGGGAACTGAATAATTATTTATATTGATTTTATCTTATACAAATGGAATTTAAAGAAAAATTACAATTCCAAAGCATTACAAGGGGATATATCCAATAGTGTGCAAGTAACAGCATGTTCTGTCCTCTATTGTCTTGTCTTATACTATAGTAAGCATTAGAGGGGCTTAACACTACTGCTGACATTTTGTAGACCAGTCATTTGCCCCACAGTTCTGTATCTGGTGAGGAAAAGGGGTAGGAGTTCATGGTGTTATGGCTGTCCATTATGGTCCTCCTTGCCATGATTCTTCATCCATGTTGACATGAAATCACACAGGCCTCACCATGGGACCGAAACTGCCTTGGTCACGCTGGTTGATGATCTCCGGCGAGCTAGGGACAAAGGTGAGAGCTGTTTCCTAGTTCTCAGAGGCTTTTGACACCATCGACCATAACATCCTTCTGGACCGTCTAGAGGGGTTGGGAGCTGGGGGCACTGTCATACAGTGGTTCTGCTCCTTCCTCCTGGGCCGTGTTCAGAAAGTGGTGGGGGGGGAATGAGTGTTCAGACCCCTGGGCTCTCACTTGTGGGGTGCCTCAGGGTTCTGTTCTCTCCCCCATGCTTTTTAACATCTACATGCAGCCTCTGGGAGAGATCATCAGGGGGTTTGGGCTGGGTGTTCATCAGTATGCCGATGATACCCAGCTCTACCTGTCTTTCAAATCAGAACCAGTGAAGGCAGTGAAGGTCCTGTGTGAGTGCCTGGAGGTGGTTGGAGGATGGATGGCGGTTAACAGATTGAGGTTGAATCCTGACAAGACAGAAGTACTGTTTGTGGGGGACAGGAGGTGGGCAGGTGTGGAGGACTCCCTGGTCCTGGATGGGGTAACTGTGCCCCTGAAGGACCAGGTGCGCTGCCTGGGAGTAATTTTGCACTCACAGCTGTCCATGGAGGCGCAGGTTAATTCTGTGTCCAGGGCAGCTGTCTATCAGCTCCATCTGGTATGCAGGCTGAGACCCTACCTGCCTGCGGAGTGTCTCGCCAGAGGGGTGCATGCTCTGGTTATCTCCCGCTTGGATTACTGCAATGCGCTCTACATGGGGCTACCTTTGAAGGTGACCCGGAAACTGCAACTAATCCAGAATGTGGCAGCTAGACTGGTGACTGGAAGCGGCTGCCGGGACCATATAACACTGGTCCTAAGAGATCTACACTGGCTCCCAGTACATTTCCGAGCACAATTCAAAGTGTTGGTGTTAACCTTTAAAGCCCTAAATGGCCTTGGTCCTGTATACCTGAAGGAGCATCTCCACCCCCACTGTTCAGCCTAGACACTGAGATCCAGCGCCGAGGGCCTTCTGGCGGTTCCCTCATTGCGAAAAGTGAGGTTACAGGGAACCAGACAGAGGGCCTTCTCGGTAGCAGCACCCGCCCTGTGGAACGCCCTTCCATCAGCTGTCAAGGAAATAAGCAGCTATCCTAATTTTAAAAGACATCGGAAGACAGCCCTGTTTAGGGAAGCTTTTAATATTTAATGCTGTATTGTTTTAATATTCAATTGGGAGCCGCCCAGAGTGGCTGGAGATACTCAGCCAGATGGGTGGGGTATAAATAATAAATTATTATGTATTATTATTATTATTATTATTATTATTATTATTCCAAAACCATTTGTGGGCCATTGCATAGACTTGTTGGCAAGACAGGCATGATGTATCAACTGTAAAATGTATTGGCTGAGCTGCCAAAGATGATCAATAATTAATCCAATGGCCAATGTAAAATAATGAAATCCTAAAGTCCGATAATCACACACTCAACCCTGTGGGTCACAGCTGTTAAAAATAGCTGCAGAAAATCCTCTTGCACTACTGTTGAAGAAACTGTAGAAAAATCCTCTTGCAGTACTGTGAAGTTGTCCCACAAAGCATTTGTAGAATCTATGTGGGAGAGAGACATATCTAACAAATCTTTAAAATAAAAAAAATTCCTTCAGTAGCACCTTAAAGACCAACTAAGTTTTTATTTTGGTATGAGCTTTCATGTGCATGCACACTACACGAAAGCTCATACCAAAATAAAAACTTAGTTGGTCTTTAAGGTGCTACTGAAGGAATTTTTTTATTTTGTTTCGACTCAGACCAACACGGCTACCTACCTGTAACTAAATCTTTAAAAATAAAGCACTCTCAATTGATGCAAGGAGAGATTATCAGAGATTTGCAATTTATCCAGATTGCACAGAAATTAGCCTCAGGCAAAGGAATCATTACCATTAAAGATTTATACACTAATGCTTGCAACTTTGGCAAACTTGTAAACAAAGTACTGTATAGAAAAGTTTTTGGGGAACACAGAGCTCACTCTGTCAAAATGTGCTAATAGGCTTGGTGTACTAGATCCTTTTATTTAACTTCAAGAGGTTTAGATCTTAATTCTATTAGATATGCTGTGTGATCCTCTATGTTTATGCTAAAGGAATATAAATAACTTTGAGATACTTGGGGCTTGAAGAAATCGAGCTGAACAGCAATATCCTCTAGTCCAATTCATTAACTGGCCAAATGAAAGTCACTATGTTGATTTTGAGACAGGAGCATGCTACTCTCTGAATCTGTTTAAAAAAGGTTTACTATTTGTGAACACTTACTTAGCTAAATGTACTTCATGGGCGGGGGGAGGGGGGATACTGGTTCGATATGACATCCATTGATTATAATGGGTATTTTATCTGTTGTGTTGCATCTTGAATAGAGAATTCAAACATTCAAGATACTTCTTGGTGTTACTGTTGTCAAGCGATAAACATACATGATGTGTGAACTAGCTGGAAAGTATGGCAAATTTAATCATTATTCAGGATTTCACAACATAATATCCACTCTTCCCTAAGATATTCATGTTGAAAGGTTGGTAATAAGCACATTGGCTCTCAAAAACTCTTACAGAATTGGTTAAGAAATGATTTGTGATCCTTAGGCAAAATTTAGCCCCTTATTCCTTTTTAAAATATGAAAGTCAATTCAGGCTAACAGTACTATTACATAAGAAACACAATGGAAGTTCCACAAGAAAATTGCCTCAGACTGAATCCTTCTAAAATGAAAAGCATGCTTCTCCATTCTGAAAAGCCTTAGGGCTTCTCAAATGGGCAATGATGAGTTTTTACAGGCTCTTCCTTGTAGCTAAGATTTTCTCAGCCACTTTACAGGTAACAGGAACAATAAAAGGGCTTAAGAGACACAATATTTTGTGGGTCTACCCTCCTTTCTAGTTTCTCTTCAGAGAGAATGAAACTGTTAATGCTACCTTGTAAACCTAGGCTAATCTGTGTTTTGAGTAATTACATTCTACAAAGGAAATTCCAGCCACATATCTTTTTGAATAATAGTAAACTTTGCCATTCTTCATTCAAGCTGTAGTACTCTCTCTCTCTCTCTCTCCGCCCCCCCCCCACTCCTCCTGAAATCTAATAGTTTAAGATATACCATAAATGTGGTAGTGGTGATGAAAGGCAGCAGGGTCTGTGACACACACACACACACACACACACACACACACACCGGCTTTATTGGGTCATAGGGTAGGGTATAGGTTGGACTGGTAGGATGGTTCTGTTTTAGGACAGAATATACTTCTCTTTGTTAGCGCCAAGAAAGTTTGGCTTTTTCTCATTTAGGCTGGGGGCCTGTGGCTAAAGTTAGATGTCACGTGGTAGACGTATAATCAGGTCTCCTATATGGTGGTTCTTTACTTCAAAGTAACTGCATTGGGCTCATATTTTGATCAAGGAGGCAGTATTAGAGATCACCAGCTGTGCCTGGTCAAAAGGCACTTTGTGCCAGGGAGGATATTACAGAGGTAATGCACTCCAGTCAAGAATTAGTTGAGCCGAGAAATTTCCTGCTAACAGTGTCTCTGCCTTATCTGAGCTGGGTTTCAGATTTTTGGCTCTTAAGTAGTTTGTTACAGCACTGTAAAAAAAGCACATGCAAGAATTGCCTCTTTAAAAATTAAAAGAAAGAGGGGGAGAAAAATGGTTTAAAGACATTGCTAGCTGACAAAAACTATTCCATCAATTCTAACTTAAATGTATAGATTAATATAAGCAGTCCATGGGTAGAATTCAACATAGGACAAGGGAGGTCTTTCTTTTAGCATGAACATTTCTGCTAGCCCAAAGAAATAATGATGGTGGTGGTGGTGATATAATTTATTATTTATACCCGTCCATCGGTTTAGGTTTCCCCAGTTATCTCCCCTCTCATTCCCCATCCACTGTTCAGGGGGTGGTTCTCCCAATCACCCAGAGAAGATTTGGAGGAGGTACTACAAGGAGTTATTGTGCTTGCTTCCACTAGTGCAGGGGTCCCCAGACTTACCGGCGTTTGGGCCGGTTCCCACCGCGCCGATCGCGCGGCGGGCCGGAGGGCGGGGGAGCGCGCGCCTGTGTGGGCCGGCGGGCGGGGGAGTGCGCGCCCGTGCGCATGTGCACGGGTGCCTACTGGCGCGGCGGCGCGCTTCCAGGGTGGGAAAAGCGCCGAAAATCCGTTGTGCGCATGCGCGTGGGCCTCCCCCGACCCGGAAGTGCACCAGAAATGACTTCTTCCGGGTCGGGAGAGGCCCATACGCATGCGCACAAAGGATTTTCGGCGCTTTTTTCCCAACCCGGAAGAGCGCTGCCGCGCTGCGCACCGTAAGAGCGGGCGGCAGCGGCGGGCGGTGGGGGTCGTCGCGGGCCAGATTGGCAGGCTAATTGGGCCGCATCCGGCCCCCAGGCCGTAGTCTGGGGACCCCTGCACTAGTGGAATGGCCTGGTTGAATCAGGCCCCATATGTCCAAATAGGTATAGATACTGTAGCATGAGCTTCGGGAGTCGACCTCCATCTCATAAAGCAAGCTCATTGTTACTCTTTAATGAGAAATTTCGAAGATGTTACTCTCCTGCAGCAAAATCAACATGGAATCTTTGGGCACCTTGGAGGAATAACAAATTTATTGTGGGATAAGCTTTTGTGGACCAAAGTTCTCTTGGGTCACCCAAGGGCGTGCATGTATAATGGGAAGTTGTTTGTTTCTTTACAAAGTGAAGCCGTGAGGCCAGAAGGCCAAGCAATGGAAGAGTATTAGTACTTGGGTCATAATACATTTCCGAGCACAAATGAGTACAGAATACAAATTTCTGACTAGCAGCCATTGGTGACAAATAGACATACCGTAGCAAAATTAATGAACACCAGCTCTTTAGCAACCTAACAGCTCTCAGGATTTGTTAAGACCAACCTCCACTCAGGTCAAATTTGCTAATAGAAACCCAAACTGAACTCATGGCAGTCTCCTGAGAATTTTGTTGCTGCTGTTGTTTTTAGTTGTTTTCAATGTTTAAGGCCTATTAAGAAATGTCTTGGGAGACTGACATTTTTGCCTGCTGGTTTCTGAGAGGTTCCCTTTTTTATGCCTGTCCATAAAAAATGGTTATACTCAGAAATTAGTGAGCCAACATTTTGGTCTCCCAATACATTCTATAACAGACCTTAAGGTCGCTATACTATTTTTAAAAAGTGTGAAAGGCTGGTTCCAGTGTGAAGCTGCCAAACTGAAATTAATCCGCAGAATTCAGACATTAAAAATTGCAACTCTCAAAAAGTTAGGGAGCAGATTATTGGATTTGGCTAGTTTGCCTTATCCATATATTCCTCATCATGCCTAGGCCATTGAAGCTGTCCAAAGAGTGTCTCTTGTGGGTTGACCTAGCTATCTGAAGAGCCAAAGGTCACTAAAAGACCAAGAGCCTGTTTAGTGGTGGCACCGTAGCTGGGTGATGTATGATGTAATTGTAGAAGTATTGGAGTTGCTGTAAATATGTACTATTTTTTAAAGTGTTGAATGCAGCTTCATGGAAGGGGTTGGTTCATACTATGTGTAGGCATGATATAACAGCTGTCAAATACGGTAGGTTTCCCAGGGTTTGGAAGCCACACAGAAATATTTCAAAGTGTGTTTTTCTTGGTCTCTAGCCAAGATTAGTGCCCCAAGACAAAGGTATCTGCTCACAGAAGAAAACTTCTGTGTTATCATCCTTCTTGGGATTGGGAACGAGACGAGATTATAGTTCCTTTTGGTTCATCCCTTCCAGCATTACCAAGGTAAACCTTACTGCATTGGGATAAAATCCACAGTGGTGAACAGGTGGTCAGTCATTTCTGACAGAGTCACAGTCACAGTGGTGAACAGGTGGTCTGTCATTTCTGACAGAGGAGAATACTGAGATTGAGTCTGGTCTTCCTTCCTCTCGTCCCTCAGCAAGTGATTGGCACTGATAAAATTGCTTCCCCTGTCTATTCCATCTCATTGCCTCTCATTATTTTAATACTATCTTTAAAAGGGGAGAGAGATAGAGATAGAGATCTATATTCAAAATGTAAAAAAGCTTTGCTTGGCATCACTATTAGGACAGGAAGAATTCAATAAGCATTACTAAATTTTGCTTTTTTCCCAGGACTATCTGTATATATTATTCACGGTTGTACAACTTGTTTGCTTTTATGGGGATTTGCATTTGCGTTCGAAAAAATAAACAAGAAATTAAGTGAAGTATGATGCAACAACAGCTTGTCTCCTAGCAACACCATAGATACATCTGCATTGTGTTAATATAAGTGAACAGTCTCTCCCGGCATGGCACCATTTGCCCAAACTTTAATTGCATTTTTAACAGGATGATCATGACTGGTCTTCTCAGCTGTATTTCTGTAATTAGCTGCTAAAATATTGTTACAGTTCGCTAGCCAGTTGCTGTCCTGCTTGAAATGTTGTTGTACACTGTATAATGAACACTGTAGGAGGGAGTTGAAAGGGAAAAAATGAAATGGTTATTTGCAGACATCTCTGCAAGTAAGTAAACAAGTCTCCCATTTTAAGGTTCCTAATTTAGCATTAATTAATGTGCCCCATAAAATATAGTAGTGAATTTCAACCTGAGTACATTGTACAGTGCTCAGCCATGGAGGCCATGAAGTCTCGAGCCAACAGCAACCTCTGTACAGATATTGAACTCACCCAAGATTATCATTTATGGTCCTACAACAGGCTTCCTCAACCTCAGCCTTCCAGATGTTTTGAGACTACAATTCCCATCATCCCTGACCTGCTAGCTAGGGAGAATGGGAGTTGTAGGCCAAAAACATCTGGAGGGCCGAGACTGAGGAAGCCTGTCCTACAACAATAACCCACAGACTGACAGGCGGATACAAAAGGCTGGTGTGAGCAGGTGTTTAGGGCCTCATAGATCAACACCAGGACCTTCAGAACAGACTGAAAGCCAGTGGAGCTCTCTGCACTGGTGAGATGTATTCCTGACAAGTAGTCGAACATCTGTAGGGTTCAGGAAGAGTGAGCATTGGAATATGGATGTATATCCAGGTTCATCTGCATTTGCAGTATGTTTGAAATGCTGCTTACATGTATGGCTCTTTCGTTCTGATGCAGAACAGTCTGCGTTCCTTTAAAATATGCCAATAGTTCTGTGTTTTGTCAAACTGCCGTCTGGAACGGCGCATTTTTAATATGCATGCCACAGAATGGAAAATCTAGTGTATCAAGAAACCTAGAATTTTTGCACCAATGCCTGCAAAAATGAACCAACTGTGGCATTTGTTTCAGTGACCGTCATCCTATGAAGATGTTAAGACTACAGTAATAAAATGTGTTTGAGTGCACTTGGGATATTATCATGAGTAGAAAATTGTATTATAAATGTATTTAATAATTAATACTGCTTTCATAAAGGTGTACAGTATGACAGAAGGACATTCAATCTGCAGTGCAGCAGTCCTTGTAGAATAGCTTCTAAAAATATCCCTTGGCTCTCAGGAGAGCAATATCGTTCTTTCATTACCCATGAGAGCATGCACAGATGCTACCATATAAAACTTTCAGCATAAAAGCATATATCTTCCATAATGGTGAAATATTGTGGCTTCTGCTTTTTTTTTCATTTATACATCAAATATTGAAATCAAGAAGTGCTTGCATTAACATGACGAGACAATTCTGGGCAGTCTTGATAACATTTCTCACACGGGGACTGCTGTTTCCCCCCCTTTTATTAAGGGTGGTATTCGGCTAACCTTTACTCAAGAGTAGACCCATTGAAATTAATGGCCCTAAGTCAGGTTTATCAGTGGGTCTGCTCTGAGTAAAATATAGCTGGATACCAACCTTAATGCTTTTTCTCATGCAGTTACTGTATTGACCTGGAAAAGATCCAGCAGACATTGTAATCCTCATGCCCTGAATGACAAATCTACTCCCACCATTCTCTCAGAGTGTGTGGCATATCTCCTCAGGCTGAAGGTGGCACAGCCAATTTACTTTTGGCCCCTTCTCTCCCTCCCACCCCTCCCCCACAATATGAGAGTGCTTATTGAATTAATGGATGGTGCCAAGGGCCAATGATTATTACTATGTTTTTATATATGTTGGAAGCTGCCCAGAGTGGCTGGGGCAACCCAGTCAGATGGGGGGGGGGAAGAGTACAAATAATAAATTATTGTTAATTATTCATGAAACAACCACTGGCTTTCCTTAACACCCCTCTAGAATTTAGAGAATGCTTTTTCCTCTTTAATCTTCTTTGCCTGGACAACAAGAAGTGCTTTTCTACCAGCCACCAGTTATTTTTGTGAAGACCTGGACTTTTTTACATCAACTAATGTTGGACTAATTTGAAAGTTACTCTAATATATACCAACCCCGCTTAAAGATTGGGTCATATCCAGATTATAACACAAGCAGAGCAGAGAAGTGGGTCAATTGTTACGACCCAGAAGAGTCTGTGAAATAAGGGATCTGTTTTAATAAGGGGCATAGGAGCCACCTTTAGGGACCAAGGTCCTTACACCCTCCCATAAAATATTTGAGGGGGCCACCCACCCACCCAAGTTTCTGGCCATTGCCATTCAAATGGTGTGTGTGTGTACTGCGTCTTGTGATTGATTATGTGGGGCGTATTTTATTCAAGTATGCAGGGCCGGCTCTAGGGGTAGTCTGGGTGGCGCAGGGCGCCAGGGCGCCGCCCCGCATGGGAACCGTGCTGCGCACTGTGGCCGCCCACCAGCCGCGGCTAGAAACGGAGCGGGGCAGGGGCACCGGAGCGATCTCCACACCACGGCGCCCGGGCGCCCGACGTGCTTGAGACGGCCCTGAAGTATGCCCCCCTGTATACTTGCAATGTAATTTTTAAGCCTCACACCTGATGCTTAACAGAACAAGTATGAGTTCTTGAAGATGCTTTTTGTAGATCTACTGAGGAATATGGGGCCAACAACAGTGACTAGCCAGTTTCTTTACTGTAGCACTGAAAAGAACAGTGCATTAAAAATCTTGTCTGTATTTTTCCCTCTCTGCACTGCCCATATACAGATGTATAATTGCGGCTTGGTCCAACACTATTACAAGTGAACTTGTAATTGATTGTACAGATGTCTCCCAAACCAGGCCCACCAACCACTTCAAATAGAAACCAGGACAACGTTTGTACACATGCCACACAAAAATGAAAATATTGAAAATCCATTCTGGATCTTCCACAAAGGCCACTTTTACTTTGCAGTAAAAGTTTTTTTTAGAATATTGTTCCAGAATAATAGCTAAATAATGATGGTGTCATGTAGCACCGTAACAAAAATTAAAAATGAAAAAAGCCAGCAACTATACCACTATAAATGGTAAGTGCGGAAAGGATCTAAGTGTCAATAATGATATAGACTAGGCTATAGCCGAGTAGTATAGCATGTACTTTGCAAGCACAAGGTCCCACATTCAGTCCCTGGCATTTCCAATTAAAGGATCTCAGATTGCAGTTATGAAAAAAAAAGACTGCATGTGATTTTGGAGAACCATTGTCAAGCTTGGAGCAAACAGCAATGGAGTAACTAGTCCAATGGTCTGATTATGCATAAACCCAAACTAAATGAGATACCATTCATGCAGTTGGTGGTTGCACTTTTTTAAAAGGAATGGGCATGTGTGGAGCCTCCTGATCCATATTGGAAGTTCTTTGCCATCTGCCTAAGTTCGAATCCACCTGCATTGAGCTCCCATTTGTGAATAGTTGTGCATCTTCTCTGGCCCTAAGGCAGATTCATACGCTCATATGGTCTGTGTGGCGGTGGTTGCATTAATTCTTCTTGCAGGGAGTTGTACATGTACAGTAATGGCTCCCTGTTGCTGATACAAAACCTACTTCGCATTGCCACACACCACATAACTCCTCAAAGTGAATGTGCACTCCCATTATCATGGATGATAGTGATGCATATATACTGCAAAGAGCAATTGAAAATAAATCAATAGATATCTTGCTTATCTCTGTTTCTTCTATGAAAGGCAATAGCTTCTTGATCAGAAGGCCACTTTATTCCTTAGCTCGGCACATTTTCTCACGCATTAAAAACTTTTAAAAATAATGTATTAATGAAGTTGTCAGTGTGGTTTTCCTCTGGTATTTTGTTTAGGAGAAGTTAATTCAGTGTGATAGTTTTATGTTCATTGGGGTGCGGGGGTGGGAATAGTACTGTCTGCAGCTAATATTTCATTCCAGTTCCAACAAATGAATTACAGTCATACCTCATGTTGCGTCCGCTATGGGTAGCGTTTTTTCAAGATACGAATGCCGCGGACCTGGAAGTGTTTACTTCCGAGTTTCACCGTGTGCACATGCACAAAAGCGTTCTGCGCGCTTCGCGCATGCGCAGAAGCACTCTATCGCGCTTTCGTGCATGCATGAAAGCGCTGCTCGGGTTGCAGACTTTTCAGGGTGTGAATGGCACCCCGGAACGGATCGGGTCTGCAACCCAAGGTACCACTGTATTCTTTTCATCAGTCAAATTTACTTTTTGTTGTTACCTTCATAATTGTTTGAAATGGTCTTCCTTTGTTGGCAATATAATTTCATAGACTCATAGGAGTGTAGAGTTGGAGGGGACCCCAAGAGTTGGACCCCCTGCACTGCAGCGCTCAACCCCATGACCCTGAGATTAAGATTCTCATGGTCTACCAACTGAGCTGTTTGAGAACTAAAGAAATACTGGTGTGCTGGTTTTTTTTTTTTAATGTGAACATAGTTCCCACTCTATAAAACAGACTTGTGCACTAAATTCAGCTGCTTTCAAAGAAAGTGTCTGGTAGGTTATCTGTTCATAGTAATGTCAGCATTTTCACATATATGAACTTCTTACACCAGATGATTTTGAACAAATGCATTGTTTAAAGACAGTGCCCACTATTGAAACATGTTGGCAGAGAAGAAGGGGCGTTGTCAAGTCTGGGTAAGAAATGCTCTGATATTTTCAACCAACATGTCTGTCAATCAAGAGAATGTGGAGGGAGAGTTGCAGGGGAGGAAGATAGTCCCTTAATTCTGCTTAGCTCACTTGCTGTGCTGACTTTACAGTCCCATCTTCTCCGTCGATACCTCTTGTCAGGGAAGACGGCAAGAGAAGCTCTTGCAATGTAAAGCTCCTTCGTCCCTGATAAATAATGTGCCGCCACCCAAAAAATTGAATTGTCATTGAATCTGACAAACAAGAACTGCAGGCGTCCAGTCTTGATTCATTGGTAAAAGGGTGTCCCAATAAGGCTCACTGGACTTGAATGTGTGATACAATGGTTACAAGATCTTAAACCTCTTCATTTAGTACAGTTCAGAAGACAGAATGCCCTTAAATCCTATATCAAAGCAGACCCACCAATTATCCCTTTGCACAGCCATTCAGATATGCTATTCCAGGTGAGGTGTGGTAGCTTCTATGTGACTGTATTTGGTACTTCTTTGTTTAATAGGCTTAGAAGTAACAAAAAGAAGAAGAATTTAAGGGGCTTGGAGGTGACAGAAAAGATGAGGAATTGGGGGGCTAGACTGCTGAGCACTGCATGCTCCAAAACAGCTTCTGTTTGAGAATTGAATTTGATATAATAAAAGTTCACTTTATGTAGCATTGTTGTATAGGCATAATAATCTTTAAAATGCCCTGCCGCTGTACCAGAGCCAAGCACCAACTGGGTAGTTTGGCAGCCCAGTTATCCTGCAGTCCTGTGCAAGGATAGGTATTTTTAGATACAGAATATAACATCTTTGCATTTGTAAGTGCATCTCTCATGCATTCTTAAAGCCTTGAAGTGCAGCTTGTGTGTCGAGGCTTCCCAGAAAATTACCTTAAATAACTCACAACTGACAACAGAATTATGGTTTGGTTTTTGGCAAATAATTTTGGGCCACAACTTTATTAAATACACAATTTTAATCCGAGTGTTGGCTTAGGCTTTTGGTTATTCACTCGTCCTTCCTAAAGAAGGACTATCCCCATCTGTCCATCTAGGACAGGACTCAATCAGCTGTCCCCTTAGGACAGGACTCACCTCATCTGCCCCACGTGGCAGGACTCACATCAGCTGTCACCATAGGACAGGACTCACCACTGTCCGCTTGGACAGTTCCTGCTCCGACTTCCGAATGGAAGCCAAGTAAACATACCTGGGAGTGAGGAGGTGGCTGCGCCCAGTCATTCCCTCCTCACCTTCACCAAGAATGTTCCTCAAGGCTCTTGCTCTTAAAATTGGGCCCACCATTCCCGCCAATGGCGGGATGGTAAGGACAAGAGTGTAAGCCCCGAGATTCCTTTAACGGAATACTTCTATATGGAGCAAACGGAGGTGAGGGTAGGCATCCGTGTGCCACCCCCTCTACCAACCGATTAACCAACCAAAAGCCTAACCGCCAACCTAACAAGTTGTGACAATTTGCTAGCGCAGTAGGCGAAAACCAAGAGGCAAGGCCAATCAGCCAATTGGAAAAATTCCTACTGACCCCTGAATACAGGCGGCCCCGAAGGCAATAGCAATGTCGTGCTAACCTGCAAGAAAGAAAGGGCGGGTGGGAGGGGTTCAAACGCCAGGCAAAAATGTGACTAGAAAATGGTGGACGCAGCTTTAAGAGGGGCCCCATCAACCAATCAGGTCCACTGAATTTGCATACGCACGCCCCCCATTACTCAGCATGAGCTGTGGCCTTACACAAACCAAACCCTAAGCTAAATTTCTTAACAGCCCTACCACAATCCGCTTTATATTATATGATATAAAGCGCCTTGTGTGTCGAGGCTTCCCAGAAAATTACCTTAAATAACTCACAACTGACAACAGAATTATGGTTTGGTTTTTGGCAAATAATTTTGGGCCACAACTTTATTAAATACACAATTTTAATCCGAGTGTTGGCTTAGGCTTTTGGTTATTCACTCGTCCTTCCTAAAGAAGGACTATCCCCATCTGTCCATCTAGGACAGGACTCAATCAGCTGTCCCCTTAGGACAGGACTCACCTCATCTGCCCCACGTGGCAGGACTCACATCAGCTGTCACCATAGGACAGGACTCACCACTGTCCGCTTGGACAGTTCCTGCTCCGACTTCCGAATGGAAGCCAAGTAAACATACCTGGGAGTGAGGAGGTGGCTGCGCCCAGTCATTCCCTCCTCACCTTCACCAAGAATGTTCCTCAAGGCTCTTGCTCTTAAAATTGGGCCCACCATTCCCGCCAATGGCGGGATGGTAAGGACAAGAGTGTAAGCCCCGAGATTCCTTTAACGGAATACTTCTATATGGAGCAAACGGAGGTGAGGGTAGGCATCCGTGTGCCACCCCCTCTACCAACCGATTAACCAACCAAAAGCCTAACCGCCAATCAAGCCAGCCCTGGCTTGCCGCCAACACTCAGAGACCTAACCAACTTTTTAAACCCTCAGACACATCACGCAGCCAAATATCATACCCATCAGGGGATAAGTGAACCCCATCATCCCGATATAAAAGCGGGGCTCTAACATTAATTTCGGGATGTCGAATCAGACTCCCCCCAATTTCGTACACCCGTTTGGATGCTGCGCTGTTAACCCTTTTCCTGGCTCTTTCCCCAGCCAGAGGAGGAATATCACCCCGCCATTGCATCCTCTGCAACATTTGGGACCAAAAAACGACGGTATCAGGGAACCAAGTCCTTATCTCCAACAAATCCCGTAGGATAGCCAGGCGAAGAGTTAACGGGTCCACAGCGGGGATGTCATTTTCCCCCAGCTGGATCACCAGGGCGGACGGGCACCCGAGCAAGAGGGCTTTGCGCCGCAGCAAAGGGAGAAGCTCCCCCCAGCGCATGCCCCTCTTGCCCATCCAGGTCACTTGGATGTTGGATGGAAGGCCAAGTCGAGGACCCAATGGCGTCTGGCCAGCGCGAAGGCCTGCCCAATGGACTATGGAATGTCCCACCATCCATATGCGCACGTCCGCGAGCCCTGGAGAAACATTGGAAAACAAACGACAAAGTTAGGAGCGCTTCCGAACATAAGATCTATACGCTGCAGATTTCCACCTGCCCAAATCCTTAATAGCATCAACCGAGAGACCCCAGTGGGCCGCCGTAGTGGCGGCCCCAATGCGAAAGGAATGAGGAGCGTAATTAGCGGCCACGCAACCGCATGCCGCTATCACCTTCCTCATAACTCTAGTAAATTGCAGCCTAGTCATCGGATTACCATCCTGATGCACAAACAAGGGGCCCTCCCCAGCTGGCCTTTCCGCCAAGAATTTGGCTACGTCCTTAACCGGGCAGGGGCCCGTCTGCCCCGTAGCAGGCAGTCGCATTACTGCTCCTTTACCAGCCTGGTCGGTCTTGGAACTCCGAATCGTGATTAACAATTCCGTTGGTGACAGGCGTATGTCCTGAAGTAGCAAACCCCCTGGCACCCCCTGACGCATTTGACCCACTACAATTTCACCAATTCTCAATGCGCCAAAAAAGGCCACTGAGAAGGCGGCCGAAAACAAACGGGCCTCATATTTAGACCAACACACCACCCTAAGCTTCAATCTCATCTTAGTGAGAAGGTCAAAAGAAATTGGGTTCCTGGTAGGGGAACGGGGAGGACAAAGCCTGCCCCAACCCTCCATGGCCTTACGCACCACAAATTTGGCGCAAGGGTCCCTATTAAAAAACAATTTCGAGAAAAACGAAATGGCCGCAGACTGGAGCTTTATGGTCCTGGCAGCCCTTCCCAGGTGAAACAGGTGTGCCAAATATTGAAGCACCTGGGAAGAAGAGGGGCGGGCCGCTCCCTCCACCGCGAGCGACTGACTGCGAAAAGTTAAAAAGTCAGTCCAAGCTTTCTGATAAGCCCGCAGGGTAGAGGGGGAAACAGAAGCAGCTACTCCCTGCAAGACTAGCAGCTGCCAAGGTTCCAAAGACGATCCGGGAAAATCTCCGGCTGATGTTGTGCGTCTGGAACCAGGGACCTGAAGCGCTCCATCTGAAATCGTGACAAAGCGTCAGCTATATCGTTGGCCACGCCCGGGACAAAACGCGCTGAGAAAATAATGTTAAAACGCAGGCACTGCAGCACGAATGCCCGCAGCAGAGCCGATACCCGAGTTGACTTAGAAGATTGTTTCGCAAGGACAGTCACCACAGCCTGGTTGTCTGACCAAAAGCATACGCGGCGGTCCTTGAAGTCGTCAACCCAAATATGGACTGCAACTGCTATAGGAAAGAACTCAAGAAAAGTTAAATCCCGCGTGATTTCAGTGTCCTGCCAGGCAGGGGGCCATCTTTGAGTGCACCACCTGCCATTCCAAAACAAACCAAATCCCAGGGAACCCGCTGCATCGGAGTGTACTTGGAAATCGTTGTGCAGGTTTAAAACATCCTGCCACAAGGATACCCCATTGTATTCCTCCAGGAATACCAGCCACATCCTCAAGTCAGCCTTCTCACCCTGCGATAAGCGCACCCGGTGATGAGGCCGACGCAGGCCAACGGTGCGTTTGTTCAAACGCGCACAAAAGGGGCGACCAGGCGACACCACTTTACAGGCAAAATTAAAGTGACCCAGCAACGATTGCAGCTGGCGAAGCGTCACTTTTTCCGGCACCAGCATTTCCTCAATCACCCGTCGAAGCGTGGTGATCTTCTCCATAGGTAAGCTGGAAGTCTGGTTAACGGTATCCAAAAGGATACCCAGGTACGTGAGCCTGGTAGTTGGGCCCTCAGTCTTATCCTCCGCAAGGGGCACGCCCAGCTCCTTGGTAAGGTCGTTAAATGCCTGTAGCAGGGTGACACAGTCACCCGTATCGGCCGCAGAAACCATTAAAAAATCATCCAAATAATGAGTGACCCCCGTTAATCCGGTCTTAGCGCGAAGGGCCCATTCCAAAAACGTACTAAAGCACTCGAAGGCCGCACAGGCTACGGAGCAGCCCATTGGCATGGCCTTATCAAAATAATAGGCGCCTTCAAACTGAAAGCCCAGCAACCAAAAATCATGTGGATGAATTGGTAATAATCGAAAAGCCGATTCGATATCACATTTTGCCAACAAGGCCCCCGGCCCAAACTTTCTGATCATTTTAATTGCCTGGTCGAGAGAAGCGTATTTGACCGTACAAAGCTCCGGAGGGATCACGTCATTCACGGACGTGTCCCTAGGGTGAGACAAATTATGAATGAGCCTAAACTCACCCGGAGCCTTTTTGGGGACGATTCCCAAGGGAGAGAGATGCAGATTGGGAAAAGGCGGAGACTCAAAAGGACCAGCCATACGCTGGAGGGCTATTTCTTTGTTAACCTTCCGCCTTGCGACCTCGTGCATCTCTCTCACCGACTTCTGGTTCCTAGGATTCCTAGCCAGGGGAACCGAAGCTATCGGAATCCGGAACCCGAAGGAGAAACCATCCCGAAGATATGCAGCCGCCTCAATATTGGGATAGGAGGCTAACCAGTGTTTAAGGGCCGGTAACTTAATGGGAGAAAAAGCTAACTGAAGCAATTCACTTTGATGTGGAGGCTGCGGGGGGGGGGCGGGGAGGGCAGGGGCGGAGCCCCTTGGAGCCTGCCTGAATCCTCCCCGACCCCCACGAAAGGGCCGCCGGCCCGCATAGCAGTTAACAACCGGGTGGCTACCGCCACACCGGTCACAAGTGTGCGCATAAATACACTGCGGGCGCTGACACAGTCCTTTATTGAAGTCCCAGCAGCGCAATTTGGGTACTGCCTTAAAAGGCTGGGTCTTAGACTTTTGCTGCTCGGCGGGTTTTCGGGAAACCGACGGAGCCACATACGTGGTCCAAAGGTCCAAGTCTTTCCTGTCAAAGCGGGCGGTGTCAATGTTTGACGCCCGCCTACGAAATCGCTCATCATAAGCAATTGCGGCCGCTTCCCCCGCCATGTTATATGCTGACCTTACGATGGACTGGTACACGATAAGGTGTAGAGCCCTGCGAGGATATGCCGCCACAACTACCCCTGAAAAAACTTGGTAACAATCGAGCCAGCGCTCGAAAGTCCGCTCCACCTTCCTCTCTCTGCTTTTTCTCTTAGTACTAACGATGGCCTTCCCCTGCTCGGGGACCACGTCCTCTGGCGGGGCCAAGTCAAAAATGTCTACGTATTTACCATTAAGAATCCTAGATCTCAGTTTAGAGGACAGATGGCTACCCGGAATAATATCCCTAGTACTGTTGGTAGAAAATGTGGTTTCAGGGACCAACTCCCCATTGAGACATTCTTGTACAGCTCCGTAACGAGCACGATGGGAATTCGCTCGACGAGCCCAGGCCCAACGAGGGAGCCCCGAATCCACTTCCCCGTAAGCCCAGTACAATCCCATAGAATGATCAGAATCCTCGGAGCTAGAGGACGAACCTGAGGTGGTTGAAGCAGAGGTATCGTCCTTGCGCCTCTTGGCACGCCTCCTGGAACGACTTTTGCGATGACGTTTGCCGCCCTGCGACACTCTAGCCGGCACTGGGAGGGCCTCCTCGCCGGATGCGGACGACAGCGCCTCGCGTCGCGAGGCCACGGCAGAAGTCTGGGGTGGAGCAACGGGTGAGACAACAACATTAGAGGAGGCCCCCGTCTGCCCCACCTGCCCCTGCCCACTTACTCTGCCCTTGGCCTGCCTCCTCCTCCTGGTGCGCCGAGGCTGCTTCCCCTCGCTTCGTCGTTTGACGGGAGGGGCCGCCGGCGCCACCAGAGGCGTGGAGGAGGCATTCGGAAACATAACGCCAGATGGCGCGACAACGTCGTCTTCGGAAGTATCCGCTGGTCCCGACGTGGTCTCGGGCAATTCAGTAATGGTTGCCATAGTAAACAGGGGCTGTGTCACCACCGCCGGGGCCTGTAGGGGATCCTGGGACGGACCTGCAGAGGTAGAGGGAGCAGAAAGAGGGGCTGGGCCCTGGAAATCTGGAGGCACCGCTGCAGACGCTGGATCATGTCCAGTCTGCTGAGGTACACCCGCAGAGGTAGAAGGAGCCTCGGAAGCGGCTGGGCGCTGTAACAGGGCATCCAACCCCGCACCAAGCTGTGCCAGGGCTTGCGGATCCCCAGCAAGGCTTGCGATGAAGGCCTCCACGCGACCAGCAGCAGTGGGCGTGGACGGAGATCGCAGCCTCCTGGATGCTCCCTTTATCAGCCTCTTTGAGCCCCCAGACGTGGGCGGTCGGGCTGCCATCCTGAGCAGAAATATGAGATAACAACAAAACCACAAAAACAAGGTAAACCGAAAATCCCTTGCTTAGCCAAAAATTTCCCTATCCCCCAGCAGGTGGCGTCACGCCACGCAAAATTGGGGCAGCCCAAAATATGGCGCCCCCACACTATGACTAGGCAGAGAGCCCAAAGCTAGGCCTTGTTAGGCCAAGCTTCAAAACAAACCACACCCCTTAAAAGTAGACCCAAGGGAGGGAGGTGGGATAGCCCAAGCCCCTGCAAGGGAAAAACAGCAATCACAAATAGGCCACCATCCAATTAACAAAGGCAGGAATAGAATTAGGTAAAAATGCCAAACAAGCAGAATCAAAATTAGACTCAAATATAATTAAAATATAAATTGGAATAGGCCAAACAAAAGGAATGGGGAGACCTGCGCGCTGCAAGCAATGCACTCAATGTAAAGCAATGAATACCAATGGGTGAACCACCACTTAAATGGGCAGGCTGCCCAACTCAAACAAGGCCAGCAGATGGCGCAAGTCACCTAAATTCAGCACACAGGCCTCAATAAAGAGCGCCCGATAACCATGCAGAGAATGGGCTTCCCACAGGCTAGCGCAACAGGTAAAATCAAGAACCTCTGGCGCTCGGGACGCCAACGCAGGCGATGGGGAAAATGGCAACGGTCACGTGGCCTCAGAAAAGGCAGGGGCGCTTCCCGCCGCCGCGGAAACGACCGCCCCCGCGAAAGGCTCCCCGCGTCGAAGCAAGTTCCCCCGCGCTCTGGCGCTAACGCCGCGGCCCTCAGAGGCTCGATAGCAGTCCCCCCGCAGCTCCCCCGGAGCACCAATCAGGCCGCGCCGCAAAATCACGAGCCGAAGGCTCGCAATGGAGCACGGGCCCCACTCCCAGATAGCGCCGCCGCCGCAAAGTCGCCGGGCGAGGTAAGCCGGGGGGGGGGGAACAGCTGTTCAGCGGGAGGCAGGCCGTCGGCCGACGCCGCCCCCGCGAAGCCCGGCGAAATGCACTCAGGCGCGAGCGCTAACGCGCCCCAGCGCCACAGGAAAAAAGGTGGGGGTCGGAGTGGACGCTTTTACAGGCAAAGCTCCGACCCTGCTGAGGCCTCCGGCGGCCGCGCGGAAGCGAAATACGCTCCAATAAAAGAAAAACCAGGCCCCCCACGGCCCCCGGACCAGCCCGACTTCGTAGGGAAGCTGCCCCCAAAATGCGCTCAGCGCGCAGGCGCTCGGCCGCTGCAACGGCCACAAAGGCCGGCAAACCGCGGGAAGGCACCACGCACGCCGGCTATCCGGCAAAAGGATCCAACCCCCCCCCAACCCCCTCAAAGAACACGCTCTAAAGTCGAGCGATCCTCCCAGCCCCACACCGGCCGAGTCCGAACCGTCAGCGGGGCCAAAAAGCAAACGGGAGGGGGGGGTTGGGCAGGGGGAGGGGAAAGGAACGGGGGCACAAATAACGAAAAGAATAAACAGGGAGGTAAGGGTCCTGGAGACAAATACTAAACCAATCAAAGGGGATAAAAAGCAATAATAACAACCAATACAACCAGAATGAAGATCACAGAGCTCCTTTGCCAAGTCAGGAATCGGTGTTACCAATTCAAACGCCAGGCAAAAATGTGACTAGAAAATGGTGGACGCAGCTTTAAGAGGGGCCCCATCAACCAATCAGGTCCACTGAATTTGCATACGCACGCCCCCCATTACTCAGCATGAGCTGTGGCCTTACACAAACCAAACCCTAAGCTAAATTTCTTAACAGCCCTACCACAATCCGCTTTATATTATATGATATAAAGCGCCTTAGCACTCTAACAATGTGCAAGAGAGAGAGACAAGGCATTAAGAGTGCTCCTAGTGGAGCTAATCATCATGTTCTTCCTCATTCCGCTGTTCATATTGTTTTTTGGCCTAAGCTATTTTACAAAGAAACTACCAAAACGTTTTGGCTTTTTGCATCCAGAGTATTAGAGATTCCCCCCCCTGCCCCCACCCCTGCCAATACACACAAACTTGCTTCCATTCTTCTCTTAACCCTACATGCATATTTTCAGTTTTCTTGGCTAGATATCTCATTGCCACTGCATTCTTTTTAGTGTCCTATGAGGGAGCAATCACTCAGCCAGGGACTATTCCAAAATGAACATAATATTTCTCCATCTGTTATTATCTAAGGCCAGTTTCAGACTATGATGATGAACAATCTCCTGCTTCCTTCATTTTGCTGTTCTTTAATGCTTATATAACAGCTTCATAGCCCTGAATGAAATTCTGTCCCTTACTAATAGGTGGGGGGGATGTTTTTCTCTCTCAGCAACTGTCTGGTCTGTCAGTCATCACTTGACAAATGCAGACAACTCTGTTGTGAATGAGTTCAAAATGTGCTCCAATGAATGACTTCTTATGCATCAAGCACCCCTTTGTTTGTTTTTTAGGTCTGCAGGGTTTATGAGGATATTGCAGTGGTTTGTCTTATAGGTCCATTCTTGAGTGCAATAAAGGGGCTGCACACAATCTCTGCTATGAAATAAGTGGCCCAGAAGCCTTGTGATCAAAAAATTGTTGTGAGAATTGGCCCACAGTTCTAGAACTATAGGATTCAATCTGCCGCAAGTGAGCATCGGATTTGCATGCACATAAACCCTGAAATCCTCAAGGAAAGCTAATTCATCCTGAAATATTTAGTGCAATAGGTTTACGAGGTGAATGGTTAGCACCAGTACTGTAAATGGATTTGCAGCTCAGTAGATCCCAATGTATATATCATGTAGGGTTGTATATACTCTTGATATCATATGGATTATTATGTTTTTTACAATTTGAGGTTATTATAGTAAGGTTATGTCACACCTCACTATATGTTAAGAGCCAAAGAGTGGATTTAGCCTAAGATAGTTGGAGACTGGACAACCATCTCTTGCTTCTCTTGCAGATGTTCTCCCTCTGGAGTTTGAGCAAGGGGTTAAACCAAATGGCTTACAGGGTTTCCTCCAATTCTATGCCTGTATGGAATATTCCTCATTACATTGCATAGAGCACATACAGTGACTTACTGCTCATGGTCTTTCAGAAGAGACAGCTCTCACTATAAATGATTGTTTATTTCCACTTGGTACATTCAAAATAGGCTTTGGTGGGTTTGTCAACTGAATACAATTTAGAGCATTCAAAAGCCTGTGTAAAGTCTGTGTTTCACTGATGAAGCTGCCTGGGAAGAGCACTAAAGGATCAAAGCGGTGCTGTACACTTTATGCTGAGCATCTAAAAGCAGTGTGCTTTACTTGTTTTGATACGCTGAAAGCACAATGGCAGCTCTCTGTGTGGTTCCCCTGCAAAAAGGCAGCCGTTGCTTATTGCTGAGCAAAGGGAAATGGAGGATGCTGTCCTCCTGAGCAGAGAGAGCATCGCAAGGTACCTGCAGAGGGCGCCGTAAAAGTGTGGGGCTACTGATTAGCTAGCACGACCTCACACAGGCATGGGCCAGTACATCAACAGTCTGTGCCAGGCACCGGTATCCGCTCAGCAGCAAAGTGCTTCTACAGCTCTGTAAAGGTTGGCCAAACCATCCAGAGCAGATTTGGGGGGCACATGGTGGTAGGTGCTGGAGGGGGAAAGGAGAGGTCAGGTAAATCCCATTGTGCAAGTAGAATGCCACAATTCAGTATGGAGACTTTTTTGTGCAAGGTGCTTTTACTAAAGTATCTCTGAAATAGGAACATTTCTAAAATAAGTCCCTTTCAGAAAACGATTTGCTCCATTGCCCAAACGAAGAAGGCACTATGTAGCAGAGACAGTTCTGAATACCACGCATTCCCCATTGATTCATACTGGTTTAGATACCACCACAGTAAATGTGGAAATGAATGGTTTGATTAAGATTGTAGGAAGCTGAATAGATGGAAGGGGAAAACGCTTAGGTGCTGTTGTAATAGGTTGCAAATGGGATTTCCATACTTTTTGAAGTACAGTTTATTTAATCTGCAATTACACTGCTTGCTGCTGGTTTATTAGGCTTGCCTTAGAATGCTTTCCAGTTCTTTGCTTTATATAACATAAATGCAAGTTGAATATGCCCTGGAAATCCAGTGCTTCGTGGTCTGTTGAATCATTACATAAGCTTTTCCTTACCTTGTTAATTATTTTTAAAACACAGCTTTCTATTGCACTTACCAAAAATGTGTTCCAGGAGATGTGATTTATTGCTTAAGCCACACAATTTGTTCTTCATCCAAGATAAAACAAAAGCATTGATATGGAGCACAATAAGGGTTGTGGTTATCAGTGTGAGGTCTGTGCTCAGAAACATTGTCAACACATTCCAAGAAAAGTGCCTGAATGTAGGCACTAATTAATTCATTTGTGAAACTCTCTGGAATTAAAGCTACATTCTGAAGGAGCTTTCTAATTGAGAGTAAATGCCTCATTAGTGCTGAGCATTTCAACCTGAGAACATCAGAAAAGTCAAACAGAATAATTAATAGCATTTGGGTAATGGAATAAACTAGTTACAGATGTGCATCCAGCAGTTGAGGCGATTAGATTTCAGAGTTAACCGGTCCTAAAGCAGTGGGGGTAAGTAGTCATGCATTTATACAATAAAATAAGAAAATATGCTAGATTGAGAAAGGACAGCAGTAATTAATCAGTTACTGTTGCAGTTGTCTGTCTGTTTACTTGAGATTAAATCTGTGTTTTTTGTTTAATTTTCTTTGAGTGGACATGTATAGGATTGTACTGTAAATGTGATAAAAGGAAATGCAAAGGCTTTTTGATGTGGCATCTCTAAAATACTTGGGTTGAAAAAGAATATAGGCCCAAACAATCACCCTGTTCTCTTTGCTGTAACAGTAACACTCGGGCATTATGATGTTGCCAGTATTACAAAGCAATTACAGAATGGTGGCTAAAATTCTGATCAGTAGGTGAATTACTGTTCACTTAGCAAATGTGGGAAAAATTAAATATAATGTTGAATGGAAATGCCAAGCCCTTATTAAATATATCTATTGGTATATCTCTCTGTGCCAGAATCTAGGAGGGCTTTGCAGATGAGAAGATAAAAACAGACTTGTTTTTAAATCACTGTTGTTGTTGTTTAGTCGTTTAGTCGTGTCCGACTCTTCATGACCCCATGGACCATAGCACGCCAGGCACTCCTGTCTTGTCTTTGTCCATGGAGTTTTCTTGGCAGGGATACTGGAGTGGCTTGCCAGTTCCTTCTCCAGGTGGATCACATTTAGTCAAAACTCTCCACTATGACCTGTCCATCTTGGGGGCCCCTGCATGGCATAGCTCATAGCTTCTCTGAGTTATTCAAGCCCCTTCGCCACGACAAGGCATTGATCCATGAAGGGGTTTAAATCACTACTATCTGATTATATGAGGCAAAGTAAACAGGGAACAGTCTGGGATACAACTGGGACAGAGGGAAAACTGATATTAAGCTCCTAGTTCAGTGGTGCCCCTGAGTGCAACAAGCCAACATTAGGAGGGCCCAACAGTAAGCTGATGTGTAGCAAAAAACAAAGCAGGTACACTCAGAAGTACTTTTGAGTTCAATGGGAAATATATCTCAGTAGCTGGGTTTAGGATTGTATACTTAGTCTCACTGACAAAGTTTGGCCCATGATTCTAATCTAAAAAAAAAGGCACTACAGCAATTGTCCAATGATGAAATATTAAAAATACTGGACAACCATTATGGGTATCATTTGCAGGGAGGGCCATAGCTTAGTGATAGAGCATCTACTTGCATGCAGAAGCTCCCAGGTTCAATCCATGGCATCTTCAGGTAGGGCCGGGTGTGTCCCCTAACTGAAACCCTGAAAAGCCACCATCAGTCATCTAGACAGCACTGAACTAGATGGACAAATGGTCCAGTATTACACAGTTTCCTGTGCTCCTGACCTTAGTGCTTATACATGTGTCATACATGTGAAGAGGGCTCCAAATGGAAAAAAAACAGGGCCATGTTACTGGCATCCATAGGCTTAATGCATCCGAGAGTGGAGGTATAACATAGCCGTCATGGCAAAGAGCCATTGATAGCCTTATCCTCCCTGAACCTGTCTAACCATCTTTTATAGTCAACCAAACTGGTGACCAAATTCAGTGGCTGAACTGCGTGGTGTGTGCACAAGTACAGTACTTCCTTTTGTCTGTCTTCCAACACTCGGTTTCATTGCATGAACTTGAGTACTGGTAGTCACTGAGGACTGGTTAATGTGCTTCCTTTGGCGGGTGATAAAAGCCAATTTGGCATAGTAGATTGCGAAATTTCTCTTCATCCAGGTTATTTTGATGCTATAGTTACTTAACTAATAGCTATTTAAAACTCAGCCATATTAACACCCACATTACTGTTTTGTTCTTTGAAAAACATGCACAGTGCTGGCAATGTGACTGTTACATAAAATCTCCGTGGAGGCTTTGCAGTTGTAGCATGTTAGTGAATTAATTCAACATGGAACAGATAAGTGGTGTTTCCAGCGGTTAGAGAGTTTTTAAGTTTATTTGGGATTTTATTTGATATTTTTAATTTATCATGTCGCCAGTCTCAAGGTTTTGGTTTTTGTTTTAGTAAGAAATCATTGTTATTTGTCAGTGGTTCAAGAGTCTGAGAGATCTTAGTGTCTTGTTTAAAAAGTGTTGCATTTCTGACTTCATAAGTTGTGTTGTGTTACATCACCTATATCAGGGGTAGCAAACGTTGTCGCCTCCAGATATTAATGGATTATCAAGCCCAAGCTTTTTAAAAGTACACAGTGTCAACTGAATCACTGCTATCTATATGCTTGTGGACACTCTCAAAGAATAAGATAGTGAGACAGGACTTATTCTTACAGAAGCCATGTTGGGTCAGCCTCAGCAAGACTTGTTCCTCTATATGTTTGCTAATTTGTCAATGCATTCCACCAGCTTTCCCAGAACAAGAATTAAGCTAACAAGGCTGTAGTCTACAGGATTCCCCCAGAATCCCTTTGCAAAACTTGACGCTGTCTTGGCCACTTTCCAGTTCTCAGGTACCAAGGCTGATCTTAGGAAGAAGTTGTATATTTTTGTTAGCAGATGCGAACTCCCAGCTAAATGCCATCTGGACCTGTTACTTCTACCACAGCAGTAGGAAGTTATGATACGTTCTTATCTAAATTCAGCTGAGGAAATAAGGTATCATTAAAGAGCTAAGAACCATTCAGACCATCACCGGGATGGTTTTCATTTTGTGTATGTGCATGTAAGAGAGAAATGCTTAAGTCATTTGGAATGGCAGACTCAATTAAGAGTAAATATTTATTTTTAGATATACCCCTTTCATTATCAAATTCCAAGGGTGTTTACAATGTACAGTCATACCTTGGAAGTTGAACAGAATCCGTTCTGGAAGTCCATTCAACTTCCAAAACATTTGAATATCAAAGCGTGGCTTGTGATTGGCTGCATGAAGTTCCTGCAGCCAATCAGAATCCCCTTCAGATGTTCGGCTTCCAAAAATAGTTCGGAAACCAGAAGTCACTTCTGGGGTTGCAACGTTCAGGAGCCAAAACGTTCGATAACTAAGCTGTTAAAAACCAAGGTACGGCTGTATATTATAACAAAATATATTGAAAGGTAGATGTATTAAACAGTATATATTAAAACACAGTAATGTGAAAACAGCACAGTAGAACACACACACACTCCCTAAAGGTTAGATTTTAAAGTCTGTGCATACTTGACAAAAAAGGGTCTTCAACTGACAGCAAAACTCAGTTAAGATTGGTGCCTTATAACAAGAAGTCTGCAAATGTTGGCATGCATGTTAAATATGTGCAACATCTATGTCTCCTTGTAAAAATAATGCAGCCTGTGAAAATACAAGCCTGTAGGAGTTCAGTGTTCAGAATGCATTTGATACTATTGCTTCTTTTTAAATAAAACAGTACGCTTTTGTTTGAATTAAACCATTGAAATAAATTGTGTCCTTAGGGAACTAAAGTGTTCCTTTGTTTTATCTCTATCATATGATTAGGTGTGTATGATAGTATGCTCTTTAATATTAAGCAGATGGTTTACAAAATAAAGGAATATATATACTCCTTTCATTTTTCTTCTTGTTTCCTGCTTGAATTTCCTTTTCTGTCACTTGCTTTAATCATGGTGATAGTTATGCCCACCTCACCACTAACTAAAGAAAACCCTGGCTTTCTTCATAACGAATGTTTGGTTATCTATTTAAACACTGGTTTCAAAATTTGGTTACAGAGCACTGAGCATAGCTTGGGCCTTGAAGATTTAACTTGTCTGAGAAGTTAGGGAGCATGCAACTTCATGTCGTGTTGTCAGTCTAATCATGGTTATACTTTGGGAACATTACACCTATGTGAGCATACAGGTGATGTTTTCCACAAAAACTTACATTTCGCAAAGTATAAGTTTGTTGGAAAAGCTCAACACTATAGAATTCACACCATAGAAGTGAAATGGTACATAGGTAGATACTTTGCTGGCCACCGGAATGTCTTGGTGTCACCTGTTCATTCTTTCATAAAGACCTTCTGCACCCTTCATTGTCTGTTAATATACAGTGCTACCTCGGTTTAAGAACAGCCCTGTTTACGAACGATTCGGTTTACGAACTCCACGAAACCGGAAGTAGTGTCCCAGTTTGAGAACTTTACCTCGGTCTAAGAACGGAAACCTCAGTCTAAGAATAGTGGAAGGGCACCGGTGGCGGGAGGCCTCATTAGGGAAAGCGTGTCTCAGTTTATGAACGGTTTCAGTTTCAGAACGGACTTCCGGAACAGACTAAGTTCGTAAACCGAGGTACCATTGTGTAAGTATAAGTAGAAGGCTGATGAGTACTAGGGTACCCATGTAAGCTACACCTGATGAAATTCTCTCTTCTGTACAGCTTTTAAAGATGCCAGAGCTCAGTCCTCTTTGTATCTATCCATCTTAATAAATACCTTGCACATTTTGTGTGTGTGTGTGTGTGTGTGTCTGTATATATCTGTGTGTGTATACACACACACACACACAGAGTGCTTTTTATGGGGGTACGCATACCCCTAAACATTTTGTGAATCTTTGTACTTTTGTCCATTTACTGTATTTCCCCCAATTTGAACTATAAAATGGTGATTTTCTTGAGTCAAAATGAGAGTACCCCTAAACATTTTTTAAAGAAAAAAGCAGTGTGTGTGTGTGTGTGTGTGTGTGAGAGAGAGAGAGAGAGAGAGAGAGAGAGAGAGAGAGAGAGAGAGAGAGAGAGAATTCCTAGCTTTTCTTGAAAATGGTACCTTTCCATTCACTTTATTTCCTTACATTCTCCTGCTGCCTTCCCCTAAAGCCCACTGCAGTGTACAGTAATAAGTAATAACCCCATAATGACTTTGGAAATATTTTCTTAGGGCACTGTCAAACACTTAATTCTGATTCATCTTCTTGTTGTTCCAAACTGACAACATAAGAATAATGGTGAATATTGTTCTGCTTTTTCTGGTTATAGTCCACTAAAGGTAGCAAAAATTGTACTAATTACATCCCAAAAGGTTTCTCTGTCTTGTTTTATGGCTCTTACAAACATTAAAGCTATTGATGTTTGCTTAATTAATACTGAAGGGTACCCTTAAATCCTTTGTCATTTTGCTTTTATATTTCAGTTCAATTTCTCCCAAGGCTTTTCAGTAAGGTTGATATTAAGCTTAAAATGTGTCCTTATATTGCATACTCTCACAACAATTTATAATAAATAGGAAAGAGCTTTATTATGTATATACTCCACATTTTTGACCTATTTAACGGAGGCCTTCAAGGCAACTAAAATAATCTAACAATAAAACAAAATAAAAATCACAGTGCAAGGATCAGCATGAAAAGCAATACCCAAAACAGCAAATTTGTCTATACAGTGCTACCTCGAGTTACAAACGCCTCAGGTTACAAACGCTTCAGGTTACAAACTCCGCTAACCTGGAAGAGTTACCTCGAGTTGAGAACTTTGCCCCAGGATGAGAACGGAAATCGTGTGCCGGCGGCGCAGCAGCAGCAAGAGGCCCCATTAGCGAAAGCACGCCTCTAGTTAAGAACAGTTTCAGGTTAAGAACGGACCTCCGGAACGAATTAATCTCATAACTAGAGGTACCACTGTAAAAGACAGGCTTAAAAAGCACTGTTCTTAGCTAGTGCTGTAAAACAAGGTTTCCTGCGCTGAATTTCACAATCTGGGTGCCACCTCGAAGAAGTCCACCAGGAGCAAATGAAATCTTTGGTGGGCTTTTAAAAAAGAAAGAAGTTAGTACCGTTTTTAGGAGACTTGAAGAAGAGGGAGACTGAAGGTAAAGGAATTCAAGGCTGCAAAGGCCACCAGTATGCTTGGTGGAAACATGACATTAATTGTGTCCAGTTACACCTACGAGAGTTCTCAGTGTACACAAAAATACTGCTGATTTAATAATTTCAGCCAGTGTGGTTTACAGAGTGAAGATAACGTCACATTTGGGTTGGAGACTGAGGTTCAAATGCTTACTTGGCTATTAATGATTCTGGGCATCTTGGGCAAAATAATAATAATCAGAAACGTTGCATGATTTTCTCCTAGGAGGACCAACTCTTGTAAAGACATACTGTATGGTAATATTTAATCAATGAAGCCCCGGTACAAGGCAGGAAAGTAATTGAAACAAATCCATTTTGAGCCAGTGATTTCTTTTGTGTGCTTCATTTACAACTAAATGCATCTACCATATGCTCAGATGCTCCTTTTTTTTTTTTTGCATTCCAGCTGCATTTTAATTGCTAGTTCAATCACAAAACAGATCTCACACTGGGAATTATTTGAGGTGAATGTTGACTTTGCACACCACAGTTTCCAGTATTCTTCTTTTTCAACAGGAAAAAATATCAAAAAGATATTCACAAGCACATCGGTCTGCCTTCAAAATCACAGCTTGCAATGTAAACTAAGAATAATATCCAATGTCACACCAACGTAGACAGTGGGACTTCTTCCTCTGCTCCCTCTTGCAGCCTTTCATGCCCCCAATCTGCTCTGGAGGGACCCCCCACAATCTAGAGCAGCAGGGGGTGCCAACTTGAATGAAATATTGTGGGGGCCCAGGTAAGCCCCACCCCACATGATGCAGTGCACACACACCATTTGAATGGGAATTCCCATCAACTTTGTGGAAGCCTGGCCTCCTCAAATATTTTATTGTGAGGACTGAAACCCTCCATGATCCCTATGTAGAGTAGTATTGGGGCTGTGGGAGGGACTGCATAGAGGAGGAGAGGAAAGGAAAGTCCCATGGCATGAGGGAAAAGTTACTGTGCAAATGGGCTTTTTTGCAGACTTCTCAGACTTCCTAATCATTATAATAAATGATTAGGAGCTAGTGAAGATTTAGGGGCATTGAGCCAGCACTTCAACCAATATAACTTAAAAAATCAATAAATGGAAAAAAAATCCATGGGAAGAATGAAGAAAGTTGACATTAAAATTGGGCTCATTGTGAGCATACTTATCTTTTAACTTTTAGTGCTATAATCTCTGCAATAATAGCCGAGAAAGTTCATTCTTAGTGTATGCTCGCATGCATAAATGGCCTTCAATCGTGGTTGAACGTTAAGTTCAATGAATTACCAAAGGGGAATGTTCAGTCATCCATATAATCCCATGAAGAAGTGTCTATGGGGTAAGCAACTGAAGAAAGAAATTTGTCAACATACTATCAGATATAGAATCAGAGTTGGAAGGGACCCTGAGGATCATCTAGTCCAACCCCCTGCAGGGCAGGAATGTTCCCCCTTTCTCCAAATTAAAATATGTGGGTGGGTTGGTGAGTTTTGTTTATAACCAATTGGTTTTATTTAGATTCTTCATTCAACATATATCCACATTCAAGTTCTGCCACACACAAAAGTATTTATATCCTTTGAATAATAAGCAGGGCTTGGTTCAAAAAGCAATACTCATAATTGTAGGTTTCATTTCCTAATAGTTCTGTCATAGTGTTACTGATTCATCAAATTATTCATCTAATTATTTACTCCATTATGTGAGTTCAACTTATTTCCTTGTAAACTTGACTCACTTGAAGGCAAATCATATTCAAATATTATGTCAGTCACAACATTAATTACAGTAATAAGAACCTACTGTATGTAAAGGAAAAGATTCTCATATTTAAGGTGGTATACTTTCTTTGTTTGTTAAATATCAGTAATATATTAAGACATACTTGTATTCTTTCGGACAATTCATGCAAGAAGACATATTCATGGGGGGAAACTCTAAGTTTCTGTCCAATTAGCAATTGTTTAAAAATTAGCTGTTTGGGGCCCTTTTATATCTTCTTTCTGTATACAGGATACCTCTTAGCTGTGTTTCTGTTTATATTCGCTAGGGCTAGGCTAATCAGATACAAGCACCAGTGAATATGTGGAACAATTGCAGCATCATTCTGCCCATGGCAGTGTACAACAGGGATGGTCAGAGAGCCAGTGTGGTGTAGTGGATAAGAGTGGTAGTCTCATAATCTGGGGAACCGGGTTCGCGTCCCCGCTCCTCCACATGCAGCTGCTGGGTGACCTTGGGCTAGTCACACTTCTCACAGAGTGTTTGTTGTGGAGGAGGAAGGGAAAGAATATTGTTAGCTGCTTTGAGACTCCTTAGGGTAGTGATAAAGCGGGATATCAAATCCAAACTCTTCTTCTTCTTCTTCTTCTTCTTCTTCTTCTTCTTCTTCTTCTTCTTCTTCTTCTTCTTCTTCTTCTTCTTCTTCTATGTGGTGCCCCCCCAGATGTTGTGTACTCCAGTCAGCCTCAGCGGTGTGGCCAGTTGCCAGGAATGATGGAAGTTCTAGGTCACAACATCTGGCATGCACCACATTGACCCCTGCAGGTTTGCAGACCACAAACGTGCTTAACAGAAAAGTATTAGATCTATCTGACACATAGCTTTTTCAGTCACCTCAAAAGCACATTTTTGTAGCCTCATAATAAGACTAGTGTGAATCACGAGGAAATGGTTGGCGTGCTTGGAGAGAGGGGATTTCTTCTAAATGTCAGGATCCAGTGTGTGCTGTCAGTAGTTGCCAAGTTAATATCTATAGAAGAGGAGAAAAAGAGTCATTGTTCTAGCTATTATAGTTTTCATTAAGAAGTAGTTTAAAGCTAACTGAAAACTGAAATCCTGGGAAGATTGGTAACTACAGTAACTATCTTTGGTCTCTGCTTATCAAGTATGTAAATGAACACACATGGAAGCCTGATGCTGAAATTTGAGTGTTAGGAAGAATCCTCACTATTACAAGTTCTGCTGGCAACACAGGGGAAAAAAATTACTCTCAAGACAACTATTTTTGTTAATTTTAATGTTGCCAAAACGCAAATACAAACTTCTTAGATGTCCAAATATTCAGAAGGGACTGTTTTGCAAAAATACAAATATATATATAGGACTGGGCTATCCATGTAACCTTGACAGGACACAGTCAAAGTATCAGTGGAAAAGTTAAATTTCCATATAACACAGGTTTACTTCAAAAAGAGACACACTGGATTACTTCAAAACTGCTAAGAACTTTATTTGTTGGTGTTGATGAGGATTGTTATTGCTAGAATTAAAATGTTCTGTTTTCAGTACACGGTATATTTAACTTCTAATTTCTCCCTTCTGACAGAGTGATTGCTAGTTTCCACTATGCCTGGACATAATGTTCCAGTTGAAGTATTGTGTGGACTGAAACAGTATTTTTTTTAAATCAAAAACTCTTCAAGTTGTAAAATCCAGTTGTTTTGCACCAAAAGTTAGTGCAAATTTGGCTTTTGTGTAGTAGAAAGTGACTGGACACTATTCTAAGCTAAATCAGCAGTGTTCCCAATCTGAAACAGACCTTGATCTGAAAAGTATGTTTAATTCAGTGATAGCCACAAAGGCTATTTGTGCTTTGTAAACTTCCTTGCATGATGGAGAGCTAAATTTGAAATTACCTGTTTATACTTTTGTTGTGATTTGGGAGCGGATCCAATACGTAGTTGTGCAAGCACTCAAATATAAAGGCTTCTGAGCAAATGCTATTTTGAATTGTCCATGGGATTTGCAGCCTTATATATTCAGAGAGCAAGGGCTTTCGTGCCCTCTTCCCTCATATGCTACCTTTCCTTAGCAATCTCCCAGCTGCCTTACTCTGAGAAATGGTAGTTGCCAGATTTTTAATTCAGCCCTAAGTAATGCAGCTGACCAAAGCAATAACAGGCTTATGAGGGCTGCGCAAATATTCAGCTCAAAATCTTATCAAGGTTTGTTTGGGTTGGTGATAGAGTAGGAGAGCTAGGGAGCAGGAAAAAATGGGCACTGTGCCTTCGTGTTCTTCTTTGCCCTTCTAGGGAAATCCAGCGTGAAAAGTACGTATACAGGCATCACCCCACTTATGTGGGGGTTACGTTCCTCCCCATGTGCATAAGTGAAATCACAGGGGGAGCACCTTCTGAGAAGCCTCGAATTGCCCATTTCCCTACCTATCACTGCCCAATAGAAACCCGATGCAATCGGAGGCAAGCATATCGCATTGTTGTTGTTTAGTCGTTTAGTCGTGTCCGACTCTTCGTGACCCCATGGACCAGAGCACGCCAGGCACTCCTGTCTTCCACTGCCTCCCGCAGTTTGGTCAAACTCATGTTGGTGGCTTCGAGAACACTGTCCAACCATCTCGTCCTCTGTCATCCCCTTCTCCTAGTACCCTCAATCTTTCCCAGCATCAGGGTCTTTTCCAAGGAGTCTTCTCTTCTCATGAGGTGGCCAAAGTATTGGAGCCTCAGCTTTAGGATCTGTCCTTCCAGTGAGCACTCAGGGCTGATTTCCTTCAGAATGGATAGGTTTGATCTTCTTGCAGTCCATGGGACTCTCAAGAGTCTCCTCCAACATCATAATTCAACCTTCGGTGATCAGCCGTCAATTAAGCATATCGTATTAGTACCCTATATTTTAGATTTGAGAGTCCCTCTTCCCACCTCTTCAATAGAATGGTACCCACTAGGCAAAATCTACCTCTGAAAACTTTTGTTCCTGTTTTTAGCATTGTCTGATAGAAGCGACTGAATTCTGGTAGAAAAAAGCTGATGTTGAACTATTAATGGTGGACTTAACCTTCAGTTTTATGACAAATAAAACTGGCAGTCAAATTGAGGTGCAGTTCAGTACTGACTTCAAGCTTTTTGTACAAATCATTAGACTGCCCCTCATTTCAAAACACTATTTTATTTCATTTTTTAAAAGGAAAACTTTTTATTTCATTTTTTAAAAAGAAGACATTTTCCTTGAATAGCATCTTTCCTTTTCAGAAAAAAAATTATTTGAAGATGTACACTCATTTTCAGAAATAGTATGCTAAGTTGAAAAAAGGGGGAAAAAATACTGCTGAGGCTGTGATTCAGTGGAATCTACAGAGAAATCCTTTCTTACAAAAACCCAAAGCCTAAAGCTTTCACAGTTCTGACAATGACACAAGACTAGAAATAGAATAGCATTTCTCTATCCCCCCCCCTTTTTAACAGAACGACTGCTAAAAACCAAAATCTATTAGCTAGGGGGAAATGTGGGACTAACGTATTTAAAAGGCAGAGGTTGGCTGCATCATAAAGGTTTTTGATGACAGAGGCAAAAGTATTGTGCTATTCTTATGAGGTCCTGTTTCTATTGTGACCAATGTGCACATCATTTTGATAATACATTCCAGATATATAGAGAGAAATAGACAGAGATAGATAGATACCGTAGATGATAGATTTATTTATTGCAGCATCTTAACTTGTCCCCATTTGAGTAGTAAGCTTATGCATCAGTAAAAGCAAGCTGTGTATCATGTGCAGATCTTAACAAAATAAACTCTAGGTTGTATCCAAGTAAGTCAAATTCGCTTTAGACATAGATAGACTCTTTGCATTAAATCACTCCACCATTGCTTCATATATGACCCTCTATTACTGAAGTCACCAAAATGACCATCGCAGACTGGAAGGAAGGATGCACACTAGCACAATGTACATATGTGCACTCTCTCTCTCTCTTTGTGTGTGTGTGTGTGTGAGAGAGAGAGAGAGAGAGAGAGAAAGAGAGAGAGGGAGGGAGGGAGGGAGGGAGGGAGGGAGGGAGGGAGGGAGGGAGGGAAAGAGAGAATAGGAGCTCACTCTGTGGATTTCTGCAAGTGTATGATTTATGGTCATTTCGAGGGATAATAATAGTAAAATAATTGCCTTAGCATTATGCCTTTAGAAAGAAGCTGTGGGTTGCTGGACATCTGCAGTTCTTCTCTTGAATTTTAATATTAACTTGCCACTGCACATGTTCTAAATACCCATTTCCAGTGACTATCATTTATCCACTCAAGTGTTCTTGGGAGAGCAGGAGGCTAGCATTTTCCCCAGCTGACATTTTAATTGTTCTCATACTCATATTTATTTCAATTATTTCTGTCATAATAAACACACAGTTCTCCAGATCATGTTATACCTTAAAATTCCTTACTCCCTGGTTGTAGTATATGGGTGTGTGTGTTTTTACAATATGTGTTACTAGGTAACAAAGCTGCTTAGTAGAATGTTCTGTTCAGTTGTTCTATTCAAAGCTACACAAAATGGAATCTTGGGTTTTCTTAAGTGTGTCACATTCTTTTGTTTGAGTCTTTATTTCATGAATTGTAGGATTGACACCTAGCGCAACTAGTCAAGATTTTTCTTGTACTGGAAGATCGAGACTTGCTGTGTGTTCATTCTAATGAAAAAACTAAACTCATTTCACCATGTTTATACTGTGGCTTATTTTATACAGTTCATGAGGCTGCCCGTGTTCTGTGCTATTCTTAGCATTCTCCTCACCTACCTATATTAACACACAAGCGCAAACAATGCCAATAATAAAAATTGACCGCCACATCAGTCAGCTTCAAATACAAGTTCCAGGCTCTCGTTGCAATTCAGGTTTTTACTCTGCAAATTTGTAAACGTGATGGATTTCGTTTTGGCATTAACTCCAGCCCTTCTCCCATCATAACCGAAGGAATTTTCAAAATGCTGCTCACCAGGACTTATTATAAATTCTAAAGAACTTCCATTTCAAAGCTGAGTACAAGTACATGAAAGCAACGCCAACTGATTTCAAACATATTTTATAGGGAAGTGTGCTTGAAAGTGCATCCTTACACTCCAGTGATATATCTATTGGTGCTGCTTGGAATGAAGTAGCTACAGTGAATATATGAGCAGCTCTTTCTTACTTCTCCGGTCAAATCTCATACTCCTTACTCAATATACTTATAAGGCAGCTTCTTGTAAGAGTCAGAATAACTTCTATGTCAAATCTGGATGTGATATATAAAGCATATTGACCTGTGCTGTTGGATAGCATGGCACAATAGTGACTGACAGCTTCTGTTCCCTAGAACCATTTCATTTTGTGAAAATACAGTGGTGGCAGCCTATATTGATCGAATTCATTATAGCCTCTCCTCTTTTTTGGGTGTACTTTTTCTTAGTCATTAACTTTGACCCATTATCGTAATCTAGGATAGTCAGTCAGCACTGACAAAACTGAATTAGCTGGACAAACAGTTGTCCACAAACACTGTCCATATGAGCTTCCTATGGGAGTCGAGCCCTTTCTCCAGCCAGTCCTGTTCACATCATTACTTGGCATTCTGCTGCCACGTGGTATATACTCTTCATTATGGGGATCATGACTCCAGTCTGTGCATTTACGGCAGCACTAGAGTAAGGTTACCAGATTTTTTTTTTCAAAGAATCTGAGGACACTTTTTTTAAAAAAAGAGGGAAAATAAGTTATTTTTTAAAATTTATTTAAGAATAAGAAGTAATATCTTCTCTTCTGTGGTCTCCTCTGTTGCATGGCCTTCCTCTGGGCCCTGGCCTGCTCTCTTGGAGCGTTGCCGCCATGGAGTACGCTTGGGTCAGGTTGGGCCTGGGCTCGGCCACATGTCCTTGCCCTCCCAGTGCTCTCCTACCTCTCCTCCTCTGACCTTTTTTCTCCCTCCTCTTTCTCTTTCTTCCTTCTCTTCTCCTCCTCCTCCTCCCTGGAGCATCACTGGGCAGTCGGCTGGGCGCTCTCACTCCTGGCTCAATTTGGGTCGTGAGGAGAGAGGTCAGCAGCAGTCTCAGCAGCCGAAAGCCAGCCGGGTAGCACAAGTTGGCTCTGGCTGGCTTCAGGAGCTGCTTGCTGCTGTGGCGCCCATCATTTTGCCTCGCCGGAATTCCCCGTATGATGTGCCTTGTGCGTGACACATCAAGCCAGGAGTTGGCCGCCCAACCGACTGCCCAGTAGAGTTCTGGGGCCAGGAAAACCCCGGAGCCGACGCAGGGGGGAAAAAAGGAGAGGAGAAGGATTCATTCCTTACTAATAAATCTACAACATTTTCCAGGGACATTAAGTGAAATCTGGGCACATTCCAGGGATGGATTTTGTCCGGGGACAGATTTGTAAATCCGGAGACTATCCTGTATCTGCTTATATCACTAGTATGGTGCTGTATGCTTTGTTTCAGTGAAATAGCCTTTATTATGCACATTCACATATACAAACAAGGCATATATCATTGTCATACTACAGCATATATAATAATTTCCACTTTCGGTGTTCAGAATACATACTGTATTTTAATACTGTGCCTTCAGGGCTAGAAACAGACTACCCTTGTAGGCATTGCTGGCATAGACAGAGGGATAATGATGGACCGTTACTGAAGTTTCTTCCAAGTAATCCACCAGTATGGCTCTGCATCGCTTGCGATCTCTGCATTGCTTGGGACCCCTACTTACCTCATTCATTCTTTCATTCATTCATTCATTGGTTTAAAAGCAGATATTTCCAAAATACAAAATACCAAACAATTGTAATTCATTTAATATATTTCTCTCCCCCCCCCCTTTTGTTGAGTGGGCATAAATGTAAAGATCCTGCTTACCATTTATGTGACATTTCACAGATCTCCATTTTGGCATTGCTGCATACAATAATAATATTAAGTCTTACTAACTATACTATCCCAGATTATGATAATGATTCAAAGTTAATGACTAAAGAAAATACACCCCCCCCAAAAAAGGAGGGACTATATTTTCACAAAATGAAATTGTTCCAGGGAGAACAACACAATCTAAACTTGCAGAAAAAGTATTTATAGTACTGGTGCAGAAACAAAGCATCTAAATTGAGGAACAAAACAAAAGCTCCAGTTTTCTCTGCAGCATTCAAAAACAGCCAAGAAAAGAATGAGAACTCTGCATGGTTAGATTTTAAATGTTGTTATTGTGGATGCATGCATTTTTGCATCTAGATATGTTTAAGAAAAGCAAAGGAATACAGATCTTTTGTCTGGTTTATGTTGGGGATATATTCAATTTGTTTTATTTGTTATTATTTGTATGTATTCCAGTAAAGATGGAGATACTGCTATATAGGCTCATTTGTAGGAGCAACTCAAAGGAATTCAAAAGGCCTGGACAGAACAGAAATAGAGACCATATTTTTCAATTCAGAGAGCTTCAGCTCAGCTACCTGTGTGGTTTTGTGGCGTACATGTCAGACTAGAACAGTGGCAGCCCAGGTTCAAATCCCCACCCAACAATGAAACTCGTTCAGGTCATCTGGATCCAGTAACTATATTTCAGTTTTAGTCTTTAGGTTTGTTGGGCAGATAAACTGGAGGGGGGGGATATAGGATGAGCTTCTTGGAGGAAAGAGGTGATATAAATGTTCAAATTCAGCTTTTTAAAGTCTTGTCACCTATGTAGCCAAAATGACAACAGTCACATGAACAGGGGGAGGTAATCCGTGTGACGGGGTGAGCTCCTGTTGCTCTGTCCCAGCTCCTGCCTACCTAGCAGTTCAAAAGCACACCAGTGCAAAGTAGATAAATAGGTACTGCTGCAGTGGGACGGTAAATGGTGTTTCCGTGTGCTCTGGTTTCCGTCACAGTGTTCTGTTGCACCAGAAGCGGTTTAGTCACGGTGGCCATGTGACCGAGAAAGCTATCTGTGGACAAGCGTCAGCTCCCTCAGCTTGAAAGCAAGATGGGCGCTGCACCCCATAGTCACCTTTGACTGGACTTAACCATCCTGGGGTCCTTTACCTTTACCTTTTTTATAGGACATAGTAGCTTAGAATCATAGAGTTGGAAGAGACCACAAGGGCCATCCAGTCCAACCCCCTGCCAAGCAGGAAACACCATCAAAGCATTCTTGACATAGGGCTGTCAAGCCTCTGCTTAAAGACCTCCAAAGAAGGAGACTCCACCACACTCCTTGGCAGCAAATTCCACTGCCGAACAGCTCTTACTGTCAGGAAGTTCTTCCTAATGTTTAGGTGGAATCTTCTTTCTTGTAGTTTGAATCCATTGCTCCGTGTCCACTTCTCTGGAGCAGCAGAAAACAACCTTTCACCCTCCTCTATATGACATCCTTTTATATATTTGAACATGGCTATCATATCACCCCTTAACCTTCTCTTCTCCAGGCTAAACATACCCAGCTCCCTAAGCCGTTCCTCATAAGGCATTGTTTCCAGGCCTTTGACCATTTTGGTTGCCCTCCTCTGGACACGTTGATTCTCAGTAGCTTCCATTGAGTTCTATGTGACAAAGGAAACAACCCAAAATCTGGGGCACTGTTGAGGGAGAACTCATATGGTACACTCCATCCCTCTCACTTCCATTCAAACTTTCTAAAAGCTCACCTCAGCCATCTTAAGCCATGTGCTAAATTCTTGTTGGCCCCTACTGAGAAAGAAGTACCGTATGTGGTGTGGGGGCCCAGGGAAATGACTTTTTGGGGTGGCTCCTTGCATACAGACCTCCTCCCCTACTGAGGTGCATTTGGCCCCATCTTTTCATAGTTTCAAGTGGCTTGTTTAAGATATACCTATTGGGAGCAGAAGACACTTGAATAGATAAAATAGCTGCTGTTGCTATAAATTGCTACTTTGTGTGTTGTGTTGTTTTGATCCATTGCTTTGTGTATTTATATATCGTTTCTATCTTGTTTTTGTTGTAAACCACCATGTGGCATGCAACGGGCGGCATATAAATAATTTAATTTATAATAAAATTCAGGTGCTTTCAAGTGTTTGTACTGAAATGAGCCAAGGAAACAGAAGAACATTCATTTTTTTAGCATGCATCCCACACTTCGCCACATAACAACAATGATGTGTGCTGCCATGCCCTAAACATTTAAATATAAAAATAGTAGAACAAAGCCTTTTGTGTTTCCGCTCAGTGTGATGTACTATTTCCATTAAAAAAAAGGAAGCAAAATATGCTTGGCATTTTCTGTGATTGTTGCCATAATATTTAGGGAAAGTTCACACATTCAGGTGGCTAAATCACCACATTCTGGGGTCATCGGGGATCTCTGCCCCTCCTCTCTCTGCTCCAATTCTGATGCCTTGATTTCAGGTGAAAAGAAGCAATGGTCCATAGTGATTTGTTTCATAATGATTTATGCTATAGCCATCCCATGCCTCCAAGTTATGAAGTGACAAGTGCAAATCACCCTTCATAGTCCCTTTCCTTTCTCCGTATTTCTCAAAGCCATTAGAAGACCCTCTGATGCATTTTCACATTTTCAGGATACTCTTACAGAAGCAATAAGAGCTCTTCTGTCTCTTGCCTTATGAAATTCACACGGGGTTCACAGCTGCATCCACACAGAATAGGCCCATTTATCTATATTCTACAGTCGGTCATCTACTGTACCCAGAAAAGATGCATGTGGAATGGGTGATTTTCACTCAACCTATGCCAAAATTATATTGGTTCTAATCCATTAAGGCCATGCATTCTCCCTTTGCTCATCACTCTAATGTCATGGGAAGCAGTAGGAACTGTTACACTATCTCTGACACAGTGGAGACAAGGTGGTGGAGACAACCCACAAAAGATGTCGCTCCAAAAGACATGGCATTTCAGAAGTGTGCATATGTCGTTGAATAATTTAGTTTCCCAACCAGATCTTTTGAAGTAGTCTACAGTGGTACCTCGGTTTATGAACACAATTGGTTACGGAAGTCTGTTAATAAACTGAAGCGAACTTTCCCATTGAAAGTAATGGAAAGTGGATTAATCCGTTCCAGACGGGTTCGCGGAGTACTCAACCTGAAGCGTACTTAACCCGAAGCATGGGTGTAATTGGTTCTGGAAGTCTGTTCATAAACAGAAGCGTTCATAAACTGAAGCGAACTTTCCCATTGAAAGTAATGGAAAGTGAATTAATCCATTCCAGATGGGTCCGTGGCATTCGTAAACCGAAAATTCGTAAACTGAGGTGCTCATAAACCGAGGTTCCACTGTATAAACATAGCCTGTGTAAGGTTGGCCTACAGATTGCATGTATAGGCAAACCCTCACCCCGTCCAGGCTTCCTATCTTTTTTTTTGGCTGAATAGTCTGACCACATTCCATGCCCCCTGATTGGGCAGTTCTGGGGGAGGTTTTTGTGGGGGGTAGGAGCTGAGTGGACACACTAGTGCCCAGTTCCAACTCCCTTCAAATCTTGGGATTTTTCCTATTGATTTCCATAGACAGAGCTGTCTATGGAAATCAATAGACAAATCCCAAGATTTCCTGTCACTGGGGAAATAGCTTGTAAGTATGAACCTAGAAATAGGCCATAGAAATAATCATATCTGGTTCTCTCCAGACTTTTCATATATATGTGTGTGTGTCTCTTCTTCCATCCCTCTTTTCCAGCCACTCTATTCCATTCCCACCTCTATCAAGTTTTCAAGTATCCCCCCCCCCTTTTTTCATTCAACAGCCTACATCTTGTGGGCACTGAGCACACTTCTAATAGAATCATAGAACTGTAGAGTTGTAAGGGATCATAAAGATCATCTAGTCCACCTCTCTGTAATGCTGGAATCTTTTGCTCAACGTGGGGCTCAACAACCATGAGCTTAAAAGTGTCATGCTCTACCAACTGCTTCTCCTGTCTGTATGTATGTATGTATGTATGTATGTATGTATGTATGTATGTATGTGTGTAATACCTCTGCAAACCAGAGGCTGCCCTGCTGGGCTTTGTGTCTTGGTGGTCTTGGAGCACATAGAATGTTGGGAGTGGAACACAAATACATCAATCTTGATTAGGTCAGTTGTGCTCATTGCACTGTTTCACCGAGAGTGGGGGAGCGTAGGTTGGCTGAAGAGGAACTTTGCAAAGGATTTGAAGCCTGGACCCAGGGGTGGTTTACTAATCTAGGGTAGGCTTAGAGACTGCCAAGAGGCAAGTAAGAATGATCCTGGGAAAGCCTGCTGGGTGAGCCACAGCAGTTGGCTCATCTGAGCTTGCTTCCGGATAACAACACTTTCTCTCCAGTTTTGTTGGTATATTAGTGATTAGATCAGGGGTGGGAACTTTTTCAGCCAAAGGCTCAGTGGTATATTTATAGCATCTGGCACCCTAGGGCAAAAAAGTTTTGCCCTCCCCAAAATATAATAATAATAATACTAATACTAATACTACTACTACTAATAATAATAATATAAATAAATAGTACAAATTTGTGGGGTTTTACTCCTGAGTAAATGCATATAGGATTATGCAGGATGATCTGCACCAAATGCATGAAATATAACTCCATCATGCCAGCAAATGGGGGAAAAGAGAGAGGGTAGGACACACACGCAATGGTGCAGTGGAAAAAAAGCACTTCTTAGCAAGAAGTACTCTTGCGGCAAGGTTTTGCAGCAAGGGGGAGTGATAGACAAGTGGCGAGGAGAGCAGCAGAGGGGTGCAAGCGAAAGGAGAGGGTTTGCTTGTTGGATGCAGAATGAACTGAAAGCAATCAGTGTTCTGAGTGCGACCCCCTCCCACCTCTTCCTGCCTTCGCCTGCATGCTTTCTTACTCGCTGTCTCCGTGAGAGAGGCTGTTCTGGAGTTGGCCTCCCAGGCGTATTACCTTTGTGTGTCCTTATGATTGCTGTGGCTCTGTTGATTACAAAACTTTGCAAGTCTTCAAGTGTTCTTTCCTCCAAAGGGAAGCTACCGTAGTCCTGAAGGCTCCTCTATATTGTCTGTGTCTCATAGAGCAAACCAAAACTGAAGCAAAATGATTTGCTTATAGGAATGAAGGAACACATCAAGTTAGGGGGAAATGGTTTTTTAACATTTAACTTCCATCTGTGGTTGTGTAATAAACTATAGACGCACAGATAATGGCAGAGTGCTGAAAGCACCTGTCTTCCAAGTAAAGATAGCATTACTGTCTGAAAATGGCAAGCAGTTGTTCCCTAAAGGCAGCAGTTAATTTACCGGTAATATTTGAATTGCATTCGGTGTTAATACAATTCGGTGAGCATCCTAAGTATGAGATCATGACAGGAGACATTTTCATCTCCTATCTTGTGAGAGGTCTCAAGTACATCTCGCCGAAGTAATATTTTGCTGAGCACCAGCGTAGCATAACACAGTTGTCGCAACTCAAGAACTGTAACTTTCCAATCTCTGAGTACAAAAAAATATTACAAGGAAGTTAGAAGTAGGGCTGAGCTCAAAGGGGCCATTTTCACAAAACGTAGTCAGCAGCATAAAAACCCCCCAGCATCCTCCCTCGGGCAGCTTTTCAGGAATTGCATTGGAATGTGAGCAAGAGCGTTTAACCGTGCATACAATTGGATTGGCTGAGCTCATCCATATAATCAATGTAGGCAGAACTGCCCTCTTAATTCACTTCACTTGTCCACAGTGAAATAGCACCATGACATCATCCCATTCATTCATTTGGCTGGGATCACAGTGGGGGAGGGAGAAGATGAAGTCATTTGAAGGGGGAAATTTTGCCTTTGGAACCGCAGAGAGGTGAGGCAATGACAGTGGATACCAGCAAATAAGTGGTTAAAAAACCTGGCAAACCTGCAGCAAAGCCCTAGTTTGAACATTGCATTAGATATTATACTATTTAGCATATAAAATGAATGCTGCAGTGACGTAAGTCACTGTTTGAATTTATTACCTAAGAGAAGCTTTAACTGAACTTTTTCAATCCATAAAGATATATTGCTAATAGGTTTATCTTGCTTTGGCCTTTTAAGCTTTCACAAAGTTCCCTTTGGAGATTTGGAGCTAAGTTCGAAAACAGTGATAAGCTTGAGGAGAGCAAAATCACTCAATAATAATAATAATAATAATAATAATAATAATTTATTTATACCCCACCCATCTGGCTGGGTTTCCACAGCCACTCTGGGCAGCTCCCAACAGAATTTTAAAAACATGATAAAATATCAAACATGAATAATTTCCCTAAACAGGGTTGCCTTCAGATGTCTTCTAAAAGTCAGATAGTTGTTTATTTCCTTGACATCTGATGGGAGGGCTTTCCACAGGACGGGCGCCACCACCGAGAAGGCCCTCTGCCTGGTTCCCTACAACCTCACTTCTCGCACAGGATGATAAGTGCTGACATAACAGAAAGAGCATGTGGTATAAGGCAACTGTGGCATCTGCCTGTCCTTTGGGGCTAAGCACCAGTTTTACTACAAGTAGAAAGGGAAGTTGTTGCATGTGTGCTCTTTCTCTTTGCCCTATTTGTCTGATTTGTGAACAAGAGACAATTACTTGTGAAGTGCCACAAAAACTTTCAAGCTACCCAAAATAAAGTGAACTTATAATGTCCGATATAGCAACGTTCTTACAGATTCTTGGCCAACGTGTTGTATGTGTTGCACTGTCTTTATCAACAGCACAGGTTGCTTTTTTTCTTACATTCTTTCTCTTTGCCCAGCAAACGTTCCTTAAAATAACATTTTCTGAAATGGTTTTTCATGATTTTCAAACAGTACTGTGCTCAGTTCTCCTTGAAATTTGCTCTTTTTTCAGTTCAATACGTTGAAGCAGGGGGCATTGAAAATTGCAACTCCCTTCTTTTGAAGCAGCGAAGGACACTTGAAGCATGCATTCAGGATGCAATCTGTAAGGACTGTCTAGCCATCTCCACTGCCATTTCCTCATCATCGGCAAGAGTAAACTTGGTTGGGAGCAGGAGACAATGGGTTGGCTGAATAAACCCATTGTGAGTCGGAGCCAAACACCACATTTTCAAATTGCCCTAATTATAAACTGCTGGCCTTAGTAGTTCAAACCACCAATGCATGCTGCAAAGATTGGACTCATTTCTCTTCCTATTCAGGGGTTGGTATGAATGAATCAACCAACATGGGAAAGCCTCAATTCCTTCAGCTTAAAGTAATAATTCACAACAGCAACAATGATCTGATACTGCAGCCACCTGCATTTTACTGCCACTGTGCACGTTTGGAATTTTTGAGAAAGTGCTTCAAGTGCCACTCTCAAAATGGCTGCCATGGGGACTAACACGTCACAAAATGTTGCTGTGGGAGATGGCATAGCACAGAATGGCTTCCATGGAAGCGAAACGTAACACCAAACGGCAGCTCATTTCTGACAATACACAGGGATTGTGTCATGTGTTTCCAAGTGAAAAGGGACCGTGTTCATGGTTCGTTTTACCAGAATTGAAAAATAAGCCTGTGGACAATATAAACATTATGAATTTCATTCTAGTCCACTCGGTGTTAGTTGAAAGCAGAATGGCAGGATCTAAACTGTTCCTGCATACCCAAAGAAACCCAGCATGGTCAGAAAGTGTAGGTATTTGTAATGTGGGGAGTACTTGGGGTAGCAAACCAGCATACACTAATTAGGTAATGTGACATAAAAGCTGGCTTGAAATAGTTCTGCAATTCAGCCTTTCTGAGGCATTCTAGTGCTCCTGGGATTAAAATGCATTTCTTCATTAGCTAAGATGAAAGTTTAACTAGTCTCCTATCTTAGCTGAGGCTAAAGCAATTACATTTGTGTTTTAGCCTTGTGTATGGTCATAGATGGGCCTTAGAAAGCACTGCTAATAACAAGGCCAGTGGAAGTGATGATATTCCAGCTGAACTATTTAAAATTTTAAAAGATGATGCTGTTAAGGTGCTACACCCAATATGCCAGCAAGTTTGGAAAACTCAGCAATGGCCAGAGGATTGGAGAAGATCAGTCTACATCCCAATTCCAAAGAAGGGCAGTGCCAAAGAATGCTCCAACTACCGCACAATTGCGCTCATTTCACACGCTAGCAAGGTTATGCTTAAAATTCTACAAGGCAGGCTTAGGCAGTATGTGGACCGAGAACTCCCAGAAGTGCAAGCTGGATTTCGAAAGGGCAGAGGAACCAGAGACCAAATAGCAAACATGCGCTGGATTATGGAGAAAGCTAGAGAGTTCCAGAAAAACGTCTACTTCTGCTTCATTGACTATGCAAAAGCCTTCGACTGTGTCGACCACAGCAAACTATGGCAAGTTCTTAAAGAAATGGGAGTGCCTGATCACCTCATCTGTCTCCTGAGAAATCTCTATGTGGGACAAGAAGCTACAGTTAGAACTGGATATGGAACAACTGATTGGTTCAAAATTGGGAAAGGAGTACGACAAGGTTGTATATTGTCTCCCTGCTTATTTAACTTATATGCAGAATTCATCATGCGAAAGGCTGGACTAGATGAATCCCAAGCCGGAATTAAGATTGCCGGAAGAAATATCAACAACCTCAGATATGCAGATGACACAACCTTGATGGCAGAAAGCGAGGAGGAATTAAAGAACCTTTTAATGAGGGTGAAAGAGGAGAGCGCAAAATATGGTCTGAAGCTCAACATCAAAAAAACCAAGATCATGGCCACTGGTCCCATCACCTCCTGGCAAATAGAAGGGGAAGAAATGGAGGCAGTGAGAGATTTTACTGTCTTGGGCTCCTTGATCACTGCAGATGGTGACAGCAGTCACGAAATTAAAAGACGCCTGCTTCTTGGGAGAAAAGCAATGACAAACCTAGACAGCATCTTAAAAAGCAGAGACATCACTTTGCCGACAAAGGTCCGTATAGTTAAAGCTATGGTTTTCCCAGTAGTGATGTATGGAAGTGAGAGCTGGACCATAAAGAAGGCTGATCGTCAAAGAATTGATGCTTTTGAATTATGGTGCTGGAGGAGACTCTTGAGAGTCCCATGGACTGCTAGAAGATCAAACCGATCCATTCTTAAGGAAATCAGCCCTGAGTGCTCCCTGGAAGGACAGATCGTGAAGCTGAGGCTCCAATACTTTGGCCACCTCATGAGAAGAGAAGAATCCTTGGAAAAGACCCTGATGTTGGGAAAGATGGAGGGCACTAGGAGAAGGGGACGACAGAGGACGAGATGGTTGGACAGTGTTCTCGAAGCTACGAACATGAGTTTGACCAAACTGCGGGAGGCAGTGCAAGACAGGAGTGCCTGGCGTGCTATGGTCCATGGGGTCACGAAGAGTCGGACACGACTAAACGACTAAACAACAACAACAACAACATGGTCATAGATCTTATGTTCTGAAGCCAAAAGTTCTACCTCATTGAATGCAATAATTTGTATTTGATCATTTATATGTTGGCAATTTGGATGCCCTTTTCGGTAGGAAAAATGCTTGTCAACAATAAAACAAAAGACAGAGAAAGAATAACTGCTAGGGTCTTCATGTAAGAAATGGTAATCTAGAAGCAAAAAGCGAAAGCTAAAATGCCATACTACTATTTATGAATGTTACAAAGTCTTTGTCAGTATTCTAGGTCATATTTTCGTTTGAGTTGTGATTAGTGTGGTTTAGTGGTTAGAGTGTTGGACTATGATCTGGGAGACCCCTGTTCAAATCCTGGCTGAGCCATGAAGCACAGGCTTAACAAAGGCAGCAGGGTTAGCCAACATAGTGCTCTACAGCTGTTCTTCAGTTATAGTTCCCATCCACATCAAGAGGGCCCCATTTTGGTTACTCTGATATAAAGAGTAGAAGAAGTATGGAAAATAGGAAAAGGAATAGCTGTTGCTTTCCCTTTTTCTTCTTCTGAAACATCCCTATTAAGGTTTTTTTAAAAATGGTAAAGGCCCCCAGCTCTTGGGCTTACCAGTTGGAAACATCCCTATATATTGCAGGGAAAAGAGAAAGGTGGGTTTTTTTAACCTTAGAGTATGCATCCCTCCAACCCTAATCTCCTTTTAAGAATATTTACTATGAGCCAATAGTAAATATTATCTCCCGGCCTCTTTTTTCCTTTTCCTCAACTAACAACCTAACACCTATTTGCACATGGATCTTGCTATACGGAAAATGGTTTGTGCAATTGTCTTCTCATATGCTATTAAAACCCAGTCTGAATTGCTAGTGCATATATTAACATGGGGAGTAGCACATAAAATTAAGATAACCTTCATAAACGGTGCATCGGATGATTGTTAATGTAAACATATAGCTTGCAACAAAACTTGTCTTCCTAAGTGCAATTAGAATGTGTTCAGGGACAGACATTATTAGTATACAGACTCTGTTAAATCTTAACAGGGCCATTAACTTAATGAAAGCAAGAAAAAGTGTCTGTCACCATAACTTCGTAATGAACCAATTCTTTTCCTCCTTGTTAAAAAAGAATCTACATAAAATAAAAGAACATACAAAAAGGAGATGAACATTAATCATTTGGTTTAGTCCCCTAATACAGTAAAGAAAGCCAGTACTTAAGACAATGGCATGGTAGATTAGAGAGAATATATTGTAATTCTGTATAACAGGCCTTACAAATGTTGAGTAGCATAATGTCATTATAATCACTATAATAGTTATTATTAGCTTTTAAACTGAACCTTTTGTCAAAGAAAAAGCCCAATAAAAAGTATAATTCCAAATGAGAAAAGGTGACATCTGGCACACTTGTGAAATCATTTCGGCTTTGAGAAGCATATCTGTGTAGCCCAAATCAAGGTGACAGAGAATGACATCAGTTGTATGAACAGAAAACATTCAGACGGTGCTAGGTAGCAGAGGTACAAGTGACCAGCAGTTAAGGCAAAATTGGATTGATGCTAGATGCTAAAGGTCATGTGCGATTGCCACCAAAAGCAATAACCCTGCAGCTCCTCCTGATAACCAGCTCCCATCTTGCCGCAGTATTCTGGACCACCTGAAGTTTCTAAACACTTTTCAAAGGCAGCCCCACACAGAGTGCATTGCAGTAACACAATTGAGATGTGAGTTGGACGTGACAACCACCCACTAAATACACCCACGAGAACAGACCTTTCTGTCGTGGTTCCCCATTTGTGGAATGCTCTCACCAGAGAGTCTCTCCTGGCACCATCACCTTTAGGTGCCAGGCAAAAACTTTTCTCTATAACCAGGTCTTGGGCCTTATGGCCTTTTAGAAGTGGGCAGGGTGTTTTTAATGTATTGAGGTGGTTTCCTTCCCTTGGTTTTAATCGGGGGTTGTTGTTTGTAAGTCACTTTGGGTTGCCTTGAGCAACATACAGTGGTACCTCGGTTTATGAACACAATTGGTTCTGGAAGTCTGTTCATAAACTGAAGCGTTCATAAACTGAAGCGAACTTTCCCATTGAAAGTAATGGAAAGTGAATTAATCCGTTCCAGATGGGTCCGTGGCGTTCATAAACCGAAAATTCATAAACCGAGGATCCACTGTAAAGCAGCTAACAAGTTTTAGTAGTATAATACATGAATTACTTTCATAGAATTCAGTTTGTAATATCTTACATCTGAGCAGTTGTCTGTTGTGGTGCTGTGCCTCGAAACTCTCATCCAAATGAACTCTACTATTCTTCTTTCCATTCTTTTTCCACTGGTGGCTTAAAGCATTTGAATATTATGTTGTATTGTGGTATACTGGGGTGGGGAGTATATATGTTTTATCTGCTGGTTGTGTGGTGCAATTGAAACAATGGTTACTCAGGCGTCAGCCCCATAGAGCTCATTAGGCCATACTCCATTGTGCACTATTTTTTAAAGCTGACTTGTTCACTGTTGCTTTTAGCTCAGCGCTTCATTTTGAACACTCCAATGTTGGGGCAAAAATAGTGGCTTACAACAACAACAACAACTGCACAGGTTTTAAAATGATTTACTTGAGACCATATATTTCCCTTCATACAAATATCTATTCCAGAATAATTTGATTGAATAGTGTCACCTCCTCATTTCAGAGACATGAATCATGCTAGAATTTCCTGCATTATTTAAATATGTATGACTTCTTGAATGGTTTAAATAGATATGCATATCCCATACCTTCTTTCTGACATCCAGATTGTGAAAAGACCATGTCGGAAGCTCTGTGTGCATTGCATGGCTTCAGGACAACCTCTGAAAATGTTTTTAAACAAGGCTGTTTACACAGTGATGTTCCTATATAGCTTTTTATCACAATTTTATGAGAATAGCACGTGCTATTATTATCACTTTACTTTGTAAAATGTATTTGCAAAACTCAATTTGTCTAGCTTATAAAGCAATAAAACTGAAGTTAGATGAATAGCGTTAGCTGGTTGCCCAAAGTAGAGTAAACATATTTATTACAGTAAACAGAACAAGGGATAATTAAAAGCAATAAAACACTGAAGGGGTATGAGAAAAGTTTAAGGTAGCAATATATTTAAAAGCCTACAGGAAAAATTTCTAAGATTTTTTAAAAGGACGTTTTCCATATCTTAGATTCACCTATCCGAGACCCAGTCCCCATAAAACTACTGTTTTTTCCCATATGGAAGTATTTGTGAAATGTCATTTGCTATTAGTTAACACTGTGATTTCAGAAATTAAAGTATGAAGAATGGGGATACAGTCTACATAGCTAAATTGGTTACAAGTTGATTACAGGTTCCGGTGGATTGAGTGGATGAGACTAATAGTGGGTCTTACGGTCAAGAAGGCAGTTTCTGCTTGTGCTGTAGAGGGAAGTGAATGATAGATGGGGTCCGTCAACCTGGGAAGGTAGCCCATCCGGAGAAGGAAACGCTTAGGAGTCAACCCTACACAAATCTAGAATGTAGTCTCTAAGACAGTTGGATTGCATCTTGTACGCTCCTTCCAACAACAACTGCAACAAATACACCTTTTTGCCACTAATAGGCAATCTTATGTTGATCCTAGTAATTATGCATTACTGTCCATAGCTTTCCATAGTAACAGGTATGCAGATTTTTCAGGGAGACTAGCTAAAAGTGTAAATCCACACTAAGCAGGCATTCTTTTCTGCATAGACCCATTGCATAGAATTTACACTATGTACTGAAATTGTATATATTTGGTAAGGACTCCGTTATCCCAAGGAGAGCATTTTCGGTTATTGTCATAGAACTTACTCAAAAGAAAGGCTCTTGGAAACAAGTGGGGTTACTTTCAAATAATTTATTTAGACCGCAATCTGCACTGCTGGGGCTTGTGGTGTTCGGATTCTGCCTCTGCTGGGCTCCACTGGCAAAGGAGCTGTGCTTCCATTGTATAAGCCCCAACATACTCCTTTGGTCCAGGATGACCAAGTATAACATTCCTAAAAGCTGAGAAGCAAGAGCATCACTGGGGCACTTTTAAGCCTGAGGGCTGCATTCCCTTGTGACAAAACGTCCAAATGCTTCATATCAATGTTGCTTAGGGCAAAAGTGGACAGATCTCTTACTTACCTTTGCATAGTAGCCATGCAAAGGTCAGAGGCTTCTGCATATTTTCACATCTCTCCATCCAGGCAAGCGAGAAGCATTACCACAGTTCAATGACACATTCCAAGCAGGTTTTCATGGATAGTGTGGAACAGAGCTGTAAGGTGTGTGGTCTTTGGGGAGGGAACATGGTTTAGGGCTGCCGCCCCCTGGCTAGAGGTTCCCCACCACTGTGCTAGAATTTGGACCTTGTACTTCTCATATATACTCAATTACCCTAACTTGTGCTTCCATATACTTGTACATTTCTAAAACACTTCTAATTAGGGTACATGACTTTATTGCAAAGCCAGCTACTAATATTAAGGTTCACATACTATTAAGCCAGTATTTCCAGGGAAGGTCTTCTTAACAACTGCATACAACTCATAGAATCTCTTCCACCCTTCGTTTATCGAACATGAAGCATAGAAAACCCCAGGTTCCAGGTCCATGATGCTAAGGAGGTTTATAAATGGGCATGGTGTCTCTTAACACCCGATTCTCGCTATGACCTCTTGTGAACTGAAGTTTAGTCAAGGGAAAACCACTCGCAAAACTTGTGAGAATGTTTACTGAGCCTTCCCAGGAGCTGGAATCGAATCCAATTGCCCCTAAAAGGCAACACGGTGAACCAAGGAAGCTGTCGGGTTTTTTTGTGGCCTGCTTCAGTTTGCAGGGTTTCAGCAACTATATAGTTCAGAAACAGTGATGGAAGCTGTCTGCAGTAACAGCAACACAGAGATAATTATGCAACTCTTTTCTATGAATGCAGTGCTAGAATTGTGTGCCGTGCTGGATACCATTTAAATTGGAAAGTATTATCAGACAGTCCTAATGCACATATAAAAATAATAATGCTCATTCCCTTTGCCAAACAAGTTGAGCCCTGCTGTCACATCACATTTGTCACTGAGTGGTAATACTAAGGACAAAATCATGTTATATAATAACAACTTGATAGTGCAGGAGAAGCCTTTGTGAAGAGCCATCATTTCCCTTTCACAGCAAAATACAAAAACTGCTCCAAGGACACTTGGAGTGAGAGGGGAAAGCTTCACCAAGAAATGCAATTATACATAGCCTGCATACAATTGCAAGAGCATGGTTCTTTCATACTACCTAAGTTAACTGAAGCTCCAGATATCATGCAAAAATGCATTAATGAAAGCTTAGACAGTAAAAAGCAGTGCATCCCTTAGTCATGACAGTACACTCAAGCTTGAAGACAAACACTTAATTGTTGCCTAAAGCAGTGTGACATAAATGTCATTTCCCCCCTCCCAATAAGGTGTAACGAATCAGAATGCCTTGGAATGATTAGTTTAATAGGTTGTTGATTTAAATAGCGCTCTAATTCTAGCCTTAACACATTTTTCTAGTCAGCCCCTTTTACTGGTGAGCAGATCATTTAATACTTTATGCCACTTCCAGCTGCCTGCTGTGGATGAGTCTTCTCCCTGAAAATTGTTTTCTCTGAGGCTCTAGCATAGCTCTTTTCTCTGTGATATTCTGAAGCAAAAAGATTTCCACCTTCAAGGTTTACTTTTAAAGTGTATCGCACACACCTAATTTAAATAATTAAAGGGGTTTCTTTGTAAGTGAAAAAAATCATGGAATTACAGTGTTTTAGATGTCTAGTTTTTTTGCTTGAGATAGAAGGAACTATCAATGAATCTAATTTCTAAGGGGAATCTTTATGGATCATCTAAGCAAATTTTGCTAAGAAGTGTGTGTGTAATACATATATATTACCCCTTTTCTTTCCTGTAACTTCACTTTCCTTAAATCTCTTCTCTGGAAGTATTGAAATGTACTTTCTCTTTCACAGTTTGTTTGGGCACCTGTTTAAGGGTGTTAGGTAAAGGTAAAGGGACCCCTGACAATTAAGTCCAGTCACGAACAACTCTGGGGTTGTAGCGCTCATCTCGCTTTACAGGCCGAGGGAGCCAGCATTTGTCCGCATACAGTTTTTCCGTGCCATGTGGCCAGCTTGACTAAGCTGCTTCTGGCGAAACCAGAGCAGAGCACGGAAACGCCGTTTAGTTTCCCACCGGAGCGGTACCTATTTATCTACTTGCACTTTTTGGCACGCTTTCAAACTGCTAGGTTGGCAGGAGCAGGGACAGAGCAATGAGAGCTCACCCCGTCGCGGGTATTCGAACCGCTAACCTTTTGATCAGGAAGACGAAAAGGCTCAGTGGTTTAGACCACAGCACCACCCGCGTCCCTTTAAGGGTGTTATCCATCCTTAATAAGTAGCTCAACGTAGATTTGGGAATTACTTTAGGATTGTTTGGGGGAATGCTGTAGAATCAGCATGAATCATTCAGTACTTAGTTTTTTGCACTAAAATGCCTTTTTTGCAGCTATATATTTTTATTTGCTGATCGTTATTTCTCATTTTCCTTCTGTGCTGCTTTTAGCCCATCTGTAGCATGCATGCATGAAGAGCAGCACAGGAACAATGGGGACACAATACACGGTGTTACAGCTCACATGTAACACTAAGGTGAGTGGTTGTGCAGGTACTCATAGCAGAAATTGTAGCTGCTTCACTCCTTTCCCAGCCCTGCTGCTTTTGTGCTACCTAGGGCTACGTTATGGCTTGGCATGGTGTTATAACCAAACTTGGAGTTGTAGTTTGTCTTGTTGTGGTTTATTTGGAGCGAGATAAATCACAAGCCCAGCTTCAAATCTAATGCTAAGCCAATCTATGGCTTCACTCTGGATATCAGGAGGACCAAAGGAGGAGCTAAGTGGCCACAATTTCTGCTTTGAGTAGCCTCATACTCATTTAAGCCATGGTTTGGCTTAGCATTACATGCAAACTAGATCACAGTCAATAGCTTTTCCTTCTTTGCATACTAAAGTGGAAAAAAATCATATTGATGGCAGGACATCTTAAAGCACTTTGCGGGGGGAGTGTAATACAACTTTACTTTCCCCCACCCCAGAAAAGAAAGGAAGGTAAATGATCTACTAATTGGAGATCCAATCTGGAATCAGCTTTTCCCTATTCTCTTTTCTCTCTTTTTGTTCGAGGAGGGGAGGGTAATTATGTTCGAGTTCTTCTCAGATTTTACTTGATCAATGACCACAGAATAAGCAGCAAACTAAACACTGAGACATCTTCGTTCTACCCTCGTTTGGCATTAGCCAAAAAACAGAAGTAAGGTGAATTTATACTTCGCCTCACAGGAATATTGTGGCCTTGGTTGGTTTTATTTCTAATAACTGCTTGTATTTTGCTTGTGGTGATGAAACCCATGGAATGTTTGTGAGCTGAACTGTTCAACTTAGTCCAGGTGTTCAGTGTTAAACTTTCTAGGAAGCAAACCTATCAGAAACTTCACAGAGGAGACATGGAAATGGAGATAGGTAGGTGCTTTGAGCATAGCTGAAATCACTTAAGGTATGGGCGAGCAATCTTGTGACCGGCCTGGGTATGGGATGAATTGTGATAATGCCTCTTGGTTTCCTGGAGGAGAGAGGTATATGCATATGCACCTCTGACTTTTGCAGGGCTGGAAATATAGAAAGCTAAGAGTCACAACCATTTAGCCACCCAGTTTTTGCCTCTGGCCTGCCCACCACTGCCTTGTGGCCCATGGAACATTACAGATGTGCTAAGGTAATGCTCAGGCCAAAAAGTGTTCCCTTGGCCCTAACATCAGAAAGAGCTCAGTGCTATGAGGGGACTGAAATAGGTGTCTGGTGAAGGGACAAGCAAGCTTTAAAAAAAGTGAGGCAAAGAGGACTGAAAACAGCCTAGGAAGAAGCAGGACTTTGCACTGTTGGCATGAAGGAAGTGGGCAGGCAAAAGGGAGGATTGGCAAGCTGGGGACTCAGGGCCATAGGGCACCAGGTTGTTAGTTTTACACATCTGAATAGGGCTGGTTCTCTATTGCATAGAAAGGGGTTTTTTGTCAGTAGTTGCTTCCAAAGTCACTGCAGCATTGTGCCTGGATAACCTGAAGGGGAGAAGACAGCAATCTGTGGAGGGGCACAGTTCTACTTTTACATACTCGTGAAATTAACTAGCTAGTTCCTTGACTGCAGGCGCCAAATCATTACGCACCCAGAGCCTCAGGATTTTGACAATGGCAGGGGGTTGCACAAACACCCTGCCACAAACAAATCCATTACTAAAATGATTAAGTAGGATCACCAACTACTTGAATGACTTAGGAATTATTTGTTACTCTTTAGAGACAGATAGTATGTGGTTTCCCTCTTTTATGAACAGCATCAATGAAATTGCCTTCTCACTTTTAATCCACTCCAGCTTTATCTCACTGTTTTCTTACAACTAAACTGCAAGGCTTGTACCTAATATCTAACGATGCGATGTTCATTTGCCACTCATTCATTTTATAGCAAACCTTTAGTAATGAGATTTCTAGCTGAATGCAGATCTAGAGAGGCTGGAGCTGATGGTCCTCGTGTTGGCATAATAGCCCAAATCCAATGTAGCTATAACTAATGAACAGCAGCAAATAAAGGACCTGGCTTGGCAAGACTACTCAGAGTAATTGCTCTGTGTCTAAAATTAATTTCTAGTCTACCCAACCTGTTGTGCTACGTGGTTTTTTTATGTGGTAATTTCATAAACAAAATTTAAGAATGAGCGAAAAACTGGGCTGTGATATAATTTATATCCATTTGGAAAATAATTACAAAAAAACACTTGCATATAATTGCATGCATGTATCTTTCCTCCCCAAGTGATGGGTTGTCTTAGGTGAACAGTAGGTTTTCCCCAGCAGTCATTTTGTAACATTTTCTTTACCAAGCTTGCATACAAAGTCATTTGAGCAGCTCTTGTGCCAGCCTAGTTGTGTTCGCAAAATGTCCCTTGGTTGGGACTACAGTAGCCATGGTTGGCTACTGTCAGGGATGATGTTGCCAGTGCCACCTGCCCCTCATTTGGGTGGGTGCATTGGAGCACTCCTCAATAGCAGGGATTTAGCCTACAAGGTAGAAAGGAAATTCCCTTTGGTATCAATGCTATGTTAGTGTTGTTGCTTATTTACTGTGTATACGGTTAGCCACACAGATGAACCAGTTTGCCACAGTCAATACAATATCCTTTGGGCAAAGGGTGTTACATACCGGTAAATAAGAATCTAATCTAATCTTTCACGTGATTCCTAGCCATAAGGATAAATCAAGGGCCTAATAAGAAGGGTGTTCCTCATGAAATGTTTTCCATGTGTTATAGTAAACCACTCAGTCGTGAAATTTGACTCCCATTGTTCTAGGCGCATTTTGTGACAGGGATTTCCATTTGTGCGAGCAGTTTCTGAGCTCTGGGTGCAATACTGTGCCTAAAATTTCAGATTAAAACCGCAGAGTGGAAGGAAAGGAGGACCTTTTTTCTGCCTCTCCACTTCCAGATACTGTCTGAAGACTGGAAAAGAAACCCTCTTAAGAATATTAGGGGCAAGGGAAGGACTAGACCTTGTGAAAAGTGAACATAATATTTTAGCTGCAGGTCATTCATTTTCAGCTTTGTATTCTAATAAAAAAGTACCCCTAGACATTGTGTTGTTGCACCCATAATCTAGGTTTAAGGTGACATTTAGCTCCTAGCTTTCATATCTCTGTTTCTACTGCTGATTGGAATTCTAACCAAAGTATGACTCTCCTCTTCTTTCAGTAAGTTTGTGACTTCTTTGTTTTTGATCATAGGTAACAGTAATTCTGTTTTCTGCACATTAATGCATGAACTGAGTCTCCAAGAAGTACAATGTCATATGTCAGCTGTGTATTAATAATATATTCTTATTGTGATTCATATTTATGCATTTTTTTTGGGGGGGGCAACAATTGAGAAGGTCTGCACCGTGCCTTGGATCCTCATGGCAAGCTGTTCTGTTATGTTATAGGTGGAAGCTTGTTTCATATGGTGTTTCTAATATGTGAATCATTGCCATGTTCCACTGTCATAAATAGACCTAGTGGATTAAATATGAACTATACCATTTTATTTCAAGTTATTGACCAAGCTCTTGTTTGCCTTTGAACTTGTAGGGATGACTTGTCAAGCCAGAACATCCTACACAGAAGATGAAGTTCTTTGGGGCCACCGTTTCTTCCCTGTTATTTCCTTAGAGGAAGGATTCTTCAAAGTAGACTATTCCCAGTTCCATGCAACGTTTGAAGTCCCTACAGCACCTTACAGTGTGAAAGAACAGGAAGAAATGCTCCTTATGTCCTCCCCATTAATAGCACCAGCTGTAAGTAACAGTAAAGAAAGGAATAATTCTGTAGAATGTCTAGACGGCATAGATGACATTGGTACAAAGCTACCGTCAAAACTGCAGAAAATGACTGGAAGGGATGACTTTCCTAAAAAACTGCTGAGGATGAGTTCTACCACTTCGGAGAAAGCCTACAGCATGGGGGACCTACCTTTGAAACTCCAGCGAATAAGTTCTGTCCCTGGCAACTCAGAAGAGAAACTGGTATCTAAAACCACAAAAATGATGTCAGATCCTATGAGCCAGTCTATGGCAGACTTGCCACCGAAACTTCAAAGATTATCCGGAGGAGGAGGTAGAATGGAAGGAAACCTCCCCCCAAAACTGAGGAAAATGAATTCTGATCGGTTTACATAACATGAACAGACATATTAGGTATTATTTCAAGTTTGAATCACAATTCAATCCAATTGAGCAGGAAAGCAAACACATTGAAAATTGCATTTGATGACTGGTTTTCCTTAAGAGTTACATGCACTCTGGGACATGTATTCCCCCAAATTAAGGACTCTTGTTGAATTCTACAACTTCAGTATAGGACCATATGAAAGCTAACAAGCTAATATTAATCGGCATGTAGTACACCACAAGCATGCAATAATAGTGTGCAAATTTTGCATATAGTTTTATGGCATGGTTCTTACTATATTTATACTGTATATTACTGGGGGGGAGTTTAAATGGGGTGTATTCTCCTATATTTCTTAAGCGTTAAGTAGTAGATAAAACATCCAAGTGGGTTACTAACAGGGCAGGTTATACATTTGTTTATAATGGGGACTATCCAGCCAAAGTAAAACATTTTAGGCGTGATCCATCTGCCCACTGCAGCCTTCCCAGCAAGTGGAGAGGTTATCTGCTGCCAAGCCTCCTTCCCTCCCTATCCCCAACCCCCGGTAAGTGGAGAACTATGCAGAAGTGCACATAAAGGACAATTTGGAGCATCCTCGTTCTTAAAATTAAGTAAGAGCTTAGATGGCTTCTATTTCCATCGATGGAAATGATAAACGTTTCATGTTGGCTGAATCTTGCCCAGTACCCTTTTACTCTCCTGATGTAAACTGTGATGTTTTGTTCAGACAGTTATAGTGCATGTTTCTTTGTTAGATTCAGACTATCAGTATTAGGAATAATGAACACCAATGCTTTTAGACTTAATCTCCTAACTTTATTGTTTACTTTTAACAGTTTCCTCCACTTCTTTGGGAGGGAGAGCTACAGAGATCCCTGAACCTGTGCTTTATATATATTTATATATTTTTTTAAAAAGTGCAATGGTTAGAAGTGGGTTTAATGCGTGCAAAATAAGGACAGCTTTCCATTTTAGACACAGTGCATAAAAATCCAAAGCAAGTAAGAGTGATTGGTGCTTAGAATCATAGAATTGAGGAGTTGGAAGGGGCCACGAGGGTCATCTAGTCCAACCCCCTGCAATGCAGGAATCTTTCATCCAACGTGGAGCTCAAACCCACAACCCTGGGAGATTAAGGGTCTCATCCTCTACTGACAGTTTAAATAATATGAAACAAGCTCTCTTCCACCATCCCTGACTATTGGCCATGCTGCCAGGGGCTTATGGTAATTGTAGTCCAAAATATGTGGAGGGCACCAGTTTGGAGATGGTTGCACTTAATATTAACCCCCCCCCAATAACTTGTTCTTCAGAGCCTTGAATAAAGCTGGATTCAGACAACTGAGAGCCTCCCCAGTAACTGCTTAGAACCTTAAAGTGTAGCATCTAAAATCCTGGGGGAAGTGTTTGACTTTAACAATGGTAGCCAGTGTCGTGTTCTCAAGATCTTGTTGGACCACAACTTTCATCATTAGCCATGCTGGCCCGGATGGTGAAAGTTGTAGTCCAGGCATCCCCAAACTTGGCCCTCCAGCTGTTTTGGGACTACAGTTCCCATCACCCCTGACCACTGGTCCTGTTAGCTAGGGATGATGGGAGTTGTAGGCCAAAACATCTGGAGGGCCACAGTTTGGGGATGCCTGGTTTATGTTATCACCATTTCAGTGCCACCTCACTGTCTATTGCAAGCCTCCTAGTCATCTGAATCTACTTGGAAGGGATTTTTTTTTTTTTTTACGATGACTACTGCATTAAGGTGTGTAGCCTTTGTTAGTTTAGGGTGCTTTCTCACACTACCAACCTTACCTTGTGAGGCAATAATTATCAGATACATGAAAGCAGAGGAAGATAAATGGTGACTATCTGCCAAGACTGCATCATCAAAAATATTGCAGCATTAGCACCTGTTCTATAATGACCCTGGGCCTCTCCCATTTGGTGCACAAAAATGTTTTTTTTAAAGCACCTTTTTAGCCCAGTCTAAAACTGACATTATCTGCTAGCAGAATAGGCAAGCTCAGGGGTAACGATCTGAAGTCATACAATGAGGAGCCATCAATGTTGCTATATCAGTATTGATCCCTTGTGCTTGCCTCTGCGTACCAGTGTTGCAGCCAAAATGCTGCTGAAAGTATCAGGATAATGGTAACAAATTTTGCACATGACCTCTCTTGTAAATAGGCAAATAAGTCAGAGGTTCCTGGCAGGAGACAGACTTGCATAGGAAATTTCATTTTCCAGGGATGGGATTGCTTAATTCCAGCTAATACAGAAATCAGTGGTTGAGATGGGGGTTCACCCTGGTGAAAAGCAGCATTGATGGGTACAGACTTCTTGGGGGCCCAACAGATACTGTCATGATCTGCTGGGCTCTGTGGAATTTCAACAAAAAGCCAAACATAATGGTGGTAGGGGAACCAATAGGAGGTGTTTCTGCCAATTCCTGTTTAGGAGAAACTTAGCTATAAAAGCACAAGCCTTTTGTTCTTTGCAATCTTAGACAAGGCAAAATTGAGCTCTTAGGGTTTTTCCCCCCCTAGTTAACAAGAATCTTGCATGTTCAATTGTTTTGTGAAATTCATATAATTCTAAAGCATTAGTGTTCAATAATCGCCTGGAAGTCATAAGCTGAACCTCCCCCCTGCACTGAGACAAGAGCCACAATCCTAAGAATAGGATTGCTAAATGGAGTAATACAAGTAGCCCATAATATATAGCCTACGATAATTCCGTTTACAGTGTGCTGCACACATAAGACATCAGGGATCAAGGTGAATCATGCCAGAGGTGCCTGTAGGACCAGGAAAATGTTTAATAAAACCCATCTGGCTTAATTATAGAAGTGTTCTACATGCTATGGGGAAAGACAAATAAATGAGATTATCTGGCCAAGGGTAAAACTTTCCCAATAGGATGATCAGTCAAGCCCCGAGCATGCAAAGCAAGGGCAATATATTAAGTACCAAAACAAAAATGCTACTATTGATGTAAATGCATAATCTTTAGACAGTATTCAAAGAGACACACTAGGTGATCCCAAGGGCTTGTGTCCAACTAGAAGTAAAGTTCACTGCCTCTGCCCTCTTATCAGTTGCAGATCCCGATTTTGAAATCGGTGTCAGTTTGCCAAAAATATGAAGTGAGGGAATGCAACTAGAGAAACAGAAGTGCACACAGCTTTATTAGAAGTACAGTGCTAGCTGTGTAGCTATTCAGATCTAGATCTTACTCTGCTGTCATGGAGTAGATCCAAAAGAAAATGACAACAAATTCAGAACACAGCAAAGCTCCGTGATCTGTATACCAACTTTTGAATGGCAAACATTTAGTTTGCGTTTAAATTGGACTTGTATTTTTAATGTTGAAAAATAAAGGAAATGTTAGGTTCTTATTTTTTATTTTTTTTACAAATAATATTATGAGAATTTGCCTGACACTCCCCCCAGGTTTTATACTGATTATTTGAACTGAGCAATTTTTATTTGTTTTAAGTACAGTACTACAAATAGAGGGCTAATTCCATGGATGAATGTGCATCACTTGATCTCTCATCAGTTGATTAATTTCACCTGAACTTGTGAACATCCACAAACAAAACGTTCTGGCTCAGTTGCAGCTAACCACTCACATAAGAGGGATTTCCTTTTTCTCTCTCCCTGTGGCAGCCTCCCCATGCATCCGAAAAACATGCTGCAGAAACGATGCGATGTATGTGGGATGCTGTGGTGGGAAGAGGGAATCAGCATAAATTTGGACTCCCTCTTAGGATTGCCCCATTGGACTCAAATCACTGGATCCTCCGTTTGCGCTGAGGCAGTATGAAAGATGCAGGATTGCTCTGAGGTGTCTGTTGCAGACATACCAGTCATTTCTAGATCTTGCCATCATCAAGTGCTCAACATGCATAAATGGGACTCACCCTGAGTGATAATAAGATGACTGGTAGCAGTGCCATTTTGACGCATATCTTCTAGATCACCCTCATCTCTGTTCTTTGTATAGTATGTAGTAGCGGTTATTCTGTGGAACAAAACAGGGTTAATTAAAACCAATGAATACTAAATCTGTCCCAAGTTTGGGATTCTGTGTGAAGCCATTTTTATTTAATAATCTGAAAATTGGTTGGTTGGGGTGGGGGTTTGTTTTGAGTGCTGGTGGGACAATAAAAAATTTAAGTTATTTCATTCATATGGCATACATTTAGCTAAATATGATTCCATATATACATTAGCATCTCAAAAGGGCTCTGAACCATTTGGAAAGAAAGAAAGAAAAACCCATGAATGAATGACCAATTCATTGCTCTGTATAACACAATGGCAAAAATAGTAGCAGATCTACCAAAACCTGAAAATAGTCAATCATTTTGTAAACTATAAGCAGTGAAAAGGAGACTATGCTACATTGCTTGTGGAGCCAAGGGGTGAAACCACAGGGAGATGTGTCTATCACGCCGTATTTGTACAAGCTTTGCATTTTCTTCCAATTTTGTTTACTAGTTTAAAATGTGTGAATTGAAATGCATGCTGTTCGACCTTTAGCTCAAACTGTCAATTCATTTCACTGTGTCTGTAATTCCATGCGAAGAAACACAGCAAAAAGTAGAGAACCTGTATTGTGACCAGAATTCCGCTGTGTGAATAACTTATACAGTTTTTTCCACACCCACCTTTTAACATCCTCTTTGGCAACATGTAATTTGATTTCTGTGGCATATTGTACACACACGTTAAAGAACTCACATTGTTTCTTGAAGAAAAAAAAACCCACTTCTCTGTACTTAAGTGTGGAGGCTGGACATTTTGTGCCACTTGCCTGTCTCATGCTTAAATGTTAACTTTATCCATTATTGAAACTTTAATAATGAATGAATCTTCTACTCTTTAATCATGCGTTAGGATCTGAGTTTGCATAGCAGCAAGAGCAGTTACTCATCTATGCAGTACAAGGCAATCTCTGTGCAGTGCAAAATTGCGCGCAGAAACAGGAGTGTTCAAAAGAAAAAGTTAACTTCAATTTATTCAAAGGACCTGAAATATTAAGCAAAAATAGTTTTTCCTCCTGCCGGAATTAAGATTGTCCAGCCAACCCTGCAGCATGCACTGTGTACTTAGATTAAAATATATTTGCTTTTAATCGATACATCAAAGAGTGGTTATAAAAAAATGGCAGTTTTTTTAAAGCAATTGTATATTTTTTCATTAGTAATCTTTTTTACTAGTCAAGCAGCCACTCTGGTTTCATCATTCGCTTTTCTGCCCGGCCCTAATGCTTATGCTACCCAGACAATTCTGTTTGACTGCACAGCAGGTCTGTGTTTTTGACTGCTGAATTTATGCTTGAATTATACTGTAAATTGTACATATTCAAATTAGAATCAAGTGATTGCATTTTCTGGCATGCACTCTATAACTGTATAAATGTACAACTTTATTTGGATAATATAAAAAAATTAACAAACTCTTGTACTCATTAATACTGCAAGCTCAGTTTTATCTAAAACTATATTAAACTTTCAGAAAATTATTGGATTTAAACACCAGTGTTTGTCTAGTTTATCTAATTATGGACTTTCTTAAAAAGCAAAAGAATATTCAGTTTGTTTTAAAAGTTGCATAGAGACTTTGGAAATAGCCTCAGAATTTGACTTATACCATATTCTTAATATATATGAGGGGCTTACTTCCAAGTAAACATGTTACTGTCAGGCTGTACTGCAAAGTATACCATGAAATACCCATTTGTTTAATATATCTGTGAGGTTTCTCCCTCCCTAAAACAAAGAAGGAATGTGCAAGCTGTTCTGTGAGCATATGTTTCTTATCTGTCACTGAGGGAGTCTTTCGATTAATAATCAGCATTATAGTGACACCTGGTAATGGAAAACAAGCATTACAACAAACAGAAGTAAAAATATTAAGACACTAGTCAAAAAGGAGAGAGAGACCGTATCTGCCAATTCATTGAGGATAAAAGGTAAAGGGACCCCTGACCATTAGGTCCAGTCGTGACTGACTCTGGGGTTGTGGCGCTCATCTCACATTATTGGCCGAGGGAGCCGGCGTATAGCTTCCAGGTCATGTGGCCAGCATGACAAAGCCGCTTCTGGCGAACCAGAGCAGCACACAGAAACGCCGTTTACCTTCCTGCTGTAGCGGTACCTATTTATCTACATGCACTTTGACGTGCTTTCGAACTGCTAGGTTGGCAGGAGCTGGGACCGAGCAACGGGAGCTCACCCTGTCACGGGGATTCAAACTGCCGACCTTCTGATCGGCAAGCCCTAGGCTATGTGGTTTAACCCACAGTGCCACCCATGTCCCTTCATTGAGGATACGTACTAAATCATATTGAATCCTAACCTCATTACCTTTCTGTTTAAAATTTATGATCAGCAGCCATATTTCCTTATTATGCCCCAGTGTTTTACGTATATTTGGCAAATACAGGAAAAGAACTCTGCTTTAAATTGTGGTGAACTGCCGGGTTCTCAGCACATAACTTGTTGAGCAACTTTCCAAACTCATTGCCAGCTGATCTGTTGTGCAAGCAGCAATCATATTCATTTTGATGAAGGGAGTTGATCTAGAATCAGGATTGGCCAAAGAGCTAATCACTAGAGGCTGCTTAGAGACCGTTACAGTAATCTAGGCTGCAGCAACCTCAGATCACATTCAATACATTTATATTTATTGCAAACCACTAAATTTCTATTAATTTCTAATGTTTGTAGAACCACCCATGGCTCCTCTTCTGTGTTCTTTGGACAGCAGTTAGGTACCAAGTCCTGATCACATTGCTTCTATTTAATGGAAGTAGTGGTCAAAGAAGTAAACCTGCAGCTTATTTTATGCTCATGCTACTTGTTCATAGTCTGTCTTTATACTGACCTATATTGAACATCAGAAGCCAATCAGAAGCCACGCTTTGGTTTCCAAACGTTTTGGAAGTCGAACAGACTTCAGGAACAGATTCCGTTCGACTTCCAAGGTATGACGGCACATGTATCTTGTTCATTTGATAAATCAAACGGCCTTGGTCCTGTATACCTGAAGGAGCGTCTCCACCCCCATCATTCAGCCCGGACACTGAGATCCAGCACCGAGGGCCTTCTAGTGGTTCCCTCATTGCGAGAGGTGAGGTTGCAGGGAACCAGACAGAGGGCCTTCTCGGTAGTGGCACGCCCTCCCAGCAGATGTCAAGACAATAAGCAATTATTTTACTTTTAGAAGACAACTGAAGGCAGCCCTGTTTAGGGAGGTTTTTAATGTCTGATGCTGTACTGTTTTTAATATTCAGTTAGAAGCCGCCTAGAGTGGCTGGGGAGGGTTAGGGTTAGGGTATAAATAATAAATTATTATATTATTATCATCTGTAACAAGACTGAATAGAGGAGCACACTAAATAATTCTTTTCCTCACTCCACTGCGCTTTCACAGCACACATCTCAAAATAAACATGCCAATTTATCATCTACAAATGAAATTAAATGTGTCCTATAAAACTCATTCAAGTCTTTTGAAAATACAAGTCCAGTGCCAAAGACCTGAATATATAAATAAATGTCCTCTCTACACTATGAAGGACAGCCATAAATAAAAGGAAAGTTTGTTTATCATGAGATTAATACCGTAAGTATAATGGATATTTGCTGTGCAAATACTTTGTTCAAACAGATACCATTTCACATTTGGACCTGCCTGCCCAGCCTTTCTCCTCTCTGCCTCTCCCCCATAACCTGCTGTATACCACAGTATGCCAGAACGTAGGCATGGGGCAACTGACAAAGATCGTTCCCACAACAAAATACGTCTGTGCTCAAGAGTCACCACATCAGATGTTGCCATTCTGTACCAAAATAGATGAACCCATGCAAGCAAAAAGCCTTTAGGTAGTAGGTGTGATGTGTAATGAAGAGGCGCTCACTGCATCCACATGGAATAGCACAACTGGAAACAGCTCCTATGCAAGGGGGTGCGAGAACGTGGGCTGCAGGATTCCCATGGACCATCATCCATGGGCCGGACAGGCGCAGAAGCGATTTCCAGTGCCGCGCTGCCCATGTCTGGAACACCAGAAATGGCTTCAGCGCATGTCCGCGGCTGCACAGAAGCAATTTCTGGTGCTGGCTGCCCATTTCCAAAATGTCTGCAGCGCCAGAAATCGCTTCTGCGGCTGCGTAGACGCAATTTTCGGTGCCGCTCGGCGAGTCCCCGTGCCGCGCTGGTTTACCGCAGGGGGGGGACTTGCCGAGCAGGTGGCTTGGTTCATGGGTGGCCTGTGGGCCGGATAAATGGCCCCCATGCGCCGTATCCAGCCCAGGGGCCGGAGGTTGCCGATGCCTGTGCTAGTTGGTCTGCTCCGCATCTTCCAACATTCAGCTTCATTGAATATCCCTGAGTTGTTGTGGGAGAAAAGCGTTTCACTGTCCGCTTTCTTGGTACCATGCACAATTTTATACACCTCTTATCACATCTCATCTTACTTGCCTTTTCTCAGAACTGCAAAGCCTTAACAGGGATTCGCTCCACCCCCTTGGTAATTTCCGTTGCCCTTTTCTGCACCTTTCCCAGCTTTACAACATTGCATATAGTGCTGTTTTTATATATAAACAAGTGCCGGAACTCACCATGAACGCCTCCCTTGTTCTCTTATAATGGCAATGGAGCCCACTTGAGAGGTGTTGGAACTGAGTTCCGGTGAGTTCTGCCTGGGGGAGGCGCCCTGATTACATATGTATGAAGTCTGAGCATTTGCACTAATGTGGTTGGTAAGAAAATATCAGTAAGGCCCTGGCAAAACTGAGACAAGAATACAAGTGAAATCCTTGACAGGGGATCCATCTCCTTGACTATTTTTGGTTGGGGGCAGAGGGAATCTGGGCTGTATTTAGGGAGAGGAATGGTGGAGGGGATGGAGGGCTGCTAGGCAGGAGGTCCACTATAGCCTTCAGCTGCTGGGTCTTGTTCAGGGCTATAGGTCACTAGCAGAGCACCTCTTATGCATGCAAAAGGTTCTAGGTTCAATCCCTAGCATCTCCAGGTGGGGCTGACTCCATATAAGGCAGCTTCCCATGTTCCTAATGGAGAGGCAGGTACAGAAATGTTTACAAAAACCATGCAGGAAAAGTTATTCTAGGCAACCCCCTCTGTTCTTCCCTTTCCCCACTCCCCATACCCTCTAAAGCTCATTCGAGGGAGTTAATTGGCTCAAACTGACCTTCCAGTGACTGGCAGGATATTTCTTTTTAATGTACCAGGAGTTACACTGCCATACTTCAAGCTTCCAGAGTTTCTCCCTGCCACAAGTTGTGTCACAAGCAACTTCTGTTTACCACTTTAAGTCCTCAGATTTTGATCTTTGCATAGTGTTTTAAAGTGGTATAATGTCAAGACACACACTCTCTCTCTCTCTCTCTCTCTCTCTGTGTGTGTGTGTGTGTGTGTGTGTGTAATAAATTAGTGGATCATGAACATCAGAATCCATTTCTTTTCCTCTGATCAGTACAATTATTTATTTGCTTAGGCCAGTTTGGGCAATGCAACATTTAAAAAGTATTAAGCTTGATTTTAACTGCTGGTTGAGAGCACATTTTCTTCTGTGAGTGCTCTCCCCTAAACACAAAGTATTGAAAAAGTTAATTGAAAGCAATGGCTGTTGTCTGTAGGTAATAGGATCTGCACAAAAGCAGAATTGTGAACTTTCATTACAGGGGGGGGGGGAATGGATTACATAGTTGATTTCAAAAGAAATGGACACTGGAGACACAGCAAAGGCAAAGCATCAGTTTTAAAAGCAACCAAACTATGTTTGGCTTGAATTCATTTGCATTTAATTGTATCCATTTCCTGACTTGCCTGGCTGAAGAGTTTGACTGCATTATGAGTTCCACTGTTGGGCTAAACAGTAGAATTTTAACCCTAGAATTTCTTGCTGAGAATAATTGGATAATGACTGGTTGACTGCTTTCTGCCAGTCTCAGTGATAATGACTGTAATGTGCCAGCGGATGTTAAAAGTTAATTCAGACAGGATTCCAGCAGCAATGACAGATGAAGAACCTGGAACTTATTTCTTTCAAAAGCTGATTGAGCTGGTAAAAATATGTAACAATGTAGTATCATTCTTATGATTTGGCACTTTTTTAGGGTACATGTTCTATAAAATGCTAAGCCACGACTTATTCTAGGATGTTCTTGTAAAAAAAAAATGCTACTAATGATACTATGAAAACTAATAAAATATATCAGGAAATTATCAGTTTTCATAATAAACAAGACTACCATTTTCATAGGGAAGACTATGAATTCAGTTGTTATCCTAAATATATAGAGCAGAGGTTGAATGAGAAATCATTTTCCTCTCTAAAACCTGTGTTGTATGTGTGGCAGGAAGTGGAGATGAGATCCGATTTAGAAGGGGATCCATACATAGAAATTGGTTTCCTTCAGAAAATGGATTGCTCAACAGCATTTTAATTTTTCCCCCCGCCTGGACATAATTTTAATTGCAATTGTGGATTGTATCAACAAGCAAACTCTTCTGGGAAACTGATAATAAAGATGGAAAAACATTTGATCTATTTCTACGGAGTCACCCTGATGTTTATTTTTAAAAACAACAACACCAGACTGTGATACAGCAGTTTTATGTGTTTCATCTAGGAGATTATGCACATGTCTTTGGAGTAATATCTCAAGTGCTTTTCATAGCAATCATCCTGTACTTGGAAATGCTGTAAACAGATTAACAAAACTAGCACTGCACTCATTTTAAATAGTACTTAGGTTCAAAATTAGGCTTCTTGTAAATGGTTCACCATGGTATCATTTTAATTTCTCTCAAAGTGAAAATGACAGATGTATGAATTTATATTATTGCAGATAGATAGATAGATGATAGATAGATGATCCACAGACCTACAGACTTAATTACTCTTTGCCAATGATGAAGTGAGACTTTTCAGAACATCCTGTAATGATTAAGGCTGCCAGACTAATCCCACTTGTTTAGGAGTAAAACCCATTGAATCCAGTAGGACTTACTTATGAGTAGAGATGATAAGGATCGCACTATGTATGCATTTACATGTTTTGTTGATTAAAATATTTCGATCCCCCTTTTAGAGAAAATGGTCTACAAAATAGCTGATGTCAAAATGAAGCAATTAAAGCCAGGGGCCATGGCCTCAGTAGGGTACCAGCCACCATGGTGAGATGACACAGGACAAGGGCATTCCTGCCCTTAGCTTCTAGTGCTGGGAGGTGGAATAGGAGGCAGGAAGCAGCCAGCACTACGCAACCTCACATTTGCTCAGTGGACCTGACTCTGACTCTGGTCTGACTCTGAATAAAGCAACTCCCTATGTTCTACAACATCAGTGCCAGGAGCGAACCAGCAGTACATCACACCATGAAAATTGGGGTTGACTCTTAGCAAGAACGCAATCTGCACAGGAGTGTCAGGCCCAGTGAGCACAGAAACTCGTCTCTGGTAGGGCTTGCCCCCATGAAGCAGTTGTTGAGAATGAAGGTCCCCTGTTTCGTCACAGCTGCCTGTCCCCTCCTCTCCAGGGCTTTCCCCCAAGCAATCGGAGACACTGCCTGCTAATTTCTCCAACCTGTTAACTTCTCTGCCCTTTTCATGCCTCTTCTGGTTCTGGGAGACAAAGGTGGATGGGAGCTTTTCACAGCAGCAGCAGCAGCAGCAGACACCCCATAACTTTTCACTAGCCTGAATCATATTTGCCTCTTTGTCTCCCTCCTCCCACCCTCGTGCTTCAGCTTCTGCCTCTGATTCTCTGCCACAGACTCTCCCAGCTCACTGAGCCCTGTTAGCTCTTCAGCTTCTAACACCTCTTCCCTGTCTCCCCCCTCTTCTCTCTGTGACCACTCACTGCAATCCCACCACCACTTCCCAGGCTGTGAGCCTTCCCCCCTTGGTTGTCCCCCAGCTGCTTCCACCATTCTGTGCCCAACCAGTCCATGACACCCATCATGCAAACAAACACCTGTATTTAACAATAATCCAGCTAGTAAGCTGTGGTCCCCAACATGGTGCCTGAGGGCACTATTGTACACCCAGAGACTTACCAGGCTGCCTACCAACCTCTCTAATCCTCCCTGGGCCAGTTCAAAAATTATAATGGTCCAGGCTTCCTGCCATGTTGCCTGTTTAGGCCCTTGTGCCATTTTGATTGGCTGGCAGACTTGGAAAAGAGGAGAGAGAATGGTCCTCGCTGCCAGTGGCTGGTGCCATTGCATCAGAAGAGAGGGTGCAGTTTTAACTGGACACCACCAGCAGAGGGGTAAGAGAGAGAAAAGTTCAGATTGGATGCGCCCAGATTGGATGCTGACTCCAGGGAGAACAAGAGGAGGCTGTGCCTGTGCTTCAGTGTTAGGAGGAAAGGTAAGTAATGGTGAGGGGTTGAATTAGAAAATGTAACAGCTGCAGTCTGGAGGGTGGGGAGAGAGAGAGAGAAAAGATGTACAACCACCCAGGGCCTGTTTTGGACAGGTATGTATGAGTGATATGGGTGGGAAGAAATATGGGAATGGTGTGCGTTGGCTGGCAGAGAGAGAGATTTGTCATCTTTGAAATGGGTGTTTTGCCTGACATGGAGAGAAATTGGGGGTGGGAACTGCCTTTTGTGAGTAGTTTGCCTGGAAGACAGAGAAATTTTCTCTCTCTGTCTCCAAAATTGGTGTGTTGCATTCTGTGAAAGTGGAACAAAAATTATTTGGGGAGTTGTTGTTTCCCTCTCCCCCTCCCAAATGGCTTTGTGTTTGGGGGCCTAAACAGCACCTCTGTCTAGTACTTAGAGGTGGGGTGGTTTTTTTTGGGGGGGGGAGATTTATAGAAATGGGTGTTCTTTGACTGAATGCACCTACCACAGCAGCCATTTTGCAAATGGACATTTTCACATTGCAGGCATTTTTTGATCACACGCACTATGTTCTGCCCTGAATTCTGAATGTGACCATAAGACCAAAAAGGTTTGGGTCTTCTATATCAAGCCACATTTCCCCATTAGTGAACACATCACCTATCACAGCTATTGCATAAATCAGTTGATTTTACTTTTCTCAGTTTGGGTTTGACTTTACTTAATCTGTGTTTTACTTTTCTATAAAAAAAAGTTCTCCATATTTTGCACCCTAATATTTGACCTTCAATTTGTAATCATATCAGTAATTTCGGAACAGTGTTTTTTCCTTGTGGGGATAGAGGAATGAATAACCAGAGAATTCAGTTTTTAGAAGAAAACAGAAAGAGAAAACATAAAGGACAGGAATGCCTTGAAGTAAAATTGCATTGATACTGATTAAAACTAAGATAGCAACATCAAAAAGGGCTGTGTAAAAAGCCAGTGTGTTTGAACACTGTGCCATTTCCCATTATCACATTATTGCAGAAACATCTGTGATAATCTCTTAATTATGCACAAAGAACAGAATTTTGGGGTTTGTACTTGGTTGGTTTTAGGCTACATCCAATTGTTTCATCCCCAGTGGGGCATAGGACTGGCCTAGGTAGGTCGGATTAATGAATTTCAGAAGCTGGGCCTTTGTCCACATGCTCAAAAACTATTATTGGAGAAATACAGTATTACACTACACACACCATTCACCTTCTATTATGCTTCTTTCTTTAGCAGCTACAGAGGCACTTTGTGCTGAACATAAGACCTCCTTATGGACTGACAGGGAAGTATAAAATAACCAAAGAAACAATTGATCCACCCACTGCGCTGCTAAAACCAGTTTCCTTGCATCATTGCAAATTGCCAAAGAACCACCTCATGAGCTGAAGTGCAGTGCATGTACTTACCTGTAATACTTTACTGTTCCTTCAGGGAAGTTAAATGGCCTGAGGTTGATTTAAAGTAAGCACTAATTTAAATGTCCTTTGCAATTCAACAATAAAGAAAAGCTTAAATTTCCGACAATGTCATTGTAACTATATTTGCCTCAGCATTTTAATGGCCAAATATTTCGTCCCCACTGAGATGCTACACACTTCCCTTATGGGCACGTGTTTATGCCTGTGTATGAAATCTACCTAAATACCAGGAGTGTGGTGCCCTTTTCAGGCATTTTTAATATTCTGTTGGAAGCCTCCCAGAGTGGCTGTGGAAACCCAGCCAGATGGGTGGGGTATAAATAATAAATTGTGGTGGTGGTAATGATGTGATAGAACAAGAATGTGATGGCCATTTTACTTTAAAAAAATATTTAATTATTTATTTTTAAAGGCAAACTTTTTGCTTTACCTATCTGCCTGAAATTTTGCAGAGTTAATACAATCTTGACGGGCTGCCACGTCTCCAAATTTCATTCACCTATGTGAAAAATACAATAGAGCTACGGCTGTTTTGGTTTCCTAATGTAATTCAATGGGAGGACTGAAGATTCAGATTTCCGAATTTTGATTCAGATTCAGGGTCCAAATCAGATTGGGTTCCGAACTTAAATCACCTCGGCTGGCAGGGTGTGTGCAAGCAACCTGAGACTTCTCCTGCACGGTAGTTGCTGCTGCTTCTGGCGCTTTAAGCCCCTCCTTGTCCTTGGAGACAGCGGATGGGACGGAGGAGATCCTAAACAGCCAGACTCTCTCAGGGCCTGCCTCTTCCTCCCCTTCCTGCAACACTTCCAGCCTCTGACATCCCTAACTCTTCCTCTTCCCCAAGCCCGACTCCTGCCTCGTGGGTGGTGAAGAGTATACAGTGGTACCTCGGGTTAAGAACTTTATTCATTCCGGAGGTCTGTTCTTAACCTGAAACTGTTCTTAACCTGAGGTACTACAGTGGTGCCTCGCTTAACGAATGCCCTGCTTAACGAAATTTCCGCTTAACGAAAGGATTTTTCGAGTGGAGTTTGCCTCACTAGACGAATTCGTTTTATGAAAAATTCGTCTAGCGAATCGCGGTTTCCCATAGGAATGCATTGAAATTCAATTAGTGCGTTCCTATGGGCAAAAAAAAAAAATTCAAAAAAAATTCAATGCATTCCTATGGGATTCACTAGAAGAATTTTTCGTTATAAGAAAAGACCCGTGCAACGAATTAAATTCGTCTAGCGAGGCACCACTGTACTTTAGCTAATGGGGCCTCCCACTGCCGCCGCACAATTTCTGTTCTCATCCTGAAGCAAAGCTCTTAACCTGAGATACTATTTCTGGGTTAGCGGATTCTACAACCTGAAGTGTCTGTAACCCAAGGTACCACTGTATTATAAACTTGATACAGTGGTACCTTGGTTCTCAAACTTGATCCATTCCGGAAGTCTGTTCCAAAACCAAGGTGTGCTTTCCCATAGAAAGTAATGCAAAATGGATTAATCCATTCCAGACTTTTAAAAACAGCCCCTAAAACAGCAATTTAACATGAATTTAACTATCTAACAAGACTATTGATCCATAAAATGAAAGCAATAAACAATGTACCGCAGTCATACAATCAATCAGTAGCTGAACTGGGTTCCACAGTCACACACACACAAGCTGCAGAAACAAAAACGCAAAATGAATAGCAAAAACAGACAGACCTCAGTGTAACACTCAAAACAGAAGTGTGGCACTCGAAACAGAGCACATTCGGCTTCCGAAAAAAGTTCGCAAACCGGAACACTTACTTCTGGGTTTGCAGTGTTTGGGTTCCAAGTTGTTCAAATACCAAGGAGTTTGAGAACCAAAGTAGCACTGTAGGTATGTGCTGTCAATGGAAGACCTACAGTATCTAAGACACTTCAGTGTCTGACGTAGGAGTAGGGAAGCTTGAGAATTCAGTCTTTTGAAGTATGAAGTGACCTGGTATGCACCTTTAGGGCTACTGTGGCGCTGTGGGTTAAACCACTGAGCCTAGGGCTTGCTGATCAGAAGGTCAGCGGTTCGAATCCCTGTGACGGGGTGAGCTCCCGTTGCTCGGTCCCAGCTCCTGCCAACCTAGCATTTCGAAAGCACGTCAAAATGCAAGTAGATAAATAGGAACTGCTACAGCGGGAAGGTAAACGGCGTTTCCGTGTGCTTCTCTGATTCACCAGAAGTGGCTTTGTCATGCTGGCCACATGACCTGGAAGCTGTACGCCGGCTCCCTCGGTTAATAATGCGAGATGAGCGCGCAACCCCAGAGTCGGTCACAACTGGACCTAATGGCCAGGGGTCCCTTTACCCTTACCTATGTACAACAACAGTCAGGGCTGTGTGCTGTGATCTATCCATTGGCTTTCACAATTTGGTAATGTTACAATGCAGCTCTTGGTTCTAAGCACATACGAAAACACATTTAAAGGTGTGTGTTTTGAGAGAAGATGCATGCAGAAATGCACAATTTGAGATAAAGCATGTCTAAAAATGCATATTTAAAGCAATATTAAGTTGAAGCTTGATGCTGCTTACCCCCTTTTCAGCCTTCAACGAAATGAATATTCAGGGAGATCCAACTGCAGCAGATCACTTTGATTCCTGAAACTGCCTGGAATGAGGTGCTTCGGGTTCTGGGGAGAAAGGACAACAAAATTTGCTGATTTGTAATGGACTTCCATGGAGAGCAGCCATCCTTTATAGTTTGAGAACCATAGGCCAGGCAAGGAGACAAAATGAAGGAGAAGAAAACAGGGCCTTTTAAACCTGAACCACATCAGAACTTGTGCCATCTAGTTGGATGGTGATAACGAGCCAGGAATGTGCTGGAACATGTGGTTTTTTTAGGACAGCTGTGTAGAGAGCAGTCAGCCTAAGCAGTCCAATTGACAGAGATCTAACCAGCAGCATCTGGGAGTGTGTGACTGCAAATGATTTAAAACAGAAGGAAGATAAGAGAGAAATGTGTCTGCTTTCTGAATTTGAACCCCTGTGCTGAAAATTTATTCCCCTCAGCCCTCCAACTTGGATTGGTAGCAACATGTTTTCCTAGTCGTCAAAGGATTTATGTGAATGATAAGAAGTTTCCATTGCCACCAGCATGTCTCCAGGGCCGTTATGAGACTGGGAGATCTCATCATTTCATGCTATGCACCGAGGTGGGTACAGGATGAATTCACATTTTTCATTGTATCTCAGCTATACACCTGCAATATCCAAAGGCTGAAATATTGTTTTTTTTTATTTCTTGGTTGTCTGCTTTCCTCAGCTCTGCTTGATGTACATTGGCTGAGCTCAATGCCATCTCCTTTCCACAAAATAATAATAATAAAATACGCACCAAAATTATTCTGTAGAGGTAGGATGAACGTTCCACTATTTAGTGTGATACGTCTAAAGCACTATTTAGTGTGATACGTCACAGTGCAATGTTTGGATGCATGTCCCTTATTTTTTAAAAATGATCTGCTTCCATTTAATCACCACCAATTTCTGAAGGAAGCAAAGAGCATCAAAGCTAAACAGAGCCCTTTCATCAGCTTTCTTAAATTTCCAAGTTCAAGAAAACTTTGCATCATTATCGCCCAGTTTTGCATATGTTCATATAGAGCAACAAAAGCTTCCAGGAAATGTAAGATTTTTTTAAAAAAGGCAAGAAATCCAGCTCTGCAGTTATATCACACACAAAAATGAAACCACATTTGGCCACCATTTGATGATGCACTTACAAAGGAAGCCATCTGGTCTATGCCACCTTTGGTTTTATTATAAGAAGAGGAGTTTGGACTTGATATCCCGCCTTTCACTCCCCTTAAGGAGTCTCAAAGTGGGTAGCAATCTCCTTTCCCTTCCTCCCCCACAACAAACACTCTGTGAGGTGAGTGGGGCTGAGAGACTTCAGAGAGGTGTGACTAGCCCAAGGTCACCCAGCAGCTGCATGTGGAGGAGCAGAGACACGAACCCGGTCCCCCAGATTACGAGTCCACCGCTCTTAACCACTACACCACGCTGGCTCCCCATAATAAATGTGTCAAGTTTGCGATTCTGGTTTGAGATTGCTGCATTGTTACACACTGAAGAAAAAATAACAACTCTCCTACCTTTCCTTTGGCAAATGCTACCATTGAAACTTTTAGATTAGTTGGTAACTAGCTCTATAGAGCCAGTGTGGTGTAATGGCTAGATTGTTCGACTAGGATCTGGGAGAGCAGGGTTCGAATCTCCACTCAGCCATGAAGATGACCGGGATACCTTGGGCCACTCTCCATCTCTTAGTCTAACCTACCTTACAGGGTTGTTGTGAGGGAGAAATGGAGAGGGGGAGAATCATATACACCACCTTGAGATCCTTGGAAGATAAAGGTGGTATATAAATGTAATAAATAAAATTTATGGTTGGTTGATTTCAATGTACCAACCAGAGGTAATTCCCTGGCTAAAACTGGTAAAAAGTTATCAGTTATCAGTTGTTATATTTGCTCTAGAACCCTGTAAACGTATTATTTTCTCCACCCAACCACACAGGACAAGGTTTGTTGCTACCAATATGCCTTCTTTCCCCTCCTCATATATGTCTGCATCAGAAACATGACTTTTTGGAATTGCAACACAGCCAGAATTTTGTTACACATTTTGTAGGCTTATATGGCATATACTGTCTCAGACAACTTCCTCCAAATGGCACTAATTATCCAACAGCTACTATTCTCATATGACACAAAGCACTGTGGGAAAGGAAACATATATACCAGACCAACAACATCTTTTGGATGCCTAATGAGACAAAGGTCCTTCGCCGAGAAGCAAAATTTATCTGAAATTTGCAAAATACTCTTACAAGTAACTACCGTATGGGCTCCTTAGAGTCTCTTACAGATAACTGGGGAAATGATTCAGGTGTAAACTGCAGATCCAGCAAAATGGAGTAAAATTTGGGATACTATACCATTCAGCTCATTATCAGTCTGTATATTTCATATTTCACTTTAAAAACAAAATTGTATACCGCCTTTCTATATTACTAAACACAAGACGCTTTACAACAAAATAAACCAAGATCATATATCTTATAATTATCCAATCCAATGCAAAAAGCCATAATAAAAACATAGCTATAAAATAACCAACGTATATCAAATAATATCCAACAACCCATTAGAATAGTACAACAAAATTAACTCTCCAAATACCAGCGAATAAAAAAACAAACAGAAATTCACTCTTAACCATTACAACAAATAATTACTAAACTATAATCAATAAAAATAACAGCAAGTCACAAAGACATAAAATACAACAATGCATACAAAACCATGTAAAAGAGCCAAATTAAGAAGCAAAGACTCACAACTTACAAAATAATGGGTGGTATCTAGTCCAGCCTTCTGACCCCATAGTGGCTTACCAGATTATTGTGGGAAGCCCACAGGCAGGAAATGAGGGTAATAACCCTGCTCTGCTGGCAGCTGGTATTCAGACCCACTTTACCTCTGGTACTAGGTACATTCTACATATTAGCCACCAACAGAGTTCCTTTAAATTAACTCCCAGGTGTGATTCCCCACAGCCTTAGCAGATTTTCACGTAATTAGCAGCCCTTTGCAGGAGGGAGGTCTGTGGGGAGATTGGTACCATTTCCTACTTGTACTTGCAGTACCATGCAAAAATGAAATTTGGGAAGAGTTCGTTTTACAAACTGGGCTGCCCTTGTGGCTGGATCCTAGAATGGTACTTATTTCTGTATTTGACGAGGTGGGGAATGCTCTTGGGGGGTGGGAATAATCAATTAGCAGCAGCAAGTATGACAATTGCTAGAAGATGGAAGGAATTAAGTGATAATTTAAAATCAGTGTGGTATCAACAGCTATGGCCTACCACATTAAAGCAAACACACACACACACACACACACACACACACACACACAGAAATAATTCAAGAAACACAGTGGGCAAATTTGGAGTGACTTCATTCAGTTTTATTGCGTGTATGGCACATAAATAACATAACTGGCAGCTACAGGCTTCTCTGGAAAGAGTGTATAAAATAGTTCCTTGTTGAGTAATTATTCTCTTTTTCCTTTAGGGCTATGAACAAAGATGTGACTTTTGTCACATTTGAAATCTCTGCCTTGTTGTTAAACCATCTGGTTTATTATTGATGCCCTTTCACTCATTATTAGGTAGTTTTGTTTAGCTTTCACCTTTTTAAATTAAGACATTTAGTTATTTTTTTTTAAACATACTTTTTATTAATTTTACAAAATACAAAAAAAACACAAAAAAAACGGTACATACATAAACACCTTTTCCACCTCCTTCCTACCCACCCACATGGGTCCTCCCCTGCCACAGAAGTATCCCATGCATGTGAACAGTCAGAGATGGTCCATTTTATGCTTGGATTTCTGTCCTCCTCCCCCTCCCCTGACCCCAAAGCCCCCCCTGCCACCGGGGAGCTCCAGCAAACCAGGGCAGTACGCAGGAGGCCATCCATCCAACCATCTATTGTCATACCAAAAAAGGAGAAAAATAGAAATAGAAAAAAAGAGAAAAAAGAAAGGGCAAAAAAAGAGAAAAAACAATACAAAACAGAAAAATTTTTCTTACATTCATAATTGTAAAACCATATTTTGTGGGCTTCCCCTCCCCCCCTTCCCCGGTTTTCATCCCTTTTTTATCATCTGCAACAGTTTCTTAGTTTATAAAAATACACCTTTGTATCTTATACAACTTATAAATCAATTGTTAACATTTTCATCTAATATTCAAATCACTGAAAAATCAAACTCCCATTTTATTTTCCCGTGCCTAATTTTTTCTCCCTCTATAAGCCTCCATATTTTCACATTTTCCAAAATCCATTCACTTTTAAAACTATTACTATTCTCAATTTAACCTTACATCCGCGACATTTAGTTATTTTGGGTTTTAATATTATTTCCTTAACTTCTTTGACTACTTCTAGAGGTGCACAGCTACTTTCAATAAGCAACCCAATGATAAAAAAAGTTTAGCCAGCAAGTATCAAGTATCAAGACCTTGCTCAGCTCGAGATAGGAAGTTGAATTTGAGTGCATTTTCTTAATACAGTTTTATATTTTATCTTTTTGGGAGTTCTGCCGCAGCATTATGTAGCAATCTCAAATTATTGCACTTCAATTAACTTGAGACATTGTCAAATAATTTAAGTCCCCTGCCTTGATGCCAATGCATGCCAGCTGTTCTCCCAAGACAGACATGTGATTTATCTGACTATGCTCTACCTGAGTATGGCTGTGCATGCATAGGACTCCTTCCATGGGGATGTTGACCCTGGTCTATCATGGAGACAGGCCCTCATTTGCACCTTCAGACTGACAGAGATGAGGAAGGGCACCACCACGCATCTGGCCTCCCAGCAGTGGTGGTGCCCTTCCATGTAATGGGAGGGAAAGGTGGTAGGGAGGCCAATCCAGTGCTCCCGTTGCCCTCCCAGCACCCTCCCAGTATGTGGCAGCAACTTCACTTCCTGGAGGCAAGGTACACAGTTCTGCCCATCCTCACCAACCTGCTCCTATCAACTCAGGGGCACAGTCAGCATGCATGTCAGCATCCTGAGGGTGCGGATATTCCATGCGTTCACACATTAATTACTCAGGAGAACCAAAGGCCTGAACCAGTTGGGTGGACCTTCTGATAAAATTACTTTATCAAGTACAGTGGTACCTCGGTTTTCGAACTTAATCCGTTCCGGAAGACCGTTCAGCTTCTGAAACATCCAAAAACTGAGGCGCAAAGGGCTGTTTGCAAATTCAATGGAGAAAATTGGGGGTGGGGTGGGGACTCAGTAGAAGCTGTTCGACTTCCTAGGTGTAGTCGAAAACGGAAACATTTACGTCTAGGTTTTCAGCATTCAAAAACTGGAACCACCGGCTTCCAAGATGCTCAAAAACCCGAGGTGCCACTGTAGCCGAATGGATTGCGTGAAACAATCCCATGGTCAAACACATAAACACTTCCCTTTGTGTTGCTTTTGTCTGTTAAGATTATGTGATTTTTTTAAAATAAAAAAAATGTCTCCCTTGAGAATCTGGTTTCCATTAACCAAATTAAAAGCTTCCTTAGTTCATGCCTCTTTGCCTCTTTCTACTAACTCACTGCCAGTGAATTATGGAACACTGTGACACTGCAATTTTCAACTGCTACTCTGGTGACCTCAAGAGGAGAAAATACATTAATTAAATATGCTGCCAAGTTTACTTGGAAAGGAAGTTATTCATTCATGAAGCATTTAAAATATTTTTAAATGAATGAATGAAGCATTTTGAAGCATTTGCGTCATTAGTTTTCCAGAACATCATTGGCAGCGTTTAAAATGACTTCTCCGTTAATGATCTTTGGCACTGGTAGTGAAAATATTTCCATTTGTTTATATTGCCCTCTCTTGTGTACTTTCTCAAACTGACTTGCTCTCAGTGATGTCATCACAGGGCCAAATCTGATTGGCTTTGCACTTCTATGATTGCTGGTTGGCAGGCATCACCCATATGACTAAGCGACGGGGAAGAAAGACACCACAACCAGTGGAAACCCAAACAGCAGGGACAACAATTAAAAAGAAGAAAAGTTTAATATTCGGTTTGGTGCTGATAAAACAGCCCGATTCAACTTTGACCAATTAGGAGGCTCCTTGATTTGACTGGAGAAGTACCCTTAGTTAAGAAAGGTATGATTTTGGAGTTGGGAGAACTCAATTTCCAGGTAAACTGATTCCTTCTGATTACTTATTGAGAGTTCTGTTTGTACTCTCTCACCTCCCCACCCCCCCATCTTCCTTGAGAGTAGATACATAGGTTTCACTCATGCATAGCTCTCCCAAAGTACAGTACTGGAATTGCAGAGTACTGGTGAAAGAATTCTCTAACTGCAAGCTGGAGTGTCAATTACAATAAGGCTCTGCCTCTGCACCCACTCTGCTCCAGTGTTTTCTCTCCCACCACCCTACCCTTATGTTATGGTAAGCTTAGATACATTGCTTTTGCTCTCAGCAGACGCCTGCCTGCAGCATTATTTTGATGCCTGGATCAGCAAGGTGCTACAAAGCACTTTAAGGCTCCTTGCTTCAATCCGTGCCTCCTGATAGAGATCTGATTCACCGTTGGCAAGGCCAAATTCCCCAGGGCATCCAGCTTCACCTCACAATTCATCACAATCTGATGCACAGCCCTAATTATTATTAACACAAAGGCATTGGGAGAGGGGGGCAAATAAATATTTCCGTCTGTAAAATCACAAATTTCGGCCTGAAAATCTAAGCCAGATAATACTTGGCATGTTCCTAGTTAAGGTTGTAGCATTAAATAATTCTGGTTTTGAATCAGATTTAATTATTCTTTAAAAATTGGCACATACTCATAGTATATGTACAGATACCACCCTACTTAAAAGTTACCTCATTGAATAATTGTAGCCCTGGTGGTTTAACTTTGCATTAGAGTACCAGGATGCAATGATTGGAGATAAGCACAATGTTACTGTGCTGTTTACCATATTATTATGCTACTTTGAAGTTCAACTTTACATGGAAGGAGTCTTTTGACACTCAGCAGCTAAAGCCTTCTGCACAAAACAGTATGTCATTGTTCCCCTCTAATAAGCAGAATGACCTTTCTTAAATTCCTACTGAGTAACCTGTGTTTTTAATGTGATACCTTTCAAAAATATCACAGGGACATGCTAATAGCAGGAGCAAAGAGCAAAGATAATGAGCGTTCAAGTTTGTGTGTCTTTGGCTAAAACGTAAGAATGGATGGAGAGAGAAACCCAAGTTGTTGATTCTGCGAGCCTTTGCTAAAGACAGGCAGCTACCCACAGACAATTCTGCGGATGGCTGATAACACCTCCCCCCAAATGCTAAGCCTTAGCAACATAATTGTATGGCTGGGTTGGAGCCCATACTAGCTTCCCAGCAGTTGGGTTGCTGTTGCTTACAAAAAGGGAGAGGGATGAGATGGCAGGAAGGTGAGCAAGTTAGAAGCACACCACCAAATAGCACAAGATTGGCTCTGCTCTCCTCTTTCTGTCTTCCTCCTGGTGAGCAACAGTGAGCCACCTGCCAGGAAGCTAGCATAGCCCCCACCTGAGCTGCTTCTGGGATCAACTGTATTATGGGTATGGTGGAAATGCTTGAGAACGAGGTCAATATGTTACTGTGCCAGAAAGTATGGGTGCAGCTTCTATTTGAGTTATTTGGTTTAGCTGCTAACAATGCTTTAATGCATGGGTTTATTTTATTTTATTTTTACTTGTAATGTTTTGTGACATTTAAGAGGCTGTTTTGTTTTGCTGCTAATTATGCTGCATTAATGAGGATTTTTAAAATTTTGAACAAATGATTTGTCTGTGTAATGTTTTCTTCTGGGATTTTGGAATGTTGTATTTTAAAATATGCTGTAAACTGCTTGAGGTGTTTGGGTTGTTTTCCTTCCAAAAACTGTAAAGTGGAATAGAAAGGATGTAAAATAAATAAGTGACCTCATTGATGTGATATGCTGGCAACCATAAAAGGGAGACTGGATAACTCAACTACTGAAAACATAAAACACAACTAGGCCTGTCCCAGAAAAAGGGCTTTGGTCAGTAAAAGTGGCCTCCTTGTTTAAGAATGAGCGGTGGCCTTGTCTTCTAGGGCCTATCTGAAGAAGGCATGACACCTAGAACACTTGATGCTTCACTTGGTGTAGCAATTTCCATGCTCTTCTGTGTTATGAGACTCTAGGCATTTGATTAGACTTTAATGCCCAAACCTTGGCCATCTGAAAGCAGTGCAGGCTTTTCATCAATAATTGCAATGTGTGTTTGCTCAGTGGCTTACACCAGATCTTCTGTGGCAATAAAGGAAACAACAATTGCTCTCTAGGGGAGTTTTGGTGGAGACTTTTATGAATTTCATGTCTGCTTTGATATCTGGGAAACTCATTTTCCAGCAATAAAAAAGCTATCTCTGCCGAAAGTTCTTCCTTTTTTACTTCTTGGTTAATTTCCTATGGGAGGAGTAAACCAGCTGGTCACATTGAAACAGTGAGCAAGATCTTCAGAGTAGCAGAATTCTATGCTTGCTAGTGGTGGTATCGAAATAGTTCCTCTGCCTAGATATGGAAAACATTGGGTTAGACCAGGCATCCCCAAACTGCGGCCCTCCAGATGTTTTGGCCTACAACTCCCATGATCCCTAGCTAACAGGACCAGTGGTCGGGGAAGATGGTAATTGTAGTCCAAAACATCTGGAGGGCCAACATTTGGGGATGCCTGGGTTAGACACATGGTTCCCAGTTTGGTCTATCTGGGTGCTATTCAGTTAATGTTTGCTCATCGTAAACCCAAAGAAAGTCAAGGACCTAACCTAGTCAGGTTCATTAATTTCAATGGTTCTACTCTGAGTAAACGCTAGTTGAATTCCTCCCTCTGTGTTGTAGAAATGCAGCAAGCTTTCACTTATTTCATCATCATCTCATGGGCAGAACCAGTGGTCTGTTTGCATGCCAGCCCGACAGTACATTTTGTGCAATATTTTGTTTCTGTCATCACTGTTAGTTGGGTGCATTTGAAATATTGCCTATTGTTCCAGTAACCTCCCCTCAAAAAGGATATTGCAGAGTTGGGAAAAGTTCAGAAAAGGACAACAAAAATGATGAAACTGGGTAGAGAAAAGCTTTTCTCCTCTCAAAACACTAGAATTTGTTCAGCAAATGTTGGAGCATTGAGGACAGGCAAAACGCGCTTCTCCACACAGTGCCTAGTTAAACTCTGGAACTTGCTCCCACAGGAGGCAGTGGTGGCTCCCAACTTGGATGGCATGAACCTTCTATGTTCATCTCATAATTCCCCAAGTTTGCTCTGTCAGAATAGATGTCACACGGCTTCCAGGAATGGCATTTTCTGAATCAGAACATCCAAAAAATGTATGTATGGCTTGTACCGATAACCATCAACAGAGCCAATTGGGGCATGGGGTCAGGAGGGCCATTAGGCCTGGGGCCTCCAACTCAAAGCCTCAAATTCAGACACTTTTTCCCCTCTTCATTTTGTGGCCTTTGATGAGTTTCACAACTTGTTTTTATGCACGCAAGACCAAACTGTGACACAGTCCTCTCAGGCTACAAAAGCATTTGTTACATATAAAAACATCAAATTATCTACCACTCTATTTTTGGTTCCATGCAATTATGGCTAGAGGCATCAAAAAGCTGGAAGTGGTTCTTTGGAGCTTTCAAAGGGCCTGGCCATAAACATGTCTGCAGAAAGATTTAGGCAGCCATATTCTGAAATCTCCCCGAAGTGTTAAATCATACCCTTCTCGTACAGCATGCAAGCGAGAGACTAATGATGAATAGCATGTATTAATAAGTGCTACCTGCAATTTCTGCTTCGATGAAAGACGGGAATGGAATCACGGTCCCTGCTGTTTAAAATGCCATTCATGAACTTCAAGAATCCCATTTTCCAATTGCATATCTTTATATCTCACTTGAGGGAGGTTCCACTTATGTACAAATCAAACAGATTTGAAATGTAAAAATACCTCCTACGGTTTTATAAAATAACATTATTACAATTTAATCTGTAAAATAAAAACTCTGGTTATTGACTGTATAAAGTAAGCATCTTTCACCCTTTAAAGTGGCAAAGTAAGATGTTTATGTTTCGCAACCTGGAGAGATGGGCAGAGGTTTAATTTTATTCAACAAACAGGATAAATCCACAGACATCCATTTGATGCAAATGATTACCTAAGGTCTAATTGTCTGAGTAGGAGAAGAAGGTGTGCAATTGACTGGTGTTTTGCATTTTTGTTCTGTACTGGGAATTTAAACAAACCAAAAAAATGCCTTCTGACTATAAACGGGGAAAAACAGATTTGATGGGGAATAATTATGGAAAAGTAGCATGTCATTTTAAAATGCAATTTTCTAACAGTAATCACAGATAATTCTATTGTGTGGTGCTTGGAGGGACCTTACAGGAGTAAGGTCTTGGATATTTTCTTGAGTAGGTTGAAAAGCTGTTCTAAGAGTCTGGGAAACTCACAGCACAGAGTAACAAAACAAAAAGCTAAAATAGATTATATTCCAAAAGATCAGCAAGGAAAACATAAATCAGAAAGTTGGGAAAGGTGTTACAAATCTTCAAAATTTCTTTGTAAACCTCACTACTGAATTGGTGTCAATAATTGTGCTCTTATTGTTGTCCCTAAAGTGATTATTGCCTTTGTGCTGTTCTCTTACAGTAGATCATATAAATAACTACTTTTAAGACCCAGTGCTTCAGCTTTTGGAACCCTACATCTTGCAAAAAGTTTGGAACCCTACATCTTGCAAAAGTTGATGCTAAAGATAGTCACTCGGTATTTGCAAGCAGCTTAGGCTGAAGTTTGCATGATGACCACCTCATCTATGCTAATAAGCCTCACCCATCTTCTTCAAGATATTGTTAACTATCCATCTGGTGGGAGTGAAAACAGGTCGGCTTCTAGCTCATTTCCCTCACCTGCTGGGAGTATCTGGGATCAAATTTCAGTCCAAAAATTCAGAGACTACAAGAGGACATCTGGTATCTACAAGAGGACATCTGGTATCTGAAGAAGTGTGCATGCACACGAAAGCTCATACCAAAACAAAAACTTAGTTGGTCTTTAAGGTGCTACTGAAAGAATTTTTTTATTTTACAAGAGGACAAATACTTAAGAGACCAAGGATAGAATTTCACCAGTAAATACTGTCAGGAAAAATATTTGTAAGGGAAATGACCAAAACTAAAATGTCACAGATTTATGGTGATCCCCAGTATTTAATATTTAGATAAATAGGTACCACTACAGCAGGAAGGTAAACGGCTTTTCCGTGTGCTGCTCTGGTTCGCCAGAAGCGGCTTTGTCATGCTGGCCACATGACCTGGAAGCTGTACGCCGGCTCCCTTGGCCAATAATGCGAGATGAGCGCGCAACCCCAGAGTCGGTCATGGCTGGACCTAATGGTCAGGGGTCCCTTTACCTTTACTGTATGTTTTGGGAAGTTGTCTATTCACTACCGTATGTATTTGGACACCTCTTACAATATCAAAACCAAATTTGCATGATGGTCCCCTGCTACTCACATGTGTTTCTATGTCTAACCCACTAATCAATATCTATCTAGATTATTTTCTGATGGGTTAAAATATGTTCTAGCTGTCAAACCCCTTCCATTTCTTCTTTGGTGTCTTTAACAGGAGGAACTTCCCCTCCATTTCCTCCATAATGCCCCTCCATGCCCGAACCTGCTCCAATGGATTGGAGACACTCCCAGAACAGATTTGGTGGGTGGACACAGGAAGAGAAGAGTTCCATTGTCTAAGCGGAACCTCTTGAACGCATGTTGAAAAGTACAGCAACCTGCTTTAGTTTGTTTCAAGTATTCCAAAAGTGCTGTGGTTGCTGTGCTTGAAGCTGGTGCCTACCTGATCTCTGCATCTTACCAAGCCTAGTATTAATAACAATTGGCATAGAACAAATTGGCAAACAGGTTTATTTCCGTGAAACAATGTTTTTCGATCTAATTATATAGCTCTGTGCTCAATTCTGAAGATGTTTTCTTCTTTCACTTGTACAAGATAATGGATTACCTCCTAGAAAATGAGATAAAGGAGAAGGGAACCTTTAGACTACACTTTTCAGATGAGCTTTATAGCTCAGTTCTAAGGTTTTTGCCAAATTAAAAGTATACTGTATAAAGAATGTGTATAATGATGAACCAGCTTTTTACGTGGGTCCCCCTGCCCCTGATGTTATTCAATTCCAAATCCCACCAATCCCAGCCTGCATTGCCATTGCTCCAGAATGATGGGAGTCCTAGTTCAACAACATCCAGACAGTGTACTGTTGGCCACCTCTGTTTTAACAAGTTGTTATTAATAGTGGCAATGTGCAACAAATGAAACTGTTTTCTTACCCTGCATTGTATTAATTGTTTCCATGCGCCTCATCACATGTCATAAAAATCCCCAACAGCATCAAGCAGTTTCCAAATATGTATAAAACACTAAAATAATCTTTTTGGTTTCAGACCAGACAACCAATGCAGACACACACATTACTTCTCTATGTGAATATTAGCTCTGAGGTAGATATAGGACAGTTCACCGGGTGGGCTAAAGGAAAGTAGGGATTCTATAGCTCAGTTGGTTAGAGCATGGTGCTGGTAACGTTGCAGGTTCAATCCCTGAATGGGACAGCTGTATATTCCTGCATGGCAGGGGGTTGGACTAGATGGCCCTCAGGATCTCCTCCAACTCCACAATTCTATGATTCTATTGCTGTTGGTTGAACCAGGAATGGGCAGCCTGTCCAGGTTTGTCTCTGCCTTCATCCATCATTGGCTCCAGCCTCACCTACCGCAGGCATGCAACCTCCATCAGATTACTCTTGAATGAATACAACCCAAAACTGTTAAGTAATCACTTGCAGTGGTTGAGGTTATTGATAGGAATAATAAATAATAATAATAATAATAATAATAATAATAATAATAATAATATAGGGTTTTTTGTACCCCTCCCATCTGATTGGGTTGCCCCAACCACTCTGTGTGACTTCCAACAGAATATAAGCCAGCCTTCAAGAGCTTCCCTTTCCTTTCAATGGAGAAGGGGGCAACCTGCAATTGGAGTGAATGGATCATCATCTAGGTGTCAGCCAGGACCCTCCAGTAACATGATATGAGGACATGGAGATTTACAATGCACTGGCAGCTAAGCTTTATTCAGAGCAGACCCACTGAAATAATTAGGCATGACTCACTTAGGTCCATGAATTTCAATGGGTTAACTCTGAAATAGCTACCATTTGGTATGTCCAAATGTAAAAGCTCTGGGAAGGGCCACGTGTGTGTGTGTGTGTGTGTGTGTGTGTGTGTGTGTGTGTATTTGCACCCACAATTGCTAGAGCTTAGCATTTATTTTCTGCCAGAATTGTGTCTCCTACAATCTGATAGCAAGTCGGTGTCTAACAATCTCGCCATGCAATATTCTGTGGGTAATTTTTTTAAAACTCTTGAGCAAGGAATGATGAAATATTGAACAGCAGAGCAGCTTCTAATGAGCTCAGAAAATGGCTATCCTGCAGCTCTAAAGGCCTTTTTGTTTGCTTATCAATAACCGTGATCTTGTTTTTATGAGCTGTCTGCTAGCGATAGTGTCCTCAGAGAAGTGGGTCTCTCATCCCCTGCAGATGAAGTGGCTTTTGTCTGTAAGGAGCAGAGGCACAGAATCTAGTGGGAAGTTCTCCTGCCCATATGCCATTGAAATACATGGGGGCCCTGCAAAAGCACGATAGTACTACACTCACAAACCTATTCTGCCATACAATTTTCTACCTGCGTTACATGTAAGTGATGGCCAGCAGCCTCAAAAGCACTCAACCTTGGTTCTCAATTATCCCCTTCAAGCTAATTTACCTCTGGAACACTAATGGGACCATTTAAAACCAACCCTTCTGAACACCAGATCCTACCATGGAGTAGCAACAAAAGCGATGCCAGATTAATTGAACAAGGGAAGCACAGAAACATTGTACTGGTCCATCTTTACTAATTATTCCCACTACCACAATTTTTCTTAATTGAAATGCAGAGATGATGGTTATTATTATTTAAATTTCTGTTCCACCCTTCATTCGAGGATCACAGGGCAGTTTACGATGAAAACCACACCAAAATGTATAGCATAGTAACAAACAAAAACAATACCCCTCCCAGTTTAAAAGGCTGTACATTGTTTAGTTAGTCAAAGGCCTAGGAGAAGAGGAATGTTTTCACCTAAAGATATGCAATGAAGGCGCCAGCTGAACCTCGCTGGGGAGAGCATTGTACAAACGGGGAACTACCACAGAAAAGGCCCACTCTTGTGTTGATGCCCTCGAGAACTCTCACGGAGGAGGTATGTGAAGATCAGTCTCAGATGAGCATCACAGGGTCTGGGGTCAGTTCATATGGGGAGAGGTGGTCCTTGAGGTATTGCAGTCCTGAACTGTTTAAGGCTTTACAGGTCAAAATTAGAACTTTAAATTGGGCCCAGAAACTAACTGGCTCAAACCGGTGAGCAAACTGGCCACTGAATTCTACACCAGCTGAAGTCTCTGAACCTTCTTCAGAAGTAAGGTAAAGGGACCCCTGACCATTAGGTCCAGTCGTGACCAACTCTGGGGTTGCGCCACTCATCTCGCGTTATTGGCCGAGGGAGCTGGCGTACAGCTACCAGGTCATGTGGCCAGCATGACAAAGCCGCTTCTGGCGAACCAGAGCAGCACACGGAAACGCTGTTTACCTTCCCGCTGTAGCGGTACCTATTGATCTACTTGCACTTTGACGTGCTTTCGAACTGCTAGGTTGGCAGGAGCTGGGACTGAGCAATGGGAGCTCACCCCGTCACAGGGATTCGAACCACCGACCTTCTGATTGGCAAACCCTAGGCTCTGTGGTTTAACCCACAGTGCCACCCGCGTCTCAGTCTTCAGTAGTCCCATGTATAATGCATTGCAGTTACCAAAGCATACATGACAGAAGTTAGGCTATCCCTGTCCAGATAGGGGCACAGCTGGGCCACCATACAAAGCTGATGGAAGACACTCTGCGTCACGTTAGGCTACCTGAGCCTCAAACGACAATAATGGATCCAGACATACTCCCAAGCTGCCTACCCGCTCCTTCAGAGGGAGTGTAACCCCATCAAGAGCAGGCAAACGGCCATCCACTTGGTCTAGGGATTCACCCACTAGCAGTGCCTCAGTCTTATCTGGATTGAGCCTCAGTTTCTTGGCTCTCATCCAGTCCATTACCAAAGCAAAAGATGTGTTGGCAGAAAGATGCTTGCAAAAGGGGACTTTCCCATCTCTCACTACTGCAAATCACTGCTGCAACAAAAAAAATGTTCTCCAAAGGGCCAAGGAACCCACTTGAGCAGTGTTGGATGAGGCTGGGTTCAAATACCTAATGGCAAAGGAAATGAATATTTCTCCAGCCTGTTCATTACTCAGTGTAAGCCAGTTTGTCTGGAGGTGGGGGTAGGAAGTCCAACCCATGTTGAAAACAGCTGCTGGCGAATACTGATCATTCTGTGCTCCTTACTAGTAACATCAGAAGATGCGTGCTGAAAATCAAGGAGGAGACTTGAAAAGAATAGATTTTCTTCTGATGAATTGTTCATGTCCTCCTCTGTCCAGAGATGTCTTTGAAAACAAATAAACTTGTTGGAAGAAATGACTCTTCCATCCCAAGTCCATCTGAGCTGTTTCTCAGAGCTGAAGTCATTTCAGTTGTCTAAAGTTTGCAATCTTACATAAATGGGAAATAAAGTTTCACCTTTGCACGCATACCCCCCCAACACCCAGAACCCAAATACTTCAGTTTTATGCGGAGGGGCAATGTCTGGCCCAAGGTCATGTTTATGGCCAAGCGAAGACCTGAACCTTGGTCTCCCGGGTCCTGGTCTGACAGTCTAAACATTATATCACACTTGCTCTCATTTTATTGCAAGTCCACTTCATATATGAACAACATGACCTGTTCCTGGACCACAGGAACCAGCTTTATTCTTAGTCTGACCATCAAGTTCAGTATTGTCCCTGCAGTCTGGTAGCAGCTCTCCAGTGTTCCATTCTTACCTGGAGATGCCATGGGATGCATGCAAAGAAGATGTTCTACCACTTAGCTACAGCCCTTCCACCAAGTTATCATGGGAATATAGTAAAAATATGGCTGCTGAGAAACAAGAGTGTGCTGTCAACATAGGGGAACCTGAAGGTTTCACAGAAGAAATAAACATTTAGAGGGAGAAAGCCTAAAAGAAGCACACCCACACCAGCCGGGCGAGAACTGAGCAAAGCCAGTGGGGACAGAATACTAAGGCTACACCCACACCATACCTTTAAAGCACACGGTTCCACCAGAGAAGTGGAGTTTGTTAAGGATGCTGGCAATAGCAGATCTGTGAGGGGTCAACTCCAGCTCCCAGTATTCTATGTTGAGGGAACCATGTGCTTTAAATATGGCGTGGATGCTCAACTCATGCCTTCTGCAGGGGAGACAGGAGTGGACTATTCTGAAAGAAGACATGGCTAGCTGGAACACTGAAGAAGAATTCTTTGCGCTGCAACATTTTATTGTTGGTCCCTCTTGTACGTTTGTAGTGCTAAGCTGTTTAACCCCCAGTACTTCATTATTATTTCGCTCGTCACTGATTTGTGCTCTAGACAATGTGGGAAAGAGCCTAATACAAGAGAAATATCTTACAAAAACCAATAAAGTACCCCCCTTTTTTTAAAAAAAGAGAGCAGTATCTGAGACCTTACCACTGTTCCCTGACATTATAAGTGAGCTAGAATGTTCAGCTTCCTTATAAATCATGTAATAGGCTTCTAGAACACAGGATATTACTCATAGATTTTAAGTCTTAATAACTATTATATAAAAGAAATTAACATATTGTGCTGGAAGGATTCGGTTTAGATTTGCATCATCATTTCTGCCCCCTTTTGATGAGTAATTTAGAGGCTTTCTTGCATCTCAAGATCAGAATTCCATTCTGTATATCTTGCTTGGTACCAGTTGTTAAATGGACGGTAGATGCAAAGAAGTAGATTCCTAGAGAAAACTGCCTTATAAGCCATGTGTTATGTGTTTATGGACTGTGAAGAATGTTTACCAAGGACAATATGGTGGACTGTAAAGTCTGGTCGGTAATGTAATATAGAAACTTATTTTTGTGGGTCTGCATTTTAATGTATAACGGTATAAATTGGTTGTCACTGTATTTTAACAGTGTATCTACGCCTATTCTGCACAGTATGCATAGAATACTTTTATTTACTATTTGGTTGAAATGACCAGGATGGTTGCAACAACAAATAAACTCTGACTACATGTTTATGGGGAAGCTCCTGGCACCGAAATTGCAATTACAACCACATGGACATCTTCACACAGCTATCAGCCTGCAGCATTTAAGCTACACATTTAAGCCACACGTTTGATGTGTGTACTGACAGCTTCAAAAAGTCACTCTGGTCAGTGACTGAAAAAAATTGATTGATTCATTCATTCATCCATCCATCCATCTTAAAAAAAATAATAAAGAAACAATTGCTCTAACTTTTGTGTCACAGCATGGACAACTTAACTGGGAGGAGATATTTGTACTGTATATGTAAGGAAATACTAGTATCCCATTGGAAGGGCATCAGAAGCAGGGGGAGGTCTTAAATCTTAAACGGAATTATGATAAGATCTAATAATAATAATAATAATAATAATAATAATAATAATAATAATAATAATAATAATAATATATTTATACCCCACCCATCTGGCTGGGTTTCCCCAGCCACTCTGGGCGGCTTCCAACAGAAAAATAAAACACAGTAATCTATTAAACATTAAAAGCCTCCCTGAATAGGGCTGCCTTCAGATGTCTTCTAAAAGTCTGGTAGTTGTTTTCCTCTTTGACATCTGTTGGGAGGGCATTCCACAGGGCAGGTGCCACCACCGAGAAGGCCCTCTGCCTAGTTCCCTGCAACTTGGCTTCTCGCAACAAGGGAACCGCCAGAAGGCCCTTGGTGCTAGACCTCAGTGTCCGGGCAGAAAGATGGAGGTGGAGACACTCCTTCAAGTATACTGGACCGAGGGCATTTGGGGCTTTAAAGGTCAACACCAACACTTTGAATTGTGCTCGGAAGCGTACTGGGAGCCAATGTAGATCTTTCAAGACAGGTGTTATGTGGTCTCATAAACCCATTCATGGCTAGCAAAAAGCCCAAGAGTTAATGCACCCCCCAGTAATTGTTTCTGACTTTTCAAGAGCCCACTGATTTTGGCAGTGGGGGCCAAGAAGGAAAATAAATAAATAAATAAAAATAAAATAAAATTAATTTTAAAATAAATACCTTTGCTTAATGGCAGGAAGCTCTTCTACCCTCTCAAAAAACAGAAGGCTGCATGATTTCTCTGTATCATGCATTGTCTTTATACAGTATGGAAGGTAGTATGTTAAATTGTGACTTTACCAAAGTCTTCCTTCTTTCTTTGAATCCCGCTCTTCCTATTCCCTCTATCAAGCACTTAGCTGCTCCTAACCAAAACATCTAGAGACCTCTTCCTCCCCCTGCCTCTCTATTTCTCTCCACCCACCACAAATCTATTAAAAGCTCTTCGATAAAACGGACCTTCACAAGCACTTCTTGTATCTCTGGAGGGTTAAAAAAAGAAAAAGAGCCGTATGTCACATTATTGCTTGGCACACGGCGAGAGATAAACTGTTAAGACTTTCTGGAATGCCATGAAGAAATCAGAGCAAATTGTTGCAGCAATAATGGGAGTCATTTTTACTACAGCAGAAAATAAAAACTTAGGTCACGACCCCTTGCTAGAGAAAATGCCATGCAGTCCCACAGTAACCTCAAACTCTATTGTTATGCCCACCCCACCCCACAAGATTAGGATCACCAGAAATTCCTGAAGCAATTCAACCCTCTACTGCAGCTCAAAATTTCTTGGGCCCAGGCTGTTTCTGCTCCTGTTTCTTCTAGAATAAATCTTCCGCAATTAATCCTCCATGGGGTAACCAGCTCCCAACACCTTACAACTTACTGAACATGACTCTTCCCTTCCCGAATTCAAGCAAACTCCCAATGTCTTGAAAAAACTGGAGAGACCACCAGTGGAAATCAGGTCACTGATCTCCACCTTCACTGTCACAAGAGTGCACTTCCATTGCAGAGTCCACTTAATATGTCTCCTGCTACTGTGCCTGTTCTTCTGCAATCCCCTTATCGGGGAGGAAAGTCACCTGATGTTGGTGAACTGGCAAGGGAGTTTGTAAAGTCCGTGTCCTGAGCCCATCTGATAAGGGAGAAACTATCTTTTCAACTTCTGAGTCATGATGGAGTCAACTTCATGTTGAGTCCTGGGCCCATGATAAACCTACCCACTGAATCCCTAAAATAGAAACATTGAGCTTCATCACAACATCCTGTTTCCAAGGTGCATAGCTTTGATGCTTCAAAAGGCAGGCAGGGCCTCCCATTTTTGGGTATGTGTGTGTCTTAATCTAGGGCAAAGCTTTCCAAACTGTGTGTTGTGACATGTTAGTGGGTTGATTGCAGCGTTTAGGTGTGTCGCGTGATATGTGTCCATACCTCTAATAATGGGTTAATTTAACCTCTGGTTTGCTAGGAGAACTGAATTAGTGTGTTGCGAAATGATGCATGTCTAAAAAAGTGTGTCATCAACATGAACGTTTGGAAAGTTCTGGTCTACGGTTTCCAAATTTAATGCTTTCTCCTAACAACTTTCCTCTTACATAAACCAGTGAGGACTGTTGCTTGGAGAAAATGAACAAAAGTGACTACCCTTTGCTGCTCTTTTTCCAGATGAAACAGTGATCCACCTTAAAGAATCCCAAACAGGTTGATCTGAAATATATTGTGGTTTATAGAGAAGTGCAAGTGTTCATCCAGCTCTGAACATTGTATCCCCTAGTGACACAGACTCTTAATTTTTTGCAGGCATAGGCAAACTTGGCCCTCCAGATATTTGGGTACTACAACTCCCATCATTCCTAGCTAACTGGACCAGTGGTCAGGGATGATGGGAGTTGTTGTCCCAAAAAATCTGGAGGGCTGTTTGCCTTTGCCTGATTTATCCCCTTGCAAGAAATCCATGGCTGACACTTCACTAAACAAAAATCATGCCACTATTTGTCAAGTATATGTGTGTGGTTCAGCTCAGAACACTAATCCTTAACATTTGCACAAACATGGATACTTTTGCCTGCGGCATCTTCTTGATCATTCTCTGGCCAGTATATGCACGCGCCATTGTGGATCGTGGAAGAATCAGCTTTATAACAAAATTCCTCCTTCTGTAACAATTTGTGAGTTAGAGACTTCTCTGCAGCTCATTTATGCACATGATCAGTGGATAGGTATATTAGCTCATTCTACATTTACATACTTCTCTCTTTGTCCTGCACACCCCCACTATAGGTTTAGTTGTTTAAAAACTGATTCATGGGCAAATTTCTTTCTTAGCAGTTTTTTTTAAAAAAAGCAAATTGTCAAGGGACTTATCTGGAGTCCTTTAGTGTTAGGACAGGAGTTGGACTAAACAGCCGTTGGGTTCCTTCTATGACTATGTAGAAGTCAGGTGTGCAAGATGTGACCCAGCAAGCCAAATATTATTTCACCATCCATACATTATCCAGGGCTGGATCAAAATCACTGCAGGAGTTTTGTGAAGCATTTTAAGGAGAAATTCACCCATCTTCATGCAGACCTGAATGCTGCTGTCCATACAGTATCAACGGAGGTGTCTAATGCACCATTCTGTCCTGTTCTGTGGGATCAGTCTCAGTTATTGACACCTAAGAATACGGATAAGGCACTTGCAGTTGTCCAGCCTACCACCTTTGCCCTTCCTGGCTGCTTCGTACCAGCTGTTGCAGGTTGACTGGATAGATGCAAGGAGTGGTCCCAACTGCCTTGAAGGAGCCATAGTGCAGCCTTTCCTGAAAATGAACCTACCTGCCTAGGACCCATGCGTCAATGTTACCTAAGACCCAGTCACCTGTACACCATTTTTTGAGCAAGAAGAATGTGGTGGCAGTTCAGCTGCTGACAGTCTTGGATGAACCTGCTCATCCTGAGCTATTTCAGTCTGGGTTGAGGCATAGTTTTGGAACAGAATTAGTCTTGGCCACCCTGACCTTTCTTAGGAGACTGACCCTGTTGACTCTCCATGATATCTTGTTGTTGTTGTTTAGTCGTTTAGTCGTGTCCGACTCTTCGTGACCCCATGGACCATAGCACGCCAGGCACTCCTGTCTTGCACTGCCTCCCGCAGTTTGGTCAAACTCATGTTCGTAGCTTCGAGAACACTGTCCAACCACCTTGTCCTCTGTCGTCCCCTTCTCCTAGTGCCCTCAATCTTTCCCAACATCAGGGTCTTTTCCAAGGATTCTTCTCTTCTCATGATATCTTAGTAGCTACTGAAACTGTGGAGCTCCTGGACTGTTTCAGTGAGTTTTGGGGAGTGTGTCATAGTGGTTTCATTTGTTTCCAGAAAAGAGTATTGGGTGCTGTCTTCACTCAGCTGATATTTGGGATGCTATCGCCAGCTAGCACAGTTTTGTCCCCAGTGCTATTTAACTTCTATATGAGGTCACTCGGGATGGTCATTAGGAGATCTGGAGCAAAACATCACCAATATATTAGTGACACACATATGAATCAAGATACTGCTTGAGGGCTAATAAACTGTGATTGAATCCTGACAAGATAAAGATCCTATAGAGAGGCAGTTCCCAGATCTGGGAGTTGAAATGTATACCTGTCCTTGATGGATTTGAACTCCCTCCGAAGGGGCAGATGCAGAGTTTGGGGGCTGTTCCTGGATTCATCACTAGAGACCCAGGTAACCACAGGGACTTAGATTGTGCATTACCAACTGTGGTGGGTTCATCAGCTATGACTGAACTGGGATAGCTTTGTCATGGATAAGAGAGTTTCCTGTTCCAGTTAAGCCTTGCTTGAGCAACAAGCTCTTCCTAAGTTCTTGTGTTTCCCTGTGTCCTTTGGCCCTGACTATTAGCTTACTCTCAGTCCTACTAGCTATGGTGGCTAGGCTGGAAACCATAGAGTCCCACTTGAGGGTTTCTCATGGGCATCTGGTTGGACACTGTGAGAACGGGATGCTGGGCTAGGTGGACCATTGACCTGATCCAGCAGATGCTTCTTATGTTCTTATTCTGCTTCCTGGCTTGTCCTTTGGACCTGACCTCAGTCCTGACTATGGTCTTGGTCCTGCAATTTCCGATATGTCTCTTGGCTCACCACAAGACTGCCGATGGCCCAGCTCTGCCGATGGATAGCGATGAAATAACCTTGCGAAATGTTTTCAGAAGATGTCCCACTTGTGGAATCCTTCCTGTCTCTATGGATACCAGATAGAACAAACAGGAGCACATCTAGCTCTCTTCAGCTCCTTTGCTTTTTAGCCAAGGTATTCATTGCCATCAGAAGAAGTGCAGCACATTATTTTTCAAGTATCATAAACTGAGAGTTACTAATGAGAGCTCTACAAGCCATGGCATGCAACGGCTCACACTAGCAGAGCTGCATGGGGGACCAGTGGCTGTTTCATTATATTAGCAGCAATTATAGTTTTGCAGCACACCCTGCCAGGAATTAAGAAAATAAAAGGATCGAGAATTGATCAACCTCCTTTGATGGCATTGTAAGCCATTTCTCCAAACTAGAAACCAGGAATGTATTAAAAGGGCTATATTAGAACCGCCTTGATTAGAGGAATACCAAAACAAAAAATTAAAGAAGAATGGAAATATGTGGAGGATCACTTTTATAAACAACAGATAAGCACTAAGATGGTGATATGTTTAGACTAAGAAGCACAAGATAATAAGAAATAAGGAAATGGAAAGGGAATAAATGTATTCTAAGGTCAAGATAAGGAGTAGCCTAGTAGAACTTAATTATGTAAGGGAACCGACTATAAGTGTTTGGAAGTCGGAATTTCACCTACCTCTCTTGACTATCCCTTTTAGTTTTACTTACCTTCGCTTATCTTTTTCTATTTCTTCCCTCCCTTCCCACCCCTTTTCATTTCTTTCCCCTCCCCCCCCCTATTGACTTACCTTGGATGTCTCGTTTCCTCTCTTCTGTTTATCCGTTTCCTTTTCCTAGTTTCTTCATAGTTTTGGATTTTTGGTATAGGATTGTAAAGAATCAGTCCGGGGATACTGAGACTTGGAAGCTTATTTAATAATGTTTTGATTTCTGAATTGTCGAATAACTTGTATTTGTTTCATGTATTCCTTTGTATTCTTTGGTTGTTAACTTTTCATTTGTTTTCTTGTTTTGGCATTTTCTTTTGTAATTTTAATATTCAATAAAGTTTTAAAAATTTTTTTAAAAAATAAATAAATAAATAAAAGGGCTATATTAGAAGGATGGAAAAATACAGCTTAAGAAAGGCAGAAAGCATTTGCCCCCTCAGAAAAAAAGAACACTGCTGCAAAAAGAAGTCTGATGTTGACTCTGTTCTTAATCTAAATACAATTACTGACTTTGTTTTTAACCTTGACATTAATGAGAACAACAATGCCTTTATCTGTTCTCAGCCCTGGATTCAGTCTTGTTTTGTAGATAATAAGGGAAGCCTATTGGGCGGTTCATCATATCTGCATTGCTTTAGGCCTACCGTAGTAAGTTGTGGCAAAAAGACTATGCAGATGGAGTTGGAGGTGCAGAAAGAGCTAATCACACCCACAGGCCAAGGAATAGATGTGAACAGAGTCTCAGAACTCAAAGGTCACACTGCCATGAGGCCAAGTGTGACCTGAACACAAATAGCATAACCCAGGTCCATAAGATCTTGTTGGGCAGCCATAGTGCTCAGCAACTGGGGATGCTCCTGCTGAGGAAAGGAAGGAAGGGAGAAACAAAAACCAAAGAGACAGTGCCTCAAAGTGTGCATTGTTGCGAATTGGGGGGTGGGGGCGTAGTCTGGATGCCGTCCCTTAAAAGCATAGCTGTGCAATTCTTGGTTTAAGACTGAAGTTTGGTCAGAACTGCTTGACACTGTCTTATTGCCTCTGTCAGAGTGATGACCAACTATCCTGCTTCTGTAAGGAGACATTTCGCAATGGGTGGACTTTTCTCAAAGGAGAGATCCATTCAGGAATCAAGGCTTATCCTATCTCAACCCTGCTTCTGTGGCAGGCGATGCCACCCAAATGTGTACGTGTGTGAAAGATGGCAATAGACTAGAAGTCCTGGGTTTGAAAGAGGCACAGAGGCCTGATTTTGCTCTCTGTGACAATTCGGTGCTTTATGGCACTGAGGGCCTTCTTCAAAATATAACGAGCAGGGTCTTTTGGCGCTGCGATGGTGTGAACTCCATTCTTAAGCTCGGCCTGTATATATGTGTAAATAAAACCTTATGTCCTAGAAATGCCACCAGCCTCTCGTGACCTTCATTCTATAGAAACAAAGCCCATGCAGGAGCCCCTCAAATCCATGGGATTTAAAGATGTCACTGAATCTTGGCAAAGCTTTTTTATTACGAAAGGTAACTCTGGGGAAATGCTCATAATTCCACGTGCATGGAACAGACTGTGTATTTCTAGATCCTAGCCACAACGTGTTCCTTGTTGATGACTGGTGCATATAGAATAGTCACTGCATTGAACAGGCTTTAATTTGTTCCCTGAGTGAATTAATTTAAGATTCCTTTTCAAAATTAGATGTGAAATGACCATTGGTTCTTATTTCACGTGCCAGGCATAGCAAACTTCCTACAAAGGGTTTTTTTTTAGCATCACTTTGAGTAATTTTGTTGGTTTTGAAAATCACTGTCATCATCCTTTTTCTTCTGCTTGTAGACAACGAAAAGTTTGGATTGACTTTGCCCCTCTTTCGGTGTTCTCCTTATTTTCTTTTTAGCCATTTAGCTACATTTACATGTAGATGGGTATTCATTTTTACATATATTGGGGTTCCTCTCCAAACATATACATAGCTAAAAGGAGTCAGCTATGGATGAGGCAGAAAATTGGTTTGATTCACACTTCCCAATAGTCTGTGAGCCAAAAGGCTGCTATCCTTTGAAATTATAAGTCCTCTGAATTTTGTGATACTGTTGTCCAATCAACAACTGTGTACACAACCATGTACATTAGAGGAAAGCATGCATATCAGTGTGTGTATTTGTGAAAACAACATACAAAAATACATTACACCGGGGGAAATGCTTGCAAATTGGGGCCTACTAAGCAAATATTGCACACAAAGTGTGTATATTTTGAAAAATGCATGCTAAAATGTTGATAACTGAGAACTTTTTAAAAAAAGGAATTGCAAACTGATGTGGCAATGTGGCAAAATTAGTAAAAATGAGAAACTGAGGTTGACAGATCTATCCATCTAATGCAGTCATTGCACACTTTGCATTACTGTAATGTGCTTTTTAGGAATATGTGGTTCACTAGTAAGCTCAGCGAGAAAGAAGGATCTGACATATTATTAATTCTTAATATTATAATTCTGATTATATTGCCGAAAATTGCCCATTGTCTTCCTCAGTATCATGATGGATTGTGAGGAAATTTCATCCTTATTTAAATAATTCTCTCTCTTTTAAAATCTAAAGTGTGTGTGTGAATAAAATTAATATTTCTTAACAAAATTACCACCTATCTGGTTCAGAGGGATGAAAAACTCCACAGAGGTTTGACTTTAGAAAGTTAAGTGTGGGAACTCTCTATACTATTAAACGTAAAGTTCTGATATCACAGAAACAGCTCTGCAGAAATTAACTGAAGGCCTTTAAGCCACAGTCTTTTATTTGTGTGCAGCTAACATTGCGACAACTTTTGTATATTACGTTTTAACGATTTTATCTCTGTGTCCATACAAACCTAAAGAGTGCTATTGCTCCTGTAAGAAAACTGATTGGACTGCATGGTTCAGCAGATTGGGTGCAGTCTGTGCTCATGTGTTCATGCGAGTGTGAGATAATTACACTCATCCATGGCATATGGGCCCAAGTGGGTTGGCTAAGGGTGAATGTGGTCCTTAGGCCAAAAAATGTTAGTCACCTGGATATATTGGAAAAGTTCATGTCATAGGTAGGGCAAGTAACTTGGAGGAAATAATTATAACATTTTTCCTGCTTATCCTCAGAACTGGATAAGAACAAACGTGAACTTTAAACCTGAGTAGCTATGTGAGATCTATTCCACAGTTCCTGTTGCTAAGGAAACCCTTCCTTTTGTCTCCTTTTTGTTCAGAATATACTTGCTTTATCTAGGATAAGACTTGCTAGCGACGTTGCCTTCACAGTTGCACCTGCAAACCTAAATATGAGAGCTGCCCATGAAGTAATGCAGAGTTCAGCCTCAACATGTATGCAGCAAAGATTTAGGACAATCAAGTAGACATCTTCATTTTTCATTCAGAAAGACTTTGACTGTCAGAAAAGGCTGGTAAGAGTCAATTCAGAAGTTCTGGCTTACTCCTCTCCCTTGCAAAGTGTTTCCGTTTGTGCCTTCTATCATTCGTTTCTGTGAGCATTAAGAGATTTCCTGAATCTGTTAACAAAAGTAGTTCAATGAACTTTCCAATAGATTTCCCCCACAGGTTTGCTATGGTTCCTTATCTTGGACTGGACAGCTGTTAAAGAGAGGAGACATTCAAAGAGAGGACTGGCAGCCCTTCAGATATGACTACCATATCCTATAGCAGATGTCCTACCACAGTGGGATATTTACAATGCGGTCAAACCAACAATGCATGTTTGCTAGATTGGCATATGATGAGAGCCGAGGCTCACAAAGTTTTCCTGGTAGTTTGCTAGAGAGAACTCTGAGAGAAACACCCACTGTGCCCTGACAGGGGGAGGCCATAGCCATTAATAGTCTCCTCACCTGCCCGGGCACACCCCTCTTTTGCCTCACTTCAATCTTAGCTCTTTTTCTCTTCACCAAGCCAGAAATGTAAGAACAACCTGCATGTCTGAGCTCCCTTGCTCAGATCCCACCTTAAACTAGACTCAAGCAGGTCTTTATAACTGAATTACCATTTTAAGCCTGCCTGAACAAAGCTGCTGAATCTATTAATCTGCAAAAGAAACTCTGAGTGAGTAAATGTTACTTTTTGCCTTTTACAAGACTGTTTGTGTGAATAATGTTTTAAGGGGGAGAAAAGGGGGAAATACCAGGAGAATCCTGTCTGCCTTAAAGCATCCTTGATTACTTAAACTAAAAGGCCCAAACTTGCCTATCTAAGCTTCCTTTTAAGCTGCAAAGGGATGCACTCTGCTGAACTCACAGACGCGAGGATGGAAGGATAGTATCTAATAAATATATCCTCTCCTAGCATCTGTGCACATCCCTACACTCCTGCCAATTCACAGGCTACCCAGAGGAACAAAAGTCCATGGAGTGCACATGTGTGCATTGCCACCCGCAGCATAGCACACATGCTTTCAAGGTATGTTGGGCAATACTGTTAGGGACACTGCAATGATTTACATTTAATTCCCACTTTCCTTAGCATTTAGCTTTCAGACAACATTAGCATGCAGAACACATTCAAGTATGAACACCCCAGTTATCCACCATACAGTAATTGTGGGACTAGATGATGTGCAAACGATGCCTTTTCACCTTATTTTTTAAAGGAAAAGTGTACGGGAGGTGGTGATCTGGAGCAGAAGGGAGGAGGAAAAGCTGCGTAACCCTTTCCTTCTCAAAATCACCTCCCCAGCTGCTCTCCCACCTGTGGCGAGGGATGAATAATTTCCTCTGAGGAAAGAGAAGCAGCTTGGGGAACGTGTGTGTTGCAAGACATGCTTTTCCATTTGCTTAAGGAAATCTATCATTCTCAGATGAAAGAGCAGCACATCTAAGAGAACAATGGATGCCCCGTAAACCCAGAACAATTACCGAGCATCCCAGTTTGGAGACCTGTTATAGCTTATTAAACTAAACTACCAGCGAGAACCAACAACATAGGGTTTAAATTAAAATGTTTGTCCTATAAGACCACTAAGCAAAAGAGTGACTAATGGCAAAACTGAACAGAAGTTAGGTTTAGAATGTTAATAGCACCATTTCAACATGCAAAAGAAAACAGAAGCCCAGTCCTATAGTTTGGTGTCATACCTGGACAGGGGGTGGCTTTCCACCTGGTCCCAGAGCCTGGCAAGGCATGAGGGACTGTGCTTGCGTCCACAAAGAGTGTGAGATCTGGCCTGGCTTTAGAAATGCAGTGCAGCACCCACCCTATGGGTGGCAGTATTCTGGCCACTTTGTGACCAAGTAGTGGCTTGTTGGTTTGTCTTATGCCCATGGCCTTCATCATTTGGCCAACTCTATCCTGCACGTGGAGCTTTGCAAATGGTTCTGTTGACTTTGGAGGTGCCCATGTGGCTGTGGCTGTTAGTGGAATAGTGGAATCAGCAAGACCATGTTCATAAAGGAATCAACCTTTATGTTGATTCCTGAGAACCACTCCTTAAGGCTACGGGCCCAGGAATGCTGGGTTAGGAGCCCTCTTTTCCCACCCACCCAACACTCCTGAAGATATGGGGCTAAAGTTCCCTCACTAGCTCCAAATGTGGCCTGTATTAAGAACTGGGTCAACTGACCCAAGTAGGTAGTTTCCGTACAGTAGGCTTTCTACATATTTCTTGTATAGCATCCAATGGGGTCATGTCCCAATTTACCCATGCCTTGCCTCTTTGTGTGGGGCACAATGTAACTTTATTATTGAACAAGTAACCACATTTCAGCTACAGGTAGGTAGCCGTGTTGGTCTGGGTCGAAGTAAAATCAAAAAATTCCTTCAGTAGCACCTTAAAGACCAACTAAGTTTTTATTTTGGTATAAGCTTTCGTGTGCATGCACACTTCTTCAGATATCTGCATGCACACGAAAGCTTATACCAAAATAAAAACTTAGTTGGTCTTTAAGGTGCTACTGAAGGAATTTTTTTATTTCACATTTCAGCTGTGGGTGAAACCACAGAGCCTAGGGCTTGCCAATCAGAAGGTCAGCAGTTTGAATCCCGGCGACGGAGTGAGCTCCCATTGCTTGGTCCCTGCTCCTGCCAACCTAGCAGTTCGAAAGCACGTCAAAGTGCAAGTAGATAACTACAGCGGGAAGGTAAACAACATTTCCGTGTGCTGCTCTGGTTTGCCAGAAGCGGCTTAGTCATACTGGCCACATGACCCGGAAGCTGTACGCCGGCTCCCTCGGCCAGTAAAGCAAGATGAGTGCCGCAACCCCAGAGTCGTCCGTGACCAGACCTAATGGTCAAGGGGTCCCTTTACCTTTACCTTTACACTGTGTATGAATTACTGAGATACATGCCACACTTGTGACGGTAGAAATATTGCAAAGTTACCAAAGTATGTACACAAACACTCCACCAATTGGCTATTTCACTTCAGTAGATAAAATTAAAAGACACCCCACTCTACTCCAGCTTTAAGTAGCTAGAAGAAAGGAACAGAAGGGAACTCACACAGGTGCAGAACAAAGCAGGAAGAAAAAGCTTAAGCTGATGGGGAACATCTCACTTCTGAATTAGGGTAATTACAGGCTATTTCAATTAACACCCCCTTTTCCCTAGGTGCCTGGCAGGTTCTGACTGGCGTTTGATGAACTAATTGGTGATAAACTCAGGAATTTCTCTTCCTAGAAACCACACAAACATGCCCTTGAGAAAGGTACATTGTTATCAGTTTTTCGGGACTTAAGCCTTTGAAAAGACAGATAAAGGAGACTAATTAGCAAAATATTGCACTAAGCTGACATCGCAGAGGGGGTAAGGAATGAGGCGTCAGCCACACCAAATTTTCAAATAACTTTTAGCAACCTTCATAGGAAAATGTCCAGACTTTTAGATGTATCTTACACCAATTAAACGTACCATGCCAAGTGCTGAGCAGCGCATCACACCACCATCCCAGTCTTTGGAAACCTAAAAGCAAACAAAAAACAAAAACACAATTAGTCATAATTAAATTGAGTCCAATAAATGTATTTTGTACATATAGGATGAATCTATTGATCAGATTTGGAGCTGAGAAATAAAGCGTGCGTTCATTTGCGCTCAGCACAAGGTCAGCTTTGTAGTGCTGTAAATGCATTTCCTTGTTGTAAGAGACCAATAAGGTGAATCAATGTTAGCAAGAGGATACATTATTGAGGAGTAGAATGCCTTACTCTAGTCAATCTCACTATGCCACTTTGGCTGCAGTGGCACAAGCCAACATGGCGTCCTCTGGATAATGTTAGGCTACAATTATAATTGGCCATATTGGCTAGGATTGATAGGAGATTGAGATCAACAACACCTGGAGGGCACAATGTTGATTACCTTTTCTCCTGGACCACCAATGGTGCCAGAATCTGTGACAGCAGCCGAACTGGGGTTGTTAAAATTGATTGTCCAGAGAGAGGAAGGGCAACATTTCCTCCCTGGTTAGATGGGGAGGTAAAAGTCTCGTGCCATGATGGGAAGGAACACTGCAAACTTCTGCTCTTCAGATCCATCAGCCCTGCTGTAAAAGTAGTCCTTTCTCTGTTCCGCGCAGTAACTGTTATCAGTTGTTTTGTAGCTGCTTTGGCCTCTCCCCTTGCAAATTACACAACAGATGAATGTAACAGTTGCACAAGGCCTGTGCAAATGAGGTTCTGACCAACATATGAAACACTACCCCATCCACCATGTCTAGTGGCCTGCCAAGGACCTGGAGGGAATAAAGACCACTGGTTTTGCTACCCATATGGGACAAGCATGCTGCCAAGCCCCTAAAAAGCCACACTGCATGATTGGTAGACTGTGTATACAAGCATGGCAGGTTCATAAAGTTTTCGGACCTGGCCTATGTAAAATAATTAATTCAAACAGGGGTTGTGTTTTATTTTTCTTTAAAATAAATGCTGTCACTCATGCCTATGTATAACAAAAACAAGAAGTGCTTGAAGTCAACAATCAAAGCTCCACGTCCTTTAAGAGCCGCTCTTGTAAGAGTCAGACAAGCCACAGATGACATGACAACTCTGGGAAGATCACATATCTGACACAGGGATACACTTGTAATTAGCAACTCCTGTTCTGTGACACCAAAGAACTGGCAAAGGAAGTGGGGTGGAGAGAGAAGAAAAAGGGAAAGAGAAAGGAAGCTGCTCATTAGAAAAGAGTCCCACAAGCCACTTCACAGAAGTCTCCAATGCCCTCCAAAGCACTTTGAACAGCATGAACAGAAGAAGGAACATTTCTCATTGAAAAATTGGTCTCAAACAATGAATGGCCTGTCACTGGTTTTGAAAAGGAAAGCAACTAACCTGCATTTTTTAATAAAAAAAATGGTGATAAAGAACAGTAAAGCGTTTCAGACAAAAACTGTATATACACCAGCACAAAGTGAAAAATCTGACAAACTAATTAAACTCAAAAAGTTAAATGTGTGTTTTTTTGCAGAAAAGGTTGCATGACAGCTTTGGACACAGATCACACTCTTCTGTACAGTTAACACCACACCCAGGCATTTATTTTGAAGAAAGGCATTGTGATTTCAGTGGAACTTGAATGCCGAGTAAACTGTATTAGGATGAACCATTGAAGCCCATGTGCCTTAGCTTTCAATACACTCCTTTGTAGCTAGCAGGAAAATCAAAGAAATGTACCTGCTGTAAAACCAAGGAAATGTGTTTGAGGCAAGGGATCAGGTGGTTCTCACTGCATGATAACAGACATGCCAACAAATCTGAGAAATGTCACATGTTACTGAAAATGGCTGTATTTATTTACTTTGTAAAAGTTCTAAGCATATTATGTTTTCTGTATACATAATCACATGACATTCGACTCATGTTATAGGGAATCCCCCCCCCTTGTTTGAAACTTGCACAGTGGCAGTATAGAGCAGGCATCCCCAAACTTGGCCCTCCAGATGTTTTGGGACTACAATTCCCACCATCCCTGATCACTGGTCCTGTTAGCTAGGGATGATGGGAGTTGTAGTCCCAAAACATCTGGAGGGCAGAGTTTGGGGGTGCCTGGTATAGAGCTGTCTCCTGGCCAACACTGGGATATTTAGGTTTTCATATTCTCCCTCCACCCTCAACAATTCATTCTCTGAGGTAGGTTAGACCAGTGTTTCCCAACCTTGTGCCTCTAGATGTTTTGGGACTACAACTCCCATCATCCCTAGCTAGCAAGACCAGTGGTCAGGAATGATGGGAGTTGTAGTCCCAAAACATCTGGAGGCACAAGGTTGGGAAATACTGGGTTAGACTAAGAGGCAGTGACTAACCCAAGCTCTCAGCCAGTGAGCTTCAAGACTGAGTGGGGATTTGAACCCTGGTCTCCCAAGTCGTAGTTTAACACTCCAAATATTGCACCAAACTAGGGCTCTCTTAGTTCCTTCTCAGTGAACCACTGCTTTTCCAGAACTCATTGTAGAAACTGGAGTTCTTGGTGAAGTCCAGAAATAAACAGTAAATTGCAAGAACTCGGGCCAGGAGGAAGATGAATTTCAAGTAAGTCTTCAAAAAGTTTTATTTATGTAATGATAAGATGAATTCAAATAGGAATCAATTCCAGTATGATAGTGAGGCAAATAAAAATAAAATCCAGTGAAAAAAATCCCAGTACAAGGCCCTGTTTTGCCAATTCTTCATCAGCAATGTTTTAATGATCAGAGTGTACCAAGTATGTTTGCCAGAACTCATGGCATATAAGAAAGTGTTATCCACAGCCTCTGTTTTGCACACATTACTCATTACACCTGTATTACATTGTTGGCCTCGCAGACACAAACTGCTTAATTTCCAGCAGACAATGGAAGACTCACAAAGCATTCGTGGTAATTATGAAACAGCAGTAGATCAAAAATTGGCTGTACTGATCACAGTAAAAGATGTGGGAACTGGCTTTCGCTTCCACTGAGCAGGAAATTTCACATCCTTAGCAGACCAGTAGCAATTTAATAAAGCCAGTCAGACACACGATCTTTGGTCGTCTGCTGGCCTTGATATGACAAGTGCACCGTTTCAGGAAATAACTAATATCCCTTCATGCAAAATGCCCTTCAGTTGCTAACTACAGCTCCCACTTCCCTCTTCTGTCCATCCCACCATTAATTAAAAAATTCACCCCTGCCATGTTGTCTCCACAGAATAAATTATACAGTGCTGTCCAATGGTCCACCCAGTTGCAATTAAGGCAGGGTCTCCAAACTAAGGCCCAGGGGCCGGATGCGGCCCAATCACCTTCTAAATCTGGCCTGCGGACGGTCCGGGAATCAGCATGTTTTCACATGAGTAGAATGCGTCCTTTTATTTAAAATGCATCTCTGGGTTATTTGTGAGGCCTGCCTGGTGTTTTTACATGAGTAGAATGTGTCCTTTTATTTAAAATGCATCTCTGGGTTATTTGTGGGGCCTGCCTGGCATTTTTACATGAGTAGAATGTGTCCTTTTATTTAAAATGCATCTCTGGGTTATTTGTGGGGCATAGGAATTCATTCATGTTTTTTTTCCAAAATATAGTCCGGCCCCCCTCAAGGTCTGAGGGACAGTGGACCGGCCCCCTGCTGAAAAAGTTTGCTGACCCCTGCGAATTAAGTTTTATTAAGGCGGTGGGCAGAAATGGGTTGTTCCAGGTGTGTGAGGTGGGCATGACATGGAAGGGGAGACTTACTCCTTTCCCAGACTCCATTAAATTTGATTACATGTCTCAACACAGTGTTTACTTTGGCAAACAGGGGTGCTGTAAGTCAAAAACCTGTTTTAAAGGCTTGTTTTCCTTCTGCCAGGCTTGGGCCAGCTAATCTGACACAAACCCTACTCCAGAAGAAGAAGAAGAAGGAGGAGGAGGAGGAGGAGAAGGAGAAGGAGAAGGAGAAAGAAGGAGAAAGAAGGAGAAAGAAGGAGAAGGAGAAGGAGAAGGAGAAGAAGAAGAAGAAGAAGAAGAAGAAGAAGAAGAAGAAGAAGAAGAAGAAGAAGAAGAAGCTATTTATACCCCACCCATCTGGAGTTTGGAATAGCCCACCCATTTGAACAGCCTAATTTATTCTGGCATAAATTACACTGCCTTCCTATACCTTGGATTGTTTTGCTCACCACACTTTTCAAAACTACAGCTATGAAGGATTTGGCAGTGGCACAGGTAGACCGCGACAACCATTTATGCTCTTAAATAAAACAGCACAGGGTTTCAGTTTAGTGCTAGGGCTCTGTACATTACAACCCATGTTGTGTCCCCACCTTTGAAGTCCTTTCGTTTCATTGCCATGTTACCGAAATAAACACGTTACTGAGTGTATTTTCTTTTCTGGGTCAATCTACCTGAAGTTGCAGTTCATTGCCAGTTCACTGCTGTTGAATGCAATGGAGTCACACACCTGTGGCGAGCGTGGCCCCGCTGTTCTTTCTGCCTCCCTGCTAATCCACGGCAACATCTTCATAATCAAAAGACATTAACATGCTGAAATGTTCATCCATTTTACAGGGAAAGAACTCTCTGAACAGCAGGCATTATTTACAGCTCGGCAAACAGAACTCTAATTAACCCCAGCAACCTGAGAGAGAAACCTAGCTAGTTAAGGTCAATAGATATAATCATTTTGAGCATGACAGTCTAACAGACCATACAGCAGTTACAAAGCAGAACACAGGAGGAAAATGCATCAGATCTGTCCTCCTAATCATGTCTAAAAAAAGAGAGAGGGGTAAGTTTTTTAAGAGGATGCATGTTCTTGGGTATAGCTGTTTATAAACACAGCTCTATGCTGGGATTCAGGGTTGGCTTGCAAGTGTAAGGGCCTAGGCATCAAAAGAAACCCAAGTTCATGAGGACTAGCAACTTCCCTTTGAGTCAGCTCCAGATGCACAAAGTATAGCTCTAATGAGGCCTGGCAGGGGTCCACATTTGACCATGAAGCCATTTCCCCCAAACCATACCTACCTGCCCCACTCCTGATGTCATATGTGAGGGTAGGTGGGATGCAGGTGGAGGTGTAGCCTTCAATTTGAAACAAAAAATTAAAAAATCCCTTCTAGTAGCACCTTAGAGACCAACTAAGTTTGTCATTGGTAAGTTTGTCATTGGTAAGAGCTTTCATGTGCATGCACACTTCTTCATCTTCATCTTTATCTGAAGAAGTGTGCATGCACACGAAAGCTCATACCAATGACAAACTTAGTTGGTCTCTAAGGCATAGCTGCCAAGTTTTCCCTTTTCTCGCGAGGAAGCCTATTCAGCATAAGGGAAAATCCCTGTAAAAAAGGGATAACTTGGCAGCTATGCTCTAAGGTGCTACTGTAAGGATTTGTTTTTTTTGTTTTTGTTTTTGACTATGTCAGACCAACATGGCTACCTACCTGTAACACACCTGTAAGTGTGTTTTGAAATGAGAAACCATTTGGAAAAGCATTTCAAAGGCAATGTCACACAGTGCCCATCACTGGTTCTATTAAAACCACTTGGAAATGCACTTGAGAGGTGCCCAACAGCCAAGGTCAGTTTCTGTTGGCCCCCAGCAGTGCCCATCAGCTTCTCGTGGAACCACTTCAAAATGCGCTTCGAAAGGTGACATCTGTCCATTGGTGAGCGCTGAGACACAGCCCTTGCAAATGCATTCCCAGGCCGTTTCCACTAAAGATGCATTTCAAAGGCATTGTTGTCACCTGAGGCCATTATGCCGCCAGGTGATTCGCAGGTGGGCAACCCCACCCACCTGTGAAGCTTGGCCCATGGGGCTGGTGGGAGATAAGCTGGACAGGTTCCCCCCCTCTGGTGTAAGGGGGGGGGAATGGACAGGAATTCGCCAGACAAAAAGTGGTTGTTACCCAAGCACTTGGATTCTGTTTTTTTTTCAACTTCCTTCACCATTCATAACTCATCACAGCTTTAAGAAAGAGAAAAACAACTACAGGAAGCCCAAGGTTCTTTTCCCAACAATGTTTATCTGTTATGTAATTATTGGATATCAGCTATTATTGCACTCTCATAGGTGTCAATATGGTTCCAATATAAGAGGTTCAGGAAATGATATTTTATTCCTTCATTACCTGAGTTCTCTAGGTCAAAATGGTACTTTTTCATACCCTTAACCTTCCAGAGTCTGTGCACCTTTCTTTGTTATTGCATCAGCTTCCTTAAAAAAACATTTTAAAAAACCTCACAGCATCTTGTCCTGGCAGATAATTATTCTTATTATTGGCTGCTTCTCTTCTCCATCTTATTGAACTTCCCCTTATCTCTCTCCAGCTTTATCTTTCATATTTCATATTTATGGTATCTTGTACCTAAATCCACATAAACATAATACTTCATTTTGTGAAACTTTGCCATTCCAGGCTATTTCTAAGCGATGAAAGTCAGGTTTTGGGTGAGCCTGTGAAAATCCCTGCAAATCATTCTTCTTTGTTTTCCTTACTCTGAATGCTCATTTGGAAAAGATCACCATGAACTACTAGCCAAGCCAGTTGACTGAGTAGGCATACAACTGCACGCCAGCAATGACGAGCTGTATATGAACTGTGTAACTCATCAACCCAGAACTAAAGATAAAGAATATTGGACTGACTTGCTTTTAAAACAGTCTGCCAAAACTAAATAACTTTTCCATAAATCGTATTATCAGCTTTAATGTTTGACTCTCCTGCCACACACTGACAACAGGGTGTGAAAATCTCTTTTCAATAAACAAAAATGACTATAATAAACACAAAGTTGTTTCCAGGCTGAGATATTTTCTAAAGAAGCTATAATCAAATACACAGATGAGCGCAACAGGACCAGGCATGCCCAACACATAATTTCTGCTGAGAGACATTTCATATATGCAGAGCAAAATGGGACAAAGTATTGATAGAAATAATTCATCTTTTGCAAAGGATTAGTTTGATCTGATCTCCTACCATGACAAAGCTTCACTAATGAGAACGTGTTACATGGGAAATGGAAAAAGAAAACTCCTGCACAAACCTGTTTTCACAATGCAAGCCTTTAAGAAAATATGAGATAGCCTTTTAAGAGAGGAAGAAATGAATTAAATCTTCTTTGGAGGCAGTTGTGCAGAGTTTTGGTTTTGAATATACAAGATCAGATTTCCCAGATGAAAGCTTTGCATGGTTTTTTTTTTTAATACATGCTTGATCTTCCCAGTCTGCATCCATATTCCCTCTGGTCCACATAACCCCCACAATACATCTACATTCACAGGGGGTGATGGAGAGGTTTCCTTAACTTTGCTAGTGGTTGTCTTAATCTGACAATTTGTAAGTGGTTGAATACTCTCAATGTTTTAAATAATAACTCAATAAACCTAAATATGTACTTTGATTTTCTGCAATGGTTTCAAACATCAATGTGCATTTTAAATGAAGGGGTTAAGAAAGGCACTGCACACAAAGCAGAAGTCAAATTGCTGGAAGTAAGCTCACAACCCTAGGAATTATGAAGACCTTGAGAAAAACAGAATAAATTGTATTGTCAATCTCCTTGTTTGTAATACTTTCACTGCACAGTGAACATCTCGCCAGAGTCACATTCTGCAACCTCTTAAGACCTAGGACCCATCTTGAGCCCATGCATGCATTTTACAGACCCACTTCTCAATTATCCTTTGTTACCATATATTTGTATAGGGGTCTAGCCACTGTTGTGATTTACCTCTAGGTAAGGCTGCATTCTGGTATTCAGACCCTCCAGCTGAAGATGATTCCAGCTGGGCTACATGAAAAAAATTCATTGATTTCTTTACAGCAGCCTCCCCCTAACCTAGGGGCCTCCATATTTCATTGGATTACAACTCCCATCATTCCTGACCATTGGCCATGCTGGCTGGAGCTGATGGGAATTGGAGTCCAAAAGTACCTGAAGGGCACTAGGATGGAGAATGACACACCTTTTTGCCACCTGTGGCTGAAATCCACTCTAGAACCACCTGAAATCCTGGGACACTCATATCAATGCCAATCAAACCCAATATCCAGGCACTTTAAAAACAGGACTGAATGAAATTATTTCCTACCTCTCCACCCCTATCCATGTCTCTTACCACATGTAACTTTCTTCTGAGATTACAATTCTCCCCACGCCCCACTTTTCTCACCCTTTATTCCCCCCCTTCCTTTCAGAATCACTGTATTAAAAGCAGTTAGGTAGGAAATCATTCTTTTCTTTCTTCACTTACGAAGAACTGATCGTGCCTCACCACAAAGAGCTGGCTTCCCTGGAGTATGCCGCCTGACAAGTGATAAGTCTCCCTCGTACGTTTTTTGCACACTCAGAATAATCTGCTTGGCTGATAGGAAGGGGAATGATTGAGAGTGACTGGAGGTTCCCCCAGAGAAGGAACAAGAATAGACAGAAAATAACAATATACAGTGTAGGGAGACAAAAGTGGCTACTCGAGGGCATGTCTGGGCAAGTTTAGTGTGAAGCAACAAGCACTGGAAGCAAGGGCCCTCAAACCCACCCCAGAGTCAAGAAAACATTGGGGTTTGCACAAATTCTCCATAGGTTGATTGAGCCACAGCCACAGTCCTAATTCGTCTCTGCTTGCTGTGTGAACAACTAGGAGACTGGCATTAGCTGTGCGATGAATGATCCTTTGTTTATAGGGGAACCAGACCATGTCAGGACCAGAAGAAGATCCTTGTTAGTGTGTTTCTTTATACTGACCAATGCACTTGTTATATACATGGAGGGACTCTAAACAGTTGTGGACCACAGTGGAGGAGCGGTGGTCACCTGACTTCCTGGCAGCTGAACCTCTGGTGCCTGATAGGGTCACCAGCAGGAGCACCAGGTTGGCTCTGCCAGTGTGCTTGCATCATGTTGACCTCCCCATTGCCTTTGCTGACTTCCCCTTCTCCTTCCCTGTAAGCAGCAGCGACTCAGTTATCAGGAGGTCAGGTGAGTGTCGCCACCCCGCCACCCCATCTCCTACAGATTATTGCTCCAAACAAAGGTAACCGGGCCCAGGTAGTAGGTATGCACTACAAAGGCAGGTATCCCTTTTCTATAAAAGAAAGGGAGATTATTTGACCGTGTTCATAATGTTACTATCCTTAAGAACAACAACAACAACAACAAAAGTCAAACCAAAGAGTGGGTAATTTTATTTCATCTTGAATATAGCCACAAGCCTTTTGATGTTGTGGAGAATCTCTCCCCTGCCCCTTCTGAAACCCGAAATGGCATTTTGCCGTTTTGAGCCCCTTTAAATGTTTAAGCCCATTTCTTCCATTAAGTTTAGCTGCTGTGCCGTACTTACTACAGGCAAATGATGTTGCATTAGCTTTTCCTGACGATGCCTACATTTGTTGCATGACCCTCATTTAAATTTTATACCTCATGTTCTGCTAGGCTGGTTTTATCTCCCGTGAAATATATCTTTTGGCTGTTAGCGTGCAACTGAATAGGAAAGCATTTTGTTAACCACTGTGAAACCTGACTTTCAGGTACATGTTGGGGTCATGGTGTTTTTATAGAACCTATAGGACACGTCTTTAGGTTGTTGAAGTAATAACTCGCTGGGATAAGTAATCCTGCTACTCACTTTGCATAATAGCCATTTTTCTTCTTCTCTCTGCGAGGACAATATTAATGACAGCGCTTGATGAGAGTGCAGCAGGAAAGCCTTTCCAAAATTGCCTCCTTTTTATTATTCATTACTAAAGAGGAAGAATGTGGGGGCTTGTGATCCACACAATATGCTATTAAAATATATGCTAAACCGTGTCAGCAACCAAGTCTTATTGCTGGGGAACCACAAAAGCCACTTAATTGGGGAGCATAAGAGATATACTGATGGGAACCGAGTGGGGCATTCATTAATTTGACCCCAAATCTCTTGGCAGAAAGCCAGCAGAGTCAATCTATGTTTGTTACGTTCCCTTAGTGGGATCATTGTAAGTTAGTAACAGCTGTTGTCTTGACAACTTGCCAAATTACCTCTCTTTGCTGATTAGCCTTGCAATGGCATGTAGTGGTAACTCATTACCACTCTTCCTGGTAGGGTTATACCGTATCAGAAGGGTGAAAAAAGTACAATAGCAAATAACAATCAGCGACAGTAGCTGATGGAGTTTTCCTTACTTGTTAGATTTATCAGACCCAAGAGGCAAGGGTTGTATGCGAGCACCCTGGTCAAGTACGGAAGGTTGTCTGGCCCAGGAATACTTATTCCCATGTGATTAACACTCTGCAAAGGGTGAGAGTACGATTTACTCCCTTAGCATCATTGCCAACCTTCCTTCAGCTATCTGGACATTGGGGGGCTGAAAATCTGCAACAGGATGCCTACTCTATAAATAAGCCTTAAACAACTCAGGACCACAATACCAAGGACTGCCACTTTCCAAATGAACCTCCCCGGATGCTGAGATCATCTTCTGAGGCCCTTCTTCATGTGCCTCCTCCACGAGAGGAGTCTGGAGAGTTGCAGCACGAGGATGGGCCTTTTCTGTGGTGGCTCCCCAGGGAGGTCCGCCTGGTGCCTTCATTATTGTAGAAATGTTTATATAATTTAGTAGAGTTAAATGATTCCTTGTCTGAGTTTACACAGCAGCAATCGGATTGCTAACTTGTTTGAGACCTTTTAATAATTATGCCTTCTACCTTCCTGCCTTCTTACCTTCCTGGTTGATAATCCCTTTTGTCCCCCTTAAAGAAAAATACACATGAATCTGAATGATAATAACACAAACTACTTTACTGTCAGATTCATTGAGTACATACTTAGGTTACATAACATATAAACTATATACTAGATATTAGTGAGTCCTTAAAAAACTCCATCAGAGCATTTACTACTTAACACTCCTATCAGCAGCAGACCAACCGACCAACTGGCAAAACTGACTGTCACATAGAGGCAGTTAGTCTTCTCTTAGAATGTGGGATTTGACTGACATATTCCACAATTATACACTTTTAGGCACGAGGCAAAAAGGTTCCTCTTTAAACAGGCCTTTCGCTGATTATCATCCAAGCCCTTTTTAAATGTGTTGGCAGGATTATTGGGTTGTTTTTGTTTTATGTATTTTGTGTTTTTGTATTGTGATGTTATGTTGTAACAGCCCTGAGACCTACAGGTATAGGGTGGTATACTACTACTACTACTACTACTACTACTACTACTACTACCCGTGTTTCCCACATTTTAAGACACCGTCTTATATTTATTTTACTCAAGAAAATAAGCCATAGGCTTATTTTGGGGTGTGTCTTTTTTAAAAAAATTAGCTTAAGTACCATATGGTTCTGGGCGCCTGCCTCCTCCTGCTGCACAGAGGCGGCAGAAGAAAGAAAAAAAGAAATCGTTTTAGGAAGATCCAGCCTTTTCCTGTCCCTATAAAGTTGTCTCATCACCCGCCCAATAAAGACCTACCAAGTGCCATAACAGGATCAGGGGCCAACCTGGCAGGACACTGAGGGAAGAAAGCAAAAGTCTGTAGCAAGTAAACAGGGCTGGTGAAGAAATCTCAGCCTTTTACCAGGGGACGCTGTGGCTTTAAACGACTCCGAGAAGCGATCGGGTGGGTTTCCTCCCCTGCCCACTTGAACAAATGTCCCTTCCCTGCTCTGCTCCATTGCCTCGCTCACCCGCGCTCCGGTGTCTGATTAAATGAGAAAGAAGTGTGGGAGTGGAGGCTGCAAAGCTCTCCCTTTAAGAGGCAGCCTGCAATGGCAATTTCAACAATTCGTCATTGCAGGCTGCCTCTTAAAGGGAGAGCTTTGCAGCCTCCACTCCCAAACTTCCTTCTTGGAAGATCAGAGTTCTAAGCCCAGTTTGGAACCCTGGACTGTCCGGGTTCTAAGCACAACTAAGAACTCTGTAAAGCCAGCATATGTCCATGGGAATCCCAAAAGCAGGACCTGAGCAAACAGCAAAGCTGTCGCTTTTGATTCCCAGCAACTGACATTCAGAGGCATACTGCAACGGTGGAGGCAGAAGGTAGCCATCATGGTTAGTAACCACTGATAGCCTTCTCCTCCATGAATTTATCTAATCCTCTTTTAAAGCCATCCAAGTTGCTGGTCATCATTGACTCTTGTGGGAGCTTCTTCCACTCCACTGCAATCCTTTCTTAGCTACGGTGGTAGTAGTAGTAGTAGCATCCTGCCCTTATATCCGCAAGTCTCAGGGCAGTTCACAACATAAAATCACGAAAAAGAAACACAAAATACATATTAAAAATAAGAACAACCCAATAACTTCCCACATTAAAGACTCTTCAAGGTACCGACTATCAACAATCCAGCCAAAGTTAAGCATTTTAAAGTTAAATGATTTCAACAGGAGAAGACTAATAAGAGTTAAAACCAAACAAAATAATTGGGAGGTAAAAGTGCTTAACATTTGTTGGATCATGCCAGATTAACGTTAGACCTTTATGAAATGGCTTTTAAAAATCTCTTCTCTCCAACATACTCATACTTCTGGGGAGCATATTTGTCTTTGTGAACTAAAATATTCCCTCAAGCCCAGTAAATAAATCCAGCCCTGTTCCCCAAGAGCAGATAACTAAATGCCATCATCACCTAGGCACACAAATGTTTTTATTTGCAAATAGTCTGTCTTCAGAAAGGATTCGACTTATCAGCAGAGCCTGTTTTGGTGTTTGGATAGTTTCCTACTTTTCTACATTAGCATTGAATAAAACTACAGCAGGACCATTCTAGTAGGTCTTTTGACAACTGGGAAGTTTGTTCATTAAGCACATTCATGCTTTACAGATAAGAGGTGCCTGCACTCATCTTCAGAATTAGATAGTGCTATTTATAAAGGGTGTGACAGCTTGAGGACTAGAACTTTCCACAGTTGTCATAATAACTCACAGCAGACTTTGGATAAACAAGTTAATAAAGAAAGCATTCCAGACTTCAGCAGCCTGCCCCTTGCTTTGAACAATATGGACCTAAGACTCCTGATCTAAGCAGGAAAAGCTTTCAAGGACTGCAAAGCTTCCCTAAAACCCTGTTGTGCTTTTTAAGGCTGATTTTTGTGAGATCCGAAATATAAAGTTTCCTTCAATTCTCAGCTTCGAAAGTTATTCTTGTGGTTTCAGAGAGTGACTCTAGATTTGTGGTTGGGAAATGGCAGTGCCTATGAAACTTGGAGAAGGTATTGAAGTCAACATTTGCCCCTGCCATGCTTATTGCCTTGAGGGCAGGCGCCAAAACCTTGAGCCCACCAAATAAATGCTACCCATAACTCCAAACCCATACCACAAAGTCTTCCCCATATGCAGTACCAATCATTTTGCTGCCTGGGGCAATGGACATGATTGTGCCTCTCCCATTCAATGTACAAAAGCCAATCTAATTGGCAGTGAAGGTGATTGGACAGCATCTTCAAACACACCTGCTCTGTTTAGACCTTTTGTTAAACACACGAAGGCTGGGATTGAACAGGGATTGCCAAAGGCCTTGGGGAGGAGCCAGAACACACCCACCCATGCCTCCATACTGTTTTGCCCTTGCATGTATAGACTGAATAGCTGAAGAAGGCTAGAGAAACACTTCAGTGCAACGGGGCCAAGATCTACAGGTGAACAGGAGGCACTGGGCAAGATGCTTACATAAAGCAGCACCCATGTGATATCCAGTGATCTGTTCCCCCACTCTGCACAACAGTAAATAACATCAACACCTAATCATTGGTCTGAACACTTTCCCAAGTTCCCCATGTGCAAGAAAAAGTTGCTAGGAGGAAACAGTATGGTTGTGAGGACTATGCAGCAAAGAATAACAAAGCTGGCTTACTACTGTTGGCTTTGGTCTTCAAATCATCGCTTTGTAATTAGTTCTAAAGGTAAAGGTAAAGGGGCCCCTGACCATCAGGTCCAATCGTGTCCGACTCTGAGGTTGCAGTGCTCATCTCGCTCTATAGGCTGAGGGAGCCGGCATTTGTCCGCAGACAACTTCCAGGTCATGTGGAACGCTGTTTACCTTCCGGCCGGAGTGGTCCCTATTTATCTACTTGCACTTTGATGTGCTTTCGAACTGCTAGGTGGGCCATAGCTGCCAAGTTATCCTTTTTTTTAAAAGGGATTTTCCCTTATGCTGAATAGGCTTCCTCGCGAGAAAAGGGAAAACTTGGCAGCTATGAGGTGGGCAGGAGCTGGGACCGAGCAATGGGAGCTCCCCCCTTTGCAGGGATTCGAACCACCAACCTTCTGATCAGCAAGCCCTAGACTCTGTGGTTTAACCCACAGCGCCACCAGGGTCCCAGCCCCCCTAAAATAAAAAAATCTTGGTACCCCCTTTCTCTGTTGATTGACACCTGTATTGTCATTGCACCCTGCAGCAGACTCCCACAGATGCGGCAAAATGTTTCTGCTGTACAAAAGGTCATAGATTTAACCGGGGGAGGGTGAAACCGATATGACAACAATATGCTGCACATAAAATTCAACGGTGGGATTTTGTGTGCCACGGGCAAACCTCATGGATAAACAAGGATGAAATGAAAAAGATGCTCAGTGACTCATCCAGCATCAGGGGCGAGCCTAAAGCTGGAGGGGAAAGCTGAAGACAAATGAGTGGAGGCTGATGGCAACCGTCGCTCTGGTTTGTTGCTCTATCCTCCCAATGAGACAATACACTGGAAAGTGTGTTCTGCAGAGGGTGGGAAGATGACATGATTGGCTTGAGACAGGGATGGGGAGCTTGTGTCTCTCCAGATGTTGTTGGAGTCTGATTTGCTTCGACCCTAGCCAGCATGGCAATTAGCCCTGAATGATGGGAGTTGGGATCTAACTCATGGGCTACAGTTGACATGAAAATGAAGTTCTGAATGCTGTCATTTGCTTCTCTTGCCCAATGAAAGACGTTCGGTTGGGGGGGGGGTCCAGACAGCCAGAAGGAAAAAGGATTTGTTCTTCCTCCTAATGAGACTTTCTGGCCCTGCTGCCAGAGACTCAGGCTAGATCTAGATGCATCAAAGAAGTGCTTCAGTTAAACATGTTGTAAACTTTGTATGAAAAATCAGGTTGGCAAAAAAGAAACTCCCCGGCGCCATCTGGTGTCACAGTGTTATAATGCATTTTTCTTTGCCAATGTAGCTGAGTCCTCGATGTTATGATGCATTATTTGGGACAAAGCTAAAATATTTCCCCCTTCAAATAATTCCAAAGCTTTTCCCCCTCCCCTCTCCCTTTCGAACACCGCAATAACTTCAACCTACCTGTTATTAACTCCCCACGTCTTTCTCAATATAGCCATGTGGTCTAATCACCGCTTGTTAGCCATTGTTTTATTTATACTACTTATTATTTTAGTGGAACAGATGTTGTTGGCTTGGCATACCACACATTTGGAATCCCAGAATGAATTAGATGGTTAATTCTTACCTAAGACGCATTTACAGTCCATATGTTTTCGGAGTCATTCATGATATTCATGAGGAGGAGAAGTTGAATAAACATCTGAGCTTTAAGGGGAGAGAACGAGAGAGAGAGAGAGAATAACAGTGTTTTGTAGATAAAAGAAATTTCATGTGATTAGTCCAACAAATGAATGTAAGGTACAGAAGAAAGAAAGAAAGAAAGAAAGAAAGAAAGAAAGAAAGAAAGAAAGAAAGAAAGAAAGAAAGAAAGACTGCTATTGTCAGTCAATAACCAGATTTTTTCTTTTTCTGCCCCGATAAATTATAAATTATTTACAAGCTAACTTAACTCAAAAAATACTTGGAGAAACTAACTTATGGCCCTTCTTTTCACATGTATATTCAGATAGTCTATACTTTTGTAAAACAACTAGTTTTTAATATAGATCTCAGTTGAGCCGGGTGGAATAGAAAACTATAGATTTTATATTTCCTATAGTGTGAACAAAAGTCTGCTTCTGCAACAAGAATTCCACTTTTTCTCAGAACTGCAAGCCCCCCACCCATCTGTTCCAAACAGTCCCCCGTTACTGGGTGGCAGCAGGGGGCCTCAAGGGCGAGTCTCGTTGTTCGAACAGAAATGTGTTCCATTCACAGAAAGATGCATTTGACAACAATGGATGTCTGAAGATCTCTGCTGTGGAAATGCCTCCCATATGTTACTCTGCACCCATTGCAAGGGAAAGCTTGAGAAAAGAGAGATCTGGGCTCTGGAGCAGGGATGCCACCCCTTTTGGGCCAGTGAGCACATTTAGTATTTTGAGAAAGTGCCATGGGTGCCAGACACAAAATGGTGGCATGGGTGCGGTGTAACACAAAACGGCCGCTGCATCTGAAAGGGGCAGAAAAAGAGACACAACCATAAAAGGTGTGGTCATGCCCCCAATTAGCCCTTCAACAACCAGCCATCACTGCATTCGCAGAGAGCAGCTCTTTGCGCCTCTCTTCTATTCTGAAAAGAAATGAGAGTGGGCATCCAATGAAATGTAGGGCGTGTCTGAGGGGGACGTGTTCAATATAGGAAAGGCTGAGCCAATGCAAACAGGAAGAAGAGCAGGAAGAGCAAACAGCCTCTCATTCATTGTGGATTTGGGCAGGATATATTGATAATATCTGTGGGCACCTGCAGGCACCAAAATGGTGATTCCCACTCTGGAGAATCTCAAAAGCTGTTTGAAGCTGAGTTGTACCCATTTTTGACAATATTTGGGGCTTAGCTCACAATGGGCCTTGGAGCTGATATTCCAAAGACCCAATTACGAAGCTCAGCACCAGTATTGGGCCGGTGACCATGTGCTTGGCTTGTGTGACATACTCTCTGGTTCGTACTGAGGAGGGGGGCGATTTCATTCTGAATTTCCTGACAACGTTGCAACTGCTTTAAAACCAGACCCTAGAGACTCTGCTCTCCTGTATAAAACATGGAATCTCTACAAAGCTGGGCCTTCGTAATGTGCTTCCTTGTATTTCGTATTGTCTATGTTGTAAATTGTTTCGGAGCAGATAGTCTGTGGAGGTTTACAGCTGAAAGATCTGATTCCCTCCAGCTGCGTGTTCCTCGCACCAATTGTGACTTGTGCCATCCCACGAGGACCCACTGGAGAGCAGCGAAGGAACTCCTGCAGAGGCAGCGTTGTAAACATTTGGACCTCGCCGACTCCCTCATGCTGAGCTTGCTTTGCAGGGGTCAGAACAAATTGGCCCATGGATTTTAGATTTAAACAACAAACTGTTCAGGTGAGTAGAAGTGAATGGCATGTGTAGGTGTTAAAGCATCGTTATTTGAAATCACTTCAGCAGCAGCCCTCCTCTGCCAATGCTCCACGCTGACCCCAGGGCCATCACCATCACCCCAGCTCAGTATAAATGGGAGTTAAGAGCACATTATGTCTCAGTGTATAATGTGCTCCCACAGAGAGGCTTTAAACAATGAGCAGAATTGCTGGAGAAGCCACATTAGTAACCCTTGAATTACTGTGGGAGGTTACATAATTTCTCAGTCCTTCCACTGTACATGTCACACAGAGTTCTAAAAGAAAGTAATTTCCCCTCAAGGATTTCTTCTTCTTCAAAAAAATATATATGCTACAGCAGTCTATCTTTTGCTGGCAACCAGTGTTACTATAGTTCCTGAGCTTGCACATTTAGCTAGTGGCACAACAGAATATTTTGACTCAACAGCTCAGAATAGGATCGCTTTGGCTATCATTGCCAATATCCTATTCCGGAATTTTGAGGATGTCTAGAAGAAAAGCTGTCAAATTGAATCCTTTACCAACTACTTCATTGCCATCAAGGGGTATTTTTGGTGTGTACATAGCAGACACAAAAGAACCCTGGGAAGTGTAGTTTGTGCTGGGAATTTGATCTGAAGCCTAAACTACAGCTCCCAGGATTTTTTGGTAGAACTCATGGCCTTTAAATGTATAGTTTAATGTAGGCAGTGTGAGCATGTGTGAATTGTGAGGCTGTTCCACAACTACGGTCATCAGAGTTGCTGATGCACAAATTCATGGAATATCTAGCCTATCTGACTCATACTTCATGAGACATATGATGACTGGGCAGAAACATAAGGTGAATTTCAAGATGTTGCCTATTGGTTAAAAATTAGTTGTGTGAAATTCAGCCCACCACATTCTGAAGTCCTAAACATTGTTCCAGGTCACCTCTAATGACACATGCATATTTTAAAGCTGTCCTCCGAAATCAAGGAGTGTTTCGTAAAGAATAAAAATTAAGTACTTAGGGTTGATTGCATTTGTTTATAAAATTTACATATCATTCCCACCCCTACCCCCAAAGAAAAAATACTCTAGTAGTGAATCAGCTAGCAGTAAGATCACAACAGAGTAAATTTAATCAGGGAATAAGAGGGGGGTAGGGGAAATGACACTAGAAGGAAACATAATAGCTCATCACTGGAAAGCATCCCAGTCTATGGCGCAAAATCAGGTCACAACCTCAAAAGATTGCCTGACGAAAATATTTATTAGTAAGACACTGTGTGCGTGTACAGGCATTGCCAAGAAGCCTCCTGGGGAGTTCAACATTCCGTGATGTCACACAATCCCAACCAATAACAGTGCATGTGTGTGTGTGTGACAGGCAACAGCAGGCTTCTACCATACAGTCATACCTTGGGTTAAGTACGTTTCAGGTTGAGTACTTTCAATTTAAGTACTCCGCGGACCCATCTGGAACGGATTAATCCACCTTCCATTACTTTCAATGGGAAAGTTCGCTTCAGGTTAAGTACGCTTCAGGTTAAGTACGGACTTCCAGAACCAATTAAGTACTTAACCTGAGGTACCACTGTATAAATAATACAAATCAATACATACATTAAAAATAGAACCAGGAGTTTCAAACTATAGCTGCTACCTTCTAGACTGCAGGTGCTTGTTTGCCCTTCTTCATGTATTTATATTAGAGACAGAAGAAAAATCAGGAACAAAACCACAGACATCTGGTTTTTCTTGTTTAAATTCAATTTGACTCATAACTATAAATGTTCCTAATTTTAAGCATTTTCTGCTCTCAGACTTATTAAATATTATAATGGAAATTACGTATGTCCCCAGGTTGAAGATAATTTAAAGCCACAATCTTCTGAAATATACTGAATTATCATCTATGGCTACAATCCTATACCCATTTATCTGGGAGTAAGCCTCAGTAAGCTCCATGGGACTTACTTCCACATAGACATGTATAATTGTTTTACCGAGTCCCATAGGAAACTGAGTGAATTGAAATTCTCTCAAAATGTTCTACCTATAGTTTTCAATGTAACCAGCAGAAATCTAAGTTATGGTCACACTTTGTAATGTATTGAATATGCTAGTTCCTTTTTGAAAGGAGAAACTTCAACCTCATTGCTTCCAGAATGAACTGTCAAAATAAAGAGACCTATTTTTATTCCAGTCATTCTTGTGCTGCTGAGTTAGGTTGCTGTCAATGACATTCACGTGCAATGACATCAGCAGGAAGCAGTTTCCAACAGTTTTCAATATACCACTATTTTTATTCCTTTAAAAAAAACAAAAACAAAAAAACCTCAGCCATCAACCCCCTTCCCTGAATAGTTCATTCTGGGCAACAAAGAGCAGATTTCTGCCAGAAATATTTGTGGTTGTTACAAGCCACCAGAACCTCTGATTTACAGAGCTCCATAAAAATAAAAGGTGGGATCCAGTTGTCACCCTTTCATCACAGAACAAGCAGCCTTTGATCTGACAGAGCAAATGCTAATGCTCTTTTCCCATTAGCAGACTCCCATACTCTCTGATATTTATCCAATGACAATAGGGACATCCTATTCCATACCCACCAACATTTATCCGATGAAAATAGGGACGCGGGTGGCTCTGTGGCACGGGTGGCACTGTGGGCGGGTGGCACTAAGCCTAGGACTTGCTGATCAGAAGGTCGGCGGTTCGAATCCCCGTGACGGGGTGAGCTCCCGTTGCTCGGTCCCTGCTCCTGCCCACCTAGCAGTTCGAAAGCATGTCAAAGTGCAAGTAGATAAATAGGTACCGCTCCGGCGGGAAGGTAAACAGCGTTTTCGTGCGCTGCTCTGGTTTGCCAGAAGTGGCTTAGTCATGCTGGCCACATGAGCTGTACGCCGGCTCCCTCAGCCAGTAAAGCGAGATGAGCGCCACAACTCCAGAGTCGTCCGTGACTAGACCTAATGGTCAGGGGTCCCTTTACCTTTAAGGAGAAGTGAGACATTCTGGGATCAAATCAGATTCTATAAATCTGGGACCGTCCCTGGAAAATAGGGACACTTGAAGGGTCTGGACCCCTCTACTGGATATAAAACCCCCTTGTATTCATAAAGGCATCGGCTGGATCCCACCCAATAAATGCACTGTGCACCTATGCCTTTTATTTTATTCATATTTTAGGAAACAATCCATTCTATAACTTAAAGAAATAGCAGCTCAGCACACCACTCAATGAATTATGCATGCCCTCCAAACAAGAGAGTTAATTTCCTACAAACTGTGTGATTTCCATTCAGTCTTTTGCCTCAGAATTTCCCCGTAATAAATTGCAATCCATGTACTTGAAGAATATGTTGTTGTAATTATCAAGGCCCTGTGAGTGCCTTCCCATATATATTGCCATTTTTGGCTCATGTGATTTGAAGCATTCTATGTTTGTGAGTTCCATTTTGGACAGAAGCAAATTCATAGCTCTACTGGGGCAAAAATGGAATAATGAATTAAAATGTATACAGCATTTGCATGTTTGTTGAAAGTATGGAAATTAGCCCATCCACTGCATAATGATTTTTCAACACATGATCTCATTAAGATACTAAAAAATTTTTTTGTTCCAGTTCCATGAAAGACTGCAGAAAATACAGAAATGGTGCATTATAGGTAATAGACAAAAAAATACTGAGAGATGAACTGACACACAGTTGGAATCTGTCTGTTTTGCAAATCTGTTAACAGAACATGAATATTAAAAATGACTCCTTCATTAAGTAAACCCATAGAAACAAACCAGGAACCACAGGAAATTGCTGTTCATTCATTCTACCTAATCGCATCAAATTTTTGACTACATTTGCACAGGTTCCAGAGATACTGATTTTTGCATTGATGCACACAACGATGAAGCAAAAGGAAATAGTTTGACATCATTTTTAACAGAACTCTAACAAAGAGGGGGAAGGGGATTAAGTATTCCAATTCAGTAGGAATACTAGCACCCGGAAACTCATTTCTTTCCTTCCTTCTGTTGACGTGTACCACCAAGGATAAAACAGAAACAGGGAAGGGAATGGTAAAGAATAACTTAATGACTAACTACCTGCAAAGACAAGAATAGTGGATGTAGGAGCATAGGCCCCGGATCTAATTAATCCAGTGTGCTAATGTAGCCATCTCCCCTCCCCTCCCCTTGCATGCCCTCCATATAACCCCCAAATCCACCCTGGAGGGCCAGAACAGTGAGGGGTGAGAAGAGGCATCGTTCCATTTGGCAAGCAGAAATGGCTGTGCTGATGGGACAATCAGGAAAGCTTGACAGAGAATTCTGTTGTCTCTGTGACATTTGTATCAACTCAGCACTACGTTGGTGAGTCAAATGTAATACAGTTGATTTCATTACTACTTCAGAGGTCCAGGGACATGGCTGAACACCCAGTTCCGCAGAACAGTCAGATTTGCAGAGAATGTTAACTAAGCAATAAAGGAAATCAATATGCAACCATCTACTGGTTGGGGGTGCTGAATATATATCCACACAATCTTTACAGAAGCCTTTAGCCAGACAAAGTTCAGTAACGTAGGCCAGTGGCACACACAACAATCCTTTTCTCCCTGATCCCAGCTTACTTGAAAGCATTTCAGGACTGAGAAAGGCATCACTGGGCACCAAGACGTCACCGACTTATCTGTTTATTATAGGCTCCACTCTTCCTCAGTTGGTGCGTAGAAGCCCAAGGGGACAACGCTACAGACTTTAGTCAGGGATCAGTGCACTGCAGCTCCTAAGGACTGGAGACTTATGATGTGTTTTAAACAATATGTTTATTTACAACTATCGATATAGAACAGGGAGGAGCAGACTGATATTTCTTGTAAAGCTGCAAAAGACTGTGTGTATTGGCCCTCCTGGCTTGCCGTACTATGAGCTACTGAGTGAGCTCTCTGGCAGCATGCTTTTCCGTTTCAGTTCTGCATTACAAACAGCAACCTGGTGCATGGTTTGTTCCATCCGCCAGGTATTTTACATTAAAGTTGTTGTTATGATACATATTCTGTGTGGCCTCATCTCCATGATACCTTTAACACCCACCCCCCACCCCCAAGCAAGCAGCATCTAGAATCCTCTGCCTGCCATGCTCCTTTGCTCTCACTCCCTGGCTGCATTGCATCCATAAGAGACATTAGCCCTGTTCCCGTGGTAACGTTTGCATGTAGCAGAGGGCAGGATCACCTTCAGGTGTAGGAGGGTTGGGGAGAGGGGTGTGGTGTATTTTTCCTGCTGGAACAGCAGGTACCTTTCCTGACTTGCACACATCCACTGGATGTGAATGCAATCCTCTCTATACAAGTGGGATCTATGGAAAACCAGGACTTCTTCGTTTCGTGATGTGTGGAGGTTCTAGTCACACAGTCCACCAAATCTGTAAAGATCAGAGTTGGGGATATTGGTTAAGACCCCCCCCCCTTCTCCCTACATGCATTTGGTGAAAGTGTGAAGACGAATGAGCTTTCCCCCTCTCTCATATTCCTGTTTGAAATCCAGAAATCAGCAAACCAGGAGAACAGACCATTACAGTTCGTAAAGGTTTAGACTGACCGAAGTCAAGCCCCACTAAAACCTACTAATATTGCATGGAACATGACTCAGAGCAATATATTCATAGCTCTGCTTTCTACAGCCTCACCGTCTCTGTGCCTCTTTTTGATTCCACTAGCTAGTTTGACCATTTTATTCTAGACAGCAAGCAGCTTTTCATTGGAGTAATATCAATATTAAACAAAAGAGCTGAAGGTTAAGGACTATTCAAAAGAAGCAGCTGAGAACATAATATAAAAATAATCATTCTCTAAAGCACGCACAAATACAACAGGGTTTTTGTTTTATGTTTTGTTTAAAAAAGCCCCCCCCCTTTTATTAGAAAGAATGAAAGGGACAGACGGCTCAGAGATAGTTATAGCATATTAACGCTCCATATAACATTTCAAAAGACAGCATGGCTTGAAATACAGGACCCAATTTTACGAAGAAACACAACTCCGAGATCAAACAACGCATGTAGTCAGCCTAATGTGTCTTTGAAATTGAAGGGGAGTCTTTGAACCTATGTGGCTTGGCTCTGAGAGAGATGTGTAGTCTAACTTATAGAAAGACTACACATCTCTTTCAGAGCAAGAGAGAGTTATATTAAAAAATTGGAGTAGGAATAGTCTTAATGATATGTAAGGCAGTGTCAAGGGATCATTATTTGCCTTTCACATATATTCAGTATCATAGGGTTAGAATCACAGAACCCTTGACCCCACAAAGGAAGAACACAGGTACCAGTCAGGGAGGCAGAAGAAAAGATGAGGGGTCAGACACAGGGCATATGGGTAATTTTTTACTCTCTTGCTTGGTATCCAGCTTATTCCCAGCCGATCAGAAGAGGTCTAGGCTATAACTTTCCAGAGCTGTGAAAGTCTAGGGCGGACATGCAAGTCCATAGCCGTGGAATGCTTCCCAGTTAGCAAACTGGCCAACCTCAGACTCCACACCCTGGTAACACAGGCACAATTAATGATGGTACAAGGCTCTAGATCAGGCATCCCCAAACTTCGGCCCTCCAGATATTTTGGACTACAATTCCCATCTTCCCCAACCACTGGTCTTGTTAGCTAGGGATCATGGGAGTTCCAGGCCAAAACATCTGGAGGGCTGCAGTTTGGGGACACCTGCTCTAGATCCCATGGGAAGTGTTTGCGTGTAGAGCAGGGGCCCCATTCCAGTTCCTTCCTTCCACCATGCTTACCTTTGAATGTCTCTGAGAAACTGTGAGCATCTAAGACCCAAGGACCTTGCTATAAGTTTGTCCGCTGATTCTAAGCAGAATTCTAAAATGGCAGCTTGGTATTCACCGTGATTCTGCCATGTTTAGCCATGCACAGTTAGCAAGCACAGCAGTGTGGGATCTTGAAAGACAATGTGGCTCATTTATACATTTTAGTCTTTGAATAGTTATGGCAGTAGATGTCTTGAGAAACGATCTTTGCACAACAATGATAGTTACCCCTCCCCCAATGTTATGAGCTTATATACATTAAGAAAAATGTTAACTGACGCAAGTTGAACATGTAATGATGAGAAAGTACTGCAGATTTCACCTTAGTTTAGCAGGTCTTTCCTCAACGGAAACAATTCTGCTGCATCTTTGAAACTATTTTATTTATCTAAAAGTATGGGGGGGAACAAACATCCAAATCTTTTTTACCGTGTGTGTGTGTGTGTGTGTGTGTGTGTGTGTGTGTGTGTGTGTGAAGCAGATGGGTATGTGGAACAGCAAGCTATTCTTCAGGGCAATTTACTGTGCTGGTGACATTTTTTTTCTGCTAAAATTATTATTTTTCCTGTCATTTTATGAGAAACGATATTCACAGATTTTGGTTCAGCTCCAGTGAACCCAAAAATGCACAAGAAGCTAAATTAGGCTGCAGTCAACCTCATTTACCTGGGAGTAAGCCACATTGAATTCAATAGAATTTACTTCCAAGTAGACATGGTTAGGATTGTGCTGTTGGTTGTTAGGCAGGTTTGGATAAAAGTGATATTGCAAGCTTCGACATCTCAGCCAAGTACATCCTTGAGATGCTTCTACAGTAATTTGTTTACTTTTATAGGGGAGAAGAGGCTGTCACTAATTCTCTGATTAGTCTACCAGAGGTCTGCTTTCTTCTGCGAGTATAATCAGATACAATGACTGGAATGGTTTCATTTCTTCCTCTTCACTTTTTTTAAAAAAGAATTTTGCATTCCAGCTGACCCTCATTGTTTATGTTGATAGGTTCTAGGATGAAAGTCATTTTGCAAAAGTTGTCTGGATACATTGACAAGATCTTGCAATAAAACATAACAAACTTAGAAGCCATAGGCACGGTGCATCTTAAAGCGTCAAAGACTAACACATTTATTATGGCATATACTTTTGTGGAACATAGTTCACTTCATTAAATGCAACTGATTAACCGGACACTATTCTATGGAAATTTATGTCATAATCATTTTGCTGGTCTTTAATGCATTTTTAAAAGACCTTGTTGTTTTAAGGTACTTCAATCACTTCTAAGACAGATAAGCACAGTTAACTGTTTCCTACACAAACCAATGGAACATGGTGTCCATGGGTGTTTGAGGCTTACCCAGGAAGCTGGCAGAATTCAGGAAAAGGAGCTAGGCTAGCTCCAAGGTACCACCCTAAGAGATTGTCTCTGAAGGGATCCAGAGGCAACTGAAGCTAGAGACAACTGTAGGCCAGCCATATCTGGAGTTTGGTAGGCTCTATCTCCCTGGAAGGGCCCTTACCTTAGAAAATCCCAGATGACTTCGGGGAAAGCAAGTGCTTCCTAGACTGAATTCTTGTAATAAATCCATGTGCCCCAAACTGCAATGTGGAAAAGCATGCTGAGCATATGGTAGGCGGTTTAATGCTACTAGGAAATAGTTTAGTCTTAGTGGAATAGCTGTCTGGAAAGTAAAATGGTTGTTGAATTGGGCCAAAGCTACAAAATAGTTTCAGGATACCACAATACCCTTTTAAATGATGTCTCTATAAGATCAACTTCTCTGTTATGGCTCCACACCATGATAAGGTGCAATCCCACTAATTTCCTGTGTTACAGAATTTGTCGAAATACAATTGAGATTTATTACCCACGTTAAAAGATCCCTCTCGTAAGATAATGATCTCCTGCTGCTACAAAAAGCCTCAACATTTATGGAAAATAAATGAACCTGTACAATGAATTACTGTTATAGTAAATGAGTACCATAAACTGAACCATGCTCTGAGATTATTGCTCTGAATATTTGCACAATGCTTACCACTCACAGACTAACCTTTCTTGATTGGTCTCTCTGTGAACATGTTAAACATTGTACGTATGTACAACCATGATGCTGAAGATGTTAAGCATTCTTAAGTCCTACTGAAATCAGCTAAGTGTTTGGACTACAATACAACATCACATTTAAATTTGCCCATTTATTCTGTGTTGGACTGTAATAAATAATAATTATAATTATAATTTATTATTTATTATTTATACTCCGCTCATCTGGCAGGGTTTCCCCAGCCACTCTGGGCGGCTTCCAACAGAAAAATAAATCACAGTAATCTATTAAACTTTAAAAGCCTCCCTAAACAGGGCTGCCTTCAGATGTCTTCTAAAAGTCTGGTTTTTCTCTTTGACATCTGATGGGAGGGCGTTCCACAGGGCGGGAGCCACTACCGAGAAGGCCCTCTGCCTAGTTCCCTGCAACTTGGCTTCTCGCAACGAGGGAACCGCCAGAAGGCCCTCGGTGCTGGACCTCAGTGTCCGGGCAAAACTATGGAGGTGGAGACGCTCCTTCAGGTATACTGGACCGAGGCCATTTAGGGCTTTAAAGGTCAGCACCAACACTTTGAATTGTGCTCGGAAACGTACTGGGAGCCAATGTGTCTTAATTTTCATACATTCGTATCTCAGTTGGTCAATGAAAAGACTAGGATATGTTTTCCTGCTACTAGCAGGTTTCCCTTCCCCCCAACACTGAACACACACACAGGCACAAAATCTATTGGAAATTATTAGAGATGTTCACTCTAGAGTAGGGTTTCCTAAACTCTGGCTGTTCTTTTTTTTTTTTTTTTTTTGGATTACAACTCCCAACATCTATAGCTAGCAGAACCAGTGTTCAGGAACGATGATAATTGTAGCCCCAAAACAGCTGGAGTTTGGAAAACCCTGCTCTAGAGCAACTCCCAAAGGGGGTTGTATAAAGAATGGCAGGGTGTAAGTTGAAAGAATGAATAAATATATTTATAAGAAGAGACGAGCAAAACTTCTCAATCTGGAAGAGGCTGGGTCTTTTCAAGCCATCGGTATACTGATTATATTTCAGTCCACACTTCTGGATTACCATATCCGGCTCTTTCATGCAGATGTTAAAAAGCATGATGGACAAGACTGAACCTTAGGACATCCTATAGGCCAGGGGTGGCCAACTCCCAAGAGACTGTGATCTACTCGCAGAGTTAAAAACTGGCAGTGATCTATCCCCTTTTGGGGGGTTCAGGTCAAAGTTGTTGAGCTTCCTTTTATGGGCTGCAGGGCTAGAATGTTTAGCTTTTTTCGGGGAGCCAAAGTTCTTGGGCTTCTTTGGGGGGAGCCAGTGATCTACCAGTGATCTACTGCAGATGTCCAGTGATCTACTGGTAGATCACTATCTACCTGTTGGACGTACCTGCTATAGGCCAAAAACTACAGATTGGAACAGAAGTCTCCTAGAACTATCATCAGTGATCAACTCTCCAGGAAAGACAAGAGAAGAAATATGTCTCAGTTCCATCCCAGCAAAGTGACCCCGAAAGAAGCATATTGTACCATGATTGATTTGTGTGCTTCTGTGTGATAATCTTACCGCAATTTCTATTTTAAAGAAAATTATGCTGGTGTTGGTGGATTGTCTCCAGAAAATTACTACAATTGAATAAAATGATCCTCAGTTATCTGATTGATGTGTTAACTTTATCATCAGTCGTCGTCATCATCCTGAAACTATGAGATAATGTTCATGTGCACTTAGGGGTGCTCTTTTAAAATAACAGTGATTTAGTTAAAAATGAGTACTAGCACTGCTGAATGTTCAATAGATCATATCAGGTGTAGTAGGACAGTGTTTGATTTGTATGAAGCATCACTAACCACTGTTTTAATATAAGCATCACATTTCTCAATATGGATATAAAACATTGAGTTTGGTGGGGTTTTTCTCATAAAATCTGTCATTTTGCTACATGTAAATTGGTACCATTCCCTCTAATGCCATAGTCGGTTGGATAAGTAAGGTAGCAATTTTTACATTCCCGGGAGATTCTTTCGGTATGCTGAAGTATACTACTTTGTAAAATTAAAAAGGAAATAAATCATTTAAAATGCAAAAAAAATGCATAATAGGACCTGTGAGCTTCCAGGATCTACGGAATGTTGACGGCAGCTGAGCCACAGAGAATGTTGAAGGTGTCTAGGGTGTGGGAAGTTAAGGAAATGGGCCTCCTCAAGCTCAAAGAAAACATTGCAGTGGTGGGGATAAGAGTCAACAGGATGCAAACTGTGAGGTTAAAAATGTCATTCCCCTGATCTATTCAGGAATGTAGGAAAGGAATGAAGTGCACCTTATGCCCCTTTCCACACACTCTGCAATGATAGCTCTTTGAGCTCTTAATACAGGGTTGCAAATATGATCTGACAGGCATTACTGAAACCTTGTGGGATGAGACTCACATTTGGAATGTAGGAATTGAGGGGTGTAACCTATTCAAGAGAAATAGACTACGCAGGAAGGGAGGAAGAGTAGCATGATACATAAAGGCTGTGAAGACTTGTGAAGAGATCTATGGGCCTGGAGCATGGAAGGCAGATTGAAAGTACCGGTATATGGGTAAAAACAGTAGGAGAGGGAAACAACAGTGACCTTAATATGCAGATTTGCTATAGACCTTCAAGCAAGACTGAAGACTTGGATGGTGGCTTCCTAGAGCAGGTTACCAAGAAAGGAGAGATCAGGGCCGGCCCCAAGGCAAGGCTGGGTGGCGCAATGCACCAGGGCGCCGGGCCACCAGGGGGGGCGCCACGCTGGGAAATGGGGCGGGGGGCGTTGGAGGGATTAGGGCGCCAGATACACTTAAGACAGCCCTGGGAGAAATATAGTAATCGCAGGATACTTCCAACTACCTCGATATCTGTTGGAACTGAAACTCTGCCAAGAATGTAAGGGTCAACAAATCCCTCCATTGCCTTGCAGGCCATGCGGACTGGTAAGGTAAGAAGAGCCATGCTGGATTACATCAAAGGTCAACCAGATGGGCTCTAAGACCACAGGACTCTCCCCACCTAGGATTCTCAGTAACGGGTATTCAGAGGTATACTGCTTGTGCCAGCAGAGCCAGAATATGCAGGACTGAGCAAAGGTCAATTGTTCTAGCCTGGTTGGAGTGAAGAGATGCCTGAAAAGCATTGGACATTCCAGACTTTGTGTAGACAAACTAAGGCCCAGGTGTCAGATCCGACCCAATCGCCTTCTAAATCCGGCTCACAGACGGTCCAGGAATCAGCATGTTTTTATATGAGTAGAATGTGTCCTTTTATTTAAAATGCATCTCTGGGTTATTTGTGGGGCATAGGAATTCGTTCATTCCCCCCCCCCAAAAAAATAGTCAGGTCCCCCACAAGGTCTGAGGGACAGTGGACCAGCCCCCTGCTGAAAAAGTTTGCTGACCCCTGTTCCAGACTCTTGAAACTTCAAAAAGGAGTCATCATTTTAGTTACTTTACTGTCTTTTAGTTATTTTGGCATTCTCCGTGCTGCCTCTTTCACCAAGGAGAGTCCAGAAGGCTAGCAAACAATAATAACAGTATAAACTGTTTTACTTGTTTTTATAATTGCTTGATTATACTGTTGTAACCCACCGTGGGGCCTTACAGCAAAGGGTGGATAAGAATAAATAAACAGAAAGGGTTGCATCTGCTTTAATTATTTATAACAGATGCAAACTGCAAAGTCCCACAGTATGCATTCAAGTTAATAAATTAGCAGCTCCCAGAATCCAAACCGTTTAACAAGTTCCAGTAGCACAAGCAACAGAACTGAGCCAGCATTATTCCATATCTGATGACTAGTTCGCATCAGGTAAGCTACCTAAAGCAGATGCCCTAATGAACTATGGGAGGAGGCTTGGTATGCAAGCAGCCATTGAGACAGGGTGTTTGCCAGGGAATTACATCGATTCCCAAGTGATCAGAAGATGCTGGGAAGGCTTTCACAACGTGAATGGGAACTGTAGGAAGGAATCTGCTGATCAGCAGAGCCAATAGACTCCCCGCCCCCCGCTCCCCCAAACCCCACACACTTTCTTCCCTACAAAGTACATGCAGTGATGGTAGTGATAATGAGGATGACTGGATGGTATCCAGTAAAGTCAACCTAGTGAAATGAGGGAGGCAGAAAACATTGGGGCAATTTCTTCCTCCCATTGGTAGTGTCCTGCACCAGCTCTATAGTTTCGCTAGTTGCTTCCCTTTCTTGTTCCACTGATGGATTCCTTCCATTAGCTAACAACTATCATTGGACAATGATGATGATTAATATGGGCTAATATGTCAACTTCATATTCACGTTCCAGCTTATTTCAATTTCTTAAAACTCGCTATTCTCTTATTTGCTATGTAGTGACTTTTATTTATCTGACGTGGTAGGAGACACCCACCGAATTCCTATCGTATCATTCTGGAACTGAAGTGCAATGCATTCTGTAGCACAATATCAGTGCATGCGGGTTTGGTGTTGAAGTGCAGATGATGAAGAGCAGTTGGTTTCTGTCTATGTCTGGCAATGCAATGTGAGAATCCCGAAGACTCGACTGACAGCAAGATGTCCACACTGTGTCTCCGGGTGCAGCTCTCTCAAAGATATGGTTGTCAAAGCTTAATTGAAGATTGAAGTTCCATACCAGCCAAAGGTCTAATCTTCACTCCTGAAGTAACCTTTGGCAGCCAAACTTTGTTGTGAGTTGCAGTGAAGACATTGTCTGGACATCTTGCTGCCAATCAATTCATCAAGATGTTCACATTGCATTGCCACAGCCTTCACTCCATTAGAAAACCTCTGTTGCAAACACTGCAATACATTCAGTGGTGTTTGATAAATGCAGGGTATAGACAGGGAACAAAAGCAGGGTCTAGACACATTGAAGAAGTATTTCAGTTTAAAGCGTTGTAAATTTAAACAGGGAACACAGGTAGAGAAAAATGGGACTCCACGTCGCCATTGGGTGGCAAAAATGTTATATCACACATACAACAGATATATAGTGGAACCTCGGTTTATGAACACCTCGGTTTACGAATTTTCGGTTTACAAATGTCGCGGACCCATCTGGAACGGATTAATTCACTTTCCATTACTTTCAGTGGGAAAGTTCGCTTCAGTTCATGAACGCTTCAGTTTACGAACAGACTTCCGGAACCAATTACACCCATGCTTTGGGTTAAATACGCTTCAAGTTGAGTACTCCCGCGGACCCGTCTGGAACAGATTAATCCACTTTCCATTACTTCCAATGGGAAAGTTCGCTTCAGTTTATGAATGCTTCAGTTTATGAACAGACTTCCGGAACCAATTGTGTTCATAAACCGAGGTACCACTGTAAATCGCTTTTTCTTTACCAGTCTAGCTGAGTCCAAAATTAATTAGCCGAGAATGAAATCCATAAATAATGTCCTCATGGCAGCTTGCCCAAGGGATTGGATGCCAATGATTAACTGGCAATAGAAAGTCAGCACCAGTAAGTCATTAGCAAATAAAGTTTGGCCAGAAAATCAACTGGCCAAAACCCAGTTGGGTCCATTTTTTTCAGAAGTGGAGTTGTGGACCAGCAGTATAGCTTACCACGCACTGAAAAATGCTACTGCTCTTCATTCAAGACAGCAGTGTTCCGGGTTTCTCCATCTCTCTATTAACATTCACAGGATTTTGAAAACTTCCATCCATTGCTATTCAGAGGTATAACAACAATTGGGGGAAAAGTTGTGCTTTTTTTTACCTTCTCTAGAAGCTGCTTAGAATTTAAATATGTCCATGGTCTTCATCCTTCACCACAAGTATGAAGTGATAGATAGTGGATATTTTATACACAGCCTTGGGAGACCCAAGTATGAATTCTTACTCAGCCATGAAGTTCGACTGAGCGACTTGGGTTGTGGATTTATCTCTCTAGCTCTCAGCCTAACGTATGGCCCCTGCCGAGAGAGAGAGAGAGAGAGAGAGAGAGAGAGAAATGGATTGTAGGGAGAGTATTGTGGCACTGAAGTCCTGCTAGCAGGTTTCCCTTAGGTATCTGGTTGGCCACTGCAAGAGCAGGAATGGATGCTGGAGCACATAAGGCTTTGGCCTGATCCAGGAATGCTCTCCTTAGGTTCTTAAACAAACAGGACAATGGGCATGGTGGCCAACAATTAGAACATATATGAACAATATTTTCCAAGCACAAAATTGAAGAAGTTGAAGACTTGTTTTCATTAAAAACAAGTTGAGAAATGAAAGGGGCCTTTCGTCTTAAATTGCTCAGACTAATAAGCCATCACTAATTGTTTAAGTAGAATGGAAAATATTGCCTCTACGTAACCCATCCAAATGGAAAAGAACATCAGTGAACTGAAATGTAAAAAAAGGTATATAAATTTGAACATGGGAGGAAATCTCATTCAAGTAATGCAGGCATTTAAAAAATAACCCAATTAGCAACACACAGGGTGATTGCCATCTCCTGTCTTTATTCCAGGTCACTGAAAATAAGCCCCATTGAACAAAAAGTCAAAACTGAAACTTTTCCTTGGAAAGAAAAAAAGATGATGCATGTTAAGTATTAGCTTGTGCTTCTTTTTACCCACCAGTTTATTTTCAGTCAAGCTTAAAGACATGAGGAGGTGGTCAGTTTCTTCCAAAATGTGAAATAATTTGTCAGAAGACAAATATAGGGCGAATGAGCATGCAGAGAGGGGATTGGGATCCTCCAGCCTGGGCATGCTCAGTGAGTGTATAGTCCCTGGGTGCATTCATACATTGTTTGAGGGGAACATCTTTCAGTAGGAAGGCCAGATGCCCTCATGAGCCTTCATGCCTCATGGAGCCAGAGGCAAAAGCAGGTAGAGAAACAGACGTAACTCTAACCTTGAACAAGAGCTTTTGTGTAAGTTGAAGTAACTATTTGGAGTCAAGTTGGAGTGAAGAGATACTCAATTGAGCAGGGGTGCCGACTTGACCCCCTCCAATTGGGGGGCACATCACCTGTTGCACCACATGACATGTAATGTGACACATCCTGCCCCCACTCGTGTGCTGGGCCAGGACCCACAATGCCAGTGCTCATATGCCGGGTGCGGAATGGGGAGCACAGAGCCGGGCTCCACGCTTGGCCTCCTTCTGCCCGTACAATATCAGGTGGAGAGGAGGAGGCGGAGATGAGCGACAGAATTTGGGGGCAGCCCCCTATTTGAAAATTGGGGGGGACTGAAGACTACTCGGTGCGCCTGCAGTTGAGAGAGAAACTGTTTCTTTCTCCAGCAATTCTTTTCTTCAGTGTTTTTCTCTGGGACCGCTAAACCATTAGATGTGGATGCTGAAGCTTTGAGCATGCCCCTCCCGAGGGAGGTGCAACACAGCAGCACCCAGTCTCTCAGACAAAATGGGTGGCATGAGCCTGGAACATCATCTTGGATTTATCTCCAATGTCTGAAACCATAAAAGTGAGGTGGCACGTAAAGCATGGGGCGTAAGTATTATTTGACATATTAAGGGCACGCTGTCTTTTCATTGTACTTGAAATGGGATGAATGATGGCAAAGCTATTGGATGGATGGGTAGAGCCACCACACGCAATCTTCCTCTCCACTTGCAAATTGAACAGGAGTCCTAGAAGTTCTTCTAAGGAACTTTAGATGGCCACACCCACCCACCCACCATTAGGTCTTAAACACCTCAGCCTGCAGATTGAATTAGAACCATGAGACATCACCTTCCTCCATGCTTGCAAATTTAGCTTGAATCCTAGTACAGTCATACCTCGGAAGTCAAATGGACGACTTCCAGAAAGTTCGGAAGCTCCTACAGCCAATCAGAAGCCACAGAACCCACATTGGACATCCGGGTTCCAAAGAATGTTCGTAAACCGGAACACTCACTTCTGGGTTTGTGGCGTTCGGGAGCAAAAACGTTCGATTCCCAAGGTGTTCAACTTCTGAGGCAGGGGCATAGCAAGGGGGGAGCAGAGGGGGCAGCCTGCTCCCAGCTCCGTCTTTTGGGGGTCAGCGCAAGCGGCGGTGCCAGCACCCTGCTACGTAGCATGCATGTGCAGTGTCACTATGTAGCGACACGTGTCGTACTTAGCAATGCATACGTCGTACGTAGCGACACTGCGCGTGCACGCTACATAGCAACGCCCCGCGTGCGCAGCATGTTTGCTGCTCCAGGTCCCCGAGTGGCTTTCTACACCAGTGTTCCGAGATATGACTGTAGTTCTTTTAAGTACCTTTAGTTGGCTACACACACACACACACACACACACACACACACCATTAGACCTTAAACACCTCAGCCTTCAGATTGAATTAGGGCAGGATTCAACCATGAGAGGCATTCTAGAGAAGATCAAGCAAGCAAGGCAATCATTGGTGGGTGGGTGATTCTTCTCTATCAATTCCCATGTACACAAAGGGATGCTGTTTGAGTAAAAAAATAAATAAAGTCTTCATCAGCATCCAGGTTTTTTCATGTCAGAGCTCTTACCATTCCAGAAACTTTTTTTGGGGGGGGGGGAGTGAGGGCAATCTAATTTCCTCCTGCTCATCAACAGGTGATCATAGGTGAGGTGACAGCAATCACATGACGTTCATGGGGATTGATCCTTGGAAATAGCAGTATACAAGCAAGGATCAGACTTTTAATATACTGTAACACACAAACATGCTTACCAGCTTTCTGAAAGGCATAAGGCATTTCTGTCTCTCACACCCAAGGATTTCTTACATGAACTGCACCATGAACATTTTGCATTGTGATATTTTTCTTTGATATGCATCGGTAATGGTGTTCTAGCATATGCAAGGAAGGGCTCCTCTTGCATTCTGCCCAAGTTATAGTATTACCTCCCCATGACATATGTAAATTTGAAAAAAGTCACTAGTGGATTTGCAGTTATAAAAAAAAGGCTTATTTTTAATTTTGCTGCTTGTCACACTTTTTCCCATTATTGCTGCTTCTGATTCTGTAAACCAACTACCCACTCAACACCTGTCATTTGAATAACTAGTAGGGTGCTCCAAATGATTTACTCATGGCATTTGGAAAACATTAGACATCACAACCAGCTATTACAAATAATAATCATTTTTTTCATTATTATGCCCTTTGAAGGGCACACACTCAGTTACGATTATCCTAAATTTAGCTCTGTTAGCCTTTCGAATAATTTTCAATCCACAGAGTTGGCTAGGCACAACGATGTCCTTTTGCAGTATCTGGCTGCGCAGGGCACAGCGCATAAACTGAAAGCTTGATGTGACCCTCCTGGAGTTCCTTTGTACTGCCCATGTGATCTGGTTGGGATTTCGAGAATCCCAGATTCTACTTTTAAAGTGAATTCCTAATGCTTAGGGTTGCAAGTTTGGCTCTGCAACTGTTATTTGCTCTAGGCACATTGCTCCAACCTACAGGCAAACCCAAGTTTTTGCATAAGTGTGTGTGTGTGTGTGGATTGAGCAAGAAAGGAAGAAGACTGCCTGTCAGTTCTGTGTTAAGCAGTGCTGCCACCATGTGCTTGAGGGATGACTAAAGAGGCAAATGTAGAGCTGGTATGCGACATGTGTGGCTCTATAATTCTATGATGGAGGGCGCTTTTTAACTGTAAAAATACCTTATCTATAAAACAACAAAAACGAGCAACCATAGCCTGATATTTCTTGGGGTTTTAATTTACATGCACATGGTCTCTTGGAATTTCAGTTAGTGATGGTCTAATCTCTCCTTGTCACTCAAGTTGTCATTGACAAAGCGAGTGCGCTTGTGAATATTTTTTTTGAAATGTCTTCTTTTTCACTTCTATGTTACCTTCTGTTTTGCTTTCTTTCTTTCTTTTTTTGCACATGGGATAAGGAGAAAGAGTAACAGCAGCAGCAGTGTCACCCCCCCCCCCCATATATATATATACATACACAGCATAGCTGTCAAGTTTTCCCTTTTCTCGTGAGGAAGCCTATTCAGTATAAGGGAATTTCCCTTTTAAAAAAGGGAGAACTTGACAGCTATGATACACAGTTCAGATGATTACATTTTAGTCTGCTTGGGTGAGTAAGCTGAGAGAGTTGTTGTCCCAAGCAGTTGTGTTAAGAAGCATTGGAACTGAAGTAAGTTCTCAGTTTCATCACAGATCAAAAGAGGGGTTCTAAGGATGCCCCTGAAAGAAAATTTAACTGACTTATGACATTCATTTTTTAAGGTTTATGGACCATATCTTTATGTGAAGATATATGCAGTTTATTGACTTGGTTGTTGTCTTGTTAGAGCATATAATTTTGTAATGAAGTAATTTTATCTATATCATTTTTTAATATACATTTTTGTCAAAATAGTTATTTTTGCAGTTGTCTTTTTTCATGATGGGCCTGGCCTTGTCCTCATCCATCTCACTTGATGTTGATGCAAGGTTTCTTGTGTTTTTTGTAGTTTTTTTTTTTTACCCTAGCGCTAATTGCTGATGGAGGGTGCTTTTTAAAAATCTGGATTGCGGCTGAATAAGGAAGTGATAAACCTCTCTCACCCACCCATCAGCATGCTGTAGTCCTGATGAAAATTCTACCCTTCCCTGTGCTTGCTACATTATTATTATTTTTTAAAAAGAAACAAACAGATGTGGTTGCTTGCTAATCGCATTAGCAATTAAAGTAATGTCTGGTTTGGCTATGAGGAATATCGTCCATGCAGGTGCAAAATAGGCACATTAGCTCATAATACCCTCCATTATAATTGCAAGCAGAATACCATTTTCTGGGCAAGGGAGCTCATCTCGGAAATATATTTACAAACAGGGAGCAGGCAAATCTGCATTGAAAGTCGGGTATCAAAATTCAACACTGTCATCACTAGTTTCTGCAAGAAGCCGAACATTCCAATTTTTTCAAGTAGACTTACTTTTAACTTGCATAACACATCCTCTTGTTAGCTCAGTTAGAGCATGGTGCTGGTAACGCCAAAGTTGCAGGTTCAATCCCCATACGGGACAGCTGCACATTCCTGCATTGCAGGGGGTTGGACTAGGTGATCCTCAGGATCCCTTCCAACTCTACAATTATATGATTCATGGAGTGGTGTGAGCATACCCTCCAACATTTCTCTGGTGAAAATAGGGAAGTCCCATTCCATAATGATAAATTTACTATTTATACCCCCCACATCTTGCTGGGTTGCCCCAGCCACTCTGGGCAGCTTCCAACATATATAAAAACATAACAAAACATTAAAAAAAACACCTTCCCTATTCAGAATTGCCTTCCGACGGCTTGGGGGTCCAACATTTTTCCAGTGAAAATGGGGACATCCTAAGGGAAAGAAAGACATTCTGGGATCAAATCAGAAATTTGGAGGGCTTCTCTAAATCAGGGACATGCCTGGAAAAAAGGGACACTTGGAGGGTCTGGTGCAAGGCCTATGCAATTAACCTCCTCCTTGATCTTTGCTGGGGTGGAAATATGACATGATCTATCTTTCTACGTGTGGGCATAGAATTCTGTCTCCATGGGAGGCCTTTTCTCTCTCCTTCCCTATAAGCCCTTGGACAAGCAAACATGCATGGTGCAGCTCTCCAGCTATTTTTATTACCAGGACGCGGGTGGCACTGTGGTCTAAGCCACAGAGCCTAGGGCTTGCCAATCAGAAGGTTGGTGGTTCAAATCCCCACAACGGGGTGAGGTCCCGTTGCTCGGTCCCTGCTCCTGCCAACCTAGCAGTTCGAAAGCACGTCAAAGTGCAAGTAGATAAATAGGTACCGCTCCAAGTGGGAAGGTAAACGGCGTTTCCGTGTGCTGCTCTGGTTTGCCAGAAGCGGCTCAGTCATGCTGGCCACATGACCCGGAAGGTGTCTGCGGACAAATGCTGGCTCCTTCGGCCTATAGAGTGAGACGAGAGTGCAACCTCAGAGTCGTCCATGACTGGACCTAATGGTCAGGGGTCCCTTTACCTTTACTGGAGGACCAGATGCACTTCTTCTATGCATCAGGCAGCCCAGGGATCCACTGCGGCAGTTTTGTATGTTCCCCAGGCTCATGGCTGGAAAGATGGGTAATTTCCAATGTATTTCTTTAAATGAACTTCTCACATATGCACATTTTATTACGACGTGCCCCCAAAATGCTGAAGACTGATCATTGCTCTGCCAATTTGTCATTTCTGTTCTTCCTTTATTCATTCTCAAAGAGAAAACAGACAGTTGCATTTGGCATCCAGGAAGTTATCTTAGCTTTAAGCAAGAAAATACAATTGTTCAAGTAGTTGTCCAGGAAAACACAAGTGGCTACACAAATCATGGGAGGTCAGGTAGCTTGGGCATTAACATTTCCAAAAGCACAAAATGAGAACTTCAAGTTGTATACTTGTGTGCACATATTATATATATATATATATCATATTTAACGCACACTAGAGCGGATCGTAATTCATATTTATGGTTCAGGGTATGGGTTATAGAAGTATGCCTAAAGTGATGTATCTTGTTCTGTGCAAGCGAGTGAAGATGAACATGCCTGACACAAGCAATTATTTGCTGTTGCTATAGAAACTACCTTATATATATATATATAAAGGACAATGTTTTACGTGCTGCTATTATTAAGTACATGGAAGAAGTTTGCATTTTATGTTTACATTTGCATTTCCTTTCATTATGTTTGTGTGCATGAAAGAATTTTGTGAAGATGCATATCTTATACCTGTTGCTGTTATAGTTTGGTAGTGGTGCTGAATCTCAATTCCATATGTTATATTTAAGTGCCTTGATCCCCAGATGGCTTCAAAGGACTAAATGGTGGGATAAACAGAATTTTAAAATCAAGAAGAGGTTTGAATTTAAATGGATTTTAACATTTTAATTTAAAAATAAAAATGACTACTGTTAGAACCTAGTAACAGTAAATGATTGTCTGAGCTCATGAAACAGCCGCCATTGATCAAACACTGTATAGAGACCGACTTCATATTGCTTAGCACCACTGGCTCCAATGCAGTCATATGAAACGGTGGCATTTTGATTGTACAGGTATGAGCTGCTGAGTGATGAGATCTCAAGTGATCAGCATGAATGTGTGAACCAAACTTTGGAGCAGCTTACTTGCATTATAAAGAACATCATGATATTGGAGGGAGATCCTGCTTGCCCAATACCAACTGCAAGCCTTTGCAAATGTTTGGGGACCTAAAAGATTTCTCCCCTTCCCCATCAAACCCTCATCTAAAAATGCAGAACCTTCTGGGTTTTGTTGTTGCATGTGAACACTGTTGCCCAGCCTTGGGTGCCTGAATGCAGCCAACTCTTTCAGAATTTCTGAGAAGTATTCCTATTGCATTGATGAATTAGCATTTTAGGAATTTTGTATTGTGCTCTGCTTTCTAATTTGGCTATTACATTATTTTACCAGTTTGTTTGCCAACCTTGGCTTGTTTGGGAGGAAGGGCAGGATAGAAATGTAATAATAAACAATAAATAATTGGTTGTTAAGTCACTGTGAGACACCTTTTTTGTATATCGCAACTAACAAATGCAATGAAATTATAAATAGGAGTAACTGTAATAGCACACCCATCAATTGCCCCTATTTTACTGGGACATCATTGATTGACAGAAGCTCTGGCTTCTCATGTCAATCTGTGATGTCCCACTTCCTCCGCTGCCGCCTCTGTATACCCTCCAACTTCTTTTAACCTAAATCTGGGGTGCCCCCACCCCACCATGTCACTGCCCTCCCGCTCAGGGCTGCCATTGCCACTGCCACACACACACCCAACCTCGCCCTCACTAGCTCAGGCCACTTTGGCTCACAATCACCACTACTGCCACTCACCCACAGCCTTAACTTTGCTGGCTGGGCTCTCTCTTCACCTCCATCACCACCGCAACAAGGCCGCCGCCGCCGCCGCCATGACAACTGTCCTGATTTTTAGTGGTTGTAATATAGAACAGTGTGCCTTTGGGTAGTCTCTCCCTCTGTCTCCTTTTTAAACAGGAAAACTAACCAACCTTCTGAATTTGAGATGTGTATTCCTTGCTAATTTGCATGCTGATGGCACTGCACTAGGCTGGTCCTTGCATCTTTTTGAAGCCTGGAAAATGGGGGTTCTGAAATGCTTGGGGAGACCACCCTCCTCAGACATTTTCCTTTCAACTCATGGAAGGTGATGAAAACATTGGCCGGGTGGGTCCGGCCTGCTCATCTGTGCTGCCACCCTCTTCTCTTGTTTGTTTACTTCAGAGGAACACCTGAAAAGCGCTAATGTATAGCCAGTAGCGAGACAAACAGTTGCTCTGCCCCAAGAATTAGATTAGAACAATCTGAAGTCCCTCTCTGTGGAACTTTGAGACTCAAAGACCCCAATCACTTAACTTTCATCCTTTGCCTTAAATGACTAAGCTTTTATGCAAGATTTTCACCAGCAGAAAAAGCAACCATTCAGCACACTCTCATAATTCTGTCATGATTTACACATCCACAAGCTTCTGGATCAAAATCTTTCCTCTCTTTCATTAAGGGAAGGAAATCACATGTCCTTGTAAAGCTGAGCCACTGCCGGGCATATTCATTTTCTTTTACATTTATCATTGAGATCAAAATATCAGAGAAGTGTTGTTGGATCCATTTATCGGTATCCTGTAGGTAGCTCCAATTACAGGCATGAGTCATAAAGAACAAGGAGGAAGAAGGAAAGAGACTTGAAGTATTGACATGGTTCCGGTTGCATGTCTGAGAACAGGTCAGACAGCTTACCACAAATTCAGAATATCCTCCATTATTTTTTTCCAATAGGGGTGGCTTGGATATTTCCCCCTTTCCTTTTTTTGGTTAGTTTCTGTAACTTAAGGAAACATTACAAAACTAAGGCACAGGCCGCAACAGGAAGATTCTACATTTGTGTGCACTAAAATAATCACAAAGTATCTAATTCTGGGTAGTATGTAACTAAACAGTTAAGCTATCACAATGAATTGTAGCTGCGCAATGTAACTTCCCCACCCTTCTCCTCTCCCTGCATGTCCCCTACATGCCCCCTAAATCTGCTCTGAGGTTTTATCCAGCCATTAGCCAATTGTGACTGAGTGAGATAATCCACTCACCTGTGGGCTCTGGAGAAGTGGAGGGATCAGTCATTTCCCCAGGTGGTTGTAGAAAAGGGATGTCTGGCACCTTCTTCCTAGCCATTCCGGAAAAGTGGGAAGGGCCTATCCAGCAGGCCAATGAGCTCACAGGGGAAGGCAAGCCCACCCCCCACAGTATTTAAGAGGGCAGCCTTGTGTAGGTTGGAAGTCAGCACAGGATTCACCACCCAACCAGACTTGTGGACCTGCATGGAGAGGAATGGGCAGGAAGGCATGAGGACCTTGCTATGGTTGTTTTTCCTTCAGATTTTTTCCTATGGATTTTTTCCTTCAGATAACTTGGCTGGTCTGCAGGTTTTCACCTCACAGCAACTGTCAGAACTTTGGCAGATAAGTTATTGGCTTGTATCCTTAATTGACTAAAAAGTGTGGAAAAGGTAAAGGACCCCTGGACGGTTAAGTCCAGTCAAAGGCGACTACGGGGTTGCAGCGCTCATCTTGCTTTCAGGCCGAGGGAGCCGGTGTTTGTCCACAGAAAACTTTCTGCATCATGTGGCCAGCAGGACTAAACCGCTTCTGGTGCAACGGAACACCATGACGTAAGCCCAGAGTGCACGGAAACACAGTTTACCTTCCCGCCACAGCGTTACCTATTTATCTACTTGCACTGGTATGCTTTCGAACTGCTAGGTTGGCAGTTGTTATTTTGTTGTTACTGAAGGCAAATGAGGCTGAGAAAGTAGTCCAAGACCACAAGGTTAAAAATATAATTATTAGAAGCATTGCAGGCCTTCTAAATGTCTAATTCTATATAATAGCCTGTTTTCAAGGCCCCTGTTGGTGAAATGAAAAGCTTTTATTGAAGTCTATCCATATGTATAAAATCAGTGTTGTGATGCAACTAGTTGTTAGTCTGTCTGTTTCAACCACTGTAGAGTTTCTTTTCCTTTAGAAGTATCTCCACATCCCACATTCTGCTCATAGGCAGTTTGTATAAACAGTAATTAAAAGGAGGATGGCATGCTGTTTCTTAAGAGGTTTTTTTTTTTGATACATAAAAAAAAATCGATTGCTATTAAAGGCTTCTCAGGAGCTCTTAATGAATCTAAGGTCAGAAATAGATTCCTCAAAAGAGCATTTAATAAACTCATTTAACAATAATTCCGAGTGTCTCTGTAGTGGTTTGGAACTTCACATCATTTTGCAAATATTAAATGTGTACGCCCGATATAATTTAACAGGCCTACTGGGAAATATTAAGTGTTTCATAAGAGTTCAAAGATAGGAGCACAAATGTAAATCAATAGGCATTTCAGAGTGCTCTGCATGTGGTTATATATAATTCTATAAATTACTGTGGACACGATCCAGTCAATGTGAAATGCTTTGAAGTACCAATTATTTCCAAGGTACAGAAGTGCCGCCCACTCCTATACATGTTTGCTTGGGAGTGAGAGCCGAACTGCACATGATGTTAAATGTACCTTTGGATCTAACATACAGGGTGTTGTTGTTTTTCATCTTTGCGATAAAAAATAATAATACATCGGCTATGGGGTTGATGATTACTGGGATCATACCAAGTAAGAGTGAATTTAAACCTTCCTCTCTTGCTGCTAGGGCTGTGCACTGCAATATTCTGAGGCCCAAATCCTGAGCCAAATCAGGCCTATTCAGAGGAATCTGAGCCTTGTTTCAAGGCAGGCTGAGAAAGCTCCGAAACACTACCAGTTGGGTTGGGCGACAATTTCACTTATGTGGAGGGAAGACATTCGTGAAGAAGCACCAATGTGCAGGATCAGATCCTCCATTACCAGTGCCTCCCCTCTTGACTGTATGGCTGTTCCCGACATTTTCTAACAGGATGGAAAGTTTTAGGAAGTATTTCAGGGTCTGGAGTACAATAGCGTTCATGACTTTGGCAATGAAAGATGGCTTCTGGGGTAGTTCTCACAGACAACAGATTGCCTGTTTCTGGACTGTTCACTATAGACTACAGATGGGGATCACTTGTTTTGATGTTCTTCCTTACCCAAAACAACCCCTTGCATGTAGAATGCTAAATGTCAACGAGAAGGGTTTCAGCCTAGCCTTTTCCCTGACATGCTTGTGCTCTGTTTATAGGAATGCCCCCCACCCATAGCTGCCAAGTTCTCCCTTTTTTTAAAGAGAAATTCCCTTATGCTGGAAAAAAGGCTTCCTTGCGAGAAAAGGGAAAACTTGACAGCTATGCCCGCACCCCATGAGAAGTAAAAAAAGGTAAAGATAAAGGACCCCTGGACAGTTAAGTCCAGTCAAAGGCAATTGTGGGGTGTGGCGCTCATCTCGCTTCAGGCTGAGGGAGCTGGTGTTTGTCTGCAGACAGCTTTCCAGCTCATGTGGCCAGCATGACTAAACCCCTTCCGGCACAACAGGACACTGTCAGGTTAGCACCAACCCACAAGCTGGAATGATAGAGTCTAGGTACAAATTTACCCATTTATCTACAGTTTGTGAGCACCAGTTGTCCATTAGAAGCGATAATCTTAGTCCACTGAGGCTCCCAGCGGACTCTACAATATTGCTTTGTGCTTATCGGCACAACATGGAAATAAGAATTGGAATATTAGAAGAGAAACTGAGTTTCTGAAACAGGAAAAATACAGACATAACAACATAATTGGAGCAAACAAAAAAAATAAAATGGAATGAGGAAAAATAAGGGAAGGTTCAGTGCAGGCAAACAAAACATGAAGAACAGCATTTCTTAAGTGTATAAATTTTTAAAGCAAGGTTAGAAATAATAAAGAAGGGTACTTATCTTAATCGTCTTGGTAGGGAAGAAAAGCAATTACACTTAAAATGGAGGGGAAAGAGAAATTACGCCAAGGTTTGCAACGAAAAGATTGTTAAATTGTTATTTATTTAGAATGGAAATTAATACTGACAGAGGCTGGTGGTGAAGGGAAAGCTAAAAAATTAGAACAACAGAAAGAATATAATATTTGCATTCTCATAGAAAGACAAAGAACGGATAAAAAATAAAGGGTTGGAAATGCAAAGGGCACTGGTGAAATCAGAAAACAAAGGCTGCAATCCTAAATTCCCTTCACTTGGAAACAGCAATCCCATTGAGTTCAATGATGCTTACTTCTAAGTAAACATGCATAGAATTGCTCTATCTGTTGCACAAGCAGGTTGCCATCATGTTGCATAGGGAAAGGGGAGCACTGCTGTTTGTGAAATACAAGGTTAAAGCTTCCTTGGGTTTACAGAATTAGTTGCCTGTTCCTTTGGATCCAGGCCATTGAATGCCCACCTTGGCATCACTCAGGTGTGACAGCATGATTGTCATTTAATCCAAATAAGTCTCATTCGACACACACACCCCAAACACACAGATAGGGCAGTATTAGCTGTCTCAAAACCCATACCAGAGATTATAGCATGATTCACACAAAAGGAAGATGGATGTGGTATCTATGCCTATATAATAATTTCCTTACCCTAATCATTGCTCTTATATCAAAGCCTGGATGGACTCACCACAGGTGAGATATACAGGCATGGCAAGATATATGGGAGGATAATGTAAGCATTTCTGGATTACATTTTTAAAATTCCTTTGAATTTCCTGTGGAGTTTTCCACTATTCCATCAGATAGGGAGTTCCCTGATTTCTTTGGGATTCAATCATGCTGCAACCAATTCTGATAACGCAATTATAGTCGTTTGGGGGGGCCTTGCGCAACAAACCTGCTTTCCCTCAAAATCCGGACTTTTGCAATAAGGAAAGCGACAGGAAAATGTGCTGGAAATAATGGTGGGATGCTTGATGCAATGCCATATAATAGCCTCTCAGCTGAGAAATCAGAGGGAACGTGCAATAAATAGCCAATATCATCCAAACTCCCTACGAGTTTTTGCACAGAAATCAAAGCTCGTGCTCAACAAACACATCCTTAGACAAGTAGCATGGTATCATGTAATCACAGAAACTCAGAGTGCTTTGGACTGACCTGGAAAGCTTGGCGCCAACTGTGCCTCGTCTCTTGTCCAAGCGCAAAGAGTGGTGGTGAAACTCTCAAGCTCTCTCCCACCTCTGAATGGAGTCAGAAGGGTACCTTCATTATTGAGATGAAACTGGCAAGCTCTTGGTCAGTTTCTCCTTTCAGCCTTTGCAGGAGGGAACTGGATACCTTGCAATTTATCTCATGAACTAATTGTGTGCAAGGCTGCAAAGAGCAAGGCTGAAAACAACAAGCTTCCCCTCTCTCTATACACACACCTGTATAGTAATTTGGAGAAGTCCTTGCACAACAGAGATTAAACCAACAACAGATGTGAATCCTCAGTTCCACCTCTACCCTGAAGGAGTTTCTCCAGAATTTTGTAGAGGTTAATCCAGGGAAGTTTGTCAGTTTCATTGCTGGTTTGGGCAGCCTTTGCACACAAAACATCTGAGCTACTGCAAGTTATTGCATTTCAAATGCATCTCTTTTTATAAGTAGTAGAAGCATACACAGGTGTTTTCACATCCAGCTGCCAATAGTTAATTTTCCTGACAGAAATTAAACTATATAGGAAGAGAAATGAAGGTCTGGGCTACTTGCCTGCACTAGTGAAATGACAATATCCCCTTCAGTGATAAAATCTGGTGGGTTATTGAGCCATCCCTACATTAGACCAGTGCTGGTGGATTTATATGTCTGTGCACTGTGTTTTTTTCATGCCACCTGCTCTATATGGATATAGTGATGGGGAGATGTGTACAGCAGGAAATATATTCAGATCTGTGTCATAACATTTCACTGGATATATTGAAGAGAGCCAAAAGTTGGCAATAGCAAGAAGGCAAGATTTCACAGTGGTTATTACATCCATGTTCCCACTGTGTTTATCTCTCACCTTGCAAATGATGCAAGTCTGAAAAGATAGAGATGGCAAGATTGTTGTTGTTTTTTATGACCAGAAATGGGGAATGAAAACCGTCTGGCCAACTACGAGCAGATTTTTAAACATCTGTTCTTTGGGTCTATCAGTGAAATGGAAATTTGAGAAGCCTGCCTTCTCATTTTGAAGCAAGGGGTTTACTTAAGAGCGCATGACACTTGTGCCAGTGTATAGTTAAGTAAAATTATACACTGCAGAACCAGTAATAAGGGAGGAGCTTAAGGTAGCATGCATGAAGTTTTGGCTGGGCACAGTTGGCTGGAAACTGGCCGGTGTATCTTGCCATCAGTTTTGGACAAATTCCATAGACAAGGGCATTGCTTATTTAGACAAAATGACAGACTATCAAATATACCCAGAAACAAGGCTTGTGCATCAGATAAATACTATGCACTCTCCATTTCCTGAGTGGTGCTATAAGGCTTCATGAGATCAGAAAGCACTAGAGACTTATGTTATCTCTGTAATATAGCACGAAATACATAAGCTGTGTACAGCCAGCCTCTCTCCAAAAAATGTGGTGATGAAATTTTGTCAACGTTATTTTTTAGCCCCCAAACCCTATAAGCATTTTCTCCATTGGAGATGCTCAGCAAATTAGAGAACAAAAACTGTGGTGCACAAGCTTTATCATCACAATACATTTTGCACTTAATCCTCCCATCCCCATTTTTTTTACTGATTTGCTTAAAAATATATAGAATGTGAACAAATTACAGCTGATAAACTGTAAAAAAATATTCCTCCTCTTTCTCTTCTGCACTCAACAAAACTGTTGTATTATCTTTTGAGACTGCTCGGCAATAACTAGCATTTTCTTTCTTCCCTTGGGGTTGAGAAAATATCCACCTTCATTACTGAGCATGAATAATAATATTTCAATCAAGAACGGTAGGACAGATATAGAGAACCATCTTAAAACCAATTAAGATTTAGTTTCTCCTGCTATTACAGCTATCTTTTTTAAAAACAACAACACTCACTTAATGAAATAAATGGCACGTAGTAATTTCTAAAACAGTTCCATAAGGCATATGCTTATCCAACCACAGGCTTAGCATATTACAAAATATGAAATAATCCAAACAGACCTATAAACTGAGGTATGTCTCTCTCTCTCCACAGCCTGCACTCTGTCTTAGGCTGTTTAGCTGGAGAGCTTCATTTGCATCCTCCTTCCACAGAGTTTTGGAGCAAAGAAAACAAAGGCAACTCCAATCAAAATGGCAATTTGCAATTCAGTACCTATGCTGCCTGATCTAAGGTTATAACACTCACATGTTAGCTGCTAGAGAACAACAACCAGTATCAACTAGTTAAAGCTCCAAGAGAGTTCTTGGTTTGTTTTTAGCTTCAGTGGCATCTCCTCATTCTTTCACCAACACACAGGCATTCCCATTTCGGTGTGAACTAAAGCAATTATACTAAATGCAAGCATGGATCTTCCCTGGGTCAGTAAGAACAGCGTGGTCATAGAACTCTTGTGAACAGTGTCCCCTTTTGCTTTAATACCAGTTGCTAGACCTAGTCCTGAATTCATCTCTATTATGATGAAAGAGATCCATTAGCTTAAACGGCACCATTGTGTATGTGGATCGCTTTGACAAACACGCAACAGGAGAAAAATTAAGTGGTATACACATAGCAAGCATGCAGCCTGCCCTTGTGTGTAAGAATCCAGATTCCCTCGGCATGCATAAGTTGTTCTTGTAGGATTTTCTGTTCTGTATCTTTTGCCTGTAATGCAGCCATCAATGTACTGAAGATGCTTTCAACCAAGATTCGATAGTTCAAGGAGTTACAGACTGCCCTTAACTGCCATCGAAAGCATCCAGTTACGACTTCTGTTTATGTGGAACTTTCTGATAGGATTTCCAAGAGTATATTTGTTGGTATGTTCTCTAGCTAGATTGCTTTCGCTAAACTTAAAGCTTTAATTAATGTGAATCCTTCTGAAGTTGGCCACATATGTACCAATTACTGCTAGTCCCCAAGTCCGAGGCAATGACTGAACGTTATGAAACCAAGACACTGCTTTGCTGAATAAGCCTAGATAATTGTTCTTTCAGGCATATGGTTGTATGATACAAAGGATGCCATAGACAACCATATTCTCTACCTCATGCATCCTACACTAATAACTCAGTGCGCGTGCACACATAGACACACAGAGAGGCCTGTCACAATTTTTTCCCCCACTGGGTGTGTCCCAAGATATACTGGAAGCAACAAGTGCATGGGCATATTAGTACGCCACTGCTTTGTTATTTCCTATAAAGTTCATATTTCATCCACTTTTCCTTTCAGTGTCTGAATAAACAGAGCACTGCCTCCTTTACTTAGAATGGCAATCTTCAGAATCTATGAGAAAACCATTCATTTCAAGGGACAAGCTGGTGCACTGCAACATAGCTCAGCTGGTTAGAGCATGATGCTGAGAATGCCAAGGTTGCAAGTTCAGTCCCCATATGGGGCAGCTGCATATTCCTGCATTGCAGGGGGTTGGACTAGATGATCCTTAGGGTCATTTCCTGTCAGGGGTTCTTGCTACTACTCTAGAGTAACGACGCTCTGCATGCTTGTCTTTAAACAGTTTTTATTAGTGCAGTCTATTTACAGTGAGACAGGTGTGTAAAAACATGTCTGCTCATTCCGATGCAGAATCCGGCACTGCCCCCCCCCCACGTGATCTTCTCCAACATAGGAGACTCGGGACAGTGAATCTCCTTCCTTTCTTTCTCCTGTGTAATTCCGGAACCAGAGGAAAAGGTCTACGCTCCATGCTTTCCTTTTCCCCATTCTCTCCCTCTCTTTCCTCCATCCTGTGTAGCCGGGGCTCTCCCATGTTGCTGGAGCCCTGGCCCTCTCTCTCCACTTCCTGACTGGCCTCCTCAGAGCCCTCGCTTCCATCACTGCTTGGGGAGGAGCTACTTCTTATGCAAGGGGGAGGTTCTCTGTACTTTCTTCCCCTTACATTTCCAATTCTACAGTTCTATGATTCTGTGAACCTAAGTAGATTTACTTGCAAGGAGGCACATCAGTTTTCTGTGTTATAAACACACAGTACCAGGGGAACATCAGGAAAAAGCAGGGTGAGACACCTCCCTGACATTTTCTGATACGGAAGTATAGAAATGTTTCTATCGGCAAATAAAATATTTTACCTTAATTTTAAAGGGGTGCAAGGGGAATGCCAGGAACATCTATCATGTGGGAATCTTTCAGGGGACTAGATTCTCCCCATGAGGTTTTCAGTTACTAGTCCTTATCAGTGTTTGGACAGTTTGCTTTTTAAAAGAATTAGTTCCATTCCAGTTCATTTTACAATTAATTCATGGCATTTCCCCTTCCCCAGTCACCAGAATTTTAGAATGCGTTCTGCTCAAGTACATAATATACTATGGAAGACTAAGAAACATCAAACATGCACAGTGTAATATAAACAAATGTTTTATTTTCATTTTCCCAACAATTGTGGCCTTGAAGCCATAATCAAATGAGGATTTAAGTGCAATGCAACCATGTGAATTAAAAATAAAACTGAATTGCAAAAAATGCACGAAGTTCCACTGAAAAAGAGCTACTCATTTCACATTCGGTTCACTAGGAAGTTATAGGAGCTACTTTCAAGTTCAGAGATTTTTGAATTAATTTAGTGAAATCTGAAATAACTAGTCCCTTGATTAATGTGATCATGGGTCAGAAACTATTCAACTTTGCCAAAGCAAAGTATGGAAATTGCTTGCTGTGTCGATGTACATTGTCTTGGTGGTGGTTGTTTTTTGGTTTTTTTTAAAGGTAATAATAATTATAATAATAATAATAATACAGCTTATGTTTATACTGGATGTTTTTCTAAGAACCTAAGAAGAGCTCTAAAATCAAAAGCTGTCTCTCTTCCAGGATCCTGTTCTCAAAATGACCAACCAGATGCCCATTGAAAGCCCAGAAGCAGGATGTGAGTGCATAACTTGCTCAAGAATTCTATCTAAATTAATGCTCACATTAATTAGCAGGTTTAAAAGTGGAATGGCTTTGGAAATGACCTGGAAGCTACAAGTAATCCAGAATGCGGCAGCTAGACTGGTGACTGGGAGCAGCCACCGAGATCACATAACACCAGTCTTGAAAGACATACATTGGCTCCCAGTACATTTCCAAGCACAATTCAAAGTGTTGGTGCTGACTTTTAAAGCCCTAAACAGCCTCGGTCCAGTATACCTGAAGGAGCATCTCCACCCCTATCATTCTGCCCAGACACTGAGGTCCAGCGCCCAACACCACTCCACCAGCTCAGGAACAGAGAGGGAGACTACGCAGGTCCCATCAGCAAGGGAAATGCGGGAGTTGAAACATAGAACGCAGAGGCGGAGATTAGGGCTCCCTAAACTTTTATGTTGGAGAAAAAGCCGCCAAAGTTACTTCCTGGATCTGAGTCCGACAGTACAGATGACTGAAATATGTATAGCTCAGAGTAAGCAGAACCATTTCTTGTGGAGAGCACCCCACCACTCTTACAGTACATTTGTACTGTCACAGACTTAAGACTCCCGGGGTTTAAAAAATATACCTCCATCCGTTTTGCAGTGAAGGTGGCAGGTGGCAGCGATAAACAAACCTGAACACACATAACCTTCAAGTGACATTTCATTTGTAAACCCAAGTTCATTAAGCTCAGCACTATCTTAAGGACATGATAATTAGAGGACTTATTTTTCATTTCTATTCCAAACAAAGTATTAATGGTAAATGATAAAGCAGATGGTAAATGCTAGCTGTATTTAACCCCTTCACTAGATTTGCGATGCGTTCTCTGCATCTACTCTTTATGCTAAAACGCTGTACAGTCTGTTCCAAAACCAAAGCGTTCCAAAACCAAGACGCACTTTCCCATAGAAAGTAATGCAAAATGGACTAATCCGTTACAGACTTTTAAAAGCAACCCCTAAAACAGAAATTTAACATGAAATTTACTATCTAACGAAACCACTGATCCATAAAATGAATGCAATAAACAATGTACTTCAGTCACACAATCAATTAATCTGTAGCTGAACTGGGTTCCACACTGTCACAAAAACAAACAAAAAACAAACAAACAAAAAGAGCTGCAAAAACAAAAACGCAAAATAGCAAAAACAGACAGACCTCAGCCTAACACTCAAAACACAAGTGTGGCACTCAAATCGGAAGTGTAACACTCAAAACAAAGCACGTTCGGCTTCTGGAAAAAGTTTGCAAACCGGAACATTTACTCCTAGGTTTGCAGTGTTTGGGCTCCAAGTTGTTTGAGTACCAAGCATAGCTGCCAGGTTTTCCCCTTTCTCGCGAGGAAGCCTATTCAGCATAAGGGAAAATCCCTTAAAATAAGGGATAACTTGGCAGCTATGGTACCAAGGCATTTGAGAACCAAGGTGCCACTCTATAAAGAAGTGTAATTTTTCAATGAGAGTGGAGAAACTCAGTCCTAAATCAACTTGGTATTTAGAATGACTGATTTCAGGAGAATTTAATCTAAGTAGAGCTCAAACCAAGTAGAGCTCTAACAAAAGGGATGTTCAAACAACTCCCTAACAGGTCTATTCAGTTGTTTGAACTTTTTTCAGGATGAGCTGGTCAATTTTTATGATTATTTTATATACATGGTATTTCACATGTATTTGTAAATCTGGTTGTATTTCTCCCCAATATCATTACAACAGAAAATAAATCAGGTGGGATGGGGATAAATACAACAAAAGCTAGAAGTTATCATGGTATAAAATAATAAAATGGGGGAGGGGGCAGAGACATAATACAACAAATGTAGAGAACAATTGAACAGAATTAAAAATCATTTTAATAAGATGTGGTAGCTGTCCCTTCAAACAGTATAATAATTAGTAAGTTCAACCAGAAACTTGCCACTGTTTAGCGTTCCATCATACCATTTTCTAGTTTTCATTTGTAGGCAGAGGGCCTTCTCGGTGGTGGCGCACGCCCTGTAGAATGCTGTCCTATCAGATATCAAGGAAATAAACAACTATCTGACTTTCAGAAGACATCTGAAGGCAACCATGTTTAGGGAAGTTTTAAATGTTTGATGTTTTATCGTGTTTTTAATATTCTGTTGGGAGCCTCCCAGAGTGGCTGGGGACACCCAGACAGATGGGTGAGGTAAAAATAAATTATTATTATTATTATTATTATTATTATTATTATTATTATTTTGCAACTGTTGGTCATAATGAAAGATAATATAATTTTGTACTCTAGCCCACAAAAGCTTCTGCCACAATCAACGTGTTAGTTGTTAAGGCAATGTGTTAGGTCCCCCCCCCCCGGGTAATAAAAAAATTAAAGAGACTGCCATGACTACCCTTGAGGTGTGGGCAGGAGAGAAATCATACAATCGAAACAATCAAGCTTCTTTAGCAACATCTTTTATGTTTAACTTGCAAAATTTGGCTAATACCATCCAAGCGGTAACCACTCTTCTCAGTATCTTAACACCCGATAATGTATACTGGTTGGTCATTCATGCAAAATAATAATAAAATCAAGTCTAAAAAACCAAGTCTAAAAGCAGCTTAGCAAAATCAATTAAAAAAAGATAAATCCAACCAAAGGCCAGAAAAAACACACAATGTACAACATTCCTAAGACACTTTTGACACATTGACCAATTGGTACCATTTTAAAATGTCTTGTGTCTGCAAACATCCAGACAAACAATGGAGGACCTGCTCAACTGCATCTGAGCCACAGTGGCATAAATGTAGTTTGTGTGGCATCTTTGCTAACCTGCCTTGAAGAACTGCAGAAGGCATGAACCTAGAGTACGTTCCTTCCCCAACCAGAAATTATCGATTTTAAGTAAGTAATCCTCTGGGCCTGGTTAATCACTATGAAGAATGTATAAGTTCCAAAGAAGCTAAGTTATGTTGAAGGGTCTGTAAAACACAGCAGGGAGTCTATGTTATTTAAATAGTCTCTTATTAGTTAATGAGTTAGAGGGGAAACGCGAGCACCTGAGCATAATGAAAGCCTGCTGAGAGATCACAACAAAACACATTGAGGAATTTCAAAGATCAAAGACAAGCATAGTTAAAAGCTTATTTGTAGTTCAAGCAACTGGTGATAACATGGAGTGGAAAGTTAGAGCAAGGAAAGGACTTAACTAAGGGCAGAGGTAGATTTATGGGAATGGGGCAGGTTCAGTTGCACTGGGCACAGAGCCTATCTGAACTAGAGAGACCAATGATCTGACTCAAGTGTAAAGGCAGCTTCCCATTCCAGACTGTTCAGGAGGGGACATCTGTCCCTTTGGAGAGTCCTTCCAGGAAGGGCAAGTGACTACAGGAGAGAGGAGGGGGAACAATCTTTCCTTCCACAAAGCAGGTAAGGTTTGTGCAGCAGCCCCTTTGCTAAATGTCCCTTTGCTCAGCCATGGAGCTTTCTGGGTGATACTGGGCCAGTCACTATCTCTTAGCCTGATTGTGAGTATAAAGTGAAGGGAGAACTGTGTATTGAGCTCCTGGGAAGAAAGACAGCATATAAACATAATAAATACATGAGGAAATTAATATTTGTAGGTATCTTCATTTTAGTTTGCAATGCTTTGAGGGCCCTAGCTGGGGGGGGGGGAGATATGGAGATAGCTTTATATAAAGACTTGAAAAAGAGCCTCAGCAAATATGGCAGCTAAATAAGACATCTCGGTGAACCGACACAGAGTTCTTTGTTAAAGCAGACTGCCGAGTCACTCTTATGCCACAAAGTGCTCCATTTGATGGAAGAGAGATTTAAAGCCGACATGTCGCATATTTGAACATCAGATATTAGTCTTCCCATGAGAATCAGTGTCATTCTTTTTATAGCAGAGGTCTTACTTGAGCAAAAAGAACATTTGAATTGTACCCTGACAACACAACTTCATGCCAATCCATATATACTTCAGTGGCTTGTGTATTCGCTGGGATAGGATGGTGGTTTAATGCTATTGGAGTGGTTTAATTCTATTTCTTGGAATAGCGTAAAAGCAGTATGGATGGCCATTGAAACTTTGTTGTAGAATGAAATCTGGAGGCTGATGAGGAAGTGAAACTCAGGACTTCACCATCCAAGCAGCATTAATACCTGGGTTTCTATCTAAACTCCATGATGGTGTGCAAATATCACTTTCTGGAAGGTTTGAATGCATTCTCAGAAACGCATCTGAGAGAATTTATGGAATGTATGTTTTGTACTCGAGTTGCTGCATGCAGCTTCAGATAGGATTTCACATCCCAAGAGGCTCAGATGTGTGAAGGGGATGGCTAAGTAGCTTCGGAGGTTTTGATGTGGTAATGGAGTCCTCCAAACACCCACATTTGCTTTTGATGCTGAAAGTTGAGCAAAGGCTCCCTCCTGAGTTGCCTATCTGTTGTCTGAGGAGGTGTCTGTTGTTTATTTGCTGTAGGACTGGGAGAAAATGGGACCCTGAGAAGCATAGTTGCACCGTTTTAGCTGTGAACCCAGCTTTGCAGTACTTTTTCTACCTGGCCTGGGAAGCTGAGACTGCTGAACAGACTTGGGGTGTTGGCTTGGGGAATTGTTTGTGTTTTGTTGTGCAGGGGTTGGTGCTGTTTGTTTGTTTCTGTCTCTCTATTTCAGATATTGTTGTGATTTATGTGGAAATGGTTTGATTTGGTTGCACATTTTCAGTGTTTGTTTATGACTACTTTTGTTACGTTGCTGTGATGTATATTTTTCATGTCGTAAGCCACCTTGAGTATGGTTTGGACTGTGGATAGGCGGCATACAAATAAAATTATGTCTGCAAATTATGTATGTCTGCTCACCCCGACAAGGGGGAGGGGCTAGAAATGGTGCCCTAAACATAGTCTGCCTCCATTTTCCCCTGACTGGATTACCGCGCCCAGTGGGGTCACCACCTAGCGGTCGTAAAAGACAATTGAACTTTGGAACATGGAATATACAGACTTTGTCAGATAACACAGACAGCGAGCATCCTGAACGCAGATCTGCCATCATTGCAAGAGAGCTGCGACATTTTAACATCGATATTGCAGCGCTTCAAGAGACTCAAAGAGCAGGCAAGGGACAACTGAAGGAAGAAAAAGGAGGCTACACATTCTTCTGGAAAGGTCTATCTGAACAAGAACATTGAATGCATGGGGTACGCTTCACTATCAAAAACAACCTTGTGAAGCTCCTGTCAGAAGTCCCTATCGGCATTAATGAGCGACTCTCAATCCTTCAAATAAAGCCCTCCAAAAACCAACAGGCTACTATTATAAGCGCTTATGCACCAACACTGGATGCCAATGAAGACATTAAAGAAAAATTTTACTCTCAGCTGGATACCGTCCTATCAGAGACACCTAAGGAAGATAAAATTATCCTCCTGGGTGATTTTAATGCAAGAGTTGGGCGAGATTTCGATCTGTGGCCTGGGACTATTGGGAAAGAAGGAGCTGGCAACAGCAACCAGAACATATTTTGACGATATGTGCAGCACACAACCTTGTTATTACCAGCACACCCTTTCGACAGAAAAATAAAATTAAAACTTCATGGAGGCATCCTCGGTCAAACCACTGGCACCTCTTAGACTATGTTATTGTCCATGCTAAAGATCGCCGTGATGTGCTCCTTAGCAGAGCTATGGCGAGCGCTGACAACTGCTGGACAGATCACCGACTAATACGCTCCATGATGGCTATCAAGAGTATACCTCAACGCAGGCTTCAAGGAAGGAAACCAAGGCGCAAAATGAACACTCAAGCCCTTCAAGACCCCATTAAGCGGGATTGCTTCCAAATGACTCTTAAGGACCATCTGCTTTCAGAATTCCCTGATAACATTGAGGAACACTGGACCAAGCTAAAAACATCCATTATTGCAGCCTGTGAACAAACCATTGGATACCAAACCAAGAAACACCAGGACTGGTTTGATGAGAATGACAGTGAGATTGAACACATGATTGACAAGAAAAGGAAGGCCTTTCAGATCTGGCAAAGAGATAGAAACTGTGCCACTAAGAAAAAAAACTATGCCAACGCCAAGGCTAACGTTCAAAGAAGAACCAGAGAACTAAAAAACACCTGGTGGATAAAAAAAGCTCAAGAGATCCAGCACTTAGCCAACACACATGATGCACAAAGATTCTTTAAAGCCACAAAGACCATCTATGGGCCAATAAATCATGGCATAGGCCCCTACGCTCAGCAGACGGTAACACACTTCTAAAAGATAAAGAAGCTATTGTACTGTGCTGGAAAGAACATTACCAACATCTCCTTAACCGCAACTCCCCCGTAGCTGCTGAGGTCCTCTCACAAATTCCGCAAAAACAAATTAGAGATGAGCTTGCAATATCTCCAAATCTGGGAGAGTTGTGCACAGTTATTAACCAAATGAAAAACAACAAAGCCAGTGGACCTGATGGGATACCTGCCGAAATCTTCAAAGTGGGCGGAATTGAACTTGCACAACAACTTCACAAGCTCATCGAAAAAATCTGGGAAAGAGAAGAAATCCCAGCTGACTTTAGAGATGCCAAAATTATCAATCTCTTTAAAAAAGGTGACAGAACTGATTGTGGAAACTATTGAGGCATCTATCTATTAGCTGCGGCCGGCAAAATTCTTGCAAGGATCTTAGCAAACCATCTGGTAACAATATCCGGGTGACCCTTCCTGAATCCCAAAATGGTTTTTGACCTTCTAGGAGGACAGTGGACATGATCTTCACTGCTCGACAGCTTCAAGAAAAACACAGAGAGGAAAACCAACCCCTGTATATGGCGTTTATTGACCTGACTAAGGCTTTCGATGCTGTAAATCATAATGCCCTGTGGACTGTCCTTCTGAAAGCTGGCTGCCCAGATAAATTTGTAAACATGATTCAGCTCCTCCATGATAATATGACAGCAACAATCGCAGATAACAATGGCTCTCCAAGTGAACGATTCACAGTGGGATCAGGTGTTAAACAGGGTTGTGTTATTGCCCCAACTCTATTCATTATTTTCATTGCCATGATCCCACACTTTGTCGATGGGAAACTCCCCACCGGAGTATAAATCATATATCGAACAGATGGAAAGCTCTTCAATCTGAGCAGGCTGAAAGCAAAAAGGAAGGTTACCATAACATCCATCATAGAGCTTCAATATGCTGATGACAATGTAGTGTGCGCACACTCAGAGGATGACCTCCAACCATCCTAAATATCTTTGCAGAAGCTTACGAAAAGCTTGGCCTATCACTCAACATCCAAAAAACCAAAGTGCTGCACCAACAAGTACGAAATAACCCCTCTGTAGCACCACAAATCCAACTCAGTGGTGTGACGTTGGAAATTGTTGATCACTTCTCCTACCTAGGCAGTTACCTTTCCACAAGGGCCAACATTGATGCCAAAATCCAGCATCGTCTGAGCTCTGCGAGTGCGGCTTTCTCCCGATTGAAGTGCAGAGTGTGTGAGGACCGGGACATTCACAGGGAAACCAAAGTGCTTGTTTACAAAGCTATTGTACTACCAACCTTACTATATGCTTGTGAAACATGGACCACTTATAAACGCCGTCTCCAACTCCTCGAAAGATTCCATCAATGGTGTCTCCAAAAAAATTTGCACATCACTTGGGAAGACAGGCAAACTAATATCAGTGTACTGTACTGGAAGAAGCAAAGATCACCCGTGTTGAAGCAATGATTCTTCAACATCAACTTCGTTGGACTGGTCATGTTGTGCAGATGCCTGATGATCGTCTTCCAAAGCAACTACTCTATTCCAAGCTTAAAAATGGAAAGCGTAATGCTGGTGGTCAACAAAAGAGGTTTAAAGACTGTCTCAAGGCAAATCTTTAAAAATGTAGTATAAACACTGACAACTGGGAAACATAGCCTGCGAGCGCTCCAGTTGGAGAACAGCCTTTACCAAAGGTGTCATGGGCTTTGAAGAAACTCGATCTCAGGACACAAGGGAGAAACATGCTAAGAGGAAGGCATGCTTGGCAAATCCACACCGTGATCAACTCCCACCTGAAAACCAATGTCCCCACTGTGGAAGGATGTATGGATGCAGAATTGGCATCCACAGTCAGAAGAGGAGGAGGAGGAGGAGGAGGAGGAGGAGGAGGAGGAGGAGGAGGAGGAGGAGGAAGAAGAAGAAGAAGAAGAAGAAGAAGAAGAAGAAGAAGAAGAAAGCAGACGTGGAAATCAAACTGGAATAGATATAAAAGCTTATTCTCTTCTTAGCTATGAAGCTTACTCAATGAAAATGGACCAGTCATTGTAGAGTTGGAAGGGACTCCAGATGTCATCTAGTCTAAGCACCACCACCCCGCAAATGCAGGAATCTTAACACACAGTTCCCATCCAGTTTAAAACCATACCAGACCCTGCTTAGCTTTGCAAATGTGCTAGCAGTTATATTGCTACACCACTGGCTAGTCATAGCTTTCAAACAAATGTACCTCAGAGGGTTGTTGTGAGGATAGAAGGTTGACCATGAATATCTTTAGAAGTGTTATTTTTATGATTTTGTTCAGGGTTCAGCTTGGAGGAATACACTTCTTTTTTACATTAGTGAATCATTATGAGCTGCATATCCCCGCTAGTACCCCAATGGTTCATTCATGACTCACTATCACAGTTGCATACCAACGGCAGCTGACTCTATATCATGAACCATTCCTGAGTGTGAACAAAGTAAAGATCCTAAGTACCATTTTTTTATAGATAGAATCTATGTTGCAAGGATAACAGATATGTCACCAGAAATTCCATTGAAAAATGACAGGATTAAAACCAGGTAGACAAACACACAGAGAGACACACATATTAGTACATTTATCTAACTAACATTCCAAGTGCATACATGTCAGGAGTCGAGGTTCACAGCTTGATAACACAGTAAGCATAGGTAATTAAAAAAGGATTTATTGCAAAAATAAACAGATAGCTCCGGATGGCTCCAACAAAGCCTCCGGCATCCTTACTGAAGATGACCCTTCTGAAGACTCCTTCTGGCATCAACAGAAGATATTGAATTTATGCCCCTTACGCCTCTTGTTTTGCTTCCTATCTACCAGCCCTCCCATTCTCCGACTCTTCGGACTTAGTGGATCAGCTCCAACCTCTTCCTGTTCTGAGAGGTTATCTCTGAGACTGTTCATGCATTTTTGTGCTGCCTGTGAGCTTTGGCTGTGTTCTAGCCTGCTCTCAGCTACTGCCTTATCGGCCTGCCCATCAAAGTCAGGAAGAGCTGAATTCTGCAGCTGCCGGCTCTCCCCTACCTAACATCTAAGCCTCTCTGTTCCTGGCCGCTTTCCGCAGTTGGCTGCAAACCTTCGCTTGGAGCTGGCTTCCTGAGAATACACTTACAACTGCAAAGGGTGGGTGCAAAACAACCACCACCCCAGCATGCATCATTCGGTAGCATGCCGAGATTACTCCTTCATAAAACATGAAATCACCATTAGGATGCAACCTAAACACACACCTCCAATCCTACGATGGTGGAGTTTCTGGAACAGCTAAATCACCATCACATCTACAATCCACCCACTCACAGATGCCGCTGTGGAAGGTGAGAAGGGCAGAAGATCGGGCCAAATCCTTGCACCAGTTCCAGGCTGGCACATGCTGGCAGTAAGACTGGCATCTCCAGTGGATTGTGGATTTCCTCACCCCTGTCCCCTCCCCATCCTCAGAATGCCTGATTTCAGAACTTTCTGTCAGGCTCCACCAACAAGGAAGCTGCCAGCCTGCCTCCCTGCCTGCACATTTGGCAATAATCAGGAGACAGACACACCGACCTTGTAAGGGAGTCTGAATTGTTGTGCCCGTTATCCGCCCTAGTTCAGTACCTATTTTCCCCCCAGCAGTAGATTGCATTTTCTACCAATTTACTAAGCCAGCGTTGCACTCTGAATATTCTCTTAAACCACATTTTTTCTATTCTGAAATATAATTAGAATAAAAATAAGAGCTTGAGTTTTAGGAACAAAACAGAAATAGAAATAATAGAACTGGAAAACAATCCTCTCCCACACACCTACGGTAGGTATTCAACTTCAAACATCATTAATGCAAAAAACAAAAAAACACCCCACTTAAAAATACAATTCAAGATGTCACACAAAAGTCCTCAGCAGTTATTCAAAGAGAAAACCTTTAATTAATGGGGAAAGTGGTTATTATTAGCAAGCTATTACTTATTTATAAATAGTTCAAATTTTAATAAGCAGCTGTCTAGCATGAGGCAAGAATCCAATTAAGCTACAGGAGCCACAAGGGCTTTTAAAAACTAATCCAGGGTGAGAAAGGGTGAAATTTGTTTGAAATGTAACAGCATTTGGAAGAGGGGAGAGAAGAATATTGATGGATAACTTAATAAAGTGGGCCCTTATAAAACACTGAACAGAAATAAGCTTGCTCTTCTGATAATCCAAATTTAAAAATTGTGGTCTCCAAGGTTACCTGTTGTTATCAGCAAAGAGAAAAAACTCACTCACGAATAAATTCATTCCAATTTTAGAAACTCGCAAACTTGGTTCTCTTTAATATCATGTCTTGTGATATCCTATGGGAAGAGACAAGTTCAGAAGACTATAATTATCCAATGCCTTATGCAAGCGCCTTGTATAGTCCATAGGCATGCACTTGTATTCCAAATGCATGAATTTTGCAAAGCACTCCAATCCCAAACCACGCTGATGAGCTGATACAAATGCACATAGGCTGGACCACTTCAAAGGGCAATGGAGGGAGAGGGACGAGGTTCTGCATGATCAAACAGCTTCCCAGTAGGGCGGAATATACCTGTAGCATATCGGGGTGAGAGGTGGCAAGGACTTTTTGCCCTGACATCTTAGTTTTCCAAGTGTCAATACGGTTGCTATGCCGGTTCATTGGCTCATGCTGTCTGCTACATGCAGTATAAAGTGGTTCAATCCAGGAACAGTTTCACCACTTGATCTGCAGTTTGAGCAAACTATGTTATGATGAGCAAGATGTGGAGTCAAGCCTCAGAAGAGGCAGCAGTGCCATACCACTGATCCAGCAACCCAGGATTGCATGGCTTCCCAGTTCTGTTGCCCAGTGATCTGTGTGCTGAGAGTGGGCATCTGCACAGGGGGGTGGCCTATGAAGTGTAGGTGGGTTCCCATGAGACAAGACACAGCGATAACAGCAAGAACCTTTATTGAACTAACAAAACTGGACAACAGGGGCAAAGCAACTGCTTATACAGTGGTACCTCGGGTTACAAACGCTTCAGGTTACAAACTCCGCTAACCCAGAAATAGTACCTCGGGTTAAGAACTTTGCTTCAGGATGAGAACAGAAATCTTGCTCCGGCGGCACGGCGGCAGCAGGAGCCCCCATTAGCTAAAGTGGTGCTTCAGGTTAAGAACAGTTTCAGGTTAAGAACGGACCTCCGGAACAAATTAAGTTCTTAACCAGAGGTACCACTGTATACATTTCTGAAGGCCTGGGCCACTCCCACTCCCAACATGATTCTAAGGGTCTAAACATCTAAGGTTCAAATCATGATTCAGAGTTAAAGGGCCAATAGCAGAGGCCCAAATCCTGAAATGTTCTGTGATTGGATATCATGTACCAAATCAGAACACAGGGGCTCAAAATCCTTAGTCCAGACTCAAGCTCAGGCAAACACAGACCACTGAATACAGCCTATATATAGTACACATCACGTTCTATATGCATAGGCTTCCACATGATATGAAACAACAATTGCATAGGATTTCAGATTGGGAGGAAGCCTGTGCCTGGAGGACTCCACTGTGTAGACACCCACACTCTGGAAGTGCAGATAGTGTGTTGCACAACACTGGGAGTGGGGGCAGCAGCTCTTCATGGGAATCTGCCGGGGGGGGGGGGAAGGTACTCAGAATCTGCATTTCAGCCATACTCGGGGATGATGGTTCACGCAGGTAGAACCAGCTACCACTAGGAGTCAACTGAGAGGGTGGGTCATGTTTGGACCTCTCTTGTACTCGTGGGAAAGTGCAGCTCATAATCCTTCACTGATGTACAGAAAAAGGTGTTCCTCCAAGCTAAACCCTGAACAAAATCCCAAAATGAAAACTTCTGATTTCACCTCTTCCTGTACCGTGCGACTTATTCCACTGCCAGATAATTGGTATCATCAATAACTAACCAGTCTGTAAGCTGTAATATGATTTGCTGCAGAAGAGCTATAAAACTAATCTAGTCTCCAGCTGTAGACCTGACAAATTATTCCTTGTCAGAATGGTTATGTTTCTTGAGAATGAACTGTTAACTCACAGTTGCTGGGAACATTCAAGCTTTTTGAGGGATGCAGCATTGCCAGGTACTGCAATGTCCTCATATAATTGGATAGTTAGTCTTTCAAAGGTAGATATTTGCAGTCATTCCTAAACCATATTAGCAGCCATATTAGCACATGGGTGTTAATGCCTCCCATGTGCAACAACATGGGAGCAAAAAATGGGGACATGCAGAATAGCCCTACCCCCCACCCACCCCACATGGTATAATCGCTCCCCCAACATCAGCACCTATATTTTTGTGGGTTTTTAAATTGTAAACTGTCCTATGATCCTTGGATGAAGGGTAGTATAGAAATTTAATAAATAATAATAAATAATAGTGAAAAAGAATGCAAACTTCCCCTTGTCAGTTTAACACTGTCTATTACCAATAGTACCTATTATCACTTTGCAGTGCAATTCTATACTTAGCTGGGAATAAGACTCATTGTACATGAATTGGCTTTATTTATTGTGCTCAGTGCTCTTGCTTGATTCATAGGCAAGGTGCATTTGTCCCAGACCAAAGTACCTGCAATCATCTTGGTATGTGCTGCTAACTACAGGTGGAAGAAGTTCATGAGCTGTAATGGCTTTGGAAATTGTGGGGTAGTAATAGCCTTTCATATAGCCCCAGCATGGCATAGCTATATTTATTAGTGCATACCATATATATGAATGGTTTTCATCAAAAAGGCACTCTCCAAGCATTAGATTGACAAAGGCCATTTCAAGATAAGTGCTGCTGCCTGTTTTCTCCAGATGATGATGATAATTTTGGGGATGAGAAGGCCACCACATAGAGCTTAGAGTTCTTTCTTGCCCCTAACCATGCCATCCTTTAGGGAGAGTAGTTTGGGGAAGGAATGATAGAGCACTCTGATTAAAAATAACAAACAGGTAACTGCTGATTACTATAGACATTGCTCACAAAATAAGGTGAAAGGTATGCTTAAGAATATTTTTGCCTGGGGCTTGTAGTGTTGCAGAATAAAAGAATAGCTCTCTCTCTCTCTCTCTCTCTCTCTCTCTCTCTCACACACACACACACACACACACATACACACAGCAGTCTGGTGTGTGGGGGATAATTTTTTTTCTTTCCCTTCCTTTTGTAAGATCCCCTGTATTAAGTAAAAATGTTAAGGCAGAAAGAAACTAATCACATGTATCTCATTTGAGGATCAAATTGAAGGCTAATTTCCATGCAGACAACTTCAAGTCCTGCTTCACAATTTGAAAATATTCTCTCTCAGTCTTGGTTCCATCTGATTAATGTGATTGTTAATGAAACTGAAGCTCAAAAAGGTAGCTTACTTCAGCTCTGTAAATGGAAGTGGTGAATGCAGCAATCAAGGAACACACTGTTGTTGCAATTAGTGCAGCCAGGCCATGGCAGTACAATGTCAAGAGGTATAAGCTATAGAAATCCAACCAATTGTTCTCTTAGGGTGTTTACTTGCAGGGTGAGGGACCGTGGGAAGCACGGTCATTGCTTCCCAAATCAAATCAGAATTGTTATTACGGTCAATTACTTGAATCTGGTCACTGTGTCTCCTTTGCAAACTGGGACCAGAAGGGCTGAGAAAGACGGTGCTCACTGTTCCTAGATCCTTTGCTGGAACATTAGCTTCCCGAAACTGCTCTTGCACAAGGAACAAGGGATGGCTAGACATCTGCAGCAAGAATTCCTTTTGTTGCTGCTGTCAGACAGTTAAGTGGGAAATGGGAAGTACTGCCAATACATTTTGTTGTCTGAAGTGGAACCCAAATGTTCCCTTCCCATGATTGTATATTAAAAAAAATTCTCATTAGATCATTAGATCATTCCAGCTTTCATCTACCTTCTCTCCATCACCTCCTGGCTCATGGTGCAACCTGAAGCATTTGACTTTATCCTGCTGCATTGAAAGTCTAACTTTGGGTGGAAGAAAGGGACTCTCTTTCCATTCTAATTACAATCTAAGCAAGAGACGAGCCCTGCTGATCACTGTCATGAAGGAGTGATCCTGTGAGCAAGTATCGCTGGGTGGGGCCCCTCAAGCAGGTGGTAACAATTAGTCCCCAAAGTGGGAGCATGTGATGGGGCTGGCTGACTGCCAGCATTCCCCAGCCCCTATAAATCTTCGAGTTAACCTGCTGTTGGAGGAGGAGAACATGCAGTGTATTAGACTTGCTGTTTGATGTTCTGTAGCTGGGGCCAGAGAAGATGCCAATAAAGCCTGATAACCCTGTGTGTGATTGATTAGTAGCTTGGACTTGGGAAAGCAACCCCCTCCTTGACATTCATATCAGATAAAATGTAAGCATTTATAAGACACCAAGGTCCATGTTCTGAACCAGGAAATTACTCCCTTGGTGACATTGTGAGGTGTGATGCACTGCGGCTACTTGGGAATAAAGGAGAATTTTGGTTCGGTTTGCTTGCATTTCCCAAAACAACATGTAAACTGAAATGCAGCTTTTCTTCCAGAGCCAAAGTTCTCTGATTTTTGTGGTGGAGTTCTCCAACCAAAGCAATATTTACACACAAAAAAATGTGTATATTAGTGGAAGGTGTGCATAAAATGCATCTAATATTGAAAATTACAAATGCATTGGACCAATTCCTGTGCTCACTTTGAAACAGTATTTTTTTAAAAAAAACATCTAAATACTGTAGCAGCCTCAGTGCAACCTGAATCACAGCAGGTATGAGTAACTGGGCTGGGGGTGGCAAAAAGAAAGATAAATTAAGGTGGCCTCACCTTCATAAAATCATAAGAGACCTGCTAAGCCAGGCATCCCCAAACTGCGGCCCTCCAGATGTTTTGGCCTACAACTCCCATGATCCCTAGGTAACAGGACCAGTGGTCAGGGAAGATGGGAATTGTAGTCCAAAACATCTGGAGGGCCGAAGTTTGGGGATGCCTGCTCTAGGCCCATCTAGCCCAGCATCCTGCTCTCACAGTGGCCAACCAGATGTTTATGGGAATCCTGCAAGCAGCACCTGAGTGCAAGAGCAATCTCCCTATTTGTGGCCCCCAGCAACTGGTATTCATAACTATTCACCTTTTGCTCCATCCTTGACCAACCCTTGCCATACTCCTAATTTAAAAATCCCTCCTCCAAAAGAAACCACAACACTATTAGAAGATATAGTAATTAGGGCATGGGTAATTTTTACATAAAATAATAATAATGTTGCTGCAAAGGCAAGAAAGTAGGTTACCAAATTAATTCTGGGATAATTTTGACGGAGATTTACGTTCATCGGTAATGCTGCATAATTTGGCTTTGCATAGATCTTTTAATGCATGAATTGGCTGCCATCAAATAGAGGCACAGCAGATGTTTGATGGCCAAATAAGCTTGAAGCAGCAAGAGTCCCCCCCCCCCATATCTATATGCCACTTTTGAAGTCAAGTTGGAAGGTTTTGTGTGCCTACCACTAATCATTAGCTTGATCTTGTCTCCAGGGCTCTCTATGGCCTCTCTCTGTCCCTCTTTTCAGCTTGAATGTGTCATTAAATTCCTGCTCATCTCTTCAGTTTTATGAAGTACCCTCTATACCCCATGGGCTTCCTATTCCTTTGAGGCATTTGCCAGCCTCCTTGAAGTATCTTTTGTGTTTGTGTTTGTGTGCCTCATTCCTTTAAAATAAATAAATAAATCCATGGATTAAATTTCATTGCTTCCCCTTGCAATACTGAAAAAGAGTGTACACATTACCTGCATAAAACACACAGCTAGATCATTTTTCTCAACTTCTAATCAAGGCTGGTTTGGGGGAAAACACAATAAAATGCAGAAGTTCATAAACAACTGATTATGGCTATCACTATGTGTACACAACTTCACAAACCAGCAGTGAGAGCATACACTCCAAGTATCCCGATTTTTCCGGAGACAGTCCCAGAATTACAAAAGCTGTGTTCTGATTTGATCCCAGAATGTCCCACTTTTCCTTTTACCCTCCCCTCCACATCTCAGAGAACAATTAAAAGTGGTAGGTGGGTGTGTAGGTATAAAAACAGAGTCCTGACTTTTTTTGTAAAGAGTTGGTTGCCCTTTTCTGACTCTTCCAACTCACCGATATCATTTTGGGGGGGTCAAGCAACCAGAACGGTACATAGAATTCTAAGTGCAGTTGCAGCATATATTTGTGTAACGGCATTATGATATTAGCATTTTTCCTTCTCAGTTTCTTTCCTACTGATCCCTAGCATGGAATATGCCTTTTCCACAGCTGCCACACACTGAGTCGACATCTTCACTGAGCTGGCCACAAAGCTTTCCAGGTGTCACAGTAGGCTGTGCTAGAGGGGGGGGGAGAAATCCCCCCTTACATCAGCAGTGAGAAAACTTCTTCAGTCCAGGAGGCACATTTCTTTCTTGGCAACCTTCTGAGGACCACATTAACATGGTGAGCAGGGCAAAAGTAGACAGAGCATCGAATGTGAATTTTAGTTTTGTAGTGTAGATTAGTTCTCACATGTACCTATTCCCCTCTATCTTCCATCCAGGCAGGCAAGATACATTCTTGGAGCTCAAAGATCTATTTCAGCTCAAGGTGGCATAGATCATTCTCCTCCTCCTCCTCACAGAATCTCACAACCCTGTGAGGTAAGTTAGGCTGAGAGGCAATGACTGGTGCAACGCCACCCAGGGAGCTTCATGGCTAAATGTAGATCTGAATTCTGACCTCCCTGCGACTGTCTTTCTTTCAGTTCCCAACAAATGCTATGCATTCAAAAATAATAATACACAATTTTAAAAAAGCAAAACAAACTCTGCAATCAAAAAGTGGTCTACACTTCAAGACTGATAGTCAGATCAATCTGCAAGAATAAAAATAACTCATGCATGCTTTGGGAGCCAATCCGTTTGAGATATGCATGATAGATTTATCAATCTAAATCGTTTTTTGTTTCCCCCCGGAAGTCGTATTTTTAAGTGTAGAATAGCAGCAGAGAATTTTACCTTTGTACAGAGAGAGCTTTGCAGATTGTCTTAAGGACCCTAGAGCTGTACAGTTTATCCAGAGTGTGTTGCTAGGAAACGTTAGCTTTTGGTACGTTAATGAGCACAGCATTACATTACAGATGAAATAATGTTGCAAGCATATATCACCTACAAGCATACACAAACAATTAACTAAATGAGACATAGCATTCCATCTTGATTGGCAAATTAAAATAAAATTAAAATAACCAAGCCAAATCATATTATCAATACACAATGGAATACCCTCGAGAAGACTGGGTAAATGTGTGCAAATTTTCTAGATGTCATAAATCACTATGCTGTAGAACAGTTTGTCATAGTACTGATGAGAGGGGAGGTGATTCTAGACTTAAGTCCTGTGGGGATGTAGGGACCTTCTGTGAAATGAAACTGTTGTTGAACCAGTTGGAAAAAATTACTATAGCACTCTCAGTTGCAATGTATATGTAAGTGAACAACTGCCAAGGAAGTCCAGCACAGTCATATTTGACTTCAAAAGGGGAAACTTCTTAAAGTTGAGGAGACTGGTGAAAAGGAAGTTGAAAGGGAAAGTCAAGTAGGTCATGTCTCTTAGTAATGCTTGGGGATAATTCAACCCCACAATAAAAGCTCAGCTAGAATGCATACCATAGATCAGGAAATATGCTACCAAGTCCAAGAGGGCTTCAAATAAGTGTGACCCTGGAGGTCACAGAGATCTGTAGCAGGACTTTCTCCCTGATTCAAAACCTGTTTCCCCTTTTAACTTTCACCTTTTCTGTAACTGGGCATAAAGGCTAAGCTGACAAAAAGCTCTTGGCTTCTTCTTGGGCTGCCTCGGGGAGGAGATACATTGATGGTGACATTGATGGTTCTCCACAATCCTTGGTCTGGAGCATAAACGAGCCAGCCCAGGTCACCTGTTCATGCCATGGTGCAAGAGGCACAACATCCTTGGATTGGTTGAATCTCCCTTCTGGGGAGGCATGTCAAAGAATTTAGAAGGCTCTGGGCTTCCTGCTTCCACTTTGATGGATAGAAGGATTTGGAGTATTGACAATCCAGCTCCCTTTTGTCCTCCTTCTATGTTTGCAGTAGCCACCAGAACTGCTTCTACCTCTCATCTTCAATAGCCATCAGAGGGTAAATCTAGAAGCAGCTTCCAGTGTCAGGTTGAAGCTACATATGAGCAGCTAGTTTTGAAGACATGGGTGCATTCTCCTGCTGAAACCCCAAAACTGGGCTCTGAAATAGAAGGAGCAGAAAGTCTGGCACTGTTGACCAAGCTAAGCTAAGCTAGGTTCCTCGTACTTACAGTGTATTTCCACAGAATTCATATAGCCTGGTCAACACCCTTCTTCACCTGAAGAGGATTTTGAGGCCTAAACACACACATTCTTGCCTTCTCTGGTCAGATATATAGCATTGGCAAATGATGTCACAATATAACACATCTCTGTTGCCCCACTTAATTTAGCTGTTGTTGTCAAAGATTCTGTTATTGTTGGTTTTGTATTCCTGTCACTCCCTGTGGCAGGAGATGGACCTGCCGTTCTTGCTAAGACAAAGTCTTATGCTAAACCAAACTGGAAAACAGACCAATGTGAAACAAGCAGTCTGGTCAAAAATGTAGCCAAACTATTTAGGGCTATACCTGTATTCCTTGGAGACACCTCTGAGTAGACTTGTACTAAAATGTGTAGACTTTGTACTAAAAGGATTTAAGACTATTTTGGCCAATTTAGAAGGGGAGTCTCATGATACCTCTACAGGGTAAGTACCATTTCCCTGAAATTTATCTTTCTGCCTTGTGGCTTTGCTGAAATAATTTTCGACTATAGCTCAGTAGGTGAGAAGATAACATGAAAAAACCTCCTATGAAGGAAGATGGAGATAATAACATTTCAACTTTGCATACAAATGCTTTGTTATCTGCATTGCAGATTGGAGTATCGGATATTAAAGGTATGCTTAGATAAAAGATAAAAGTCTTCTGGAAAGATAGTGTCTTTGCTGGCTGAAAAGCAATAGATTATTAATGTTATCTCTCAGACATTTTCTCTGCTTAGTAGCAAAAGAAAAAAGAAAAAGAATCTTTTTATTAAAATCAGACTGGTGGAACATTCCAATGGTCATATATATGAATATTTGCTTAGGGCTGCCATACGTCTGGATTTTCCCTTCCTCAACAACTTTCAGGGTGTCCTGGTTTTTACTTTTTGAACTATGGCAACCCTAGATTTGCTATTAAGAAATCATAATATAAAATACATCTACATTGATGGAATTTGCCAATGCTACAGTTAATAAAAATTGAATCATCATTTGCCCATGCCACAGATGACTTCAGACCAGTTTCTTTTTGTCTTGAAAACATTAATTAGTATAATACTGGCTTTTTTGGGTGGGTGCTACTTCGCTTCCTTGGGAAGCATGTCAAGAACACGACTGAGGAGAATTTAGTTTAAATATATATTCACTGAATTGTTTCCCAATATGATCCTGGCCCTGTTCTGCTGTAGAGCTGGCTGCTACTTAACTGGTAGAGACTGCCCAAAAATCAGCATATTTTCCAAATATACAGGAACAGAGAATGCATAATTTGAGCTTTTTTAAGCAACTCTGAGAGTGTGCCTTTTTTTAAAAAAAATAACCAAGCTGTATATAATTTTTATGAAGCAATAAATAATTTGGGATTGTTCTGTCAAGGTAGTGGAGTGACCACATAAAGTACTTGGAGAGAAACTGAGATATGGTCAAGCTTTTCCAGAGTTTTGCAGCAATGATAATGGAGCTTTATTTGACAAAGTGCAGCCAAATAGTAACTTCATAGCTAATGGTTGAAGTTGTCACAAAGAAGGAGGCAGTGATAAGTGATGCTGCCAAGGAAGCAATACTGGGCTTGCTTAGGCAACCTGTGGGAAATGAGAGGAATCCCAATAAGAACTGGAAAGTTGGCAGACGAGAGAGTAAGAGAATTATACCTCTCATTCCTTATGCTCTGTCTGAGACACAGGTGGTCTCTGTGTTTGTGCAGGTTTGTACTTAGCATCAGGCTAAAATCCCCCCCAAAATGTTTTTTTTTAAAAAAAGCTTTCCTAGGCCACAACAAATCTTTACTAGGAATGGTCAACTACAGAAAAGGAGCACTCATTGTCATGAGACTCAAAAGGATCAGTCAGGCTTAGTTTATTCCATCAAGGTCTCTTCCAGAATCCCCAGGAGTTTGGAGGTGCAAGGATGAACATCTAGCCAGGAGCTCCAGAACTTAGGCAGAGTGCCCGAGGGCAAAATTCATAAAGTATGCACAGGAGGAGTTCAGGGAAATGGAAATGCAGAGGATTCAATGAGTTCTGGAATCCAACACCAATCATAGGATGGCGAGAGACGCAAATGAGAAATGTGGTCCTGGAATGTTGGTTTTAGGTGAACAAAAGAAAGGCTATTGTCTTTTTCCTACCTAACAAGCAGGGGAGGGGGTATTCCTGGACTTTGGGTAGAGTTTAAACTACAGTACTCATAAAGACGCCCCCCCCCAAAAAAAACCTCTCAAGGTTCTCTCTAGCCATTCAACAGAGAATACAATGTTCCTTTGATTAGATTGGGAACCAGAGGAAGATAAGAGCATTTAATGATTTCAGGAGGTCTCACATCAGGGTATGAAGGATGTGAAACACTCTAGTCTACATCAATGGGATTCTCAAGTGTGCTTTGTCCTAATTTGCTAGATCCCTACCAGCCAAACAAAATGCAGCCTTTTGAGCCAAAGTGATGGTGGAAGAGCGCTCTCTGACAAACAGGTAAATATTTCCTGGAAATAAATAGAAGTCCAAGGCTGTACTGATCCTTTGCAGTAAATCAAATATAAAATGTAGAAGATGGCGTATGGGTACAATAAACAGTACAAAGATGAGACAGTCAGGCCCAAGAGCAGTTGTGTAACCATGATTTGTTACTGGTTTTATTATATTTCAACCCTCAACTTTCCTCCAATGTGGTCAAGACTGTTTACATGGTTCCCACTCCCCTTCCACATATGTAGGTATGGTAGGCTGAGAGATATTGACTGGCCCAATGTCACCTAGCAGGGTTTATGGCTGAGTGAAGATATGAACTTGTATCTCACCATCCCTAGTCCAACACTATTATTATTATTATTATTATTATTATTATTATTATTATTATTATTACTCCATTATCCCTCGTAGGGTCTGGAAAAGGCTTGCCATTGTAATACAAACCATGTTGCATGCATGTAAATGGTAAAGGACCCCTGGCCCCAAAGGCAACTATGGGGCTGTGGCGCTCACCTCACTTTCAGGCCGAGGGAGCCGGCGTTTGTCAACAAACAGCTTTCTGGGTCATGTGGATGAGTAAACCACTTCTGGCGCAACGAAACACCATGACAGAAACCAAACCGCATGGAAACACAATTTACCTTCCCGCCACAGCAGGACCTATTTATCTACTTGCACTGGTGTGCTTTCGGACTGCTAGGTTGGCAGGAGCTGGGACAGAGCAACGGGAGCTCACTCCGCCGTGGGGATTCGAACCACCAATCTTCTGACTGGCAAGCCCAAGAGGCTCAGTGGTTTAGACCACAGCACCACCCCCATCATATGGAGGTACTGCAACCAAACTGGGGTAGGGGATACAATTGCTTGGCAGGGGAAAATCAGGCCCAGAGGCTAGTGCTTTGCTATCCCTGTACTAGTTCATAGAAGGCATAAACAGTAATGTATTGAGTGACCCTGTTAAAATGCATACCTCCCCACAAAGCTGATGTTAACAACAGCAGCAGAAAGGCTCTGCGTGATTTTTTAAAAAGAATGTTTAACAAGTAAATTCAGAAAACAGAAGTATGAGGTAGAAGCAGGCTTATTTGGGGAAAAAACTGAATTCCAGTGTATTGGGGGGGTATGTATAACCACCAGAGATGGGAAATTGTCACCTGTTGTTGCATAGCAAAAAGTGGACATGTTTCATAAAAAAGCAAACTAAAACCTGTTGCACCTGCTGTCCTGCAGAGGCTTTCATTCTTGATCTCTGCATATTCCTCAATCAGGGGGGGGGGGGGAAAGTCTAATATAGTTTTTGGTAATCACTAGACAATTTCATTGGTCAGGGAGATTTCAGTGATTTAATTGAATGTGGGTGGGAAGAGATGGAGGATTTCAACATCTGCCTCAAGAATAGTGTTGTTGGGTGCTAGGAAAAACAAGAGTAGTTTGGTTGCTTAGCAACACCAGTTGCCCAAATTAGCTAAATCTGTCTAAATAGACTGACGAAGGACAGGATAGTCGAGCAGCAACAGTTGCTGTTCCTGTCTTAATTAGAGAAGCATACGGCATCACTTAACTATTATAGTTCAGAACAGAGCACATATTAAGTCCAACAGGCAGAGGCCACTTCAGATTCTTCCGTTAGACTGCTTGTGGCGCAACTCACCACGTCGTCACATGAACTGTAGGATTTTATCTGTACCATTGCAGAACTTTAAAGAAAGAAAGTTGGCAGTGGTGTAGAAAAAGTTGCTTCATCCATACGGTGGGCTTTTGGAAACTAGGGTTCCTGGACTGCATCTGAGCATTGCTCTTCTGCAATCAGCTGGAAGTAAGATTATAAATATGGTTCCACACAGTAGATAATGCAGCGCTGTATGGATTGCCCATTAAAACCCCATAAGCACAGCACAGGCAAAAGTGGAGATATCTATTACTGGCCTAAGCTTGAGGCTTAACCATGAGATTTTACAAATGTTTACTCAGGAATACATGCCATTCACCCTTTATTCCCAGAACATGGACAGGGAAGCTGCAACTCTCCAGATGTTGGATTCCAAATCCAATCCGTCCCAGACAGCGACTTATAAAGACCTAGAATAATAGAATCACAGAATGGTAGAGTTGGAACCAAAGCATTGCCCAATCCAACCCCTTGGCAATATAGGAATCTCAGCTAAAGAATCTCTGGCAGATGGCCATCTGACCTCTGTTTGAAAACCTCAAGTGATTGAGAGTCCACCGCCTTCTGAGGTAGTCTGTTGCACTGTCAAACAGTTCTTATAGTCAGAAAGTTCTTCCTAATGTTTAGTCAGAATCACCTATATCAAGTCGGCCACTCTTGTCTGCACACATTTCAGTTTGTCAATATCCTGTCAGTAAACTTTAATGCCTAGCTCTAGAAACAGTGCTCCACATGGGGGCAAGACTATTCCCTTGACACTCAATGTACAGTACTTCAGTTGATGCATCATATAATTGTAGTTGATTCACATTAAGCTTGTGGTCCTGTTCATCTGACTATCATGCCCTCCTAATTTTGTTTTGAAACATGAACAACAAAATATAAATGCCCCGAAACAACATGTTCTCATTTTTGTCTACACACACTTCTTATTTTTATTGTCACACAAATCCAACAACTTTCATAATTTCATAACTCGTTACTTGCTGGCCGCATTACAAAGTTCAGTGTCTACTATACTGGACAGAAATTCACTTGAAATGTAGTGCACAGGCATCAACTAGTGTGTAAATGACAGGACTTGACCCTATTAAACAGTGGCATTTTTAGTACAGTGCATAAAAAGATAGACCAATCCATCTGCTTCAGTTTCTCTTGGTTAATCATTTGTCTGGCTTAAGTGCAGTTTACCTCATTTCCACATCAGTATGTCTTAAAAAAGGAAAGGCTGCACAAAAGTTTCACACACATTTCTCTTAATATAAACATTCTGGTACACAATTTTACTTAATATACACATTTTTTGGCTAGGCGTTTTGCCAGATATGGTATAATTTTGTACATTATTTTCACCAATATATGCTGATGAACCTCACCAAAATGCTGGAAGGGCTGTACCTCTATTGGCATATATCTTCACATGTGGTGGGAATGCCCCCAAATCCAACCCTTTTGGACAACAGTCCTACAAGAAACAAGCAAAATAACTAAACGGGTATTAGAAGTCACCCCCGAACTGGCCCTATTAAACATATTCCAGGATAATAATGGCCACTCACATTACAAAGAGCTTATAACCCATCCACTCTCAGCAGCCAGAATCATTATAGCCAGACTCTGGAGAGACCTGTCAGGAGTCAACATGGACCACTGGTACCAAATTGTATGGGAAACAGCATTACTAGAAAAGTTAATCAATAGACTAAGACTAACACAAGGACTGTTAGGATTGTCCTACTCGTGTGTAGGTCAGTCCTTCGGGAGCTTCAAAAGCATTCTCCAGCCTGAACATCACAGTGACTGATACCAAGAGACATCAGCACACTTAGGGATCCTGCAGAGTATTAGCGGTTTGCGTAGCAAACTCAGTCGCACAGCATATTGGCTAATCTACTTTATTTACATATAATACACTCAGAGCATTATGACTCAGCTCCTTCCTCTTTCTCATCAAACAGCAAAAGACAATAGTCCCACATCACGGGAACACAGTAACACAAAACATCCTGTCTCCGTCACTTCCCACTATGTGGAATGAAAGCATACACTGTCATGTATGCAAGCACGGAGTAAGAATCCTAACAAGGACAAATAGAAGAGGACGCCTTCACCCCAGTATGGGTCCCCTTTATCACACACACCGCCCAAGAAGACAAGAACCCCTCTGTGAGCATATGAATCAATATGGCTAACCTGACCCAATAATCCCCCCTCACATGGCAAGCAAATGTGAGGAGTAACAAGTAACCAAAGAGTTAACTGTGTTCTGTATAGCACCTGACCACTGAGGAATATCATGTTACAGAATGTACCAGAAGTGTTTCTGTATGTATCAGTTGGTTTCGTTTCTGCCTGGGAGACGGTCGCAAGATGTCTGCGCTCTCACCAGGTTGTTTGTTATTTTCTCTCTAGAATAAACTTAAGTAGTTATTAGAACACTTTGGACTCTGTGTGTTCTTAAGAGGCTTTTTATCCAACGGCTATACAAGCTTTCGCTGTGTGAGAAGAAGAAGAACTCTGCTGTGTGTGTTTTACTGCCAGCCCGGATCTACGGAAGCAGAGAAGCGCTAGAGGAAGCGCGCCGGGCGATAATCAGTGGCTCCTAATTGAGTCATAAACAACTCAAAGGAGTCCTATACCCGTCACAAGAACCCCTCTGTGAGCATATGAATCAATATGGCTAACCTGACCCAATAATCCCCCCTCACATGGCAAGCAAATCTCACTGCAGCCAACTAAAGACAACCAGCCATGCCCTGGGCGCCTCCAACCTCTCTCACCACCAAGGAAAAATATAATAAGCAAGTGACACTGGCAGAAAACCCCATACCCACACTTAGTATTACCACCCGAACCCCCTTTCCCCCTCTTCCCCCTTCCTCTTCCCCAACGTTACTCTGTAAACAGCACTAATGTCTCACATAAAATGTAAAAAAAGACCCTACAGCTCTTTGTACACTTTTGCTTTGTTTTGTTGGAGAACTGCATTGCAAAATGAGAAGTTTGGGTTTTGAAGCTTAGCTGCATTTCACTTTGCGTACTGGGTCAGGAGATGTGAATTTAGGAAGATGCAGATTCCTTGCATCCCCTTCTTTGGTCCAAATGGTTATAGCACATCACACACCCCTCTATTGTACACCCCATATAAATGTCTGATGTCGTCAGTGTATTAAAAAATAAAAAAGCAAGAGCCTTGTTGTAATGCTCTTGGCAGAAATGCAAAGCAGACCAATTATGGATCACATTTTGAGAATTTTCTCATTATCATTCAAAACATACCTCTTGAAAATTATTTTCTCATCACTTAAAATGGTTGTTTTATGTTCCTTCTTACTGCACATTCTCATTACAATAGCAAAGATTACAGAGGAGAAGCAGTACAAATTTAATCGATGCTTGTGGCATTATATATATATATTAAAAAACAACCCTCTTATGCAGAAAGGGAACTAGGGCAGATGATAATGAGGTTAGGAAAACAAACCATCCCCATCCTACTTTAAGGCAGACAGGCTAAATTTGACTGCTAAATTTGACTGACGATATCCATACAGTTACGGACAGACCCATAGTTGGGAGTCAGATTTCTAACAGGGAGTGGCATGTCCCCTTCCAATGAGTGGTTCTTTGACAATTTCAACATGTTGTCCTTTACTGCACAACTTGTGAGTGCACTAAAATACCTTGCGCTGGAAGGCTCTGTTTGGACTTCAGCACCAGGGCTCTGTGCACCCAACTGATATGTGCAGCAGTAATGTGGAGCACAGGGAAATGGGCCTCAGATCACTTCAACAGGAGCTTTCAAAATGGAGCACTACTTCCAGTGGAAGAACTGCAAGGAGAAAGAGAGAGCAAAACTATGTTTGTGTTATGGACTGGTTGGATGCAGAGGAATGGTGGGAAGAATCAGCTGGAGAACCACTGAGTGAAGAAGGTTCAGAGCCCAGGGAATGGTGATGGGACAATTATATAGAGTTAACAAGGCTTAGTGAGCTGGGAGAGTCTGTGGCAGAAAGAAGTCCAGAATCAGAGGCAGAAGCTGAAGCAGGTGAGTGGGAGGAGGGAGGTCAAGAAGCAGAAATGAGTCAGGCTGGTAAAGAGTCACAGGCGTCTCCCTTCTCCTGCTTCAATAAGCTCCTGTCCCTCCTTGTCTTTCGGAAATAGAAGAGGCATGAAAAGGGCAGAGGAGAGATTGGCTGCATGGGGATGCAGTCTCTGATTGCTTGGAAAAAGCCCTAGAGAGGAAGAGACTTAAACTGCTGTGAAGAGGCAGGGACTTTGAGTCTCAGCAACTGGTTTTCATCAAGTGAGACCGCTGGAAATGCATAGCTGTCAAGTTTTCCCTTTTCTCACGAGGAAGCCTATTCAGCATAAGGGAATTTCCCTTAAAAAAAGAGAGAACTTGTCAGCTATGGAAATGAGCTACTAATGCTCATTAGGCCTGACACTCAGCCAGGTCTGCAGAGAATGTGTCTTTGCTAATAAAGAGTTAACTCCAACTTTGAACTTTGAGTTTACTGATCGGCATGCTCCTGTGACAGCTTGCCATTTGGGGATGGGTTTCACCCTCCAGCCCAAGGAGCTTTCAAATGGAGCTGCTTTCAGCAGAAAGCCCTTTCTGGACTTCTAGGTTTTGGTATAAACATTGGGGTGGGGCGGTGGCACCAGCAGAACTTTGTTTTCAGCTTTGGGGCTGCTTTGGGGTGTGCCATTATTGAATATTGCTAATTGGTCACCACAACTTCAGGGCTGAGTGTAGGGACGTGTGGTGCTGTCCAAGGGTCAAAGACACTAGGACAACTCGGAGCATGGTTGGAATCTGACTACTGAGCAGGTGGAAGCTGAGAATTGGTGTCTGCTAACTAGGATGTGAGCTATGTTCCTCAGCCATAAATAACCTCTTTTCAATGAGTGGTTTTTAATGAATGGTGTAAGGTTTTTGTTGATGGTTGGTGGAGTCATAGAATAGATTTGGTGTTCGCCCCCAAGTGTTACTCTGCCCATGTTTAGGTGTGGAATTTCTGCATACGGACCTGCAATGACTGATACTTTTTGAAAATGAGGGAGAGTATGTTTGTGGACATGCATGTGTGTTTGTGCAAGTTGACTAAGGTACAGGTGTGTGAGTGAGAGCTGAATTTGTCTGGGCACTGAATAAGTGGGAATCTGTTGAGCGAGTGGAATCCTATGTTACGGTTTTTGATGTTTTATCTGTTTTAATATTAAAATGGTGGCAGCCTGGGAGAGGTCATTTTCTGTGGCAGTCCCTAAATTATGGAATTCTCAACTCACAGAGGTGCATCTGGCACCATCATTAGGTAGTTGCCACTGTTTGCTAAATATATATATATATTTGCTCTGGCCTTCGACACCTGAATGGAGCCCTCTATTCTCCTGAGTCTAATTTGTTTTAAACTGATTTTAACATTGTATTTTTAAATCACTGTAATCTGACCCGAGTCCTTATGGTGAAGGTCAGTTAAGAAACTTAATTAATAACAATGATGAAAATAAGACTATATTAAATTTTGTTGTTTGAATTCCTTGTAAACCACACTGTGATTTTTTTGAAAAATAAAAACAGCATATAAATACTTGAAATAATAACAAGGTTGCCATATGTCTGGAATTTCCCGGATTGGGTGTCGGAAACCGTGTCCAGGTGAAAATCGCTGGAACACCTGGAAAAATCTGGATGTATGGCAACCCATGCCAGCAGTGGCGTTTTGGGTGATTTCCCTTAAAGCTCGAGATTTTGCAAAAAGAAGCTCAACAACTTTTCTGTCTGGATTTTCACTTTTTGAAATATGGCAACCCTAAATAACAATAAACTGGTTTGCAAGATGAATGGAAGAAAACAAGTGCTGATTGTGTTACAACTGTAGATGGCAGTCACGAATCAGTCATTTTCTCTAATATTAAACCATTTCGATCAATGGTTTCAGTGTTGATTAAAATATCAGAAAGCCATTTTAATACAATCTGCTTCTGATGCAATGTTGTTGTCTGCAAATAGATCAGCTCATGAGATTCTTAAGAGTATGCACTGAACATTTTGTTATCCAAGATGAACATAGTTACTCCTTTACAGGAGTAGCCCATTCACTTTGTTAGTGAAGTTTAAATTATTTTGTAGAAAGATCTCTGCTAAGTCAGCACTTCTGCAAAAAGTGGGCGAGGGAAGATAAAAATGCAGTGTCTTGAAATCAGTTGCTGGATCAGCAAATTGGCAGACATGAATGCAGAGGGTGGAAAAAATAATAAATACTGTTGATAATGGACTTTGCACTTCTACTGGCTTATTTTGAGGCTGGATGCAATTTGCTGAGCATGGTGCCTGTGCTATCTTCACTCATTTAAATAAGCAAATGAGCGGTTCTTCCTGGACAGTATCCTTTTTAGACCTTTATCATTAATTACAAAGAGGTAAAGTGTCACCAAGTAGGTCGCAGTGGACAATTCTGTGCATGCTCATCCACTAGAAGAGGAAACCAGTAAATGTACAGTGCTGGGGGACAGAATGAAAGTTGCTTCCTGAAGCAGGCCAGCTATCAAAGGCTAACCTGGGACTTCAGAAAAGGGCTTTGATGGTGTTGCTTGAAAAGGTTAATTGCCTGATAAAGAAAAGTTACAAAGTTGCAAAATTACTTAGCAATTAACTAGAAAGGGATAAGTTTGCACAGGCTAAAAAGCAAGTAAATTGTTTTGCTAATCCTCTCACTGCTAAGAAACTCCAACTTTTGAAAAGTGAGAATTACCTGTTATTAAGTGATGTATGATGCTGAAAGATGAAACAGAAGGGCACACTCTTCCCTCACCCACCCAGTTTGCTCTAAATATGGGCAAGTAATTGGGTAGGATACACTCGGGCATTTTTTTTTAAAGGCCACAAATTGAAGAGAGCATAAAAATCACAATGTCTGACTAATTTTCTTCACAGTTCTAAGTCACAGACAGAGCAATCCTATGCCTAATTTTACTAAGAAGTAATCCTTACTCTGTTCAATAGAACTTAATCTATTGTATATGTGCACTGGATCGCTAGCCTTAGGCTATTTCCAGAGTGTGCTATGGGGATAGAAAATTATGTGACTCAACTTTCCTGCAAATAAATAAATAATACTACCAATGGAAAACCAACAGGCCTTATTAGAGAGAAGGTTAAGCTAGCGGAAGGGTTGTAGCTCAGTGGCAGATCATTGAACTTAGAAGGCCCTGGCTTTGAACTGTGGCATCTGTGAGTAAAACTGCGCAAGACTCCTCTCTGAATCCCTGAAGAGTTACTGAGCCAGGTTTCATCCATATCTTGATGACTGGCAATTCCCATCATCTACAGACAGCATGGCAGAATGGCCAGGGATGATGAAAGTTATGGTCCACCATATCTGGGTGGCATGAGTTTGTGAAAGATGGTCTTAATTAAATGGGCCAGTGGTCTGACTTGGCATATATATATTCCTCAGAACTTGGTACTGTACATATCCTTCCTGGCATTCAAGTTGGTGGTCACCATTGCATCTTGGGAGGATGTTTGTCTCTCTGTGTTGGATTTTTTTTGTATAGAGAGCTTAACTATGCTAAGCTAAGTGGAGCGGTCCAGAACAGAAGATCAGGTTGTGGTTCACACCTGATCAGCATCATATATATGGGAATAAATCTCATTGAGAGGTGTTGTCCATAAAGGCTGAGCAACCTAGTATCAGGAGTGAACTCTGGAAACCAAGTCCCAACCAAGTCCCAACCGCAATTGCAGTATTTCCCCTTTCTCTATAAGAGTGGATGGCAAATACTAACCTAGATGGGCAAAAGTAAATGGGTGCACTTGAGGAGAATATTGGTGAGTGGATTTAAATGTCTTGTCTGCCTTCAGTGACCCTACAGTAGTCATTGGAGAAACCAAATGATAGCCCATCAGCAACTTTGGTCCATCCTCCCTTTAAGAAAAGCTCAACAACTCAGGTTAATCCTCCAATGGCAATGGGTAGATCACTGCTATTTTTTTTATACTGCAAGTAGATCACAGTCTCTTGGAAGTTGGACGTTCCTGGTATAACTCAATATTGGGTTTTGTTTAGTAACTCTGGAGTGTGACAGAATGTTGGGAACTGTAGATGCCCAACTAGATAGAACCATAAAGTTGGAAGGGATCATGGAGGCAGGAGGAGTCAACATGGTGGGCGCTGCTACAGAGCCAGCATGCGGAAGGACGTGTGGTTCCAGAATTGGCCTCCACAGTCACTTACGGACTCATTGTTAAAACCGTGTTTATGGAAGACAACCTTACTCAGCTATGAGTGATCGCCAAAGAGACCAGTGTCACTGGCAGGTACCTGGACTGTGCAGGAGTGAGCATGACAGCAGTAAAGTCACGGATGTGTGGGTAACACCAGTAGGAGCACCAGCTTGGCTGTGCTTGTGCACCCAAAGCAGACCTAATCTCACTGCCCTCCTGCCTCACTCCCAGCATGATTTAGGTAAGATGCCCCCTCTCCCCATCTGCTCCCTGGAACTTCAATGCAGGATGTGACAAACTACAGTATCCAGCCAACCTCTTCTCCAACAAAGGAAAGCCCACCACTTCCTGGGGCACTCTGCCTACTGTTAGGAGGTTTCTCCTGATGTTTAGCCAAGATTCTACTTCCTTGTGATTTCACCAACCTACTGCCCTCCAGATGTGCTGGCTGGAGCTGATGAGAGTTGTGGTCCAAAACATCTGGAGGGGACCAGGTTGCAAAATACTGTCCTACTCATTGGCTCCAGGTGGGTATGTAGGTAGATATTACTATGGTTAGTGTTGTTGTTATTATTTTCTTACCTGCCCTTCACCATGAGGTCCCAGGCTGGATAGGATAGGTAGAGAGGCAAGTAAAAAAAGTAAATGATAGATAGACAGACCAAACTTACAGTGAAAAGACATAGGGTGGAATTCAACTTCATTTAATTACAAATGTTCCAGATTGCCAGATGAAACCATCCCCGCTCCCCTGCATGTTCTTTTGGGGTCCTTCCTCCCCAAGCCAATATTTGGGGGGGGGGCGTGGGGGTAGGAGAGGTAGGAAACAGCTTCTGCTGACAGGGTCTGTTAGGCAAATCCTGCCCATTATAATAATAAAATGAGAGGGGGAAAACACTTACAGATTCACCTGGCTTCATATTTCTGCTGTGAAAGAACACCACAACGAGCAATAAAGCAGAAAAGGGAAAGAAATGCTTTTAAGAGCTCCATTGAACTCCTTGCAACATCAACGACCAAAAATCCACTGGCATGTTTCCAAATGGAAACGCAATACCCAGGTAGGGAAGAGCCTTGAGAAATAAATAATGAATTTCTCCTTGTACTGTATGTTCTTTCCCTCATAATGCAGACTTGTTCATGGCTCTAAATATAACTTTGGTTTCATTTGTTATGCTTGAGCTGCCAATTAAAAAGAGAAGCCCGCAAAGGTTCAGTTGCCGGCTGAATGCAAACATGGAAGGCTCTGGGAGATCGGCAGGTTCTTGTTGCCATGTTGCCAGTCACTATCACAATGGCAGAAGGGGTTGAGAACATGAGTTTTATTCAGGGACTTTAGAAAGGAGCTCATGGTCGCAGGTGCTAGGATTCTGCATCACTTGAATAGAGCTTCTTAATAGTAGCTCGTGGTGTGCTGTCATTAGCGTTGTATCTCAGTTTTGTTTTATCAGAGTTGTTATGTGCTCTCTAGTAACGGTAAAGGTAAAGGACCCCTGAACAGTTAAGTCCAGTTGGATTTGACTATGGGGTGCAGCGCTCATCTCCACCTTCAGGGCCAGGTAGATGGTGTTTGTCCACAGGCAGCTTTTCCAGGACATGTGGCCAGCATGACTAAACTGCTTCTAGAGCATGGAAAACAGAGCACATGAAACACTGCTTACTTTCCCACTGCAGCAGTACCTAGGGTGGCACTGTGGTCTAAACCACTGAGCCTCTTGAGCTTGCTGATTGTAAGGTCGGCAGTTCAAATCCACATGACGAGGTGAGCTATCGAGTTCCACCACCAGAGTATAAGAGTAATGGAAGCAAATGCGAGAGGTCCCCAACCCAATGAAATTACAACCTGTCAACTGAAAGTTAGAGAGCTGGACTCAGGCATAGGAGGCCAGGGTTCAAATCTCCACTCAGCCATGAAACTCAATAGGTGACTTTGGGCTAGTCACTGCCTCTCAGCCTAAACTACCTTTCAGAATTCTTGTGAGGAGAAAATGAGGGAGCATCATGTTTACCACACCTTAAGCTCCATGGAGGAAAAGGTGGTAAATGGAAGAAGAGGAGGAGGAGGAGGAGTGGTAACATCAAAGACTACAATTCCCATCAGCCCCAGCCAGCACAGCCAATGGGCAGGCATGATGGGAATTGTAGTCCAGCAACCACCTTGGTTTCTCCTGCTATACGGGTACAGCAGCAGAACAGAGAGCATCTGGTTGGCTATTCTGATGAACACTGTGTGTTTGCCTCTGTGCCTGTATTTGTATTGTGACAAGATACAAAATAAAGCCATTAAAAGTTGTATTTACAGCATTTCTGCATCCCCCCCGAGTCATTTTCCATCATTTTATCACTGTCTTCACACTTCTGAGAAAGAATGTTTCCAAAGAGGAGCAGATAAATGGAACTGAAATAGGTCACCACAGTTTAAGTGCTTTCCAGAAGAAACTGAGAATCATTTCTCTCCTCTCCTTTCTTCCTCTTCTATGCAAGCGGGAATTATGACTGCAGAGAACAAAGATGGAGTGCTCTTGCCTTAAAGAGGATATTACTAAATAGGTATGTAGACAGAATCTACTCTTTGGTACTCAAGCTACAGATGCTTAGAAGAGGGATGGCATTCAAGGTGAACAGTGTGTGGTTAAGAATCCCCAGATCAGGAAACTCCGCGCAGGTAAATGTAAAGGCTGCATGGTGTAAAAGGACATATATCTCCTATGTCCCAGTACTTCTAGTCCAGTGTGAGAGGTTAAATGACACTGACCATGCATTTAATCCTATGGACTATTTGAACCCAGAACTCTTCCTTTTGGAGCTAAGTTCACCTCTGATGACCACAATTGATGAAGCTCTCCAAGTAGGAATGTCCCCAAAATGAGTGCTCATCCTTTATTCACCATTTCCAAAACATGCCTAAGAAAACTCCTGTTGTTCTGTTTTTGTTGATAGCCAAACAGCAATGCTAATTTCATCTTTTCTAAAAGGCAGGGTTACAATTCCACGAGTCTACATGTACAGATGCATCTATTTAAAAGGGGTAATTTTATTTCATTAAGACATATTTATTGCTATTCAGATTTTCAGAAACACACTAATGATGCACATTGGTTGGCTTCCAGCAATGGGCTCATTTGTCATTCTGCTGGTGTGGGTTCAGCTTTTAGCAACCTCACTGGCTTAGATGTTGAGTAAGAAATTTCCAAAGGGCTCAAGCAGCAGGAGAGAAAGATCTTATCTACAGGAATTCATCACAGTCGCTTCATAACCAGTTTTAAGAGAAAATAAAAGGATTGACCTACACTAAGCAGCCAGCAAAGTGGTGTAATACTCCTTTCACTTTTTGCTATATGTTCATGATAATAGATATCTCCCCAGGTATTTGCAAGCATAAACTCGTTCTGCATCCAAATTACCCAGAGTCTCTGGTTCAATGAGCAGGTTAATTTAGACAAAAGTCAGACTGAAATGGATTCTTTTATGCTTACTTGGTATGTTTTTAGTGATGCATTGAAGGTGTGTGTGTGTGTTCAGAGGGAGGGAGGGAGGGAGAGGAAAGTAATCATCAATGCACAAATACAAGAAACTGTATATATTATATGAATGGCACCTACATACCCACTGCTGGTTAATTAATGGTATCCCACTGGGTTTAGTGGGGACAGAGATATCTGTTTATTACGCTGTAAGAGAGGCTCCTCTGGGTCCAAGATCATCACATGACTTTACAAAACCTGACAGAAGATACAGTATTATGTAGTCTATAGACATTCTATAGAACAGCAAGGTGTCTGGGAATGAGTAGTGTATGGCAATGTAGTCTAATGTTGTTATCCGAGCCACATTCACACCATACATTTAGAGTACTGTTATACTCCGCGGGGATTTGACGGTCCCAGCTCCTGCCAACCTAGCAGTTCAAAAGCACATCAAAGCACAAGTAGATAAATAAGTACCGCAACAGTGGGAAGGTAAACGGCATTTCCGTGTGCTGCTCTGGTTCGCCAGAAGCGGCTTTGTCATGCTGGCCACATGACCTGGAAGCTGTACACTGGCTCTCTCGGCCAATAACGCGAGATGAGCACCGCAACCCCAGAGTCGGTCACGACTGGACCTAATGGTCAGGGGTCCCTTTACCTATACCACTTTAAACAGCCATAGTCGTCTTTCTGGGAGTTGTAGTTTGTTAAGGGTGCTGAGAGTTGTTAGGAGGCCCCCGTTTGTCTCCCAGAGCTACAGTTCCCAGACTGGCATATATAATCCCTCTCAGGGCTGGCCCTAGACATTCAGGCATCTAAGGCGAACTAAAATGGTGCTATGCCCACCAGGGGAGAAGGGTTGAGTGAAGATCTCCATTGGGCACAAAGGGGGAATAAAGATATACATTGGGAACATGGGAGTGAGAGAAGATACCATCATGGGGAAGAAAGGGGCCCGGCTCTGAATCACACCAGTGGGGTTGCACAGCCCAGGAAACCCCAGAGGGCAACCCCTATAATTTCCTCCCTAAGGGTAGGAGGACACAATCAGCACCTCCTATTCCCCAAGAGGCTGCTGTGGAGTGCACTACAGCCATTGCTGCCACAGCAGGCAATGCATTCTGTGAAGGCTGGATCTGCTGCCACTGTAGATTATGCCACCTGAGGCAGTTGCCTCACTTTGTCTCTTGGGTGCGCTGGCCTTGATCCCTCTCCCCAAGGAACTATGGAAATTACAGGAGTCTTGCAGCTCAGTCTTCAGCATGTTTACTCAGAAGTAAGCCCTACTGAGCTCAGTGAGAATATTCCCTACACACAACTGCAGTCTGTCAGTCAGGTAGAATCCTATTCTAGGCCTCCAGCAGTAAATTGTTTAATTATATCTGTAGAATAGCCATTATTTGCATCTTCTGTCACAAGACAAAAACATATGTAGGTATTCTAAGAAAAAGAAAGAGATTTTGTATCATGGGGGGGGGGCTTCTTCTTTTTTAGGTCAGAATATCCCCCAAAGGTGCCCTATAATTGAGCCCTATATCAGATGCTTGCATTATTTGTCTGTCTTCTGCATCATAAGCAGAAACTCTATGAGGTGTGACTTAGTCCTAAGGACATTTCTTAAAATACATTCCCATTGAAGCCTTCAGTAAAATCCACCTTTAAACAAAAGAACTTTGTACTTGGGAATGCAAAAATGAACCTGATATCCTGAAGCAATATCCTAAATTTCATTGTGCCCTAAGGAGGTGGAAAGGCAGGTGATGACCTCTTTCTTCAAAGACAGCATTGCTCACTCTTCGTCTTTGGTGTCAGGGGCTGCCATGAGTTGGTGTCAACAACTGGAGGTCGACAGGTCCCCCCTACATCCCTGGATTAGCTGACAAGGAAGCTTTTGTCTTCTGTTTGGTTTCCCACCTGCAGGCATTTGCAGCATGACATCTAGGACTCATATAGATCTTGTAGTTCCACCACTGGTGGAGCTTCATGCTCCGGCACCAGGGCGGAGGCAGGGCTGGCACACGACCCATAGGGGCATGACGCGCGTTCTGGGGGCGTGGTGCACTGCCTGTAGGGGCATGGCACGCGTTCTGGGGCAGGGCGCCCAGTGCGGGCGGGGGGTCAGCCGCTATGGCACCATCAGGATTGCGCTGCCTGGGGCGGAGTGCCCCTATCGCCCCTCCCTTCCTACACCCCCGAGTTCCACCAAGCAAGACATGTGATCATAGGGTAGGGTTGCCATACATCCTGATTTCCTGGACATGTCCTCTTGTTTTTTTTGGGGGGGGTGTAAAATCTGGGCCCGGTGGGGGGGATTTTTAAAACTTGGGAAAATGTCCAGGGTTGGGTTTTTTGTTTTGTTTTTTGGGAGCAGGCGAGCAAGGGGAGTATCTTTGCCGGCTCAGCTGGGGGAGGGGGAAGGCTCCCGACCCGCTGCTGAGCCAGCCCCGGTGCTTCCCCCCCCCCCGTTGTCCTCTTTTTTGCCCTTCTGAATAGGGCAACCCTATTATAAGGCTGCCACAGTCTTGGAGAAGGCCAAAGGCAATCACAGAAATTTTGCTTTCTTATTGGCTTTAAAATAATATTTTAGTTGCAACTGGTAATTTGAGAGCATAAGGGGGGATGAAATTGTTCCAAGTACAGTAGCTAGTATGACTGCTGAACATATGAGAATCTTCAAACAAGACTGGGCTTTGAAGGGGAAATACGGGGTTTGCTCTCCAGACTCAGAAGATAAAAGTGCTGAGTTTCAAAGTGAGACACAAGGTCAAACTAGATGCAATTTTTTAAACCACAGCTTCGAATACTGTGTTTAGGATTATCTGCTCTCAAGGGGGGAAAACAGAACAGCTATAGAGGACCCCAGTCTATATTACATCACAGTGTGGGAGGGGTGATGGGTTAACCCTTTTCCACATGCCTTCCTCTCTTCCCTTGAACGTCACCTCCCTAAACTTATTTGTTTCCCAAACTGCCCCATTCAGTTCAACCAAGGAGGCAGCTCAACATCCACAAAGGGAAATGTGCTTCCTTAACTGCTTCCTTTGTGCAAGGGTCAGTCATGGAGGAAGGGGGGTGCGATGGGTGCAGGCCGCCCTGGGTGTCACAACTGAGGGGGGGGATGACAAAATGCCAGGCAGCATTCACAGCGAGGCCTGCAGCGTGCCCGAGCCACAAGTCTCTTCTGCTGCCTCCCCCCCCCCAGCTGTAGGGCGGCTAAGTGGGAGAAGACAGGCAGATTCCAGAGTCCCCGCGGTGTGACCCACCCCTATGGGCAGCTCGCTTTGCTCCTGGGCGTGCCGCCCCAGGCGCCTGAGAGGCTTACTCTGCCGCAGGCAAGGATGAGGAGCCTGTGGCTATCCACAGCTTGTTAGACTGCAACTCTCATCAGTCCCAGCCAGCAGGGCAAACAGTATGGTAAGCCAATATTATCCAGAGACACAAGTCCACCATCCTTGCCTTAGTGAATGGTTTCAGATAGTACATGGAAAGACGAGTCTAAAAAGCCCAGGACAGAAATTTTCACAGCCCTCTAGCAACTGTGGTGGCACATTTACCAGAAGTAATGTATTTAGCATTAACTCTGGAAGTGGATACTTGATTTTGAACCTCAAACTAGCTCCATTGTATACAAAAATTCATATATTAGTGGAAAGTCTGCCTTTAAAATGCAGTGGCGGGGGGGGGGGGAGAATGAATTGTATCATGAGAAATTGCTTTTAATAGGTCCAAACCGCATACCAGTTTTATTAGGGGACATTCACCCTAAAATGCTAATCTGCAGACATGCCAAGCAATGGAAGTTATTTGGGAGGGGGCAGGGAGAAGTGAAATTGAGAGAAACCTAAATCGAAAATCATCCATCACTACTTACCCGTTGCAGCAGGAAGACTAAAGGCTGCTGGGTTGTGTTCGCATGGTATGTGAGCTTCTAAAAATTCTTATTACTAAAAATAAGAGGTCGTCTTGAGAATCATTTGAAAATTATTTGAAAGGCAGCATATATATCTTCCATTGTAAACATTTCAATATTTTTTCAATGTTTTGCATTTGGTTTTTTATTGTCTCATTTTACTACTTTCTTGTTTGTCATTCTGGGTGGGATAGAAATTTAATTAATACTTTTTTAAAAAATCCTCTGAAAGTAAATAAAATGGAGCCAAATGGGCATAAAGGGAGATTTGTGTTCAAATTACAGCAGTATGGATAGCATAGGTTGCATATATACATTTTAATTTTCTTTTCCATTTTATGATACTGATTAGATTTGATCTCTGGAGCATTATCTCTGTTAAAATTTATGTGCTCACAAACATGATTCCATTTTTGGGACCTGTAAGCCAACGGCATGTATCCTGGAGAACAGATGGGGTTTGTTGGTCTTTTAATTTAGCTAATTTCTCCTACTGAAAAAGGGAAAAGGGTCATTAAGAGTGCTGCAAAGGGAAGTTCCTTGCAAGTCAGTTGACTTGAGAGGTTTTTCACCATCTGCTGGGCTCCTTAAATGTCCATTCTTTGGCTGCAACAGAGCAGATGTGATAGAAGAGATTTCTGATTGACACCAGTGCTAATCTCAAACCAAGTTCCTCACATTTAATTTATAGCAGAGCAATGCAAACCTTCAGAAAGGTCATGTTTGATGAGGATCAGCATCACAGGAATAATGTGCTACTATAAAAAGAAATGGAAAGCATGGGATATTGCTGAAAGACAAGAAAGTGAATGCCCATGTTTGAGATGGCAGGTTGGAAGCGGATATAAGGAAAAGGAACCCTCTCCTTTTGCAAAAGATCAGTTCAAGGAAAGTGGGACAATTATTTTTGCAATGCCGTCTATTTTTGGCATTTATGTATGTGGTTTCCTATACATATTTTTCCCCATCTTTGTCTTAACTCATTGTTTCAAAAGGATCTTTAATATGATAGACTGTAGCTTTAGCCACCCCAGTAAAATGTTTCCTATATCTATTCTTCATTGTACAGCACACCATCAGATGAACAAGAAAAATATGCTCCAAGTTATTTTTTATTCCATTTGGGAACTACTTTTTTTCTCAGTGGATATAGTTAGCTACAAGTTTGACTTTTAGCCTTGGGCCAAAAGTTCTCTGCACAGTTTCCTGACAGTTTTTGTTAGCTACCAATCATCTAGGATAATTAGATTTCTCCTCTCTTCCCGCACCCCTGCCCGATATTTCTACCTGTTCCTATTCTGTTGGAAGTTAAAATCAACTTCCGCTGAGAAACTATAACCTGTAACTCTGGTTTGTAGGCTATTCTTCAACATACCAGCTCTGTGTATGCTGTTGTTGCTGTTGTTACCAACTTTAACATATATGTCTCAAATTGATGTACACAATATAATAATAATAAAAAGTTTAAAACATCGCAGAAAATAACAGCAATTAAATAGAAAAACAATAAAGAGTTTTGTAGCAGTGGCAGATCGGGGAAAATGTTAGTGGTGGGCAAAGCCAGAGGCAAATGTGGACAGAACAATGAAATGTGTATTATACCTTCTAATAAATAATACCTTCTGAGTTTCACCTTCATAGACTAGTTTCTACACACACACACACACACACACACAGAGAGAGAGAGAGAGAGAGAGAGAGAGAGAGAGAGAGAGAGAGAGAGAGAGAGAGCACTATCATCCAAGGAAGCAAGATAACATTCTCAAAGTCCAAGACATATTCCAGCTAGGCCAAAAACAAAAGCATTCGAGGAGTGTGTGAAGCAGGGGCAGCGAGGTGTGTGGCCTGAAGAGAGTCCTGAGGGCATGAAAGAGGGCCTTGGAGGACCACATTCAGCCCTCCTCCTTCCAGCCTGATTTACACTGGCTGGCAGCAGCTCTCTAGGATTTAGGTGGCACCTCTTCCAGACCCATGCAAAATATGCCACAGCCACCTCTGACTCTTATCAATCAACCCCCCCCCCATATAAGATTAGAGAACTCGTTTTTTTGTGCTGAGTCAAGCTACTTCACGATAGACTGAGGTTATTGTTTGTGATGTCCCTACGGAAAGTCTAAGATATTGTTTTGACGCTTGTCTCTCATAATTACAGCTCTTTGCTCTATCCAAGTAGATGGCTTTTAACACAGACTGAAAGCAAAGCAAAATTAGAACACTGGAAATAGTTGTCCACTGCACATTTTAGACCCCTTATGACTTATTTCCATCTTTTCAGCCTATGTATGCTCCCAGATTTAATTCAGCTGGATACACACTGCGCTTTCAGATCGGGAAAGCTGATGTCAGATTGTCAAATGCTAACTATTTCACTTCCATTTAGCATTTGCAGAAGGCATCAGAGTCTGGGCAGTGGCTTTAGCCATTCATTACAAAGATTGAAATATTATTCTATTAATTATTATTAACAACAACAACATATTATTTATACCCCGCCCATCTGGCTGGGTTTTCCCACCCACTCTGGGTGGCTCCCAATCGAATATTAAAAACACAACACAGCATTAAACATTTAAAACTTCACTAAATGTATTTTAAAAGTAGGATAGTTGCTTATTTCTTTGATATCTGACGGGAGGGCATTCCACAAGAAGGGCACCACTACCAAAATGCCAATTCTGGTTGTAACCCTAAACATTTTAATCATTGGTAGTGGGACTTAATGGTTAGAGAGGGGTCACAGCTGAGTGGCAGGACATGTTTTACATGCACAGGGTCCCACATCTAATCCCCAGAATCTCCAATCAAAAAGAGCAGTTGATGTGAAAAACCTCTCTGCCTGAGAGCTGGGAGACCCACTACCAATCAGAACTGGTCACAGGTGGGGAACCTGTTGTCCTCCAGAGCTCATTGGCTCCAACTCCCATGTGCTCCTCCCACCAGCATGGCCAAGGCCCAGGAATGATGGGAGTTGTATTCCAACAGCATCCGAAAGGCCAGAAGTTCCCCATCCTTTGAGTAGACAATATTGGCAGTCGGTGAACCAGCATTTTCCTATGTTCCTGACTAAATAGGCTTAGAGCAAGATCCTATCTTATTTCTTTGTAAAATAAATATATATATGGGTAAGTATAAAGGAGCTGCATTTGAAGAAAATTCTCAATCCTGTCAGAAACTGTCGTTTCAATTTCCTCGCAGTATTATTAGGGTTCTGTTGATGTGAACAGGTCTTATCACCCTGTGTTAATTCTGCCACATGGGCAGCAGCAAAGTAATTTTCAAACACAGCAATGTGAAACTGTGTTTCACAAACATTATCTAATCAAGTTCATAGAGATGAATGCATGTGGCACACCCTCTGCCCTCTACAGAAAGCTCAATCTATAATTAAATCCTTAGAGAATGAATAGCAGTCCTATCCAATAAATTAAATCTTACAAGTTATATTTTTTTAAAATCACAGAGAGATTTAAATATTTAAGATAATTGGTCTCAGTGGGAAATTGAGCGGTATAGTTGGAAACATTTCTTTCACGTTGGAGACGATGGGCTTTTATTCATCATATCCAATATGTTGCAAGCTTGGAGTATGCATAGCTGGTAGAGAAACGCTTTTGAATCCAAAGTCAAAAACAAGCAAACTATCGAAATATTAGCTTATTCAGCCAATACATGACGCCTGGGTTATATCATGGGTGAGCTCTGAAGCAAACTTTGAGCTGACATACTCCCCCTGTTCAGAAGTGGGATTCAAATTATTTAATCTTCATGGAAGTAGTGACACTTTCTGAACATGGCTTCGCCTCTGTTTTAGTAATATTAGGTGCGGAGATATGTAAGGACCAGGAAAAAAATATATTTATGCAGGCAACCACAGCCTCCTGGATGTTGCTGGCCCTGAATTGGAAGGAAGATTCAGCTCCAGCCAAGGAAGAGTGGCAGATAAAATTAATGAACTATGCCGAAATGGCAAAACTTACCATGGCAAAATCAGAAACCATGAAGAAACAATCTTTAATAAAGAATGGGGGAGTTATGTAAACGATTTGAAATTTTGTTGTAAACAATTAATTAGCAGGATTATCTTAAAACTCCTGGTTAAAAGTATTAACTAAGAAAGACGGAGGGAGTAGATAATAATTGGAACAAGGGAGGAGATGAATTATGAAAAGTATAACTGAGGGAACCGCAAAAGGGTGGGGGAGTCAAATGGGATACCTGTATTGGATGTTTGCATGTTGTAAAATTTAAAAACTGAAAAATGCTAATTAAAAAAAAGAACTAACTTGTTTCAAAAGTGGCTCTGAAACTGCAGTCATTTCTGGCTCCAGTGACAATGTAGACCCTGAGAAAAATGGATGCCTTTAAGTTGGAATTAGATCAAAGTGTATACATTTGCTGCAGTATACAAATACATAATAAAATGAATATTGATTCCATAATGGCTTTTTAAAATTCCATGCACCAAAGTCCCCCCACCACCACCACCTTAATCCAGCCTTGGGAAAAATACTGAGGGACCCTGAGATTTTTGCCACATCCACACTGTTCATTTAAAGCATTATAATACCACTTTAACAGCTGCAGCTTCCCCCAAAGTATCCTGAGAGTTGGAGTTTATTAAGAGTGCTGAGAGTTGTCAGGAGACCCGTGTTCTCCCCGCAGAGCTGCAATTCCCAGAGTTTGCTGAGAAAATGGATTGACTGCTCAACCAATCTGGAAATTCCAGTTCTGTGAGGGGAACAGGGGTCTCCTGTCAATTCTCAGCACCTTTAATAAACTCCAGCCTCCAGGATTCTTTGGGGGGGAAGCCAGGACTCTTAAAGTGGTATAATAGTGTTTTAAATGTATCGTGCAAATGTGGATGCTGCAGAATCATGAGATGCACTGCTAAATGTCAACCATTTCTGCCATTTCCCATAAGTCGCAAACATGAAGCGCTACCAATAAATGTCAACATTCACCAAGTTTCTGACATTTACGGCAAAGTAAAAAAAAAAAACTATCTCCATTAACACATAGGTTGATACTGCCTCGGAGGTGGCCTTTGTTGTAATAATAATAATAAAATGATGCCTGATAGCTTAGCAGTGGCAAACCATTGCACCATTATCAGCCGATGAAAAAAGAACATCTGGTAACACGGCTGGGTCCAGAGTCCCTGCATAACTTGAAAGGCACAAAGAAGTGCTTTCTGGATAGGCTTCTGGATTCATACTGAGCTACTCAAAAATCCTTGCCCGGTGAAGAAATATCATATGGAAACTTAATTAGCGGTCCATGGGAGCCTATGGGTGTTAATAAAGAAAATGAAAGGAAATGTTCTTAAAAATGGAACTAGGATAGTGATTGTTGAAAGGAAAACTTATCCAGCAGAGCAATTCTCCCTAATAAATTGTAGGAGTTTGTTAGAAGCAATTAACAAGTGTACTGGATTGTACACACAGAGCAGTGGAAAATAAGCTTCGAAACTATGCAATTAGAAAGTGAGTTAGGTCTTTCAAAGGTCACAGGTAACTTTTAGGGAAACAACGCAAATATGCAGAATCATGGGACTCAATCCTATCAGAGTCAGTGTGTTTGTAGTGGTTAGTGTGTCAGATTAGGGCAGGCATAGGCAAACTCGGCACTCCAGATGTTTTGGGACAACTCCCATGATCCCTAGCTAACAGGACCAGTGGTCAGGGATGATGGGAATTGTAGTCCCAAAACATCTGGAGGGCCGAGTTTGCCTATACCTGGATTAGGGCCTGAGAGACCAGGGTTCGAATCCCCCCTCGGCCATGAAGTTCACTGGGTGGTCTTGGGCCAGTCTCATCCTCTCAGTCTAACCTATAGCACAGGGTTGTTGTGGAAACTAAATGAGAAGTGGGAGAATCGTGTACACACGACCTTGAGCTTCTTGGAGGAAAAGGTGGGGTATAAATAGAGTTTTTGGAGGAAAAAGATGAGATACAAATGCAATCCATCAACAGTTAGCCTCACTGAGTTCAGTGTGACTTATGGGATTGTCATCTGGGCAACTGCAAACATTAGGCCCTGATCCAGCCATGGTTAAGAACTATTAACAGCAAAATCCTGTGGACACTTCCCAGAAAGCCAGCCTATGAGTGTTTTTAGTCAATAATTGATTGACATTTAGGAAAGCAGAGCTAGCCAATCAAAGAGAAGAATATTGAAGCACCCATTGTCTAGATTCTTGCTTTGTTTTTAAGCCATTTTTTACTGGCCTTTCCTGGTAGAGAAGGGATTTGTGCCCCATAGAAAACAATCCCAGTGTCCAGAGTTTTAGTGTGACTGGGCAGTCCAGGTCTTATTTTAGAAAAAAAAGCTATTAAAAATACTTCGCTAATCTCAACGCAGATACAGTCCATCATTATTTAGATCCATTTTGCAGGAGGTGCTGCTGTGGTCCAGTACCGCACTGCTGTATCCACTGGGGGGGGGGGGATGAATGGCAACCTTGTAGTCCAGTGATACTATCCTGACATGTTAGTTTGTTTCAAAAAGAAAAGCAGTGGGGGCGGAGGAAGTTAATCATAGCCATAGTGCAATTGTTTGAGGACTGCAGAGGGTCAAGGGATCTAGGGAAATAATTGAGGGATTCAGGCAGCACTGAGTGAAAAAGCATCTGGACGCGAGGTCCATCTGTAGAAGGAGTACAGCTCTACCTATTGAGAAACAGTGGGAGTTTCTCAGAAGCCAGGTCTATCCATGTTTCACCACTGCATCGGTCACCGGATCCACCAGAAATGACAGATGTGTATTTGGTTATTGGTTGGTTGGTTGGTTTTGCCCCCTCCTGCAGGGAAAAAAAACCATCTGCAGATGACCATGCTACAGTGCACGGAATACATTTGTCAGGCCTAGGACCCTCGTACCTGGTATGCCCCACAAAGGACCTTAAGGTTCACAAATAACATTTTGGAGATCCCGAGCCATAAGGTGCTTAGATTGGTCTCAACTAGGGCCAGGGCCTTTTCAGTACTGGCTTGGTGGAACGCTCTCTCACAGGAGACCAGGGGCCTGCGGGATTTGACATCTTTCCGCAGGGCCTGCAAGACGGAGCTGTTCCGCCTGGCCTTTGGGCTGGACTCAGTCTGACCCCTATGTTTTCCTCCCTTATGGTTTTGATTTGGGCTACTTTAAAATGAGGCTGCATTTTAAAATTTTAAATTTAAACTGTATTTTAACCCATTAAATTAATTGTTTTTCTTTCTTTTACGTCTTATTGTGGTTTTACTGGTGTCAGCCACCCTGAGCCCGGTTTCGACTGGGGAGGGCGGGGTATAAATAAAACATTATTAATTATTATTATTATTATTATTATTATTATTATTATTATTATTATGCAATGGGTTTTGCGGTAGCAGAATCAGAGAAAGCACTTGGTCTTTAAAAAGTTAGTTCATTTGTGTCTTCAGAGCTGTGTTCACTGCCGTTCTCAAGTGAGGACTCTATCAGAAAGAGTGGTTTCAGGACTGAGGACTGTGTTATCTCTTTGAACACGTGGTAGCTTCAATTATAATGGTAAACTCCATACAATTAGGCACCTGCACATGTGGGAGGCTGTGAGAAAGAGGACAAAATAATCTCCTTTTAGGTCCTGAATGCTCCATTTTTATTTTTATTTTTTGCTGTAAGCCAGTGGGCCAATGTCATCATTTAATGGAAGGGAGAACAAAACCTTCTTCCACTTGATGCTTCCATCAGATTAGTGGAAAGCTGGGAAGAAAACATTTTTCATGCTATCAAACTGCTGTCCTCCCATTTATTTTTGGCAACTGCAGATTCCTCTCTAACCTCTGTAATTAGCTTGGGAGTGCCTCTTTCCCCATCTGTTAGCTCTTCAACAATAGGTTTAGCGCAAGAGTCAGGAGACAGCCAGTTGTCTATAGAAGATAACCATAAATAATGAATGGGAACAAGTAGATTATGTAGAGGCATTTGTCACAGTTCCCACTAAGTGCAGCTGAAATATAGATTAAAAAGAGAGGGGTTGAAACCACTGCTATTTGCAAATGCTACAAAGCAGGGATTAGCAGTTTCTGGTGGGCTGCTTAATGTTACTGGGAGGTGGTTTTGGGGTTTGTTTGTTTTTGCATAGAAAACTGACCTAGGTGGACACCTGGCTGATCCAGCAAGGCTGTTTGGAAGGATCAGTGGACAAAGACATTGTGGACTAGATAGACGCAGAGGAATGGTAGGAGGAACCAGCTGGGGAACAACCAATGGAAGAAGGCTCAAAGCCTGGCGGGTGGTGGTGGAACAATGAGTGGGCAGAGGGAGGATAAGACAGGAAAATGGTAACAGGGCTTAGTGAGCTGGGAGTGTCGGTGGCAGAGAGAGGTCAAGAACCAGAGACAGAAGCTGAAGCTGGTGAGAGGGAGGCCAAGAGGCAGAGGTAAGTCAGGCTTGTGGAGAGTCATGGGCATCTCCTCCTCTTGCTCTGACAAGCTGCCCTCTCCCACCTTGCCTCCCAGAATCAGAAAAGAGCTCAAAAAGGCAGAGCAGTGGCAGGCCGCACACAGACGCAGTCTCCGATTGCTTGGGGAAAGCCCTGGAAAGGAGGGGGCTTAGATGGCCATGAGAAGGCGGGCTCTTTCAGCCTCAGCAATTGAACAGTAGGGGTTTAGACCTACCAGGGATGAGTGGTGCTGCTCTTTTAGCCTGATGCTCAGTCAAGTCCATGAAGATTGTGTTTTTTTGCTAATAGTTAACTCCAACTTTGAATGGTGTGATTTACTGCCCTCTTGCTCTTTGACAGAAGAGGTGTCATGCCTTGCATGTTAAGTGATTCTGGGTATGTCCCTCTGATGTGCAAATGAAATCTGCTTTGGTGGATCTAAAGTGGGGGTGGGCACCCTGTGGCCCTAGATACCCAGGAAAGAATAATGGGGGAAGGGAATGGCAGAAAGAGAGAGAAAGAATGGAGTGCAGAAAGAGGGAGACTGGAAGTACACACAGGGGAGATTTGATACCTGATTGCACTCCCAATTACCTCACTGGGTGCACTGAAGGATTGCCCACATTTGCTTATACAGTCAAACCTTGGTTTGCGACTGCCTCCGTTTGCGACTGCTTTGGTTTCCGACCACCGCGGACCCGGAAGTGTTTACATCCGGGTTCCGCGGTGCTCGGATGCGCAGAAGCGATCTGAGCAGCGTGCGCAGAAGCGATCTGCACAGTGCGTGCATGTGCAGAAGCGCTCTATCAGCGCTTCACGCACACGCAGAAGCATGCCTTCGGGGAGAGACCGGTTCAGGGAGCGACCGGCTCCGCAGAACGGATTGCGGTCGCAAACCGAGGTACCACTGTATGTCCTTCCGTGGAAGTAAATTAGGTGGACCTTAATACAACTTTTTGGCAGTAAGCGCACATGTTAAGCCAGTGTGCAAGATTGATAGAACTATACCAGCGCCAGTGTTTTGTGTGAATCTGTCTCTTTGAATCAATGAAATATGAGGGCAGCAGGAATAGAACATGTAAAAGACAAATATGGTGAAAATAGCATTCTACTTGTACAAAATTATATAAGCTGAGACCCCCCTTTTTAAATGAATTGAAACCAGCCACAAGCCTGCTGGTCCAAACCTCAGGAAGGCTTCTCATTGTACAATTTTTAAAGAGCTTAATAAATGTTTGCAATTGGGAGGTCCATTCTTATGTATTTTGGACCTGTTGTTCCATCCCTAGTCACTCACTGAGAGAGAATAAAAATATAGCCAAATCTTTATTTTTCCTTTAAATAGAATTTATTTTTTATATTCTGCCTCCATAGCACAGGGTAATCTTCTGCCAATCCAAATAATATGAAGAAAACAATATATATTCTTACAAAATGTTAGATGATGATCCCATGTCACTTGAAAAATCCAGTCATCTGAAAGAGATAACCATGTGTAGTTTTTCTTTTCTTTTCTGTAACAGGGAGAGTCTGTGGTTAGAGTGGCACCCCATGGTGGAAGCACAGAAATGCAGAAAAGTCTATGCTGACTTTTTATTCTGTTGCATTTAACTGCGTATGCTGTGTCCACATCAGCATTCAAGATAAGTGATACCCAGGAGCCAAGATAGCTCTCAAAGATCAAATATTAAGATTCTAAAAGGAAAATTTAAAACGTGCAGAGTCTCATGCAATCTATTAGAGATCTTAATATAGATCAATGCACTGGTGACTTCCTACATAAGTCATGGGACATACAAATCAATTGTCAAAATGTGGCTTGCAGAATAAAGGCAGGTGAGAATGCAGGCTAAGGCTGCAATCCTAACCCCACTTAACTAGGAGGTAAAGACTACTGAACTCAACACGATTTACATTTGAGTAGACATGAGGTTAGTATTGCACTGTAAGCTTTGAGCAATTTCAAACATCACATTGCTTTTATTATTTTGAAGAGGGGGCTTTTTAAAAGTATCTGCAATGAATATAAAAACAAGCTAGAAGAAGCAGGAAGTGAATAAAAAGATAAAACCATTTCATTCTCAAAGTTATAGCAAAAGCTCATGAAACCATGTCCTATGTGTCAGAAATCGAGAGTGCACCAGCAGAGGACATGATAGGAGACCCATCTGCAAAAAAATATGATTGCGTTTTAATGTGGGGATATTGGTGGTTGTTTACAGACTCATCAGGTCAAATATTATCCATTGGGAAAGACCATAGGTTGTACTAAGGCCGACTGGGACAAAGAAGCAGTGGTTACTCTTCCTTGGAAAATATAGGGTCCTATCTAATACTAGCCCTACTCAAGAGCGGACTCATTTAAACCAGTGGAGTTAAGCCCATTGATTTAAATGGACCTACTCTCAGTATGACTTAGCTGGATGTCACCCATAAAAAGAATCAATTGTTAAACTTATTGGAATTTTTGATCCCGTGCAGGGCAGAAATTAGTAAAAGTAAAGATATGTGACAATGCTGAAGAATAATTTTAGATTATGAATTATGCCTGGAATTCATAGAAGCCAAATTGTGTGGTATTACCTAGTGGCTGAAGTACCTGTGCCATTAAGTACCACAAGGTGGTAGAATATCATCTTCCTCCAGTTCTAGTGTTTTCTTTCTGGAGGTACAACTGGTGTGCTCTGACATAAAGGCAGGCAACTACAGGAGTACATTAGAAGAACATCCAAGCAGGAGCAGTAGTGTAACATAAGAACATAAGATTCTACTGGATCAGGCTTACAGACCCTCCAAGTGTCCCTATTTTCCAAGGATGTCCCTGATTTAGAGAAGCTGTCCCGGTTTCTGATTTGATCTGCAATGTCCCACTTTTCCTTAGGACGTCCCTATTTTCACTGGAGAAATGTTGAAGGGTATTGGCTTATGGCCCACCAATACCAGTTTCCTGTTCTCACAGTCGCCAACCAGATGCCTGATCTGAGTGCAAGAACACTCTTCCCTCCTGCAGTTTCCAGTATTCTGGTATTCAGAAGCATTACGGCCTCCAACCATGAAGGCAGAGCTTAGCCATAGCAGTGATTTTATAAACCCCAAGTAAAAAGCATGAAGCTCTTGGGGTTCACAGAACTCTTCTTTGGGCCCAATATTAATCAACCAAAGAACAACAAAAGGGCAGAAAATGTGGAAGAAGAAAAAGCTGCTACTGGTAGTAGGGGCTTAGTAGAAACCATATTTGCATTGATTCCTGCTTCCTCTCTGGGCCATGTATTTGGGGGGAAACAAATATGCCCCAATATGCCCCATCCCATTGAAATTATATGCCTGGATTCTTTTAGGCATCACCAAGAATCTAGGCACAGGAAGAAGAAACATAAATTTATAGAATTGAGGGGGACCTTGGAGGTCAACCTGATCCAGCTCCCTGCGCTCAGTGCAGAATCTACCATGCAGGATTCAACTACAGCATGGCCAGTTAATGGCTGTCCATCATCTGTTTAAATCAGATGTGGGTAACCTTTGACCCTCCAGATGTTATAGAACTACAACTCCCATCAGCCTCAGCAGGCACGGATGGCCAGTGACCAGGGATGGTAGGAGTTGTAGCAACACCTGGAGGGCCAGTGGTTCCCCGCACTTGGGAGTATACACTGGTGGAGCAAGTAACTCATGGTTTCTGTGCAGTTGCCTCTTCAAAAACGTTGATATGATCCTATATTCCAAAGAAAAGCAGAGCCTCAGATAACTTTAGCACAGAGCCAAACACTATCATTTCTTCCCAACCCAATAATGCATATAATATCAGGAGCATGGGAAGTTCTTTAATAGTGGAGATCTGTTTTCCCTTGACAATTTTATAGCAGAAAAAAGGACTATAATTTTTTTAGTATGTGCTTGATTTCAGTCAAGGGAAAATGCAAATCATCTAGCTGGTTTTGGGGTTTTTTTGCCATCATTTGGACAAGAGCTCCTCTCAGTGGCCTGATGTGGATTCTGGTTTCCCCTCTCAGACTCCATGCCTGACCACAATTAATGTTATAACAAATAATAAATTCATGGCCGCATGAACAAGGGACAGTAATAATATGCAGATTTGGCTGTCATTTCCTTTGACAGCTTTTAGTTAGCTCATAGAAAGCTTGTTACAGTTTATAAGATAAGAGAGACAGTGCAGAAAGAAAAGCGCTTATATAAAGGTAAAGGTAAAGGGACCCCTGACCATTAGGTCCAGTCGTGACCGACTCTGGGGTTGCGCGCTCATCTCGCATTATTGGCCGAGGGAGCCGGCGTATAGCTTCCAGGTCATGTGGCCAGCATGATAAAGCCGCTTCTGGCAAACCAGAGCAGCACATGGAAACGCCGTTTACCTTCCCGCTGTAGCGGTTCCTATTTATCTACTTGCATTTTGACGTGCTTTCGAACTGCTAGGTTGGCAGGAGCTGGGACCAAGCAACGGGAGCTCACCCCGTCACAGGGATTCGAACCGCCGACCTTCTGATCAGCAAGCCCTAGGCTCAGTGGCTTAACCACAGCGCCACCTGGGTCCCAAACAGGAAGCAAACCACCCAACAGAAAGGGACTGTGGCAGGGTAAAAATTACATGGATCAAAGATTATTTACAGCGTAATCCTATATACGTCAACTAGAAGTGAATCCCATTAAATTCAATGGACCTTACTTCAACATAAGTGTGTGTAGAGAATTTCCATTTCACAGAATGGGAATTAAAGGTTGGGCCCTGGAGAAGACAAATAAAGTGCCTGTTTGCCACTGCTAGGTTGCACCACATTATTCATGTGCAGTACAAAATCAATTAATATTCCAGGGTTTTGCTTTTTTTCATTTGAGGGAAATTGTGGTCAGACAAGGGGGCTGTTTCTAACACAGTCAACCTGCGTGCACATACTCATCTGCTTCTTAGGGTAGAAATCCCAGCACAGATTTGAGGAGGCTCAGAGTCAGGTGAGGAACAGGAAGTCATTGCACTAATGGCACAACATTTTTGGATACATCACTCCCCCCGCCCAGTTGGATATCACTGTTGAAATGTTGTAGTTGCAAATAGTTGCCATACTGAGGCCAAGCACAGGGAAAGAAAGCTCAGCATTACTGTTTCACGAGGGACAGGCTACAGGAACAAGTCTAGACCACCCCCACCCCAAAGGGGCCAAATGACAGGGTTGCTGAGAGACCCAGGATCCCATATTGCTCCCTGGGGCACTTGTGGCCTTATTTTAAATGTGTGCAGCAGCACTTACTAGCCACCTGCAGTGACTTTAAAAAGCTCCTTTAAAAAGAAAATAAGTTTTAAAAGGCCACCTCAGATTATCTCATACAGTTTGCTGCAATATTTAGGGCCTCACAGTATTTTGGAAGGTGCAGATCACATGAGTTCCCTTGCAAATGCAGATGCCATGAAATTCCTTGGAAGTGCTTAGTCCACTTAGGCCTTGACCAAAGCCAAAGAGATTCTGCTCTATTGGCAAGAAATTTGAGCTGATTTGAGCATGGTCCATGATCTAAACAAAAAAAAACCCTCCAGAGGTATTTATTCCATATATGCACTGAGACAAATAGCAACTGCACAAATAATTTAAAAGACCCTCCATTGTATCCACACTACAAGTTATATGGAACAATTTGACATTTGCCTTTTAGGACATGAGTAGTCATTAAGTGAAATCTGAACATAGTAAAGTGTTTCCTCAAGGGGAATTTGTCCATTTTGATCAAGTATGTTTCCAATTCGTATTTATAGTCCATCACACTGTTGTACCAACAAGCAATCTTGATTCTATTCAAGGATGTCAAATCGAATTGGGAGGACATATTTTTGAAAAGTGTTAAACTTCTGACAGGCAGCTGTCCTCCAAATTCAATATAAAGAGGCTTCGGGGGGAAAACATATGAAAGCAGCAAGTGAAGAACCTTGTGGTGCTAAGGACCCAGGTTAACTGCTTCAGAGAATTCTTACTGCATTGTAAGAGAAAAATGTTTCAAAGAAATTTTTTTATTAGGAGTGAGCTGAATGTTCCCATATTTGATGTCCAGGCAAAAATAGAAACAAAAATTGGTGACAGAGGGAAGCAGAAGATGCCATCTCCTGTAAAGTTCTTTAACTGAGAATATTCACCTTTTTTCAATCCTATCCACTGCTATTTCTGCTGTTGCATTGTTTTCCTTTCAAGTTACTGCTTCTTATTTAATTCCTGGTTGAATGACATGTACAAGCCTAGCCAATCAGTGCCCACAAAAGGAGGGTGTCCCAAAAATACATGAAGGAAGTCAGGATGCCATAGAGTGTAGATTCACCCTCTGCCATCTACACATTTGGTACACATGAGAAGAGGTTCTATGCAAGTTCCTCTGTACACATGTAGAGCTCCTCTATAAGATGGGAAATCCTGGCCTCTCCTCATGTGTAGGAACTCCTGGAGATCTGTACCTTTTGCATTTCTAGGATCTCCTTTATAAGATGGGGTGACCAGGACTGTACACATAGACTTGTACTATCACAAGATGTACAGTGTAGGCAGACATTTGACTGAAGCATACGGTATATTATTTTTTATATAAAGACATTATGATACTGGCCATCTTGTATTCAGTCCCTTTTCTATCTACAGCTTCACAGTAGCTCAATTATAAACCACAGGCTTTGCATGCAAAACGTCGCAGGCTCAACCCTTGCTATCTTCTGGTCAGGCTGGGGAATAGTCCAACCGAAACCCTGGAGAGCCATTGCCTCTTTGTGTCAACAGCACTAAGTTGGATGGGCAGGTCCAGCTCCCTCCACCATCGGCTCCCATCTGGGTACCTTAATGCTATTTTAAGGTGACATTCTCAGACACTGCCCCCTCCTGTTTTGAAAGCTCAGAACTCCAAGGAGAAGTCCAGCAGTGTCTCAGCAGGACCTCAAGACAGGCCTTGGAGAGCTGCCAAGGTTATGCTTCCAAGTACTGAGCCTCACTATCTGAGCAAGCTAGCCCCACCTCCCTAGAGAAGCTTTCTGACTGTTAAAGGTGCCCCCACCTTATTCGCCAGTCTTTGGTTCCTGTAGGGCTGGGAGACAACAGTACTGTCTGAATCAGAGGCAAGACTTGTCCTCTGTCTCAAGAGAGTTGTGAAGACATACTTTAGCTCTTCCCCCAAGGGTAGAAATGGAGCCTCATTGTCCTCTGAACCAGTCAGGAGTGCATGGTCTCTGGGCAAGGGTCATGACACCTGGTCAGCTCCAACTGCCCAAGAGCAAGTGCTCCATGAAGACACTTACAACTAGGACGTTGTCAAGGTGCTCAGAGGGGACCCCTGGCAGACCCTTACAGATGGTTGTCACTCAGCTCAGTATCGAGAACAAATCTGCTCGCATGGCAAGGTTAATTATCCCATAGAGCAGGCATCCCCAAACTGCGGCCCTCCAGATGTTTTGAGACTACAACTCCCATGATCCCTAGCTATCAGGACCAGTGGTCAGGGAAGATGAGAATTGTAGTCCAAAACATCTGGAGGGCCGAAGTTTGGGGGTGCCTGCCATAGAGCAATAGAATGGAATGAATACCAATTTTGGTCAATAAAAACTCTGGCTTGTGGTTTAAGAAGGCCTGGATGTATGCATTAAGAGCAGGAAAACATCAGTCTGCCTGGAGCCTACTGCTGCCATGTGAGAAACTAAATGCTTGGCATGACTTTGGTCAAGCTGAGATCTACAGGTATGTACCAGGGTGAAAAAGAGACCAAGGCTCTATAGCAGGCTTCCTCAAACTCGGCCCTCCAGATGTTTTGAGACTACAATTCCCATCATCCCTGACCACTGGTCCTGCTAGCTAGGGATCATGGGAGTTGTAGGCCAAAAACATCTGGCGGGCTAAGTTTGAGGAACTTTATAGCAACTTTGAGCAACCTTCACGAGATTCCTTGTTTCAAGAGTGTATCGGCCCCTTAACAATAATTATTAAAACAAAGTAGAACCCCCCTATTCTTACAAGAGTCTACCACTGATTCATCATTTGAGTCAGAGAATCAGCTGGGTGAGAACAGTGGATCAGAAGACATGAAAACATGGAAGTGTAGCAGGATCAAAAACAGACTGAACTTAAGTGTTGGTCCTGTCTTAATTGTCCTCCTCTTCCTCTTCCTTTGTTTATTTTTGCTTAGTTCCAACTTTTTCTAATAGAGATTTTCCTTGCCTTAGGCTCCTCCCCCCTCCTTTTCCTCAAAGCTGCTCTTGGCTGTTTTCTCTAAGCCATTGTGTGAAATGGATATTTGGTTCATGAACAGTCTTCAATAGATGCAGTTTTTATTTTCAATATTTCCCATTTTTATTTTACTTTGTTTATTCCCTTGTAATGCTCTCATACTTCACCATGTCAATTTTAAACATTTCCCCTTAGTCCACACAAACCATTTCCTTGGATCTCTGCTTGGAGTGGTGTCTATAATCTCAACCCCATCTCAATCTTTAAACTACAACAAGGCAGTGAATTTAGTAAGCTTCTAACTAGTTTGGATGGTGCAAGTTTTAGGACAATGCAGCTTAGAGCTTGTTAATATACATGCTTTATTTGTAGCAATTTTGTTAAATTGTTTTTATTTGCCAGTCACATTTGCCATTTATAACTTGCACTCTCTCTCATCCATACATGCTTTTTTATTATATTTTCATTATTGTTGAGTTTGTATATTGTCAGCATTTCTATGCTTTGATTGAAATAAATATTTCCCAATTATTTTACCTGAGGTCTAACTCTGGCCCCTTTCCAATTACAACCACTACTTCACTGGAAGAAGCTCAATGAAGTGAAATTTAAGAACCTATTTTCAATACCACCCCCGGGGAAAAAAATGATTCAGGCACAAGTCTCTGACAACTTCCACAGTGAGGACCAACACAAAGAATTCATTCAGCTTCTCTGCAGCCCACCATGTCAACCTGTCAGTAACCTTTTCACCATTTGTCATCAGAAAGTCCTGCTGCCTGCCTCACTAGTATCCTGTTCCTGATCTATTTTAAGAAATCTTTAACATATCTTTAGTGATAGGATCCTCAAATTCCTTTCAATTTTCCTCCCTTATTCAACAGTTTAAGTCAGGCACCCCCAAACTTCGGCCCTCCAGATGTTTTGGACTACAATTCCCATCATCCCTGACCACTGGTCCTATTAGCTAGGGATCATGGGAGTTGCAGGCCAAAACATCTGGAGGGCCGGAGTTTGGGGATGCCTGGTTTAAGTTTTTTAAAGGAAGTACCAACAAAAGTATAGTGCCCAGATACAGGGAAGTAATAATACTGCTTGATTCTGCCTTTGTCAGACCACACCTAGAGTACTGTGTCCACTTCTGGACACCACAATTTAAGGGTACTGACAAGCGGGAATATGTGCAATGGGGGGCAACCAAGATTATCAAACAAACCTTATTGGGAACGGTTGAGGGAGTTGGGCATGTTTAGCCTGGATAAGAGGAGGCAGAGGAGAGAAATGATAGCCATCTTCAACTATCTAAAGGGCTGTCACATGGAACATGGAGCAAGTTTGCAGAAGTATAAAATCTTTTCTAAAAGAACAACAACAACTGAAGGGCAGGAAAACCCAACCCAATGGTTATTGAGCACGTTCTGTTGCCACAGAGAATACTAACAGTGAATGGGTGAGGGAGGGACCAGGAGGAGGAGCAACAGAATCCAATAATCTGAAATAAGGCATGGCCAACTAAAATACAGACTTGGAATGTCCCACAACGTAACATTTTATTGCATATTCCTTAAAAAGAACCATGGGGGCTGTAGTTTATCCCTCACAGAGCTAGTATTCCCAGCATCCTTAACTATAGTGTGTGTGGGGGGGTGTAATTTAAACATATGGTGTGTACACAGCCTTAGTCCTACATGGAAATTTGGTACAAATCCCACAAGCTATCAGAACCCTAAATTTTATCTCAGTAAAAGATGACTACAGGGTGACATGTTTCAATTGCAGCATGCATTAGGCTTTCTGAACTATATAACACTACATGCGAATTTTGTCTGGTTCATTTTTGCAAGATCCAAATAAGTTATTGCTTGTGCAGTTTTTAAATTGGCTACATTCCCACTGGAGGTACTGCGTTTGCTGTAGTTTTTGTGCGTCTCTCTCTCCCCTCCACCACAGAATGCCCTTGGTAATATGAATAAACCGCCTTGTTAAATGTTACTGAAATTTTTATTAGACAATATTACCAAATTAGAGTGGTATAAAATATTTCCTTTTCACTAACAAATATTTAAAGTTGTTTTAAATATGCTACTTCTATGAACATGCTATTTGAGCTAATTACATTACTGTAAATTCACCTCTTAAATAATTGCTAAACCTCAAGAAATGCTTTCAATAATTGACTGAGTTTCCATAAGGAAAAAAAATGGTGTTATTAAATCTAAATTAAATGCACATTGGAGGCACTTTACTTAAAGTGTTAAAATGCCAAACATTCTCACGCGGATAAGAGAAGTCATTGGAATTAATGGCAGTCAGAAGCCTTTTAGCCATGCCATTTATAGTTCCTCCTAGTGCTAGTCATAATTTCATTCATCTGCCAGAATTCTCATTCACAGATCAGCAAATGGCTATGGAATCTGGCCTTCAGTGCTGAAATACAGTTCCAGCTTGAGTTTCCACAGGAAGGGCAATCCTACCCATTCATCACTTTGGGCACATGGAGCTCTCCATGGTAATGAATGGAGAAATCCTTGTTGCCAGTGGAGCTCGGCACATGCTGCAAGGAACTGCTGCAGTTGGGGAAATGGTTCTAACATACGTTACACCAGTTAGGAAAGAGGAAAGAAGATACATTTGCAAGGTCATCTTTCCCACCCTCCACCCCCCCCAAAAAAAACCCCTCAATAAAGCATGCTGCAACGTGATGTGTTTCTAACATTCCAGTTTCCCCCTTCCATTTCAACAGAGGTGTGCACTGCATTAGGAAGTTGCCTAGTATATTGCATGTCATTTAAGACTAGTCATGCTGTTTTCCTACATGTGTTGGATGCTATGCAGCCCAAGCTAAGCACATATATGTGCCATTGATTTCAAGGACAGATGCATATGCTTCATTAGGACATAAGACACTGCCTAATGTTGAGTCAGACCCTTGCTATACATAGCCAATAATTGTCTCACAGTGGCTCCCTGTAGTCTCCTGGGGAGATCATTCCCAGCAAGGGTGCTCACACAATGCACACTGCCCTCTCTACTCTCTGCTAGTTGAGAATAGTAGGGACGGAGCATGGGAAGGTGATGGTGCAGGGTGTTCCCCAGAACCACTGGAAATGGGATCGGAACAACTAGCCCCAGAATCCCTGGAGTGAAAGGAATAGCTTGAGGAATAGCCCTAGCCTCCTGTGCCAATGCCACATCCCCCCTGCCATGCCCCAAGGAAGTATCCAAGCTCTTATGGGACAGAGGAACGGTGGAGGGTGCTTGAGCCTTGAAGCATTTGATCACCTCCTTTCAGGGATGGGACCTCATAACATGCTATGCAGATTTTATCTCTCACTGAGCCAAGGCCTGTCTCTCATTTTCTCCTATTGAATTAAATGGGGTATTAATGTGCTTACCTTTTGCTGGCTCATGTCATTGGTGCATTGCTTCTTCCAAACAGATCGTAGCTGTAATTTGGCTTGCTGGGACATTTGCACAGATTCCCATTACACCTTGGCCAAATTTCAGTCTACAGAGTTTCCTTTCTTCCATTGGTATCTCAGTTCATGGAATTATTGGCTCATTGGTTTTCCTGTCCTCTGGCATGGCACTGTGATAATCAAAGTGAAGCCAAGGTGTTGTTCCCATTTTTACACAGATGAGTGCAGTCCAACCCTCTGCACAATTGCTTGGAGTTGCTCCTACTGAAATCAGTTGGACCTGTGAGTAAACACACATAATAGGAATTGTTTGGACAGCAGTGGAAATTCCTCATACCAAGGTCCAAGACCATGTAAAACAGGCATAGGCAAACTCGGCCCTCCAGATGTTTGCAGACTACAATTCCCATCATCCCTGACCACTGGTCCTGTTAGCTAGGGATCATGGGAGATGATCTGGAGGGCCAAGTTTGCCTATGCCTGACGTAAAGTGTGTGTGGCACCACAAAGGCATGAACAAACAGTAGATTAGCAAGTGCCAACAAATAAGGTCAAGAGATGCTGGGCATGAAGAGAGAGAGAGAGAGAGAGAGAGAGAGAGAGAGAGAGAGAGAGAGAGAGAGAGAGAGAGAGAGAGAGAGAGAGAGAGCTGTTGCTTCAACAAGGATCAGGCAGAAACTGAGATTCAAATTCTGTATGCCTATTTAAATGGGTTTAAACTGTCCTAAAACTCTGGCCTACCTAGCAGCAAGTCAGTATGTCAAGCCCAAAATCCAAGGTCTGGGGGTCAAGTCACACCAGCAATGTCCACAAAACACAGTCCCGGGTCAAGCCAAGTCTGAAGTCCTGCTGTCTGGCTACAGTCCAGAGTCAAACCCAAAGTGCAGTCCCATAGAGGTCCAGGCCACCCAAGCCAAGGCCTATCAACATGGGCAGTTGAGCAGACCCAGCACCTCAGCTCTGCTTCCCTTTTGTACTTTGCCTGCTGATTGTGGCACCTGGGCTTGATGAGGCAGGTGACCCACCTGTTTCAAGTCTACTCCACCTGAGGAATCACACACCTCCTCCCAGAGCTGACGAGCTCCACCTGGCCAGGTACGGAGTTGGGCTGTGGGCCAGTGCCTGACTCAGCCTTCTAGAGTGCCACTCCCTATGCCTCAGAGCCTGCCATGTGTGTGGAGACAAGGGCCCTTCTGACTCTGATTATGGGTTCTGCTGCTCTGGCTCCTGTGCATTGACCTCCATTCCCTCGCCATCCTCCATTATCCTTTGATATCTCCTGCTTGCCCCTGGCGTGTCTCAGTTCTGACTACATCCCTCGCTGGGATCTTCTTCCTCCTCCCCGTCATCCTGCCAGTTCATGACACAAACTAAGAATGTCTGATGTACAGATGAACAGAATGGGAAGAATTCACACACCTCACCATTTTCCTTACTCTGGGTAGTAGGAATCATCATTTAAAATAAAACCAAACCTCAGTGTTTCAAGGCTAAAAACATACTTTGTAAAAGCTCTGAATTACACTTCACTTGAGGGTGAGAAATGCCACACAATAGACACTAGAGGGAGATGTTCTTCACATATTATTGAAATGTAAGCAGCACTGCTCTAAAAAGCAAAATCTGAGCTAGAGGAAATCTGCAGCTCAGCTTTCTCCCGGGCTTTATTATTAATAAGAAAAATGACATTCTGCAATACAACACTGGCATGATATGGAACTTTCTGTGCTCACCATTCAGCTCTGACCTGTTCCCACAGCACAGGATGCTAATAGATAATAAACTGAATTATGATCACAGGTTACTCTAGACCACACACAGTTTGTATATGACTAATATATGCAGCAGAAGGGATTGCGTACTTGAGGTGGTAAACTTGGCAGATTTCTCCATGTAGGTAGCTCTGCAGATGTCGCTGCACGGTTTGATAAATAATAATCCAAGAATGGTTGCTCTGCAAAATACCCCATTGCCAGTATCTTCTCTTTTGAAAAAGGAATGGTCATAGAGAGGTCCCACATTGACCTCTCTGTGGCATCTGGCACATGGTAGGTTCTAAAGAGGTAGCAAAGCTTAAGATCAACTCCACAACTGAAACCAATAGCACTAACAGCTCACATGGCACAAAATTTGCTTTTGCAGATCATCTTCTTGTATGACCCATAAAAGCCATGTGTCAAAGTCACAAAATTGGATTCAAATGCATCCACAAAATAAGGTATTCAGAAGTTAAATGAATGGAGAGAGGATGCCAAGGATGTTTCCTGTCTGGGGCACCTTTGGATTTCCAGTTTCCTAGCAGTGGCTCCCTACACACAAATTCCCATGTGCACAATATGAGGATACACAATTTCTGCTGCGCTCAAGGACGCCTATTTTGCAAAACCAACCATCAGCATTGCATTCATCCTCGTCACCCTATTTCTTACTCCTGAAAGTGACGCATCATCTGCACTTCCGTATGTGAATCTTTGAACCTTGAGGTCGGAATAACCCATGCCTGTGTCTCCAGACATGGGTTATTCCAGGCATAGATCGCTCCTGCAGAAGCTGCAAAAGTATACTTTTCCAAACCATTTAGGGAATTATGTTCCATACAACCACATTTTTGTCCCACGAGGCCCCTAACAGAAGCAAAATATAATCTAGGACAATAATAGGGGTAGCTTTGGCCCTCCAGATGTTGCTGAACTCCCAACATCCTTGGCCATTGGTTCTCCACACCTGATCTAGGACCACAGTCAAGCACAAGGGTACCCAGCTCTATAACTGATTATAGCCTACCAGGGGTCAGCAAACTTTTTCAGCAGGGGGCTGGTCCACTGTCCCTTAGACCTTGTGGGCAACCGGACTATATTTTGAGGGGGGGGAATGAATTAATTCCGATGCCCCACAAATAACCCAGAGATGCATTTTAAATAAAAGGACACATTCTACTCATGTAAAAACACGCTGATTCCTGGACCGTCCACGGGCCGGATTTAGAAGGCGATTGGGCCGGATCTGGCCCCTGGGCCTTAGTTTGCCTACCTTTCACCTAGACAGTTTCTCAATAAATCTGACGCCCTCAATAAATCTGATGCCCACATTCCAGCCATACTCTCAAGTATATTCCTGCGCACCCATACAGGGGATACAGCCTCCCTTGCTCACATATATAGGACACACAGGAGATCTGTGTAGATTATCTAAGGAGGAGGGTTATCATCCCCTTCTCACTCATCAAATGATCAATTTGCTTAATGGGGAGGGGACCTTTTGTATCCAATCAGGATGCTGGGCATTAGCATACTTTTGTAAGAACTCCCTCCCCCAACAAACCAGTAGTAGCCAACATGGTACCTTCCAGATGTTGTGGACTAAAACTCCCATCATTCGGGACCATTGGCCACACTGGCTAGGACTGTTGGTCCCAATGTAGTCTACAACATCTGGATACCACACTAGGTACCTTTGCTCTCACCCAAAGTCAAATGCCACTACATGCTATGTGGAGCCATTCTGTTGGTGGGGCAGAAATTTCAAAAGGATAAAAACAGTTTGGTTCCTGCGGTTGCCACCAAGCCATTATGTATCAAATCTAGGGCTTAGTTCATGCTGTTTCAAATCTCTTCCATTGTACATTCACCTCATGCATCAGATGCTTTGCAAATATCACATTAAATTACTACAAAGATATTGTATTATAGCTGGCTGGGGGAGTTTAGAAGACAACTTTTTAATAAGATAAACCATAACTTTAAAAAAAATGAATTTATAAATTTCAAAATTAAATTAGAAAATGTTAACATTTCGTTTTTGTTTGTTTTCAGATCCATCACTTGTACTGCTCATGTTCAGCTAAAGCTAACAAAAGCATTGCTTGATTCTTCCATTTTACTGTTATATAACCTCTCTGTTCATAATACCACTCCTAGTTATATGCCACCTATCAAGTAAAAACTATATGTCCTGCTTTGCTATATATAAAATGACATTCTTATTTCTATCTTTATGTGGGATTTTCAAGCAATAGGCAATCCTCTTGCTTCTGAACAACAACGCCCTTCCTAACCATTTTATTTTTTTGTACTTAGGAGGAGCACCCTATAAAATATATCACCCATCAAGCAAGGTTGAAGAACCCATGGCCCTCAAAATGCTGTACTCCAATTCCCATCAGCCTCAAGCCACATGGGATAATAGGAGCTGTAGTCCAACAACATCTAGAGGGTGAAAGGTTCCCCATTCTTGTATTAAAAGGGTTGCAGCAGTGTAGTGAGGCAATAAGAGGGATGGATCTGCTACTGGTTAAAACATGTAAGAACATAAAACATGTCGTTGTTGTTGTTTAGTTGTTTAGTCATTTAGTCATGTCCGACTCTTCGTGACCCCATGGACCAGAGCACGCCAGGCACTCCTGTCTTCCACTGCCTCCCGCAGTTTGGTCAAACTCATGTTCGTAGCTTCGAGAATACTGTCCAACCATCTCATCCTCCCCTTCTCCTAGTGCCCTCCATCTTTCCCAACATCAGGGTCTTAACTATGTCCAGGGGTCCAATATGCTTGAAGTTTCTGCTTCTTTGCCACCTGGCCTTACTTTAATTTATACACAAACACAGTGGCTCAAGAGTGTCAGGTAGCACAGTTCTATGTAAGTGTCTGGATTTAGTACAGTTACAGGTAAGTAGCCGTGTTGGTCTGAGTCGAAGCAAAATAATAATAATAAAAATAAAATAAATTTATTTGGATTTAGTACAGTTCAAGGTTACTTTTTATATTCTTTTTTTGAAATAAGAAAATGAGTAATTGTTTTTATTTAGACCATGCAATTTAGACCATGCAATATTATTTAGTATTTACAGGAATGAAGTATAGATTAATAAGGAAAGTATAAAGTTAATAATATGCAAAGGAAATTAATGGAGACTAAAAGACATTATGGATTATGTGATTGGAAGTCTATCACATTAGGTGGGTGTAGGGTGGTGGTGGGTTAAGAGAATGTATGGGTCTGTATAATTTGTATAGTGTGCTTCTATTGTAGTTATGTGTCTGTTTTTATTGTGATTATATGTGTGTGATGGAGCGTATGAAAGGTCTTGTGAGCTCTGCGAGTGCGGCTTTCTCCCGATTGAAGTGCAGAGTGTGTGAGGACCGGGACATTTGCAGGGAAACCAAAGTGCTTGTTTACAAAGCTATTGTACTACCAACCTTACTATATGCTTGTGAAACATGGACCACTTATAAACGCCATCTCCTGCTCCTCGAAAGATTCCATCAATGGTGTCTCCCAAAATTTTTTACACATCACTTGGGAAGACAGGCGAACTAATATCAGTGTACTGGAAGAAGCAAAGATCACCCGTGTTGAAGCAATGATTCTTCAACATCAACTTCGTTGGACTGGTCATGTTGTGCGGATGCCTAATGATCGTCTTCCAAAGCAACTACTCTATTCTGAACTTAAAAATGGAAAGCGTAATGCTGGTGGTCAACAAAAGAGGTTTAAAGACTGCCTCAAGGCAAATCTTTAAAAAATGTAGTATAAACACTGACAACTGGGAAACCCTGGCCTGTGAGCACTCCAGTTGGAGAACAGCCTTTACCAAAGGTGTCATGGGCTTTGAAGAAACTCGAACTCAGGACGCAAGGGAGAAACGTGCTAAGAGGAAAGCACACTTGGCAAATCCACACCGTGATCAACTCCTGCCTGGAAACCAATGCCCCCATTGTGGAAGGATGTGTGGATGCAGAACTGGCCTCCACAGTCACTTACGGACCCATTGTTAAAATCATGTTTATGGAAGACAATCTTACTCGGCTACAAATGATAGAAGAAGAAGAAGAAGAAGAAGAAGAAGAAGAAGAAGAAGAAGAAGAAGAAGAAGAAGAAGAAGAAGAAGATTATTGTTATATTTTCTAATAAAAAGTATATATTTTAAAAATTAAAAAAAGGACAATGCAACATATCCTTTCCCTCTTAGTATGTTTTATCATGGACTTAGTAAATCACATAGCTGCAGCCTATATTTCTTTATTAACAATGGTCATCAACTAATTATTAATTTTATTTTTAAAACTCCTCAATTTTTTCCTGTACCTGCCTGTCATTATTAAAAGCTACAGAGAGAGAGAGACATAAGGAGAGCCTACCAGATCAAGTCTGTCTAGTTAAGCATCTTGAAAACATTGCCCAACTTGCGAGAAGCCCAATTTAAAAGTGTGGCCTTCTTTACTAAGCATCCCTGAGCCCCTGAAGAACTTTACTCTTCTCCTCTTCCTGGAAGAGAATGTGAAGGTATTTCACACCTCGGTCCGGTATACCTGAAGGAGCGTCTCCACCCCCATCGTTCTGCCCGGACACTGAGGTCCAGCTCCGAGGGCCTTCTGGCGGTTCCCTCATTACGAGAAGCCAAGTTACAGGGAACCAGGCAGAGAGCCTTCTCGGTAGTGGCACCCACCCTGTGGAATGCCCTCCCACTAGAGGTCAAAGAGAACAACAATTACCAGACCTTTAGAAGGCATCTCAAGGCAGCCCTGTTTAGGGAAGCTTTTAATGTTTGATGGATTTCTGTATTTTAGAATTTCTGTTTTTTTGGAAGCCGCCCAGAGTGGCTGGGGGAACCCGGCCAGATGGGCGGGGTATAAATAATAAATTATTATTATTATTATTATTATTATTATTATTATTATTATTATTATTTTGCTACATGTAGGTAGTCAGAGCCATTTGGGTTACAGCAGCACACACCTTTGAGATGCTGAAGGAAAGTTTTAATCTTGCCTAAGAACTTTTATCTAGATATCATTTGGCACTGGGCACTTGGACAAGACAGACATTCAGATGTCTACGTTTACATCGAACAGAATGGGCTTGTAAAGTTTGAAACAGGGATGGAAGGAAAATGGATCCAGTTCACATCTATAGGTGAACTTTTCACATGTTCTGAAACCATTTTGGGCCAACTCTCAACATTCACACTTCTCTGAATTTTCGCAATGCTTGTCTCCTGCAATGTAATGTGTACAAAAATACATACACTTGGGCAAAGTGCACATTAAAATACATACATACAAAATACATATTGGGGAAAACTGCTTGGCAAAATATAAGTGTTTGCATTAGGGAAAACTGCAATCAAACCTATGTATATTAGGGGAAAGTCATATTAAAATGCTGATGAATTATCATGAGGACTTTTAAAAGAAAAAACACAAGCTGATGTGGAAATGTGGAGTAATTGATTTAGGACTGGAAAAATTAGAAACTGAGAAAAACAAAAATGACAGATTTGCCCATCCCTGTTTGCCCATCCCTAGTTTGAAACAACTTTTTTTTAAGGGGGGAAGAATGTAGAAAGGGCTGCTGGGGTATTGTGCTGGAATCCATTCTCTGCCTCCACCCACACTTCTACATTTGGATATTTAGGGATAACCAGAGGTCTGTATTGTGTGATCCACTGCTCAAGTAACAAATACAGGTCAATCTTTTTTGGACTCAGGTTACTGCTGGAATCCCCAGGGTAATCACTCCATAAGGTATTCTTCTGCTGCCTTTTCTGTAGTTCTTAAACTCTCTTTCCACTAATTTCAGTGGGCTCTTGGGGGAAAAATATAGCAGCAGTCCCTTTTTTCAGATTTTTCACACTGTTAATAATCTTAGATTCCCGCCCCTCCACATCCACCTTCTATCATATGCATCTAGAATGTGATTAATGTTTCACTGTCCTTTCACACCGCCCTGTAGTTACATATATACATTTGAACCAAACTCTGTGAATTTCCGGCGATCATTGCTAGATGGAGCTGCAGCATAAAAAATATGGATTGAGACAGACTTCTCTTTTTTAAAAAAGAAGGAAATGGAAAATTATTTTACAGAATTGCCGTCTCCACTTTCATCTAAAGCTGTCTGTAAGGATTTTTATCAAAACAAATGGAAGGGATGTGAAGAAATTATTAAACACCAAATGAAAGTTTTATGATCCAGTTTATTCCCATTACTTCTTAGGCAACAACACTGCTGGGCATATACTGCTTTGCAATGCAATGTTAAGAGTAGGTTCTTGGCTTAAGAAGCATGCAATTAATTTGGCATGATTACTGTACAACTATTTAGAGGATGAGCTGTGAGCATAGCTGTCAAGTTTTCCCTTTTCTTGCGAGGAAGCCTATTCAGCATAAGGGAATTTCCCTTAAAAAAGGGAGAACTTGACAGCTATGGCTGTGAGAGTTTGGAAATACCCCTGGGGAATAAAAACCCAGAGGCCAGAAGTATGGAGTTTTAATGAGAGATCTAAAGTGAGAACATCTTACATGACAACTATGTAGCAGGGGTGAGAGTTTGAAGAACAGTGAATAATATAACTATATTGCTGTGATCCAAACACCTTTGCCCATGGAACTCCATTATATTGTTTGCAAAGTTAGTGACCAGGTACCATTCACAGAATTGTTTGCTTAAAAAGGACTGCATTGAATTCATTCTGAAAAGAAGAAGGTAACAAAGGTTGAAAGGTAGGTTGCACCTTGGCTGCAAGATCTGGAGCTGTGGCAAGAATCACTCAAAATATTGTGATACTAGCCCATTGCTCTAGTGTAATGAATGACAAGGTAAAGACATACTGTCTCCTCTCCTGGCATAGTGCTGTGCCCTGATAAAGCTGATGCAGAGCAGTAGAAAGAAGAGAGAAGACCATTTCTCCAATCAAACAAGGGCCAGAACTTTCACGACAACTTAAAAAGTTCTACAATGAGTTTCACCCCTATTCTAATGAATTGCCTATCTCCCACCTGTAGGTGCTTCTGGTTCTTGGGATGAGATGATGATGTCTCAATCACAATTGGGGAGGGGGTGGTTATAGGGTTGCTTTTGTTTTTGTGTTTTATATTGTGGTTTTATGTTATAATCTCCCTGGGATCTGCGGGTATAGGACAGTATACTAATTCAATAAATAAAAGAAGCAAATAAAAGAAATCTGCCTCGTTTCCAGCTCTGACAGATGCCACCTTGGTTCCAAGTCCTGGACCAAAGGCAAGTGCCACTCCTGTGTTCTTCAGAGCCTACGCAGCCTCAAAATGTGCTGGCCTAGCCAAGTCATCGCCCCACAAGCCATGAAGATATGAAGGCGGCAAAACCCAAAGAATGGCCAGGCTTTAACACCTGATCATCATTCCTCAAAAGAACCAAATACAGCCTTAGATGAGCAAAGGCATCTCCCCACATGTTCAAACCGGGGGGGGGGATGATTCTGTTAATTTGCCCCCAATTTTGATCCAGCCAGCTGAGTTAAAGGAGCATAGCTGAAGCTCAAAAGTCTAATAAAATGACTACAGTTATCCAACACAAACTAGAACTGTAGGCACAACCCAGAAAACCAGATCAGCACGATGAAAAGTTTGTTCAAGATCAAACTAAATATTTGTTATATATATATATATATATATATATATATATATATATATATATATATATATATATATGTCTAATTCACTTCAGATTCAGTTCCTGTCTTTTGCTCAGCCCCCTGCAAAACTAAGAAGTCTTATATACCCGAATGCATTGAGCTGCTGTCTTCCCACTTTTGGCATGTGTTGGATTTGTTGGCTTTGGAGATTGCATTCACTGTGACACCCCAAAGCTTTGGAATTCCCTCCTCACCTTCACGGTATGACTTTCATCATATACTCTTGATCCTGGCCTTTGACGCTTGATTATACATAGAAGCATAGAACTGTAGAGTTGGAAGGTACCCAGAGGGTCATCCATCTAGTCCAGCTCCCTGCAATGTAGGAATCCTACCCTGGGTAGGCTCGAACCAACAACCTTCTGGTTAAGAGCCAGAGGCACTGGCCCATTGCACCACAGGAGGAAGATATATCTATCTATACACCTTTCCTCTTCTTCTGACTCTAATTTTGTCAACTCATTTTAATATTGTATTTTATACAGTAGCACCTCGGGTTACGTTACCCTTGGGTAACATAAACTCAGGTTGCGAAAGCAGCAAACCCGGAAGTGTTTTGCCACATGCGCATGCACAGAAGCGATCTACCGTCATGTGCGCATGAGCAGAAGCAGGCTACCGCTTCTCCTTGGTTTGCGAAAACCTTGGGATCCAACTAGAACCTCTGGAACAGATCCCGTTGGCAACCGGAGGTACCACTGTATTGTGGCAGCGCACCCTGGAAAGGGTGGATATGACATCATCACCACCATCACCACCATCCTGCCCCTATACAAAATGGGTGTGTCCTCACTGTGCTAATGGGAAAGGCAACCTTGACTATTTGACTACAACCCCAAAATGAAACCCTTCAGGAAAGAAGCTATTAATAGCTTCTAACCATGATGGTTATATTCTATTGGAGGCAGTATGCTTCTGAATGCCAGAAATTATAGGACGGGAGTGTGCCCTTGTGCTCAAGTCCTTCCTGCAGGCTTCCCAGAGGCTTCTGTTTGGCCACTGTGAGAACAGTAGGCTGGACTAGATGTGCCACTGGCCTCGCCAAGCAGGCCCTTCTGAAGTCCTTTGTAAATGGATAAGCAATAGGGGTTGAATCTAGTCAAACAGATGTTTGAATCTAGTCAAACAGATGTCCCGGTACGTTTCCGAGCACAATTCAAAGCGTTGGTGCTGACCTTTAAAGCCCTAAATGGCCTCGATCCAGTATACCTGAAGGAGCGTCTCCACCCCCATCATTCTGCCCGGACACTGAGGTCCAGCACCGAGGGCCTTCTGGCAGTTCCCTCGTTGCGAGAAGCCAAGTTGCAGGGAACTAGGCAGAGGGCCTTCTCGGTGGTGGCGCCTGCCCTGTGGAACGCCCTCCCAACAGATGTCAAAGAGGAAAACAACTACCAGACTTTTAGAAGACATCTGAAGGCAGCCCTGTTTAGGGAGGCTTTTAATGTTTAATAGATTACTGTGTTTTATTTTTCTGTTGGAAGCCGCCCAGAGTGGCTGGTGAAACCCAGCCAGATGGGCGGGGTATAAATAATTTATTATTATTATTATTATTATTATTATTATTATTATTATTATTATTATTTCCGAACCCAATCATAGTCCCAACAATATCTCAGGGGAAACCGCTGGGCCTTAACTTGCAAAATGGCCAACCTCATCCAATCTCAATTTGGACCCAGGGCAAATCAAGTTCAAATTAACTCACTTGATGTGAGCCTATTCTGAATGGATCCCAGAAATGTCCATCTAATACCAGAATGAGGTTGCATCTAGACTTGTCAGTATTTTAACAACCACCACCACCCACCACCACCCTGCCCATCTGACTGGGATTGCCCCAGCCACTCTGGGTGGCTTCCAACAAATATAAAAGCATAATAAATATTCTGCAGGAGGGATCAGGTGTGTACTGGGAATGTAGCAGATTAAAGTGCTGTGTCAACCTGGCATGGCAAATCCCTTATTTGTTTATTCATTCATTTTAAATTGATTTTTTGCAGTTAGTAAAGTGACATGGAAATGCATTGAAAAGTGTGGATGAACAAAAGGTGAGATGTATAACCACCACATGAGAAAATCCTGATGAATAGTCATTGCCATACAACCTCACCATAAACAAATCAGAATGAGTGCTCAAGAAAGGTAGCACCTAGCACCTATGTAAGCTTTGTGCAAGCAAATCAAGACAACTTCTCCATAAACAGGTCATCTGGAAGAGCCTATATCGAGTCAATCCAAGTCATTTTAACTGGGAAGGTAGGCCCTTGACCTTCTCAGCAGCTTCCCAGGAAAAAAAGAAGAAGCATTCTTGCGGCCAAAGGCAAAGCACATAAACTACAAAAAGAAGCAGGGAATATTTCCCATTTGCAATTGGTATGCATTTAAAGAAAAACAATTTAATTGTTAATTGCCTTTTAAATATATTTATGCACATTAATGTGTCTCCTAAATCCTGTTCTGTTTCATTAAAGATACAAGTGCAATAACATTCAAGTCGAAGCACTTCACATTTATATATCTGTACTTCGTAAATAATGCTGACACCTTACTAAGATGCCGGGTGCTGTCACCAGAAATAACAGCTTTCAATTTTTTATTTGTAACTGAAACAATGTCCAAATTTAAAGTGTTTACTTTAATATGATGTTGGATACATTTAAAATGCTGCAAATCCAGCAGTCATTCCACCTTCCTCCTCACCACGCCACATCACCCTGGATGTAGAGGAGTTGAAGCCACATCTAGAGGATGATAAGAGCCAATGGTGGGCAGAAGACGAGAGGAGGCTGCAGCCCATCTCTTTTTCAACAGAACTTAAGCCCAGAATATACTCAGAGGCATAGATGTGTTGAAAGCAGGTTCCAGGACTATAATCTGACAAGAGAAAAGGTAAAAGGTTTGCAATGCTATAAACGGGGAAATGCCAAGATCACATGGCTCCATGATCTGGTACCGTAATGCACAATTTATTCCGTCTTTAGTCGGGACATCCTCAGAGCTGAGATTATGTATAAACATCTGCCCCCACCCTTCACGGTCAAAATTTGGATTTAACCAATGCATTCTCAGAAAACAAGATAACGGCCAAGAAACATGTCATTATGCAAAATATAGACTAATTTTGACATTGCATGAAGCTTTCAAAGCTGTACAAAGAGAGCCCACCGCGATCACCCCCCCCTTTAAACGCACTTTGAAAAACAAGGCAATTCTTCTTCACAAACTTGCTTTTGTTCAGGTTCCTTTATTGACGCATGTTCAAAATTACAACGGGTAGCTTCGCTTCATAATATACAAAGGACAATGCTTTGTAAATACTGGAAAACTGGTGGTTTTTAAGAATAGGAGCCCACTACAAATGGCACGCTAGTTCTGCCTCCCACCCCACCCCCAATCACTGTACTTGTCAACTTCTAATTCGTGGGAAGCAGCTGTCCACAGCTGGGAGCCTTTTATATCTGTAGAGGCTCCCTGTGCCTTTTAGAACCTAGATTCTGTGGGGTTTGAAATGCACAGGGAGCCTCCATGAATATAAATGGTCCCCCCTAGAGACAGTTGCTTTCCACAAGTTGGAAGGCGGGGAAAATAAACAGTAACAGGGAAAGTCAGAATTAATGTGGTTGTCCCTACTCCCTCTCTCACACACACATGTTTAAAGAGCCCTCTTTATAATGCCTGAAGAAGTTAGGGAGTAGTAGATACTGCAGGTTAACAAAAGGGAAGCAGAAAGGTTTCCTCCTCTGTGGTTTCCTACAAAACTACTAAACCTTTGGGTGGGCAGAAATAAGAGTTACCAGTTCCTAACTATAAATCCACACCTCATTATGAATTACATTTATATCCCACATTTGCTCTGTGAATCTCGGGATGATTAGATATGCTCTTCCTGCACACTCCCCAATTTGATCCTGAAAACAATGCTATACAGCCTTGACTGAATGGGGATTCGAACTTGGGCCTCCCAGGTTCTAAACTGGCACCTTAACCATGACACCATGCTGGATCTCACATCTTACCTGACTACTAGGCCCTATTTGTCAAATAAAAGGTGGTCCTTTCCCCAAACCCCAAGGAGGAGGAGAAGAAGAAGAGGAGGAGTAGGAGGAGGAGTTTGGATTTGATATCCCGCTTTATCACTACCCGAAGGAGTCTCAAAGCGGCTAACATTCTCCTTTCCCTTCTTCCCCCACAACAAACACTCTGTGAGGTGAGTGGGGCTGAGAGACTTCAAAGAAGTGTGACTGCCCCATTGTCACCCAGCAGGTGCATGTGGAGGAGCGGAGACCCGAACCCGGTTCCCCAGATTAGGAGTCTACCGCTCTTAACCACTACACCACACTGGCTCTACAGTCAGGTGTCTACAGTACCTACCCAACATGGTAGGAGAGGATATGGGAGGATATCCCATTACTTGAACCTGCATTGGTTTCCCAGTCCTCCCCAAGCTCAATGCACTGTTCCCAAGCGTTATTTATGGCTTAGAAAATGGCCAACTTAAAGGAGGGGGGAGGAGGAACAGGAACCTGGGGAGGTCTTTCAAATGAGAGTAGGGCCTGGGGAAAGTGCTGAGTTGCCCCTGGTGTTCTTCCTTCAGCTGATGTCCCCCTACTGGTCCTTCAGGAATTGTCTGAATGCTCAAAGGCCTAAAAGGTAAAAGGCAAAGGACCCCTTTAGCTGCTCAAAGGCCGATCTATCACTAATAGAGAATCCTTGGCAAATATTCTGAGAGGAGGCTATCCCCGCAAGCTTCTCTCAAGTCCAGCAAGTGCAGGTTTCAGGCCAGGTCCAGCAAAGTGCAATGCGGGAGATGCTATTCTCTTGCAGGATTTAACAATCAACACAAATGCCAAGAATATGCATGTGTCCTGTAATGGAATACTTTTAATACCGGTAGTAGGAATTAACTAACCCATTGAAATAAGCATCCCAATCATGGTGATTAATATGGTAAAAGAACTAGCAATTCTGGATGAAATATTATAATTTTATTTTTAAAAAAATTAAGAAAATGAATTTTAAATAAATTGGCAGCAAAGTTGTTGGGGGTTTTTTTTAAGTAACTATAAGGCTAACCACAGCCCTTAGCCACTTTCAAGTAATTAAAATTAAAAACAACATCAAACATTAAAAGCTGCCTGAAACAGGGTTGCCTTCAGATGTCTACAAAAAGTTTAGAGGCTGGAAAACAACCAATTACCAAAGGTTAGGGTCAACACCAGGGAATCGCTACCATGATCATTACCTGCTTGGGGTCATTCAAGGGATACCTGGATGGACATTTCTGGAGGTTGGGAAAGAATATTGTTTCAGTGGACCTTAGCCTGATCCAGCAAATCAGTTCTTTCTTGAGTGAACTGTGCTTTCTTTCTCCATAATCTGTTGCACAATATGCTGTGCTTTTGCTGTCCAGAAAGCACACACACCCACCCACCAAATGCAGGTTCCAGAACGCAAGTTTGTGCTTTTCAAAGTTCATCCCCTAGACATAAAACAGAGGGAAAGTTCTCTGTGTTCCCATCTCATACATTTCTCCTCAGAAGTAACTCCCACCGAATTCAATGAAACTTGAACGCAGGAAAGTGTGCAGGACTGTAACATAACAGTGCAATCCCCACCATGTCTGCTCACAGGCAAACCCTGTTGAATTCAGTGAGGCTTACTCCCAGGGAAGTGGAGTTCGGCCTAAATCACATTTTGGTTGTGTGAGGGAGAAATATACAAAAGGTAGCCATGTTTCATTAAGAACAAAGTTCAGGCTCCCTGCTTTTCAAAGGAAACAGGGAATTATCATTATCATTATCAAGTCGAATTACAATTCTCAAGTAATAATCCCAAGTAAATGTATGGGAAGTTTCCCAGCCTGTGTGTCCAGACTACTCGGCAGTCGCAGAAACCTGCTCTTTACAACACAAGGCTGTTTGCTTGCAAAGTTGCTCTGCCGAACACACAGTGATGAGGAACAGCTACATGGGGGCAACGGCCACTGTGACTAAAACGACCTGCTTCCTTTTTCATGGCATGGAATTGTTAGCCACACTGTGAAAATTGAAAACACAGAAGGGCAGAAGCGAAGGCCATGTTTTCCTAGAGAGACCTGTGCAGTGTGTCCTCTCTCCCTTCTTTTTTTCCCCTTCTCTTTTTGGTAAAGAAATAATCACGCAAATAAGAACCCATCTGAGGTGGAACTGTTTTGAAAGCTATCCTGAATAAACAGATCTTAGACGTCTCTTCTGTAATCTTAGCTCTGAGGCTAATGGAGACTCTCGGTGGGTGTTTTATCTCATGCATACAAAAGGTTTTCCTTTCTGTCAGAAAACTGGTTCGGGTTTTTTCCACGTTTGTTTGCTTTGCATTCTAGATGCTACAGCTGATTAATCATTAAAAAAAAAATTTAAATAGGAGAAGAGCTTTATAAGCCGTGAAGCACCTTAGCATCCACCTCCTAGCTGATGGAATTAAATAATAATAATAATAATATTTTCCCCTCTGCCTGTCTTTCTTTTACATTGCAATCACTAGATGGCATTGTTACTCTGAAATATAATGTGAATAACAGTGCAGCCAAATGAGATAGTTAAATTAGCAGACAATTATCCTTGTTCCGCTCCTCCTTTCATGTGATGAAACTGGTTACTTATAGCCTGCAGGATAAATTCTATAGGGTGCCTGACTCAGTCAAGGCTATATCTTCACAGGCTCTCCCTTCCCAGATTTCACCTCAATCTGTCATACAGATTTGACACTGCATCGTTCCAACAGTACTCAGAAATGACATGTATATAATGTGGAATATTGTGCACATTTACAGCCAGAATTTTTTTCCTCCCTTAAAACATTGCTTGCTAGATTCTGGTGATCATCAGCCTGAAAGGCCGGATTGGGGGGGAAGGAAGGGAACCCTAAAAACAGAGCGTTCTTTTCTCTCCATATATCAGAGGCCCTCTGACATCCAAACTTTTTAGAATACGCTAGATAAAGCTAATCTCATGTCCTCTTGTTAGAAATGTACATAGTCCCCATAATTTAAACCTTAGGGAGGCCATAATTAATGCATAATATTTTTATGACTTGCTTTCCATTAACACTTCACAGTACAAATCAGGTTGACACCCCAATCCTAAACACATTACTTGGAAGCTTCCCATTTATTTCAGAAAGATGTACTCCCAAATAGAGTGTTTAGGACTGGAATATAAAAGGCATTTATATAATTTAAAAGGCTCTTCCACGGGATTATTTTTAAAGAGCTACATGGTCAATTGAATAATTCCCTTTCTTGCAGGAATTAAATAGTGTGCCCTCATTCTGTTTTGTTTTTCACTTTCACCATTTCCCCCTCTCTTAAAGAAACCCAAACGCATATATTTGTTTTGCAAGGTGAGTGCGGGGAGCGGGGAACCTGCTTTTAAATGCAGGAAGTTTGAAACATGTTGGTTGCAGACAAGTGTGCTGATATTTCTGTACTCCACTCAAGAACATAGGTTTGTGGGTCGTCGTCCTCACCGCTCAGATATGTATACTTTTGGGGGATATGTGTGTGCACACATTGCTTATGTAGACAGACACAGGTGGCAAACATACTTTCAATGATTACAAATTATCACTGTACAATGTTTTGCATTTAGTGAGATTTCAAAGCCCGTTACTTTGGCACACGAATGAATATTGCAGCTACAGTACAATCTTCTGGCAAGATCTGCTGCTTTTATTCCCCCCCCTTTATTCTCTCTCTCTCTCCCCCCACCCCACCCCCGCTTCTTCTCTTGTCCCCTCGTTTGGAAGCTTCTCGCTTTGATTTCTTTAGACCTCACCATATGAAGCTTTCCTCACAACTTAAGTTTAAATCCATATTTTTGCACGGGGAAAAGAAAAACTGGGGAGGGGGGAGGTACCATAAATTATGCTGGATCTGATGTGTAAGAAGGTGAGATGTTCAAAGAGTTAATCCTTTTGAATAAACTTTCCACAGATGAGGTGCTGTAGATACATCTTGTTCCTCACACAAAGGCAAACAGGTTACAAATGTGACTTCAAGCTTCGTTCACTGCAGTCTTCAACGTACGTCACGAGGACAAAATTCAGCAGCAATTTCAGCTTCACTTACACTAGATATGTCACCGTGTGTGTGTGTGTGTGTGTGTGTGTGTGTGTGTGTGTGTAGATATACAGATATATAGATATTTTCCAAGGCAAGAATTTCTAGACATAGTTTGAAATGGGGGAGGAGAGTGATTAGAAGGAGAGAGAAAAGGCAACCACAGATACTTCTAATGTTTAGTAATCCTTGAAAATCATATATAAAAACACACACACACCCTTTTGTGTTTGGATTTTTAGTTTCCATGTTACACCAGAGCAGACGACTAATATAAGATTTACAGACTCCTGGCAAAGGTTAGGGAAGTTGTGGAGACACAGGTGAATTATACATTTCAGTGATTTGTTTCTTTTATTTTATTTATCACGTTGAGCAGATAAACAGACCCATATAGCCACACAAAAGCTCATTGTTGCAAAGGAATGAGTCCCATTTAAAAACAATCAGTGGAACAAATAATCAGCTGAAATCAGTTTGTACATCAGATATCATCATTTCCGTTAGCATGCCTCAGATTTTGACTGGAAATAAATAGCATATATATCAATCAGCAGGTGAGAATTTGCGGCCAGATAACTTTTAACATTTTAGCTACCTTCATTATTTTGTTTTGTTTTTGCGTAGGAGAGGCACACAAAACCCAAAATTAGAGATGACTAATTTCCCAGACGTGTTTGGATACTGCCAATTTGGATTGTTTTATAGCATTATAGCAGGATGGGGGAGTCCACATGTTTGTTTGGGGTTTTTAATCAAGGGCATCAAGAATGTAGAAAATCAAATTTTACCTTTGATGTACTTAAAAAAAAATGCCTCACAGTAGTCAAACTGTATTAAAAGGTAGTTTTCACTCTCCCTCTCTGTACCACATACACACACAAATTAGAACTGAACAGTAAATAAGCAACATAATTTTTTTTAATCTGCTAAACTCTTAAGAAGCATCAGCTAATTTCTCTCCTTTGAAGTGTACATTGGGAAGCAGCCTCCAAGTATATCTATTGAATTTATATGTATGCATGTATTCTATATATATACAGAATACATACATACACACATAGATGGAGGCTGCATCTCAATGTACAATTTAGGGATATCAACCAATTGATACTTCTTAAGAGTTTAGTATTTGAAACAACAACGCCTGTTCATGTTATTCACTTCCCAGTTTTAATTCTATTAAGCATTTTTTTTACGTACTACCAAAACCTTCACAGCACGCCTGCAAACTTTATTCAGGATTTTTGCCAGAGTTTCCATTCGGCGAAATCATTCTTCTTCATTCTCCCCAGCATATTCTCTCTCTCTCTCCCCCCCCCCATTTGCTCAATCATTGCAGGAAAACAAGAGGGTTGGCGAAGTTAAACTTCAGGCGATGCAGTGGGACAAATAAATAAATAAATAAACAAATAACTCTCCCAGTTTTGGATAAAGCAGGTGGACAGTTTGTATGACAGTGCTTTTGATTTGTACATGCTTTGGGTTCAGATTAAGATTCCCCCGAAACAGCATGCTCAATTCTGTAAATGGAGGAGGCGTGTGGCGGTGGGGTGGGGGTGGGAAGAGTGAGGAGGATCTGTGCATTATTTATTTATGGCTGTTCATGTCTATAGCACAAATTAATCACCTCTGATACTGCCAACGTAACCAAGCTGCAGCTCTTACTGGAGACTCATCAGACTTGCTCCATTAAATACTACATACCGCAAATCAAAGTTTTCATCGCTCGAGTCAAAGGCACAACAACATATTTTAGTGTCACTTTTGTTGATCTTAACATAGCTCCTTATAAACCCTGCTTTTGTGCACTCTTCCTCCTTCTGTTTTGTTTGGAGGTGTGTGTGTGTTTCTGTAATTTTTCCTTCTTTTCCGTTGTTGTTTTTTTTGGGGGGGGGAGGCAGCAGGCTTGTCACAGCACATATCAGTAAGGAAAATCTCAGTAATGACAGATTGACTAATCCTCAGTGAAGTGATGCTACAGCACTTTCAAATGTCTCTCTACATATGTTGCTTGTGCCCCTACTGTAAACATATTACATGAAAGTCAATCCTATTCAAATCAGTGAGAGTCAAAAAAAATAATCTCCCTAAGCACCCGGGTGCACAAACACACAGCCCTCCTGGATTCATCCTCCTCCCTCAGTGTGGGAAAGGGGTGCTCAGTGGGTGGGTGGAAACCCATACAGTACTGAGAATCAATGGGTAAGTGTGGGGCACTTGCCTTTGCTCCAAAACTATGTACAGATTTGGGTCTGTCCACATGTTTTTCGTCTAATTGACATTGCAATCCTATGCATGTTTACTCAGAAGTAAGTCCCTCTGTGTTCAGTGGGGCTTATTTCCTAGCAAGTGTGTTTAGGATTGCAGCCAAATCCTTTAATAATTTGCCTGGCTTTTGCTTCTGTCCTTTGCAAAGTGCCTGTGATGAGCCGCAGGCTCTCCTGACTATTTCATTCCCGTTTGCTTTAGGAGATTTTCATTCAGAAAGTTGGTGGTCGGCCTGAAGAAAGCACATCATTCTCTTTTGTTTTAAACCTGGACCCCATGTTCAAATGAAAATGAGATGAAGACCAAGGAAGGGTATCTTGATCGCTTATTCCATAGTTGGGCCTCTTTCAGCCTTTAAAAAGAGGAATAAATAAATCCTCCAGTGGGTTGCAAAAGAAACAGACAGACATGCTTTCAAGGAAGCACAGTATTCTACAACCATTGCTTTTTCTATTTATAAAGGCTGCTATTTTTAGAATGGAATAATTTTTTTTGTGTGTGGAGGGGCAAGAGATGCTATGTGAAGGAGCTGTTTCCAGGTTCAAAAGCCTATTTACATACTACAGCATGGTTCTCGTTTGCAACTGGCGTGGAACAACACTTTTGCCAGCATAATGTCAAGTGGGGTTATACAGGGTTATACTGCATCACTAGACACAGCAGACGTAGCAGCTGTAAAATGGCAACGAGAAATATCCAACTAGATATGCCTGTCCTTCGACTACAACAGCTTGAAAACATTCCCCTTATTGCCCCATCTAAGGATCATTTAGTACACTGAAGCATTATGCACTATGCAACTTCCAGCTCATTCAGATATAATACGTGTCATGACACCTGCACTCAGAGAACACCCTTCTTCTTCTTCACTACACAACGGCCAAATACACTACTCTGGATTCAGGAGTCTAAGGTCTCATCCACCCTATGCATTTAAAGCACTCTTTATACCATTTTAACAGTCAAGGCTTCTCTCAAAGTAGCCTAAGAACTGTAGTTTATTAAGGGTGCTGAGAGCTGTTAGAAGATCCCAATTGCCCCTCAGAGAACTACAATTCCCAGAATTCTCTGAGAAAAGAGATTGATTGTTGAACAACTCTGAGAGCTGCAGCTCTGTGAGGGGGTCCTCTAACAACTCTCAGCATCCTTAATAAGCTACAGTTCCCAGGACTATTTTGTTGCAGGAGCCACGACTGTTCAAGTGATATAACAGAGCCCAGGTGGAAGAGTGGGGCAAAAGAAAAAGAACCATCAAGGTATTTATTTGTTAAAAATATTCAAATATGAGCCATACGGGAAAGTAAACAAACTCCACCCACCCCCCAAGACATTAACAGTCCACTGGTTGTTATCTGTTCACATTACTGAATCCCAATGATACATTGGCATAAAGCCCAATATCTTTCACTGGCACCTGAAGAAGTGTGCATGCACACGAAAGTGTTAGCATAAATCCTCTACATGGCACAGATGCTAACATGTGACTATTGTTTACTTCATGTGACTGTATTGTTCCCCACGCAGGACCCTGGCTGTAACCCGACTCCTGTCATGTGATGTTCATTGTTCCTCACTTTCCTTTCGCTTTCACCGAGAGCAGATGGCTGCTTGCATCTGTCTCTTTAATAAATTAGTTTTGCAACTAATAAAAATGTGTACTGGAAAGCCGCATCGCAAGAATACTGGGCATTCCCTTATGGACATCCTTGCCGGGGCCACATGGTAGTGGTGGGCGAGCCAGAGGCCAAAGGGGGAGGAGCAATGAATATAAATTTTATACAAGTAGGCTGGCTTCCACACATACCCCTTTCTATCCTCCATCCAGGTGAACATGAAACAGACTTCAAGGACACAATCTAGGTGGGCAAACAGCCCCGTGAAGGGTATAAAGCTGGACTAGTTAAGGGTGTGGCCTGGGGAGCGTGTGTGACCTGGAGAGCCTTCCAAGGGCCAGGTATAGGGCTCTGGAGGGCCACATTCCACCTCCATGCCCGAGGTTCCCCATTTCTGGAACAGAACTATTCAACAGTAGTCAAAATGTAGTTATTTAATTCTAACATCATCAAATATCATTAACCTGCTGCATGCTGGACAACTGACAGGTAGCGAGTGAAAGAGGGAGACGGCCACGAGAAAGGCAGTGTAATAACGGCTTTAAATAATGCATAAATAAATGTGCACTGAGATGTGGCTAGGGATGTGCAGACACCCCCTCTGGAACGTTATACAAGAGCTCTGCCTTCCGTCAGTCAAGCTTGCACTTCAGGAGCGGAAATTGCAGCAATACAACAGCAGATCTGACTGTCTCCTCTCATTGAAAAGATAGACACAGAGCAAGCCAGGATGCCTCCTAGGATGAGACTCTTGCTGACAACAGAAGGTTAGTTTCACAAGCTGCAGATGAGTTTTTCTGGCTGCATGCCCAGCAAATTTGCTAGGATCTCTGGACTCAGCAAGGGAACTGAACCCTGGGATGGATGCAATGAGAAGGAGAAACATGCAGTCCTGCTTGTGGAGTAGGCAGGAAAATCTGGTCTCCCATTGCAGTCCATTAGCTAAAAAGGTGACCTCTACACCTTTCTCGTTTTGCAGAAATAGGCCAGGAGAGCCCACAGCCTTCTGCAAATGGTTGATGCCACATATAATCCAAACATGTGAAGGCAAAGCATAAGGAAGCCAACTGGTCCATTTGGCCCACATTGTTCAGCCTGCCAGTCCCACACCCTCAACACCTTCACTTACAATGAGATGTCTGTGATGGGGAATGTATGCATGCACAACTGAACATGCACAGGTGTCAGGGACTGGCTGGACGAAGAGGGATGATGGGAGACATCAGCCGGGGAACCCCCAAGGGAAACCCCAGAGGAGGGAGGCTCAGAGCCAGGGGGTTGGTGGTGGCACACTGAGGAGAAGTCAGAGGGAGAAGATTGGGAGAAAGGGCTGGATGCCAAAGCAGCAACAGGGTTTAGTGATCAGGAAGAGCCTGTGGCAGGGAGCAGTTCAGACTCAGAAGCTGAAGCAGAGGATGGGGTGGGGCAGGTCAAGAGACTGCTAAAGAATGCAAAGACTCTCCCTCTCCTGCTGCGACAAGCTCCCCTTCCCCCTGAACTCCAAGAACATGCAAGTAACGAGGAGGGCATAAAGGTGACGAGAGGTGCACAGATGGAAGTTGGGAAACATCCGGGAGAGCAGGAGCCTTAGAAATGGTGGAAGGCAGGGAAGTGTTGCTGAGTTGTCTGCCATTTCCTTGAACCAAGAGTTAACTTCACTGACAACAGAGCCTTGCTTCAGACCTGTGTCTGACTCCAGCCCTGACAATAGGTTCTTCATACAATTGGGAATCCTGATCCTGCAGGATTCCCTAATGCATGGATATCCTGCTCAATGTATGTCAGGCAGGTCACGTCTGGGCCAAGGTCAGCCCAACTCCACCTTCATACAATTGTGGCGTCAGCCTTGTGAACAAATATTTCATGCCTGGACCAGTCAACAAATGGCAATCAAGATCATTTCCAGATAAACATACAACACCCCACAATCTCTGAATTCAAAGTGACCCCTGTGTTGCTTTTTTATGTGCAGATTTCAGTTTGCACTTGAGATCAACATGAGCAATATACTTCATCCATGTGTTGGATCTGATGGAAGATTATGCAAAATAAATCATATCACAACTGTTTGTAGCTCAATGGCAATATGACCAAGCCGAGCAGATCTATAGCCTGAAGCATAGCACGATCTGATCCTTTCCTTTGGTTGGTACTCAATGGAAATGAAATGTTGATCATTTTATTTTGTATTGTCCTGGATTCATTATTTCCAGAACAAGGCTTATATAATTTTCATTAACAACACAGCACTAGAAAATATTCAGTATGCAATGGCAGTAGCTTTTTATTTTTATTTATTTTTGCTCTGTGCATTAACTTACCTGCATAGCTTTTCTCCTCCCAAAGTCTCTTATGTTCTTAAAAAGTATAGGAGGAGAAAAGTTGTGTAAGCATGTATATGTATTAATGAACGTGGAAGTTCAGAATGCATACTTTTCTTCTGGCACTCAACCATCATGGCTAGTGTTCCTTGGCTCGGAAATTAATATCGGAACAAAATTTATAAATTGGACACATTTTCATGCCAACCTCCACAGCACAAATTTACTTCTCTTTCAAAAAGGATGAAAGGGAATAAATGTAATGGAAGCCTACTGTCTCATGCACGTTCCCATGGCAGCATAGCAGGCTTGAGAGTCATCAGACAGTGAGGGGCGAAAACAGACACAGAGAATGGGGGATGCTGGATCTCACACATGGAATCACATCAGACAGAAAGAAAAAGGGGCAAGCAAGCTGATGTTGTACAATGTGCGGTAACTTATCCAAAGTGTGAGGTGACTGAAGGAGGGAATTAGTGTTTCCGGAAACTTGCACAATTCTTTATTGTGTTCTTATTATGAAAATTCATTGCACATACCATCATCCATTCCCCTCGTTAGTTTTCCTTGTACACTTTCGGCTGGTCTCAAACAGCACCTTCCCTATTTTTATCGGTTTTCACTAGAGATGAGCTGAAATTTCTCAGAAGCCTTTTTTCCCTGATAAAATTGCTTAAATTACTATTATTTTCTTTCTCTCCCTACCCCTCCCTCTCTCACACACACCTTTTAGGGGGGGGGAGACTATTTTTCAGAATTTTCTCACATATTCTGTGTTGGCTACCTCAGTGTTTCTCAACCTTTTTTGGGCCACGGCACACTTGTTCCGTGAAAAAAATCACGAGGCACACCACCATTAAAAAAGTTTAAAAAATTAACTCTGTGCCGCCCTATATTATAATTATGACTGTAAGAAACACTTGCCAAATATTGCTTTCCGGCGGGTCAGCGCTGCCGAGTTCTTAAAAGATCCGGGTTTCTGATCCACCCCACCCGACCTCGCCGTCCCGTATCTTACCCTGTGCGTGTTCTCGGACTTGTGAGAGGACAATTTGGTCTTCATGCCTCCGTGAATTAGCAACAAACTACCTTTTGAATGATGGAGATTGAATATTTTAAAAGTAGCTACTTGAAGTCTGCTCGATTTTCCAAAAAAGAGACACACATGCGGCACTATTAGCTGCTGGGGGCTGCCATCTTGGCTAAAGGATTCTGGGATGATCCTGTCACGTGAGGCATGGGGAAAATGGAAATAATGAAAGCTGATTGGTCTGTGGAAACTAGAAGGGGCGAAGAAATAGGACGCCCAGGGAGGTGGAGTTTGCAGCTGCAAAATCACCCTTCTCGTCGCCGCACGTCGCCGCACGTCGCGGCACACCAGCCAGCGTCTCGCGGCACACTAGTGTGCCGTGGAACAGTGGTTGAGAAACGCTGGGCTACCTGACCAAAATTCTACATCTTCCACAATGGCCTCAGCCTAGTGTCATTCTGCAAAAAAGAGAAAAAACTTTGTACGTATGTGTGTTTCACTGAAATATCGAATAACCATTCCATATAGATAGTACACTATGGAATACCCTCCCCAGGGAGGTGTGCATGGCACAAACCTTCCTGTCATTTATGAACCAGACATTTAAAAAATAAAATAAAATAAATTCACCTAGGCATCTGAAAACAGTTGTTCGTCAGTACCACATGCTGCTGCTGCTGCTGCTGCTGCTGCTGCTGCTGCTGCTGCTGCAACAACAACAACAAACCTTCAACAAAAAGAAGGAAAGTGGGGCTACTGCCACTGCTAATGCTGAACCCCACTTTTTTGGGGGGGGTTTGAAGGTTTGCCCCTGTTGTTGTTGCTGCTGCTGCTGCAAGTGGTACTGGAAAACAACTGTGTTGGCTACCTGTCCAAAATTCTACATCTTCCACAATGCCCTCAGCCTAGTGTCATTCTGCCAAAAAGAAAAGAAGAGGAATGAAGAGAGTGGAGCAAAGAGAGACAAGATGAAGGAGCCTTAGGCTGCTAGAGAAGGACCATGGGGAGGAGCCTGAGAGAGTAGTGGAAGGTGGGGACTTTCAGTCCTCACAACTGCCTCATTGGGGCAAAACCTGCTGGGAAGAGTTGCTGTGATCACTAGGCCTGAGCTGTTTGCTTCTTTGAATAAAGAATTAACTACACCAACACCTTGTGAGTCATTGCTCCCGACTCCTGCCATGACAGTTCACCTCACCAACACCAAACCATGCAGCCAATCTCCTATCTGACTTCACAAATGGTATTGCCCTTGGGAAACTCTGAGGAACACCAACCTACATTTTCTCCTGCTTTGAACCTATGCTGACTGCACATATTTTTACATATAAACTGATGAGATCCTTACATTGCTGCTTCTTTTATGCATGAATTAAGGTCAAGTTGTGTTTGTCTATCATTTCTGATTTTAGCACACAGTACTAGAGTCTCTGTATGTGGTATGAGCAAACATCATATTATTTACTGCAAGCAAAATAGCATGCCTTGATCTGGCATAACATTTCAGGTCTTTTTCCTTGAATGTTGCTACTTATGTTAGTTTTGGGTTCCTGCCAAGATTTATGAACTTGCTAAAGTATCTTTCATGTATTGGCTGCCTAAACTCAAGATACGACGCCTGGGGTTACTTTTGTATAGCCCCGCCATTGTCCATCATCTGGGTTCGAGTCAGTGGGAAACCAAAACAAATTGCACTCCAAATTACAGTTTTACCTGTGGGAAGGAAACTTCTGAATGTTAATTTGTTGTGAATGCGCTGCAATATAATGACCTAATCTGCTTTTATCTTGTATTTAAACAACACGGTGCACAGCAAGCTTGCCCCGAAACAATATTTCAGCTTTTACAGAATTCAAAGTTCCCAACACAGTACTGTAGAACTTGTGGCTGCTACAAAATTCCTAAAAGCTACTTGGAAGGTACTCCTGATTAGTAATGGGAGGGGAGAAGTACAGTGGAACCTCGGTTTATGAACACCTCGGTTTACGAATTTTCAGTTTACGAATGCCGCGGACCCATCTGGAACGGATTAATTCACTTTCCATTACTTTCAATGGGAAAGTTTGTTTCAGTTTATGAACGCTTCAGTTTATGAACAGACTTCTGGAACCAATTACACCCATGCTTCGGGTTAAGTACGCTTCAGGTTGAGTACTCCGCGGACCCGTCTGGAACGGATTAATCCACTTTTCATTATTTTCAATGGGAAAGTTCGCTTCAGTTTATGAACAGACTTCCGGAACCAATTGTGTTCATAAACCAAGGTACCACTGTAGTATATGCTACACAGCTGCACAAAATGGAACATACAAGATTATTCCTCCATCTAGCTGAGAATTGTAAATTCCAGCCTTCCCCAATCTGCTGCCCTCTAGATGTACAAGTCCTGTTAGCCCTGACCATAATGGATGAAGCTGATGGTAGTTCTAGTCCAAAACAGCTGGAGGGCACAGGTTGGAAAAGGATGGTCTACTCTCACCAGCAGTAACTGTTCAGCGGCTCCAATCACCTGCTACCTGTTCCTTTTTACTGGAGATGCTGCGGACTGAATTTTGACCCTTCAGTATTCAGTCTGCCACTGAAGGATGGTCCGTCTGTGTAGATTTTTCATTTGTGTGCACAATGCTGACCAGCTGCAGTGGGTTGTGGTTTCCCAACAGATGTGCACTGAGAGATACATGCAGTTGTGGGGAAATCTACAGATGGAGAAATATAGCCCATGTCCTCTCAGTAATGGATGCAGAAAATCCAAATGGCTCCACCACAGTAGGAAAGCATGTTTCGTTTTTGTTTTTACACACAATTAAAGAGTAGTGCATGGTCAATTATTTTGTTATCGCTTCTTATTTGCTCTTTAATGTTCTCCCCAAATGTACTCCCTCATGTGGGGCCACTGCATCCTGCCTGATGGTAAGGTAAGCTCACATTTCACCAACTACATGTGGGCTTTCTGATAAATTACGGCGCAGAAATATACCCATTTCTTTAGTACATTTGTATTCCAGCTTTCATCCAAAGCGTTCACCTCTTCCCAATGCCTTCCATATAGACAAGCATGCTCTGTGTGAACTGGAGCAGCTCTTGTTCCTCCTTCACAAATCCAAATATGAATATTAGAGAGCACTTGTTGAGTTATTTAAATAAGCAGGACATCAATTGAAGCCCACCTCAGTGGCAAAACAAGGCTACCCTCAACGGTGGCCACCATACCATGTGACATTTGGTTGGTATCCTAACAGGCTTCTGCCTTCTATAATAAAATGTCCTGTGAGAATGTGAGTGCAGCATTCCCACTCCATGAATGTTTCACTGAATCCATCCATGGGTCCCTGGATTTGTGGTTTTAACTAGGTGCAAAGAAGCGGAGAGTCTATTAATTGCAAAATTAAGAAAGAAGCTGTTTGTTACTCAGATTAATAGATAATGAACAAAAATTTATTTTATTCATCTGGGTAACAAACAGCTTCTTTCAAAAGTCCATATTGGGACTGACAAACACAGGGGAGGCAAAACCTCCTCCTATTTTTTAATATTTACAAAGTCTAGTAACAAAACAACTGGATGTGTGCATTGTTGGGTTTGGGGTTTGATGCCTGGAAAATCTCTCAAGTTCTAATATGAAGTTCTAAATGAGCAGAAAAGTTATTGGGGATATGCAGGCAGATGGCCGATAAAGACCTGACTCATTGATCAATCTAGAATGTTTTCACTTACAAATACAGTGCTTTGACTTTGGGGCATGCTGAGAGGTATATCTATGCAGACTGATACAGAGGCTTACAAGGAAAGAGAGTCAAAGGATGTGTTGGAAGAAACACATTTTAGTTAGGTGATTATTGTGCTTTTCATTATTCAGAGCCTCGAATCAAAATTTATTCTCACATAAATATAAATCAGAATAAATTTATTTAGTTTAATAGCTCTCCATAGTAAGTATGACTGTTGACAAGGCAGTGACCATCTTTCCTTCTAAGTTCCTGTGTTGTGTTGTAAATCTGAAAAGATTAATGCTACCTGGTCCCAGGCAAAAGGACATCGGTCACATTTCAGCACTGTTGAAATTGACTGGACAGGTTAGTCCCGGTTTAGACACTGAGCAGACACCCGTCTTCTATTGGGGCTGTCGCAATCAGGCAAATGGCAGCAGACACAACACTTGTTCCTATGTGGAAGTGCTGATTCATAGCTCCAAGGAATCTCCACTGGGTCATGGATGTGCTTGCAGCCCCAGTTGCTCCCACAGGCAATAACATGGGGCCTGTCAAATATCTGAGCCAAACCAGAAGTGAAGACTAATTTAAGCCCCATTGATTCCAGTGGGAATCAATAACTTTATAACTTTATGGAATTAGAGGGAGTAGATTGGATCAAAAAGCGGGGTTGGCAGAGAAAAGCAGAATAAATCCATGGCAGCAGAAGGACCATCGACATGGGCATTCCTAGACCTGTTACTCCACTCCACCATTGTAACTTGCTTCTTCACCCACCTAAATAACAGGGTGTGAATGAGAAGCAGCAGAGGCCACTGCCTGCTTGTTCACTGGCTGTCTGCCTAGCAAGAAAGCTAGTAGTAGCAACAATGAAGAAGAAGAGTAGCAACAATGAAGAAGAAGTGAGCATCAGGAGCAACTGGTAATAATGGTGGTGAGGAGATAAACTCATTGAGGAAGGAGGGTAGGCCCACAGAATATGTCTTGCTCAAGGTCCCTTTGAAACCTGAAGGCAGCATTGCTCATTCCAGGTAGCAAAAGTCTAAAGTAGATAGTGCAATCTACTTAGGCCCACACAGAGAGGGTTTGCATGCTATGGGCAGTGGTGTACTTGAGTATTTTTAGACTCCGAACTTAAAGGTCTTACATGTCATACTGAGTAATATACACACCCCACAGTTATTTACATTGGGTGATTGGGGCACAAATGTCTGGGAAACCCACACATCTCATTTATTTCCCACACATCTCATTTATTTCCCTTTAAATATACAGTATTACAGTCATCCTCAGATATTGTCCGAAGGTGAGATACGCTGCAGAGGAAATTCACAATATCTTTGACACTTTGCATCATGAGTTGAGATGCTGCTGGGTGCTGGGCAGCAGGAGAAATACTTAATGAACATCTCCACTCTAAGAGACCCCCAAGACAAGTCCCATATGATTTATCAAGATAGACAACAAACTTGCTTCTCCCTTAGAATTTAAACAGACTGGAATTAACCCCCCAATCATCTTCCACCAGTTGTACCACACCGGTTCCCAGTCTCATATGAAGAGTGGGTAGAAATTGTCCATATGAAAGGATAGTCTAATGATAACACTTGATGTCAAGGGGGGGGGTTATTGAGGGGGGGGGAAGAGAGAGAGCGCATATTTTGACTTCCAAGTCAGATGCAAACCATCACAAAGAGCTAAACTACACATGATTAGACCATGAATCTCCAGGCATCTATTTCTTCCCTCAAAAACAGCCATGGGAACAGGAAAGGCTAATTGGATTGAGATCATGGAAGAAAGGAGTTCAGCACATTTTTCACCATGCCACATCTCGAGTGAAATTTTAGGTGGCCAAAATGCACAAGAGGACAGGTGTGCAGAAGAGGAAACTGCACCAGGTGTTGCTTGCATGGCAAGCCATACCTGCTGAATCCCCTCCTTCTCCACACAACTATTCAAGGACTAGGAGCCCTGTCCTCATTTAGAGATCCAGCTTCCTTATTGAAATTGAACTGGGGAAGCACCTGCCTTGAATGCACAATGAATCAGGTTCAATATTCCCCCAGGCCCCATCCAACATGCTCAGAAAGCCTTCCTATCTTTTTTAGGGGGTGGTGCAGGCAGCTGCAAAAAAAAAGTGGCGGGGCAGAAGTTTTTCTTCCTTGCACTCCTTTAGTTTAATTTATTTTAGGTTCCAAGTCACTGAAAATATTACATTACCCATAAGTGTGACGGAAAACAAACAGAAATAATTTCATAAAATATTTTAACCATGAAGCTTTTCATACAAGCACTTCCAGAATGGAGGGTGAAATTAGTAGGCAGCATAGCGATTTTAAGAGAATGCAACTCTCCCCAAAATGCACCACTGTGTAACAAGTGAAGCTAAAAAAAAGTGGGAAATGAAGGGGCTTGTGCATTTCATTATCCATTATGGAATCACCCTAAATTGACAGCCAAAATGATCAAGAATTCAAATATATCATAGAGAGTTAAAAGCAAGCTTCATTGGAGTCACAGGGAGCCAAATCAATAACTTATTTCAGTTTGCTTCTGGTTTAACAAACACACACAAAGTTAAATATTTGGGGCTGTTTAGTTTCAAAACAAGTTGAATAAGTGGAAACAGGACACAGGAGTATAAAATAATGCAGATAGAGAGAAAAAACTTGTATTTGTTCAGTTTCTCTCATTATACCAGAACTGGGGTAATCCAGTGAAGCTGTAGGAGTTTCAGGACAGAGTTTTAAAAAGTAGTTATTCACATCACACAATGAATCTATGGAACTTGCTACTGAGACATATGCCACCAACTTCAGTTGCTTTAAATAAATTCAAGGCTATAAATGGCTACTTATCAGGACCTGTTGCAAAGGAGCAAGAACAGGAGAGGGCTATTGCATTCTTGTCTTACTCACGGGCTTCCCATGGGCATTCGGTTGACTGCTATGGGAAACAAGGTGATCCAGCAGGGGTCTTCTTAGGTCGACTGGAACTGAATGCAGATAAAATAAAAAAATTCCTTCAGTAGCACCTTAAAGACCAACTAAGTTTATATTTTGGTATGAGCTTCCATGTGCATGCACACTTCTTCAGATACACTAGAAACGGTTTCTAGTGTATCTGAAGAAGTGTGCATGCACACGAAAGCTCATACCAAAATATAAACTTAGTTGGTCTTTAAGGTGCTACTGAAGGAATTTTTTTATTTTGCTTCGACTCAGACCAACACGGCTACCTACCTGTAACTAGAACTACTGAATGCAGATAGTCTCAAAATAGGGTGCAGTCCAGGAAACATAAGCATATACTTAACTTTCCAGCTGAAATCAATGGGAAGCAAACATGCTTAAACTTGTCTCCATTGCAACTCACGGAATGCAAATATTTTGAACACAAATTCTTATTGAATTACACAAAGCGACCACTAGCACACAATATGGCTGTGACTTGTATTTGGCATATTGATGTCTTCTTACAAGCGGGTTTTTTTTTTTTTTTTTTGGTCCTCAATTTCAATCTGTTGTATTTCCCCCTTGAATTTGCTCTTTGACAACTATGGTACACTTCCCCCCCCCCATTATGCGTGTTTTTCTGTACAATAGAATGTTTAAAAAGCAAACAAGCCTTCTCTGTTCCTAAACCATTTTATCTGTGTAATCCTACCTACACAATTCCTGAAATGTAATTCTGCTTCTCTTCCCTCTCCCAGCTGGCTGAGATCCACAGGTTAAAGGCTTTACCTGCAGAAAACTCTTTCAAAACTTTTGTCCAAAGGATTACAGTTATCATTCTAAGGCAACCAAACATCCCTCCTTCTCTTAGGATTTGATTGCTCAAACATGCTCCTTTTTGTTCTAAAGATTTCATTAAATTCAAGGAATGGGTGTCAAGAGTGGACTGAGCTAAAATGCTTCATTTTGAAGCGTTATTCCAGAGGTTCTTACTGCTTACTCATTTAAAAGGTAAACTTTTCTTGCGTTGAGCCTTGTGTCAATCATCACTTTCTTACGGCCCCTAAGCTTCTCTTTTCTCCATTAGAAGCTGTTAGCATCTTCAAAGTCATATCAAAACACTGTTTGTTCTGCCCTTTGATTTCCCTCACACAGAAATTTCAAAGACGACAGATCTATTTGAGAGAAGGGGGAAGGGTGTCTATTAGGTGGGCATTTGTCTCTGAGTGTTAAAGAACTTGGCAGAAGTAGCAATACTTCTCATAAAAGAAATTTGGATGCAAATTGTTTGTATCCTACCAGCCTTTCCAGACTATTTCTGTCACTTCATAAAATGCACCCACCTCGCAGTAGTTTGCCAGCCAGCAAAGCTCCCTTTAGAGAGGCAAATGGCGTTTGTTTATTTCTGATGCACTCGTTTTTTTATGCCTGGCATATTTCAAATGCTTCGAACAAGTAGGAAGGTTCTTTTAGATCAGGATTGCTCCTTGATGACCCCAGCGATGACTCACAATGACAAAAGTCTTACCTCAGAACAGAACTCTATGTTTTGCAACTATCATTAATTGACTTGTAGCTTTTCCCTAACACCCCCCCCCCAAAAAAAATTCCCGCCTTGGACTTCTGTGTCATTCATATATATATATGTGTGTGTGTGTGTGTGTGTGTGTGTGTGTGTGTGTGTGTGTGAGATGCCTACTATCAAAAGATATAATCAGCCATATTATTTAAGGGAGAGCAAACCCACAGAATTATTATACGGTTATGGGTTTTTTTGAAGGAATGGAGCCAAATGATAATACTCTGGTGTGTGTGTTTCAATTCTGCATCAAAATAATTATTATAAAAGTGCTCCCTGGGGAAGCTGGATCACAGTTTCCAAGCACTTTAATGGCATTACAATAAATAACAAATGGTATCTATTGCTGCTGAAGGAAGTACACCATACTGTGGGGAAGTGGCACAGTTGTGGTTTCACTGCAGAAGTTAAGAATCTCCTAATCACTTGGTCGAGGAGGAGAAAAACTGTCTAAGCATATCACAGAGTTTTCTCCCCAGTGCATCTCGGTACATTTGTCAGGAATGCGTAGCACAGATCGTTGCAGAACCTCATAGTTGGAAAGGCACCAGATGCTAGGCCAGGCATCCCCAAACTGCGGCCCTCCAGATGTTTTGGCCTACAACTCCCATGTTCCCTAGCTAACAGGACCAGTGGTTGGGGAAGATGGGAATTGTAGTCCAAAACATCTGGAGGGCCAAAGTTTGGGGATGCCTGTGCTAGGCAATGCATTGCAAAGAGGTCCTCGTCTCAGTCATTGCCCCTCTGCATTTTGCTCAAACTGGAGATCATCAGTTATAGGTAATCCTATGATCCTTAGAATGTTTCCCCCTGGCGATTGCAGCTTCCCTGCATATTTTCTCAATGGGCTTCAGTCTTCATGTTCTGACAAGTCGCTATTGCTGCTCCACTCATGTTTCTAAATTGACCACAGGCCAACAGTACATCACCCCACTCTCAAATCTCCCTTTTCTTGCTACTGGAATATCATGCTTGGCCCAACCTCATCTCCCCATTGAGTTGAGACATCCACCCCTCCTTAGTGCACAAGAGGTGCACATGGAGAAAAATGGCTCTGTGAAACCCTCTTCTATCAACTGCCAACCAACTAAGCAACCAAATGTCCTGCCAGAGACAAAACACTGCTATAGGTAAGATTCATAATAATGATTGTCTAAGTCATTAAAGGACAGCGCAGCTTGCAACATTGCAGAGGACTGGATTTGGTGATCCTGAAAGACTCTTCTGGTTTCTCTATTGTCTTCTCTCATGCCGTCTTCAGTTCACTTGTTTCTTTTACACAATTTACTTTCACTAAATGGCCAGGGGGAGATTGCTAGATACCTTTCAAAGTCAATATATCCTCTACACCTAATTGCCGCCTCTTGACACCATGAAAGACCTGTAATGCGCAATTATGTGCTGATGAAAGTCTCTTCTAAATAGTACCTAGTGGGAGTATTGTTGAAATATGGAATTTCATTTTCCGAAAGCAGTAAATCAGCAAGGCCTGCTATTTGGTTAGATTTGCCCAACTTCCTGTATCACAGCAGGCTTAATTTAATTAATTCTAACCTATCCTTATCATTTGTGGAGGTAGCGCTAATTGCAACGACACCACAGCAATTTATGGCTGATTATCCTATGGCCCCCAAAATGCCCTTACACGTTCCCCTAATATTTAAACTAGCATTTCACTGCTGCAGCTTAATCTCAGTCTCATTAACCTGCACAAGAACAGGACGGGGGGCACCCTGATATAATAACCACCCTACTGAAACATTTCTTTAAGTATTTATAGGCAGAAATCATATCTTCCTTCAGATCTTGTTTAACAAACTTGCAGCCAGAAGAAGTGTGCATGCACACGAAAGCTCATACCTATGACAAACTTAGTTGGTCTCTAAGGTGCTACTGGAAGGATTTTTTATATTTTTTGTTTCGACTTCATTCTTTTGTAATTTGTGCAGGTATTGTGCTCTTAAGTCATCTCCACTGCGTTTCTCCACCCCCCCAACCCCCCCAAAACCCTTGCAAAATATTCTCCCCTCCCACAAGCTGTCCTTTGAACTTTCCCCGGTTTGTCTACACTGCATTAAAAAATGTGTCACCACCCTTGTGCATATTTGATATGTGCATGGCACATTACTTCAAAACCATACCCTCAGGTATTATGCTGCTGTATCTGATCTTCTAGAGGGTACATGTGTGATTGTTTATTGCTTTCAGTCTTCATCCGACCGCACTTTTCACTGGCTATTGTTTTCTGCTTCCCTAACACCCTCAGCAATTTTATTAAGGGCTTATTTACAGGAGTATTGACAAATGCATAATGGCGTGAATTGAAGTGGATCCAAAGTTTATTTCTTTCTATTTTATTTGACCTTGTTAAAGTGAGGCAACAATTATTCTCTCTCAAATACCTATATGTGAACGCTTTCCCTTTTTGCATTTATATGTTAATAACTCAGAATTATATGGTCCTTATTTAGCTCTTTACATGGATAAAGCAATTCTCAGCACTTTTAAATAATTCATTGAAGGCTTTGCTGCAGGGCTGCTGTGTTCTGAAAATTATACAAATTATATGATTGAAAGGAATGATGCAGGAGTTTACCAACTTCTTTTTAGAAAGGAAATTGATACGCACGTCATGTTGCATAAAGGTTGGATTAGAGTAGGAACAACATTTTATTGAATAAGTTGTTAAATCAGGAAAAGAGGGGGGGGGATGCAGCATTTGCTTTTGTTTCGGATGCAAATTCTCTTCAAGCCCAACAGTAAAAAGTATTGGGTGTTGTTGCTATTGTTTTCCTTTTCCTGAACTGTAAAACTTAAAGAATCCCAGTTTTGCAACCAGAAAATAAAACATATTGTGGGTTTGGTTTGCAGGCATTCTCCCACCTTTCTCACTTTCCTGCTTCCAAAATCAGTTACACGCAGGTCTACACTATCAAAACGCCCGCTATCCAAAATTTCAGTTAACAAAACGCAAAGAATTACACCCAAACCTTGCTACGTGAACAGCTGATTCAGATGTCTGAAATTTGCCCACTTCCTTACTTGTTTGTGTTTTGCTGGCAACCATTTCTGGTGGAAAGCATGAGGGGGGGGGGAAGGGAAGAGAATAGACAAATCACAAATTAGAAGTGTTCCCATATGAAACAATGGAAACCACCAGCTTGTTATGTGAACGCTCGTCTAACAAACAATTTCCTGGGAAAGCCTTGTGTTTGGAACAGAGGCGCCAACTTGTGCCCAAGTTTGAGGGGCATGGTGTGTGATGTCACCACCCTCCCCGACCCGACCCTCTCACCACCCCAGTATGTGGCAGCTACACTGCAGTCAGGAAGGCAGCGGCATACTAGCCTACCACCTGCATATTTTAGCCTCTGTATTACTGTTCATTCAAGTTTAGTTTGTGGTCCACTAAAACACCCAGTTCCTTGTAAGTACAGCGTTCTTTCTAAATGCTCAAAGACAAATTGCTCAACGATCTCTTCCTGAACCTTTCCAGGTAGCCACTTCAATTTGATCAATTGGGTCTTCTTCCCTTCCCTGTCTTTGAAGATCAGGAAGACATTTGCCCCCTTCCAATTTCTTGGATAGGAAACCACAAGGCTGGGGGGCAGCCCCTATCCAAACTAGCTCTTGGTGGCTGGAAACTCAAAGCAAAGCTGAAGCATTTCCCCCCCCCCAAAAAAATGGCTCAACCCATTTGCTAGTGCAGTTTGTGCAGCGGCAGCTAAAACCAATTTATTAGGCTGGTCTGCCAGACAGCAATAAAACATAAATACATATATATATATATTTAAGTCTGGAGCTCATAGAGAGATGAAACTATTTTACATGATTTTTAATTAGTCTAAGATATATTAAGGCTGCTTTATTCAATTGGATTTTCTGATCTTGTTTAACAAACTTGCAGCCAGGATTTAGCCAATGTGAAGCATTCTCAAGTCCCATTTATTTCGATGGGAGAGATCCGATTGCATGCATAAGCCTCCCATTGAAGTCAAATTGGCTAAAAAGTACTTAACTTCAGATGAAATGTGCCCATTAGGATTAAGTTCCTTTAAAGGAAATGGTCATTTTAAAAGAGAGAGAGAGAGAGAGAGAAAAGTATATCACCTAATTAAACTTGACAGCTTATTCACAATGGGTTCTTGCCTGGTGGCAGCTTGGACATGTTACATTTAAGAAGACAGCATAATAAAGCCTATAACAAGCTGAATTAGACAGTGGAGTTTTGTTTCCTGCTTGGTGTGTTCCTTTCATTGTTTGAGATTGCCAGGCTTTGCCCTTGGTTAAGACACAATATAGCGGAGTGTATCACATTGAGGAGCATGAAAGCGCAGAGTATTTTGAAAGATTGTTTGGCTCCATCCCCATCTGTCTTTGTTTGCTGTAGCGGAGATTCCCACCCCTGAACCTCCCTTATTACTTCAACACAAAGCACACAGTCCCTACCTACTTGAGGGCATACATATATAAAATGGAAGGTGCCACCACCTACCTTACAGGCAGATTCATGAAGAAGGTGGTGATCTCTTAGGTACCTGGTCCCCAAGTCACATAGGAATTTAAAGCCAGGTGTGTGGCAGGTAGAAATTTGGCTCAGCTGGAAGGGGGTTTGCAGTCATCACCAATCAATTGATTGGTTCTGCTCCCCATGAAAAACCCTGTGCTCAGGGCTTCAAAAGACACAATGATCAGCTTATTGTCAGGTGTTGAAAAGCCCCTTTGCAAAGCCCTCTGCATTACTAGGCTGGATGGTTGGTTGGGTCTTGTGAAGCACATTAAAGGGAGGCTTTGCAGTGCCAATAATCAGCTGGTCACCATGTCTCCTGGAAAATCTTGCAAGGGGATTTGCAAGACCGTTGGCACTTCACAGGCCATGCTTTTGCCCATTTGGTTTGACTTCAAAGCACTCAAACAAACAAAGAATTGCCTGGTGTCATTGTAGACCACAGGCAGTGAGGGAGAAAACAATCTGCACCACCAGTCTGACCCAGTTCCCCACCCATTTATGCATTGGTGAGATGCGTTCTCAACTCCTGGTCCCAGTTAGCACAAAATCAGCCATATTTTGCACTACGGGCAGTTCCAAGTGTTTCCCCCCCTAAAGAGACTTGTTACAGAACAACCCCAGGCAGAACATTAGAATTCCTACCAAATCCCAAATTCCAAAATTTCATTGAATATTCCTCTCCAAATTCAGCACAGCTCTCCTTGGTGAGGGTCAAACGCAACTCTCGCTCTTTATGAAGCATTACCATGGAAACGGGGAGGCTCACACAAAGCTAATACTATCCTGTCATTTTTATTCTTTTTAACCACCTACTGTGGGCTTCATCCCCCCTGCCTGACTTCCTCATTGGTCTTTCGTGGTCTTATTTTTGTAAGTAAAGATTACCATTATCTTCCTAATGTTGAGTGTTCTACTTGTAGATTGTACTTCCATTCCCATGGGCAACCTACATACTCCTTCAGGCCCCAATCAGGTTTTCTAATCAATTAAGCAAATTAATCCGTTTCTCAAATTATGATTAGTCTGCAATAATTATTATAAATCCATGATTGGAAGAAAGCTCTCAAACAAAGTGTTGTTTTTTTAAAAAAGAAACTCTTAAAGGCTAACATGATCAAGAGGAGTTGGAAAACAAATGGGGAGACTGTGAGTGAGTGGAGGTTCCAGTCTAGCACCTATGACTCTTTGGGGGAAGTGGGGACTTTTTAAATTCTACATACATACTTGTTTATGCCATCTATGTATTAAAATTAAGTCTTCTTTTTTTAAAAAAAGCACAGTATTTATCATGTTTGCCATGGCCATCCAAACTCTCTTTACAAAACGCGTTCTCCAATCTGGGAGAGCGCGAGTTGCGGAAGGGTTAATGAGACATCCCCTGGGTTAGGGCAGGGTAAGCTAGATAGTCTCTGGGGTTTGGGGCATTCTTGTTGCTGGGGTAAAAAGCATGTAGCGAGTTTTGATTGACAGGCTTGGCCAGTAAAAAACCCCGGCATGCAGCTTACGGTTTCACTTTTGCAAAGTGCTTCGGGTCTCCCGCCCACCCACCCACCCTCTTTACAGGTCGTTAGCTATTGACCTTGCTGTGCCCGTCATGGGGTCGCCTGCTTTGGCGCAGGGGCCCGGTAGGAATTTTGTCCATTTGGCTGATTGGCTGTGGCCATCTGGTTTTTGCCTACTGCATAGCATATCGTCACAACTTGTTAGGTTGGCGTTTGGGCATTGGTTAAAAAATTTGGTTGGTGTAGGGGTATGGATACTTTGGCCACCTCATGAGAAGAGAAGACTCCTTGGAAAAGACCCTGATGTTGGGAAAGATGGAGGGCACAAGGAGAAGGGGACGACAGAGGATGAGATGGTTGGACAGTGTTCTCGGAGCTATGAACATGAGTTTGACCAAACTGCGGGAGGCAGTGGAAGACAGGAGTGCCTGGCGTGCTCTGGTCCATGGGGTCACGAAGAGTCGGACACGACTAAATGACTAAACAGCAACAACCCCTCAAACAAATGATGCTGCTTATAGAGTTATTCCGTTAAAGGAATCCTGGGGCTCGACGGGCTCTCGTCTTTACCCCCGCAAGGGGCTAGGGCCTTATAAGAGCAAGAGCCTCGGGGAGCATTTTGGGGAGGGGAGAGTGCCTGACTCACAGCTACATCCTCTCCCTCGGGGTGTTTACCTACTGACTTCCCTAGATGGCTAGCAGACGTCAGTGCGGATCTGTCCCAGGGCAGGGGACAGATGGATTTACTAATGCCTAAGCCAACACTCACATTTGGTTGTATTTAAATAAAGTTGTGGCCAAAGTAATGCCAAAAACCTTAAAACTTAAATATTGTGTGTGGTGTGAGTTATTGGGGGGGGGGGGTGTCCCGGGACCTTGACACACAAACCTCCAAGGAAGGAGAGTCCACCACCTTCGGAGGCAGTCTGTTCCACTGTCAAACAGCTCTTACCATCAGAAAGCTCTTCCTAGTGTTTAGTCAGACTCTCCCTTCTTGTATTTGAATTCATTGGTTTGGGTTCTACTCTCTGGAACAGCAGAAAACAAGCTTGCAGAGTCTTCTATGCGACACCCATTCGGTTATTTGGAGATTATTGCAAACCTGCAAATCATCAATAGATAGGATTGTGGTCCTCGTTCCATTTTGAGGACCCACCATAACTAATGCACATGGTGAGATAATCTAGACTTGGTGCTGTTTAGGGTTAGGGGAAGTGATGCCTAAAAACAGCACAAAGCAGCGATGGGATTATAATGCAGAATCCATAATGGAGGTGAACACCAGAAGACACGAGCAATGAATCCCTATTTAATCTTGCTGAATGACAAAAGGGAGGCAGTTGCCGTTTTTAAATGTAAAGCAGTGGTGGAAAAGGCTGCTCTATTTGCTGGAAAATAGACATGATAAAACACTTTTATCTAGTGAACCTGTTTTGTAATGTCTTAGTGCAACACTCAATAATGGATTGTAATCTAATTTATATTGCACTATTGGGAAGCCCTTCTAAGACAGCTGTCTTCAAGAGTGTTCTAATGACATTGCTATTATTGACCTTATCATCAAATTTACATGCCACAACACTGGGGAAGTTCTTAAAATTCATTTTATCAGAGTTATGCAAATAGCAGATAACTTCTCTTTCTGTTGAAGATTTTATTGGTCTTCCCCAATGGGCTGAAGCCCTTTAATAAAAAACAAAAGTCCCCTCAAAAAGCCACAAGATCAGATTGATAGTTTTGCCAATTTCCAAAATGAGCTTCATTGCTTTGTGGGAGGGGGAAAGAGCGGGGATAATTATTTATTAAGATGTCAGAAGAGCAAGGGGATTTTGTCACACTTTGGGAAGACTGAAATAACCCATCCGGCAGGTAGTAAACAGGCCATGTTGCATGCCAGTTATTTCATCCAACTATCGCAGGCACCCCCCAAACTTCGGCCCTCTAGATGTTTTGGACTACAATTCCCATTATCCCTGAACACTGGTTCTCTTAGCTAGGGATCATGGGAGTTGTAGGCCAAAACATCTGGAGGGCCGCAGTCTGGGGATACCTGACCTATCGTGTGAACATATGACAGGCTTCCTCAAAATCGGCCCTCCAGATTTTTGGCCTACAACTCCCATGATCCCTAGCTAGCAGGACCAGTGGTCACGGATGATGGGAATTGTAGTCTCAAGACATCTAGAGGGCCAAGTTTGAGGAAGCCTGACATATGAACTAGGCTTTTCCCTCAAGAGGGACCTTTCAGGTCATGCTAATTACAACTCTCATCATCCCTAGCTTGCAGGACCAGTGGTCAGGGATGATGGGAATCGTAGTCCAAAAACACCTGGAGACCCGAGGTTGGGAAAACCTGTGCTAGGTCATGGCAGTTGGGAAAGGGTTGTAACTCAATGGCCGAGCATCTGTATTGCATGTAGAATACCCTAAGTTCAATCCCCAGACTTTCCAGTAGGATCAGAAGAGTTCCCTATCTGAAACCATGGATAGCTGCAGCCAGTCAGTGTAGACAACAGTGAACTAGAGCACGCCAGTGGTCTGCCGCTATAGAAGACAGCTTATTAGGTTCCCATCACATTAATCTGTCCACCACCAATGCCTGCCCCCACCCTGCTGACTCAGCAGCAGGATTGCATGGATCATCACATGGGTCTCCTGAGCCAATCAGGATTCCTTCTCTTGGTATATATTGTTTGTATAACACTTAATGCAGAAGTAAACTGCCTGAGACACAAGCGCACTTTCTCCCTCTTGTAAAAGACCACACTAGGCAGCACCTGGCCTCATTTTGCTTCCAAATGAATTGCCACACACACAACCATTTCTCTTTTTGTCAATTTCTCTCCAGGCCACACACACTCAACCAGGCCACACCCTGTCACTGGCCCTGCATCAAACCCCAAGTGTTCCTGCCTTCCTGGAATGTGTCCCTGAACTCTGTTACTGCCTCTTGCTTGTCGGGACGGAAGATAGAGAGGGTTGTGTGAGCATTAATACAGTGAGTCTCACACTTTTATGCACGAAAGAGTTAACCTCAGGTTGCAAATGGCTGTGGCTTATTAGACTCTCAGTAGCCTCTGCTCCAACTGCTTCTCAATTTTTCTCTTCGTGCTTCCTGGAACAAGGAAAGAATGAGCCATGCAGCTTTGGCTCCCAACTCAGCAAATACTGTAAGTGAACTGAAGGTTGCTAAAAGAAGATATTAAACCTGCATCTTTGCTAACCCAAAAATTGCATGATCCTTTTTTTGTAAAGAAACCAGGTACTTTGCTTTTTAAGTTGTTTAGAACCCCCTTTTCACCTTTGTTTTATTGGCAATGGATGAAGACTTGTTTGCTGTGACTTCTGGAAACTCTCTGAGTAAAACATATTTGCAAAGCTAAATGTCTATGATTTATTCTAGCCTATGTATTTTCATGGGGAACATTTGTTTAAGGTGGATGAGGGCAAATGTAAATCTAACTACCGGTAAGTTTTAATGTGCTTGAAGCAATTGCTATTGTGCTGAACTCTGCTACGGGAGAGTAGGGATCTCTCTTCTAAACTTCTCTCTCAAAACATGTCAAAACTAACCTACTGTAAAAAAAGGCAAAATTTACAGTCATTGCTCCACCCACTTTGTCTCTGGCCCTACCGCTGGCATGTGGTCTTGGGCTGAAAAAGCTTCCTCACTTGTGTTCTAGCCCATGCCCTGCTACAGCTTCAGTCATGGATGCCAGGTGAGCCTGTTTTCCTTAAACACTCCTATCATAAAGAAAATTCCTTTATGAATACAACCTTTGCTTAAATCAAGAGACAATATAACAAGATCTCTACATCTACATATGGACTTAGCTTTTTGAAACACATTAGAGTCAATGTGCAAATTTCTGTAAACACCTAACATACTTCTAGGAATTTATTCTGAGCTATAGCTTAAAGTACAGATTCTTCCAGACTAGATTAGCTTGTTCAATCTGTTGTACTAATTTGGGACAAGCAAACCTTGTGTTCATTTCCATTTTTATAAGAACCATGTATTTTTAGCAATTACGCTTGATCACCGTAGAAAATGTTCTTGTGGCATGCAGAGCTAAAATTTCCAACTCTGAAAAATTTGGCATTTGGACTAACACCATTAAAAGTTTATTTCCGATCATTATTGTATTCTTAAAATAGCCATGTCACATCTTTTGAACATGTGTGAAAGATCAATTCCTAATTATCTATAATTCTTTCACCCAGTATTCTTTATCCCCCACTTTCCTCATTCTAACATATGGCCAATATGTTCTGAATTTACCATTCTCCGGAGTCAGCTTCAACCTTAGACAAAGGTTGAATCTGTAAATGTTCCAGCTTTTCCTATAACATAAAGTCTGAAACTTCACTGAACACTTCAGAATCCAGCAGAACCTGACAAAGTAACACTTCAGGATAACTTCCAGCAATGGGAATACTTGGGCGGGATTCAACTAAGTTGTTGCATGCATGGAACGAGGGCCTCTCGTGCAATGGGACTTCCCCCTCCTCCCCCAGCACCTAAATCTGCTCTGGAGGATTGTGGGAAACCCCCAGAACAGGTTTAGGGGCATTAGTAGACCTGGTTAACCATGTGCATACCCCACATCATGCTACACTGAATTCCACCCTTTGTATTCACATTTGCTATACACACGCTAGACAAACTATTCAGTCTAGTCTTACATTATTTGTTGATGCACATAATAATCTTCTTTGAAAAGACCTAGTAATCTTCTTGATGTCTGCAGTTCATCTCAGAAGGTACACAGCATTGGAAGGATTCTGATGCTGGCACTTGAGAGAGATTGTACACCTGTGTGTAGGCTACGCTCTTACTGCAAAAACTGGTCCATAAATTAAAGTTTTTGATGAAGGCTTATAGCTCTGCGGAAGAACACAGGCAGAAGATGCCAGGTTCACTCCCTTGGGAGCACTGCATCATGCATCCCAGGAACCCTCCCCATATGGTGCCTGCATTTCATTAACTCCCATAGAGTCCTTAGGCACCATCATTTGGCATAGCAATATAAGGGCCGGTCTGTAAATTCTGTATGGACTAATTGTAACTGTCTAACCATTCCATTTGGATCTGTGGAGTAGAACTAGGAACTCAGAGGAGCAGGTATGAGTTCCCAACTGCCTCGAACACTGGGGCTGAGGCAGCTGCAGCTGGAAGTCTTGCACAGGAGTCCAGCATCTGCTCTACTTCTTTAGCCTGGACACAATGTTGCTGAGAGAAGACGCACGTGATTCCTTTGTGCCACCAGACTATTGCACTTTGGCCTCCTCGTTGCCTGATGTCCATCTCTTTGCCAGCCACCTGCCTGCCTAACCAAAGGTACTTGATTGAGAGGACCTTCTGTAAAGTAGGGCCCCTCCTCTAACCATGTGCTCCTGGGGTTCTTGGGTGATTTGGGAGAGGACCTTCCCTTCATGGTGTATCAGGGCTAAACTGTGAATACCGGTCTGAGATAAACCATTAGCTTGGAACCAGAAGCAGCGGAACAAACCAGGTGTCAAATCTAAAGAAAAAAAATGAGTCAGAGGCAAGGTCAGTTCTATTTTTCTAGAAAAAGAGGTGCCAGAACTCACCATGAACACCTCCGTTGTTCTCTTAGAATGGCAATGGAGCTCACCTGAGAGATGCCAGAACTGAGTTCTGGCAAGTTCCGGCTGAAAAAAAGTCCTGGGTAGGATAGAAAAGAGCAGGATAGAAGTCAGGAACAAAGAGTGAGTCAGAAGAAGAGGACTAACCAGGAGGCAGGACCAAGGATATAGGAATACACGGTCCAAATGCTTAAGAAGACCATGTTGTCTCAATAGGGTTCAGGTGAAACAGGAAGACCAAGATACTCCTTCCTGCCCAGAAGGGTCAATGGTCAGCTTGGGTGGGTGGAGTCAGCCCAGGACTTAGAAGGCTGCTTGCTGCAGTTTGGTGCTTTACTATGCAGGCAGGCACACCGAGATCAATCAGCTCCTGAAATGAGGCCAGTGGCTCCAGTGAGCGGCCATGTTTTTTCATCATTCACAATCCTCCAGAGGTCAAGTCCAGTTGTCAAAATCCAAGGTGGAAACTGCTCCAGCTTGTTTGTTTTCAAACAGGAGCAGGCATGGACCTTGCTGAAATGCTAGGGCCTGTCCAGGGATGCCAACTCTATGCCAACCCTTGGGCCTGCAGTGCACTGTTGAAAATCAGCCATAAAATCGCTCTTCAGATTTGTATTTGACTCGGCTAAGGATGGAAAAATCTAAGCAGTTTTGGAAATTGCAGCAACTAAACACTTCTTACTGTGAAGTTATTTTAGAAATTTACAAACTGTTTCAGTTGAGGCAGAGATAGTACTGTCCTGCGTGTAACTTTTCTACCCCATGCTAGTCTATTATAGTAGGTAGCAAAACAGTTTGTCAGCGTTACCTACTGCCGCCTGCACCATATGATAAAACAGCCTCTACATTTTTCATTATTCAAGCACATCTCCAAGCTCCAAGAGAAAAGCAGTGAAAGGCTTAATAAGACATTTATCTAGTCTATGTATTTTACATTTTTCTGATAGCATAATGAGGCAGAGGTACTGAGATGAAACATCCCTAACGTTTCCCATAATTTTCCACTTCCACCCCGCCATATTTTTTTTAGTATTGCTTTTGGGTTTTTCATTGTTCGGTGTTTAGAACTTTATCATGGCTATCAATAATCACTATGTCAAGTGCAACATCCCTCCTAAGCCTTGAGATCCTGAAAGAATGGCTCGTCATTTATCTTCCAGCATATTATGGAGGTGATTGCTATCTAATAAATAAGGCATCAATTTCTCATTCAGGTTCACTACTTCATGTAGGCTTCTCTCAATATTGTTGCTGCATTTCTTTTTGTAATTTGCGCGAACTATTAAATATGTTTTCTGCACTATATAAAAAAAGGCTGGCTCAGTCTTGGACTTGTAGATCAGAAAGGGGCTAGGGGACATTTCCTCCAGTGGCGCCTTTTCCAAAGAAAGCTTCTCAGAACCTCCTGAAGTCGAGAAAACTGTTTATCACCCCCCAAACGGCTCTGAATTTTGTCTAGCAAAACTGGAAACTCACTGAACTGGAATGCAGTTGGCCAGGCATGCATCCAAGGCAAAGAGGAGAGAAACCAGACATGTACTGGCAGGGCACATGAACATGTCTGATGAACTTTGCTCAATTCTGCAGGTCATAAGTTGGCAGAACTGCTCCAGTCCAAGGAATGAAAATAGTCAGAGCAAAGACCAAAGTGATTTCGTGAGGACTCAGGGAGCCAATCAAGATTTCAAAGGAGGGGCAGATAATGTCCAAAATCTGTATTCCCTGAATCAACTCTCTAAAAGCACATTCTGATAAGTGCATAGCTAATAGCTAGATATAGATCTCAATGTTTATATAGGTAGGTGAAAGTTTCTTAAGATGTTCAGATGGGAAATGTGGTCAGGGTCAAACCAGTGGATCATAAATAAGAAATGGGACACAGAAAGGAAACAAGGAAATCAGGCTATGAGTTTTGAATGCTTATAATAAGCAAGGCAGGTCAAACCAAAGATAAAATTTTGGAGTACCTGAAGAATGCATACATCTCACACTGTGGGATGAGTGGCTCAATTAAGAAATGGGCTAACAAGCAGCATTAGAGATGCATGGTGGGGGAAAATATTTTCCTAAAAGAGTTCTAAATTGGCTCATGATTGCTGTACAAGCATGATTGATTTGCAGGATGGGTTCCCCCAATGCCACTTGGAACTGCCATGCAGCAGGTTGCCTATGCCAATACTGGGATTAATAAAATTGCCAGGTTTACGTTTTGTTGCGATTCCTCCCACATGCAAGCCACTTCTACCAGGGTGCCTTTGTTGATGTGCCAAATGTTTCAATTGACTGGTTGGCTTGTTATTCACAAAACAAGGGCTCCACTTTTATTTTTGCAAATGGTCAGACACAGGGGTGTTTCTCCTCTCCAACAGCCAGACTCTTTCTTTCTTTCTTTCTTTCTTTCTTTCTTTCTTTCTTTCTTTCTTTCTTTCTTTCTTTCTTATTTATTTCAAAGGTCCCATTTGCGTGATGCATGCCCTGCCCTTGGGCCATACATGAGATTTTTCTAACTTGGAAATCCTCGGCTAAATTGGCTGGTGTCAAGACTTAGGAGCCAGAGGTACACTTCCGGAAACAACATGCACATTTAAAAGATTTCAGTTCCAGCAATCTGCAAACATGTGCCAACCTAGCAGCTGACTTTTTTCCCGCACCTTGTCTGAGCAATGCTATGTAGGTGCAGTAGCCCCATAAGCTTGCCGTTTTGAGAATTTGAAATACCAGCAGAAGACTATTTGCAAGGGCAAAGAAACTCACCTCCAAATACATTTGTATACTACAGCCTGGATAAATTCGCGTTTGAAGAATGCTATTTCCAAACCTCAGCGGAATCACTCCTGACACCACCAGTTTCGACACAAACTATGAAAGCTAATATAGGTGCCTTTTGGAAATGGAAAGATAAAGAATCTGACTTAATAAGAGTTGTATATATCTCCATCCTGGTGCTAAAGTGAATTTATGAAGGAAACTCATATGCAGGGTGAACATTTATCAAACTGTGCAAAAGATCTTTTATATATACAGTGGTTCAAAAGAGGGTCCTTTATGGAGAGAGAGAGAGAGAGAGAGAGAGAGAGAGAGATGTCAGCTATTCTATTAATGGTAAATAGTAAAAATTTCAACTTACACTTATTGTGCTATTAACAGATTATTTGAAAATAAGAAGAGAATAATAATAGCCAGAAGGCGAAATATATGGCTTTGAGGATTATTATTATTATTTTTACACCACAGTGTTTATTTTCAGCATAATTAATGGTCGCTCAAGTGCAGCCAGATATACATACTCATCCTTTGTTTTCAACACTTCAGTATATACAGCATATAAATCAACCTCTAGTCTTTGTACACAAATATCAGACCAGCAAAATTATTTCTTTTTCCACATGGGAATCCTTCATAAACCTGACGGCATCCAAAGAGTTCACCAATTTCTCCAAAATGTAATCTCGTCCATCCATAAAAGGGATGTAATGTAATACCATCCATCCATTCAGTTGCGGAGAATTGGATGGCGCTTTCTTGGGAGGAGGCTGCTAAATCCCCCATCCCTTACTGCCTAATCAGCAGTACAGATTATTCCAGATGGGGTAGCTGGTGGGCAAGAACTGAGACACTGGCACATTCAGCTGTACCTAGCAGGAGACTATGGCATTGCAATCCAGGCTTGCCAACACATTTGGGTGAATTGCTAAGGAAGTGGTTAAAAAAGGGAAAAGAAAGAAAAGAAAAAGGGGGGAAGAGTGCTAAAAATGTTAAGTTTCCCTGTGGCTGTGTACATTTGCAATTGATCCATAAGCACAGTACAAGAAATTTCAGGCTGCAGTCCTACCTAAACATACTTACTGGTACTTGAAAATAAACCCCATTGAACACACTAGGATGCACTTCCAAGAAAACACAGGAAGCCGCCTTTCATTGAATTACTATTGGATCATATAGCTCAGGATTGTCTACATTGACTAGCAGCGGCTTTCCAGGATTTCAAACACAGCTGTCTTCTAATCTAAACTGGAGATGCCGCGGATTAAACCTGGGACATTCTGTAAGCAAGGCAGATACCCTACCACTGAGCTACGACCCTTCCTAATGTGTAGGATTGTGCCATCCATATAGACTACTTCAGATGCAACTGCACAGTATTATGTAGATTGTGGATATTAATTAACTGGAATCTGAAAAAGCACTTATCCCTTCAATCCAATTTGCTCAGTTCTAAAATTGGCATGCCCAGACCAGGAGTGGCTTGCCTGGTGGGACATTTGCTCATAGCAGCACCACTGCTGATGTTTGCTTGGAAGTGGGAAACAGGTGAGAAGGTATTGAGGGCAGAGCTGCACAGACACAACAGTAGAATCAACTGGACCTGCAACCTTGCTGCCTCCTCCCAGTGAGCAACAGCAATGCTGCTTCCAGGAGGCTATTGCTGCAGCTCTGCCCCACCAGGCAAGTGGCTCTTGGCTCAGCTGGGTTGCTAGTGCTGCCCTTAATCTGGAAACAGGTCTGAACAGCCCGGCCTTGGATGTATCCCATTCACTTTTGTCTCTCTGTCTTTTGCTTACTCCTAATTCCTTTGTATTCCAGATGAGGCAAAGGTGAATGAATTCCTGCAAAAAGTTGTTGCTGTTGAGCTATCAGCTTCTCTTATGACAAACTTAGTCGGTCTCTAAGGTGCTACTGGAAGGAATTTTATTTTTATTTTTAGCTTCTCTTATGTTACAGATAAACTGAGCACACCAAATGTTTAATATATATAACAGAGATTAACAGATATTGACCTACAGGAGCCTTAGCCCCGTCTAGTCACTGGGTTTGCCATGCTGTTTTTTATGAGAATGGGATGCTTTCTTTGAACTGGCTGTTCATAGAGGCAATCTTTTTTCCCTTACCACACACATTATTCCTTGTCATGATGAAGAGGCAGAGACAATTTTACCCATTCTTTTTAAGTGCAGTGTTTACCAGAGAGCTAGAGAAACTTTGATCACACAGGATTTCCATATCCTTGTTCATCATTTTATTGGAGGGATCCAATTTTTTAACTACAGAACAAGCAGGAAAATTCCTCATTATAGTATTTTTACTTAGACAAGATATTATTTTTAATCCCCATATTTTTTTAACAATCTTACATATTCTGTATTTTGTAACTTTTTGGTTTTATTTGGGAATGGTGGCACATAATCAAATGATACTCGATTCGATTACTTTTCAAGACCCAAATTCACAGAAGCAAGGCCAGGCAAGTTTAATTTGTGTGGCAATCACTGTGTGTTACAGGCATCTCTGTGGTGCTATTACTTAGGAAGCTAACAAGAAAACACAAACAAACGCCGACATGTTACACGTTTCAACAATTATTATCTGAGACAAGGGAGTGACTTCTGAGACTACTCAATTTAAAAGCCAAATGTAGGGAGCCACTTGCAGAAAGTTTGTTGTGGTTTTGAGATACCATGCCAAATAATTGCCAGAGCTGTGAAGTTACCAAAATACTTTATCAAGATGCTACTCTACAAATGTTTAGCACAGTCACGTAAATTACATTTATTTTCTGCCTCAGCAATTTGTGTGATCTGATTTGTTGTTGTTTAGTCGTTTAGTCGTGTCCGACTCTTTGTGACCCCATGGACCATAGCACGCCAGGCACTCCTGTCTTCCACTGCCTCCCGCAGTTTGGTCAAACTCATGTTCGCAGCTTCGAGAACACTGTCCAACCATCTCGTCCTCTGTCGTCCCCTTCTCCTAGTGCCCTCCATCTTTCCCAACATCAGGGTCTTTTCCAGAAGTCTTCTCTTCTCATGAGGTGGCCAAAGTATTGGTGCCTCAGCTTCACGATCTGTCCTTCCAGTGAGCACTCAGGGCTGATTTCCTTCAGAATGGATAGGTTTGATCTTCTTGCAGTCCATGGGACTCTCAAGAGTCTCCTCCAGCACCATAATTCAAATGCATCAATTCTTCGGCGATCAGCCTTCTTTATGGTCCAGCTCTCACTTCCATACATCACTACTGGGAAAACCATAGCTTTAACTATACGGACCTTTGTCGGCAAGGTGATGTCTCTGCTTTGTAGGCAAGGTGATGTCTCTGATCTGATTTAAATAACGCAAATGGCCAAAGCCTAAAGTTTAGGAAATCTTATTTGTGTCATCTGCCTTTATTTTCAACTGTCAACACATTCCAGGTCTCGCTGTCACCGTTAGAATTGACACTGGAATCTCAAGCAGTGCTTGCCTTAATCCAATATTTGTCTCATTCCTACTTCTTACATTCAGTGTTTGCCTAATTCCCAAGTGTTTTTTCTTTTTCTTTTGTATTTGCTATATGCTGCGCTCATCTGAAAAGGCTCATCGTATTTTGTTCTCTCTCACTCTTTCCTTTTGCATCTATAAATGAACGTATGCTGCATGCATGTGAATGTACTGTATGCTGTTTCAGTACTTCATAGTAGCAACCATTACAAGGCTGAGCTAGGGAATCTTGAACTATGAAGTGGTTGAGTTTTCTAGATCTATTCTCCTGCTCATCACCCTTTATGCTTACAAAGAACTCTGGGGTGTACAACCATTTCTAGCAATTGCAATGGCAAATATCCTGTTAATCTAAATTGACCACATTTGTAATTTCAGCTCAAAGCCTTTTTTCTAAGTACAACATCAAAAGCTAACATTACAAGTTTGGGGCGGGGGGATTACAAATATTTCTGCTCCTGTTTCTTCCCTGTGGGTAGGATTCACCTAACCAGTTTGCACCACAACACTTTCCCACCTCTCCTTCTCCTGTGCACATCCCTCCCCAGAAAAATTGGCTTGGGGGATTTCAGGAGAACCCCCAGAATAGCATGCAGGTGCTGGAGAGGAAGATTATTCCATTTGGCAAGCTGAAACACTTGCACAGATATAACAACTACAAGAACAAGACACTGAATTCCACTATAAGGGTTTTTATCATCAAGTTTTGACTTTTATAGTCACCATGTGACCCGTATCTAATTAGCCTCTGTGAGGAAGGCCAAGCTCAGATGAAACTCATACGAATCACACAGTTAACAACTAACAGGGCAATCCTATATGCAACCACATAGAAATATGTTCCATTGACTTCAGTGGGCATGGGATTGTAGCCTTAGATTCAGGCAAGCAAGTTTCACAGGGATGAACCTAACGTTGACTGCAAAGTAGAAAGGTATCAGGTTTGTCCGATTCTACAGCAATAATACTGTAAGGAGTGTAGTGTTCATTTTCAGCAGACATTTAAAAAAGAAAATATTTGGGGCTTGTGCAATTAAGCCAACTCACACATTAATCTAGTTCTACTCTTCACTTATATGAACTATCACTTAGCAAAGGTGTGGTAGTCACATGTCTCTTATTTAGACTGTGAAACCTAATCAAAGTTTGGGGCACTTCATTCTTCAATCTTCAGTACAATCCCCATTTCCATTGTATGGCAGAGGCAGAGCTAAAGTACTGACAGCAGCAGTACTTTAAGTTTTTCACTGGATATATTGCAAAATGAATTGCTGTTCCATTTTCTTGTGCACTGTGAGCTAACTAATGTGAATACAGGCAGTGTCCAACAAATGTGTCCCACCAGTGCAAAGATTTCCACTTATGCAACAGAACGTCCCCTACTCGCCTCCCCAGGCATCCCCTTCTCCCCAAATTTGCTCTGGAGGGTTGAAAAAACTCCTAGAACAGATTTAGCAGGTGTGTGGAGGGAGGAAATGGGAAAGGTTGACAGGCATATTACTTAGAGCTATGTTGGGGAAAATTCAATGGAAACACACAGCTTTAATAACTTTTAAAAGCAACTATATTCTGTTGGTCTCTCTCTCTGCTAGATTCTATGGATTCCTTAAAGTAGCACACTCTGTTTTGTTTATTCTTCTCTTTCTGCCCTCCCTCCACTTTCAAGGCATTAGAAATCACACACACACACACACACACACACACACACACACACTGAAAACTTTCACAAAGTAGGCAATCATGCTGTGTCTTACCATTGGTATAGGTAGAAAAGAAACGTAGCACTGTCTGTGCAACACGTCACGAATTTGCATGCATAGGCATTCTGAAAATCCTTCTTGGACAAGGATTCTGTTTAATTGGCTTTAAGAAGACACTCTTCTCCCACACTGTCTTATGCAGAGCCATCTGTGCAGGGAATTAACAATCTGGATAGTCAGCAATGGAATGATTTCTGCCTCTCTTGTGCTGGACATTATATAGCTGAGTTCTAACAGTTGCACTAGTGATAGTGCCAAGTTCATGCGCCTAAGTAAACTGATAAAGATGGAACAGAGGTCTCCATGATGCTGTCAAAGCTCAAGTTCTATGAGCAACAAAACAAAACAAAAAGCCACATGCCAACATCTGAATGTGTGGCAACCCGTTCAGCAGAAATTGGAAGAATAAGCCAAAGGTCATAAGCCATAGCATCTGATCCAAACAGTGATTCTCATACTTAAAGATTTTAAGTACCCAACAAAAGTTGCAATGACTACCTCCACTATCCTGCCATTTTCCTGTCCTCCAGTCATACCTTGGGTTGCGTCTGCTGCGGGTTGCATTTTTTGGGGGTTGTGAACGTGGTGGACCGGGAAGTGTTTACTTCCGGCTTCCATCGCACACACATGCGCAGAAGAGTTCTGCGCACTTCATGCATGTGCAGAAGCATGCTGTCGTGCTTTCACGCATGCACGGAAGCAGCACTTGGGTTGCGCATGTTTCAGGGTGTGAACGGCACTGTGGAACGGATTGGGTCCGCAACCCAAGGTACCACTGTATTCCCAAGATCACCTTGGACATATATGCACATGGACACTTGCACTGTTTACATATACAGTCACATATGCACATGCATGCACACAACACTTTGTCATACATATATAGTGCTGTGCACTCTGGCACAATGGCACACATACATGCACATCCTCACAAAATCATATGTCTCTTCCCTTTTCTCTGGAATATATGAATGAGAAATGTGTGGATTAAAGGAAGGAAGGGGAATCTGTTTTCCCCCTTTCTTTTAGTGTGGGCAATCTTTTCAGGGTCAAGGGCTACATTCCCTTGGGTGAAAGAGGTCAAAGGCTACACACCAGCAATAGGCAGGGCCACAGCTAAAAGCTCCATCCATCCATCCATCTATCCATCCATCCATTCACTATTTATTTCATTATTCTATGTATTTAGGTTGTAATTCAGCTAAGCCCTGCTTTATAGGTCCTTATAAAAAGACAGAAATAACTTTTGACTGTAAGGGACCCAGGTGGCGCTGTGGGCTGAACCACAGAGTCTAGGGCTTGCTGATCAGATGGTCGGTGGTTCGAATCCCTGCAATGGGGTGAACTCCCGTTGCTCGGTCCCAGCTCCTGCCCACCTAGCAGTTCGAAAGCACATCAAAGTGCAAGTAGATAAATAGGGACCGCTCCGGCGGGAAGGTAAACGGCATTTCCATGCGCTGCTCTGGTTTGCCAGAAGCAGCTTTGTCATGCTGGCCACATGACCTGGAAGCTGTCTGCGGACAAACGCTGGCTCCCTCGGCCTATAGAGCGAGATGAGCGCCGCAACCCCAGAGTCGGACACGACAGGACCTGATGGTTAGGGGCCCCCTTTACCACCTAACTTTTGACTATACTGTACAGGTAGAATATAATCCAATTGGAGCATTCCAGTGAATCATGTTGCAATCAGCCTAGACCAATCAAGATCATCTAAGGATATTGAGGCTGCACTGATATTATCAGAGTTTGAGCCTTTTGATCCTGACCGATAGAACACAATGACTGCACTCTGTAAGAATATAGTAATACTTGGTAGTGTCTCTTGTATTCCCTTATCATTTTGCTGCTTTTGTGCTTTAATCCACTGCAGTGAAATGATCTGATGTGGTTGGTACCCTACTGAATCTCCCCAGCAGACACTAAAAGGATAATAAAAAAGATAATTTACTAGCATTCATTCAGATAATCCATCTTGAATAGATTTCAAACTATCTGCATATGCCTAATTAAGATTCACTAGCGCATCTGTGGTAGATGTTCCTGTATACTTCAGAGTGGAGTGCAGAAAGAGAGAGAAAGGAGTGGAAAAGCTCTCTCTCACCTTGCAGTCAGTGGGTTTCATCATACAGACCTCCACAGAAGCATAATATTCTTCAAGAAAAAGAACTAGCCTGTAATATGAGAGTCTGTTCAAAAAGAAGGTGCTGGCGTTATTATTGTGAATGATGTACAACACGGGTCAAAAAATACTGTTTCAAAGAATACATCTAAAAAAATTCCTTCCAGCAGCACCTTAAAGACCAACTAAGTTTTTATTTTGGTATGAGCTTTCGTGTGCATGCACACTTCTTCAGAAACCCAGAAAGAATACACCTGTAACAGAGATATATTTTCATCAAATGGGCTCTGCTCTTCTATGGACTTTGGGAGGGTCTCCCAAGAGCCATTAAAAGGCTTT